>NC_058520.1:417352492-418602492 GCF_904849725.1 Hordeum vulgare subsp. vulgare | reverse complement strand
GATCTCATATGGGACTCTGAACAACATTCGGTAACCAACCATATAACTCAAATACGCATAAAACATCGTCGAACCTTAAGTGTGCAGACCCTGCGGGTTTGAGAACTATGTAGACATGACCCGAGAGACTCCTCAGTCAATATCCAGTAGCGGGACCTGGATACGCATATTGGATCCTACATATTCTCCGAAGATCTTATCGGTTGAACCTCAGTGTCAAGGATTCATATAATCCCGTATGTCATTCCCTTTGTCCTTCGGTATGTTACTTGCCCGAGAATCGATCGTCGGTATCTGCATACCTATTTCAATCTCGTTTATCGGCAAGTCTCTTTACTCGTTCCGTAATACAAGATCCCGTGACTTACACTAAGTAACATTGCTTGCAAGGCTTGTGTGTGATGTTGTATTACCGAGTGGGCCCCGAGATACCTCTCCGTCACACGGAGTGACAAATCCCAGTCTTGATCCATACTAACTCAACGGACACCTTCAGAGATACCTGTAGAGCATCTTTATAGTCACCCAGTTACGTTGTGACGTTTGATACACACAAGGTATTCCTCCGGTGCTAGTGAGTTATATGATCTCATGGTCATAGGAACAAATACTTGACACGCAGAAAACTATAGCAATAAAACGACACGATCAATATGCTACGTTCATAGTTTGGGTCTTGTCCATCACATGATTCTCCTAATGATGTGATCCCGTTATCAAGTAACAACACTTGCCTGTGGTCAGGAAACCTTGACCATCTTTGATCAACGAGCTAGTCAACTAGAGGCTTACTAGGGACATTGTTTTGTCTATGTATCCACACAAGTATTGTGTTTCCAATCAATACAATTATAGCATGGATAATAAACGATTATCATGAACAAAGAAATATAATAGTAACTAATTTATTATTGCCTCTAGGGCATATTTCCAACAGCCTCCCACTTGCACTAGAGTCAATAATCTAGTCCATATCACTATGTGATTCTAACGAATCCAACACCCTTATAGTTCTCGGGTTTGATCACGTCTTGCTTGTGAGAGAGGTTTTAGTCGACGGTTCTGAACCCTTTCAGATCCGAGTGAGCTTTACAAATCTTTATGTCATCTTATAGATGCTGCTACTACGTGCTATTCGAAAATACTCCAAATATCTACTCTACTATACGAATCCGTTTTACTACTCATAGTTATTCGGATTAGTATCCAAGCTTGCATCGACGTAACCCTTTACAACGAACTCTTTAACCACCTCCATAATCGAGAAAAATTCATTAGTCCATTTAGTTACTAAGGATAACTTTGAGCGCTGATCAGTGATTCAATCCTGGATCACTCTCTGTACCTCTTAACAGACTTGCTGCAAGGCACACATCAGGTGCGGTACTCAACATGACATACTTTAGAGTCTACTACCAAGGCATAGAAGACGACCTTCATCTATTCTCTTTATTCTGTCGTGGTCGGGTTTTGAGTCTTACTCAAATTCACACCTTACAACACAGTCAAGAACTCCTTATTTGCCGATCTATTTTGAACTCCTTCAAAAACTTGTCAAGGCATGCATCTTGTTGAAACTTCTATTAAGTGTTTCGATCTATCTCCATAGATCTTGATGCTCAACGTTCAAGTAGCTCAATCCAGGTATTCCTTTGAAAAACTCCTTTCAAACAACCTTTTATGCTTCACAGAAATTCTACATTACTTTTGATCAACAATATGTCAACCACATATACTTATCAGAAATTCTATAGTGCTCCCACTCACTTCTTTGGAAATACAAGTTTCTCATAAACCTTGTATAAACCCAAAAGCTTTGATCATCTCATCAAAGTGTATATTCCAACTCCGAGATGCTTGTACCAGTCCACTGAAGGATCGCTGGAGCTTGCATACTTGTTAGTATCCTTAGGATCGACAAAACATTCTGTTTGTATCACATACAATCTTTCCTCAAGGAAACAGTCGAGGAAACAATGTTTTGACTTCCTATGTGCAATATTTCACAAATAATGCAACAACTACTAACATAATTCCAACAGACTTTTAGCATCGCTACGAGTGAGAAAGTCACATCATAGTCAACTCTTTGATCTTGTCGAAAACATCTTTGCGACAAGTCGAGCTTTTCTTAATAGTGACTTATCACCATCATCGTCTGTCTACCTTTTAAAGATCCATCTTTAATTAATAGTCTTACTACCATCAAGCAGTTCTTCCAAAGTCTACACTTTGTTTTATACATGGATTCTCTCTCGGATTTCATGGCCTCCAACCATTTGTCAGAATTCGGGCCCACCATTGCTTCTCCATAACTCGTAGGTTCATTATTGTTCAACAACATGACCTCCAAGACAGGGTTACGTACCACTCTGTAGTAGTACGCGACCTTGTCGACCTACGAGGTCTGTAGTAACTTGATCTGATGCTCAATGATTGATGACCCACAAGTATAGGGGATCAATCGTAGTCCTTTCGATAAGTAAGAGTGTCGAACCCAACGAGGAGCAGAAGGCTCTGATAAGCGGATTTCAGCAAGGTAATAACCGCAAGCACTAAAAGTAGCGGTAACAAGTGATGGTGTAGTGAGGTGAAACATAGCAAGCAAAGAGTAACAAGTAACAAGTAGTAGCAACGGTGTAGCAAGTGGCCCAATCCCTTTTGTAGCAAGGGACAAGCCTGAACAAAGTCTTATAGGAGGAAAAACGCTCCCGAGGACACACGGGAATTTCTGTCATGCTAGTTTCATCATGTTCATATGATCCGCGTTCGTTACTTTGATAGTTTGATATGTGGGTGGACCGGCGCTTGGGTACTGCCCTTACTTGGCCCACTTATGATTAACCTCTCTCGCAAGCATCCGCAACTACAAAAGAAGAATTAAGACAAAGTCTAACCATAGCATTAAACTAGTGGATCTAAATCAGCCCCTCACGAAGCAACACATAGACTGTGGTTTAAGCTTCTGTCACTCCAGCAACCCATCATCTACTTACTACTTCCCAATGCCTTCCTCTAGGCCCAAATATGGTGAAGTGTTATGTAGTCGACGTTCACATAACACCATTAGAGGAAAAACAACATACAACATATCAAAATACGAACGAATATCAAATTCACATGACTATTATCAGCATGACTTATCCCATGTCCTCAAGAACAAAAGTAACTACTCACAAGACATAATCATAATCATGACCAGAGGTGTAATGAATAACATCAAGGATCTGAACATAAACTCTTCCACCAAGTAATCCAACTAGCATCAACTACAAAGAGTAATCAACATTACTAGCAACCTTACAAGTACCAATCGGAGTTGCGAGACGAAGATTGGTTACAAGAGATGAACTAGGGATTGGAGAGGAGATGGTGCTAATGAAGATGTTGATGAAGGTGTCTCCCCTCCGACAAGAGGAGTGTTGGTGATGACGATGGCAACGATTCCCCCCTCCGGGAGGGAAATTTCCCCAGTAGGATCGTCCTGCCGGAGCTCTAGATTGGATCTGCTCAAGTTCCGCCTCGTGGCGGCGGCGAAACCACGAAAAAGCTCCCTCTTGATTTTTTCCAGACCAGGACGCTTCATATAGCAAAAGAGGGGGGCTAGTGGGCCTTCAAGCAGCCCACAAGCTTGCCCACCGCCACCAGGGGGTGGTGGCGGAGTGGGGGCTTGTGGGGCCGTGGTGGCCCCCGTCCGGTAGTTCTTTCGCCCAGTATTTTTAATATATTCCAGAAAAAGTCCACGTAAATTTTCAGGGCATTTGGAGATGTGCATAATAGTGAACTAGGATTTGCTCATCTTCCAGTCCAGAATTCCAACTGCCTGAATTCTCCCTCTTCAAATAATCCTTGCAAAATAAGAGAGAAAAGGCATAAATATGTACCACAAGTAATATAACAGCCCAAAAAGCAATAAATATCAACATGAAAGCATGATGCAAAATGGACGTATCAACTCCCCCAAGCTTAGATCTCGCTTGTCCTCAAGCGAAAACCAAGTTCCATAAACATGTCCACATGTTTGGGGACGAAGGTGTCGATAAAACATAATACGGACATGAGGGCATCATGATGACACATAGATCAGCAATACATCATAAAGATTCTTATGGGAAAGTAACAATTCCTTCACAAAGCAAAGCATGAAGCAAAAACCTTACCGAGAAGTAACCAACAATAGTCCATAATCATTGAAGCAATTGCAATTTATCACAACATCAGAAAGAGTCAAATAAGAGCTTGTAAGGCAAACCCACATACTCAATCATCTCTTTTGTTTTCCACAATTGTTACGACTCACGTGGTACTCATGGTGTCAAAGTTTCAGCTGGACACACAGGAAGATAGTGGCTTATAGTTTTGCCTCCCAACCATTTACCTCAAGGGTAAAGTCAACAACAATAAAGCATGAGTACTCAAGTCCAAGTTGATATATGAATATAGATCTTTCCCAAGCATGTGACGGTAGCCAAGACAAAGGCAAAAAGGGAATTGGTGATGATCACCATGACCCTTACACGGGTAAATGGTGAAGGTACAAGATAGGCCCTTCGCAGAGGGAAGCAGAGGTTGTCATGCGCTTTTGAGGTTTGAATGCGTGTCCTCTTAGTGTGGAGGAACGTTACTTTATATTGCCTCGTGTGACAAAGAACTTTATTATGCAGTCTGTCGCTTTTATGTCTTCCTCATCACAGGTTCGTACAAAGCTTATTTTCCACACACTAATAGATCATACATATTAGAGAGCAATTTTTATTGCTTGCACCGATGACAACTTACTTGAAGGATCTTATTCAATCCATAGGTAGGTATGGTGGACTCTCAAGGCAAAACTGGTTGAAGGTTTATGGATGCACAAGTAGTATCTCTACTTGGTGCGAGAGTTTTGGCTAATATGAGGTGGAAGCAATCGTCACATGCTAAGGGATCTCTAATCATATAACATTGTTTGGAACCAAGCAAACACAATTCATTATGTTGTCTTCCTTGTCCAACATCTACTCCTAGGCATGTAATAGTTTGGTGAGTGCTCACAATTGTAAAAAGTGTCTAAGATGATATATTTATATGTGAACCTCTCTTTCCTTATTACTTCTTATTAATTGCAACAATGAATGAGGTCTATGTTGATTTATTCTCAACAAGTTTCAATCATCATACGTGTCATATGTGAAGTTATCACTATCCATAAGATCGTCTCATGATCTTTCATGCTATCGTTCTTTCATACTTTTGATCATGGCACAAAGTAAAGCCCTTGACTAAGACACTCTTTATTATATAGCTCGTAAGCTCGAATACAACGGGGGAGAGACAAAATCAGAAGACTCAAACTAAAAACTAAAGACTTGTTCCTCTAAAAGAAGAAATAAAAACTGAAAAGGAAAGAACTAAAACAAAGGTGAAAGCAAAAGATATAAAGGTGATACGATACCAGGGAAACTTCCCCAAGCTTGGCAGAAGCCAAGGGGATTGCCCATACCAATGTTTAGTTGTCTTCCTTTGGCGGTGATGGTGGTGTTGTTGGAGTAGTCTGATCCTCCGTCTTCCAAGGCATAGGTGCTCCATCATGGCAGGATGAACGAGTCGCCGGAATCCTCAAATCTGCAACCAACCTTATTGATTTAAATCTGTACTCATACTCACAGTTTTGATTCTGCAGGTCATAGATCTGGCCCTGAAGTTGGTCAACCCTATCGTAAAGCCTGGAGAGGTGTTTCCCAATATCAATGGCATCCATCTTGTGATTGCTAGTGAACTCCATGATCATCGTGTGGTTGGCGTTGAGTCCACGCTCAACCATCCCTTGGCACTTGAAGACTTGTTGCTCCATTGTTTCGAGCCTCGTCTCCACGCTTCCAGTCTTCTTAGGCCCCTCAACATCACGGATGTGCAACATCCCCTCGCTCATCTTGATAGATTGAGGGTGTTTCAGCACTTCCGTGAGGTAGGGATTGATGACCTTCTCGAAGATCTTGTCCTTAGGAGTGTTTGGGGAAGTCATGATGATCTAGATCTGCGGCAGAAACAAGCTCGAAACGAAAACAGAGGAAAACTACGCGATACGGAGATCAAAACCTTTGGGAAACTATATATTGATTCTTTCTGGGCTAGAAGGATTCTTCCGCAAGAAAACGGAGTCCGGGAGGCACACGAGGTGCCCACAAGCTTGCCCACCGCCACCAAGGGGGTGGTGATGGGGTGGGCCCTTGTGGCTGCCTCGTTTGCTCTCCGGACTGCTTTTTATTTTTCTAATTTCCCAAAAATTCCAAAACTGAGGAAATTTCCTGTTGGAAAAGTATCGGAGTCCAATTTCTTGCCGAAACAGATACATCTTCGTTTTCAAGGTCTGAAACAGGCTGATAAACATCCCTTATGTACTCCTCTGGAGTTATGACATTGATGATATTGGTCTCAACATTTATGGGAGTACCAGAGATGTAATGCTTGATTCTTTGCCCATTTACCACTCTAGGAAAATTTCCTTCCGTGTTATTGGTTTTGATGGCACCAGAACGATATACTTCCTCGACAACATAGGGACCTTCCCATTTAGAGAGAAGCTTGCCTGCAAAGAATCTCAAACGAGAATTGTATAGCAAGACATAATCACCTACATTGAACTCTCGTTTCTGTATTCGTTTATCGTGCCATCTCTTAACCTTTTCCTTGAACAACCTGGCATTCTCATATGTCTGGGCTCTCCATTCATCTAACGAGCTGATATCAAACAACCGCTTCTCACCGGCAAGTTTGAAATCAAAGTTGAGCTCTTTGATTCCCCAATAAGCTTTGTGTTCCAGCTCAAGAGGTAAATGACAGGACTTCCCGTAAACCATTTTATACGGTGACATGCCCATGGGATTCTTATAAGCAGTCCTATAAGCCCATAGTGCATCGTCAAGTTTGCTATACCAGTTCTTTCGAGATCTATTGACGGTCTTTTGTAGGATCAACTTGATCTCCCTATTACTCAACTCCACTTGACCACTAGAGTGAGGATGATAAGGAGATGCAACTCTATGGTTGACATCATACTTAGCTAGCATCTTGCGGAAAACACCATGAATGAAGTGTGAACCGCCATCAGTCATCAAGTATCTAGGGACTCCAAATCTTGGGAATATGACTTCTTTAAGCATCTTAATAGAGGTGTGGTGATCAGCATTTTTAGTGGGGATAGCTTCTACCCACTTAGTAACGTAATCCACAACAACTAAGATGTGAGTGTACCCATTGGAACTCAGGAAGGGTCCCATATAATCAAAGCCCCAGACACCAGATGGTTCAATGACAAGTGAATAGTTCATAGGCATTTCCTGACGCTTACTGATGTTCCCTATCCTTTGGCATTCGTCACAAGACAAGACAAACTTACGGGCATCCTTGAAGAGAGTGGGCCAATAGAAACCTGATTGCAATACCTTATGAGCAGTTCTATCTCCAGCATGGTGTCCTCCGTAGGCTCCGGAATGACACTTTTGCAAGATATGTACCTGTTCATGTTCAGTTACACAACGTCTAATAACACCATCTACTCCTTCCTTATAAAGGTGAGGATCATCCCAAAAGTAGTGTCTCAAATCAAATAAGAATTTCTTCTTTTGTTGATAGGTGAAGCTGGGTGGTATGTATTTGGCTACGATATAGTTTGCATAATCGGCATACCACGATGCACTATGTGAAGTGCGGATGACATTTAATTGCTCATCAAGAAAGCTGTCATCAATAGGTAGTGGGTCATCAAGGACATTCTCTAGCCTAGACAAGTTATCTGCTACAGGGTTATCAGCACCCTTTCGGTCAATGACGTGCAAATCAAATTCCTGTAGCAGGAGAACCCATCTGATCAGCCTAGGCTTAGCGTCCTTCTTCTGCATAAGGTACTTAATAGCAGCATGATCAGAGTGAATAGTGACTTTGGAGTCAACTATGTAAGATCTGAACTTTTCACATGCAAACACGACTGCTAAAAATTCCTTCTCCGTAGTGGCATAGTTTCTTTGGGCACTGTCTAGAGTTTTACTAGCGTAGTGAATGACATTCAACTTCTTGTCAACTCTTTGTCCTAGAACAGCACCAACAACATAATCACTAGCGTCGCACGTGATTTCAAAGGGCAAGTTCCAGTCAGGTGGTTGAACAATAGGTGCGGTTATCAAAGCCTTCTTAAGTATTTCAAAGGCTTCCTCACAATCCTCATCAAAAACAAAAGGAACATCCTTCTGCAAGAGGTTGGTAAGAGGCCTAGAAATCTTAGAGAAGTCTTTAATGAACCTTCTATAGAAACCAGCATGACCTAGGAAACTTCGTATGCCTCTGATATCTGTGGGGCAAGGCATTTTCTCAATTGCATCAACCTTAGCCTTATCAACTTCAATGCCTCTTTCGGAGATTTTGTGTCCTAAGACGATACCTTCATTAACCATAAAGTGGCACTTCTCCCAATTCAAGACGAGGTTGGTTTCTTCGCATCTCTGTAAGACTCGATCAAGGTTGCTGAGGCAATCATCAAAGGAAGTCCCATAAATGGAGAAGTCATCCATGAAAACCTCGACAATCTTTTCACAAAAGTCAGAGAATATAGCCATCATACATCTTTGGAAGGTGGCAGGTGCATTACATAAGCCAAAAGGCATACGTCTATAGGCAAAGGTACCAAAAGGGCAGGTGAAAGTGGTTTTCTCTTGATCAGATTGTGCAACAGGTATTTGCGAGAAACCTGAATAACCGTCTAGAAAGCAAAAGTGTGTGTGTTTTGATAGCCTTTCTAGCATTTGGTCGATGAACGACAAAGGATAATGATCTTTCCTGGTTGCCTTGTTCAGTTTCCGGAAGTCTATCACCATTCTATAGCCGGTAATAATCCTTTGTGGGATTAGTTCATCCTTATCATTAGGAACGACGGTGATACCTCCCTTCTTAGGTACGCAATGTACTGGACTTACCCAATCACTATGAGCAACAGGATAAATGATTACTGCTTCCAGAAGCTTTAATATTTCTTTTCTAACGACCTCTTCCATCTTAGGATTTAATCTCCTTTGATGATCAGCAACTAGTTTAAAGTCAGGATCAGTTTTAATCTTTTGCTGACATAGAGTAGGACTAATACCCTTAAGATCATCAAGAGTATATCCAATAGCAGCGCGGTGCTTCCTCGGAGTTTTTAGTAACTTCTTCTCTTCGCGTTCTGAGAGGAGAACACTAATAATGACAAGATATATCTCCTTCTCATCAAGATAGGCATACTTAAGAGTATTAGGCAACTGTTTAAGCTCGAACACAGGATCACCCTTTGGTGGGGGAGGATCCCCAAGCAGTTCAACATGCAGATTATTCTTGAGAATAAGATGTTGTTCTAAGACAATTTTATCTATCTCATCTCTCTCCTCCATATGCATATCATTTTCATGCTCAAGCAGATATTGCTCTAAAGGATCCGTATGAGGTACGACAATAGAGGCAAGAGCAATGATTTCATCTCTACCAGACGACTCTCTTTCATGGGGTTGTCTTCCAAACTTGGAGAAGTTAAATTCATGAGACACACCCTCGAAACTTACTGTGACGGTCTGCTTAATGCAATCAATGTGAGCATTGATAGTGTTGAGAAAGGGTCTACCAAATATGATGGGACAAAAGCTATCTTGTGCAGTACCAAGGACGAGTAAATCAGTAGGATACTTCATCTTACCACACAGGACTTCTACGTCTCTCACAATTCCCAGAGGGCAGATAGTGTCTCTATTAGCTAGCGTGATAGTGACATCAATGGGTTCTAACTCAGCAGGTGCAATCTCATCTTTGATTTCATCATATAGAGAACGGGGTATTGCACTAACACTAGCTCCCATATCACATAAACAATGGTAACAGTGATCTCCTATCTTAACAGAAACAACGGGCAGGCCAACTACAGGCCCGTGCTTGTCTTTCACGTGAGGTTTAGCAATTCTAGCGGAGTCCTCACAGAATTTGATAACATGCCCGTCTACGTCTTCTACTAAGAGATCTTTGATAATAGCAACACTAGGTTCAACTCTAATCTCCTCAGGGGGTGCAAGTGGTCTAATGTAACCCCTACGTATCACAGTTGGAGCTTTAGAATAATCCTTTATCCTAGCAGCGTATGGTGGTTTCTTAGTGCTAAAAGCTATGATTTTCTCCTCAACTAGATTGGTTTTGGCTATGTTGCTTTCTATAGGAGGATGATATTTAAACCACTTCTCTTTGGGAAGATCAACATGAGCAGCAAAAGATTCACATAGAGAAGCTACTATCTCACAGTCAAGTCCATACTTAGTGCTAAAATCTCTATAAGTGTTTGTCTCAACAAAAGATTTAACGCAATCAAACTGGAAATTCATACCTGACTCCTTACCTTCCTCCAGCTCCCAATCTTTAGAGTTGCGTTTGATTCTCTCCAATAAATTCCATCTGTGATCAATATCCTTCTTCATAAAAGAACCGGCACAAGAAGTGTCAACCATGGTACGATCTTCATGAGAAAGCCGAGCATAAAAGTTTTGAGTGATTATTTCTCTCGAGAGCTCATGATTGGGCATGAATATAGCATTGATTTAAGCCTCCCCCAAGCTTGAGCTATGCTTTCCCTGTCATGAGGCCAAAAGTTATAAATAAAGATCCGATCATGATGTACTAAATGCATAGGATAGAACTTTTGATGAAATTCCAATTTCAACCGATTGTAGCCCCATGATCTAGCATCATCACATAGCCTATACCATGTCAACGCCTTATCCTTCAAAGATAAAGGAAAGAATTTCTTCTTTACCTCATCCTCGGGCAAACCTGCAAGCTTAAATAAACCACAAACCTCATCTACATAGATTATATGAAAGTCTAGATGTGAAGATCCATCTCCTGTAAAAGGATTAGTCAGCAGTTTCTCAAGCATACCCAAAGGAATTTCATAAAAGATATTTTCAGTAGGTACCACAGGTTGAGGAGCAACTCCTCGTGCTTCCATTTGTGGTGAAGATACCCCGAACAAACTCCTCAAAGGAAGAGTTTCCATAGTGACAAGTGACAATAAATTTCAACACAGTATAAAGATGTTTCCTTACCAATTTCCACTTACCAAAGGCGCTTCACTCCCCGGCAACGGCGCCAAAAAAGAGTCTTGATGACCCACAAGTATAGGGGATCAACCGTAGTCCTTTCAATAAGTAAGAGTGTCGAACCCAACGAGGAGCACAAGGCTCTGGTAAGCGGATTTCAGCAAGGTAATAAGTGCAAGCACTGAGTAGCGGTAACAAGTGATGGTGTAGTGAGGTGAAACGTAGCAAGCAAAGAGTAACAAGTAACAAGTAGTAGCAACGGTGCAGCAAGTGGTCCAATCCCTTTTGTAGCAAGGGACAAGCCAGAACAAAGTCTTATAGGAGGAAAAACGCTCCTGAGGACACACGGGAATTTCTGTCATGCTAGTTTCATCATGTTCATATGATTCGCGTTCGCTACTTTGATAGTTTGATATGTGGGTGGACTGGCGCTTGGGTACTTCCCTTACTTGGACAAGCATCCCACTTATCATTAACCTCTCTCGCAAGCATCTGCAACTACAAAGAAGAATTAAGACAAAGTCTAACCATAGCATTAAACTAGTGGATCCAAATCATCCCCTCACGAAGCAATGCATAGACTGGGGTTTAAGCTTCTGTCACTCCAGCAACCCATCATCTACTTACTACTTCCCAATGCCTTCCTCTAGGCCCAAATATGGTGAAGTGTTATGTAGTCGACATTCACATAACACCACTAGAGGAAAAACAACATACAACATATCAAAATACCGAACGAATATCAAATTCACATGACTATTATCAGCATGACTTATCCCATGTCCTCAGGAACAAAAGTAACTACTCACAAGACATAATCATAATCATGACTAAGTAATCCAACTAGCATCAACTACAAAGAGTAATCAACACTACTAGCAACCTTACAAGTACCAATCGGAGTTGCAAGACGAAGATTGGTTACAAGAGATGAACTAGGGATTGGAGAGGAGATGGTGCTAATGAAGATGTTGATGAAGATGCCTCCCCTCCGACAAGAGGAGTGTTGGTGATGACGATGGCGAAGATTCCCCCCTCCGGGAGGGAAATTTCTCCGACAGGAACGTCCTGGCGGAGCTCTAGATTGGATCTGCTCAAGTTCCGCCTCGTGGCGGCGGCGAAACCATGCAAAATCTCCTCTTGATTTTTTCCAGACCAGGACGCTTCATATAGCAAAAGAGGGAGGCTAGTGGGCCTTCAGGCAGCCCACAAGCTTGCCCACCGCCACCAGGGGAGTGGTGGCGGAGTGGGGGCTTGTGGGGCCCTGGTGGCCCCCCTGCGGTAGTTCTTTCGCCCAGTATTTTTAATATATTCCAGAAAAAATCCACGTAAATTTTCAGGGCATTTGGAGATGCGCAGAATAGTGGACTAGGATTTGCTCCTCTTCCAGTCCAGAATTCCAGCTGCCTGAATTCTCCCTCTTCAAATAATCCTTGCAAAATAAGAGAGAAAAGGCATAAATATGGTACCACAAGTAATATAACAGCCCAAAAAGCAATAAATATCAACATGAAAGCATGATGCAAAATGGACGTATCAATGATCACTATCATCAGCTTCCAATTCAATTGGTGTAGGCGACACATGAACAACCTCATGCGCCCTGCTACACACTAGTTGAAGTGATGGTTCAGTAACCTCATCAAGTTCTATCACCCTCCCACTCAATTCTTTCGAGAGAAACCTTTCCTCGAGAAAGGACCCGTTTCTAGAAACAAACACTTTGCTTCCGAATCTGAGATAGGAGATGTACCCAACTGTTTTGGATATCCTATGAAGATGCATTTATCCGCTTTGGGTTCGAGCTTATCAGACTGAAACTTTTTCACATAAGTGTCACAGCCCCAAACTTTCAAGAAACGACATCTTAGATTTCTCTAAACCTTAGTCTATACTGTGTCATCTCAACGGAATTACGCGGAGCCCTATTTAAAGTGAATGCGGTTGTCTCTAATGCATAACCCATAAATGATTGCGATAATTCGATAAGAGACATCATAGTATGCACCATATCAAATAGGTTGCGGCTATGACGTTCGGATACACCATCACACCATGGTGTTCTTGGTGGCATGAATCGCGAAACAACTTCCACATTGTCTTAACTGTGTACCAAAACTCGCAACTCAGATATTCATTTCTATGATCATATCGTAGACAGTTTATCCTCTTGTTACGACGAACTTCACTCTGAAACAGAATTGACCTTTTCAATATTTCAGACTTTGTGATTCATTAAGTAAATACTCCTGCATCTACTCAAATCGTCATTGAAGTAAGAACATAATGATATCCACTGCGTGCCTCAGCACTCATTGGACTGCATACATCAAAATGTATTACTTCCAACAAGTTACTATCTTGTCTCATCTCAATGAAAACAAGGCCTTGCTCATGTGGTATGATTTGCATGTCACAAGTGATTCAAAATCAAGTGAGTATAAAGATCCATCAGCATAGATCCTCTTCATGCAATTTATACCAACAAGACTCAAGCGGAGTGCCACAATCAAGTGGTACTATCATCATTACCTTGTATCTTTTGGCACCAATATCATGAACATGTGTAACACTACGGTCGAGATTCAATAAACTATTGAAGATGATTATTCAAGCAAATAGTGTAACCATTATTCCTTTTAAATGAATAATCGTATTGCAATAAACACGATCCAATCATGTTCATGCTTAACGCAAGCACCAAATAACAATTATTTAGGTTTAACACCAATCCCGATGGTAGAGGGAGCGTGCGATGTTTGATCATATCAACCTTGGAAACACTTCCAACACGTATCGTCACCTCGCCTTTAGCTAGTCTCTGTTTACTCCGTAGCTTTCATTTCGTGTTACTAATCACTTAGTAACCGAACCGGTATCCAATACCATCGCGCTACTAGGAGTACTAGTAAAGTACACATGAACATCATGTATAAAAAATATACTTCTTTCGACTTTGCGAGCCTTCCTATCTACCAAGCATCTAGGGTAGCTCCGCCTCAGTGACTGTTCCCCTCATAACAGAAGCACTTAGTCTCGGGTTTGGGTTTAATCTTGGGTCTCTTCATTAGTGCAAAAACTGTTTTTCCATTTCACGAAGTATCCCTTCTAGCCCTTGCCTTTCTTGAAACTTTACTGGTTTTACTAACCATCAACTATTGATGCTCCTTCTTGATTTCTACTTGCGCAGTGTCAATCATCGCGAATCGCTCAAGGATCATTGTATCTATACTTGATATGTTATAGTTCATCAGAAGCTCTAGCAGCTTAGTGGCAGTGACTTTGGAGAACCATCACTATCTCATCTGGAAGATTAACTCCCACTTGATTCAACCGATTGTTGTACTCAGACAATCTGAGAACATGCTCAACGATTTTGAGCTTTTCTCCTTTACTTTGTAGGCAAAGAATCTTGTTGGAGGTCTTATATCTCTCAACAAGGGCACGAGCATGAAATCTCAATTTCATCTCCTTGAACATCTCTTATGTTCTGCGATGTTTTCAAAACGTCTTCGGCGCCTTGCTTCTAAGCCATTAAGTATTTTGCACTAAACTATCACGTAGTCATCAAAAACATGTATGTCAGATGTTCGCAACATCCACCGACGACGCTCGAGGTGCAGCACACGAGTGGTGCATTAAGGACATACGCCTTATGCGCAGCAATGAGGACAATCCTCAGTTTTACGAACTAAGTGCGCAAAGTTTCTACTATGAACTTTCAACTAAATTTTCTCTAGGAACATATAAAAACAGTAGAGCTATAGCGCAAGCTACATCTTAATTCGCAAAGACCATTATACTATGTTCATGATAATTAGTTCAATTAATCATATTACTTAAGAACTCCCACTCAAAAAGTACATCTCTCTAGTCATTTGAGTGGTACATGATCCAAATCCACTATCTCAAGTCCGATCATCACGTGAGTCGAGAATAGTTTCAGTGGTAAGCATATCTATGCTAATCATATCAACTATATGATTCATGCTCGACCTTTCGGTCTCCTGTGTTCCGAGGCCATGTCTGCACATGCTAGGCTCGTCAAGTTTAACCCGAGTGTTCCGCGTGTGCAACTGTTTTGCACCCGTTGTATGTGAACGTTGAGTCTATCACACCCGATCATCACGTGGTGTCTCGAAACGATGAACTGTAGCAATGGTGCACAGTCGGGGAGAACACAATTTCGTCTTGAAATTTTAGTGAGAGATCACCTCATAGTGCTACCGTCGTTCTAAGCATAATAAGGTGCATAAAGGATTAACATCACATGCAATTCATAAGTGACGTGATATGTCCATCATCATGTGCTTCTTGATGTCCATCACCAAAGCACCGACACGATCTTCTTGTCACCGGCGCCACACCATGATCTCCATCATCATGATCTCCATCAACGTGTCGCCATCGGGGTTGTCGTGCTACTCATGCTATTACTACTAAAGCTACGTCCTAGCAATATAGTAAACACATCTGCAAGCACAAACGTTAGTTTAAAGACAACCCTATGGCTCCTGTCGGTTGTCGTACCATCGACGTGCAAGTCGGTATTAACTATTACAACATGATCATCTCATACATCCAATATATCACATCACGTCGTTGGCCATATCACATCACAAGCATACCCTGCAAAAACAAGTTAGACGTCCTCTAATTGTTGTTGCATGTTTTACATGGTTGCCATGGGTATCTAGTAGGATCGCATCTTACTTACGCAAACACCACAACGGAGATGTATGAATTGCTATTTAACCTCTCTCCAAGGACCTCCTCGGTCAAATCCGGTTCAACTAAAGTTGGAGAAACCGACACTCGCCAGTCATCTTTGAGCAACGGGGTTGCTCGTAGCAATGAAACCAGTCTCTCGTAAGCGTATGAGTAATGTCGGTCCGAGCCGCTTCGATCCAACAATACCACGGAATCAAGAAAAGACTAAGGAGGGCAGCAAATCGCACATCACCGCCCACAAAAACTTTTGTGTTCTACTCGAGATAACATCTACGCATGAACCTAGCTCATGATGCCACTGCTGGGGAAAGTCGCATGGGAAACAAAAAAATTCCTACGCACACGCAATACCTATCATGGTGATGTTCATCTACGAGAGCAGATTTCCGATCTATGTACCCTTGTAGATCGCACAGCAGAAGCGTTAAGAAACGCGGTTGATGTAGTGGAACGTCCTCACGTCCCTCGATCCGCGTCGCGAACCGTCCCACGATCCATCCCACGATCCGCTCCGATCTAGTGCCGAACGGACGACACCTCCGCGTTCAGCACACGTACAGCTCGACGATGATCTCAGCCTTCTTGATCCAGCAAGAGAGACGGAGAGGTAGATGAGTTCTCCGGCAGCATGACGATGCTTCGGAGGTTGGTGGTGATCTATCTTAGCAGGGCTCCGCCCGAGCTCCGTAGAAATACGATCTAGAGTAAAAACCGTGGAGGTATGTGGTCGGGCTGCCATGGCAAAGTTGTCTCAAATCAGCCCTAATACCTCAGTATATATAGGAGGGAGGGGGAGGGCCTTGCCTTGAGGCTCAAGGGAGCCCCAAGGGGTCGGCCGAACCAAAGGAGGGAGTTCTCCCCCTCCAATCCTAGTCCAACTAGGATTGGAAGCTGGTGTCCTTCTCCACTTTCCCACTTCCCCCTTTTTTCTTCTTCTTCAATTGATTTCTTTATCTCCTGTGCATAGGGCCTCTTGGGCTGTCCCACCATCCCACTAAGGGCTGGTGCGGCACCCCTAAGGCCTATGGGCTTCGCCCGGGTGGGCTGCCCCCCGGTGAACATCCGGAACACATTTGTCACTCCCGGTACATTCCCGGTAACGTCCGAAAACTTTCCGGTAATCAAATGAGGTCATCCTATATATCAATCTTTATTTCCGGACCATTCCGGAAACCCTCGTGACGTCCATGATCTCATCTGGGACTCCGAACAACATTCGGTAACCAACCATATAACTCAAATACGCATAAAACATCGTCGAACCTTAAGTGTGCAGACCCTGCGGGTTCGAGAACTATGTAGACATGACCCGAGAGACTCCTCGGTCAATATCCAATAGCGGGACCTCGATGCCCATATTTGATCCTACATATTCTCCGAAGATCTTATCGGTTGAACCTCAGTGTCAAGGATTCATATAATCCCGTATGTCATTCCCTTTGTCCTTCGGTATGTTACTTGCCCGACATTCGATCGTCGGTATCCGCATACCTATATCAATCTCGTTTACCGGCAAGTCTCTTTACTCGTTCCGTAATACAAGATCCCGTGACTTACACTAAGTCACTTCTCTTTGGGAAGATCAACATGAGCAGCAAAAGATTCACATAGAGAAGCTACTTTCTCAGAGTCAAGTCCATACTTAGCGCTAAAATCTCTAGAAGTGTTTGTCTCAACAAAAGATTTAACGCAATCAAACTGGAAATTCATACCTGGCTCCTTACCTTCCTCCAACTCCCAATCTTCAGAGTTGTGTTTGATTCTCTCCAATAAATTCCATTTGTGGTCAATATCCTTCTTCATAAAAGAACCGACACAAGAAGTGTCAAGCATGGTACGATCTTCATGAGAAAGCCAATCATAAAAGTTTTGAGTGATGATTTCTCTCGAGAGCTCATGATTGGGGCATGAATATAGCATTGATTTAAGCCTCCCCCAAGCTTGAGCTATGCTTTCCCTGTCACAAGGCCAAAAGTTATAAATAAAGTTCCGATCACGATGTACTAAATGCATAGGATAGAACTTTTGATGAAATTCCAATTTCAACCGATTGTAGCCCCATGATCCAGCATCATCACATAGCCTATACCATGTCAACGCCTTATCCTTCAAAGATAAAGGAAAGACTTTCTTATTTACCTCATCTTCGGGCAAACCTGCAAGCTTAAATAAACCACAAACCTCATCTACATAGATTAGATGAAAGTCTGGATGTGAAGATCCATCTCCTGTAAAAGGATTAGCCAGCAGTTTCTCAAGCATACCCAAAGGAATTTCATAAAAGATATTTTCAGTAGGTACCTCAGGTTGAGGAGCAACTCCTCGTGCTTCCGTTTGTGGTGAAGATACCCCGAACAAACTCCTCAAAGGAAGAGTTTCCATAGTGACAACCACCCAGAGGACATCCTCCATCGCCATCGATGGGTGTCGACCGGACACAAGAGCCACGACACACGAGGCCAGATAGGCCCGATGGGACAGCCCGAGACCGATGTTCCAGAAGGTTCCCCCTTTATTCCGTTTCCGTCGTGTGATTATTTTTAATTGTCGCATCGTCATCGCATCATGCGCATCATCCCATTGCATCGGCACTCCGTTGCCGCCAGTTTTCAAAGTTGCATCCGTTGTTAGTTGCCGGTTCTCGTCGTTGCCTGTTCTGAGCCCGACCACACTCGCACGCGCCCGCGGCATCGTCCAATCCTTGTGTTTAAAAAGTGTGTATAAAACTTTCTCTGATTGGGTTGAAACTTGATGTGCGGTCTTATTTTAATATAGGTAGGACGTCTGTCAAATTTCGTCGCAATCGGAGTCCGTCTGGTACCCGAACGATCGACCGTAGCGGCACCGTATTCGGTCTATCGTCGGACGTTTGTTGGTGTTTTAAAATACGTTGCCGGGTGCCGTTTCCCTCTCTTCTCCGGCTAACCTACTCTACACGGCCACTTAGCCCGTCCCGCGTTCGGAATTGTTCGATTCCGACCACGCGGTTAAAACCGGGGTGAAATTCTACTAAACCTAGCCCCCCTTGTCTATAAATAGACCCCCATGCTATTGTTTTAGACACCCACCCAACTCCTCCTTGAAACCCGTGCTAACCCTAATCCATGCACAACCCACTCCCACCTCCTCTCTCCTCCCACCAGCCGCCGCTGGCCCGCCATGCCCACGGCTGGCCCACCCGGGCCCAAAGCTCCGCCGCCGCCTCGCCCGTCCTCCTGCGCCTCCTCTGCTCCCGAGTGCTCTCGCCCCCTGTGCGCCGCCGCCCTCTGTCGCCAGCAGCCACCAGGGATCCGCCCCGCTGCCGCCTCCTGCCGGCCGCCGCAGCCTCCCCGCCGCCGGAGCTTTAACCGACGTCCACAGCCGTTGCCTCACTCGTCGCCATGGCCGGCGGCACCTTGAGCCGCCGCATCGTCGGGACCCTGCTGTAGCCGCCTCGTTCCACCACCGGCCGGATCTGGCCAGATCCGGGCCGGGAGGAGCACCCCGTCGTTGCCATCAGCTGCCTCAGCCCCGTCCCCGCCGTCGGGAGCCTCCTCGTGCAACGCCGCAGTCAGGTTCCTGCGTGCGTTGACCGCCGCGACCGAGCCGGCGCCCCGCTCCAGTGCCGCTTGGGATGCTCCGATCGCCAGATCGGCCTCCTTCCGCGCCGGCCCACGAGCGCCCTAGGCCCAGGCCAGCCCCGAGTCGGCCAGCGCCAGCCGCCCCGACCGCGGCCCACCTCATCGCCCCGGCCGAGCATCCCAGCCGGCCCGTTGGCCACCAGGTGAGATTCCCCCGAGGCCTCCTATGTTGCGCCCTGAGCGGAATCTAAGTATATTGCTCCACTGCCTGTTTAGGCCCGTTAGGCAATTCGGCCCGTCAGTTATTTTTTTCCTTAGGAATTCGATTTAATAACTTCAGGAAATATGCTAGATATTAAAACGTTCGTAGTTTTTAATCCGTCTGTCAGATCGGAGCGAGTTGTATATGTAACTTGTGTAGTTTTTCGCCTAGATCCATAATATGCAACTTGCATGCATGTTTGAAATGATTTGACTTGCCATATACCTAGTTTTGCGTGTTGTCCCAATAGGGGATTGCCCCGTATTTATTTTCGTGCGTGTCCGGTTTGCTCAAACTCCGTAGATAAAATGCTCATGATTTTAGGGACCCTTTGCCATGTATTTTAGAGTGGTTGTTGGTATTTTTGCATGTAGGATTCCGACGCTAGTTTGTTATATCGTGTTTAGGACATAATCTCGCATATTCGTGTGGCGATATTTTTGTGTTGCAACCCCACATGTTATATATGTTTTTGGGGTAGAAAAATCCATAGAATTTAACTGTGTATTTAGTTTTAGCTTTTGAGCAAGTTAGTGTGTGTGATATTTTGCCATGTTGCCCTTTTGTTTATTTTGTGTGATTTAATCCGTGCATGATATGGAGGAGTTGTCAACTAGAGATATGCCCTTGGATGTGTAGGCTAGCCTCTGGTAATTTTGGTTGCAATAGAAACCCATGTTTAGGTGTGGTTTGCTTGTTCTCAACTTGCTAGGAAATAGTGCTGATTTGGAGATGCTAAAATATTTCTAAGTCTGAAATCTGTTATATTTTGTTGCTGTCTTTACATGAGTTTATCTGGTGATCTATAGCTCTTTTGAGATTGGTGCAATGGAGTTAGTTGTATTCCTTAAGATTCTCTAGCAAGCTGTGAATTTTCATGTCATTTGGAGTCCTGTAGCTTATGGTTTTGCTGCTGTCAATATGCCTTCAGAACAAAAACGACACTGTCAAAGACTCGTATTTTCACTAAGTCTGAAACTGCTTGTGAGCAACCATTTGTGACTTCTTTTCCCAGTGATCCAT
The DNA here is from genome assembly GCF_904849725.1 of Hordeum vulgare subsp. vulgare. NCBI lineage: Eukaryota > Viridiplantae > Streptophyta > Magnoliopsida > Poales > Poaceae > Hordeum > Hordeum vulgare. The sequence goes on along the minus strand of NC_058520.1, from coordinate 418,581,832 downwards.
GCTTCCATGCTAGGTGTTATAAGTTGAATGTGGTAGTGCATCTTGTCCTCTATCGTCTCATGCCTTGGTTGAGTATATTGGATTTGTGTAGCTCGTAGTTGTGGGGTGTAGAAAATGCTATGTGGCTGATTTTGGCAGATTGTAGTGATTTCTTGTTTAGCTCGTAGTTGTTGAACCGTTGCTCTGTTTTGATTGTGTCCTATATGAAACTTGCTTAGAACCTTGTGTAGTTTCATATTATCTTGTTGGTTGTGTGTTTTTAAATGTTGTGGATGCCATTTGCACACATATTGCATTCATGCCATCATATCTTGCGGTGTTCGTATCTTTTGAACCATAGCTCCGTTGGAGATGTTCTCTATGTGTAAATTGATTGGAACGATGCTTAGTATCACGTGAACCTATTTATTTTTCTGTTTAACAAATACTTAAACGTGTTAGTTCAGATCTGGACAGAATTATAAATTAACGTATGAGGTCATCTCGGAGGTGCTATATGTCATTTCCGACCTCATTTAAAATGCCTAGATAGGTAGCTTAATTACGCTTCACCTCTTGCCATGTTTAAACACATTTAATACTGTCGTGTACATAATCGGGATAGAACTAAATAATTCATATGTGGAGTTCCGTCAATATGCAACTCGTTGCATATTGAACTTCACTTAATGTGTAGTGTTTGTTTGTCGTGAATTGCCATGCCATGTCTTGCATATTTTCAACCGTTCATGCATCATATGTGTTGTGCATCGTGTGGTGAATATCGTGTGTTGATGCTTTTTTGCGGTTTCCCCCGTCGTGATAGAGTTCTGCAAGCGTGTCGGAAAGTGAGGACCCGTTCGACTACATCGGTTTGTCTGCTTCACGGAGGCATTCTTCTTCCAAGCGGGATCTCAGGCAAGATGACCATTTCCCCAGATACCATTACTATCATTGCCATGCTAGTATTATCGTTTATGTCGCTATGTCTCGTTGCCTACCACGTGTTAAATCTCAGCCTCTCAACAATGCCATGAAAACCTTCAACCTGTTCACAACCTAGCAAATCACTGATTGGCTATGATACCGCTTGCTTAACCATGTGTTAGTGTTGCTAGTTGTAGGTGCAGTTGCTTCCATGTGATAACATGGGTTCCTTGTTATATCACCCTATTAAATGTTATTTAATTTAATGCACCTATATACTTGGTAAAAGGTGGAAGGCTCGGCCTTTCTAGCCTGGTGTTTTGTTCCACCTTTGCCAATTAGTTTCGGCTACCGGTGTTATGTTCCCTAATTGAGCGCTCCTAACAAGATCGGGGTTGTTATGGGGACCCCCTTGATAATTCATCTTAGATTAAAACTGGTGTGGCAAGGCCCAACTTTGGTACTAAATTTGCCTAATAACTAATAAACATGCATAGGGACCCGCCGGCACCCGCAGAGTAATTAATCAACCCCCGGGCCAGTGCTCCTCATGAGTGTTGGTCCAACCCAGAGTACTGTGCGGGGCCAACCCAGGGCAACTTGGGTGATTTCTATCAGGCCACCGTACGCGTAGCTTATCCGTCGTGTCCCGAGAACGAGATACGCGGCTCCTATCGGGATCGTCGACACATTGGGCGGCCTTGTTGGACTAGTTTTACCTTTTATGAGATATCTTGTGCATCGGGATTCCGTGATGCTTTGGGTAATCTCAGAGTTGAGGTTTTCCACTAAGGAATCCGATGAGATCGCGAGTTTCGCGATCGAGGATTTCTATGCGGCTTGTGGTAATTTGTGATGGACTAGTTGGAGCACCCGTGCAGGGTTAAATCTTTCGGAAAGTCATGCCCACGGTTATGTGGCAACGTGGAAACTTTGTTTAACAATGGTTCTAGATAACTTGAAGTTAACTTAATTAAAAACTTGCCAACTGGGTGTGTAACCGTGATTGTCTCTTTCGTGAGCTCCTTCTCCGATCGAGGACACGGTGGGGTTATGTCTGACGTAAGTAAGTGTTCAAGATCATTCATTTGATCATCAGTAGTTCACGTCCTTTATGCGTAGATCATCCCCCCTCTTTATTCTTGTATTCGTAAGTTAGCCACCTCATATAGTGCTTAGTCGCTTGATGCAGCCTCATCACTTAACCATACCTCACCTATTAAGCTTTGCTAGTCTTGATACCTTTGGAAATGAGATTGCTGAGTCCCCTGTGGCTCACAGATTACTACAACACCAGTTGCAGGTACAGGTAAAGGTTACTTGACGAGAGCGCGTTGATTGTTCATTTGGAGTTGCTTCTTCTTCTTCTTCTTCTTCATCGATCTAGGATGGGTTCCAGACCGGCAACCTGGGATAGCAAGGATGGACGTCGTTTTCTTTTCTCATTTGTTATCGTCCGTAGTCGGACCCTGCTCTTCTTCACGATATTTATGTATTGTACTGTTGTGACTCTGATGTAGCTTGTGGCAAGTGTAAGCGAGTTCCATATATCTCATCTTTTCAGTACATGTACTTGTAACGATATCCATTCTTGCAAAACGACAAGATGCGCTTCTATCCCTGACGAGGCCCTCGTGCCAAATTAAGGATAGGATCGCATATTGGGCGTTAGAAGTTGGTATCAGAGCAGTACCGACCTAGGATCCCCCTTGATTGATCGAACTTGGCCGAGTCGAGTCTAGTAAAAAAACTGCTTTGAGTCTAGTTATATATTGGAGAGTAGGATTCTTTTTTCTCCTCTTCTATGGTCTGGTGAGGAATCCTGGCGTAATAATTTTAATTCTACTCCTTTTCTCACTCAAATTTTTTTTAGGATCACGCGGATATTTTTGGAATCTATATGATGTCGATGTGACAGAGTTCTGTCTTGGTGCCTCCTGTCTGACTTGATTTCTTCCGGGGAGTTGAGCTCCAGGGGATTCTTGAGCACATCGTTATCATTCAGATTTCTTAGTATCTCAGGACGGAGGATGTTCGAAATTGCTTCAATACTAGTAGTGGCGAGAGGAGTCCGTCTTCCCCAGTACTGGTGCAGAGAGTTCCGGATGTATCGCCATACTTTGTATCGTTGTGATTTCGAGTGTGTGAGATAGATAAAGTTCCGAGGTTCTGGTTATGTGTTGACGGATGTGATACACTGGACGGGTTAGTATAGGAGTTGAGTGATATATAACTCCTTGTATCCGTGGACCAGATTGCATGACCAGAAATTTCGGGAGTTCTTAGGTGGGAATTCAAGTAGTTACTTATAGTACAATCTTCCAACAAATGCATGATGTTAGGTTGGGGTTCGACATCTAGTGGGTTCTTTTGTTCACGGTCGACTTACAACGGTTCTCGTTGTGTCTTAAAGAGTCCTTGTAACTTGCTACGACTCGAGGACGCTTCGTATGTCGTGTGCACTTCCTTGTACATGATGACTACTGTAAGGATCGAGCCCGTGCGATCCTGTTCACGAAAATATCAAACGAAATATCTCTCATGAATTTGTTCTGGCTTGTTTCATAAGCCTCACCCCTTGTTTTGTTGGAGTATGGTAATTCAAGTTGCTTCGATGTCAAGTGGTGATTTCAGATCTTTCCTAAGGGATGTTCTCATATTTTTATGAGAGTGCTAATCCTTTTGCTTAATCAATTGTCACATCAATTCCTTTTCACCCGGTGTCATCGTGTCAATTCTTTTCCAACCGGTGTGCTTCTCTTCAAGTGAATTCAATCCTCTCCAATTTTGCAAGATCGTTCTCTCATTTATTCCGGAGTTCATCTCGTCTGTCCCAAGTTGTCTTTGTTTTCCCGCCCTCCCACCCTTTTCTTCAATGATTTAATTGTCATCCAAGTGCCTTCTTTTCATCAATGCTTCCGCTCTCTTTTCTTTCATATTGTTTCCGATGACTCTTTGTGAAGATTCTCAGGAGCTTCGTGTTCATCTGTATTCAATCTTGTTATCTTTTCCGGTGAATTCAATTCAGTTATCCGTGTTCATCATATCCTTTTCATCCTTTAAATTCTTTCCCATGTTGGAAATTCTTATCAGCCTGTCTTGTTATTCATTCCTCTCTTTTCCATCCGGAGTATTGAAGTTATCTCAGAAGTTTCTTGTTTTCAATTCTTTCAATTATTTCAAGGTGCTAACCTCATCAAGTTTTCTTTATATCGGTGCAATATCTCTCTTTCTGAGCAATCTTTTCAACGGTGGTTTCTTTGAGTGGGCCCATAATCCACATGTTCTTTCCCAGGATCTTTTCTAGCTCTTGTAATCTTTCAGAAGTTCTTTTATTCTTTTTCAGGTGACGTAAGAATGATTTCCATCAGTCATATTCCTTCTTCAAGATCAATTTGAATTTATTCTCATATTTGGCTCAACCTTTCATTCTTCATTATTTCGGAGTGTCTCAGTTATTCTTGGTGGTGTTGTTTCTCGTCATCATTTTCAGCTTGGAAGACCGAAGGAGTGTTTTCTCTCAAATCTTGGTTCATTCTCTTGGAGATTCATCATTTCAGCTCCGCGTTATCATCTTTAATTGTTCCCAATCATGAGTGATTCATTTCTTGCTATCTGGTGCATTTCTGAATTGTTTTCATTCTCGATCCTCCGAAGGCCATCATTTCAGAAGATTCTTCGTTCTCAGCTTTCAGCTTTCATCCTCAATTCTTCTCAATTCTTGTCTCTTCCTTCGTCTCTCAATTATTCTGGCGTCTTGTTTAAGTTTTTTTTCTCTCAGGTGGCTCATGATCTCTTCATTCTCATGAATCTTAATTCATTCATGTTTGTCTCATTCGTTTCAATTCTTACAGGTGCTTCGTTGAAGATTTCTTCAGTTTGTGCTCTATCTTTATCTCTTCAACCTTTTCAAGAAGAATAAGTGGTTCGCTAAATCCGTTGCTTGTCATCAATTAAACTTGATGAAGGATAAGCATAACATAATTCTTATTCGTGTTCATAGTGATCCCAATTCTTCTTCCAGAGTGGCTCATGATATCAATTCTTTTCTCAAGTGCTTATCTTTCTTTTCCGAAGTTCCAAGTTCTATCAAGTTTCTCTTTGAGAAGCTTCATCTAAATCATTGCAAGGCCTTTAATCTTATTCTTTCATCATTTCATTCCGGTGTTCCCCAAGAGGTTCGTCATGGTGGTGCATCAAGGTTTCAATTCTTTGTCTCAAGATATTCTTCAAGATTCTAGTGGTAGTAGTTCTCAATTTCTTCTTCGTTCTTTTCTTGCCAAGAGCTAGTTTCTATTCTTTATAACGGAGGCTTGTGATGTTTCTCATTTGGGTCAATCATGTTGTTCTATCAAGATCATGTTTGTTCCCTTCTTCAATTTAGTTGTTTCTTATGAATCTTGTCTAGTTTTCTTATCTTATCGAATTTTGTCCCCTTTTCCTACCGAAGTGCTGCCGAAATTTTCTGTGAATTCTTCCTTGTTTCTTATACCATTCTTCATCTAGTTGCAACCTTCAAGTATCGTTGGTTTCACTCGTTTGTCTAAGGAGCGACTAAGTTCTAACTCTTGCTTTCTCATGCTCTTCCCCTTTCATTCTTGGATCTCGGGTCGAGATCCTCTTGTAGTGTAGGAGAGTTGTGACAGCCCGAGACCGATGTTCCAGAAGGTTCCCCCTTTATTCCGTTTCCGTCGTGTGATTGTTTTTCATTGTCGCATCATCATCGCATCATGCGCATCATCCCATTGCATCGGCACTCCGTTGCCGCCAGTTTTCAAAGTTGCATCCGTTGTTGGTTGTCGGTTCTCGTCGTTTCCCGTTCTGAGCCCGACCACACTCGCACACGCCCGCGGCATCGTCCAATCCTTGTTTTAAAAAGTGTGTATAAAGCTTTCTTTGATTGGGTTGAAACTTGACGTGTGATCTTATTTTAATATAGGTAGGCCGCCTGTCAAATTTCGTCGCAATCGGAGCCCGTCTCGTACCCGAACGGTCGATCGTAGCGGCACAGTATTCGGTCTATCATTGGACGTTTTTGGTGTTTTAAAATACGTTGCCGGGTGCCGTTTCCCTCTCTTCTTCGGCTAACCTACTCTACACGGCCACTTAGCCCGTCCCGCGTTCGGAATTGTTCGATTCCGACCGCGCGGCTGAAAGCGGGGCGAAATTCTGCTAAACCTAGCCCCCCTTGTCTATAAATAGACCCCCATGCTATTGTTTTAGACAGCCACCCAACTCCTCCTCGAAACCCGTGTTAACCCAAATCCGTGCACAACCCACTCCCACCTCCTCTCTCCTCCCACCAGCCACCGCCGGCCCGCTGATACGTCTCCAATGTATCTATAATTTTTTATGGTTCCATGCTATTATCTTGTCAACTTTCGATGTTTTATATGCATGAATATGCTATTTTATATCTTTTTTGGGACTAACCTATTAACTCAGTGCCAAGTGTCAGTTTATGTTTTTTCCGTGTTTTTGACCCTTTTTCAGACGGAGTCCAAATGGAATGAAACTTTAAGATGATTTTTTGGACCAAAAGAGACCCCCGAAGCTTTGGAAGAAGGCCAGAAGAGCCACGAGGGAGTCACAAGTCGTGAGGCCGCCACCACCCCCTAGGCGGCGCCTACCAGGCTTGTGACCTCCTCGTGGGCCCAACCGACGTAATTCCACCGCCATAAATTCCTATAAATTCAGAAACCCCCCCAAAAGAAACCTAGATCGGGAGTTCCATCACCGCAAGCCTCTGTAGCCACCAAAAACCAATCTGGAGCCCGTTCTAGCACCCTGCCGGAGGGGGAATCCATCTCCGGTGGCCATCTTCATCATCCTGACGATCTCAATGACAAGGAGGGAGTAGTTCTCCCTCGGGGCTGAGGGTATGTACCAGTAGTTATGTGTTTGATCTCTCTCTCTCGTGTTCTAGAGATGTCTTGATCTCGATGTACCGTGGGCTTTGCTATTATAGTTGGATCTTATGATGTTCTTCCCCCTCTCCCTCTTGTAATGAATTGAGTTTCCCCTTTGGAGTTATCTTATCGGATTGAGTCTTTGAGAACACTTGATGTATGTCTTGCACGTGTCTATCTGCTGTGATCAACTTGCTGGTTTGTGACATTGGGAACCTATGCATATGGGTTGGCACACGTTTGATTCATGTGAGTATTCGATGTATGTTTTAGTGATGAACTTGCGGGTTCGTGACATTGGGAACCTATGCATAGGGGTTGGCACACGTTTTGACTCTCCGATAGAAACTTTGGGGCACTCTTTGAAGTTCTATGTGTTGGTTGAATAGATGATTCTGAGATTATTGATGCATATCGTATAATCATGCCCACGGATACTTGAGGTGACAATGGAGTATCTAGGTGACATTAGGGTCTTGGTTGATATGTATCTTAAGGTGTTATTCCAGTATGAACTCTATGATGGATCGAACGGAAAGAATAGGTTCGTGTTATTTTACTATGGACTCTTGAATAGATCGATCAGAAAGAATAACTTTGTGGTGGTTTCGTACCCGACAATAATCTCTTCGTTTGTTCCCCGCTATTAGTGACTTTGGAGTGACTCTTTGTTGCATGTTGAGGGCTACTTATATGATCACAATTATGTTATCATTATTGAGAGAACTTCACTAGTGAAAGTATGAACCCTAGGCCTTGTTTCCACGCATTGCAATACCGTTCGTGCTCACTTTTGTTACTAGTTACCTTGCTGTTTTTGTAATTTCAGATTACAAAAACCTATATCTACCATCCATATTGCACTTGTATCACCATCTCTTCGCCGAACTAGTGCACCTATACAATTTACCATTGTATTGGGTGTGTTGGGGACACAAGAGACTCTTTGTTATTTGGTTGCAGGGTTGCTTGAGAGAGACCATCTTCATCCTACGCCTCCCACGGATTGATAAACCTTAGGTCACCCACTTGAGGGAAAATTGCTACTGTCCTACAAACCTCTGCACTTGGAGGCCCAACAACGTCTACAAGGAGAAGGTTGCGTAGTAGACATCACCCGCCAGGCCCACGGTTGGCCCGCCCGGGCCCGAAGCTCCGCCGCCGCCTCGCCCGTACTCCCGCACCTCCTCTGCTCCCGAGCGCGCTCGCCCCGTGTGCGCCGCCACCCTCTGCCGCCATCAGCCACCGGGGATCCGCCCTGCTGCCGCCTCCTGCCGACCGCTGCAGCCTCCCCTCCGCTGGAGCTTTACCGGCGTCCACACCCGTCGCCTCGCTGCCTCGCCATGGCCGATGACACCTTGAGCCGCCGCATAGTCCGGCCCCTCCTGTCACCGCCTTATTCCAGCACCAGTCGGATCTGGCCAGATCCGGGCCAGGAGGAGCACCCCGTCGTCGCCATGAGTTGCCTCGGCCCCGTCCTCGCCGTCCGGAGCCTCCTCATGCAGCGCCGCCGTCAGGTTCCTGCGTGCGTTGACCAATGCGACCGAGCCGGCGCCCCGCTCCAACGCCGCTTGGGCCGCCCCGCTTGCTAGGTCGGCCTCCTTCTGCGCCGGCTCACGAGCGCCCTAGGCCTAGGCCAGCCCCGAGCCGGCCACCGCCAGCCGCCCTGACTGCGGCCCACCTCATCGCCCCGGCCGAGTATCCCAGCCGGCCCGTTGGCCACCAGGTGAGATTCCCCCCAGGCCTCCTATGTTGCGCCCCGAGCGGAATCTAAGTATATTGCACCACTGCCTGTTTAGGCCCGTTAGGCAATTCGGCCTGTCAGTTATTTTTTTCTTAGGAATTCGATTTAATAACTTCAGGAAATATGCTAGATATTAAAACGTCCGTAGTTTTTAATCTGTATGTCGGATCGGAGCGAGTTGTATATGTAACTTCTGTAGTTTTTTTTGCGTAGATTCATAATTTGCAACTTGCATGCATGCTTGAAATGATTTGACTTGCCATATACCTAGTTTTGTGTGTTGTCCCAATAGGGGATTGCCCCGTATTTATTTTCGTGTGTGTCCGGTTTGCTCAAAGTCCGTAGATAAAATTCTCATGCTTTTAGGGACCCTTTGCCATGTATTTTAGAGTGGTTGTTGGTATTTTTTGCATGTAGGATTCCGACGCTAGTTTGTTATACCGCGTTTAGGACATAATCTCGTATATTCGTGTGGCGATATTTTTGTGTTGCAACCCCACATGTTATATATGTTTTCACGGTAGAAAAATCCATAGAATTTAACTATGTATTTAGTTTTAGCTTTTGAGCAAGTTAGTGCGCGTGATATTTTGCCATGTTGCCCTTTTGTTTATTTTGTGTGATTTAATCCGTGCATGATATGGAGGAGTTGCCAACTAGAGATATTCCCTTAGATGTGTAGGCTAGCCTGTGGTAATTTTGGTTGCAATAGAAATCCATGTTTAGGTGTGGTTTGCTTGTTCTCAACTTGCTAGGAAATAGTGCTCATTTGGAGATGCTGAAATATTTCTAAGTCTAAAATATGTTATATTTTGTTGCTGTCGTTACATGAGTTTATCTGGTGATCTATAGCTCTTTTGAGGTTGGTGCAATGGAGTTAATTGTAGTCCTTAAGATTATCTAGCATGCTGTGAATTTTCATGCCATTTGGAGTCCTGTAGCTTATGGTTTTGCTGCTATCAATATGCCTCAGATCGAAAACTGCACTGTCATAGACTGGTATTTTCACTAAGTCTGAAACTGCTTGTGAGCAACCATGTTGTGACTTCTTTTCCCAGTGATCCATGCTTCCATGCTAGGTGTTATAAGTTGCATGTGGTAGTGCATCTTGCCCTCTATCGTCTCATGCCTTGGTTGAGTATATTGGATTTGTGTAGCTCGTAGTTGTGGGGTGTAGAAAATGCTATGTGGCTGATTTTGGCAGATTGTAGTGATTTCTTGTTTAGCTCGTAGTTGTTGAACCGTTGCTCCGTTTTGATTGTGTCCTATATGAAACTTGCTTAGAACCTTGTGTAGTTTCATATTATCTTGCTGGTTGTGTGTTTTGAAATGTTGTGGGTACCATTTGCACACATATTGCATTGATGCCATCATATCTTGCGGTGTTCGTATCTTTTGAACCGTAGCTCCGTTGGAGATGTTCTCTATGTGTAAATTGATTGGAATGACGCTTAGAATCACGTGAACCTATTTATTTTTATGTTTAACAAACATTTAAACGTGTTAGTTCAGATCTGGACAGAATTATAAATTAACGTATGAGGTCATCTCGGAGGTGCTATATGTCATTTCCGACCTCATTTAAAATGCCTAGATAGGTAGCTTAATTACGCTTCAAGTCTTGCCATGTTTAAACACATTTAATACTGCCATGTACATAATCGGGATAGAACTAAATAATTCGTATGTGGAGTTTTGTCATATGCAACTTGTTGCATATTGAACTTCACTTAATGTGTAGTGTTTGTTTGTCGTGAATTGCCATGCCATGTCTTGCATATTTTCAACCGTTCATGCATCATATGTGTTGTGCATCATGTGGTGAATATCGTGTGTTGATGCTTGTTTCCGGTTTCCCCCGTCGTGATAGAGTTCCGCAAGCGTGTCGGAAAGTGAGGACCCGTTCGACTACATCGGTTTGTCTGCTTCACGGAGGCATTCTTCTTGCAAGTGGGATCTTAGGCAAGATGACCATTCCCCAGATACCATTACTATCATTGCCATGCTAGTATTATCGTTTATGTCGCTATGTCTCATTGCCTACCACATGTTAAATCTCAGCCTCTCAACAATGCCATGAAAACCTTCAACCTGTTCACAACCTAGCAAACCACTGATTGGCTATGATACCGCTTGCTTAACCATGTGTTAGTGTTGCTAGTTGCAGGTGCAGTTGCTTCCATGTGATAACATGGGTTCCTTGTTATATCACCCTATTAAATGTTATTTAATTAAATGCACCTATATACTTGGTAAAAGGTGGAAGGCTCGACCTTTCTAGCTTGGTGTTTTGTTCCACCTTTGCCTCCTTAGTTTCGGCTACCGGTGTTATGTTCCATAATTGAGTGCTCCTAACACGATCGGGGTTGTTATGGGGACCCCCTTGATAATTCGTCTTAGATTAAAACTGGTCTTGCAAGGCCCAACTTTGGTACTACATTTGCCTAATAACTAATAAACATGCATAGGGACCCGCCGGCACCCGCGGAGTAATTAATCAACCCCCGGGCCAGTGCTCCTCATGAGTGTTGGTCCAACCCACAGCACTGTGCGGGGCCAATCCAGGGCAACTTGGGTGATTTCTATCAGGCCACCGTACGCGTAGCTTATCCGTCGTGTCCTGAGAACGAGATACGCGGCTCCTATCAGGACTGTCGACACGTCGGGCGGCCTTGCTGGATTAGTTTTACCTTTTACGAGATATCTTGTGCATCGGGATTCCGGTGATGCTTTGGGTAATCTCAGAGTTGAGGTTTTCCACTAAGGAATCCGACGAGATCGCGAGTTTCGTGATCGAGGATTTCTATGTGGCTTGTGGTAATTTGCGATGGACTAGTTGGAGCACCCGTGCAGGGTTAAATCTTTCGGAAAGCCGTGCCCGCGGTTATGTGATAACGTGGAAACTTTGTTTAACACTGGTTCTAGATAACTTGAAGTTAACTTAATTAAAAACTTGCCAACTGGGTGCATAACCGTGACTGTCTCTTTCGTGAGCTCCTTCTTCGATCGAGTACACGGTGGGGTTATGTCTGACATAAGTAGGTGTTCAGGATCATTCATTTGATCATCAGTACTTCACGTCCGTTGTGCTTAGATCATCCCCCTCTTTATTCTTGTACTCGTAAGTTAGCCACCTCATACACTGCTTAGTCGCTTGATGCAGCCTCATCACTTAACCATACCTCACCTATTAAGCTTTGCTAGTCTTGATACCTTTGGAAATGAGATTGGTGAGTCCCGTGTGGCTCATAGATTACTACAACACCAGTTGCAGGTACAGGTAAAGGTTACTTGATGCGAGCGCGTTGATTGTTCATTTGCAGTTGCTTCTTCTTCTTCTTCTTCATCGATCTAGGATGGGTTCCAGGCCAGCAGCCTAGGATAGCAAGGATTGACGTTGTTTTCTTTTCTCGTTTGTTTTCGTCTGTAGTCGGACCCTGCTCTTCTTCATGATATTTATGTATTGTACTGATGTGACTCTGATGTAGCTTGTGGCGAGTGTAAGCCAATTCCATATATCTCATGTTTTCAGTACATGTACTTGTAACGATATCCATTCTTGCGAAACGACAAGATGCGCTTCTATCCCTGACGAGGCCCTCGTGCCAAATTAAGGATAGGATCGCATCTTGGGCGTTACACCCAAGTCCCGACCGAGCCCCGGCATAGCCCCAGGGCTCGTAAAGTCTTTGTCGTCGTGTTGCTGCATGTAGGTTGCCGCCGCCGCTGTCCTCATGCAGCCCAAAAGCTCAGTCGGGCATGGACAAGCCCGTGAAGCTCCCATCGCCACGATGTAGCGGTGTGGCATCAACGCTGTCGTCCCCGCTGCAAGCCGCGCCACAGACCAACAGAAGGCGACGAGGCAGGCCCGACCTAACCCAGATCAGGCCCTAGGGGCCTAGATCTAGGCCTGCTTGGTCGAAGCGCCACCAACGTTGCCCAGCCACCAACGACAGCACCACCACCACCAAGACCACCCACGCTGCACCGAGGGAAGCCCCATCTCCGCGCCAGGCCACTGTCGCCGAGGAGCATCACCAGGCCACGGGCTGCCCCGCGCCACCCGAGCCAGGAGGGGAAGGGCCGGACCCGCCGCCATCCGGGCCACCCGACCAAGGGCCGACACGGCACACCGGCATGCGCGGGAGGGAGGAGGGAAGGGGGTGAGGAGGCGGGATGCGGGGGGCACGGCCTGGCCGCCGCGGGGGCGGCGCGGGTCGGGGGAGGGGAGGGAAACAAACATACCAACCTACCTACAGTTCTAAGGAGTTCTTTGGAATATTATGGACATCAACATTTTGCCTCTCGATATCACGATGGAAGCAGACGTCTAATTTCACTTATCAGCATAACATTTTGCCCTGGTTCCTTCGGGTATGATACACATCATAGGAGCATTGTTTGATGATACTACATCAGTTCTACACGGGATCATGCCACAAACTTTCAACTTCTCGACAAGCGACGATTTCTACATATTCTCGGTGATGTATCCCTTTCACCACCAATGCACTAACACTCATAAACCTTCCATCATTTACGCGAAAGATCACTACTGCTGCACTTATGCCTTTTGATAATCCCTCTCTTTTTCCCCATATATGACCCTGGATATCGAACCAACGAGAAGAATGCTAATGCGACAGATGAGTCTTGCAAGCTTTTATCGCCATAAAGAGTTATAGTTTCCCAGACAAAAAATTGCATGGTTTTAACGGAGAAAAAATTAAAGTAACATATTAAAGGGCTAAGATATTACTTGAAACTTTGTACTTACACTTGAAATTACATCTATATATTCAACACGGTCCTGGTAGATATTGTCACTATGTGTTGTCAATGTGCATGTTGTGGGGGTGCGTCTTAATAACCTCACAATTGATCAACGATTTGCGCCGTGATTTTGTTGCCCAGCCATAGGCCCTTACCATCGTGTGAGGCTACCTCGATTATGAAGGATTTCTCTAGACGGACAAACTGAGCCTTTAATGATTACACCTCACATTTCCCCATGGAATTGCTTTCACCTAACATACTCATCCTTACTAATATCGACTTTCGACACAGTCTTCCATGCATCCCTGTACTTTACCTCCTCCTCGTTCAATCTCAGGGATCCCGGGTACGTGTAGAACCTAAGAAAGAGAAGGATACAAGGGACAAATATGTTGTGATGAAGTCAAAACCAACATTCCCATGTATAAATACATAGGGGCTGCAAGGCTATGCATCAACCCATAGCCAGAGTGGACTACTCACACATCACACATAAATCAAAGATGAAAGACATTGCAGATCGAGCATGAAGATGAATGGTTCATGATAATAGTCTTACACGTTGTTGTATGTATCATGATTACTAGTGATGGCTATAGAGAAGGGATGGAGATGGAGATGTGCTACTGCAACAAAAGACCTTCCAACGACGCCAGAAATACTTCTGATGTTTGTTGTGTATCCCTAGCAATGGCGCCAGAAATAGGCACGTCGACGGGAGAATACATGGGTTGATCTTTCTGTTGCGGCTACGCCTTAAGGGACTTCCTAGGCAAGTATGCAAAGGATTTCCCCCGTGGCCTTGGAGCCTTGTGTTGGTGTTCCCTCGAAGCGGAAAGGGTGATGTAGCGTAGCGGTGGTAAGTATTTCCCTCAGTTTGACAACCAAGGTATCAATCCGGTGGAGGAGTATCTCAAGATCCTGCACAAACACAAAAGCTTGCTCCCAACGCTATGAAGGGGTTGTCAATCCCTTATAGATTGTTTGCCAAGTGAGAACTGAAAGCAATAAAGTAACAAAGCAAAGTAAAAGCGGAGATGTAAACGATGGATGTGAATAGACCCGGGGGTCGTAGTGTTTACTAGTGGCTTCTCTCATGAAAGCAAGTAGACGGTGGGTGAACAAATTACTGTCGAGCAATTGATGGAACCGCGCAAAGTCATGACGATATCTATGCAATGATTATTTCTATAGGCATCACGTCCAGAACAAGTAGACCGATACTGTCTGCATCTACTACTATTAGTCCACACGTCGACCGCTATCGAGCATGCATCTAGTGTATTAAGTCCAAAAGAACAGAGTAACGCCTTAAGCAAGATGACATGATGTAGAGGGATAATCTCAAACCAATGATAAAAACCCCATCTTTTTACCCTTGATGGCAACTACTTGATGTGTGCCTTGCTGCCCCTACTATCACTGGGAAAGGTCACCACATGGCAGAACCCAAAACCAAGCACTTCTCCCATTGCAATAATCATAGATCTAGTTGGCCAAACAAAACCCAAGACTCGGAGAGACTTACAAGGATATCAAATCATGCATATAAGAAATCAGCAAAGACTCAAATATATATCATAGATAATCTGATCACAAATCCACAATTCATCGGATCTCGACAAACACACCGCCAAAGAAGATTACATCGGATAGATCTCCATGAAGATCATGGAGAACTTTGTATTGAAGATCCAAGAGAGAGAAGAATCCATCTAGCTACTAACTACGGACCCGTAGGTCTGAAGTGAACTACTCACGAGTCATTGGAGGGGCGATGATGATGATGAAGAGGCCCTCCAACTCCAAAGTCCCCTCCGACAGGGTGCCGGGAAGGGTCTTCAGATGAGATCTCGCGGAAACGGAAGCTTGTGGCGGCGAAAAAGTATTTTCGAGGCTCCCCTGATTTTTTGCGGATTATTTGGGAATTTATAGGCCAAAGACCTAGGTCAGGGGCGGCCAGGGAGGCCACAAGCCTGCCCACCGCCGCCTCACCCTTGGTGGCGGAGTGGGGGCTTGTGGGCTCCCTAGAGCCCACCTGGCCTGGCCCAAAGGCCCTCTGGTCTTATTCCGTTCGGGAAAAAATCATTTCGGGGTTTTGCTTCCGTTTGGACTCCGTTCCAAAATCAGATCTGAAAAGAGTCAAAAACACGGAAAAAACAGGAACTGGCACTTGGCACTGAATTAATAAGTTAGTCCCAAAAAAGATATAAAAGGTACATAAAACAACCAAAGAAGAGAAGATAACAGCGTGAAACCATCACAAATTATAGATACGTTTGAGATGTACCAAGCATCCCCAATCTTAACTCCTGCTCGTCCTTGAGTAGGGAAGTGGTAAGAATGAATTTTTGATGCTTTCATGCTACCTAGCATAGGTGTCCTTTGTAATTCCTCTTATGTGACGTGAATGTTCAGATCCATTAGATTCAAAACAATAGTTTGCTATTGACGTGGAAACAATATTAATTCAAGTAAACTAGCAAAGTAATCATGAACTTTCAAAACAACAAGGCCAAAAGAAAGTTATCCCTACAAAAGCATATAGTCTCGCTATGCTCTATCATCATTGCACAACGAATTTAAATCATGCACAACCCCGGTATTGGCCAAGTAATTGTTTCACACCTTTACTTTCTCAAACCTTTTCAACTCTCATGCAATACATGAGCGTGAGCCATGGTTATAGCACTATAGATGGTGTGGAATGTAGTGGAGGTTGCAAGACAAAAAGGAGAAGATAGTCACATTAACTAGGCATATCAATAAGTTGCGGAGATGCTCATCAATAGATATCAATGTGAATGAGTAGGGATTGCCATACAATTGATGCACTAGAGCTATGAGTATGTGAAAGCTCTTAAAGAAAACTAGTGGGTGTGCATCCAACTTGCTTGCTCACGAAGACCTAAGGCAATTTTGAGGAAGCCTATCATAGGAATATACAAGCCAAGTTATATAATGAAAATTTCCCACTAGCTATATGGTGGTGACGAAACGAGAGACTCTCAATCATGAAGATCATGGTGCTTAATATGCACAAGTGTGGAAAAAGTGGTAGCGTTGTCCCTTCTCTCTTTTTCTCTCATTTTTTGGTGGGCTATTTGGCCTGTTTTTTTTATGGGCTTCTTTGGCCTCTTTTATTTCCTCACATGGGACAATGCTACATTAATGATGATCATCACACTTTCAACTCAAAACTTAGAGCAACTATGACTCTATATGGAATGCCTTCGGTAGTGTACCGTGGCAATGATCTAGCATGGCATAGACATCAATGGAAACATCATGCTAGCTATCTTACGATCGTGCAAAGGCAAAGTAGACATGGTGGCACATGTCATGGTGGTAGTTGCATGGCAATATATCTCGGAATGACTTTGAAAAAGCCATAATAGGTAGGTATGGTGGCTGTTTTGAGGGAGGCTAATGGTGGGTTTTGTGCACCGGCGAAAGTTGCACGGCACTAAGAAGATAGTGGTGGTGGAAGGTGAAAGTGCATCTAAACCATGGACTCTACATTAGTCATGAAGAACTCATATACTTGTTGCAAAAGTTTTATTAGTAATCGAAACAAAGCATTCAACGCATACTCCTAGGGGAAGGGTTGGTAGGTAGAAACCATTGCGCGATCCCGACCGCCACGCAAAGGATGACAATCAATATACTAATCATGCTCAGATTTCATCACATAGCGGTTCACCATACGTGCATGCTACGGGAATCACTAACTTCAACACAAGTATTTCTAGATCCACAACACCCTACTAGCATGACTTCAATATTACCATAACCACAACTCAAAACTAATTGAGATGAATCAAACTTCTCTAACTATTCAATGCACATGAAGGTGGAAGTTTTTGTATCCCTTTGGATAACTACCCCTTTTGAGGCTACTTTCAAAGCATAGATCAACTACCAAGCCACGCACCGCTGTGCTCTAAAAGATATAAGTGAAGAACATAAAGCAAAAGTATCTAGCTCAAAAGATATAAGTGAAGCACATGTGAGCTGAATTGTCTATCAAAAGATATAAGTGAAGCTCGACAAAATCACGGTGTGTGCATGTATCTCTCTCTAGGTGTGCAGCAAGGATGATTGTGACACAAAAAAAATAAAAGACTCCTACGATACAAGACACTCCAAGCAAAAACACATAACATGTGCTGAATAAAAATATAGCCCCAAGTAACGTTACCGATGGATTGAAGACGAGAGAGGGGATGCCTTCCCGGGGCATCCCCAAGCTTAGGCTTTTACGACATCCTTGAATCTCTTGGGGTGCCTTGGGCATCCCCAATCTTGAGCTCTTGCCACTCTTTATCTTTTTGTCCATAAGAACTTCACCCAAAACTTGAAAACTTCACAACACGAAACTTAAACAGAAACTCATGATAACATTAGTACAAGAAAGCAAACCACCAATTCCTTAGGTACCGTAGCAAACTTAAATTCTACTTGTGCTGATGTTGAGTTACTGTACTTTCAATCTTCCATGGCTAATACCCCCCGATACTATCCATAGTTTCATCAAAATAAGCAACCAAGACAACAAAAACAGAATCTGTTAACAGCAGACCAGTCTGTACCAATCTGTATATTTCGTATACCTCTGGTACTTCAAAAATTCTAAAAAATTACGACAGTTTGAAGAATTTGCGTAGCAATCAGCAGAAAAATGAATCAACTCAAAATCTCTTACAAAAAAATGAAAATTCTTTTCGTGAGCAGAAAGTTTCTGTCTTTTCCAGCATGACCAAACGATCATCCCCAAGACTAATCATAACGGTTTTGCTTGGCACAAACGCAAAAAGAGACACAAAAAACACAATCATAACAGAATTATGAAAGTGTGGAAAACACAAAACAAAAAGAAAAAGGATAGATTCGTTGGGTTGCCTCCCAACAAGCGCTTTTGTTTAACGCCCTTAGCTAGGCGAAAGGTGATGAAATCACGTATAGTCATCTTTGGTGCTCGAACCATAGGTAGTGTGATCATTTATCATCTTAAGGTTTTCGTCTTTATTAGATGACTCACCACTAGCTTTAGGAACAAAAACAGGCTTGACGGTCTTTTTGAGAGTAAGATTTGGAGTATTTTGCACAGCGGCAAAAGCGGAACCCAAGTTGGTTATGACATCTTCTAATTTGCCAATTCTAGAAGAATCATTAACTATAAGTTCCTTCTCCTTTAAATTTTTCAAAAAGTTTCCACTTTGGATCCGTACTGAGTAATTTGATTGTGGATCTTTCTATCCAAACCCTCAATAAGTTCAACTGTGGCAATTTTGTTTTCAATAGCGTCAAGCCTTTGCATCACGTGTTCCAAGGTCAAGATAGTTCCATTAACCATGAGTGGGGGTGAGCCTAAAAAAATCATGATAGCTCTATAGGAGTCAACAGTATGGCTCCCCAAAAAGTTCCCGCCTACAATGGTATCAAGGATATACCTATTCCAAGGAGAAATTCCAACATAGAAACTGCGAAGGAGGACGGTAGTGTATTGCTTACGAGTAGATCTACTTTGAGCATTGCAAATCCTGTACCAAGCGTCCTTCAAATTTTCTTCCTCATTCTGCCTGAAATTGAGAACTTCATTTTCAGGGGTGTCGATTGGAGTGGTGGGTCTAGCCATTGATTGACTATCTCACACACAAACGAGCAGGAAGAGAGAGTGAAACGGGCAAAAGAAAACAACAAAAAGGCAAAAAAACGGCGAAGGAGAAAGGCAAATGAAAACGGAAAATGTGAAGTGGGGGAGAGGAAAACGAGAGGCAACTGGCAACAAAAGTAAATGCAAGAGAAGAGTTTCTGAGACCTACTTGGATAGATCTTGATTTCTCCTCCCCGGCAACGGCGCGAGAAATACTTCTACTACTGCAACAAAAGACCTTCCAACGGCGCCAGAAATACTTCTGATGTTTGCTGTGTATCCCTGGCAGTGGCGCCAGAAATAGGCACGTCGACGGGAGAATACTTGGCTTGATCTTTATGCTGCGGCTACGCCTTAAGGGACTTCCTAGGCAAGTATGCAAAGGATTTCCTCTGTGGCCTTGGAGCCTTGCGTTGGTGTTCCCTCGAAGCGGAAAGGGTGATGTAGCGTAGCGGTGGTAAGTATTTCCCTCAGTTTGAGAACCAAGATATCAATCCGGTGGAGGAGTATCTCAAGATCCTGCACAAACACAAAAGCTTGCTCCCAACGCTATGAAGGGGTTGTCAATCCCTGATAGATTGTTTGCCAAGTGAGAACTGAAAGCAACAAAGTAACAAAGCAAAGTAAAAGCGGGGATGTAAACGATGGATGTGAATAGACCCGGGGGCCGTAGTGTTTACTAGTGGCTTCTCTCATGAAAGCAAGTAGGCGGTGGGTGAACAAATTACTGTCGAGCAATTGATAGAACCGCGCAAAGTCGTGACGATATATATGCAATGATTATTTCTATAGGCATCACGTCCAAAACAAGTAGACTGATATTGTCTGCATCTACTACTATTACTCCACACGTCGACCGCTATCCAGCATGCATCTAATGTATTAAGTCCAAAAGAACAGAGTAATGCCTTAAGCAAGATGACATGATGTAGAGGGATAATCTCAAACCAATTATAAAACCCCCATCTCTTTTACCCTTGATGGCAACTACTTGATGTGTGCCTTGCTGCCCCTACTATCACTGGGAAAGGTCACCACATGGCAGAACCCAAAACCAAGCACTTCTCCCATTGCAAGAATCATAGATCTAGTTGGCCAAACAAAACCCAAGACTCGGAGGGACTTACAAGGATATCAAATCATGCATATAAGAAATCAACAAAGACTCAAATATATATCATAGATAATCTGATCACAAATCCACAATTCATCGGATCTCGACAAACACACCGCCAAACAAGATTACATCGGATAGATCTCCATGAAGATCATGGAGAACTTTGTATTGAAGATCCAAGAGAGAGAAGAAGCCATCTAGCTACTAACTACGGACCCGTAGGTCTGAAGTGAACTACTCACGAGTCATTGGAGGGGCGATGATGATGATGAAGAGGCCCTCTAACTCCAAAGTCCCCTCCGATAGGGTGCCGGGAAGGGTCTCCAGATGAGATCTCACGGAAACGGAAGCTTGCGGCGGCGGAAAAGTATTTTCGAGGCTCCCCTGATTTTTTTGCGGAATATTTGGGAATTTATAGGCCAAAGACCTAGGTCAGGGGGCGACCAGGGAGGCCACAAGCCTGCCCACCACCGCCTCCCCTGGTGGCGGAGTGGGGGCTTGTGTGCTCCCTCGAGCCCACCTGGCCTGGCCCAAAGGCCCTCTGGTCTTCTTCCGTTCGGGAAAAAAATCATTTCAAGGTTTTTCTTCCGTTTGGACTCCGTTCCAAAATCAGATCTGAAAAGAGTCAAAAACACGGAAAAAACAAGAACGGGAACTTGGCACTGAATTAATAAGTTAGTCCCAAAAAAAGATATAAAAGGTACATAAAACAACCAAAGAAGACAATATAACAGCGTGAAACCATCAAAAATTATAGATACGTTTGAGACGTATCAAGATGCAATGGCAACTACTATGGATGTGGATACTGCTTTAGGGTTTTGAGTATTTTGTTGTGATGTGTCTCTTCATTTGCGAATGGGGTCTCGAGCCTTATAAGTAGTCGTCGTGTACTGACGTCATGAAGCCACCAGAGGGTGGTACATGTGGGCGCCCTCGTACCAGGCATCGTCTTATCATCGCCGGGCGTATACTCTTCATGAATAAGCGTCTTGCCATCTTTCATCTTTTCTTGGAGATTTTTCTCTTCTTAAGCACACGCTCCTCGGACTTTTCTTCACATCTCTCGTAAGAACAATACACAACAAAGTGTCTTTGAATATCATAATTATAGTATTTTATTCTCTCGAAAAGGTTCCCTTGAGATTCTTCCCCTTGTTTGCCATGGTGCATCAATATTTCTTGACAAAGAGGGCCAAGTCTTCTTCAAAGTCATTTGCTGGGAACGTGGTATCTTCTTCATATTCAACACAATTTTCTTCTTCCTCATCCTCTCTTGGAGCTCGCACCTTCTTCAAAGTCATTTGATGAGAATGTGGTATCTTCTTCATATTGAACACAATTTTCTTCTTCATCCTCCTCTATTGGAGCTCGCACAACCACCTTATTTCCCTTGAAATCAAGGTTAGAATTCTTGGTTTCATGAACAATGACCATCATGACTTGGTTTCCAATAGAGTGTGGGTGGTGAAGGTATACACAACTTTATTGGGAGTCATCCAGTCATAGTCAGGACATTGACAAATCATCATGACCATAGTGTGATGTGTGAACACCATGGCTCCAATAAATTTGCCTCTCATGAAATTGTCATCGACTCATATGCAACTAAAGTTCCTCAAATCAAACACAAGTGACTTTAACCTCCGAAACACCTCTTATGTGGACTCTCCCTCATGCCTCATGAAGAAGTTGTCATGTTGGTTGAGCAAGGCCAACCGAGATCTACGAACACTAACATCACCTTTAAACGTTTCTTCAAGACAATCCTAACTTTCTTTGTCAGTCTTAAAGAGAGCAACGTAATCGACATACTCGTTGGTGCCTGCAAGACAAAGCATGTCGAGGGCAGTGAAATTTAGTTGACCATCAACAACCTCCCTTGATGTAAGGCTTGAGGGGTCCTTTGGATTGAAACCACTAACAATCACCCACCATAGTTGCACCGAGGCACTGCAAATATGAGAATTCATAGCGAGTTTCCACTTAGCAAACATGTTAGCTTTCAAAAGGAGTCAAGCCCCGACATGATTAATACACGCATGCTGGATAGGTAGTCACAAGTAGTGACGCTCCACATAATTATGGAGAGGTGTAGTGGTAGGATTGGGGCGAATAAGAGGCGCTCTTGTATCATCCACATGTTGAGCCGCACTAGGAACAAATGAGGAAGATGCGAATGATGTAGCTCTAACTTTCGAATCCACTTCTTCCCTAACAACGGAGCAGACTTCCCTTATCACAGTGGATTTAAAATCCGCCATTAAAGAGGTGAAGTTCGTTACGGTGAAGTTAGCGGTGGGTGCGAGAGCAACATATTGTTAAGTGGTGGGGGAGCCTGAAGTTCCCCCTCCCTGTGATGCGTTTAGTTCCCCATCCCCATTATCAACCATGATATTTAGTCTATTAATCCCTAACAAAGAGCCTCACTATGATACAAATTGAAAGGATCGAAAGTCCAATTTTAGGGCAATGCAGATAAAGTAAGTTCTAGATGTGCAACTAGGTGAGAACAACCTATATGGCAAGCACAATCAAGGCAAGGTATGGTAGGCAAAAATATAATTGGCAAGCCAACAAACATACAAAGAAAGTAAAGGTACAAAAATGATTAACCACAAGCGAGTCGAGGATGCATATTTTATCATGAAGTTCACACTCTTTGGGGAGTTCTAATCTTCGTTGGAGAGATACTGAAGCGAAAGTTCTAGAGTGCCACTAAGTGGCTCACCCTGTTCTCCATTTGAGTCATTGATACGTCTCCGTCGTATTTACTTTTCCAAACTCTTTTGCCCTTGTTTTGGACTCTAATTTGCATGATTTGAATGGAACTAACCCGGACTGACGCTGTTTTCAGCAGAATTGCCATGGTGTTGTTTTTGTGCAGAAATGAAAGTTCTCGGAACGTCCTGAAAATTCACGGAGATTTTTTCTGGAATAAAAGAAAAATACTTGCGCAAAGACCCACGTGAGGGGGCGTGTGAGTGGGCCACAAGCCCCTGGGCCGCGGCCACCCCCTATGGCCGCGCCATGAGGGCTTGTGGGGCCCACGTGGCACCACCGCCCCCAATCTTAGTTCTATATCTTCCGTTTCGCCTGCACAAAAATCAGAGAGAAGGTTTCATCGCGTTTTGCGATACGGAGGCGCCGCCACATCCTGTTCTTCATCTGGAGGGCAGATCTGGAGTCCGTTTCGGGCTCCGGAGAGGGGAAATCATCGCCATCATCATCATCAACCTTTCTCCATTGACAATTCCATGATGCTCTTCATCGTTCGTGAGTAATCTCATCGTAGGCTTGCTGGACGGTGATGAGTTGGATCAGATCTATCATGTAATCGAGTTAGTTCTTGACGGGGATTGATCCCTAGTATCCACTATGTTCTAGACTGATGTTGCTACTACTTGGCTATGTTTAATGCTTGTCACTAGGGCCTGAGTGTCATGATTTCAGATCTGAACCTATTATGTTGTCGCCAATATATGTGTGTTTTAGATCCTATCTTGCAAGTTGTAGTCACCTACTATGTGTTATGACCCGGCAACCCCGGAGTGACAATAGCCGGAACCACTCCCGGAGATGACCAAAGTATGAGGAGTTCATGTATTCACCGCGTGTTAATGCGTTGGTCCGGTTCTTTATTAAAAGGAGAACCTTAATATCTCGTAGTTTCCATTAGGACCCCGCTGCCACGGGAGGGATGGACAATAGATGTCATGCAAGTTCTTTTCCCTAAGCTCGTATGACTACATACGGAATACATGCCTACATTAGATCGACGAACGGGAGCTAGCCACATATCTCTCCGTGTTATAACTGTTACATGATGAATCACATCCGTAATACTCATCCATCACCGATCCACTGCCTATGAGTCTTTTACTACTGGTTCTCGCTACGTTACTTTGCCTAGGATTGTCCCTTGCTACAAGAGGGATTGGGCCACTTTGCTGCTGTCACTACTGTTGTTACTTTGCTGCTGCTGCTATTGTTGTTACTTGTTACTCCGCTGTTATTTGTTGCAAGACTTTGTTGGCGCTAACATCCCATCAACAAGGCTTTTTCTAGCGCCGTTGCCAGGGATTGTCAAAGCTTTTCTGGTGCCGTTGCTATCATACTACCTTGCTACTGATACTTTGCTTGCAGACACTAATATTTCAGGTGTGGTTGAATTGACAACTCAGCTGCTAATACTTGAGAATATTGTTTAGCTTCCCCTTGCGAGCGAATCAATAAATTTGGGTTGAATACTCTACCCTCGAAAACTGCTGCGATCCCATACGCTTGTGGGACATCAAGGCTTTTTCTGGCGCCGTTGCCGGAGAAGCACAACTATATTCTCTGAGTCACTTGGGATTGACGTATGCTGATCACTATGAGGAATTCGAAAGATCCAAGAACTAAAATCCTACCTTCCACTACGAGAGATGTAAGGAACTGCCATCTAGCTCTGCACTTGATTCACCTTCAATTTTGAGTAAGTTTGCGACTTCGCCTCCTTCTAGAAATCTTGATATGTCGCCTGTGCTTGATGATGCTACTTCTGCTGCCCATGATGCTTATGATGCTATGCTTGATACTATGCCTGATGATGCTATGCTTGACAGTATGCCTGATGATGCTATGCTTGATACTATGCCTGCTATGCCTGATACTGCTTTGCCACTTGGTGCATTCCTTGATGCACATATTGCTAGAGTTGCTGCTAGATGTGATGATACTTCTGAAACTGCTGATACTATTGAAGTAGAGCCTGCTATTTTGCCTGCTAGAACTAGCTCTCCTATGCCTGAATTGCCTGACATGCCTGATACACGCTATGTTATGGAGGGAGAGATAGCTGAGGATTTTCTTGCGGGTAAGGATAGTTATGATGTTGAGAAACTTCTGCGCAAGTGGAAAGAAAAATCTCCGAACGCTAGGATGAAATACGACCCGAAGTTTGCCACTTCGCCTATCTTTGTGACCGATAAGGATTATGAATTCTCTGTCGACCCTGAGTTAATCACTCTTGTCGAATCTGATCCCTTTCACGGTTATGAGTCTGAAATGGTTGTAGCCCATCTTACCAAACTGCACGATATAGCCATCCTATTCACTAGTGAGGAAAAGATCCGCCACTACTATATGCTCAAGCAGTTTCCTTTCTCGCTAAAGGATGATGCTAAGACCTGGTTCACTTCTCTTGCTCCTGGTTGTGTGCGTAGTCCCCAGGATATGGTCTACTACTTTTGTGAAAAATATTTCCCTGCCCATAAGAAGCAAGCTGCCTTGCAGGAAATATACAACTTTGCTCAAGCTGAAGAAGAGAGTCTCCCACAAGCTTGGGGGAGGCTCATCCAGCTACTGAATGCTTTGCTTGATCACCCTCTTGAGAAGAATGAAATACTTGATATCTTCTATAATGGACTTACCGATGCTTCCAAAGACCACCTAGATAGTTGTGCCGGTAGTGTTTTTAGGGAACGAACCGTGGAACAAGCTGAGATTCTGTTGAACAACATCTTGTGCAATGAGAATGCTTGGACTATTCCAGAACCACCTCCTAAGCCAACTCCAAAGAAAAGAGATATTCTATTCCTCAGTCCTAAAGATATGCAAGAAGCCAAGAAGTCTATGCGAGAGAAAGGCATTAAATCTGAAGATGTCAAAAATCTACCACCTATCGAAGAGATCCATGATCTTGATAACCCGATACAGATAGTAGAAGTAAATTCTCTGTGTAGGTTTGATGAGAGTGATATTCCTTTTGATAAACTACTAGCTTATGCATGGATGAATTTGATAACTTCGTTGCCAAACAACAAAGTTTCAATGATTATGTTAGCAGAGAATTGGAACAGAATGCTCGTATGCTTAGTCATTTAAGTGCTTGTGTGGACAGAAATGTCAATGATCTTAAGCTTCTGAGTAAGCATGCCTCTATGGTTACTACTCAGGTAGAATAAGTACTTACAGCTCAGAATGACTTGCTCAACGAGTTGAATG
This sequence comes from Hordeum vulgare subsp. vulgare, assembly GCF_904849725.1. Lineage (NCBI taxonomy): Eukaryota > Viridiplantae > Streptophyta > Magnoliopsida > Poales > Poaceae > Hordeum > Hordeum vulgare. Next base: position 418,555,736 of record NC_058520.1, on the reverse strand, counting down.
ACAATTCCATCAGAGTCGTCACTAGAGGCGGTAGAATGACCCAGGAACCTTTGTATCCCGAGGGTCATCCGAAGAGAGTTGAACAAGAGTCTCAAGGAGTTAGCACTGATGCACCTAGTCATCCTAGAAAGAAGAAGAAAGATGATAGGAACCTGCACGCTAGCAACCCTGTTGCTGCTACCCCTGAGAGTCCAAACGATTCCTCTATCTCTGATGCTGAAACACAATCTGGTGATGAACATGAGCCTAATGATAATATCAATAGTGATGTTCATGAAGATGCTCAACCTAGCAATGATAAGGATGTGGAGATTGAACCTAGTGTTGATCTTGATAACCCACAGCCTAAGAACTAGAGATACGACAAGAATGACTTCACTGCTAGGAAGCATGGTAAAGAAAGGGAACCATGTGTTCAGAAACCCATGCCTTTTCCTCCCAAACCATCCAAGAAAAAGTATGATGAGGATTTTGAGCGATTCGTTGAAATGATCAGACATGTCTTTCTGCAGATGCGTCTGACAGATATGCTCAAGATGTCTCCGTATGCTAAGTACATGAAAGATATTGTGACTAATAAGAGGAGGATACCTGAGGTTGAGATTTCCACCATGCTCGCTAATTATACCTTCAAGGGTGGAACTCCTAAGAAACTAGGTGATCCCGGTGTGCCCACTATACCTTGCTCCATTAAAGGCAACTACGTTAGAACTGCGTTGTGCGACCTTGGAGCCGGTGTTAGTGTTATGCCTCTTTCTCTTTATCGTAGACTTGAACTGGATAAGTTGACACCCACTGAAATCTCTCTGCAAATGGCCGACAAATCAACTGCTTTCCCTATCGGCATTTGCGAGGATGTGCCTATTGTGGTTGCTAACACCACTATCTTAACAGACTTTGTTATCTTGGATATTCCCGAGGACGATGCCATGGCTGTCATCCTCGGAAGACCCCTTTTAAACACCGCAGGGGCTGTTATAGATTGCAACAAAGGGAATGTCACTTTCCATGTCAAGGGTAATGAGCAAACAGTGCACTCTCCGAAGAAACAATATCGAGTACATTGCATCAATGCTATTGAAAAAACTTCATCGATTATTATCGGGAGCTTTGAATGCCCTATTCCTCGTGTCAAGATGAAGTATGATTTGCTTGTTGGGGAGATACACATCCCCATTGAGGTGACCTAGTGACTATTCGAAAATTCTTCGTTCTCTTTTGCGATTCGAAAAAGTTTGTCAAGAGACTTGATCAACCCCATTGACGGATTTATTTCGATGACCATGAGATGGATGAATCGAGGAGTCACAAACCTCTATTCCAAGCTTTCACTTTAGGTTGCTTAGAAGAAAAATGATAGATTTAGTTTAGTTTTCTCTGTTTTCTGTTTTAGCGTCCGGTAGAAAAGTACCCCGAAAATAAAAGTTCTCCGAACGCTGTGAAAATCAAGTATGATTTTTTCTGGAATATTTGAAAAATACTGGGACAAAGAGTCTGTCTGGCCCCCACACCAGTGGGCCACAATCCCTAGGGGCGCGGGCACCCCCTGGCCGCGCCACCCAGGCTTGTGGGGCCCACAGGCACCCCCTCCACTCATTCTTTCTCCCATCTGCTTCTCCTACCTCCAGAAAAAATCGTTTCGCAACTCAAACCCGTGTTCTTGCTCCTCTTGCTGGGATTTTCGATCTCTTTGCTCAAATCACCATTCTCCAAACTCTTTTGGGGAAATTACTCCTTGGTAAGTGACTCCCCCATTGGTCCAATTAGTTTTTGCTCTAGTGCCTTATACTCCGCGTATTTTTGCTGCCTTGGTGACCATGTTCTTGAGCTTTGTATGCTGATTCTAGCTAGTCCCAAGTAGTTTTGATGCGTAGTATGGTCTCTAGGAAGTTGTGGGAGTAGTTGCTACAAGTTTAGTTGAACCTTGTTCACCTTTCCTTTGGGTCACTGTAAATTTCAGAAAAGGAAGATGTTCAAGAGAAACTATCATGGTGGTTCCTCAAGCAAGAGAGGTCCCCGTCTTGTGATTCGGGAGCCTGATCCTTACCAACCTAGGAACGCGCAGGTACAACCATGTGAATGGCCTTCTGATGAATTTATGATTGAGGTAGGTTTCAAAGACGAGTTTGATGCATTTGTTCGCAATGTCGGACTCGAAGTATTCATCTCCAATAAATGTGAACATTATGTTGCTCTCACTGCTTCTTTTGTTCGTAGATTCAAATTTTCAGCTGGCGTGAGCCATCGGTACTATTTGATCTATATGATAAATCGTATACCATGGATTTAGAGGATTTCAGTAGAATTTGCAAAATACCTATTTGGGGTAACCTCAATGATCCTCCTAAATCTTCGGTTAGAGATTTTTGTGCTGGTATTACGGTTGGAGAAACTAGAGACATTACGCAAGCTACCATGGAGAGTATTCATTTTCCTGCCTTGCATTACTTTGCCCTCTTCATAGGCAGATGCATTAATGGCAAGATTGAGCATTGTCACCTCTGCGCACCCGACCTTAGTATCCTTAAGAGCGTAGTGACACGTGACAAAAGCTTCAACATGGGAGCTATTATAGCAAGGAGGCTGAATAAGAATGCTATTGATGGGGATTTCTTTCGTAGGATCTATGCCACCCGCATAGCAAATTTTCTTGGAGTACCCATCCGCGCACGAGATCCCCCGCTCCATACAACTTTCCTTGACCGCGTCGCTATGACACGCTACCAGTTCCTTGAGAGGGATGATGAATCCCTCCTATACCGATTGATATTTGACCAGCAGCGTGTTTTCCATATTACCCTTCCTGCTCCTGCTTTCTTTGACTTTCAGGTAAAACAAAGATATTACATAACCAGAGGAGAGGCCAAGGCTGCTCATCTCCGTGAGGCAGCTATTCAGGCAGTGGCTGCAGCGCTCCTGTATAACCCCAATTATGATTTTGGGTTTCGCGAGGACCATCCTTGGGAGTAGACCAAGTTAGGCCAAAAGCCTAAGCTTGGGGGAGTACGTGTTCTCACCGACTTTACATTCTTGCTTATGCTTTCACTTTGTTAGCCGGTGTTCACACTTTGCCACTATATCATCCATGCTAGTTTATTTTCTTTTTCTCGTTTTCTTTTCGTGTGTCTGTCTAGTTTGGGAAAAAACAAAAAGATTTTCTTTTTCTTCTTTTGCTTGTTGGGAGCTTTCCCGTGTAGATAGTTTTCTTTTTCTTTGGGTCAAGGTAGAAGATATTGGTCACAATGTTTAGTGGCTCTTGCATGCATACCTGTTTAGCTTTCAAAGAGACATATTACTTTGTCTTCTCCTTTGTGTTTGTCTGCAGATTCCAACTTTAGTCTAATGCATGAGCACGCTTATTATTGTTTACATCGTTCGGTCGTGCAAGTGAAAGGCAATAATGACGATATATGATGAAGTGACTGAGCCTGGAAAAGATGGTATGAACTCGATCTATTTTGTTTTTGTAAATATGACTAGCTCATCATGCCTGATTCAGCTTTGTTGTGAGAGAAACATGTTTGCAATGACAACTTAGAGATCATAGTTGCTTATGCCATGCTTATTTAGCTAGGAGCTTATAATGGTTTGTCTTGGTTGCCAACGTGAATGTTGAGATGACTATGGTGTAGTATGATAGGATGGTATCCTCCTTTGAATGTTTCAAGTGGCTTGACTTGGCGCATGTTTACGCATGTAGTTGAAACAAAATCAACATAGCCTCTATGATATTCATGTTCATGGTGATTTATGTCCTACTCTTGCTTGCACTTAATGCTAGTTAATCTCAATGCATTTTGATGACTGTTGTCGCTCTCTAGTTGGTCGCTTCCCAGTCTCTTGCTAGCCTTCACTTGTACTAAGCGGGAATACTGCTTGTGCATCCACTTCCATAAACCCAAAGTTGTGCCATATGAGTCCACCATACCTACCTATGTGCGGTATCTACCTGCCGTTCCAAGTAAATTTGCATGTGCCACTCTCTAAATCTTCAAGAAATAATCTGTTTTGCATGCCCGAACCGCTCATGTGGTGACAGGGGGCTATTGGTATCTTCCATGCTAGGCGTGTTATCCTCGATATGTATTTATTCACTATCATTCACGAGAAAGGGGCCGGTAATTGGAATTCCCAGTTCCATACTCAAATCGAAAAGATAATTGCAAACAAAACTCCCCTAGGATTGATGTTGGTTTGGACGGTACCCGAGGATTCGGCTAGCCGTGAAGTTTGATTGATTGGTGGTGGGGGAGTCAAAACTTTACTTTTCTGTTTGGGAACCGCCTATAGCATGTGTAGCGTGGAAGATATTAAGAACTCTTAGTCATTGCGTTGACAATGAAAGCATGCCACCCAAAATTATTATCTCTGTTTTCAAAGCTTGAGCTCTCGCACCTCTGCAAATCAATGCTTCCCTCTGTGAAGGGCCTGCCTATTTATGTTCCTGTTGAGTCATCCTCCTCTTACAAAAGCACCAATTAGAGAGCACCACTGTCATTTTTATGTTTTGCTTTTAACTGTGTTGAGTGTGACTATGACTGGATCTTCATTGCCATGAATTACAATGTTTAGTCAGCCCTTGGTCTTTGAAGGTGCTCTGCATTTATGTTTTGCGGTCTCAGAAAGAGCTAGCGAGATACCATCTATTCGTACTGCTTCATGTTGTTTTGATTGAAGTGTTGACATTTGAGGATTATTATTATTTGCTCGCTAGTTGATTATGCCATTGATATGAGTTTACCGTGAGACCTAGATGTCATTTCGTTATGTGGTTTGATTGTGATCTTGCTGAAATTCTGGTTGTGAGTTAGACATAGTTGCAACAACAAGATCAAACAGAGTTCGTCAAAGTTTTTCTTTTGTCTCTCTCAGTTTGTTAACTGAGTTGCTTGAGGACAAGCAAGGCTTTAAGCTTGGGGGAGTTGATACGTCTCTGCCGTATCTACTTTTCCAAAATCTTTTGCCCTTGTTTTGGACTCTAATTTGCATGATTTGAATGGAACTAACCCGGACTGACGCTGTTTTCAGCAGAATTGCCATGGTGTTGTTTTTGCGCAGAAATGAAAGTTCTCGGAACGTCTTGAAAATTTACGGAGATTTTTTCTGGAATAAAAATAAAAATACCTGCGCAAAGATCCACGTGAGGGGGCGTGCCAGTGGGCCACAAGCCCCTGGGCCGCGGCCACCCCCTATAGCCGCGCCATGAGGGCTTGTGGGGCCCACGTGCACCACCCCCAATCTCAGTTCTATATCTTCCGTTTCACCTGGAAAAAAATCAGAGAGAAGGTTTCATCGCGTTTTGTGATACGGAGGCGCCGCCACATCCTGTTCTTCATCTGGAGGGCAGATCTGGAGTCCGTTTCGGGCTCCGGAGAGGGGAAATCGTCGCCATCGTCATCATCAACCTTTCTCCTTCGACAATTCCATGATGCTCTTCATCGTTCGTGAGTAATCTCATCGTAGGCTTGTTGGACGGTGATGAGTTGGATGAGATCTATCATGTAATCGAGTTAGTTATTGACGGGGATTGATCCCTAGTATCCACTATGTTCTAGATTGATGTTGCTACTACTTGGCTATGCTTAATGCTTGTCACTAGGGCCCGAGTGCCATGATTTCAGATCTGAACCTATTATGTTGTCGCCAATATATGTGTGTTTTAGATCCTATCTTGCAAGTTGTAGTCACCTACTATGTGTTATGACCCGGCAACCCCGGAGTGACAATAGCCGGAACCACTCCCGGAGATGATCATAGTATGAGGAGTTCATGTATTCACCGCATGTTAATGCGTTGGTCCGGTTCTTTATTAAAAGGAGAACCTTAATATCCCGTAGTTTCCATTAGGACCCCGCTGCCACGGGAGGGATGGACAATAGATGTCATGCAAGTTCTTTTCCCTAAGCTCGTATGACTACATACATAATACATGCCTACATTAGATCGACGAATGGGAGCTAGCCACATATTTCTCCGTGTTATAGCTGTTACATGATGAATCACATCCGTAATACTCATCCATCACCGATCCACTGCCTATGAGTCTTTTACTACTGGTTCTCACTACGTTTCTTTGCCTAGGCTCGTCCCTTGCTACAAGAGGGATTGGGCCACTTTGCTGCTCTCACTACTGCTGTTACTTTGCTGCTGCTGCTACTGCTATTACTTATTACTCCACTGTTACTTGTTGCAAGACTTTGTTGGCGCTAACATCCCGTCAACAAGGCTTTTTCTAGCGCCATTGCCAGGGATTGTCAAAGCTTTTTCTGGTGTCGTTGCTATCATACTACCTTGCTACTGATACTTTGCTTGCAGACACTAATCTTTCGGGTGTGGTTGAATTGACAACTCAACTGCTAATACTTGAGAATATTCTTTAGCTTCCCCTTGTGAGTGAATCAATAAATTTGGGTTGTATACTCTACCCTCAAAAACTGCTGCGATCCCATACGCTTGTGGGACATCAGTCATCCTAACAGATGCAAATCACTAGGGGTTAGTCTCGACGGTGACCACCACACCTTGCCAAATTCTCGGAGCACACCACAAGCAAGGAAGCTTCTAGGCCTTGACTCCTAACCATCTAAGAGTCCAGTATCCAAGATTAAAAAGTGTTGATGAAGAATTCAAGCCAGGAACACGACTTCATTTGCTAAAAGTGTAGATCGGGTCTTGTTGTCTCAAATCCCAATGTATCAACAAGGTTGGGTGGAGAGATTGAGTGTGTTGAGAAAATCAAGGTGTAGCAATGGTGGTAGGCTCACAAGACATCATGGTTATGGATGGAGGTAGGATAAGGGGAGGGGGATTTTACACCCCTCCTTGGGATGTAGCTGGTGGCTGCCGGAGGGCCCCGAGTGCATTGGGTATCCAGGGGTGAAATCACTCTACCCAGTGTGCATAGTGTAGGCCCATGTGCATGGGATGTCGAGGGAGTTTCAGCCCCAACCCCATGTGCATGGGGTATCCACATGTGAAACCACTGTATCCCATGTTCATGGGGTGCCTAGGGAGTTTTAACCCCCAACCCCATGTGCACGAGGGCCACAAGGGCCATGTACATGAGGTTTGACAAAGTTGACATTGACCCCGTGGGCATAAGGCATGCAGTCAGTGGACACACACGAAGGGAGTGTATGCCATTTATATTGCATGTTCCCACACTTCTCATCTCAACATCCCCAACCCCTCTCAATAGTGTGATGGTCCCATGACTCAAAGAAACCAAACCCAAAATTTGAGTCATCAGAGAACCACACCTTTTCCTTTCCCCTTTTTGAAGTGGGGTTTCAACCATGTGTCTTAAAATAGCTCCGAGGGACCAATGGACCAGTATAAACTTCGTAATTGGTAATAGTCCCACTAACCACATTGTTATTACACCAAAACATCATTTAAAGACAAATGCACTTTCAACCGAAGTCATTACTACAACAAAATTAATTCAAGCCTCCAAAAGATCAGCATTGCCATTAAGGTCCTTGCCACAAATTTCTTGAGAGCATATTCGCCTAAAAATCCCAAGCTTAAGTGCGATCACATGTGGAAGAAACCAGCAGATGCTGTTATAAAAGTTAATGTTGGTGCCCCCTTTTTTTCTTAAAATCCATCAGGTGCTACAAGATCAGTGACTCTGGATGAACATCATAACGGCTACAACATAGTTTATACCTCAAAAAAGGTGTCCACCTTGCTTTTATATATAAAACATACACACAACAAAGTGCACGCCGAATGATACAAGGTGATGGGGAAGCCTTGAACAACATTGATCCCAAGATTAACAGATCACGTGAGATGCACGCGACAATGCAATCGAAATAGAGGATAGGAAGAACTGAGTACAATACCACACTACACCCTGCACCATCTACACTCCACAACACCGCCCGGAGAGGGAGAATGAGGTAAAGCATCGCCGCTGCCGAGTCTATGATGGACAAAGGTTTTCACCTGGAACCGGACACGGAGACGAGACCCACAACAAGATCTTCAAGAAGAGAACGATGCTCGTAGACCTTGCCGTCGTTGGCGACCAAGCGCGGAGCTTTCTACCGGCACCTCACCCTATGCTAATATTGAGTATGTTCATACGCCAATTATAAGATATTCCAAAATGAACTATGTAAAAAATTGTAACTAAGCCCATGGTTTTAGTATATTTCAAAAATATGATCGGATCTATTTATAAATAAAAAATTAGTATGATAAAAATATGGTACATAGTAAAATACGCAATCAAGTTCTTTGGAGTAGTATATATACTATCCAAATGGTTTTACATCCACATGTTTATACTCTCCAATGTGATAAACACAGCCCAAAATGTATGTGGGTTTAACTACATATGGTTGTAACAAAAATGTTCTTATTCTGCTTCATTGTTCCTTGTTGAAAGTGAAAATGCCCTTTAGTAATTTGTATTGGTACCGATGACAACAAATTAGTGGGACTAATGATGGTTGCTAAGTGTTTATACATGTGTTAGTTCCATTGTTGTCTATTGACATGGATCGATGACCGGTGAAAATTATTATGCTCAAGAAAGATTTTCAAGAGGCTATTAAGGCCCTGTTTGAAACCACTCAGATTATATAATCCAGTTTTTATAATCTATTATGTCTCCAAACAGGATAAATTATGGTGTAGATTATAAAAACTAGATGAACAGATTATTAAAAACTCATAATCTACTCTATCCCAGCTAAAATCACACTATGGATTGCTAATGACCCTTTATCCTTGTAAAGTTGAAGATAATTACATTTCTACCACCGTCACCCTCCTCTTTAAAAAAATAGAGGGCAGGCTGGTCATTATGCAATGTAAAACCTGGATTACAGTTTATATAATCTGGCCTTCAAACATGTCCACCTAGATTATTTTTATAAATCAGATTATATAATCTATCTTCATAATTCAGATTATCATAATCTATTGTGGTTCCAAACATGGCCTAAGTGTAGCGTATGTTTTATTTCTTGACTAATAGGGATACCACATTAACAAGAGATGGTCATTGGGATGCGAAGAACAAGCTCTAGTGCCGTTCATATGCACCCTTTTTACCGATATACAACCCAAGTTCAAAAGCCATACCCTTCACTACATCCTTAATATAGCTAAACAGGGAAAAGCCTTAAGAATTTTCACATACTTTTTGGAGGGTCTAGATCCTTCAAAATAGAGTGCAAAGCTATCCTTAGAATTTATTTATGTGGATTTCATTTTACGAATCAAACATGCTATGCATTGAAGAGACTTCCGAAGGCCTTAACACAGTTTAATTCGAGAATCATGCTTGGCTCACTTGTCTTGTGTGGTTTATATATGCATCTTCCATTGATGGGATATTGGGTCAGTGTGTTTATGCAACATATTTTACAAGAACACCAACAATAACCAGGTCTTTAATTAGTGCCATGTAGGTGAGTTGTTGATTTATTATGCAACATGCAAATTAAAGACGCATGATTTTTTATGGTGTGGTGTTTTAGATCCACACTTCGTTTTCTTAGTTGGATCTTAGATCCATATAATGCCGCTATGCATAGGGAGCCAGCAGACAAGTCGCCAAAGAACATCAGATATATTTTTGTTAGAATTCATCCCCAACTACTTTTTACTTTGTTCTTGTGGTTCCTCACACTAGTTGGGAACTTGATCGCAGCTGCACGGTGATGCATGGTGATGGCTATCGGCTGTGGGGCCACGTAGTAGGTTGGTTACATAATCACGCACGTCTGGTAATAGGGTTTTAATGCAACTATTTCTTATTTATTATTCTGTCTTCTGCGCGGGGGGGGGGGGGGGGGGGGGTTTCTTATTTATTATTCACGATCCATATATTGTTATCAAACCTGAAAGCTTGTTGCATTTCCCTGGCAACTCAGTTTGGATCATTGCCTGATCTGCCACATTCCTTAAAGTTGTAGGCTGCGCATGCGCTTTAGCATCTTCAATTGTGACTGCTTGAAATTGAAAGACGATATATTTTGACTCGAGTATGCATATCTACAATCAGCGTATCCTCACGGCCGTATCTTATCACAGTAACAATGTGTCGATCGATGAGCTTATTCCGCAAGTAAGCGAAACCCGCACGGCTTTGGGTGCCTCTATAAGTACCCCTCCTCCGTCCCACCCATTGCGGCCCGTGGTCCTCTCCCTCACCCTCTCCCCTCCCCTCCTGTCCTGGCAAAACCAACAAACAGCACGAAAGAAGGTTTAACCCTCCCTCCCTCTCTCTCTCCCTTCGATCTCTCTTTTCCGCAGCGAGGTCGGCGACCAGTGCAGCTGGCGTGGTGTCGCCCTCCCTCCGTCTCTCGCAGCTAATAAACTTCCGGGGCGACATTTTCCTTCTGCAGCGAGGATCGGCGACGAACATCATCATGGACGACCTGCGCGGGTTGCGTGGCCTCTCCCCCCCCCCTCTCTCTCTCTCTGTCTCTCTCTCTGTCTCTCTCTCTGCTAATAAATTTCCGGCGATTTGTGCAGCGAGGGTCGGGGTCGGGGACGCACACCGGTTTCAGGGCCGGCGACGAGCATCAGCGAGCAGCGTGGTCTCTCCCCCGCCCCCCTCTCTCTGCCTCTCCCTCTCCCTCTCTCTCTCATAGCTAAGAAATTTCCGGCTAATTTTCTTCTGCAGCGAGGATCGGCGACGGGGACGCACACCGGTTTCAAGCGGGCCACGAGCCGACGAGCATCGGCGATCAGCGTGGGTGTCGTGAACTCTCCCTTCCTCCCGCCCCCCTCTCTCTGCCTCTCCCTCTCCCTCTCTCTCTCATAGCTAAGAAATTTCCAACTAATTATCTTCTGCAGCGAGGATCGGCGACGGGGACGCACACCCGTGTCAAGCGGGCGACGAGCCGACGAGCATCGGCGATCAGCGTGGGTGCCGTGAAGTCTCCCTTCCTCCCGCCCGCGCCTCTCTCGGTTCGGGGACGCAACCGGTTCTGCAGGAGGCCGATTTTCTTCTGCAGCCACACCGGCGATCAGCGCGGGTGGTCAGGTCTCTCTCTCCCTTTCTCCTGCCCCCTCTCTCTCTTAACCGTAACTTCATCGTCTCTGCGTAGCGTAGCGGGGTTCGCTCTTCAATTCGTCGCCGTTTTGCAGCGGACTGCGTTCTACTTCACCACGGCGTCTCTGCTACCACACCGTGGTGGCGGAGACAGTGGGGGGCCAGCGGGGGCCAGACCCCATTGCTCTGCCACCCTATGAACCTTTGTTAACTTGGATAAAAATAAATTGGTATCCGACTGGAAAAGGCCCCAAGCCTAGGAAACAACCCGGCCAGCGCCAAGTTGGGAAAGGGCCCAAGCCTAAGAAGCAACCTATGTTGTTGTTGGCCCGTTAGGATGATCGATTAGTCGTTGCTTGACTACCATCTTAAAAAAAAACAGCCGCCGCCTCTGTGTACTCATCGCCGGCGTCCGGCGGCGATGCGTGTGTTCTCGACTGTCGCCCCCGTGTACTAGGGCCTAGGGCATCGCCAGCGTCCGGCGGCGATGCGTGTGTTTGTCGTCTGTCGCCCCAGTGTGTCAGGGTCTAGGGCATCGCCACCGTCCGGTGGCGATGCGTGCGTTCGTAGTCTGTCGCCCCCGTGTGCGGGCTAGGCCCGCCAGCGTCCGGTGGTGATGGATGTGTTCGTCGGCCGTCGCCTGCAACCTGTTTATATATGCGCCAATTTTATGATATCCCTGTGTCAGGTAATCATATTAGGTTTCATGTTTGGGATATCATATGTTATTCCTGTTATATATATATATATAATACTCTTGTATGGTCATTGAACTAAGAAAATTATAAGACAATTGTCTTCTTCGCGCCCCGCCCCATGTTCAACACCTTGCGAATTTCTGCTTGGAAATTCATTGCTTTCTTTATTCTTGCAGAATGATGGATCGTATTAAGGTGCTGCGTTCCCTCTGCAAGGTGTTGGACTCAAATTTTGAAGACAAGTTAGAAGAACTGGGCCAATGGGAGGAGCTTGAAGAGGGGACGGCAGAATGGAAAACAGCCGAGAACAGATTGGAGCGGACGATACAGACTCTACTCGAGACCAGAGAGGAGAGATACAATAAGGTAATAAACATTGATTCAACTGCTATTTTGCTGAAAATTGGTGAAGTTCCTGCACGCAATCCGTTCAGTTTACCCTCTTGATGTTTGTTGGTGTTAATTGTTAGTTCCATAATTGTGAGTCCCTCTGTCATTTGATCTGTCGACGATTTGAGTGGGTAGGGTTTTATCCGCTCATGGGTTGAAATTGAGGTCTGTCCCAGCCAGAGTACACACATTGGCCAGAACAGTGTCCGATAGGTCTAGAGTGACATGATACCCTTTTCAGGCCAATGGACGTTATACATGATCAAGTTTATTTAGGGAAAAGAGAGAATCATTGCAAATTTGTGATGGACCTGGTTAATTGGGTAGGCACTTCTTTAAATATTTGATGGCAATGTACGGGTTGTCCAAACGTGCTCTGTTAAATCCTGAAAAACTTTCTGGACAATGTTAATTGTTAAGCACCACAGCACAATCTTGTTTTCTACTGTAGATGAGAGATAGGTTCAGAGGGTATGCTGCAGCTTCGGCTTCTTCAGGGTTATATACTTCCGGAATGCAATGCTGCTAATATGATCTCGGACAATTAGCCCCTCACCTGCCTCACCTTGTTCAAGGCACAAAGGGTTTTTATGGAGCCAAGTGAGGGCGCAGTCCAAGGACACTTAACACGAGCATTCTGAAAATACTGTTGTCGTGTCCTGTTCACCGAACATTCCCTTTCTTGTCTTCTACTCCCTCCATTCCTAAATATAAGTCTTTTTAGTGGTTTCACTAGGGAACTACATACGGATGTATATAGACATACTTTAGAGTATAGATTCATTCATTTTGTTCCGTATGTAGTCCATTAGTGAAATCTCTTAAAAGACTTATATTTAGGAACGGAGGGAGTAGATGGTATTGAGATGCAGCGTCTGAATATAATTCAGAAGGACAATGGTAGGATACTTCAACTTATGCTAGCGTACCCTTTGTTGTGAAAAGCATCATCCGTCGATCCATTCTAACAAATTTGTTTTCGCTTGGTAAATGACAGAATTTGCTCATACTAGCTCGAAGGCTTCTTGCTTTAGTGTATCCCAGTTTCCACAAATGCTGCACGAATGACCATTGTCGAGAGTTCTTCTCCACTTGCTCTTAGTGTCTGAACTGTCCAGAGAATTTTCTAAATTTTGTTTGAAACTGGGGTTGTCCAGATTGTTTTCCAATGGTCTCTTTAAGCACTAGCAGTTCACCTCATATCATATTGTTTCCCTGGTTAGTATTACTGTTGTAGGCTTAGCTTGTAGGCGTTACAAACAGTGAAAATGCCACTTTTTCCAGGGTTCCAAGCTGGAAAATCCTACAAATCAGTTTCAGGGATCTTGAGGTTTAGGACCATTTCAGCATCGTGAGGGTAGAAAAACTCCGTAGCCTCATTCCAATCCTTTTTTGCCTGGTCTGATGAGTTAGACTTTTTCAGTCTTGTAAATTTCTTGCTGAACTCAGATTTCATGAGACCATTCGTTGGAAGTCAGTCATTCCTTCATTTGTTGATGCCCCTTCCATTTTCAAATCTCCAAATGGTTGCCTTCTTCAGGAGATACAGTCCATGTTCCTATTCCTTTCCAATAACGTGAAGGATCTGCTTTCAAAACTGTATCGCAGACATTTGGTTGGATAATCGTGAATGAGCATATGCACAAAGTATTGTTATTGCATTTATATTTCGATGTGGCCTGTCATGTCATTCTTATTAACCAAATATCATGTTGTTTGATCAGTTTTATTTTTCTTGAGACATCAGTATCAACTCTATCATCGTGTTGTCGTATATTCTCTATCATCATGACATTCTCTGTATATTCCAGCTAAAAGAGTGTGGGACTAAGGTCATCCAACAGTGGAAATCAAACGACACACCACCATCAAGAATCGTCGATTTTTCGGAAGCCTTGGCATTTTATGATGCCGCATCAGCAACAGAGTCATCGGCACAGTTGACTGGATACAAAGCTCTGAACATTGATTCAATAAAGAAGGTAGAATTTGTTTCAGTCCACTTATCTTATATTCCCTCCGTCCCAAAATAAGTGAATCAAAAGTGACTCTATTTTGTACTAAAGTTAGTACAAAACTGAGTCATTTTTTAGTCACTTATTTTGGGACAGAGGGAGTATAAGTTAACTTAGTTCACCCTCCCACCCCCCCTCCCGAGGAGTGCTAAACTAATACTATCTATTCGAGCAGATAAATAATGAAATTCTTCTGCAAAAATCACTAGAGCTGAAGAAACTGAAAGACAAGTTTGTCAGGCGCAAGAGCAAGCTGCTTTCACTGATTCAGAAGAGTCATTTTTCCTCGAGTCTGGTGCATTTTGATTTTGAAATGAAAGGTAATCTTTCGGTGGCTTTATAGTTCTTGATTTTTTTTGACATTTTTAGACTGATCTGAACATGTTGCTGGTTGACGATGGAAGTAGAATAGAGTACCATTTAGTGAGACATTCATACCTTGATGTTGCTGGTTGTATAGCCCACATAGCATCCATTCCATTGCACTTGCTCTTTTCCCCAAGAGAAAGCTGCATGAACAAGAACGACTTGTCATTTATCAGGTCACAAATGATGAAAAATCTGAGAACTAAATTTGAACAAAAGTGAAAAGGAAGCCAAGGGCAAGGCAACGAGCAATCAAGCATAAGGGCATGACATATTGCATAACCAGTTCACATGGCATCAGTCCTGGATACTCAATACCGATTCCTAAACACAACAAATTAGACTACATTACTAGAATAGCATATAAATGTCCACATAACATCAGCATAGCAAAAGGCTTCTGGCCAACTTTCTCAAGTCTCAACTCTCATCATCATCATCATCCTGCACATAGTCTGAATCCTCCTCTTCATTGTGGTTGGGGATACTTCAGTGCTGCCCTTGCTCCACGTCCTTCTCTTCCCCATCTTCAAGCAGTGCTGGACATGTTGTTGTAGGTCTCTTGCGCCGTCTTTTAAACTGCACATGGACAACTAAAGGCCCCTTCGAAGTGTAGTACTTGTCCTAGGAAGATTGCAACCTTGAAGGTTCACGGATGCACCAACAGCCACATCAACATCCTCTCTTGTGATATCATCAGGACATCCTCGAGCACCTTGAGGTAGTGGTATTGTTGGGTCAACCCACTCAATGCCCCAATCAAAATCCTCAATGACCAAAGGGTGAAAGCTATTGTCGCCTGCCTTCTCACGCCTCTTTTGAAACCTATGCATCATCTTCCGGTTGTATGAAACAAAACACAACAATTCAACCTTTCCACTGCAGCTTGTTCCTTTTCTTCATATGGATCTATAAACAACAACAACAACAACAAAGCCTTTAGTCCGAAACAAGTTGGTGTAGGCTAGAGCTAAAACCTAGAACATGGATAGCAAGTTTCCACACACCCCTGTCCATGGCTAGTTCTTTGGTGATACTCTAGTCCTTCAGATCTCTCTTTACGGACTCCTCCCATGTCAAGTTCGGTCTATCCTGACCTCTCTTAACATTGTCAACACACTTTAGCCGTTTGGCATGCACTGGATCTTCAGGAAGCCCGAGCTAAATACACCCAAACCATCTCAGATGATGTTGAATAAACTTCTCTTCAATCGGTGCTACCCCAGCTCTGTCCCGTATATCATCATTTCAGACCCGGTCCTTTCTTGTGTGGCCACACATACACTCAACATGTGCATCTCCGCTACACCTAACTGTTGAACATGTCATCCTTTAGTTGGCCAACACTTAGCGCCATACAACATTGCGGGTCGAATCACGGTTCTATATAACCTCCCTTTTAGCTTTTGTGGTACTCTCTTGTCACATAGAACGCCAAAAGCTTGGCGCCACTTCATCCATTTGGCTTTGATTCGATGGTTCACATCTTCATCGATATCCCCATCCTTCTGCAACATTGACCCCAAATATCGAAAGGTGTCCTTTTGAGGCACCGCATTACTTGCCCATCAAGGCTAACCTCCTCCTCCTTGTGCCTAGTAGTAGTGAAACCGCACCTCATGTACTCGGTTTTAGTTCTACTAAGCCTAAAACCTTTCAATTTTAAGGTTTGTCTCCATAGCTCTAACTTCCTATTAACCTCCGCACGACTATAATCGACTAGCACCACATCATCTGCAAAGAGCATACATCAGGGATATCTCCTTGTATATCCCTTGTGACCTCATCCATCACCAAAGCAAAAGAGATAAGGGCTCAAAGCCGACCCTTGGTGCAGTCCTATTTTAATCGAGAAGTCATCAGTGTCGCCATCACTTGTTCAAACGCTTCTCACAACATTATTATACATGTCCTTGATGAGGGTAATGTACTTTGTTGGGACTTGGTGTTTCTCCAATGCCCACCACATGACATTCCACGGTATCTTATCGTAGGCCTTCTCCAAGTCAATGAACACCATATGCAGTTCGTTCGTTTGCTCTCTGTCTCTCGCTAAGTTGTCCGTACCAAGAAAATGGCTTCCATGGTCGACCTCCCGGGCATGAAACCAAACTGATTTTTGGTCACACTTGTCATTCTTCTTGAGCGTTGCCCAATGACTCTCTCCCACGACTTCATTGTCTGGCCCATCAGTTTAATTCCAGGTAATTAGTACAACTCTGAACATCCCCCTTGTTCTTGAAGATTGGTACTAATATACTCCGTCTCCATTCTTCCGGCATCTTGTTTGCCCGAAAAATGAGGTAGAAAAGCTTAGTTAGCCATACTATCGCTATGTCTCCGAGGCCTCTCCACACCTCAATGGGGATACAATCAGGGCCCATCGCACCTCCTTTCATCCTTTCAAAATCCCCTTTGACCTCAGACTCCTGGATTCGCTGCACAAAATGCATGCTGGTATCATCAAAGGAGTCGTCCAGTTCAATGGTAGAGCTTTCATTCTCTCCATTGAACAACTTGTCGAAGTAATCCCACCAACTATGCTTAATCTCTTCGTCCTTCACCGGGAGCTGGTATGCTCCGTCTTTGATGCATTTGACTTGCTCGGCATCTCTTGTCTTCCTCTCTTGGATCTTTGGCCATCTTATAGATGCCCCTTTCGCCTTCCTTCGTGTCTAAGCGATGGTAGATGTCCTCCTCGCCCGATCCCTTGCTTCACTCACAGCTCGCTTTACGGCCTTCTTTGCCATCTTGTACTTCTCTATGTTGTATGCACTCCTATCCAGGTAAAGGCGTCAGAAACAATTTTTGTTCTACTTAATAGCTTTTTGGACATCATCGTTCCACCACCAGGTATCTTTAGCTTCGCTTCTACTTCCCCTGGACAGTGGACATTCCAAACTCCTCGGAGGCCACCTTATGAATGCAAGTCGCCATCTTCATCCACATTGTCTGCATCACCAACTTTCTCCCAAGGGCCCTCCTTAATGACCTTCTTCTTGAACGCCCTAGCTACCTCTCCCTTGAGCTTCCACCATTTCGTTCTAGCGACTTTGGCACGCTTATCCCGCTGGACATGAACCCGAAAGCGGAAGTCAACCACCACAAGCTCATGCTGAGGGACAACACTCTCTCCACGTATCCAACACCCTTTTTAAAGAGGGTGTTAGCTACGATCATGTCGTGGGCTAGAGCAAAGCTTAAGACATCTCCTTCTTGATTCTTGATACCATAACCAAAGCCTCCATGCACCCCTTCAAAGCCTGTTTTAGATGTACCCACATGGCCATTGAGGTCTCCTCCTATGAAGAGCTTCTCGCCAATAGATACACTCCTAACCATGCCCTCCTGGCCTTCCCAAACTCCCTCTTGGTGTTCTCATTGTGCCTACTTGCGGAGCATATGCGCTGATAACATTGAGAACTAAGTCCCCATCTACCAGCTTGGCCAGGATAATTCAGTCCTCACGCCTCTTGATGTCTACCACTCCATACTTGAGGCTCTTGTTTTTTTTGATAGAAAGACTGTAAGGGAGCCCCCTACAATATAATTGGTGCAACAAACCCAAACTGCAAGTACCATGCCTTGAAGTCAGCCCCTTTCCACCACTAGGCTATGCCTTAGTCTGCCTTGAGGCTCTTGTTGATCAAGATGCCTACTCCATTTTTATTTGCAGTCGTCCCACAACCTGAAGCTGGCATCCTCCACCTCCTTCGCCTTTTGTCCCCTCCATTTGGTTTCTTGGATGCAAAGGATATCAACACCTCTACTCACTGCCGTATCAACTAGCTCCTGAAGCTTACCTGTTAGGGACCCTATGTTCCAGTTACCTAAGCGGATCCTCCTAGGGTCGGCTAGCTTCCTTATCCTTCGCACTCGTCGAGTCAATTTTGAAGACCCTTGCTCATTTTTCACTACACCTGGGCGTCGATGTAGCGCACCACTAAGGATGCGACGACCCGATCCTTGCTCACTTGCGACCGTATCCAGATCAAGGTACAACACGCCACCAGGGGGTGATGGCCCGGCCCTTGCCCATTTGACACCACACCTAGGTTCCGATATTGCGTGTCGCCATCTCCATAAGAGTGACTGAGTTTTGACGTTGGCTCGCCAAGCCTAGGTGGAGTTTTCGTATGGATCTACAAACAACAAAAGAAAATGAGTAAATGGCTTGCTGGAAGTGCCATTGAAAAGCATAAAGAGTTTACTCCAATTCCTCTCACACCCGGATGATGATGCACAAAGGCTGACAATACGTTTTGCAAATCTTTGTATCTCAATGGCCCGACCACCATACTCACATCACCAATCAACTGAAGTGATAAAAAGGAAACAGTCAAAAACATATGAACTTATGAATAGTAAACATGCTGAAAATTAACATGTTGCAATTAACAATACTTACGAGGGCCCCTTTTCTCAATATTTCAAATTGCCAACGCATTAGAAAAAACTCCTCGATGGGCCTCTTAGAGCACAGCTTGTTGATCAATCTTGCTTCGAGTATTGGCATCAAGTACTGTTTTTGCAAGCACATCATTAAAGCAGCTCCTTTAGCTCCCCAACTAAGGCATCGTCATTCCTCTTTACAATATTTGTGACGTAATATTGTATCTTTTTCAGTTGAGACGAATGAAGATTATTTTGTTGCTTGCAAAGAGTTGAAAGAGGCGATCTCAAAGGCCAAAGCTCAAGTTGTTAAGAGGAAGGAAATAATAATGAGAACAGAGATGTTGGAATTGGCCGTAGATCAAACAATGCCTCTGGCAAATATCGATGGTAAATAATTACATCCTATGTCTTAACTAAATGAAACTTGTTGATTCTTTTTGCTTTCTCACAGAAAATTGCTCCTGTTTCAACAGGGTTCATCCAGGTCATCGAAACTCAGGTGGATGTGTTGGTTCAGGAAGAAGGGAGACCTTTCATCTACGATGATGGAGATATACATTTAACTCTGGATAGGCTCCAAACCATTGATTCCAAGAAGAAGGCTCCACAAACTTCAGGTTCCAAGCTGAAAATAAGAGAACTTGTTCTGGAAAAGGGGATGCAGGAGAAAGCTTCAGGCACCTCAGGAGCAAGTTTCTGTCTGTCTGCTGCCAATGCGGGTGAGGAATCTCTTGTTGTTGCTCCAAAGAAGCCCACAGCAGTTTCGAGATCAAGTTCAAGGCCCAAGGAGAAGCAAACTCAACCGGAACTGCGAAGAATAACACGACTGTCCGCCAAAGTCTTTACGCAGGAGGAATCATCAAGCTCCCAAATTGGAGAAGAAGAAGATTACCCAGGAGAAACCTCAAGAACAAGTTCCAGTCTGTCTGCTGCTAATGGTCGTAAGGAATCTCGTATTGTTGCTCGAAAGAAGCCCACAGCACGTGTGAGAGCGAGTTCAAGGCTCAAGGAGAAGGAAACTCAACCGGAACTGCGAAGAATGACACGACTGTCTGCCAAAGTCTTAACACAGCAGCAATCATTAAGCTCCCAAACTGGAGAAGAAGAAGATTACTCAGGAGAAACCTCAAGAGCAAGTTCCAGTCTGTCTGCTGCTAATGGTCGTAAGGAATCTCGTATTGTTGCTCGAAAGAAGCCCGCAGCACGTGTGAGAGCAAGTTCAAGGCTCAAGGATAAGGAAACTCAACCGGAACTGCGAAGAATGACACGACTGTCCGCCAAAGTCTTAACGCAGCAGGAATCACCTGGCTCCCAAACTGGAGAAGAAGATTACTCAGGAGAAACCTCAAGAGCAAGTTCCAGTCTGTCTGCTGCTAATGGTCGTAAGGAATCTCGCATTGTTGCTCGAAAGAAGCCCGCAGCACCTCTGAGAGCAAGTTCAAGGCTCAAGGAGAAGGAAACTCAACCGGAACTGCGAAGAACAACAAGAGTCTCTGTCAAAGTCTTTTCTCAGCAAGAATCACCAGGCTCCCAAAGTGGAGAAGAATACTCGGGGCAAAGCTCACTGCCTGTTGAACCGCAGTTGATAGCTTCATTGCCACCACATCCAAGGCAACCTAGGACTCTAAGAGTGGAAATACGACCTGGTAAAAAGCTCACTGATATTACAAATTTTGCATGTATTCCGAGGTGCACTGTGTTTAGCTCCTTTAATATATGTTGTTTGATGCCTTTTAGGTGAAGCCGTGAAGGATGATGACAATAGCTGACAAGGTCCGCATCTTGATGGAAATGAACATCCAAAATAAGGTAGATCTATTTATGTGTCACTGGGTTTATTAGCCAGCAGCAATTGCTCATATGGAATGAACTAAAATATAATATGTTGTCATGATTCAATAATGAGAGAAGTGCATATATCAACCCTGAACTCCTGTCAAATGGTACCAAAAGGCACCTGAATGCTGCAAAAAAAAAAAAAGTTCAGACCTGCTGTGGGTTTCTTTGGGGTGTGGGCAGGCAATGTGTTCCGCAGGCAAAACTATAGTAATCTGTGTCCATATTGGTAGCTATTTATCAGCAACTGTTTTCTTCAGTAGGCAACACATTTTTTCCAGTGGACCATACTGTAATATCTGTGCTCTATTTTCAGCATCTGTTTTTCTTCAGTAGGCAACATAATTAGGTATGAGCAATAAAGTGTTGTTCCTTTTTGCGCAAATAAACAGATTATTTTAGCAACTTTTTTTGCTCATTGCTGAGGGTATCTTGCAACTTGCCTACATCATTTTGTTTTTGCATCAACTTGCTTACATCATTTTGTTAACGTCATATTATTACTGAGGATGTCCTGCAACTTTGCCTACATCATTTGTTAGAACATTCAGGGGGCCTACTACTTTTTATGTGTTTTTAGGCAATTACAGGCCTCTAAGCAACTCCTTTTCTCAAAATTTTATTATTTTTTGCAGGGGCCAGGGCCAGGTGCAAGGAATGAAAAAGCAAAAACTGAGTGAATCAGCAAGTTCTTCATGGGTTGCAGGAATCTTTTGCCAACAAACAGAAGTTCTTTTTTTTGAAACCGAACAAACAGAAGTTTTTGCGCTGTAGGAATCGTGTAGTGATCCAACCGTAGCCAAAATTGTCTATTTTTTTTGTTGCTGGCCTGATCTTTCACATATACTATCAGATGCAGTGGGGATCTTTTTTCCAGAACTTTTTGCCTGATCAGTTGATTTTGCTGCCTTTTATTTGCCTATTTTGGTGAGGGGTGACTTCGTTTCTTGG
This sequence comes from Hordeum vulgare subsp. vulgare, assembly GCF_904849725.1. Classification (NCBI taxonomy): domain Eukaryota; kingdom Viridiplantae; phylum Streptophyta; class Magnoliopsida; order Poales; family Poaceae; genus Hordeum; species Hordeum vulgare. The sequence goes on along the minus strand of NC_058520.1, from coordinate 418,534,065 downwards.
ACGAGACTACTCCATGGTGTGTGGTGGGCTCTGGGCTGGCTGGGAGGGGAGAGGACGAAGGGGGAGGAGGAATGTGCGTGCTGATTTTTTCCTGAAACACGCAAGAGCTTTATGCGTTGATTGATTAAGAACAGAATGAGTATAGAGTAGCAAATACAAAATTGAGTCATTTATTTTAGAACGAAGGAAGCATAAATTACAAGATGCTAGTGGAGGAAGCCTCTAGCAGCCCACACCCACCGCCGACTTCAGAATTTCATGTTTTTTTTTCTCGAATACGCATAAGCATGTGTATCATAGCATTAAAGAAGCGGCAAAGAAACCGAATGCAAGGCCTTTCGACCAATACAATGCTAATCATGAGGATTAGCCTCCACAATCATTGCACACACTCATCCCACCTACTATGATACAAGCTTCTCTAGTTTAACCTCATGCCAAAGAAAATAAGGCAAGCCAAAAAGCAACCTAGCCATATCACAACCTACAACAAGATCAAGACCAATAACCAACACAAACCAATGTACCGCCACCCAAATGCACCAGGGGAAAGTCGACAAGTGAACGGCAGGGCTTGGGCAGGCCAAGGAAAGGTTTCGTCGAGAGAACACCGAAGATGGTGTACATTGTGCCAAAGAGGCCCACGCCCAAAGAGTCGTCGACCTTGACTCGAGCCGCACTGTCGATGTTCCTTGAGCAACAAGACAACGCCTTCAAGAAGGTAATGATGCCTTGGCGTCGTCGTTGTCCGGTTCGAAGGAACCAAGGGTTCCCCCGAGCTCGAGGAAGGTAGTCCGATCGGGTCTAAGACAATTCCTTCAGGAAGGGAACGACGCTCGCGGGCGTCGTCGTTGTCAGCCTCATCGAAGCTGGGATTTCTCCCAACCCAGATCGTAGACCCCATCGCACACCAAGCAGCACGAGCAGATCAACCACCGCACCCGGAAGTGTCGCAGTTCGCACAATTAGAGTATATATAATATAGCCATGTACCCCTTTGTACTTATTCTATTGTATAAGGTTTTTTTTGCATATAGTCCACACATGTACATGTATATATATATCGGCCTACGGCCTCATGGGAATACAAGCTGCATATTCCTAACATGGTATTAGAGCCCTAGGTTTTTTTTCCGCACGCGCAACTCGTGCTTTTCCTCCTTGCCGACGCTAGCGCTACAGCTTCTCTCGCCGAAGCTCGCACTTAGCTACCTTGGGCTGGCGCGTTCTTCTTCCTGACCGCGTCGTGCTCGTGTTGCAGCCTCGGTGTCTCCAGATCGAAGCCTGCCTCGTCTTCAGCTCGCGATCGCGTCGGCTCCTCCCAGTCTCGGCGTCTCCTGAAGCCGGATCGAGGCTCTCCTCCCACCCCCGCCCTCCACCCCGGTCGTGTCGGCTCTGCTCCCGCCCTCGCCCTCCACCTCAGCCGCGTTGGCTCTGCTCCCGCCCTCGCCCTCCACCCCGGCCGCGTCGGCTCCTCCCCGTCTCGACGTCTCCCGCCGCCGGATCGAGGCTCTGCTCCTGGTCGTGCTCTCCAGGTCGCGTCGTGCTCTCCAGATCGAAGCTTCCCACACCACGCCGCCTTCTGCACTTCCCGATCGGATCGGGTGTTCACCTGGTCGCTCTCCAGATTGAAGCTTCCCGCACCGCGCCGCCTTCTGCACTCCGGATCGGATCGGGTGTTCACCTAGCAACATGCTTATGATGAGCAGGTTTTGACTTATGAGGAGGCTCTTCAGGCATATCATGGTGCTCTCTCTGTTTACACCCAGTGGCTTCATGATGATGCTCGTTCTGCAACTGTTCTCACTGCTAGTGTTCTGCCTCAGTTTGCCTTTGAGTTTCTGGGCCTTCCTACTCTATTTGAGATGTGGACCTGTCTTCGTCAGCGCTATGAGCCCTTTGGTGATGCCTTATACCTCTCTATGGTCCGTCAGGAGCATGCTCTTCAGCAGGGTGACTCCACTTTTGATAATTTCTATGCACATAATTCTGTTATCTGGCGCGAGCTTGATTCTCTCCGCAATGCTCATTGTCATACTTGCCCGTGTTGCCAGGCTGTGCAGGATAATTTGGAGTTTCATCGTGTCTACGAGTTCTTGTCTTGGCTCCATAAGGAGTTTGAGCCCCGGCGTGCTCAGTTGTTTGCTCGTGGCCGTATTTCTCTCATGGAGGTGCTTTCTAAGATTCGTGCCGAGGAGACTCGCTTGCGTGGTGCTGGTTTGCTAGGGGTTCCCTCTGTGCTCGCTGCTCGAGCTCCCACTATGCCACATGTTGCACTGACTCCTTCTCGCTCGAGTGCCCCGCCGCTCTTGCCCACTCCTTCTAGCGGCTCGGGCCGCGCCCGTCCACATTGCGGCTACTGGAACCTGGATGGCCATGTCGAGTTTTAGTGCTTCCAGAAGAAGAAACACCTGCGTAAGGAGCGATCATCATCTTCAGGGACTTCGTCTACTACCTCGACATCTTTAGCCACTGCTTTGACTGAGAAGGATATTCTGAGACTTAAGCGTCTGCTCGCTGCTTCAGGTTCTTCCTTGACGTGTATTGCTGGTTCTGTGACTGATGCTTCCAACACTGAGCATCCACCCGCTACACAGTCAGGTACATCCCCATGGGTTCTGGACTCTCGAGCTTCTTTTCATATGTCTTCTTATTCTTCCACTTTGTCCTTTCTTAGATCACTTGATTTTCCTGTTCATGTCCTCACTGCTGATGGTACTCCTCTTTCTGTTGCTAGTAGAGGCAATCTTACCACTCCTTATTTTGTCCCTGATGTTGCTCATGTTCCTCGACTTACCATGAATCTGTTTTCTGCTGGTCAACTTACTGATTCTGGTTGTCGCGTCATCCTTGACGTTGACTCTTGTTTTGTCCAAGACTGTCACACGCACACTCTGGTTGGGGCCGGCCCTCGCTGCCGATTCTCAAGGTCTTTGGGAGTAAGACCGGCTTCATGTTCCTTTCGCTGCCACCACTATCGCCAGTTCCTCCGCTTCGATCGCCTCCGCTATCGGTTCCTTCCAGAAGTGACATCATCGGCTTGGTCATCTTTGTGGTTCTTGTTTGTCGTCTGTAGTTCGTCGAGGTCTTCTGGGGCCTGTCTCAGGAGATGTCTCTTTAGAATGTCAGGATTGTCGTCTTGGCAAACAAATTCAGTTACCATATTCACATAGTGAGTCAGTGTCTAAGCGTCCTTTTGATTTAGTCCATTCTGATGTATGGGGTCTGGCTCCCTTCACTTCGAAAGGGGGTCATGATACTATATTATTTTCATAGATGATTTCTCTCGTTACACATGGATTTATTTTATGACTTCTCGTAGTGAGGCGTTGTCTATTTATAAGCGTTTTGCTGCCATGGTTCACACCCAGTTCTCTTCGCCCATTCGCGTGTTTCGTGCTGACTCCGCTAGCGAGTATATTTCTAAGATGTTGCATGGTGTTCTTGCTGAGCAAGGGACTCTTTCTCAATTCTCTTGTACTGGTGCTCACGCTCAGAATGGCATGGCTGAGCGCAAGCATCGTCACCTTCTTGAGACGGCTCGTGTATTGATGATTGCTGCCTCTCTCCCGCCTTATTTTTGGGCTGCGGCTGTCTCCACCTCCACCTATCTGATCAATCTACAACCTTCCGCTGCTCTTTAGGGTGGTATTCCTTTCGAGCGTCTTTTTGATCGTTCTCCTGATTATTCGATGCTTCGCTTGTTCGTTTGTGTTTGCTATGTTCTTCTTGCCTCTCGAGAATGGACCAAACTGACTGCTCAGTCTGTTGAGTGTGTCTTCTTAGGCTATAGTGATGAGCATAAGGGCTATCGTTGTTGGGATCCTATCGGTCGTCGGATGTGTATCTCTCGGGATGTGGCTTTTGATGAGTCTCGTCCCTTCTACCCGCGCTCATCTTCCTCGACCTTTTCAGTGGAGGATATCTCTTTCCTCACTTTTCTTGACACAACTATCACCCCCATCGAGCCTTTGTCTATTTGTTCCGCTACCTCTGCTTCTCCACCTCTTGCCGATTTGCCACCACCTGTTGGAAAATATGCCCTAGAGGCAATAATAAATTAGTTATTATTATATTTCCTTGTTCATAATAATCGTTTATTATCCATGCTATAATTTTATTGATTGGAAACTCAAATACATGTGTGGATACATAGATAAAACACTGTCCCTAGTAAGCCTCTAGTTGACTAGCTCGTTGATCAAAGATGGTCAAGATTTCTTAACCATAGACAAGTGTTGTCACTTGATAACGGGATCACATCATTAGGAGAATCATGTGATGGACAAGACCCAAACTATGAACGTAGCATATTGATCGTGTCGTTTTATTGCTATTGTTCTCTGCGTGTCAAGTATTTGTTCCTATGACCATGAGTGTTGGGGAACGTTGCATGGGAAACAAAAAAATTCCTACGCACACAAAGACCTATCATGGTGATGTCCATCTACGAAAGGAGATTTAGATCTACGTACCCTTGTAGATCGCACAACAGGAAGCGTTAAGAAACGCGGTTGATGTAGTGGAGCGTCTTCACGTCCCTCGATCAGCCCCACGAACCGTCCCGCGATCCGTCCCGATCTAGTGCCGAACGGACGACACCTCCGCGTTCAGCACACGTACAGCTCGACGATGATCTCGGCCTTCTTGATCTACCAAGCAAGACAGAGAAGTAGATGAGTTCTTCGACAGCGTGACGACGCTCTGGTGGTGGTGAGGATTGTGACATCCTCGACTTTTGCTACAGTGATGATTGTAATTAAGCGAGAGTGATCCGGCGCTAATGATGCCACATCATCGTGGATTATATCAATGTTTTCATGTTGGTTGAAACCGAATCAAAATTCGAAGCTTCGAGATTAAGTCAAACGTGAAAAGATTCGGTTGTTGAAATAATAATGTCAGGGGAGTTATAAAAATTCCCTAGCGGATTATAATGTCAAATCGGGCACTTTTGGAATAATTGATAATCCCAATATATTTAAGAAAAGAGCTTTAAACAAAATAAGTAAAGAAAATAACTAAATAAAAGTAAGAATTAAAAATAAAAATAATAAATTATAAAAGAAAGTAGATAAAATTAGATAATAAAAAGAAGTTGAAATAATAATAATGAAGTATAAAAAAAGAAAAAAGAAAAAGGAAAGGGACCCCCCCGACCGAATTGGGCCTACCAAGCCCCCTTATTCGGCCCACCAACCCTCCCTGGGTATAAAGCCCCAGGAAGGGGCAACCCTAGCGACCCTGGCTCCCCAACTCCCCCCCGCCGCTAGGGTAGCAGCCTCCCACATCGCCACCAACCCCCTCTGGCGAGCTCACCTACCCCCGCTCCCCCTGGTCTCCCGAGACCCCCATCGCCCTGGGCCCTTCCCTCGAGAGCCACTGCCTCCCCTCGGTTCTCTCTCCCACACGACCCCACTCCCCACCGACACCTCCCTCTCTCAGCCTCTCACCGCTGCCCCAGATCGAAACCCCCACGACCCCCCACGACCGAGCCTTCTCTTGGTACTCCCTTCACCACCTACCCTGACAAAAGCCTCCTCTCTCCCTCGTCCCAGACCGAGGGCTCCCTCCCCTCGATCCAATCAGCCCCAGTCCCCTCGATCTCCCTCCCCCTTCGTCCCTCCCATCGTCCCCAGATCCTGCACCCCTCCCGTCTACCTCCTCCCGGTGGCCCACCCCCCATCTCCGGCGGCCGCCCCTCCCCTCGGCCCCCTCGTCCTCCCTGGAGGTCGGCCCCAACTCCTCCCGGGGACCGAGCCCCTTTCCCCCATCGCCCCTCCTACCACCGCCGGCAGCAAGGCCTCGTCGGCTCCACATCCTCCCTCCGACGACCCGGCACTCCCCTACACACGTCGGCCTCCCCCTGGTTCCCCGTCGGCCGAGCCCCTGCACCACCCCTTCCTCCCGCTCGGTCCAGGAGGGACCGGGCAGGGAGACTGCTCCTCCTCGTCAAGCGGTTGGCCACTCCGGGAGGCCTCTCCGGCAACGACCGTCTTCACCGGAACCGCGTCACCACCGCGCCACCACCATCACCGCCTCGTCTTCCTCCTCGCCGTCACCTCCGCCTCACGAGAACTCCGGCTTCACCGGGCCCTCTCGTCAACGTCGGTGAGCCCCTTCTCGGGCTCCTCCCACCATCTTCTTCCTCACGCCGTCCCGGTTCCGTTCCGGCAGACGGCACTCCGATCCGACGCCGTTAGGTTCGTGTAGGTGTTGATGGAGATGCTTCCTTTCTCTGTTGCAAAAGAGTATGTGTTGTTAGTTGTTAGCACACACAGTTGGGAGATGAGTTGAGAAAAAGAAATAAAAATAATTAATGTATTGCGTATGTATTTTGTATGTATGAGATGCACGTATGTATGTATGTATGTATTTCGGTATATGGCGGTATACGTTAATTGTATGGATATGTATGTGCGGGTAAATATGTGTATTTGGCCTAAGCCACTTACCGGTGGGGCCAACGCACCCCGCTGTCTATGACAGGGAGGCCCCACACCCTCTTTTAAAGAAAAGTGAAATTAAAATATAAAAATAAAAATAATGTTTTTATTAAATAAAGAAATAGATATATTATTTAATTAATTAATTGGATAATTAGAATAATTAGAGTATGACACGTGGGCCCCCCACTAAATTAACTGATTAATTAATATCTAATCTTAATTAAAACTTGTGCCTATGACGTTCGGGACCCACTCGTCAGTTGACGAGTCAACTGTTGATGTCAGCATGACATCATGCTGATGTCATAATTGCTGTTATTTAAAATATTTAAATATGTTTTTAATTCCTAAATATTTAATAAAACTTTAAAAATTAATATAAAATAATCCGTAAGTGAGATCAAAATATTTTCAACATGAAAGTTGATCAGTAGAACGAGACGAACCCGGATACACGGTCCATTCGTCTGTCACGCGTCCCTAGCATAGCAAACATGGAACATTTCTATCGTTTTCAGTCTCACCGGTAGTAGCCCGAGACCCGGAAAATATCGTGAGATATTCTTCCAACCCGTCTATGACGGATGTTGCTGCGTTAGCTCATGTCTAGCCTGCATCTTGCCATGTCATGCATTGTGTTGCACCGTTGCTATTATTTCTTTTTTTCTTCTTCCTCTTCTTACCAGTAGACCCCGAGACTAACGCTACTGCCGGGTACATCTACGACCCTGCCGATCAGTCCTTGCCGCAGAGCAGCAAGGCAAGCAAACCCCCCTTGATCATTCCTATATCGCCTATGTCTTTCTTCCTACTGCTTGCATTAGTATTTTGCTACTGTTGTAGTTAGCTCCTATATCTGATGCATAGCCTGTTTTTGATGAACTGCTACTTTCAGTACTGTATCTTTAATCTGCTTATTATAGGTGGAGCAGTCATCCCCTCTGACCCCGTAGTCTAGTTGCCCCGCTTGTTTTCAAATCTCGATCCCTGATCGACGAGCCAGACCCGACACAACACATACACCCCCTTAGTTGTACGAGGCTACATAGATATTATCGGGTACCGAGGGTGACACCTCGCTAAGTACTCCTGATATCTCTGTAGTATAGCTAGTCGGTCGTGGTTATCGAGGGTGATTCCTCTTTCACCATTCCCGACGATGCCTGTGTCGTGCAACCCCTCAAGTGTGGGACCCCCGAGGGTGATTCCTCTAAGCCCACCTTGACGGCTACATCGTTCGGAATCCAACGAGGGTGATACCTCGGATTCCCCCCGGTGTTACAACCACATAGTTACTCGACCAGGTTACTGGGATCAATGGTGATTAGTTGACAGACGGGTGGATTCCCGCGAGATTGTGTTGATGGCCTAATTAAAATGATAATGGATTTGGGTATTTGATCTGGGTTGGTCGGAGACCTTTTCGCACTAACCGGCTACGCGGGAAGAAATATGGGTACTCGGCGTCGCGGTATCAGCCGAAGCTTTTCAGATGTCAGCAATGTAGCGGCGCGCGCCCGAGTGGTCCCGAGATGCATCGCGCTTGTGATTAAGGGATGCTAGGACTGACGTCGGCCGCCCACGCCACGTGCAGGAGCGTGAAGGGGAACTCGGCCCACGAACCCTTTGCGCTTAGGATTCAGACCGGCGGGCTGACCTCTCTGATTTGTCTTAGGTGGGGCTACGACGTGTCGATATTCCGAGGTCGGGCAGGACCTAGAAAAGTGTGTCCGGCCAGAGTGTTATCGAGCGTGACGGGACATGTGGTGCACCCCTGCAGGGATGAAAATTAACTATTCGAATAACCGTGTCCACGGTTACAGGACGACTTGGAGTTGTGCCCTGATCTTATGCAACTACAATTGTTACTTAACTAGAATTAGTTTCCTCGGGATTTCTTCCTCGCAGGGATTCGAGGGAGGATCTCTGGGCGTGACCTCACTTTAATATTGCCGCAACAATATGACTACTATTGTGTTACACCTGTTCTACTCTCGTCTTTTGCTGCAAAACCTTGAAGATGCTAGTCTTCGATAGGACTAGGCCTTCTCTCTATTCTTGCATTGTTGCAGTCAGTCCACATATACACCCCTTCTTTGATACTGATGCATACTTAGCATAGTTCTGATGTAAGTCTTGTGAGTACTTTGGATGAGTACTCACCGTTGCTTTGCTCCCCCTTTGCCCCCTTGATCCGTTGCTGCGACCAGATGATGGAGCCTAGGAGTGGAGTTTCCTGTCGATGTGTGCATCCCGATGGTGTCTTCTTCATGGAGGCCGCTGAAAATAGGAGTAGTTAGGAGGTTCCCAGGCAGGAGGCCTCGCCTCGTTCGATCGTGTTTTCTTTTGTGCTAGCCTTCTCTAAGGCACCCCATGTTTTATGTCTGTACTCAGATATTTGTTGCTTCCGCTGACTCGTGTGCTTATCGACCTTATGTATTCTAGCCCTCGAGGCCCCTGGCTTGTAATGTGAAGCTTGTATTATTTTATTTGTGTCTAGAGTTGTGTTGTGATATCTTCCCGTGAGTCCTTGGGTTTTATCATACGCATTTGCGTGTATGATTAGCGTACGATTAAACCGAGGGCGTCACAAGTTGGTATCAGAGCCGACTGCCTGTAGGTAGCCCCCTTTCCAACTCCTTGGCCGAAGTCGAGTCTAGTGTTTGAAAAACTTTACTAACACTAATGTTGTGGCTTACGGGCCCACATCTCAATTGGGTGGTATTAGTATCTTTTACTCCTTTCCTATACTCTGGTCTCTACTCTCTCTTCTTTTTCGGGATAAAGATGTTTGCTAACTCTAACATTAGGTTCTCGTAAGTACTTCCTCCCGGAAAGCCCCATAATTCCAGACGATGGCTTTATCCCTTAGAAGAACTGCAGTTACTCTTCGATGTTCTCTTGAGCTGTTGTGCTCATTGCTTCTGCAATTTCCCCTTCCTTCGTCAACCACTACGGATGACTACATACAAATGTCGTTCATACTTTCTTCTCCAATTGCTCTTGTTTTACGAGATGCAACGAATTATTTTATCGGGGATTAATCCATCATCAGTTGTCATGGGTTTTGAAAGTTCTTTGACTTACTATTCGGTCTTCCGTAATCCTCCATAGCCTATTGTTCATGACCTTTCTCACCTACTTGCATTATGGTTAAATCCATAGGTCTAGCAGCATTCATTAAAATCCTTTGTGATTTTCCGGCGATCTTATTGATTCTACCTTTGTGTGAATGCACACAATCATCTGTTGCGACTCATAAATTATCTGCCGGCTCAGACGTCCTTCCAGACCGAGCCGGTTCTCGACAAATCAATTTTTGGTTGGTTGTCCATCTAAGTCCATTCAACCTACTTGTATTTGATCGAAGCATCTGATTATGATACGCCAACCTGGAAATCATAATTCCTTTGGTGATTAAGTATCGATATTTTTCAGATGTTCTATAACCCGATGCATTGCGTCCTATCTCCCTTTGATTGAGTACCGATAGTCACATCAGATCATTTGTGGATTGCCACACTCATTCTGAGTTATTATCCGACGGCATCCTTTGCTTTAGAAAATTCTTGTGATTGCTTCCCCTTACACATGATGCCATTGGTAAATTGTGTCTTCTCCCTTTGATAAGTTGTACCATACGATTTGTCAGCCATGCCCTTCAAGCATGTGTTAATTACTCTTAGAGTGTGTGGTATATGTTCCTAAGATGCCCCGATGGGTTGAATCTATGCCTTCCTAAGTCAACATAAACCGAAGAGTTTTCACGAGTCTTTGTCTTCTGGTGTTTTGCCGGATAATCTTTTTAAGCTACAACTTGATCAAAGGCGAGGAGTAAGTGGCAGGTGATGCATTGATGAAGTGGGAGTCGACCTTGAACTTTGTGTTCATGCCCATGGAAACGACGTTGATCCTATCATACAAACTCCTTGTAATAATAATCAATAATTCTATGATTTGATCTGGTATCTGTCGTTTGGTACCTTACAATCGTGGTTCCGACCATGTTGTCCTACCTTGATTTCATTCTCAGACGAGTTAAAGTACTTGTCTTCTTCACATCAATACATCGGTCCAGGCCTTAATGTTGATCTACCTTCGAGTATTTTACCTTGTAGCCCGAGGATATCTCGGAACGATATAACATATTGAGAGCTCCTCAACAACTATGATATTTTCATTTATTCCAAGTTTTCCTCGTGTTTTGAATCATTGTACACGCAAGTACATCGATAAATGAATCAAGTACGCATTGCGATTCAACAATTTTTAGTCATCTCCCTTGTTTACGAGTTGTTATTCGATCGTGTCATTCTAAACTGTTAAGCTACATCATCATGGTCATGTTGGAGCTCGACCATGTTATATGTACCCTCCATCCCTGGAACACAATCCCAATTGTGCGTTAAGCTTGCATCGAGCTTTCCACATCATGTTGGTTGTCCTGAAAGGGAATCTCAATTCTCAGCTAGCAGTCTTGTCTGTGATTCCCACAACCTCTTGCTTCATCATTCCCTTGCTTGATGTCGACGCTGAACGAATACATCTTCGTGAAGCTTCTCGACAAATGTGTCGTGATCACCATCAGCATTCTGAGCTCTTGTTGGGTATCGACCGAATGCATGATGAGAAATACCATCCTTTCCCCTCGATGATCTGTGTTATCATCGACAAACCTTATCGCCTTCCCTCCAACACAAACTTGATCATGATTTGTGTTGTCCTTTGAGTTCCTTGCTAATCCAACTTATGTTATCTTCTACCTTGGAGTATTACTATCTGGTATGTCAAGAATGTCGTGAAAATTGCACACGTCTTGAGAATTCTTGATATAGTAATACTTCTCGCCATCACAATTCATTTCTTTGTCCCGTGTTGTTTCTAACCGGTATATCGACAAGTGAACTCTGATGTGTGATTCCAATACTTCTGGCAACCCTATTGACTTGAGGTTAACAACTGATTATTTCATTCTTAGTGTGTTGGGTGTTGACTCATCATTTTTGACATTGGTTGAGCTACTCCAGCCGTACTTCCGAGTGCACCCTTCGACCAATGTTTTATTGTTGTTGATCCTTCGAACATGCGACATTATACCATTTGACTTAACAAATGCTATCTCCTTGATATTATAATTTTGGGAATTCGTCCCTGTCAAAATCTTGAGGGATTGTTGCTGAGCCCATCGGTCGCACCCTCAAGTTCTCCATGGTTCGTGATGAAGCTTTTGAAAGCACTATCTTTGTGCCTAGCTCATGGAGGATATGTTCGATATAATATGTGTTTTCCCAAAGTTCACATGCACTCTTTCCGTCGTGAATATGTGAAAGTTTTGTTTCGCTTCCTGTTAGGAAATACCAAATCATTCGCTCATGTGCGAAGTGTTATATGTTTTGTAGATTTGTTATCTTCACTTCATATAACTTCTCTTAACACCCCAAGACTCTGAGTGATCTGATTAAGGAAATTCAGTTCCGTCATAGGAGCTAATCGAGGCTTGCACAAGGGCCTTGATACCCTCGATGATGATTCTCAAATCAGATCTCGGATACATCTTGTTGTAAGAATTCCAGGTGGGCACAAATGGCTTGGCATTGTGTCCATATGTCTTACAATCGAACTCATGATTCAAGAATTGCTTGTGTAGCTTATATCATGAGAATCTTGCATCTTCATTTTTCTTCTCAGGCATTTTGAGTCTGAAGTGTCCCGGCACCAATCATATTTGAACCTCGGACATATATCCCAATAATTATAACTTTGGTCTTTAGGAAAACCGGTACGGTGATGTCTTGTTTGGCACACCGGGCCGAAGGACCTATTGTTATAAATTCTTCCATATGTAAGGTTAGACATTCTACCATGCGGAAACTAAATGGCTTATTTTATAAGTTGTTTTTGATGAATCCTTGTGTAGCCAAATCCAACCTTTGTCTGATGACCATGTCGGTGCTACCTCGAAGCACAGATGTGGTACTTTAGATTTCAACAGGGACATTGGAAGCGCAATGCTAAATTGTTCCTGATCGATTATCCAACCCGTATGGTATGGGTAAAAATCATGATTCTTCTTGCCTCTTTGTCAAAATGGTTGTGTATTGGATGACCTATCAGGTATACCATACTCTATGTTTTCCTCGGGAATGGTATACTTTAATACTTGTGTGTGTGGACACATTTTTTTCCTTCCTATTGGTCTGTTTGACCTTTTCTTGTGGCATTACTTATCTAAGCAGTGTTAACTCCACGCTTAGGTAAAGATCTCGGTATACAACTCTGTCAATAAGACCCTGTTGCTATTGTAGATAACATTCCGGTAGCCGCCGGTGGACGAGAACTTTGCCTTTTGGTCCGCCTCGTTTCAACGAGCAGGAAAATGGTTCTATTCGTCCCCCGCACTTGGTACTAACGTTGTTGCCAACATAACTGACAGGTTATCCTCTGACATGTCTTGCTATCAAGACCGTATAATACGTCACCCCTCTACCTACTCCCGACCCACATGGTGGACCCATAACCCAAAGTTCCACAGAATTGAAACCTGACTCTCCTGTACACCTTTTGACTCCAAAGTATCCTTTACACTTGGCTTCGTATGGAATTCCTGAGCCACCGTTCAATGGACCATTCGCTCTTCGGTCCGGATATTATTCAACATGTCGAAGATCAAGTCCGCATTATTCATGAGAATCTGAAGGCTGCTCAGTCTCGTCAGAAGAGTCAGTATGATCGTCATCATGAAGATATGGTCTATCAACCTGGCGAAAAGGCTTATCTTCCTGTCACACCAATGAGAGATGCACATCGTTTCGGGATCAAGGGAAAGTTAGCTCCTCGTTATATTGGTCCTTTCACTTTCTCGAAAGGCGTGTGAGAGTGGCTTATCAATTGGAACTATCGGCGAACCTTTCTCAGGTTCACGATGTCTTCCATGTTTCTTAGCTCCGTTGCTGCTTCAAGGATCCTATTCGAGCAGTGGATCATGGTATGCTTGAGCTGCAACAAGACCTCTCTTATAAAGAGCATCCGGTCCGCATTCTCGACCAAGCTGAACGTAAGACTCGTCGCAAAGTCACCAAGTTCCTCAAGGTGCAGTGGTCAAATCATTCTGAAGATGAAGCCACTTGGGAACGCGAGGATCATCTTCGTGATGAATACCCCGGGCTTTTTCCTTCTACCTCTTAATTCTCGGGACGAGAATTCTTGTTAGTAGGGGAGAATTGTGACATCCTCGACTTTTGCTACAGTGATGATTGTAATTAAGCGACAATGATCCCGCGCTAATGATGCCACATCATCGTGGATTATATCAATGTTCTCATGTTGGTTGAAACCGAATCAAAATTCGAAGCTTTGAGATTAAGTCAAACGTGAAAAGATTCGGTTGTTGAAATGATAATGTTAGGGGAGTTACAAAAATTCCCTAGCGGATTATAATATCAAATCGGGCACTTTTGGAATAATTGATAATCCCAATATATTTAAGAAAAGAGCTTTAACCAAAATAAGTAAAGAAAATATAGTAAATGAAAATAAATAAATAAAAGTAAGAATTTAAAATAAAAACAATAAATTATAAAAGAAATTAGATAAAATTAGATAATAAAAAGAAGCTGAAATAATAATAATGAAGTATAAAAAAAGAAAAAAGAAAAAGGAAAGGGACCCCCTAGCCGAATTGGGCCTACCAAGACCCCCTATTCGGCCCACCACCCCTCCCTGGGTATAAAGCCCCAGGAAGGGGCAACCCTAGCGACCCTGGCTCCCCAAACCCCCCGCCGCCGCTAGGGTAACAGCCTCCCACATCGCCACCAACCCCCTCTAGCGATCTCACCTACCCCCGCTCCCCCCTGGTCTCCCGAGACCCCCATCGCCCTCGCCCCTTCCCTCGAGAGCCACTGCCTCCCCTCGGTTCTCTCTCCCACACGACCCCACTCCCCACCGACACCTCCCTCTCTCAGCCTCTCACCGCTGCCCCAGATCGAAACCCCCACGACCCCCTCACGACCGAGCCTTCTCTCGGTACTCCCTTCACCACCTACCCCGACCGAAGCCTCCTCTCTCCCTCGTCCCAGACCGAGGGCTCCCTCCCCTCGATCCAATCAGCCCCAGTCCCCTCGATCTCCCTCCCCTTTCGGCCCTCCTGTTGGCCCCAGATCCGGCACCCCTCCCGTCTACCTCCTCCCGGCGGCCCACCCCCATCTCCGGTGACCGCCCTCTCCTCGGCCCCCTCGTCCTCCCTGGAGGTCGGCCCCAACTCCTCCCGGGGACCGAGCCCCTTTCCCCCCATCGCCCCCTCCTACCACCCGCCGGCAGCAAGGCCCCGTCGGCTCCACATCCTCCCTCCGACGACCCGGCACTCCCCTGCACACGTCGGCCTCCCCCTGGTTCCCCGTCGGCCGAGCCCCTGCACCACCCCTTCCTCCCGCTCGGTCCAGGAGGGACCGGGCAGGGAGACTGCTCCTCCTCGTCAAGCGGTTGGCCACTTCCGGGAGGCCTCTCCGGCAACGACCGTCTTCACCGGAACCCGCGTCACCAGAGCGCCACCCACCGTCACCCCCCGCCTCGTCTTCCTCCTCGCCGTCACCTCCGCCTCACGAGAACTCCGGCTTCACCGGGCCCTCTCGTCAACGTCGGTGAGCCCCTTCTCGGGCTCCTCCCAGCATCTTCTTCCTCGCGCCGTCCCGGTTCCGTTCCGGCAGACGACACTCCGATCCGACGCCGTTAGGTTCGTGTAGGTGTTGATGGAGATGCTTCCTTTCTCTGTTGCAAGAGAGTATGTGTTGTTAGTTGTTAGCACACACAGTTGGGAGATGAGTTGAGAAAAAGAAATAAAAATAATTAATGTATTGCGTATGTATTTTGTACGTATGAGATGCACGTATGTATGTATGTATGTATGTATTTCGGTATATGGCGGTATACGTTAATTGTATGGATATGTATGTACGGGTAAATATGTATTTGGCCTAAGCCACTTACAAGTGGGGCCAACGCACCCCGCTGTCTATGACAGGGAGGCCCCACACCCTCTTTTAAAGAAAAGTGAAAATTAAAATATAAAAATAAAAATAATGTTTTTATTAAATAAATAAATAGATATATTATTTAATTAATTAATTAGATAATTAGAATAATTAGAGTATGACACATGGGTCCCCCACTAAATTAACTGATTAATTAATATTTAATCTTAATTAAAACTTGTGCCTATGACGTTCGGGACCCATTGGTTAGTTGACGAGTCAACTGTTGATGTCAGCATGACATCATGCTGATGTCATAATTGCTTTTATTTAAAATAAATAAATCTGTTTTTAATTCCTAAATATTTAATAAAACTTTAAAAATTAATATAAAATAATCCGTAAGCCAGATCAAAATATTTTCAACATGAAAGTTGATTAGCAGAACGAGACAAGCCCGGATACACGGTCCATTCGTCTGTCACGCGTCCCTAGCATAGCAAACATGGAACATTTCCATCATTTTCAGTCTGACCGGTAGTAGCCCGAGACCCGGAAAATATCATGAGATATTCTTCCAACCCGTCTATGACGGATGTTGCTGCGTTAGCTCATGTCTAGCCTGCATCTTGCCATGTCATGCATTGTGTTGCACCGTTGCTATTATTTCTTTTTTTCTTCCTCCTCTTCTTACCGGTAGACCCCGAGAGTGACGCTGCTGCCGGGTACATCTACGACCCTGCCGATCAGTCCTTGCCGCAGAGCAGCAAGGCAAGCAAACCCCCCTTGATCATTCCTATATCGCCTATGTGTTTCTTCCTACTGCTTGCATTAGTATTTTGCTACTGTTGTAGTTAGCTCCTATATCTGATGCATAGCATGTTTTTGATGAACTGCTACTTTCAGTACTGTATCTTTAATCTGCTTAGTATAGGTGGAGCAATCATCCCCTCTGACCCCGTAGTCCAGTTGCCCCTCTTGTTTTCAAATCTCGATCCCTGATCGACGAGCCAGACCCGACACAACACATACATCCCCTTAGTTGTACGACGCTACAGACATACTATCGGGTACCGAGGGTGACACCTCGCTAAGTACTCCTGATGATATCTCTGTAGTATAGCTAGTCGGTCGTGGTTATCGAGGGTGATTCCTCTTTCACCATTCCCGGCGATGCCTGTGTCGTGCAACCCCTCAAGTGTGGGACCCCCGAGGGTGATTCCTCTAAGCCCACCTTGACGGCTACATCGTTCGGAATCCAACGAGGGTGATACCTCGGATTCCCCCCGATGTTACAACCACACAGTTACTCGACCAGGTCACTGGGATCAATGGTGATTAGTTGACAGATGGGTGGATCCGCGAGATTGTGTTGATGGCCTAATTAAAATGATAATGGATTTGGGTATTTGATCTGGGTTGGTCGGAGACCTTTTCGCACTAACCGGCTACACGAGAAGAATTATGGGTACTCGCGTCGCGGTAACAGCCGAAGCTTTTCAGATGTCATCAATGTAGCGGCACGCGCCCGAGTGGTCCCGAGATGCATCGCGCTTGTGATTAAGGGATGCTATGTTGGAATTATGCCCTAGAGGCAATAATAAATATGGTTATTATTATAATTCCTGTATCAAGATAATAGTTTATTATCCATGCTATAATTGTATTGAATGAAGACTCATTTACATGTGTGGATACATAGACAAAACACCGTCCCTAGCATGCCTCTAGTTGGCTAGCCAGGTGGTCAATGATAGTCAGTGTCTTCTGATTATG
The DNA here is from genome assembly GCF_904849725.1 of Hordeum vulgare subsp. vulgare. Lineage (NCBI taxonomy): Eukaryota > Viridiplantae > Streptophyta > Magnoliopsida > Poales > Poaceae > Hordeum > Hordeum vulgare. Next base: position 418,516,874 of record NC_058520.1, on the reverse strand, counting down.
AACAAGGTGTTGTTGCTTGATAACTGGATCACGTCATTGGGAGAATCACGTGATGGACTAGACCCAAACTAATAGACGTAGCATGTTGATCGTGTCATTTTGTTGCTACTGTTTTCTGCGTGTCAAGTATTTATTCCTATGACCATGAGATCATATAACTCACTGACACCGGAGGAATGCTTTGTGTGTATCAAACGTCGCAACGTAACTGGGTGACTATAAAGATGCTCTACAGGTATCTCCGAAGGTGTTTGTTGAGTTAGTATGGATCAAGACTGGGATTTATCACTCCGTGTGACGGAGAGGTATCTCGGGGCCCACTCGGTAATACAACATCACACACAAGCCTTGCAAGCAATGTAACTTAGTGTAAGTTGCGGGATCTTGTATTATGGAACAAGTAAAGAGACTTGCCGGTAAACGAGATTGAAATAGGTATGCGGATACTGACGATCGAATCTCGGGCAAGTAACATACCGAAGGACAAAGGGAATGACATACGGGATTATACGAATCCTTGGCACTGAGGTTCAAACGATAAGATCTTCGTAGAATATGTAGGATCCAATATGGGCATCCAGGTCCCGCTATTGGATATTGACCGAGGAGTCTCTCGGGTCATGTCTACATAGTTCTCGAACCCGCAGGGTCTGCACACTTAAGGTTCGACGTTGTTTTATGCGTATTTGAGTTATATGGTTGGTTACCGAATGTTGTTCGGAGTCCCGGATGAGATCTCGGACGTCACGAGGGTTTCCGGAATGGTCCGGAAACGAAGATTGATATATAGGATGACCTCATTTGATTACCGGAAGGTTTTCGGAGTTACCGGGAATGTACCGGGAATGACGAATGGGTTTCGGGAGTTCACCGGGGGGGGGGGGGCAACCCACCCCGGGGAAGCCCATAGGACTTGGGGGAGACCCACCAGCCCTTAGTGGGCTGGTGGGACAGCCCACAAGTGCCCTATGCGCCAAGGAGAAGAAAATCAAGAGAGAAAAAAAGGAGGAGGTGGGAAGGAAGGGGGACTCCCTCCCACCAAACCTAGTCCAACTCGGTTTGGGGGGGGGGGGGGGAGAGTCCTCCCCCTTGGACTCGGCCGACCCCCTTGGGGCTCCTTGGCAAGGCCCCCTCCCTCCCACCTATATATACGGAGGTTTTAGGGCTGATTTGAGACGACTTTTCCATGGCAGCCCGACCACATACCTACACGGTTTTTCCTCTAGATCGCGATTCTGCGGAGCTCAGGCGGAACCCTGCTGAGACAAGGTCATCACCAACCTCCGGAGCGCCGTCACGCTGCCGGAGAACTCTTCTACCTCTCCGTCTCTCTTGCTGGATCAAGAAGGCCGAGATCATCGTCGAGCTGTACTTGTGCTGAACGCGGAGGTGCCGTCCGTTCGGTACTAGATCGTGGGACTGATCACGGGATTGTTCGCGGGGCGGATCGAGGGACGTGAGGACGTTCCACTACATCAACCGCGTTCTCTAACGCTTCTGCTGTACGGTCTACAAGGGTACGTAGATCACTCATCCCCTCTCGTAGATGGACATCACCATGATAGGTCTTCGTGAGCGTAGGAAAATTTTTGTTTCCCATGCGACGTTCCCCAATGGTGGCATCATGAGCTAGGTTCATGCGTAGATGTCTTCTCGAGTAGAACACCAAAGTTTTTGTGGGCGGTGATGTGCGTTTTGCTGCCCTCCTTAGTCTTTTCTTGATTCCGCGGTATTGTTGGATTGAAGCGGCTTGGACCGACATTACTCGTACGCTTACGAGAGACTGGTTTCATCGTTACAAGTAACCCCCTTTGCTCAAAGATGACTGGCAAGTGTCGGTTTCTCCAACTTTAGTTGAATCGGATTTGACCAAGGAGGTCCTTGGATGAGGTTAAATAGCAACTCATATATCTCCGTTGTGGTGTTTGCGTAAGTAAGATGCGATCCTACTAGATACCCTTGGTCACCACGTAAAACATGCAACAACAAAATTAGAGGACGTCTAACTTGTTTTTGCAGGGTATGATTGTGATGTGATATGGCCAACGATGTGATGTGATATATTGGATGTATGAGATGATCATGTTGTAATAGAAATATCGACTTGCACGTCGATGGAACGGCAACCGGCAGGAGCCATAGGGTTGTCTTTAAACTAATGTTTGTGCTTGCAGATGCGTTTACTATTTTGCTAGGATGTAGCTTTAGTAGTAATAGCATAAGTAGCATGACAACCCCGATGGCAACATGTTGATGGATGATCATGGTGTGGCGCCGGTGACAAGAAGATCGTGCCGGAGCTTTGGTGATGGAGATCAAGAAGCACGTGATGATGGCCATATCATGTCACTTTTGAATTGCATGTGATGTTAATCCTTTTATGCACCTTATTTTGCTTAGAACGACGGTAGCATTATGAGGTGATCTCTCACTAAAATTTCAAGACGAAATTGTGTTCTCCCCGACTGTGCACCGTTGCTACAGTTCGTCGTTTTGAGACACCACGTGATGATCGGGTGTGATAGACTCAACGTTCACATACAACGGGTGCAAAACAGTTACACACGCGGAACACTCGGGTTAAGCTTGACGAGCCTAGCATGTGCAGACATGGCCTCGGAACACATGAGACCGAAAGGTCGATCATGAATCATATAGATGATATGATTAGCATAGGGATGCTTACCACTGAAACTATACTCAACTCACGTGATGATCGGACTTGGGACAGTGTAAGTGGATCATGAACCACTCAAATGACTAGAGAGATGTACTTTTTGAGTGGGAGTTTAGCATATAATTTGATTAAGTTGAACTCTAATTATCTTGAACATAGTCTAAGTCCACTTTGAATATATTTGTGTTGTAGATCATGGCTCACGCGACAGTCATCCTAAATTTTAATACGTTCCTAGAGAAAGCTAAGTTGAAAGATGATGGAAGCAACTTTGTAGACTGGGCTCGTAATCTTAAGCTAATCTTACAAGCTGGGAAGAAGGATTATGTCCTTAATGCTGCGCTAGGAGATGAACCACCCGCTACGGCTGATCAGGATGTTAAGAACGCTTGGTTAGCACGTAAGGAGGACTACTCAATAGTTCAATGTGCAGTCTTGTATGGCTTAGAACCGGGACTTCAACGTCGCTTTGAGCGTCATGGAGCATTTGAGATGTTCCAGGAGTTGGAGTTTATCTTTCAGAAGAATGCCCGAATCGAGAGGTATGAGACCTCCGATAAATTCTATGCTTGCAAGATGGAGGAAAACTCGTCTGTCAGTGAACATGTGCTCAAAATGTCTGGGTACTCAAACCGTCTAGCTGAGCTGGGGATTGAAGTCCCGCAAGAAGCTATCACTGACAGAATCCTTCAATCACTGCCGCCAAGCTATAAAGGCTTTGTGTTGAACTACAACATGCAAGAGATGAACAAGTCTCCCGGCGAGTTGTTTGCGATGCTGAAAGTCGCAGAGTCTGAACTCCGGCAAGAGCATCAAGTGTTGATGGTGAGCAAGACCACTAGTTTCAAGAGAAACGGCAAAGGCAAGAAGGGCAATTCGAAGAAGAGCGGCAAGCCTGTTGCCAATCCGCCGAAGAAACCCAAGGCTGGACCTAAGCCTGAAACAGAGTGCTTCTATTGCAAGGGTATGGGTCACTGGAAGCGCAATTGCCCCAAGTATCTGGCAGATAAGAAGGCGGGCAAAGAAAAATCAGGTATATTTGATATACATGTTATTGATGTGTACTTAACCGGCTCTCGTAGTAGTGCCTGGGTATTCGATACCGGTTCTGTTGCTCACATTTGCAACTCGAAGCAGGAACTGCGGAATAGACGAAGGCTGGCGAAAGACGAAGTGATGATGCGCGTAGGAAATGGTTCCAAGGTTGATGCAATCGCCGTCGGCACAGTGTCACTTCAGCTACCATCGGGATTAGTGATGAACTTAAATCGTTGTTATTTAGTGCCTGCGTTGAGCATGAACATTATATCTGGATCTTGTTTATTGCGAGACGGTTACTCTTTTAAGTCTGAGAATAATGGTTGTTCTATTTCTATGAGTAACATCTTTTATGGTCATGCACCGAATGTGAGAGGATTGTTCATATTGAATCTTGATAGCGATACGCATATACATAACATTGAGACCAAAAGAGTTAGAGTAAACAATGATAGCGCCATATTTTTGTGGCACTGCCGCTTGGGTCATATTGGTGTAAAGCGCATGAAGAAACTCCATGCTGATGGACTTTTGGAGTCACTTGACTTTGATTCACTTGACACGTGCGAACCATGCCTCATGGGCAAGATGACTAAGACTCCGCTCTCCGGAACAATGGAGCGTGCAAGTGACTTGTTGGAAATCATACATACCGATGTGTGTGGTCCAATGAGCGTAGAGGCACGCGGCGGATATCGTTATTTTCTCACCTTCACTGACGATTTAAGTAGATATGGTTATGTCTACTTGATGAAGCACAAGTCTGAAACGTTTGAAAAGTTCAAGCAATTTCAGAGTGAAGTGGAAAATCATCGTAACAAGAAGATCAAGTTCCTACGGTCTGATCGTGGGGGTGAATATCTGAGTTTCGAGTTTGGTGCTCACTTAAGACAATGTGGAATTGTTTCGCAGTTAACACCGCCTGGAACACCACAGCGTAATGGTGTGTCCGAACGTCGTAATCGTACTTTGTTAGAGATGGTGCGATCTATGATGTCTCTTACTGATTTGCCGTTATCATTTTGTGGTTATGCATTAGAAACAACTGCATTCACTTTAAATAGGGCACCATCAAAATCCGTTGAGACGACACCATACGAACTGTGGTATGGCAAAAGGCCAAAGTTGTCGTTTCTTAAAGTTTGGGGATGTGATGCTTATGTCAAAAAGCTTCAGCCTGAAAAGCTGGAACCCAAAGCGGAAAAGTGCGTCTTCATAGGTTACCCAAAAGAGACAGTTGGGTACACCTTCTATCTCAAATCCGAGGGCAAAGTGTTTGTTGCTAAAAACGGAGCTTTTCTCGAGAAGGAGTTTCTCTCGAGAGAATTGAGTGGGAGGAAGATAGAACTTGACGAGGTTGTCGAACCTATCATCCCTCTGGATGGTAGCGCAGGGCAAGGGGAAACCTTTGTCGTTGCGACGCCGGTTGAGGAGGAAGTTAATGATGATGATCATGAAACTCCAGTTCAAGTTTCTGTTGAACCACGCAGGTCGACGAGATCACGCGCTGCTCCAGAGTGGTACGGTAATCCCGTCTTATCAATCATGTTGTTAGACAACAATGAACCTGCAAATTATGAAGAAGCAATGGTGGGCCCAGATTCCAACAAATGGCTAGAAGCCATGAAATCCGAGATAGGATCCATGTATGAGAACAAAGTGTGGACTTTGGAGATACTACCTGAGGGCCACAAGGCTATTCAGAACAAATGGATCTTTAAGAAGAAGACGGACGCTGATGGTAATGTGACCATTTATAAAGCTCGACTTGTGGCAAAGGGTTTTTCACAAGTTCCAGGAGTTGACTACGATGAGACTTTCTCACCCGTAGCGATGCTTAAGTCCGTCAGAATCATGTTAGCAATAGCTGCATTTTTTGATTATGAAATCTGGCAGATGGATGTCAAAACGGCGTTCCTTAACGGTTTCCTTAAGGAAGAGTTGTATATGATGCAACCCGAAGGTTTTGTCGATCCTAAAAATGCTGACAAGGTGTGCAAGCTCCAGCGATCCATTTATGGACTAGTGCAAGCATCTCGGAGTTGGAACAAACGCTTTGATGAGGTGATCAAAGCATTTGGGTTTATACAAGTGGTTGGAGAATCCTGTATTTACAAGAAAGTGAGTGGGAGCTCTGTGGCGTTTCTAATATTATATGTGGATGACATATTACTGATTGGAAACAACGTAGAGCTTTTGGAGAGCATAAAAGGTTACTTGAATAAAAGTTTCTCTATGAAGGACCTAGGAGAAGCTGCTTACATTCTAGGCATTAAGATTTATAGGGATAGATCAAAACGCCTGATAGGACTTTCACAAAGCACATACCTTGATAAAGTTTTGAAGAGGTTCAAAATGGAACAGTCCAAGAAAGGGTTCTTGCCAGTTTTACAAGGTACGAGATTGAGTAAGACTTAGTGCCCAGCAACTGATGAAGATAGAGAGCATATGCGCTCCGTCCCCTATGCTTCAGCCATAGGTTCTATCATGTATGCGATGCTGTGCACTAGACCGGATGTTAGCCTGGCCATAAGTATGGCAGGTAGGTTCCAGAGTAATCCAGGAGTGGATCACTGGACAGCGGTCAAGAATATCCTGAAGTACCTGAAAAGGACTAAGGAGATGTTTCTCGTGTATGGAGGTGACAAAGAGCTCGCCGTAAAAGGTTACGTTGATGCAAGCTTTGACACAGATCCGGACGACTCTAAGTCGCAAACCGGATACATATTTATTCTTAATGGGGGTGCAGTAAGCTGGTGCAGTTCCAAGCAAAGCGTCGTAGCAGATTCTACATGTGAAGCGGAGTACATGGCTGCCTCGGAGGCGGCTAAGGAGGGTGTCTGGATGAAGCAGTTCATGACGGATCTTGGAGTGGTGCCAAGTGCACTGGATCCAATAACCTTGTTCTGTGACAACACGGGTGCCATTGCCTTAGCAAAGGAACCACGGTTTCACAAGAAGACCAGACACATCAAACGATGCTTCAACCTCATCCGCGACTACGTCGAGGAAGAGGACATAAATATATGCAAAGTGCACACGGATCTGAATGTAGCAGACCCGCTGACTAAACCTCTTCCACGGCCAAAACATGATCGACACCAGAACTGTATGGGTGTTAGATTTATTACAATGTAATTCACATGGTGATGTGAGGGCTGGATTATTGACTCTAGTGCAAGTGGGAGACTGTTGGAATTATGCCCTAGAGGCAATAATAAATATGGTTATTATTATAATTCCTGTATCAAGATAATAGTTTATTATCCATGCTATAATTGTATTGAATGAAGACTCATTTACATGTGTGGATACATAGACAAAACACCGTCCCTAGCATGCCTCTAGTTGGCTAGCCAGGTGGTCAATGATAGTCAGTGTCTTCTGATTATGAACAAGGTGTTGTTGCTTGATAACTGGATCACGTCATTGGGAGAATCACGTGATGGACTAGACCCAAACTAATAGACGTAGCATGTTGATCGTGTCATTTTGTTGCTACTGTTTTCTGCGTGTCAAGTATTTATTCCTATGACCATGAGATCATATAACTCACTGACACCGGAGGAATGCTTTGTGTGTATCAAACGTCGCAACGTAACTGGGTGACTATAAAGATGCTCTACAGGTATCTCCGAAGGTGTTAGTTGAGTTAGTATGGATCAAGACTGGGATTTGTCACTCCGTGTGACGGAGAGGTATCTCGGGGCCCACTCGGTAACACAACATCACACACAAGCCTTGAAAGCAATGTAACTTAGTGTAAGTTGCGGGATCTTGTATTACGGAACGAGTAAAGAGACTTGCCGGTAAACGAGATTGAAATAGGTATGCGGATACTGACGATCGAATCTCGGGCAAGTAACATACCGAAGGACAAAGGGAATGACATACGGGATTATACGAATCCTTGGCACTGAGGTTCAAACGATAAGATCTTCGTAGAATATGTAGGATCCAATATGGGCATCCAGGTCCCGCTATTGGATATTGACCGAGGAGGTTCTCGGGTCATGTCTACATAGTTCTCGAACCCGCAGGGTCTGCACACTTAAGGTTCGACGTTGTTTTATGCGTATTTGAGTTATATGGTTGGTTACCGAATGTTGTTGGGAGTCCCGGATGAGATTTCGGACGTCACGAGGGTTTCCGGAATGGTCCGGAAACGAAGATTGATATATAGGATGACCTCATTTGATTACCGGAAGGTTTTCGGAGTTACCGGGAATGACGAATGGGTTCCGGGAGTTCATCGGGGGGGGGGGGGGCAACCCACCCCGGGGAAGCCCATAGGCCTTGGGGGAGACCCACCAGCCCTTAGTGGGCTGGTGGGACAGCCCACAAGTGCCCTATGCGCCAAGGAGAAGAAAATCAAGAGAGAAAGAAAAAAAAAGGAGGAGGTGGGAAGGAAGGGGGACTGCCTCCCACCAAACCTAGTCCAACTCGGTTTGGGGGGGAGAGTCCTCCCCCTTGGACTCGGCCGACCCCCTTGGGGCTCCTTGAGCCCCAAGGCAAGGCCCCCTCCCTCCCACCTATATATACGGAGGTTTTAGGGCTGATTTGAGACGACTTTTCCACGGCAGCCCGACCACATACCTCCACGGTTTTTCCTCTAGATCGCGTTTCTGCGGAGCTCGGGCGGAGCCCTGCTGAGACAAGGTCATCACCAACCTCCGGAGCACCGTCATCCTGCCGGAGAACTCTTCTACCTCTCCGTCTCTCTTGCTGGATCAAGAAGGCCGAGATCATCGTCGAGCTGTACGTGTGCTGAACGCGGAGGTGCCGTCCGTTCGGTACTAGATCGTGGGACTGATCGCGGGATTGTTCGCGGGGCGGATCGAGGGACGTGAGGACGTTCCACTACATCAACCGCGTTCTCTAACGCTTCTGCTGTACGGTCTACAAGGGTACGTAGATCACTCATCCCCTCTCGTAGATAGACATCACCATGATAGGTCTTCGTGCGCGTAGGAAATTTTTTGTTTCCCATGCGACGTTCCCCAACATGCTAGGACTGACGTCGGCCGCCCACGCCACGTGCAGGAGCGTGAAGGGGAACTCGGCCCACGAACCCTTTGCGCTTAGGATTCAGACCGGCGGGCTGACCTCTCTGATTTGTCTTAGGTGGGGCTACGACGTGTCGATATTCCGAGGTCGGGCAGGACCTAGAAAAGTGTGTCCGGCCAGAGTGTTATCGAGCGTGACGGGACATGTGGTGCACCCCTGCAGGGATGAAAATTAACTATTCGAATAACCGGGTCCACGGTTACAGGACGACTTGGAGTTGTGCCCTGATCTTATGCAACTACAATTGTTACTTAACTAGAATTAGTTGCCTCGGGATTTCTTCCTCGCAGGGATTCGAGGGAGGATCTCTGGGCGTGACCTCACTTTAATATTGCTGCAACAATATGACTACTATTGTGTTACACCTGTTCTACTCTCGTCTTTTGCTGCAAGACCTTGAAGATGCTAGTCTTCGATAGGACTAGGCCTTCTCTCTATTCTTGCATTGTTGCAGTCAGTCCACATATACACCCCTTCTTTGATACTGATGCATACTTAGCATAGTTCTGATGTAAGTCTTGTGAGTACTTTGGATGAGTACTCACCGTTGCTTTGCTCCCCCTTTGCCCCCTTGATCCGTTGCTGCGACCAGATGATGGAGCCTAGGAGTGGAGTTTCCTGTCGATGTGTGCATCCCGATGGTGTCTTCTTCATGGAGGCCGCTGAAAATAGGAGTAGTTAGGAGGTTCCCAGGCAGGAGGCCTCGCCTCGTTCGATCGTGTTTTCTTTTGTGCTAGCCTTCTCTAAGGCACCCCATGTTTTATGTCTGTACTCAGATATTTGTTGCTTCCACTGACTCATGTGCTTCTCGAGCTTATGTATTCTAGCCCTCGAGGCCCCTGGGTTGTAATATGAAGCTTGTATTATTTTATTTGTGTCTAGAGTTCTGTTGTGATATCTTCCCGCGAGTCCTTGGGTTTTATCGTACGCATTTGCGTGTATGATTAGCGTACGATTAAACCGAGGGCGTCACAAGGATCTACTCATGCAGGGCTCCGTAGAAATACGATCTAGAGGTAAAACTTTGGTGTCCAGATCTGAGTTGCACGTGGCAAAAGTTGTCTCAAATCAGCCCTAAAACACCACTATATATAGGAGGGAGGGGGAGGAGGATGCCTTGAGGACCAAGTGCCCAAGGGGGCACCGACCAAGAGGAGAGGAGGAGTCCTACTCCAATCCTAGTCCAACTAGGATTGGAAAGTGGAGTCCTTCTCTTCCTTCCCACCTTTCTTTTTTTCTTTTCTTTTTCTTTGGTTTTCTATCCTTGGCGCATAGGCCCTCTTGGGCTGTCCCACCAGCCCACTAAGGGCTGGTGCGCCACCCCTAGGGCCTTTGGGCTTACCCGGGGAGGGTTGCCCCCCTCCCGGTGAACTTCCGGAACCCATTCGTCACTCCCGGTACATTCCCGGTAATGCCCGAAAACCTTCCGGTAACCAAATGAAGCCATCCTATATATCAATCTTCATTTCCGGACCATTCCGAAAACCCTCGTGACGTCTGTGATCTCATCTGGGACTCCGAACAACATTCAGTAACCACAAATATAACTCAACTATACTAAAACATCATCAAACCTTAAGTGTGCACACCCTGCGGGTTCGAGAACTATGTAGACATGCCCCGAGGTACTCCTCAGTCAATATCCAATAGCGGGACCTGGATGCCCATATTGGATCCTACATATTCTCCGAAGATCTTATCGGTTGAACCTCGGTGTCAAGGATTCATATAATCCCGTTTGTTTATTCCCTTTGTCCTTCGGTATGCTACTTGCCCGAGATTTGATCGTCGGTATCCGCATACCTATTTTAATCTCGTTACCGGCAAGTCTCTTTACTCGTTCCGTAATACAAGATTCCGTGACTTACACTTAGTCACATTGCTTGCAAGGCTTGTGTGTGATGTTGTATTACCGAGTGGGCCTCGGGACACCTCTTCATCACACGGAGTGACAAATCCCAGTCTTGATCCATACTAACTCAACGGACACCTTCGGAGATACCTGTAGAGCACCTTTATAGTCACCCAGTTACGTTGTGACGTTTGATGCACACAAGATATTCCTCCGGTGTGAGTGAGTTATATGATCTCATGGTCATAGGAACAAATACTTGACACGCAGAAAACAATAGCAATAAAATGACACGATCAATATGCTACGTATATAATTTGGGTCTTGTCCATCACATGATTCTCCTAATGATGTGATCCCGTTATCAAGTGACAACACTTGCCTATGGCCAGGAAACCTTGACCATCTTTGATCAATGAACTAGTCAACTAGAGGCTCACTAGGGACAGTGTGTTGTCTATGTATCCACACATGTATTTGAGTTTCCAATCAATACAATTCTAGCATGGATAATAAACGATTATTATGAACAAGGAAATATAATAATAACTAATTTATTATTGCCTCTAGGGCATATTTCCAACAGTCTCCCACTTGCACTAGAGTCTATAATCTAGTTCACATCACCATGTGATTTTAACGAATCTAACACCAATATAGTTCTGGGGTTTGATCACGTGTTGCTCGTGAGAGAGGTTTTAGTCAGCGGTTCTGAATCTTTCAGATCCGTGTGTGCTTCACAAATCTTTATGTCACCTTATAGATGCTGCTATTACGTGCTATTCGGAAATACTCCAAATATCTACTCTACTATACGAATCCGTTTTACTACTCATAGTTATTCGGATTAGTGTCAAAGCTTGCATCGGCCTAACCCTTTACGACGAACTCTTTAACCACCTCCATAATCGAGAAAAATTCCTTAGTTCATTGGTCACTAAGGATATCTTTGACCGTTGTTTTAGTGATTCAATCCCGAATCACTCTCTGTACCTCTTAACAAAATTGTGACAAGGCACACATCAGATGCGGTACAAAACATGGCATACTTTAGAGTCAACGACTAAGGCGTAGGGGATGACCTTCGTCCTTTCTCTTTATTCTGCCGTGGTCGGGCTTTTGAGTCCTACTCAAATTCACACCTTACAATACATCCAAGAACTCCTTCTTTGCTGATCTATTTTGAACACCTACAAAAACTTGTCAAGGCACGCATTTCATTTGAAAGTTCTGTTTAGCATTTTGATCTATCTCCATATATCTTGATGCTCAATGTTCAAGTAGCTCTATCCAGGTCTTCCTTTGAAAACCCCCTTTCAAACAACCTTTATGCTTTACAGAAATTCTACATTACTTCTGATCAACAATATGTCAACCACATATACTTATCAGAAATTCTATAGTGCTCCCACTCACTTCTTTGGAAATACAAGTTTCTCACAAACCTTGTACAAACCCAAAAACTTTGATCATCTCATCAAAGTGTATATTCCAACTCCGAGATGCTTGCACCAGTCCATAAAAGGATCGCTGGAGCTTGCATACTTGTTAGTATCCTTAGGATCGACAAAACCTTCTGGTTGTATCACATACAACCTTTCCTCAAGGAAACCGTTGAGGAAACAATGTTTTGACATCCTATGTGCAATATTTCATAAATAATGCAGCAACTGCTAACATAATTCCAACAGACTTTTAGCATCGCTACAAGTGAGAAAGTCTCATCATAGTCAACTCTTTGAACTTGTCGAAAACATCTTTGCGATAAGTCAAGCTTTTCTTAATGGTGAATAGTCACCATCATCATCTGTCTTCCTTTTAAAGATCCATCTTTACTCAATAGTCCTACGACCATCAAGTAGTTCTTCCAAAGTCTACACTTTGGTTTCATACATGGATCTTCTCTCGGATTTCATGGCCTCCAGCCATTTGTCGAAATCCACGCCCACCATCGCTTCTCCATAGCTCGTAAGTTCATTGTTGTTCAACAACATGATCTCCAAGACAGGGTTACCATACCACTCTGCAGTAGTACGCGACCTTTGTCGACCTACGAGGTTTGTAGTAACTTGATCCGAAGATCAATGATCACCATCATTAGTTTCCACTTCAATTTGTGTAGGCACCACATGAACATCTTGCCGCGCCCTGCTACACACTGGTTGAAGTGACGGTTCACTAACCTCATCAAGTTCCACCACTCTCCCACTCAATTCTTTCGAGAGAAACCTTTCCTCGAGAAAGGACCAGTTTCTAGAAACAAACACTTTGCTTCCGGGTCTGAGATAGGAGATGTATCCAACTGTTTTGGATATCCTATGAAGATGCATTTATCCACTTTGGGTTCGAGCTTATCAGACTGAAACTTTTTCACATAAGCACCGCAGCCCCAAACTTTCAAGAAATGACAACTTAGGTTTCTCCAAACCATAGTCTATATTGTGTCATCTCAACGGAAATACGCGGTGCCCTATTTAAGGTGAATGCGGTTGTCTCTAATGCATAACCCATAAACGATAGTGGTAATTCGATAAGAGACATCATAGTATGCACCATATCTAATAGGGAGCGGCTATGACGTTCGGACACACCATCACACTATGGTGTTCCAGGTGGCATGAATTGCAAAACAATTTCCACATTGTCTTAACTGTGTACCAAAAACTCATAACCCAGATATTCATCTCTATGGTCATATCGTAGACAGTTTATCCTCTTGTCACGACGATCTTCACTATGAAATAGCGGGAACTTTTCAATATTTCAGACTTGTGATTCATCAAGTAAATACTCCTGTATATACTCAAATCGTCAGTGGAGTAAGAACATAACGATATCCAATGCGTGCCTCAGCACTTATTGGACTGTACACATAAAAAATGTATTACTTCCAAGAAGTCACTTTCTTGTTCCATGTGGTATTATTTTGCACGTCTCAAGTGATTCAAAATCAGGTGAATCCAAACAATCCATCCACATGGAGTTTCTTCATGCGTTTTATACCAACAGGTGCGGTTTGCATGTCTCAAACGTTTCAAAAATGAGTGAGTACAAAGATCCATCAGCATGGAGCCTCTTCATGCATTTTACACCAACATGACTCAAGCGACAGTACCACAACTAAGTGGTGCTATCATTATTACTTTGTATCTTTTGGCACCAATATTATGAACATGTGTAACACTACGATCGAGATTCAGTAAACCATTGAGGGTAATTTTTCAAGCAAATAGAATAACTATTATTCTATTTAAATGAATAATCATATTGCAATAAACATGATCCAATCATGTTCATGCTCAACGAAACACAAAATAACAATTATTTAGGTTTAACTCCAATCCCGATGGTAGAGGGAGCGTGCGATGTTTGATCACATCAACCTTGGAAACACTTCCAGCACTTATCGTCACCTCGGCTTTAGCTAGTCTTCGTTTATTCCGTAGCTTTCATTTCGAGTTACTAATCACTTAGCAACCGAACCGGTATCTAATACCCTCATGCTACTAGGAGTACTAGTAAAGTACACATCAATATCATGTATATCAAATATACATCTTTCGACTTTGCCAGCCTTCTTATCTACCAGGTATCTAGGGTAGCTTCGCTTCAGTGACCGTTCCCCTCATTACAGAAGCACTTAGTCTCGGGTTTGGGTTCAATCTTGGGTTTCTTCATTACAGCAGCAACTGGTTTGCCGTTTCATGAAGTATCCCTTCTTGCCCTTGCCCTTCTTGAAACTAGTTGTTTTACTAACCATCAACAATTGATGCTCCTTGATTTCTACTTTCGCAGTGTCAAACATTGCGAATCGCTCAAGGATCATCATATCTATCCTTGATATGTTATAGTTCATCACGAAGCTCTAGCAGATTAGTGGCAGTGACTTTGGAGAACCATCACAATCTCATCTAGAAGATTAATTCCCACTTGATTCAAGCGATTGTTGTACTCAGACAATCTGAGAACATGCTCAACGATTTGAGCTTTTCCCCTTTACTTTGTAGACAAAGATTCTTGTCGGAGGTCTCATACCTCTCAACAAGGGCACGAGTATGAAATCTCAATTTCATCTCTTAGAACATCTCTTATGTTCCGCGACGTTTCAAAACGTCTTCAGCCTTGCTTCGAAGCCATTAAGTATTATGCACTGAACTATCGCGTAGTCATCATAAGCGTGTATGTCAGATGTTCACAACATCCACAGACGACACTCGAGGTGCAGCACACCGAGTGGTGCATTAAGGACATAAGCCTTCTGCGCAGCAATGAGGACAATCCTCAGTATCATGGACTCAATCCGCAAAGTTGCTACTATCATCTTTCAATTAAATTTTATCTAGGAACATATAAAAACAGTAGAGCTATAGCGCAAGCTACATCATAATTCGCAAAGACATTTTGACTATGTTCATGATAATTAGTTCAATTAATCACATCACTGAAGAACTCCCACTCAAAAAATATATCTCTCTAGTCATTTGAGTGGTACATGATCCAAATTCACTAACTCAAGTCCGATCATCACGTGAGTTGAGAATAGTTTCAGTGGTAAGCATCTCTATGCTAATCATATCAACTGTACGATTCATGCTCGACCTTTCGGTCTCATGTGTTCCGAGGCCATGTCTGCACATCCTAGCACATCCTAGGCTCGTCAAGTTTAACCCGAGTGTTCCTAGTGTGCAACTGTTTTGCACCCGTTTTATGTGAACGTTGAGTCTCTCACACCCGATTATCACGTGGTGTCTCGAAACGACGAACTGTAGCAACGGTGCACAGTCGGGGAGAACACAATTTTGTCTTGAGATTTTAGTGAGAGATGACCTCATAATGCTACCGTCGTTCTAAACAAAATAAGGTGCATATAAGGATTAATATCACATGCAATTCATAAGTGACAAGATATGGCCATCATCTTGTGCTTCTTGATCTCCATCACCAAAGCACCGACACGACCTTCTTGTCACCGGCGCCACACCATGATCTCCATCATCATGATCTCCATCAACGTGTCGCCATCGGGGTTGTCGTGCTACTTATGCTATTACTACTAAAGCTACTTCCTAGCAATATACTAAACGCATCTGCAAACACAAACGTTAGTTTAAAGACAACCCTATGGCTCCTGCCGGTTGCCGTACCATCGACGTGCAAGTCTATATTAACTATTACAACATGATCATCTCATACAGCCAATATATCACATCACATCATTGGCCATATGATATCACAAGCATACCCTGCAAAAACAAGTTAGATGTCCTCTAATTTGTTGTTGCATGTTTTACGTGGCTGCTATGGGTATCTAGTATGATCGCATCTTACTTACGCAAAAACCACAACGGAGATGTGCAAATTTCTATTTAACCTCTCCAAGGACCGCCTCAGTCAAAACCAATTCAACTAAAGTTGAAGAAACCGACACCCGCCAGTCATCTTTATGCAACGAAGTTGCATGTCAATCGATGAAACCAGTCTTTCGTAAGTGTACGAGTAATGTCGGTCCGGGCCGTTTCAATCCAACAATACCGCCGAATCGAGAAAAGACTAAGGAGGGCAGCAAATCGAACATCACCGTCCACAAAACCCTTTGTGTTCTACTCGAGATAACATCTACGCATGAACCTAGCTCTGATACCACTGTTGGGGAACGTCGCATGGGAAACAAAAATTTGCCTACGCGCACGAAGACCTATCATGGTGATGTTCATCTACGAGAGGAGATTTGGATCTACATACCCTTGTAGATCGCACATCAGGAAGCGTTAAGAAACGTGGTTGATGTAGTGGAATGTCTTCGCATCCCTCGATCAGCCCCACGAACCGTTGTAAGTGCATCTAGTGCCCCTTAGTGATTTTGGTGGTTTGAAGACTTATAGGTTAAGTATCTAATGTGTTTATAAGTGTACACAGGATCTATAAGTCATTGAGGAGTTTGAGATATTTGAAGAATATCGACCCCTAAAAATGTATATCTTCAGTTGAAGAAACTGGTCTGAAGCTGAAGAAATGAATCGCGAGTAATCTGCGATGAAATTGATATTCCTCATGAAGACATTGATATTGAGAAGACCGGTGGTTCCTGAAGAAAATCATTCTGAAGAAATTGAAGCATGAAGATTTACGTTTTCTGTTTTACTTTCTTTGCATTTGAGGAATAGGAACACCGTACTGTTAAAGGGGGTCAAAGTAACACCATGGAATGGATTTCCTCATGATGCTCAACCCAAGCCAAATCCTACCAAAAGCCTCAAGTGAGGAATATGAGTGACATGAGGACTCTCACAGTTGAGGGTCCCGACCGTTTCGATAACCACGCCAAGTCAGTGATCTTATCCACTCCAACGGTCATATTATTTAAGGGCATTAGTGTCAAATCATGTCGGGATTCTCCCAGGCTATAAATAGCCGTCCCCCACAACCACTAGCTGGTTGGCTGCTCCGTTAGAAACTGACACTTGTAATAAGAGCAACCCAAATTCCTCAGAGCCTTCGAGAGTAATTCATCAGTGAGGAAATACACCACCCACCGAAACCACAAACCAAACCTAGTGATTGAGCATCACTGAAGAAGTTGTTCCTGTGTGGGACTGAAGCCTTTTACCTTTGAGGACTGTGCATCCTCCAGACGGTTAGG
Source organism: Hordeum vulgare subsp. vulgare (assembly GCF_904849725.1). NCBI lineage: Eukaryota > Viridiplantae > Streptophyta > Magnoliopsida > Poales > Poaceae > Hordeum > Hordeum vulgare. Next base: position 418,499,600 of record NC_058520.1, on the reverse strand, counting down.
CGTCATGGTCTAGAGCAATCCAGCAGTCAATTGTGGATCGCCGGGTGACCGAGTTTGTGAGGGTTTGGAAGTCTGCCCTGAAGACTTACCACGAGTGTTTGGCGAGGATTGTGTGTCCTTAGCTCAAGGAGAATACGGTAGGGACTGTGTGTCTCGGGACTGGGTGTCCTTTGGTTTCAATACCAAGCCGCTCCAAACCAGATGTACAACTGTCACAGCAGTTGGAACTGGGTCATCAACGACTGTCGTCTCTGAGAATCGGGTTCTAATTCCTCAACTCTTTACTTTCTCTGTATTATGTGTTGATGACTTTCACTGTGACTGTTTGAAGAATTTGCTGAAGACTTTCTCTGAATTTCCTCAACCCCAAATTCTTCACAATAGTTAATCATCATCTGTATTCTGCATGTATGCTTACTGTGCGATCTGTTTTCACATTCTTCACTCTGAAATACTGCTGGTGTGAACGTTTGCACGTTTGATCCTTTACAGTTTCTGCTGTAAGTTAGTCATCAGTGAGGAATTTCCTCAAAAGGAATTTCCTCAGTGATGAAATTCTAAAAATCTCCTATTCACCCCCCTCTAGTCGATATAACACACTTTCAATTGGTATCAGAACAAGGTACTCCCTTGTTCTGTGTGATTTTGGTTTAACCACCTGGAGTTTTAGTTATGTCGACTGCAGGCATGTTCAAGGTGACTGCACCATGTCCTACCTACGAAGGGAAGAACTTTCCTTTCTGGAAGAACAAAATGCAAATGCATCTACAAGCTATTGACAATGATCTCTGGTATATTGTGGAAAATGGCGTCCCCATCATTTCTGCCAGTGTCACTGCAGCTGATGTGAAGAAATTCAAGCAACTTGATTCTCAAGCGAAGAACATCATCTGTGGCTATCTGAGCCCTGGCCAGTTTGGAAGAGTAAGTGCTTTGGGCTCTGCAACACTGATCTGGGAGAGACTGTGCAAGGTAAATGAAGGAGTATCAACCCAGCGTGACTCTCGTGTTGATATTCTTCGCAATCTCTTCAATCGCTTCAAGAGACATGACAATGAATGCTGCCAAGACACCTTTGATTGCCTCAATGATATATCAAATGAACTGCAAGCACTCGGAGCTCGAGACATCACTGATCACGAAGTTGTGAAGAAACTGCTGAGATCCTTGGATCCTTCATTTGACACTCTAGTTCTGATGATTCAAGAAAGACCAGACTACAAGATGCTAGATCCAGCTGATATTCTTGAAAGGCTAAATACTCATGAATTCCAGCAAGAAGAAAAGAGAGATCTATATGGACAAAGCTATTCCAGACCACATGCACTGAAGGCTAGAGCAATTTCCTCATCTAAAGAAGAAGACACTGATGACAGCAGTTGTGACCCTGAAGAATTTGGACAGGAGCTTGCAATGCTTGTGAGGAAATTCCAGAAATTTACACGCCGAGGCCAGTTCGGTAAATCATCAAGAAGAGACATGAGGAAATCAGAATCTGCATCTGAGGACTACAAGAAACGGACCTGTCACAAGTGCAAGAAATCAGGTCATTACATTGCTGATTGTCCCCGCTGGGGAAAGGAATCAAAGAAGAAGAAATACAAGGATGACAGTACTAATGACTCAAAGAAGAAGAAGAAATCTTCAAAATCCTCATCTTCAAAGTCCTCTTCACACAAGAAGACTAGCTTCAGAAAGGCTCGGGCACTTATTGGCAAGGAAATGGATTCCGAGGCAGAATCAGAGGAATGTGATGAAGAAGAAGGTTCTGGAGAAGACTCAGAATCTGGAAAGGCTAGTCTTGCACTAGCAACCAATTTCGTCAGCAAGTCAATCTTCAATCTTGAAGAAAATGATTGCTCCATCCATACTGATGACTATGCTGATGACATCGCTCCAACCTATTGCTTCATGGCAAAAGGTTCAAAGGTATCAAATAATGCCTCCTCCTCTGATTCAAGTGACTGTGAACTTAATGACTATAAAAAACCCAGTTACAGTAAACTTGCCATCATTGCCACTAAACAACAAACTGCTCTGGAAAAGCTTCAAAAACTGCTAGACAAAAGTGATGATCTGTTGAATGATGAAATGAATCTTAATCAAATTCTCGCTGATGACATGAAAAATCTTCAGTCTAGATTTGATATTCTTCAGGATCGTTATGATACACTCCTCACTGATCATGAGAAGCTTTCCTATGAATTTCTTCAAAGGAAGCTTGATCTTGAGAAGCTGAGGATGTCTCATGATGATCTTCGCATGGAAAATGATTCATTACTAACTCAACAGATCAGCGCTAGTCAAGTTGAATTTATTCCTCCATGTCTTAAATGCATTGAACGTGAAACTGCTAATTCCTCACCAGAATCATCAAATGCTACAAATTCTTCAACTGCACCTGTTGTGTCTATTTCCTCACTTGAGGAAAACACAAATGTTACTGATGAAAATGCAGGATTGAAGGAATTGTATGTGACAGGCATGTACAAAAGTCTCAAAGGACACCAAACCCTTTGTGATGTGCTCAAAAAGCAGATCTTGAACAGGAACCCGAGGAAAGAAGGAATTGCCTTTGAGAGGAAATTAAATGCTGATGGAACTTATTGGAAACCTGAGCAGTATCCCAAAACCTCATGGGTTGCTACTACTGGGCCTCCTTTTGGTCCATCTAATCTAACTGTCTTCTCATGTGAATTATCCTATTCCTCGGATGAGTCATTTGATTCCAACTATAAACTTTTCAAAAACCAATCTGGTGAAGTATTTGCTCGATATGTTGGAACTAACTGCAGGAATGGCCCTCCTCTGAGGAAAATCTGGGTTCCCAAAAGTTGTCTTGAAAATCTTCAAGTGAATGTCCTCATGACACCACCTCTGAAGAATCTGAACCCCAGATCAAATTCCTCAGGAGGACCAAAGTCTTCAAGAGGATCAAAATCCTCAACTGGTCAAAACTATGCTCGTAGCCGTGCTTATGCGTCTAACATGCAGGGAAACTACAAGGAATATGACTATGAGCGTTACTCCTCAAATCATTATGTTCATAAATCCTCAAACCAGTTCTCTGCATACTCATATGAGTACTTTAACCCCCCTACTGTTAAGAGAAGTGCATTAGCTTCAATGCCACCTTTCTCATATGGTGCTCGCAGGATGATGAACGCTTTGCCACCCCTTCAGATGTGGGTGGTGAAGAAATCAAACTAATCACTACTACAGGTCAGGTCTCCAGATGAAAATCATCATCTGAAGAATTTGCTGGAGACCTGAGGAAATGCTTGACAGGACGCAAGCTAATGATTGATGAAATAGAAATATTTCACACGTCCTTACATTTCTGTTATGATGAAATTACTGAACTAATGAAATTAGTATCATATTCTTCAAACCTGAAGCATATGAGATGGTAAGCTGTACTAATTCATCTGCAGGATGACAAACCCAAAAATACTGAGTGGGTTCTCGATAGTGGCTGCACACATCACATGACTGGTGATAAAAGCCTACTGATGAATATGCCACTAACTCCATCACCTCTGAAGCAAATCACATATGCTGACAAAGGTAAAAGCAAGGTATTGGGACTTGGCAAAGTAGCTATTTCCAAGGATAGGCATATGGACAAAGTGATGCTTGTTGAATCCCTTGGTTTTAACCTCATGTCAGTCTTGATGCTTTGTGATCTTTATATGATTGTTATCTTTGGTAGATATAGATGTGTAGTCATCATGGAATCTGACAGATCCAAAGTCTTCGAAGGTGTAAGAAGAGGGGATTTGTACATTGTTGATTTCTCTACAGGTCCTCAACCAGCCACTTGACTACTAGCAAAAACCTCAGAAGGATGGCTGTGGCACCGAATACTAGGTTATGCAGGCATGAGGAATTTGCACACGCTTGCAAAGAAGAAGCATGTCATCGGCATCGAATCAGTCAAATTCCTCAAGGACCATCTCTGCGGTGCTTGTGAATCTGGTAAAAGGACCAGATCCAAGCATCCCTCTAAAACCATCATGACTACTACACGTCCATTCGAATTGCTTCATATAGATTTATTTGGACCTACTCACTATGCCACACTAACCAATGCAGCATCTTTATATGGCTTCGTCATAGTTGATGATTATTCCAGATATACTTGGGTGCATATCATAGTGTATAAAACTAAAGTGCAGGAAATCTTCAAACGATTTTCCTCAAGGGCCTCGACGAACTTTGGCATCAAGATCAAACACATCAGGAGTGATAATGGAACTGAGTTCAAAAACACTGGTCTTGATGATTATCTTGATGAACTTGGTATTACTCACGAATTGTCTGCTCCTTATACTCCTCAGCAGAATGGTGTCGTCGAAAGGAAGAACAGGACTCTGGTTGAAATGGCAAGAACTATGCTTGAAGAATATCAGACTCCTCGTCGCTTCTGGCCTGAAGCAATCAACACTGCATGCCATATCATCAACAGGGTATATCTTCACAAATTCCTCAAGAAAACCTCATATGAACTCCTCACTGACAAGAAACCCAATGTAAGTTATTTCAAAGTCTTCGGTGCAAAATGCTGGATTAGAGATCCTCACCATAGCTCAAAATTTGCACCTAAGGCACATGAAGGTTTTATGCTCGGTTATGGAAAGGACTCGCACACCTACAGAGTCTTCAACAACTATCACAACAAAGTTGTTGAGACTGTAGATGTGCGGTTCGATGAAACTAATGGCTCACAAAGAGAGCAATTGCCTTCTGATCCAGATAACTGACTCTTGAGGAAGCGATAAAGCTTAAGCCTACTGAATACATTGTCCCCATTGAGGAAATTGGTGAAGAAATAATCCCCATCGCTGATAAAAACCAAGAAGATGCTCCTGAGGAAATTGCAACAGCACCACTTCCTCAGCCTAGACAAAATCCTCAACCAGCTCATCCGAGGATTGCAAACGAAGTAGAACTTGACAAAATCCTAAACGACATCAACGCGCCAGGTCCTCTCACTCGCTCAAAAGCCTCACACTTAGTTAACTTTTGTGGGCATTTTTCCTTTGTATCCATCACAGAACCCTCAAAAGTAGCTGAGGCTTTTCTGGAACCGGAGTGGATCCAAGCCATGCAAGACGAACTTCTTCAATTCAAGCTGAATGACGTATGGGAGCTCATCAAACGACCAGATCCTCGCAAGCATAACATCATCGGCACCAAGTGGATCTTCCGAAACAAGCAAGATGAGGACGGTCAAGTGGTGAGGAACGAGGCACGACTTGTAGCTCAAGGCTACACTCAGGTTGAAGGAATAGATTTCGATGAAACTTTTGCACCTGTTGCTAGACTTGAATCTATTCGAATACTACTTGCTTATGCTAATCATCATAACATCACCTTATATCAAATGGATGTGAAAAGTGCATTCCTCAATGGTAAGCTTGAGGAATAAGTATATGTTGCTCAGCCTCCAGGTTTTGAGGATCCAAAGAATCCAGACAAAGTCTTCAGACTCAAAAAGGCTCTGTATGGCCTCAAGCAAGCCCCTCGGGCATGGTATGATACATTGAAGGAATTCCTCATGAAGAAAGGCTTCAAACCTGGTTCACTCAATCCAACTCTTTTCACAAAATCCTATGATAATGAGCTGTTTGTATGTCAAATATATGTTGATGATATCATATTTGGCTGTACTGACAAAAGATACAGTGATGAATTTGCCTACATGATGAGTGAAGAATATCAGATGTCCATGATGGGGGAGCTAAAATTCTTCTTAGGTCTTCAAATTCGTCAACAAAGTAATGGAATCTTCATATCACATGAGAAATACCTCAAGGATGTTCTGAGGAAATTCGACATGCACAATGCAAAGGTGCCAAGACTCCAATGCCTACCAACGGTCACCTCGGCACTGATGAAAATGATAAAGATTTCGATCAGCAGGTATACCATTCTATGATTGGCTCTTTATTGTATCTATGTGCATCTAGGCCAGATACAATGCTTAGTGTTTGCATGTGTGCACGTTTTCAAGCAAAACCGAAGGAATCACACCATAAGGCTGTGAAACATATTCTTCGATACTTAGCTCACACACCAACACTAGGATTATGGTATCCCAAGGGCTCCAATCTTCATCTGGTAGGGTATTCTGATTCAGACTATGATGGTGACCATGTGGATCGCAAGTCAACTTCTGGCACATGCCATTTCCTCGGAAGATCACTAGTTTGCTGGTCCTCAAAGAAGCAGAACTGTGTATCACTCTCCACTGCCGAAGCTGAGTACATTGCTGCTGGTTCTTGCTGTGCTCAATTGCTATGGATGAAGCAAACCCTCAAGGACTACGGCATCAACATGAAGAATATGCCTCTCTACTGTGACAATGAGAGTGCTATCAAGCTTGCATATAACCCAGTACAACACTCGAAGACCAAGCACATCCAGATTCGTCATCATTTTCTTCGGGACCATGTCCTCAAGGGCAATATCCTCATCGACCATGTGAAGACTGATGATCAACTGGCTGATATCTTCACTAAGCCCTTGGATGAGAAAAGGTTTTGCAAGTTGCGGTGTGAGCTAAATATCTTAGAGTCTTCAAATGTTTTGTAAAAACATGCACACATCCTAACACTTATGCAAAGTTGATGACTTAGATGTGCAACACATGATGAAACGATTTTCTTCAGCTGATGAAGAAAGCACTCTGAATGTGAAGAAATTAACGAAGAAATTGATTCTCAGGGCCCTACGACAATTGTACGCGGCGACTGTAATCAACATTCTTATATGGTGGGTAACGCCACCGCCCAATGTGAATTCCTCAAGTTGATTTTCTTCAAATGATCAATTTCCTCACAATGCATTTTTCTTCAAAACAGTTGTTCTTCATTGTGATGATCTATTACAAAATCTTCAAAAACACTTGATGACTTTCATTTGCCTAGGTAGACTGTGATTTCTAGTCCTCAACAGCATTCACTTATTGCTATTTCTTCAAGTTGATGTTTCTGCTAAGTGAATGTGATCGGGCCCTACTTTCCCTCTATGCTATACTTATCCAGTCTATTCAATTCTTCATATGCGTTCTGCTTGAAACTTTGTTCAAAATCCTCACTGCATCCTTGTCAGCTGATGATTTTGTAACTAAAATCCTCAAATCTTCAAAAATTGTTTTCTTTAAAGGCACAGTAACTGAACCCCCACTTCCCACGATCGGATAACCACGATCTCCACTATCTCCACCGCATCGTACGGGAGCTACACGTGTCCTCCGGAGACGTAGAGGCAGGCGCTATTTGGTCCGAAACTTTCGCGCCAAACAGTAACTTTCGGGCTATAAATATGTCCTTATCCCCCTCGGTATCCTCTTCTTCGCCTCATCGCTCTCCTGCCACAGCACACTCCACCGAACCCTAGCGCCACCGCTGGTAGTCTTGTCGCCGGTGAGGAAGAGCTTCACTGCCTCGACCTTTTCGTCGCCAGGATCACGCCGGAGTCAGACCATCTACGTCCGCCGCCGCCGTAGACGTCCTCTGCCGCCAAGTTAGGGTGCATTGGACACTCGACCGAAGAGCCTGTGCAACACCACTTTCTGTGTTCTTCGTTCGCACCTTCCAGGGTAAATATATCCCAAATTTACAGCAGATTAGATTTGAAATTTTACCTCTTCTATGTGAAATCTGTTTTTCCTCAAGATACGATGCGCACATGATTCCTCAAACACTACCTATCACCGCAATCATTGATGAACTAGCTAAGCATCTAAGATTTTCACGAGATTCCTCAATGGTGCGAATTTTCGGATCTGTACAACTCTGGAACCCAAGAAAAGTATGCTTAGACAAATTCCTCAACCACTAGTTATATTCCTCAAACTGTCAAACCTTTTCATTTTCTTCAAATCTGAGAACGCATATGACCTCTCCAAATTCCTCACAACTATACTGTGTTCACAGGTACACACATGTCAGCTGATGAATCTCTCGGTTCTCATCACATTAACTCATTTGCAGCGTTTCTAGAAGAAACTCTTCAAGGCTCATCAGAATCCTCAAGAGTTCAAAATCATCAGCAAATTCCTCGACTGAAGAAAATGGAGGAAGAGAGAAAACAGAAGGGAGGAAAGAAACTGGAGCAGAACACAGCTGCTGATATTCCCGAGGACATATACTTGGACTATTGTACGCCTGATGAAGAACCTGAGACAATGGACAAGAGAAAGATTAGGCTGCAGAATATTGAACGCAGATGGGCGAAGGAGTGGAAGGAGTAGAGGTTTGTGACTCCAAAATATGCGAAGAAATTCGCTTTGAAGCCTCCTGGCCGAAGGGCCCCACTTGAGGATAATCAAGTAGCACATCCCTCAAGTCTCATGACAATTGATGACTACCCAGATGAGAAAGAAAAGCATCTGACCAAGCTCAAGAGGCAAGCAGAAGCTGCAGTGAAGAAATTTAATGAATCCTCAGCTGCTGCCTCCGGTGCTGCTCATTCCTCAGCAGCAGAAACTTCCGGCTCAGGATTCCTCAAATGCACTCTGCGCCAACAAAGCCAAAGGCTCCAAAGCCTCAAGAGAAGTGTGCACAGACTTCTGTCACAAAACCCTCAGCTCCAAAACCCTCGGTTCCAAAACCTTCAGCGCCAAAACCCTCAGCACCCATCTCCTCTGCACGAAAATCCTCAGCTCCACCTCCAAAGCCAGTACAGAAGCATGTCGTGAAGCCTACGACCGCCAGCTCCAGCTCCTCACTCCCAGCTGCAACTAGCTCGGAGACAAAGTCTTCAACACCACTTGTGAAGACTTTGACAACTGCTCAACCTGCACCTCTGCCCAGCCCCAGCAAAATCATCGCAGTCTCGTCTGGATCAGAGGGAAGTGATGACTATGATAATGAAACCCTGCAAGCCATCATCAGAAACAAGCAAGAAAGGGTAGCACAAGCATCAGGCAGTGCTATTCCTCTCGCCATGGACCCCAAGGTCCTTCTTGACTACATCAATATATGGTATGAGGACCCAAACACCCCCATTGATGATTTGAAACTTCCTCCTGGCATCAGCCACATGGTGGCCACCTTCATAAATGAAGCCAAGTGGAAGGAACAGAAGGCCAGGCAGGCAAAGGTTGCAAAGGCCAAAAAGGAGAAATTCCTTAGGCAGAATCTCCTCAAGCTGACTCCTCACGCACTGGTGTCAACCCAGGCAGAGCTGCAAGTGTTGACTGACAAGTGTGACAAACTGTCAGACCGCAAAACATCAAGCGCAATTTCATCAAGCTAGCCACTAGTGCTGTTGATGAATACAACAAACGAAACCCACCCCCAGCACCAACTCCTCAGCCCTTGGTCGAGCAGAGAGAAGATGCATCTCCTGATGAGGAGGAAACTCCTCAAGCTGAGGAAGAACACCAAGAGCGCCGTGCTGATGAACCGGCCATTGAAGAAATCATCACCGAGACCGCAACTGATGAAATTGCAAGCCCTGATGCGACTGCTCCTGATCCAGCTACTTCATCAAAGCAGGCTAATGACTCTGTTCCAGCTGGTTCCTCACTACGAGCTGAAGAATCTGCAGAAAGAACACCTTCACCAAAAGCTTCAAAGGTGAAGAAGATAATCCTGTCCGCATCAGACGCGAAGAAGACAAGAGTTGCTGAGAAGGAAGCAAAGAAGAGAAAAGCCTCCTCAGCAGTAGAAATGACAAAGGCAAAGTGCCTCAAGGAAACTGAAGAATCTGCCCCTCTGGACCCGGTGCCTCTTAATGTCGCCCCTTCATATGAGATGGTCGTCATTGGTGACCAAACTACAAGGGTATGAGGAAATGAAGGATGTCGCCTCTGAGGAACACACTGATGAGGAAATCCAGATTGATGACAGTCCTCAACCTCATGTTCCTCAGACAGAGACTACTCAAGCTTCAGCTGCAGCAGCTGATGAAACTGCCTTTGCCACAAAGCCAGCTGAAGAAAAAGAAGCTGAGGAAAATGCCCATTCTGAGGAGGCTCCTCACTCTGAATAGGCTGACCCAACTCCTCAAGCTGTCAAAGAAGCAGAAATTCCTCAGCCTGAAGCTCAGCCAGAGCAAGAAGTACCAGCTGATGAAATTCCTCAACCTGAGGAAAATGCTGAAGAAAATGTTCCCGCCCAAGACAATGAATTCATTGTGCTCAACCCAGAGACTGCCATGGTTGTTTCCCCTCCCATTCCTCAGCCGAATATCAAGCCAGTTCAGCGCCAGCCATTCTCCAAGCGTCCAAAGTTTCAGAAAGAAGACTTCTTTGAAGAACGCATGTATTTCATCGGAGAGAATCCTTATGACAAGCCTCAAATGAGGCATCTGAAGTTTTGGACAAGAACTCAGATGAACTACTATTCCTTAGTGCTCTGTGGCCGCAACAAGATATTCCAGCACAGGCACATTCCTCATGTTGAGCTTGAAGCAATACCCTGCCTGGAACCAGTCCTCAGTGTACTCCATGATGCAGGTTTGCTCCCTATGTGCTCAGACATATCAGATTGGAATAGTGAGCTTATTCTTTAGTTCTATGCAACTCTGCACATCTCTGGCAACGCTGATGACATCAACACTTGGGTGTTCGACTGGATGACCCAAAACACTCACTACAAGGCTCCTGTTTCTGAACTCCTCAGAGAACTGCCTATACCAATTCCCTCAGACGGGGCAGTGAAGCTTTATGGTGAGCGTGAGCTGCCAAATGGAATGATGGAAGTCCTCATGAAGGCTTTGGCTGCAGGAAAACCCTCAAGAACCACATTCCTCGTCCATGAGCTCAAGTACACACCACGGTCTGTCTACAGAATCCTATGCAGTGTGCTCGCGCCAATCAAAGGCCATGACGATGAAGAAGATGTTGTCGGCCTCATGAAGAATATCCTCTTCAACATCATTCACGGTATTCCTATAAATATCCATGATTTCTTCTTGAGGACTTTGGCCGACAATGCCATGTGCCCCTTTGATCACAAGATTTATGCACCATGGATCATGAGATTCATCAGGACAAGGACAGGCATCAACTTTCATGCTGATTGTCAAAACCATGTTGGGTATATGCCTCCTATCAGGGTCAACAAGAAGACTTTTGAGCCCATTGAAGGAAAAGGAAAATCTGTGATTGAAGAAGGCAGCAGGCCCCTTGATGGTCAGTTCAGAGAGCCAGATGCATATTCTTCATGGGACGATACTGAGACTCGTCCAGCAAGCCCTGTTCCTCCTCGCGTGCTAACCACCAGAGAGCTTCTCCTCAGTCTTCACCAGAAGGTGGATCACAACCACAAATGGGTCAAACGCCAGTTTGGTTCCATTTTGAAAACCCTCACTGAAACCCAGAACTCTGTGAAGATTAATCATCACTATCTGCATGAGGTTTTCGATCGCACCTGGGATACACTTGCACATCTGAAGACCCAGACTGAGCTTGAAGAAATGAACTTTGAGCAGGACTTTGACTGGTCGTGGCCTCCCAAGAGGAAGTTCAGGCCCATTCCAGTGCCAGACCTTGAAGACAGCTCCTTTTCTTCATTCCGTACCGCTGAGTCTGATGAGGAACAACTCGACACAGCAACCGGCCCCAGGAAGAAGACTACCCCCAAGAAGCGTCGCGGCTCTTCATCAACCGCCAAGAAATGAAGTCCTCACGGGAGTTAGTCCTCAGTTTGTCCCTTTTTTGTCACTTGATGACAAAGGGGGAGAAACTCAAGAGTTAGTCTTCAAGCGGGATATTTTTGGGGCTTATGAACTATATTTAAGTTACAAACTCTTGGCTCTTCTGAAGTTTTTATGTAATGAGTTGTAACTTAAGCCAGATGGTACTCTGACGCCTTTGAACGTTTTTCTTCGCATGCTTATTCCTCAAGTTTTAATGCACGCATGCTAGAATTCGTCACATACCATTTGCCATCATGCATCTTCATTTTCTTCATATATGTTATATGTATGCATGATTTACAAGATTCAGTGGGAGATCTCCATGATATAAATCATCAATGTGCATTTGCTATAAAAGAAAAATCCTCAAGGTATGCACATCTTCAGGGGGAGTCTCTCTGAATCTTGTTTTCAAATTCCTCAAATGAGTATTTACACTTCATATTTTTGATCCCTGTTGAAGACTTGACCTAATTGTCATCAACCACCAAAAAGGGGGAGATTGTAAGTGCATCTAGTGCCCCTTAGTGATTTTGGTGGTTTGAAGACTTATAGGTTAAGTATCTAATGTGTTTATAAGTGTACACTGATCTATAAGTCATTGAGGAGTTTGAGATATTTGAAGAATATCGACCCCTAAAAATGTATATCTTCAGTTGAAGAAACTGGTCTGAAGCTGAAGAAATGAATTGCGAGGAATCTGCGATGAAATTGATATTCCTCATGAAGACATTGATATTGAGAAGACCGGTGGTTCCTGAAGAAAATCATTCTGAAGAAATTGAAGCATGAAGATTTACGTTTTCTGTTTTACTTTCTTTGCATTTGATGAATAGGAACACCGTACTGTTAAAGGGGGTCAAAGTAACACTATGGAATGGATTTCCTCATGATGCTCAACCCAAGCCAAATCCTACCAAAAGCCTCAAGTGAGGAATATGAGTGACATGAGGACTCTCACAGTTGAGGGTCCCGACCGTTTCGATAACCACGCCAAGTCACTGGTCTTATCCACTCCAACGGTCATATTATTTAAGGGCATTAGTGTCAAATCATGTCGGGATGCTCCCAGGCTATAAATAGCCGCCCCCGCAACCACTAGCTGGTTGGCTGCTCCGTTAGAAACTGACACTTGTAATAAGAGCAACCCAAATTCCTCAGAGCCTTCGAGAGTAATTCATCAGTGAGGAAATACACCACCCACCGAAACCACAAACCAAACCTAGTGATTGAGCATCACTGAAGAAGTTGGTCCTCTGTGGGACTGAAGCCTTTTACCTTTGAGGACTGTGCATCCTCCAGACGGTTAGGCATCATGGTCTAGAGAAATCCAGCAGTCAATTGTGGATCGCCGGGTGACCGAGTTTGTGAGGGTTTGGAAGTCTGCCCTGAAGACTTACCACGAGTATTGGGCGAGGACTGTGTGTCCTTAGCTCAAGGAGAATACGGTAGGGACTGTGTGTCCCGGGACTGGGTGTCCTTTGGTTTCAATACCAAGCCGCTCCAAACCAGATGTACAGCTGTCACAGCAGTTGGAACTGGGTCATCAACGACTCTCATCTCTGAGAATCGGGTTCTAATTCCTCAACTCTTTACTTTCTCTGTATTATGTGTTGATGACTTTCACTGTGACTGTTTGAAGAATTTGCTGAAGACTTTCTCTGAATTTCCTCAACCCCAAATTCTTCACAATAGTTAATCATCATCTGTATTCTGCGTGCCTGCTTACTGTGCGATCTGTTTTCACATTCTTCACTCTGAAATACTGCTGGTGTGAACGTTTGCACGTCTGATCCTTTACTGTTTCCGCTGTAAGTTAGTCATCAGTGAGGAATTACCTCAAAAGGAATTTCCTCAGTGATGAAATTCTAAAAATCTCCTATTCACCCCCCTCTAGTCGATATAACGCACTTTCAACCGTCCCGCGAGGACTCCACTTTTTAATCCTAGTTGGACTAGGATTGGAGTAGGACTCCTCCTCTCCTCTTGGCCGGCACCCCTTGGGGACTTGGTCCTCAAGGCAAGCCTTCTCCCCCTCCCTCCTATATATAGTGGTGATTTAGGGCTGATTTGAGACAACTTTTGCCACGTGCAACTGAGATATAGACACCATAGTTTTACCTCTAGATCGTATTTCTGTGGAGCTCGGGCGGAGCCCTGCAGGAGTATATCCTTCACCACCACCGGAGCGCCTCACGCTACTGGAGAACTCATCCACTTCTCTGTTTTTCTTGCTAGATCAAGAAGCCCGTGATCATTCTCGAGTTGTACGTGTGCTGAATGCGGAGGTGCCGTCCGTTGGACACTAGATCGGAGCGGATCTTGGGACGGATCGTGGGATGGTTCGTGGGACGGTTCGTGGGGTAGATCGAGGGACTTGAGGACGTTCCACTACATCAACCGCGTTTCTTAACGCTTCCTGCTGTGCGATCTACAAGGGTACGTAGATCCAAATATCCTCTCGTAGATGAACATCACCATGATAGGTCTCCGTGTGCGTAGGAAACTTTTTGTTTCCCATGCGACGTTCTCCCCAACACCACCGTCTCCCACGGTTTCCTCCCCTAGCATGTCACCGGATTCTGCACCTTTATCTCCGGTGACTTCTTCGTCTTCACCCCCGATTATACCTTGGCGATCCCTCCTTGCATTGTTCCATCTTTTCCTCAGTGTTACACTTGTCGTTCACGTCATGTGGATGCCTTTGTGGATGTGTCTCCATCCTCATCTCGGCCTACCTTTGGCTTGCATTATCGTCCTCGTCCGCTTGTTGATCGCCTTGGATTTCGCACCGCTGGTGCTGCTGTTCTCGAGCCGACTTCCTATTGTCACGCTGTTGTTGACCCTGAATGGCAGTTTGCAATGGCAGAGGAGATTGCTGCTCTTGAACGCACCGGTGCATGGGATCTTGTTTCCCTTCCCCCCGGTGTCCGTCCCATCACTTGTAAGTGGGTCTACACGGTTAAGACTCGCTCCGATGGTTCTCTTGAGCATTACAAAGCTCGTCTTGTGGCTCGTGGCTTTCAGTAGGAGCATGGTCGTGATTGTGACAAGACTTTTGCTCGTGTGGCCCATATGACCACTATTCGTACACTTCTTGCCCTGGCCTATGCACGGCACTGGTTTGTATCTCAGCTTGATGTTAAGAATGCCTTTCTTAATGGTGAGCTGCGTGAGAAGGTGTACATGCAGCCACCACCTGGGTATTCTGTCCCTGATGGCATGGTATGTCGTCTTCGTCGCTCTCTCTATGGACTTAAGAAAGCCCCCCGTGCCTGGTTTGAGCATTTTGCCTCTGTGGTAACTGCCAATGGTTTTTTCAGCCAGCGCTCATGATCCAACATTGTTTGTCCACCTTTCTCCTCGTGGTCAGACTCTTCTTCTTCTCTATGTTGATGACATGATCATCACTGGTGATGACCCCGAGTATATTGCCTTTGTAAAGGCCCGTCTTAGTGAGCAGTTTCTTATGTCTGATCTTGGACCTCTTCGCTACTTTCTTGGGATTGAAGTCTCTTCTACCTCTGATGGCTTTTTTATATCACAGGAAAAGTATATCCAGGATCTTCTTGCTCGTGCTGCTCTTACTGACGAGCGCATTGTTGAGACTCTCATGGAGCTCAATGTTCAACTCCGTGATACTGATGGTGACCCCCTGCCTGACCCGACGCGTTATCGTCATCTTGTTGGCAGTCTTGTCTATGTAGCCGTCACTCGTCCGGATATCTCTTATCCGGTTCATATTCTGAGTCAGTTTGTCTCCGCTCCCACCTCAGTTCACTATAGTCACCTCCTTCATGTTCTTAGATATCTTTGGGGCATGATCTCTCACCGTATATTATTTCCTCGCTCTAGTTCTTTACACCTTCAGGCCTATTCGGATGCTACGTGGGCTAGTGATCCTTCAGATCGCCGTTCACTTTCTGCTTACTGTGTTTTTCTTGGTGGTTCTCTCATTGCGTGGAAGACGAAGAAACATACCATAGCTTCACGTTCGAGTGCAGAGGCTGAGTTGTGAGCGATGGCTCTTTTGACGACAGAGGTGACTTGGTTACGGTGGTTACTTCGGGATTTTGGTGTTTCTGTCACTACACCTACTCTGCTCTTATGTGACAATACAAGTGCTATCAACATTGCGCGTGATCGTGTGAAGCATGAGCTCACCAAGCGCATTGGGTTGATGCTTTCTATGTGTGTGATGGTGTGGAGGATCATGTTATCGCTCTTCAGTATGTGCCTTCCGAGTTAGAGTTGGCGGATTTCCTCACGAAGGTCCGGACTAGAGCGCAACATGGCTTCTATCTCTCTAAAATCAGTGTTGTTCATCCACTATGAGTTTGAGGGGGGGCTGTTAGAGTATATATAATATAGCCATGTACCCCTTTGTACTTATCCCATTGTATAAGGGGTTTTCTGCATATAGTCCACACCTGTACATGTATATATATCGGCCTATGGCCTCATGGGAGTACAAGTTGCATATTCCTAACACGCATCACAGTAGCTCCACCAGTACACCGACGAGATCCTTCCACACCGGCGCACCACTACCATTGTGGCGCCGCGCCGCCACCATCCAAAGCTGCAGCTCGCCGCCACCACCACAGCTCCCCCAACCGAGGGATGGGACCCACGCACCCGAGCACACACACCAGGACGCCTACACCGCCAGATCAGGGCATCGGGTGCCAGATCGATGAAGCCGTCCCCAATGCTGCCCACACGCCCCCAGCAGTAGGAGGGGAGAGGATTACAACATGATCATCTCATACAGCCAATATATCACATCACATCATTGGCCATATGATATCACAAGCATACCCTGCAAAAACAAGTTAGACGTCCTCTAATTTGTTGTTGCATGTTTTACGTGGCTGCTATGGGTATCTAGTATGATCGCATCTTACTTACGCAACAACCATAATGGAGATGTGCAAATTTCTATTTAACCTCTCTAAGGACCGCCTCGGTCAAAACCAATTCAACTAAAGTTGAAGAAACCGACACCCGCCAGTCATCTTTATGCAACGAAGTTGCATGTCAATCGATGAAACCAGTCTTTCGTAAGTGTACGAATAATGCCGGTCCGGGCCGCTTCAATCCAACAATACCGCCGAATAGATAAAAGACTAAGGAGGGCAGCAAATCGAACATCACCGTCCACAAAACCCTTTGTGTTCTACTCGAGATAACATCTACGCATGAACCTAGCTCTGATACCACTATTGGGGAACGTCGCATGGGAAACAAAAAATTTCCTACGCGCACGAAGACCTATCATGGTGATGTTCATCTACGAAAGGAGATTTGGATCTACATACCCTTGTAGATCGCACAACAGGAAGTGTTAAGAAACACGGTTAATGTAGTGGAACGTCTTCGCGTCCCTTAATCAGCCCCACGAACCGTCCCACGAACCATCCCGCGAGGACTCCACTTTCTAATCCTAGTTGGACTAGGATTGGAGTAGGACTCCTCCTCTCCTCTTGGCCGGCACCCCTTGGGGACTTGGTCCTCAAGGAAAGCCTCCTCCCCCTCCCTCCTATATATAGTGGTGATTTAGGGCTGATTTGAGACAACTTTTGCCACGTGCAACTCAGATCTAGACACCATAGTTTTACCTCTAGATCGTATTTCTGCGGAGCTCGGGCGGAGCCCTGCAGGAGTATATCCTTCAACACCACCGGAGCATCATCACGGTGCCGGAGAACTCATCTACTTCTCTGTTTTGCTTGCTGGATCAAAAAGGTCGAGATCATTGTCGAGCTGTATGTGTGCTGAACGCGGAGGTGCTGTCCGTTCGACACTAGATCGAGATGGATCGTGGGACGGATCGCGGGACGGTTCGTGGGATGGTTCGCGGGGCAGATCGAGGGACGTGAGGACGTTCCACGACATCAACCGCGTTTCTTAACGCTTCCTGCTGTGCGACCTACAAGGGTACGTAGATCCAAATCTCCTCTCGTAGATGAACATCACCATGATAGGTCTCCGTGCGCGTAGGAAACTTTTTGTTTCCCATGCGACATTCTCCCCAACACAACCGTCTCCCATGGTTTCCTCCCCTAGCATGTCACCGGATTCTGCACCTTTATCTCCGATGACTTCTTCGTCTTCACCCCCGATTATACCTTGGCGATCTCTCCTTGCATTGTTCCATCTTTTCCTCAGTGTTACACTTGTCGTTCACGTCATGTGGATGCCTTTGCGGATGTGTCGCCATCCTCATCTCAGCCTACATTTGGCTTGCGTTCTCGTCCTCGTCTGCTTGTTGATCGCCTTGGATTTCCCACCGCTGGTGCTGCTGTTCTTGAGCCGACTTCCTATTGTCAGGCTGTTGTTGACCCTGAATGGCAGTTTGCGATGGCAGAGGAGACTGCTGCTCTTGATCGCACCGGTACATGGGATCTTGTTTCCCTTCTCCCGGTGTCCGTCCCATCACTTGTAAGTGGGTCTACACGGTTAAGACTCGCTCCGATGGTTCTCTTGAGCATTACAAAGCTCGTCTTGTGGCTCATGGATTTCAGTAGGAGCATGGTCGTGATTGTGACAAGACTTTTGCTCCTGTGGCTCATATGACCACTATTCGTACACTTCTTGCCCTGGCCTCTGGCACGCCACTGGTCTGTATCTCAGCTTGATGTTAAGAATGCCTTTCTTAATGGTGAGCTGCGTGAGAAGGTGTACATGCGGCCACCACCTGGGTATTCTGTCCCTGATGGCATGGTATGTCGTCTTCGTCACTCTCTCTATGGACTTAAGCAAGCCCCCCGTGCCTGGTTTGAGCGTTTTGCCTCTGTGGTAACTACCAATGGTTTTTTCTGCCAGCGCTCATGATCCAACATTGTCTATCCACCTTTCTCCTTGTGGCCAGACTCTTCTTCTTCTCTATGTTGATGACATGATCATCACTGGTGATGACCCCGAGTATATTGCCTTTGTAAAGGCCCGTCTTAGTGAGCAGTTTCTTATGTCTGATCTTGGACCTCTTCGCTACTTTTTTGGGATTGAAGTCTCTTCTACCTATGATGGCTTTTTTATATCTCAGGAAAAGTATATCCATGATCTTCTTGCTCGTGCTGCTCTTACTGACGAGTGCATTGTTGAGACTCTCATGGAGCTCAATGTTCACCTTCGTGATACTGATGGTGACCCCGTGCCTGACCCGACGCGTTATCGTCATGTTGTTGGCAGTCTTGTCTATGTAGCCGTCACTCGTCTGGATATCTCTTATCCGATTCATATTCCGAGTCAGTTTGTCTCCGCTCCCACCTCAGTTCACTATAGTCATCTCCTTCATGTTCTCCGATATCTTCGGGGCATGATCTGTCACCGTATATTCTTTCCTCGCTCTAGTTCTTTACACCTTCAGGCCTATTCGGATGCTACGTGGGCTAGTGAACCTTCAGATCGCCGTTCACTTTTTGCTTACTGTGTTTTTCTTGGTGGTTCTCTCATCGCGTGGAAGACGAAGAAACATACCACAGCTTCACGTTCGAGTGTAGAGGCTGAGTTGTGAGCGATGGCTCTTTTGACGACATAGGTGACTTGGTTACGGTGGTTACTTCGGGATTTTGGTGTTTCTGTCACTACACCTACTCTGCTCTTATGTGACAGTACAAGTGCTATCAACATTGCGCATGATCGTGTGAAGCATGAGCTCACCAAGCACATTGGGTTGATGCTTTCTATGTGTGTGCTGGTGTGCAGGATCATGTTATCGCTCTTCAGTATGTGCCTTCCGAGTTAGAGTTGGCGGATTTCCTCACGAACGTCCAGACTAGAGCGCAACATGGCTTCTATCTCTCGAAAATCAGTGTTGTTCATCCACTATGAGTTTGAGGGGGGGCTGTTAGAGTATATATAATATAGCCATGTACCCCTTTGTACTTATCCCATTGTATAAGGGGTTTTCTGCATATAGTCCACACCTGTACATGTATATATATCGGCCTATGGCCTCATGGGAGTACAAGTTGCATATTCCTAACACGCATCACAGTAGCTCCACCAGTACACCGACGAGATCCTTCCACACCGGCGCACCACTACCATTGTGGCGCCGCGCCGCCACCATCCAAAGCTACAGCTCGCCGCCACCACCACAGCTCCCCCAACCGAGGGATGGGACCCACGCACCCGAGCACACACACCAGGACGCCTACACCGCCAGATCAGGGCATCGGGTGCCAGATCGATGAAGCAGGCCCCAATGCTGCCCACACGCCCCCAGCAGCAGGAGGGGAGAGGCAGCGCTGCCGTCGAGTTCGGGGCCGCCGTCCCGGCTTTCACCACTGACGGGAGCCGCCGCGCCGCCTGCAGCCCCGGAAGCCAGATCTGGCCGAGCGAGATCGAGCCAGCCCAGTGGCCACAGGCCTCCGCGTAGCCCACCGCGCCCATAGGAGCGACCAGCCCCTCGCCCCGCTGCCAGCGTCGCCGCGTTCAGACACTCCCCGTTACCAACAACCGCGCCTGCCAACCTCGTGCGTGAGGGAAGGATTCCCTGCCGCCGCCGACCGGGCTTTGACCGGCGGCGCAACCCGACGGTGGCGAGAAGGTACATGAAGGAGGGGGGTGGCCCGGCGGTGCTAGGGTTTCGCCCTCCGGGTCGCCGTGCGGGAGCGGCGTAGAAGGAGAGGAGGTAGTCGCTAGATACTGCCACCGTCGGAAGCAAAGCCGGCAGACCTCTCGCGCCTTCCGTTACATTACAAGTTAGCTTTCATAGTCTCTACTCTGCAATGATTTTGTTTACCACCTTGCTGTTAGGGGTTCGTATGTTATGGAAGGTTCGCCGGCTCCTCTCCTTCTAGATGGAGAATCTTACCTACTAATAAAGCAAATATTGCTTCTGCCGTACGTCATTTAAATTGCCCCTAAAGTTGACTAAAATTACCCACCAATGCCACCTATAAGTCATAAAAAACGTTTCAAACAGGAAAATCTCCGGACTGGGCCGGCCCATGCAGGCACCTCCTATATTACGCTCTCGCCGTTGGAAAAAGATGCAGCACACCTATTTGGGCCGGCCCATGCGTGGGTGCCTGTTTTTTTGGTTTAGTTCTTTTATTTTTCTTTTCAGTTCTATTTTGTTTTTGTAATTTAAATAATTTAGAACTTCAAATAACTTTTGTAAATTTTAAGAAACTGAGAATTTCGAAATATAATATTAAAAAAAACATATTTTTTTGAGAATTCAAAAACTACTGAGGAGTTTTGAAAAATGTTTGCATATACAAAAAAATGTTTAAATTTTGAGAAAATGTCCATGAAATATAAAATTCAATGATTTTAAACAAAAGTCCGTGTAAAAATCTTAAAAACAATTTGTGCCTCTGTTTTTAGTCTCGTTTTTTATTTTATTTTTTCCTTTCCATTTTTTAATTTAAATAATTTAGAACTTTGAAAACTTTTGCAATTTATAAAACTGAGAATTTTGAAATAAAAGTTTGAAGAAAACATAAAATGTTTGTGAATTCAAAAAATGCTCGGGGTTTTTGTAAAAATATTCGCATATTCAGAAAAATGTTCATAATTTTGAGAAAAATGTTGGTGAAAACAATAAAAGTCCATGATTTTCAAAAAAAAATTGTGTATTATTTTTTGAGTGCAATTGAAAAAAATGTTTGCTAATTCAAAAAATGTTCATGCATTTCAAGAAATGTCCTAAAATTTTGAAGACATAATATGATCAGCATCATTGGAGATTTAATTATTTTTCTTCCATTGAAACACACGGTCCCTTTTGCTAGTAAGACCAACGTAATGATTGCGCTGACTTCTTTTCTGTTTGCCGTCGGGCAATTGGTAAACTTCTTCTCCCACCAAGGAACAATATTCAGAGGCGCAACAACCAACGACCAGACCGTCCTGGCAAACTAACAATGCATGCGAAGACCGTCTTGGCAAACTAACAATGCTTGCGAAGATGATTCAATGTCTCCAGCTCCTGAAAACACAGAGTACGTACATAGTGGTTGGTGAAGCAGCCCTTGGCCTTGCAGGCGATGCGCAGTCCAACATCTGTTCAGAATTGCAAGCCATCCAAAGAATTTCTGTCGTAGCGGTGTTGCTGAATTCCACGGTTGTTCTGCATCGGGTCATAGTTGTTGTTCTGCACCGGGCATCCTAGTTAATCCCTCGAGGACGTGGCCGTACCTGGCATAGTAAGGCAATCCAGAGTACGACCCAAAAGGACGTCCGATCTGCTTTTCTCTGTTTGACAGGGTAACGGAGTAACCCATATTCAGATCGGGCCCTTGCCGGGTCGATGCGCCCAACCCCAAATCATGTCCGGCATGGACATGATATAAAAAACCATAAAATTCAAATTAATGCCAAAAAAAAATTAAATAATACACAAACATAATAATTAAAACATAATTAAATATTATAGTCTTCACGGCCTTCATAATGCTTACGACATAATTAACATAAAAAAAGCCGCCCGCGCTATTGTCGTGCTCGTCGCCTTATCTCGCGTCGCCGTTGTCGTCCTTGTCGCCAGTGAGGTCAATGTAGGGCGGTGGCGTCCAGAGGTGGGACGATGGCCCCTGGAAGGTGGAACACGCCTGCACCACCTTCCCCCGTGGCGACGGTTCGCGCTCCGGTGACAGCTGCGGCGTGGGGCACCCAGACCCGGCCCCCATGGCGTCGGCCATGTCCGTGGCCTCAAATGACCAGCTCCACCGCTGGCCCACCAGACCCGGGTGGAACGCGGCGACGTGCTTCTCCTCCAGCACCTCCTCCTTCACCTCCAGCTCCGGTACGACCACGTCGTCGACTGCAGAGAGGGTCAGCATGGTGTCCAGACCCACCCATTGGCGCTCATCGTGCGTGTTCTTGGAGTCTTCCAAGACACGTTGAATGAGCCGAGCCTCCTCCTCCTCTATTATGGGAGGAGGTGGTGGTGGCGATGGCGTACGCCCGCGCACATGCGGACGTGCCCCGCCGCGGGCTAGCTGGGCGACAAACAAAGTTTGACGGGCGCTGCACGTCGTGCTCGTTCCGAAACTAAGTGTCCCACAGTGGGGATTCGACGACGTACTTGGGGTCAAAGTACAGGTCGTCAGGCAGGCGACGACGGCGGCTATTATCGATCTCCTCGCGGCGGGCATGACCACTCATCGGGATCGGCGGGATCGACACCCGATCTGCGAACAGATGTCAGTTATTGTGCAGGTGAACACCGCTCCAGGGGGAGCGACGTCCCTGTTTCCCAATAATGATAGCAAACATCCATGTGGACGTACTGCCGATCGCGTGTTGGAGCGTCCGGAGGGGCGATGGCAAATCTGGGCGGTGCGTGGGGCCCTCCGTGGGGGTAGTGCGGTCTCTGAGCTGGCAGCTCGACGACGGCCGGAGGACGAACCAACCTCGTGGTCGTGCGCCCCCTTGCGACCGGTGCTCCACCACACCATGGCTGCGGGTGGCCGGAGAGCTCGAGGAAGGGGAAGGGAGAACTAGGGTTTGGATGTCGGGTTTCGGGGAGGCAGCAGGACTGGAGTGGGAGGATGGACTGTGACCGGTCCAAGGCTTCCCATTTAAGAAGGACGGCGACCGCTCGCGTGGGTGGATGACAGGTGGGGCCAACCGTGCGTGCGTAGTTTATTTGGGCTGTGGGAGGTAGGTGACCGTCTGCCACGCGGCCCTGATGCGGACGAGAGACGCGTCCATTCGCTGTCTGTCTGGACCAAATCGAACACATGTTTACGTTGAAAATGGATCGAGCCGGAAACAAAACAGATAAGATAGTTCCAAACCATTGCATGCTGAGTCATGGGGTTTGTTCGTTTTGCCCCAAACGGACTGGACCGAACGGGAAGGGGTGGTACGGTGGGCCTAACGTCCTGAGCTCGTTCAGATCCAACGGAAGTTGCCTACCAGCCATTCATAGCTTCTCTGTGATGATTGACACCGCCCGGAAGCGGAAGAAAATTCTATGGGATGGAACCTCTCTCCAGATTTTGACATGTCAAATTTTGCACATATCTCAAATCTGCTTAAAGTTCCCTAATCACAAGATACATATCTGGGAAGACATACTGCAGTATTGGTACGATATACTACGTATACGCTACAAATGAATTGGATTGTTACTCGTCATCTAACCAAATAGAAGCTAGCGAAGTAATGCTCGCATCGAGTTCGGATGAAGAGGTGATCTTGCTTGTTTCTTTTTGGCGGCCGCTTTGATGGCGTTGAAGGAGAGAGATAGACGATGGTATTTTGCATAAGATAATTTTATCTTTCCAGTCTTGTAATGCCGGTGTGTTACGTGTTTTGTAACTTGATCTTATTCTATAAATAAGACATGTATTATCATGAAAAAAAGTAATGTTCTAGTCCGTCCCGTGCGTGACGGTTAGAGTTCACGTTTGGCGATCGCAAGGCGATTTGTCTTCGTCCCCAGGCCAAGCCTTCAATTGGGTTTTGTCTGTAAGATCCAAAGCAATCTTGTTCGCTCTTCCCTGTCCTTGGGGGGGCAGTAGCCATTAGGTAGCGGCGTTGTCCACTGGCCTGATCCTGCAAGCCAAACCCATCCACCAACAGTCTTTCGGGTGTACCCGGGAGTCTGATTGTAAATTTGTAATACACCCAACCTTGTTCGTCTTCAGTGTGCTTTCTTGACAGTAGATTGGTGGGAAGGATGGAGGGAGTGGAAAGAAAGATGAAGAAGATGAATCTGTCTGAGGCAAAAAAGAAGGGAGCGACGATTAGAGAGTGAATCGCAAAAACATCGACATTAAAGGCTAGGTTTGCAGGAAGCACAGTTTTAGGGGTTTGTGCCGAAAACCACTAATTTTGCATTTATTTATTTTTTGTAAAAAACACTAGTCGCCCAATTGGTTTGTTTTAATCCACATTATGACATGTGGGTCCCGGCCCCGTCGACGTGGCCGCACTTTTCACGCGTTCGAGCCGTTAGACGTCGTTAGACGCCGTCGCCCGAGCCACATCGAGACAGAAGCCCAAACCCACCCGAATCGGTACAGGCCCACCCGCCAACCTCATTCTCTCTTGCTCTCGCTATCGCTCAACTCCCTTTGTGCTCCCACTCCCGAATTGTTGTCGCCCCCTCCCACATCTCCGCCCATCGCTTCCCCATCGCCATGGTGTCCTGGAGTGAGGACAACAACGAGGATTCTTTCCAGTACGACTCAGCTTCAGACGCCGACATCATCAAGGTCAGTTGCTAGAGCTAGGGCTAGCTAGGGTTAGGGTTAGGGTTTGTATTTGGGGATTTTTCTATTGAGATTGATCTGAATTTTTCTCGCCAAATCTTTTACTCTCCTATGCACACGCACAACCCTGCTACCACGGAGCACTTCGATTTCGAGGGCTCTGAAACTGACATCCTTGTTTTGTGCCATGAACATGGCAAGCCGGCAGAGAGACATGTTGCTTTTGAAGGTATTTACACTGGAAGAGGATTCCTTGCTTGTGCTGAGAAGGTATGCCCCAAACTTGTGCTACTGAGGCTCTGTCTTGATTATTTTTTCATTGTTTAGATTTTTTTGTAGGAGGCTGATCTGGCTTTATTAGTTTGGCTGTTTAAATAGGTTGTTGTTTACTGATATCATTATTTATGTGAGGTCATTGTTTAAGTGAGGTTGTTGCTTCAATTTGTAGTTAGCAGATCTGGCTATTGTTTATATGGGGGCATGTGCATAGGGTTCTGCCATGTTCCTTTGTTTTCTAATTTTGATGATAGTGTGGATAAGTGAGGTCTTTGTTTATAAGTGAGCATGTGCCTGATTGCTGCATATGGATATGTGAAATGTGCTATATAGTAGCATATGGATATGTGAAATATGTTAGATAGGATCATACATTTGCTATTAGTAAGCACTCATTGTTAACCTTTGCCTAATTGCTGCTACTAGTGCTATTAATTAATAATTATTTTTCCTATCTGGTTGGTTAACACTCTAATTTACAGGAGGGTAAGAAATGTGGACTAGTTGAATGGATTGAACAAGCTTGGCCAGCTACACTGGAGAATGCATCGGCCATGTTATGGGAGATGTATGAAGAGTGCAAGATAAACAAGATTGAGGACAAAGTCATGAGCTCATTTGCTGTTCACAATCTAACACAAGAGAAGATCAAGCTATAGGCGAGTTATGATAGGTTGATCGAAGATGTCAATGCACTTTTGGATGCCTAGTAGCAGGTGCAGGAGAGGGCTCATATGGAAAAGATACCTGACCAGAGCAAGTTGCATGAGAAGTATTACATGGTGAAGAACCTGACAGAAGCTCAAGCTGGTGTCATTAGGAACATGAAGGTGAAGCTAACTAATTAGAAGAAGAAGATGTAGACCACCATTACTGAGACTCAAATGGATGTCAAAAAGAAGCAGGTGAAGCTGGATGGCATAAAGGCCATCTTAGATGAATGAGCCAGTGCAAAGTAGCATTATGCATTGCTTGCCTTTTTGTATGGTGTGGTTTAGCATTGCTGCCTATGGTTATGGGAGCATGTGTACTAATTATGGCTCTGCAATGTACTTATTTAGCATTTATTAGTAATGGCAATGTAATGGATCTGGCAATATGTATGGATCTACTAATATGCTACTTATTAGTTATGGTTATGTATGGATCTACTAATATGCTACTTATTAGTTATGGTTATGTATGGATCTACTAATATGCTACTTATTAGTTATGGTTATGTATGGATCTACTAACATGTTACTTATTAATGATGCTGCTTAGATGAATGTGATGTTATTTTGAATATGACCGAGAGACTAGATTCTATTAGGGTGGTTTTGTCGACGCTGAGAGACTCTATATTCTAGTAGGGTGGTTTCGTCGACACTGATAGATCCTAGATTCTAGTAGGGTTTCAAATCCAACACTAGTAAATATAACATAGGTAAAGATAACAACTAAATTTTTTAAATAATACATTTTATTTAAACTACATGAAGGCATCATCGTCATCCTCCGTCGATGTAGAGCTCTTTCCCTTCGTTGATGCAGAGCTCTTGCCTTTCGTTGATGCAGAGCTCTTGCCCTTCAACGATGAGGTACTCTTGGCCTTGGTACTTGGCATGAAGATATCGCCTTCGTCCTCCCTGTCATCCATCGATAAAAAGGATGTTCTACGCCCTTGTGTAGGTGCCGACCTTTCTTCTCCCATCTTTCGTTCAACCTGAGAAGTTCTTTCCATATCTTCTCAAAGGTCCTCGGAGGCCACCCACTCCTAGCTAATGCGTGAGCCAACTCATTCAGTAGGACATCACTACTAATGAGTTCTTCCCATGGAACTATTCTATAGTCTATCTTGAAATTTCTCGCTAAACGCATAAGACAAGATGACATACTAAAGATAAACTACAATCAAAAGGATACTGGGACATCTTGACGCAACTACGATACTACACTCTACTGCTTAGTGATAACCCACAAGTATAGGGGATCGCAACAATTTTCGAGGGTAGAGTATTCAACCCAAATTTGTTGATTCGACACAAGGGGAAGCAAAATAATATTCTCCAGTATTAGCAGTTGAGTTGTCAATTCAACGACACCTGAAAGACTCAGTATCTGCAGCAAAGTTTTAGTAGCAAAGTAGTGTGATAGTAACAGTAGCAACGGTAACAGTAGCAGCAGTGACAACAGTAGCGGTAACGGTATCAACAGTGGCAGCAGTAGCGGCAAAGTAACGTAGCAAGGACCAATAGGAAAAACTCGTAGGCATTGGATCGGTGATGGATAATTATGCCGGATGACATTCATCATGTAACAATTATAACATGGGGAGATATGTAACTAGCTCCAGTTCGTCAATGTAATGTAGGCATGCATTCCGTATATAGTCATACGTGCACATGGAAAAGAACTTGCATGACATCTATTGTCCATCCTCCCCTTGTAGCGGGGTCCTAATGGAAACTAAGGGATATTAAGGTTCTCCTTTTAATAGAGAACCGGAACAAAGCATTAGCACATAGTGAATACATGAACTCCTCATACTATGGTCATCTCCGGGAGTGGTACCGGCTTTTGTCACTCTGGTGTTGCCAGGTCATAACACATAGTAGGTGACTACAACTTGCAAGATAGGATCAAGAACACACATATTTTGATGAAAACATAATAGGTTCAGATCTGAAATCATGGCACTCGGGCCCTAGTGACAAGCATTAAGCATAGCAAAGTAGTAGCAACATCAATCTCAGAACATAGTGGATACTAGGGATCAATCCCCATCAAAACTAACTCGATTACATGATAGATCTCATCCAAACCATAACCGTCCAGCAAGCCTACAATGAGATTACTCACGAACAGTGAAGAGCATCATGGAATTGGCGATGAAGGATGGTTGATGATGATGAAGGCGTTGATTCCCCCTCTCCGGAGCCTAGAACGGACTCCAGATCTGCCCTCCAGAGGAAGAACAGGTGGTGGCGGTGGCTCCGTATCGTAAAACGCGATGAACTCTTCTTCTTAATTTTTTTCTGGGCGAGAGAGAATATATAGAGCTGGGATTGGAGGCGGCGGAGCCACGAGGGGCTTACAAGCCTGCCAGGCGTGACCAGGGGGGGGGGGCTCCTGGGCTTGTGGGCTCTTGGCTCGACGTCTCCCGGTGATTCTTGAGCCATTATTTTTTATATATTCCACAAAAAATCCTCGTATATTTCCAGGTCATTCCGAGAACTTTTATTTCTGTGCAAGAACAACACCATGGCAATTCTGCTGAAAACAGCGTCAGTCCGGGTTAGTTCCATTCAAATCATGCAAATTAGAGCCCAAAACAAGGGCAAAAGAGTTTGGAAAAGTAGATACGATGGAGACGTATCAACTCCCCCAAGCTTAAAGCTTTGCTTGTCCTCAAGCAATTCAGTTGACAAACTGAAAGAGACAAAAGAAAAAACTTTTACGAACTCTGTTTGATCTTGTTGTTGTAATTATGTCTAACTCATATTCAGATTTTCAGCAAGATCATAAGCTAACCACATAAACAATGACATTTAGCTCTCAAGGTATACTCATATCAATGGCATAATCAACTAGCGAGCAATAATAATAAGTCTCAAACGTCAACACTTCAATCAAAACAATCATAACACAATATAAACAGATAGTATCTCGCTAGCTCTTTCTGAGACCGCAAAACCTAAATGCAGAGGACCTTCAAAGACCAAGGGCTGACTGAACATTGTAATTCATGGCAAAGAAGATCCAGCCACAGTCATACTCAATATGAATTAAAAGCAAAGCATAGAAATGACGGAGGTACTCTCAAATTGGTGCTTTTTGAAAGAAGAGGATGACCCAACAGAAACATAAATAGATAGGCCCTTCGCAGAGGGAAGCACCGATTTGCAGAGGTGCCAGAGCTCAAGCTTTTAAAACAGAGATAAATAATTTTGGGTGGCATGCTTTCATTGTCAACGTGATGACCAAGAGTTTTCACCATCTTCCATGCTACACATGCTATAGGCGGTTCCCAAACAGAAAAGTAAAGTTTTGACTCCCCCACCACCGATCAATCACACTCCACGACTAGCCGAATCCTCGGGTGCCATCCATACCAACAACAATCCAGGGGGAGTTTTGTTTGCAATTATCTTTCGATTTGAGCATGGAACTGGGCATTCCAATTACCGACCCATTTCTTGTGAGTGATAGTGAATAAACACATATCGAGGATAACACGCCTAGCATGGAAGATACTGATCGCCCGTTGTCACCACATGAGTGGTACGAGCATGCAAAACAGATTATTACTTGAAGGTTTAGAGAGTGGCACATGCAAATTTACTTGGAACGGCAGATAGATACCACATATAGGTAGGTATGGCGGACTCATATGGAACAACTTTGGGTTTATGGAAGTGGATGCACAAGCAGTATTCCCGCTTAGTACAAGTGAAGACTAGCAAAAGACTGGGAATCGACCAACTAGAGAGCGACAACAGTCATCAATACGCATTGAAATTAACCAACATTTAGTGCAAGCATGAGTAGGACATAAATCACCATAAACATGAATATCATAGAGGCTATGTTGATTTTGTTTCAGCTACATGCGTAAACATGTCCCAAGTCAAGCCACTTGAATCATTCAAAGGAGGATACGATCCTATCATACTATATCATAATCATCTTGAAATTCATGTTGGCATCCAAGACAAACCATTATAAGCTCCTAGCTAATTAAGAATGGCATTAGAAACTATGATCTCTAAGTTGTCATTGCAAACATGTTTCTCTCACAACAAAGCTGAATTAGGAACGATGAGCTAGTCATATTTACAAAAACAAAATAGTTCGAGTTCATACCAGCTTTTCCAGGCTCAGTCACTTCATCATATATCGTCATTATTGCCTTTCACTTGCACGACCGAATGATGTGAACAATAATAAGAGTGTTCGTGCATTGGACTAAGCTGGAATCTGCAAGCAAACACAAAGGAGAAGACAAAGTAATATGGCTCTTTGACGGATAAACAGATATGCATGTGAGAGCCACTAAACATTTTAACCATGGTCTTCTACCTTGACCCCAAGAAAAAGAAAACTATTTACACGGGAAAGCTCCCAACAAGCAAAAGAAGAACGGGAAATATTTTTGGTTTTGTTTTTAAACACCACTAAGCAAGCTGGAAAGCAAATTTACAACTAATTTTTTTGGTTTTCTCGAACTAAACAAACACACGAGAAGTAAGCGAGAAAAAGAAATAAACTAGCATGGATGATACAATGGCTAGGTGTGAACACCGACTATCAAAGTGAAAGTGTAAGCATGAATATAAGGTCGGTGAGAAACACATATGCCCCCAAGCTTAGGATTTTGGCCTAAGTTGGTCTACTCCCATGGAGGGAAATAACCGTCTCCGGGGTACTCCGGAGAGTACTGAGGGTGCCACTGCTGGGTGACCTCCTCTGGCTCCCACTGATAAACTGGCGTCTGGTACTCGACTGGTAGCTCGGGCACGGGCGCCTGTGGTGGCGCTATGCCCCAATATGCGTAGATGTCTGATAACCCAGAAGTATAGGGGATCGCAACAGTTTTCCAAGGTAGAGTATTCAACCCAAATTTGTTGATTCGACACAAGGGGAAGCCAAAGAATATTCTCGAGTATTAGCAGTTGAGTTGTCAATTGAACCACACCTGAAAGACTTAGTATCTGCAGCAAAGTTTCAGTAGCAAAGTAGTGTGATAGCAACAGTAGCAACGGTAACAGTAGCAGCAGTGACAACAGTAGCGGTAACAATAGCAGGAGTGACAGTAGTAGCGGCAAAGTAAGGTAGCAAGGACCAATAGGAAAAACTCGTAGGCACTGGATCGGTGATGGATAATTATGCCGGATGACATTCATCATGTAACAATTATAACATGGGGAGATATGTAACTAGCTCCAGTTCATCAATGTAATGTAGGCATGCATTTCTTATATAGTCATACGTGCTTATGGAAAAGAACCTGCATGCCATGTATTGTCCATCCCTCCCGTGATAGCGGGGTCCTTATGGAAACTAAGGGATATTAAGGTTCTCCTTTTAATAGAGAACCAGAAAAAAGCATTAGCACATAGTGAATACATGAACTCCTCATACTATGGTCATCTCTAGGAGTGGTACCGGCTATTGTCACTCCGGGGTTGCCGGGTCATAACACATGGTAGGTGACTACAACTTGCAAGATAGGATCAAGAACACACATATATTGATGAAAACTTAATAGGTTCAGATCTGAAATCATGTCACTCGGGCCCCAGTGACAAGCATTAAGCATAGCAAAGTAGTAGCAACATCAATCTCAGAACATAGTGGATACTAGGGATCAATCCCCATCAAAACTAACTCGATTACATGATAGATCTCATCCAACCCATCACCGTCCAGCAAGCCTACGATGAGATTACTCACGAACGGTGAAGAGCATCATGGAATTGGTGATGAAGGATGGTTGATGATGACGAAGGCGTCAATTCCCCCTCTCCGGAGCCTAGAACGGACTCCAGATCTGCCCTCTAGAGGAAGAACAGGTGGTGGCGGCGGCTCCATATCGTAAAACGCGATGAGCTCTTATTCTTGATTTTTTTCCAGGCGAGAAAGAATATATAGAGCTGGGATTGGAGGCGATGGAGCCACGAGGGGCTCACAAGCCTGCCAGGCGCGGCGGGGTGGGGGGGGGGGGGGGGCGGGGGCGGGGGCTCCTGGGCTTGTGGGCTCCTGGCTCCACGTCTCCCGGTGATTCTTGCGCCAGTATTTTTTGTATATTCCACAAAAAATCCTCGTAAATTTTCAGGTCATTCCGAGAACTTTTATTTCTGCGCAAAAACAACACCATGGCAATTCTGCTGAAAACAACGTTAGTCTGGGTTAGTTCCATTCAAATCATGCAAATTAGAGTCCAAAACAAGGGCAAAAGAGTTTGGAAAAGTAGATACGATGGAGACGTATCACTTACCCACCGGAGTGTGGAAGGGTTTTTATAGGTGCAGAATAGAAGAATAGGCGGGAAGTGACAAGCAGGAAACAATGTTGGGAAGTTAGAAGTGGGAACTTATGGCGGGAAGTTAGAAGCATGGGAAATTATGGCGAGAAGTCAGCATCGGTAAATTATGGCGGGAAAATTATAGAGGGGCTATTTTACCAATCTGATCATAAAAAAATAGCAATATAACATAGGTTTCAACATAGGTAACATTCACAACCAAGACAAGTAAATATAACAGAGGTTTTCAAATCCAACACAGGTAAAGATAACATGGGTTTCAACAGAAGCAATACTCCAACACAAGTTTCTGCCACACACATGCAAGCAATACTCCAACACAAGTAGCTCTCCTAATACATGTTTCAAAGCAAACACAAGTTTCTGCCAACAAAGATGCACTACTTCTAGTTACCAGAAGCATACAAGTACTCCTTCATCTTTTAGGTATTAGTCCTCTTCCTTCCAGTCTGTCTTGGAGGCAGAAAATTCCCCCTATGGCTTGCAACATAGGTAGTGGTTGTACGAACAGTGGTGGCTTTCTTCCTTGGAGACCTCCTTGGAGGAGCAGAAGGAGCAGGTGTAGCATTCTTCCATGGGAACTTCCTTGGAGGAGCAGAAGGTGCAGAATCAACAGTTGTGGTTGTCTCCCTGGGAGGAGCAGTACGTGCAGTAACAGAAGGTGTGGTTATTTTCCTTGGAGGAGCAGCACTAGTAGTGGTGCATGGAGATGGCCTCTTCTTTGTTGATGTAGCAGATGATGATGTTGCAGCTGTTGATGATA
Organism: Hordeum vulgare subsp. vulgare; assembly: GCF_904849725.1. Taxonomy (NCBI): domain Eukaryota; kingdom Viridiplantae; phylum Streptophyta; class Magnoliopsida; order Poales; family Poaceae; genus Hordeum; species Hordeum vulgare. The sequence goes on along the minus strand of NC_058520.1, from coordinate 418,466,698 downwards.
TGCTTGCTAAAGCCTGTGACCTGTTTGGTTGCATTTGAAAAACTAGTAAGAAATGTGAATTACCATGCATAGAACATAAAGAAAATGAAGGTGCTTATCTGACCTTATGCTTGTTCTTTCTCATAGCAAGAGCTGGCTTCAGAGGCTTGGATCAAACACTGTATCTATTACCTACAAGGTTGTAGTTGCTACAAGTAATAGATGCCATCCTACTTGTCTCCCTTGGCGCTGGCTTCTCAAATTGATTTTTCCTCCTCTTTGTTTGTTTCTTCCCTACCTTGTCCTTGAATACTGGTGGCTCTATGTCCCGAGTTCTTGTCCTTGGCCACAATTTTTGACGAGGCACATGAAATATGATATGACTAAATGCTGATTTATACATTTATTTCTTGAAAAAAATCAGCCACAAAGTCTTCAGGTTGTAACTTTGCTTTGATTATTGCAGAGACATCATGATGGCAAGGCATAACATTCATATCCCATTTCCTACATCTACATGCTGTGTCTAGCACGTGCACTAAGTAGGTGTTATCTCCACTAGTGACTTGGTAAATGTTAGGACCATCCATCAAAGTTTGGCACCACTTTGAGTGGTACTTATCCTCCTTTAACATCTCCGCTTATGTTGGGGAAATCTCCCAATTTGCTTTCTCTGTCTTAATTGTGTTGGAGTTAAACTTCATCATCATTTTTGTCCTAATTCCTTCTATCACAGTCTTTATTGGCTTACCCCTAACATCTAGTATCATTTTGTTAAACACCTCACTAATGTTGTTCACAACTAGGCTAGTCTTGCAATTCAAATCCATTGCATGTCTTGCCTAAGTATGAACTGGTATTTTATAAAGCCATGCCAAAGCATCCTTACACTCTCTTTTCAAATCATTCATTGCGGCAAGGTGTTCATTCTTAGTATATGAGTAGCTAGCTGCATCCATGTGTTTATTTAATTCATCACCTCTATGTCCAGCAGTTTGGAAATTCTGATATATATGTCTAAGGCAGAATCTTTATGGACAATTGGGAAAAGCTTGGTTTATTGCATTTAAAAGGCCTTGCTTGAAACAATAGGAACTATGAAATGCTAGAGCAATGTGCATATGAAACAAACATGACTATGAGAAGTGGCTATGGAGTTTACCATCTGCCTATTAGATATGATTGTATAGTAGCCAAACTTGCCACTTTCTCCACCAAGTGAAACTCTTAGCTGTGTTAATAACCAAGTCCAGCTGTCTGTGTCTTGTTTTTCAACAACTGCAGCTATAGGATATATATTGTTGTTCCCATCCCTTCCTGCTGCAGCAAGAATCTGTTGACCTGTTGACAACTTGATAAAACAACCATGTACACGTGAAAATGTGACAAATGTGAGCACTTGGTGTTGTATATACTATATAAACAAATATGAGCAGTTGGTGTTACTTGAAAATGGTACCTATGAAAGGAGTGCATCCATTCAAAACCCCTTCCTTGCATGCATTAAGACAGAAGAACAGGCCATGGAACCTAGGTTTTTTTGCTTGGGTGCTCTGGTAGGTACTTAGTGATAACAACACATCTACTGCCTGGGTTTGTATCTAACACAACGTGCAAATGATCTCTAAGTCTAGTGTACTTCTCTCTCTGATCTCCTTGTATAACCATGAGTGCTTGCTTCCTAGCCCTATAGGCCATATGGGTGGAGACCTCAACTCCATATCTTTTCTTCAGAGTCTGCATTATTGTGGTGACTGGTGTGCCAATGTCAGTTCTAATCATGCTCTCACACTGCTGTGCAACCCATTTCCCAGTGACCTTGGTGTTCTCTGCTACTGCTAGGCATGTGTGTAGAAAATTTGCCTTTCTTATGCAAAAAGTAGTCTCATTTGCAATCACAGAAGCTGCAATGTAGAGAGGGTATTTAACATTGCTGCACACAACTATGATGTTGTCATTGTAGTTTATATGGAACTCATAATTCATGTTTTGACTTATGTGAAATGTGTGAAGTGCTCTCCTAAATTGGTACACATTAAGGAAGCAAAGTTTTCTACAAAACTGCTCCTCTGGGTTCTCTCTGTCCTCTCCGTACCAGTTCCTGACCAAAGGTTGTTTTACTCTGCTCTTAATTCCATTGGGCAGAACAAAAGGTAGTTCCTCAGCTCCATCATCATATTCATGCTTCAAGACACCAGGATCTCTCACCTCATGTGATGATGGTACCCAGACATCCTCAAATATTTGCTCCAAGATAGAATGTGACCTCTTGGTTGGCCCTTTTCTAAATCTCTTCTTCTTTTGTGGATCCTCTTCCTCCACAATCCCCTCTTCCTCAACCTTCTCCTCTTCCTCCACTTCCTCCTCCTGCTCCACCTCCTACTTTTCCTCAAACTTCTCATCTGGGTCATACACTTCATCCACATCAATGTGTCCTTCAAAATGAAGGAATGGGTTCTCTCTGTGCTTCTTAATCTCACTAAGTCTCTCAAGAAATTCCTCATCTGCCTCGAGATTAGAATCATCTTTAGTTAGAAGGATTGGTAGTTTTTTCCTAACCATGTGCACCTGCCCAACTGCTTTTTTATGTTTCCTATAATTGGCAACCTTTGTTCTCCTTTTCAAGTCCATGAGTATCTCCAACCCATCCTGATCTGCTGCATTGCCTTCATCCATGGCAACCACTAAATCCATGCAATTGTTTGTGCTTTGTTGTGTGGAGTTGAACTACAGTGGCTCTGGCTGCTTCTGTTTGCTGCATTTTGATGGTGATCTGAAGAGAACACGTGATTGATTGATTTCATACAGATGTTTCTATCCTATTTCACTTAAAGGAACCTGCTCCTCACACACATAACCTGAATTCAAATCTGCAGGTCTTGGATCAGTGGCCCTAATCACTGTCAAGTTCACTACCTTCCCCTCTCTACTAGCAATATGGTCAAGCATTGCAACCACCTTTTCATCATCACAAATTTCTTCCAATCCAGAAATACCCACACCAGGCTTCCTCACATAATACATGTAGTCATTCAGACCATATCCCTCTGTCTCTATTAGTGCTATCAGATTACAAAATGTGATGTATGAAATGCACATTGATCTCTCCAAGTTGTCTCTGTCATGGAAGTGCATTCTAACTTCCCAAACATCATCATGCAACCTACATACCAACAAATTAAAACAATCTTAATTAACACTACATATATAACAGTGCCTATAAATAGTGCACCTGATCTAATTAACACAATTAGAACAATCTTAATTATCACTCAACTATTATTAACAGTGCACTGATCTAATTAACATAACTATTACGACTCAACTATTATTAAGAGTGCACTGATCTCAACTAATATTAACAGTTCCTTTGATTAAAAGAACAAATTAACAAATTAGCAAATTAACAGTGCCTATAAATCTTATTATCGATGCCTAACATTGTGGCCAACCCAGGTTTTCAATCTAACAATAACAAATAAAATCCTAACTTTCACCAAAATACGAATAACCATAACCCTAACCCTAACCCTAGAATCGACATGGAATTCATAAATCAAAAGAACCTAGGTTAGGGAAAACTTACAACACACCACTGAATGATGAGGCCCACTGGTGACTCCCTGTTGGAGTGGCCTTCACGGTCGTAGACTTAGCTTGCGCTGCCGCGAATTCAAGGGACGGTGGCTGGCTCCTGTGATGAGAGGGGGCGCTAGGGTTTGAGATACCATAGATATCCCCCTCCTCTGTTGGCTGTGCTGGCATATCATCCTTACCGTGACCAGACCTGCGTGGCCACAGCCGCCACCGCCGCCGCCGTTGTTGTCGTTTGTTGTCGCCATGTGTAGGGAGAGTAGAGAGTGTGCAGGTGTTGGGGCATAGTTTATGCCTAAGTAATTTTGGTGATTGATGACAGTACCGCAAAGGACTAACCGTGTGTGTTAAGATTTCAGATAACACACCTCAACGGCACAAGACGACTCGCCCCCTCTTTCATGGAACAGAAGCACGGTGTTCTCTACGATTCTCTTTATTTGAGTCATAGGAAAGCCGTACTATTAAGAGGGGAACTGTAGTGGAAAGGTTTGGGTGGAATCAATCTTCCACGCGCACACTTCACCTCTTTTCCCCCTTGCCGGCAACTTTGGAGTGGCTCCCGCCTTGGTGTTTCTTTCTTCTTTGCAAATGGTCCCCCAGCGGTAGTACCGCTGGCTCTAGCGGTCGTACCGCTGGCCCTAGCAGTAGTACCGCTGGAGTGCTAGCGGTAGTACCGCTGCAGCCAGCGGTAGTACCGCTAGCTGGCGGTAGTACCGCCCCTGGTCTGTGGTAGTACCGCTCCAGGAGCTTTCTACCGCGTGCCTAGCGGTTGTACGTGGACGGACCTTTTTGCGAAGACTTTCTTGGTGGTGGTAGTTCTTATGCACTACCAGGGGTCCAGCGGTAGTACCGCTACAACTTGCGGTAGTACCAATGGAGTGCCAACGGTAGTACCGCTGCAGCCAGCGGTAGTACCGCTGGAGTGCTAGCGGTAGTACCGCTACATCCAGCGGTAGTACCGCTAGGCACGGGCTGTGAGTGGGAAAACGGTTGGATTTCCCCCCCACTATATAAGGGGTTCTTCTAGCTGTGGAACCTTATGTCTTACCCTCCCAAGCTCCATTGTTGCTCCCAAAGCTCAAAAGTGCCCGATCTCTCTCCCTAGCCAATCAAACTTGTTGATTCTTTAGGGATTGGTTGAGAAGGCCTAGATCTACACTTCCACCAAGAGAAAAGTTGATTCCCCCACCAATCGCCTGCGGATCTTGTTACTCTTGGGTGTTTGAGAATCCTAGACGGTTGAGGTCACCTCGAAGCCACATTCCATTGTGGTGAAGCTTCGTGGTCTTGTTGGGAGCCTCCAAGCTTTGTGTGGAGTTTGCCCCAACCTTGTTTGTAAAGGTTCGGTCGCCGCCTTCAAGGGCACCTATAGTGGAATCACGGTACCTTGCATCGTGCGAGGGCGTGAGGAGAATATGGTGGCCTTAGTGGCTTATTGGGGAGCATTGTGCCTCCACACCGCTCCAACGGAGACGTACTTCCTGTCAAAGGGAAGGAACTTCGGTAACACATCCTCGTCTTCATTGGTTCCACTTGTGGTTATCTCTAACCTTTACTTTGTGTATGCTTATGTTGTTGTCTTTCTCTTACTTGTCTTAGTAGCTCTCGTTGTTAGCTTCATTACGGTTCACCCCATTGTTGTTATATTTGTGAACCCGTATGTTGTTTACCCTAACTTGCTAAGATTAATTAAAAAGTGGTCGTTGCCTATTCACCCCCCCTCTAGTCAACCATATCGATCCTTTCAATTGGTATGAGAGCCACGTCTCTTTATTAAGTGTTTCACCACCCGAAGAGTATGGAAGGCGAAAAGGGAATTAACCATGGGCAACCCGAGGCCATGGACTTGACTTCGGTCACAAGGGACGACTTGAATACGGCTATGGCCGCCCTCAAGACGTCCTTGACGAATGAAGTCAAGACCATGCTTAAAGACTTAATTGAGGGATTTAAAAGTCCACCCGAACCGGCGTTAGTGGTTAAACCCACCATCACCGATTCGGAGGCCAATTCCTCTAAGGAAGCGGCTAAAGGTATGCGACCTTCCTCATCTCACGAAAAGGATGGGACTGGAACATATGCCTCAGTTCCACCCCCATGGTCTATGGAGGATCCGTTCCCACACCGCGTCTTAATCCTGTTGGTCCTCCTCCTAAGCTTGTGAAAGGTGACTTTGCTAACTGGGTATTTTCTATTAAGTCTCATTTGAATCACAGCTCAACAAACTTGTGGAGAATCATCGATCAAGGATATTATCCCCATGATCCAAGCAACCTCACTCCAAGAGAAGATGCAGACAATCAATTCAATCACTCCGCCTTGTTTATTCTCTAGTCCGCAGTGCCACCTGAAGATCTTCCTCACTTGCGTCCCTTCACTTTGGCCAAGGATTGTTGGGAGCATATTATGGTGTTGTACAAGGGAAGCTCAAGCATTCAATGATCCAACTATGAAGTGATACTTGGTAAGGCCGATGAGTTTGTGATGAAGGAAGACGAGGACCCTCGTCATCTCTATCGGAGGGTGACTGCTATTGCTGTGGCACTCAAGGATCATGGGAGCAAGGATGTGGATGATACATGGGTCAAGCGCAAGTTTCTCAAAGCCATCATGCCTTTCAACAAAGCCATGTCATCTGTCATTCGTCAGCGGCCAGACTTCCACTCCTTGTCTTCTAGTAAGGTGTTGGATGAATTTATTGCAATGCCAATCATGAACGAAACAGCCGACAATGCACTTGCTCGTGTTCGCTCGAAGACAACTTCACCCAACCTTGTGTTAAAAGCAAAAGCAATGTTTGAAGAAGAAGAAGAGGATGAGGAAGAGGAGAGCTGCCCTGAAGACACAAAGTATGCCTATCATGAGCACATGGCTCTTGCGTCAAGGCAATTCTGGGGCAACAAGAGGAACTCAAGACCCACCTTCACCAAGAACAACTCGAGTGGATTCAAACCCAAGAAACGAGTGAGGACATGTTATAACTATGGTAACGTGAGCCACTTCGTGGCCGAATGTCCCTATGAGAAAAGGGAAGACAACGGGGGCAAGCTCATTCGCAAAGACAAAACCAAATCATTTCCAATCAAGAACAACTTTGTGAAGAAACCCCACCCAAAAGGGATGGTGCCCCTTGAAGAGTACCCTTTCGATGATGATGATGATGATGATACAGTGGCAACGACAACTGTTGCTATTGCCACTACCTCTCCCCAGAAGGTGTCTCTCTTCAACGCCCCCAACGAGAACCACATCACCAAGTGCCTCATGGAAAAAGGTATCAATCAGGTAACCCCCATCATTAAGACCAACATCGCTACTGCTCCTTCATTGTTAAATTGTGTTGATGATAGTGATGTTGGGGAACTTAATGAGCATGATCTTGACAAGTTTCTGTGCACTATTAAGGGAGAATCCAAGAAGCACTTTGTTGCTCTCTTGGAACAACTGGGTGAGGCCAATGACCTCATTGAGTCTCATGAGGAGACCATCTCTGAGCTTCAGGGACACAGTCGTGACTATGCCGATGAAATTGCTGAATTATCTATTGCTCTAGAAAAGGAGCACACTCTTCGTTTGGCTATTGAGAAGTCATATAACGATGACTGCGCTAAAATGCAAAAGAAACTAGATCATGATGTTGTTCTTACTCGTATGCTTAAGTCTGAAAAGTATGCTCTTGGGGTTGGCCATGACAGACTCAAAGTGGAGTTTGACACACTTGACAAGGCCCACAAGGTCTTGAAAGGTGTTCATTTCTCTCTGAAAGAGTCTCATGATCAACTCCAAGCAAAGCTTACCAAGGAGATCTCTACTTGTCCTCCCTTTGTGTTAATTGATAATGCTTGTGCAACTAATCCCAGTTGTGAGCATGTACGTCTTGTGGAGGAAAATGCCAAGTTAAAGGAGAAAGTTGAAAAAGGCCTTGTGGCATGCATACAAGGTGAGAAGAGCCTGAACGATCTCTTGAGCACTCAAAAAGGTGTTGTAGGAAAGGAGGGACTTGGACTTACCTCCAAGTCAAAAGGTAAAAGGAGGAACAGGAACAAACGATCTCCTACCCTCATGGACATCTTTGTCAAAGAGGGTGAGGGGACTCAGAAGGTGAACAGGAACAAGGTGGACTATGGAAACCTTAAGAAGGGCAAAACCATTCCTACTAACACAGCCGACAAACTCAATTCTTCTTATGTTTTATGTCGTGCTAGTGATGGGCATGTTTATGCCAAATTTGTTGGTTCCTACGATGAGTACATTGAATGGGCTATCTGGGTTCCTAAGACCCTTGTCTCTAACATGAAAGGACCCATTAAAAAATGGGTACCTAAAACCAAGCCTTGATCTATTGCAGGAGTTTGCTTCCGGTGGGGTGTCATGGTTGCTCAATAGTGGAGCAACAAATCATATGTCCGGAAGCAAGGACTTAGTGGTGATGTGCATCCTTCTCCATCTATGCCCACCCATGTCCAATTCGCCGATGCATCCTCGTCAAAGGTATTGGGATTTGGTAAGGTGGTCGTCTCTCAAGAGTTATCTATTGAGAAGGTCATGCTTGTTGAGTCACTTGCCTACAATTTACTTTCGGTTCGTCAACTTGCAATTATGGGTTTTTCCACATTCTTTAATCTTGATACTGTGGTCCTCCTGTGGAGCAAGACTCTTTAAGTAGCCTATGTTGGATATGTCAAAAATGGTCTTTATGTGGTGAACTTCTCAAAGCGACCCACTAAGAGCGCGACGTGTTTAATGGCTAAAGTTGATGTGGGCTGGCTTTGGCATCGCGGTTTACCTCATGTCAGTATGAGATCTTTGCAAACTCTTCTAACAGGGGATCATATTCGTGGACTAACAAATGTGAGTTTTGCTAAAGATCGTGTTTGCAGTGCCTGCATTGAAGGAAAGATTCATGAAACTACTCATCGTCCAACGACCCTCATCTACACAAAGAGGCCATTGGAGCTCCTCCATATGGATCTGTTTGGCCCTCCATCATTTGATAGTCTTGGAGGCAGAAAGTACTGCTTGGTGATTGTTGACGACTACTCAAGATACACCTGGGTATATTTCTTCAAAAGGAAGAGTGAAACTCAACAAACTGTCATCAACTTTGCTAATGAAGCTCAACGTCAACATGAAGCAAAGATCTTGATGATTAGAAGTGACAACGGCACCGAGTTCAAGAACTACACCTTGGATGAGTTTCTAGGTGATGATGGAATAAAACATCAATATTCAGCACCATATACCCCTCAACAAAACGGCGTGGCAGAAAGGAAGAACCGGACCTTGATAGACGCTGCAAGAACAATGATGGCGGAATTCAAATCTCCATATAACTTTTGGGCAGAGGCCATCAACACAGCATGTCATGCGTCCAATCGGCTCCATATCCACAAAGGCTTGAACAAGACTCCGTATGAGATTCTAACTGGAAACAAACCCAATCGCAAGTACTTCCGGGTATTCGGTTGTAAGTGTTTCATTCTCAAGAAAGGTGCACGTTTAGCTAAATTTGATTCTAGAGCACATGAGGGCATCTTTGTTGGTTATGCTACAAACTCTCATGCTTACCGTGTCCTCAACAAGTCCACCGGACTCATTCAGGAGACGTGTAACATGCAGTTTGATGAAAATAATGGCTCCCAAGTGGAGCAAAGTGGTCTTTGTGATGTAGGTGATGAAATTCCTCCCCAAGCCATAAGAAGAATGGGGATTGGTCAAATACTCCCCATTGAGGAACCCCTTGTGACCAAAGGAGAAGGACAATGCTCTACTCGAATGGAGGCATCACCTCCACAAGCCCCACACACTTCCGATGAACAAAGAGAAGTCTCTCAACAAAATGAACAAGCTCAAGGTCAAGATAAATTGCCCAACAATGATGATGTGTCCCATGATATTCAAGCACTCACCCAAGGCTCCGAACCTGCTCATGATCAAGATCAAGTGCAACCACGAGATCTAGACCAAGTAGAAGCACAAGATCAAGATCAAGATTAACCACAAATAGAAGAACAAACAAGTGAACCTGCTCAAGTCGAATGTCAAGATGATCAGGATACTGTCTCACAATTCCCTTCTGCAGAACCAACAGCCGGTGCCAAGGGAGGCTCAAGACGCAAGGGCCAGCAAAGTAAACAAGTCGATGCTCCCCAGTTATCCAATGAAGAACTCTAGGAGCGTCGAGCAGCCAAGATTGCGAACAAGTTGAGAGTCAAGTCACATCTTATGAAGAATGTACTTGGCAGTTTAAATAGGGGAGTATCCACCCATCAACAGATTTGGAATTATTGTGAGCATCACGCGTTTGTTTCGTATTGTGAACCTCAACAGGTACAGGAAGCGCACGATGATGAGGATTGGCTTATGGCCATGCATGAAGAACTTAACAACTTTGAGCGCAACCAAGTCTGGGATTTAGTGCCAAGGCCAACAGAGGAACATAATGTCATCGGGACCAAATGGATATTCAAGAACAAGCAAGATGCCAATGGGATTGTGATTCGAAACAAGGCAAGATTGGTGGCTCAAAGCTACTCCCAAGTCGAGGGTATCGACTACGGTGAAACCTTTGCCCCTGTTGCTCGTCTAGAATCTATTCGCATGTTGCTTGCATTTGCTTCTCATCATAACTTCAAGTTACAACAAATTGATGTGAAAAGTGCCTTTCTTAATGGCCCTTTAAATGAGTTGGTCTATGTCAAACAACCCCCGGGATTCGAACATCCCAAGCTCCCCAATCATGTGTACAAACTTAATAAGGCACTTTATGGCCTTAAACAAGCCCCACGTGCGTGGTATGACTATCTTACTAAGTTGTTACAAGATCGTGGGTTTGAAATTGGGAAGATAGATCCCACTCTTTTTACTAAGAGGGTTAAAGGGGATTTGTTCATATGCCAACTATATGTTGATGATATTATCTTTGGCTCTCCTAACATTTCCTTCAATGAAGAATTTGCCGCACTAATGACTGAGAAATTTGAGATGTCCATGATGGGAGAGTTGAAGTTCTTCCTCGGGTTCGAGATTAAACAAGGCCTAGAAGGGACCTTCATCAAACAAGCCAAGTACACTCAAGACATGCTCAAACGGTTCGAGCTTGAAGATGTCAAACCGGTCAAGTTCCCCATGCCAACAAGATGCAAGCTTGACAGTGATCCCAATGGTAAAGCAGTGGATCAAAAGGTATATCGCTCCATGATTGGATCCCTCCTTTACCTTTGTGCATCTAGACCAGATATTATGTTGAGTGTAGGGATATGTGCACGGTTTCAATCCGCACCAAAAGAAACTCATTATATGGCTGTTAAGCGAATCTTTCGATATTTGGCTCATACCCCAAACTTTGGCCTATGGTATCCCGAAGGAGCAAACTTCAACCTAGTTGGCTATTCTGACTCAGATTGGGCAGGAGATTGTGTGGAGAGGAAGTCAACGTCTGGAGGATGCCAATTCCTTGGTCGCTCACTGGTAAGTTGGTCTTCAAAGAAGCAGAATTGCGTCTCTCTATCATCCACCGAAGCTGAGTATGTGGCAGCTGCAAGTTGTTGTGCACAATTGCTATGGATGAGGCAAACTTTAAAGGATTACGGTGTCACTTGTGACAAAGTGCCTCTTCTATGTGACAATCAAAGTGCTATCAAGATTTCCCTCAACCCAGAGCAACATAGCAAAACCAAGCATATTGATATTCGACATCACTTCATTCGTGAACATATCAAGCTAGGTGATATTGAGGTCCACTTCATCCACACTGAAGAGCAACTTGCAGATATCTTTACTAAGCCCATAGATGAAGCAAGGTTCCGGGAGTTAAGGCATGAGCTAAATATCATTGATTCAAGTAATGTGGATTGAAGCTAGGCACGTTGCACCTTACTATGCATTCTATCTCGTTCTAGATGTAGGCATGGACATAGGGGGAGTGTTGTTCTTGCAGTGAACTCTTCCTCCCCCCATTATGCATAAATTGATCTAGTCTTTCACTTTAGCCATTACCAAATGGCACTTGTGCTTCAAAGACGAGCATTAGTCATGAACCCAAGGATAATTCTTCGTGGTGTCATACCTTTGTCTCAATCATAGGTGGCCTCGGCCACCGCCCCCCACCTTTCTCTCATATGGAAGAAAGGATACAAAATGACAAGTCAGTATATCTTGCTGGTGCTATCTTCTTATTTTCACTACTTGTCATTTGCCCACGTTCTTCTCATCTCCTAGGTCCCGTTGTGACATTTGCAGCGGTACTACCGCCAGGACCCCAGCGGTACTACCGCCAGGGGTAGCGGTACTACCGCTAGGACCCCAGCGGTACTACCGCCAGGATCCCAATCTACCACGACCTAACTAGGATATTTTTAGGGCTGTCTCAGGGGGAGCGGTACTACCGCCAGGACCCCAGTGGTACTACCGCTGCAGCCAGCGGTACTACCGCGAGGTAGCGGTACTACCGCCAGGACCTCAGCGGTACTACCGCTGGACCGTACCCCTTGGGCTATATAAAGGAGGGGGAGCCCATTTTTCTGCCTCTTTCTTCTTCCTCGTGGCTCCTCCCTCCCCAACCCCGATCTCCCCCTAGTTGGATCTCTATCCGTGGAGCCCCTTCTCTCTGTTGACTTGGAGAGTTTGCTCCACTTCTCCTTCCTCCTCCAAGTGCCATGGATCCCGGTAAAGCTCCTCCCCTTCTTCTCTTGGCTGATGTTCTCTTGTTCTAGGGTTAGGAGCATTGGTGGTTTGGATCCATGTCTTTGATATTGTGCTTTGTTCTTTGATGGCATGAAGGAGGTATTCGAGGGGAGTGTAGGTCCTATGAATCTTTGCTTTTATATTTCCATGCCCTAGGATTTTCATGTTTTAGATCAAGCATGTCTTCTATTTTTGGATTAGATCTAAAACTTGCATCCTCTTGCCTAGGCATGTTCTCATTTAGATGGTACTTGTGATCCTCATGTGGTTAGGGCTATGGTGGAGTTCTTAGTGATTATACACAGCCCATGGCCCTCGTAAATTCCATGTAGCCATCACTATGGGTTCTTTTCTTATCCAGATCTGAAAATCAAACCCCAGCGGTACTACCGCCAGGGGTAGCGGTACTACCGCCAGGAGGATTCTCTGTTTATTCTTTTCATTTGCTTGGCAATGAGTGTTTACTTTTCTGCCTTTTCTTGTTCATTGCCTTGACTCCTTTTGTCACTCTTTTTTGGTGTGTGTTTTGTGTCACAGGTGGTGCTCGCCGCTCGAACCCCCCACGGGACACACAGTCCAAGCATTATCGCAATCCAGAGGCTCCAGAGGGCTCCGCCACTTCAGGTGTGCCACCCAAAAAGAAGGCCTTCAAGAAGACCTCTCACAAGGACAAGCGGCTCAACGTTCACACCATGCCCCCTAAGGATTTTCTGCGGTTCCGCAACCAAAACCACTATCTCCAAGAGAGGGCTGTGATCAAGAATGTCGAGCATGTTTGGGCAAAGGATCACTGCAGGACCTATCGTGATATCATCAAGCGTTTCAAGAAGAGTTTTGTTCCCGTTCAGTAGATTGACTTGGCTCACCTACAGCGGAACCTGGATTACTTTGGTGACGCTCTCTCTCTGATTGACAAGTTGGGCATTAATGAGATCATCACCTTTAAGACAGACTTTGATCCAAATGTTGTTGCCCAGTTCTATGTCACGGTGCACTTCTCGCCTGATGACGAGCGCTCCCTGGTTTGGATGACTGGGACTCAGAAGATGATAGGTTCCTGGCGTGAATTCATGGCATTCCTCAAGGCTGATTTTCAGGGAGCTGACACTCCACTTGGGTCGCGTCCTCATGCTGCAGCTCCCACTGATAGGGCCTCCGCCAAGGATAGGTTGCAGCAACTCTATGTGAAGAAAGGTGTGCTCCCCAGGCATCTGGACATCATGCATCGGATCTTCCGCAACACCCTCTTTCCTCGCATTGGCAACTTCGACGAGGTACATGGCTCTCTGGCTGAGATGCTACTGCTCTATGAGGAGGCTATGACTAAGGATTCTGCCCCTCTTGATATTTCTGATGTGATGTTCACTGAGCTCTGGAACTGCATCATGATGCGCAAGGTTCCCATCTACGGGCCCTTCTTGTTTGCTTATATCCGTTAGAAGTGGCAAGACACCTATCCGCTTGAGGAGTTATACATTTAGGCTGACTACTTTGTGCACGATCCTATCAAGCTTCGCGTCAAGGACAAATGGGCCAACCCATCAACTTCATCTCACCACATGGACACTCACACAGAGACTGCTCCTGATAGAGGAACCGCTTCTCAGTCCCGCTCTTCTGCCATGCCATCTTGGGCCATGAAACTACAGGATAAGATGAAGACTCTCTTCTATATGCGGGCTAAGGGCTAGTATCAGACGCACGTGGCTCAGAAGGAGAACCGTCAGCGGCACAAGCGTGTCCTGAGGACACTTGATGTTGATATCTCTAGCGGATCAGAGGACGACATCACTCCAGAGTCTGCTTGGATGCGGGCTCAAGGTTACTAGTGGTCTGGCGCGGAGGAGGAGGAGGACAATGAAGAGGAGCAGGACAATCCAGATGCTACGGACGAGTCTAGGGACGATGAGGATGAGGAGTGACCACCTTTGGCGTTAGGTGTGCCCCTTTTTGGTGTCTTGTGCCAAAGGGGGAGAGAGTCTAGGAGCTGGATTTGCTTTGAGAGTTGAACTTTGCTTAGCTTTGCTTATCTTTCGTGTTTGCTTCGAACTTGGTTTGCTTCTATTTTTCTATCTTTGCTTTGTGTGACGTGAGACATGAACTAGTGTGAGATTTATTTCCATCTTATGCTGTGAGTCATATGCTCCTTATTTTTCATATATCTCTATCTTTTTGTTCACATGTTATTCACTGTGCAAATCCGGTATTGTCATCAATCCACCAAAAAGGGGGAGATTGTTGGGGCATAGTTTATGCCTAAGTAATTTTGGTGATTGATGACAGTACCGCAAAGGACTAACAGTGTGTGTTAAGATTTCAGATAACACACGTCAACGGCACAAGACGACTGGCCCCCTCTTTCGTGGAACCGAAGCACGGTGTTCTCTACGATTCTCTTTATTTGAGTCATAGGAAGCCGTACTATTAAGAGGGGAACCGTAGTGGAAAGGTTTGGGTGGAATCAATATTGCACACGCATACTTCACCTCTTTTCCCCCTTGCCGACAACTTTGGAGTGGCTCCCGCCTTGGTGTTTCTTTCTTCTTTGCAAATGGTCCCCCAGCGGTAGTACCACTGGGCCTAGCAGTAGTACCGCTGGCCCTAGCGGTAGTACCGCTGGAGTGCTAGTGGTAGTACCGCTGCAGCCAGCGGTAGTACCGCTAGCTGGCGGTAGTACCGCCCTTGGTCAGCGGTTGTACCGCTCCAGGAGCTTAGTACCGCCTGCCTAGCGGTTGTACGTGGACGGACCTTTTTGCGAAGATTCTCTTGGCGGTGGTAGTGCTTATGCACTACCAGGGGTCCAGTGGTAGTACCGCTGTAGCCAGCGGTAGTACCGCTGGAGTGCCAGCGGTAGTACCGCTGCATCCAGCGGTAGTACCGCTAGGCACGGGTTGTGAGTGGGAAAACGGTTGGATTCCCCCCCACTATATAAGGGGTTCTTCTAGCTGTGGAACCTTATCTCTTACCCTCCCAATCTCCATTGTTGCTCCCAAAGCTCAAAAGTGCCCGATCTCTCTCCCTAGCCAATCAAACTTGTTGATTCTTTAGGGATTGGTTGAGAAGGCCTAGATCTACACTTACACCAAGAGAAAAGTTGATTCCCCACCAATGCCTTGCGGATCTTGTTACTCTTGGGTGTTTGAGCATCCTAGACGGTTGAGGTCACCTCGAAGCCACATTCCATTGTGGTGAAGCTTCGTGGTCTTTTTGGGAGCCTCCAAGTTTTGTGTGGAGTTTGCCCCAACCTTGTTTGTAAAGGTTCAGTCGCCTCCTTCAAGGGCACCTATAGTGGAATCACGGTACCTTGCATCGTGCGAGGGCGTGAGGAGAATACAGTGGCCTTAGTGGCTTATTGGGGAGCATTTTGCCTCCACACCGCTCCAACGGAGACGTACTTTCTGTCAAAGGGAAGGAACTTCGGTAACACATACTCGTCTTCATTGGTTCCACTTGTGGTTATCTCTAACCTTTACTTTGTGTATGCTTATGTTGTTGTCTTTCTCTTACTTGTCTTAGTAGCTCTCGTTGTTAGCTTCATTACGGTTCACCCCATTGTTGTTATATTTGTGAACCCATATTTTGTTTACCCTAACTTGCTAAGATTAATTAAAAAGTGGTCGTTGCCTATTCACCCCCCCTCTAGTCAACCATATCGACCCTTTCAGCAGGGGAGGAAAGGGGTTGGGAGGTGAGAGCGGGGAGGGAGAGTGAGAAGAAAGAGGCTTCCGACTCAACACAACTCGGGCGATAGCGTATAACGCCATCTAACGACTCGGACGCATGAACAGTGGTGCCACGTCGACAAGGGTGGGACCCACATGTCATAATCTGAATTAAAATGAGCCAACTGGGCGACTAGTGTTTTTTTGCAAAAAATAAAGTGCAAAATTAGTGGTTTTCGGCACAAACCCGTAGAATGATGGTTCATGCAAACCTAGCCTTCAATGTAGATGTTTTTTGCAATTCTCTCGACGGTTAGATGGATGAAAACCTTACAAATACAAATGGAAGGAGTGAAAGTTAAGGCGACAGGAAAATTATTTTCGGATCGGCCATGTTATGTAGCGGGAATGGAGAGTGCGTTGGGATGAGCATGGTGCATGATGAGCAGGCTGGAGGTGAAGGATATGGGCGGAAACAAGTTCTTATTTGTGTTTCAGCAGGAGGCAGGGAAGAGGAAGGCGGTGGATAACGGGCCATGAAAGTTTGGAAAGGAACTACTGGTCGTGGAGGATTTTGACCTGACTGAAACCATAGATGATTATCACTTTGAGAAGGTTCCCATTTGGGTCCGCATCTACAACGTGCCTTTGGGTATGATGTGCAAAGAGCTAGCAGTGGATATGGGGGAGCAGATTGGTGAACTAGTTGAGGTGGATACTGGTAGGGATGGTACAACCTTGGGTCAATGTCTCAAGGTGAAGGTGAGAAAGTAGCAAAGATGCTCATGAGAGGGATGCTCCTTGATGATGATGAGGGCGCGGATGATGACACAATTGTGAAGTAGGCATAAAATAGGAAGGAGGAAGAACAGAAAAATTGGTGCCAATTTTTGGTATGAGTTCTTGCCGGATTTTTGTTTTACATGCGGCATAATGGGAGTACTGACAGGGATTGCAAGATAAAGTTGAAGAAAGGAGAAGAAGCATAATATGGCACATGATCGAGGTATGTGACTGAGGGAACCAAGGATACAATGAGAGGAGGAGGAGTGAAATGGGGGTATGACAATGTCTCTACGAGGAGAAGGTATGGGTGGTCTAGCAATAGGAGTAAGTCAGGTAGTGATGGCCTTACTTAGAAGAAACAAGGACCACAATCCTCAGAGAGACATGAGAAGGGAAAGAATGCAGATGATGGCCAGGTAACCACCCCCTTAAAACTAAATTTGATAGATGAGAAGGATCTAAGTGGAGATCTAGAAGATGGAGGTAATAAGAGAGCTTTGTTCATTGATGGTACAAGTGCTTCCAACATTTTTGTGGTTGACCCAAAGTGTGGAGGTGCACACGGTGGCTATGGCGAGGTTAGGAGTATAGAAGTGTCTGATAAGAGAAATGAGGAGAAGAGGGTGATTGTGGCACTCTTGGCGGAGGGAGGTAATAATAGTAAAAACAACAAGGAGGGGAAGAGGTGAGTAGTGAGAATAATGCTAGGGGTCCTGATCCACCAAAGGGTAAAGGAGGGAGATACAAGAGGCTACATAGGGAGGGGAAGGTGTCTCGTGGGGAGACAGGGTTTGTAGAGAAGAAAAGACACGCAAATGATATGGATGTGGATGACAAGTGTTTGTCCAAGAGAAGCAAAACTAAGGAGGGTGTTGTCGGGATTTGGGAATGGACCGACGATTCGTAGTCTTCTCAAACTACAAAGGATGGTACTGTAGTTGATAAAAAGGAAGAAATGAAGGAAGTTGTCACTAACTATTTTTTGAACCTTTTTTACTTCCCATGCAGGTGTTCGACAATATGAATTGTCGGATTGTATTGACTCACGGGTTACCCCTATTATTAATGAGTTCCTTCAGAGAGAGTATACCCTCGAGGAGGTGTTTGAAGCCTTGCAAAGAATTGGTGATTTAGAAGCTCCTGGTCCCGGTGGTATGCCCACAATTTTCTATAAAAAATGTTGGGACGTGGTGGGTGACAATATTGTTGCCAATGTGCTGTATGTCCTTAATGTGTGGTTCTAATTGCCGAAGTTAAAAATCCTGATAGTATGAAGCATCTTAGACCGTCAAGTATTTGGAATGTAGTCTACAAGCTAATTTCCAAGGTTATCGCCAATCGTTTGAAACAGATTCTGTCTGACATCATCTCCCTAATTCAGTGTGTTTTTGTACCCGACCACTTGATTACGGATAATATACTTTTAGCATACGAATGTACTCACTATATGAAGAATAAGAGGAGTGTTCATGAGGGTTACACAATGGTGAAGCTTGATATGATTAAAGCACATGACCGGGTTGAATGGCATTTCCTAGATAAGATGATGCACAAGATGGGATTCAATTAGAAATTGATCAACTATATTATGTTATGTGTTACTTCGGTGTCCTACAAAGTGAAGGTGAATGGTGATTGCACTCAGGTGATTATTCCACAATGTGGTTTAAGGCAATGGGATTCTCTCCCCCAATATTTGTTTGTTATATATGTTGAAGGTTTCTTATCTTTGCTGAATATGGCACAAGTGGATGGAAGATTGAGTGGTATTTGGGTTTGTAATGCTGCACCAATTTGTTGGGAAACGTTGCATGGGAAACACAAAATTTCCTATGCACACGAAGACCTATCATGGTGATGATCATCTATGAGAGGGGAGATCGGATCCACATACCCTTGTAGAGATCTAACCGAGAAGCGTTAAGAAACACGGTTGATGTAGTGGAACGTCTTCGCGATCCAAATCGCAGCCGTCCTACGATCCGTCCCGATCTAGCGCCGAACGGATGGCACCTCCGCGTTTAGCACACGTACAACTCAACGATGATCTCCGCCTTCTTGATCCAGCAAGAGGGGGCGTAGAGGTAGATGAGTTCTCCAACAATGCGATGGTGTGACAACGATGGTGGTGGAGCTATCCGAGCAGGGCTTCGCCTAAGCACCGCTGAAACTAGACTAGAGGAGAAACGACTCTAGAGAGAGGGCAACACGTGGCTGATTGTTGTGTCTCAAAACCCTCAAAACCACTAGTATATATAGGAGGATAGGAGAGGAGTTTTCCTTGGTCCCTACTCCAAGGAGAACGGGTCGACCGAACCAAGGAAGAGTCCACCTTCCCTTGTGGGAGGTGGACTACTTTGGGAGGACTCCTCCTTCCCTTCCCTTTAAAGGTCTTTTGCCTTTTATCTCCTCTCCTAGCCGCATGGGAATTTTATAGAGGCTTCGTCCAGACCACCAAGGGCTGGTGCACCTCCTCTCACAGCCCATAAGGCTCTTGGGTTGTCACACCCCTCCCGGTGGTCCCCCGGCACCCTCCCGGCACTCCCGATACACTACCGATGAGCCCAAAACTTTTCTGATGACCAAAGCAAGACTTCCTATATATCAATCTTTACCTCCGAACCATTCCGGAGCTTGTCGTGACGTCCAAGATCTCATCTGGGACTCCGAACATCCTTCAGTCACCAGCACCTATAACTCAACTATACTGAAACGTCACCGAACCTTAAGTGTGCAGACCGTGCGAGTTCGAGAACTATGTAGACATGACCAAGACACTCTCCGGTCAATATCCAATAGCGGGACCTGAACGTCCATATTGGATCCTACATATTCTACGAAGATCTTATCGGTTGAACCTTTATGTCAAGGATTCACACAATGCCATATGTCATTCCCTCTGTCCTTTGGTATGTTACTTGCCAGAGATTCGGTTGTCGGTATCGCCATACTATTTCAAGCTCGTTACCGGCAAGTCTCTTTACTCGTTCCGTAATACAAGATCCCGTGGCTAACTCTTTAGTCACATTGCTTGCAAGGCTTGTTTGTGATGTTGTATTACCGAGTGGGCCCCGAGATACCTCTCCGTCACGCAGAGTGACAAGTCCCAATCTCGGTCCATGCTAACCTAACGGCACCTTCAGAGATACCTGTAGAGCACCTTTATAGTCACCCAGTAACGTTGCAACATTTGATACACACAAGGCATTCCTCCGGTGTTAGTTATTTTCATGGTCATAGGAATGCATACTTGAAATGCAGAAAACAATAGCAACAAAGTAACACAATCATATGCTACGTTTATAGTTTGGGTCTTGTCCATCACATCATTCCCCTAATGATGTGATCTCGTTATCAACTGACAACACTTGTCTATGGCTAGGAAACCTTAACCATCTCTAATCAACGAGCTAGTCAACTAGAGGCTCACTAGGGACATTGTTTTGTCTATATATCCGCACATGCATTTGTGTTTCCATTCAATACAATTATAGAATGTATAATAAATGATTATATTTGAAACATGAAATATAATAATAACTATTTTATTATTGCCTCTAGGGCATATTACCAACAGTCTCCCACTTACACTAGAGTCAATAATCTAGCTTCATATCTCTATGTGATTTACAATCTAATGAATCTAACACCCATACAGTTCTGGTGTTGATCATGCTTTGCTCGTGGAAGAGGCTTAGTCAGTGTATCTGCAACATTCAGATCCGTGTGCACTTTGCAAATATTTCTGTCCTCCTCCTTGATGTAATTGCGGATGGTATTGAAGCGTCGCTTTATGTGTCTGGTCTTCTTCTAAAACCTTGGTTCCTTGGCTAGAGCAATGGCACCAGTGTTGTCACAGAACAGATTGATTGGGTCCAGTGCACTTGACACTACTCCAAGATCTCACATGAATTGCTTCATCCAGACACCCTGCTTAGCCGCCTCTGAGGCAGCTATGTACTCCGCTTCGCATGTAGAATCAGCTACGATTCTGTCCTTGGAACTATACCAGCTTACCGCACCCCCATTAAGAATAAACACGTATCCAGTTTGTGACATAGAGTCATCCGGATCAGTGTCGAAGCTTGCATCGACTTAACCCTTTATCACGAGCTCTTCGTCACCTCCATAAATGAGAAACATTTCCTTAGTCCTTTTCAGGTACTTCAGAATATTCGTGACCGCTGCCCAGTGCTCCACTCCTGGATCACTTCGAAACCTGCCTGCCATACTTATGGCAAGGCTGACATCCGGTCTTGTGCACAACATTGCATACATGATAGACCCTATGGTTGAAGCATAGGGGACGACACTCATCTTTTCTCTATCTTCTGCATTTACTGGGCATTGAGTCTTACTCATCTTTATACCTTGTAACACATGCAAGAACCCCTTCTTGGATTGTTCCATTTTGAATTTCTTCAAAACTTTGTCAAGGTATGTGCTTTTTGAAAGTCCTATTAAGCGCCTTGATCTGTCTCTATAGATCTTTATGCCTAATATGTAAGCATGCCTAATATGTAAGCAGCTTCTCCCAGGTCCTTCATTGAAGAACTTTTATTCAAGTAATGCTTTACGCTTTCCAAAAACTCTACATTGTTTTCAATCAGCAATATGTCATCCACATATAATATTAGAAACACTACAGAGCTCCCACTCACTTTGTTGTAAATACAAGTTTCTCCAAAAACTTGTATAAACCCGAACGCCTCGATCACCTCATCAAAGCGCCGATTCCAACTCCGAGATGCCTGCACCAGTCCACAAATGGATTGCTGGAGCTTGCATACTTTGTCAGCATTCTCTGGATCGACGAAACCTTCCGGTTGCATCATATACAACTCTTCCTTAGGAAACCCGTTAAGGAACGCTGTTTTGACATCCATCTGCCATATTTCATAATCGAAAAATGCAGCTATTGCTAACATCATTCTGACGGACTTAAGCATCGAAACCGGTGAGAAAGTCTCATTGTATTCAACTCCTTGAACTTGTGAAAAACTCTTTACCACAAGTCGAGCTTTATTGACGGTCACATTATCGTCGACGTTCGTCTTCCTCTTAAAGAACCATTTGTTCTGAATGGCCTCTCGGCCTTCAGGTAATACTTACAAAGTCCATACTTTGTTTTCATACATAGATCCCATCTCGGACTTCATGGCCTCTAACCATTTGTTGGAATTAGGGCCCAACATTGCTTCTCCATAGCTCGTAGGATCATTGTTGTCTAACAACAAAATCAATAAGACAAGATTCCCATACCACTCTAGAGCAGTATGTGCCCTTGTTGACCTACGAGGTCCTATAGAAACTTGATGTGAAGTTTCATGATCATCATCAATAGCTTCCTCTTCAACTGGTGTAGCCTCGCGAGAAATTTCTTTCTGCCCTGCGCCACCATCTTGTTGAAGCAGAGGTTCTACAACCTCATCAAGTTCTATCTCCCCCTCACTCAATTCTTTCGAGAGAAACTATTTCTCAAGAAAATCTCCGTTCTTAGCGACAAACACTTTGCCCTCGGATTTGAGATAGAAAGTGTACCCAACTGTCTCTTTTGGGTAACCTATGAAGATGCACTTTTCCGCTTTGGGTTCCAGCTTTTCAGGGTGAAGCTTTTTGACATAAGCATCACATCCCCAAACTTTAAGAAACGAGAACTTTGGCTTCTTGCCATACCACAACTCATATGGTGTCGTCTCAACGGATTTTAATGGTGCCCTATTTGAAGTGAATGCAGTTGTCTCCAATGCATATCCCCAAAATGATAACGAAAAATTGGTAAGAGACATCATAGAATGCACCATATCCAATAAAGTATGATTATGACATTCTGACACACCCTTGCACTGTGGTGTTCCAGGAGGTGTCAACTGTGAAACAATTGCACACTGTCTTAAGTGAGCACCAAACTCGTAACTCATATACTCACCTCCTTGATCGGATCATAGGAATTTGATCTTCTTGTTATAATGATTTTCAACTTCACTCTGAAATTGCTTGAACTTTTCAAACGTTTCAGACTTGTGCTTCATCAAGTAAATATAACCATACCTACTCAAATCATCAGTGAAGGTGAGAAAATAATAATATCCACCGCGTGCCTCTATGCTCATTGGTCCGCACACATCAGTACGTATGATCTCCAACAAGTTACTTGCACGCTCCATTGTTCCGGAGAATGGAGTCTTAGTCATCTTGCCCATGAGACATGGTTCGCATGTGTCAAGTGATTCAAAATCAAGTGACTCCAAAAGTCCATCAGCATGGAGTTTCGTCATGCGTTTTACGCCAATATGACCAAAGCGACAGTGCCACAAGAAAGTTGTGCTATCATTATTAACTCTACATCTTTTGGCCTCAATGTTTTGGACATGAGTGTCATCACTATCGAGATTCAATATGAACAAACCCCTCACATTGGGTGCATGACCATAAAAGTCATTACTCATATAAATAGAACAACTATTATTCTCTGACTTAAATGAGTAACCGTCTCGCAATAAACAAGATCCTAATATAATGTTCATGCTCAACGCAGACACTAAGTAACAATTATTTAAGTTCATCACTAATCACGATGGTAACTGAAGTGGGATTGTGCTAACGGCGAGCATTAACCTTGGAACCATTTCCCACACACATCTTCACTTCATCCTTCGCGAGCCTTCATTTATTCTGTAGTTCCTGCTTCGAGTTGCAAATGTGAGCAACAGAACCGGTATCAAATACCCATGCACTACTATGGGAGCTGGTGAGGTACACATCAATAACATGTATATCAAATATACCTTGTTTGGCGTTGGCCGCCTTCTTATCGTCCATATACTTTGGGCAGTTTCATTTCCAGTGACCAGTTCCCTTGCAATAATAACACTCAGTTTCTGGCTTAGGTCCAGCCTTGGGTTTCTTCGTCGGAGGGGCAACAGATTTGCCACTTTTCTTGGAGTTACTCTTCTTTTCTTTGCCATTTTTATTGAAACTGGTGGTCTTATTGACCATCAACACTTGATGCTCTTTCTGGATTTATGACTCTGCGGCTTTCAACATCGCAAATAGCTCGACGAGTGATTTATTCACCCCTTGCATGTTATTGTTGAACACAAAGCTCTTATAGCTAGGTGGTAGTGATTGAAGAACTCTGTCAGTGACATCTTTTTGCGGGAGTTCAATCCCCAGCTCAATTAGAGGGTTAGAGTACCCAGACATTCTAAGTGTGTGTTCACTGACAGACCCGTTCTCCTCCATTTTACAAGCATAGAACTTATCTCAGGTTTCATACCTCTCGATCCGGGCATTCTTCTCAAAGATAAACTTCAACTCCTGGAACATCTCATATGCTCCATGACGTTCAAAACTTCTTTGAAGTCCCGGTTCTAAGCCATACAAAACTGCACACTGAACTAATGAGTAGTCCTCCTTACGTGATTTTGAAGCGTTCAAAACATCTTGGGTCGCCATAGCGGGTGGTGCATCACCTAGCGCTGCATCTAGGACATATTGCTTTTGGCCAGCTGTGAGGATAAGCCTCAGATTACAAGCCCAGTCAACAAAGTTGCTTCCATCATCTTTCAGCTTAGATTTCTCTAGGAACATATTAAAATTCAGGGTTGCTACTCCGCGAGCCATTGATCTAAAACATAAAATTTTGCAAAGATTACTTAGACTATGTTCAAGACAATTGAGTTTAGCTAATCATATTACTAATAAACTCCCACACAAAATACATCCCTCTAGTCATTCGAGTGTCGTATGATCCAAATCCACTAACTCAAGTCCGATCATCACGTGAGTTGACATTAGTTTCAATGGTGAACATCTCCATGTTGATCATATCAACTATATTATTCATGCTCGACCTTTCAGTCTCTTGTGTTCCGAGGCCATGTTCATACATGCTAGGCTCATCAAGTTTTACCCGAGTGTTCCACGTGTGCAACTGTTTTGCACCCGTTGTATGTGAACATTGAGTCTATCACACCCGATCATCACGTGGTGTCTCGAAATGACGAACTATCGCAACGGTGCATAGTCGGGGAGAATGCAATTTTATCTTGAAGTTTTTATTGAGGGATCACCTTATAATGCTACCGTCGTCCTAAGCAAAATAAGGTGCATAAAAGGATTATCATCAGATGCAAATCAAAAGTGACATGATATGGCCATGAACTTGTGCTTCTTGATCTCCATCACCAAAGCACCGACATGATCTACATCAGCACCGGCACACACCATGATCTCAATCATCATGATCTCCATCATTGTGCTGCCACCAAGGTTGTCGCGCTAATTATGCTGTTACTACTAAAGCTACTACTAGCAATAAAGTAAAGCATCACTAAGCGCAAAAATAATTAAAGACAACCCTATGGCTCCTGCCGGTTGCCGTAGCATCGACGTGCAAGTCGATATTTAACTATTACAACATGATCATCTTATACATCCAATATATCATATCATGTCTTTGGCCATATCATATCACATGCATACCCTACAAAAACATGTTAGAGGTCCTCTATTTTGTTGTTTCATATTTTACATGGGTGCTATGGGTATCTAGTATGATCACATCTTAGTTACGCAAAGACACAACGATAATATGCAAATTGCTATTTAACCTTCTCCAAGGACCGCCTCGGTCTAATCTGATTCAACTAAAGTTGAAGAAACATACACCCGACAGTCATCGTTATGCAACAAGTTGCATGTCAGTCGATGAAACCGGTCTCTCGTAAGCGTACGAGTAAAGTTGGTCTGGGCCGCTTCAATCCAACAATGCCGTTGAATCAAGAAAAGACTAAGGAGGGCAGCAAATTGAACATAAAGATCCACAAACTCTTTTGTGTTCTACTCGAGATATCATCTACGCATGAACCTAGCTCATGATGCCACTGTTGGGAAACATTAGATGGGAAACAAAAAATTTCCTATGCACACGAAGACCTATCATGGTGATGATCATCTACGAGAGGGGAGATCGGATCCACATACCCTTGTAGATCGCTAAGCGGGAAGCATTAAGAAACAAGGTTGATTTTGTGAAACGTCTTCGCGATCCAAATCGCAGCCGTCCCACGATCCGTCGCGATGTAGCGCCGAACGGACGGGACCTCCGCGTTTAGCACACGTACAGCTCGATGACAATCTCCGCCTTCTTGATCCAGCAGGAGGGGGCGGAGACGTAGATGAGTTTTCCGGCAGCGTGACAGTGCGGCGGTGATGGTAGTGGAGCTCTTCCAGTAGGGCTTCACCTAAGCACCGCTGAAACTAGACTAGAGGAGAAATGAATCTCGAGAGAGGGCAACACGTGGCTGATTGTTGTGTCTTAAAACTCTCAAAACCTCTAGTATATATAGGAGGGGAGGAGAGGAGGCATCCTTGGCCCCTACTCGAAGGAGAAGGGGTTGGTCGAACCAAGGAAGAGTCCACCTTCCCTTGTGGGAGGTGGACTACTTTGGGAGGACTCCTCCTTCCATTTCTTTTAATAGTCTTTTGCCTTTTATCTCCTCTCCTAGCCCCATGGGCCTTTGGCAGAGGCTTCAGCCAGACCACCAGGGGATGGTACACTTCCTCTCACAGCCCATAAGGCTCTTGGGTCATCACACCCCTCCCGGTGGTCCCCCAGCACCCTCCCGGCACTCCCGGTACACTACCGATGAGCCCAAAACTTTTCCAGTGACCAAAACAGGACTTCCTATATATCGATCTTTACCTCCCGGCCATTCCGGATCTCCTCGTGATGTCCAGGATCTCTTCGGGAGTCCGAACAACCTTCGGTCACCAGCACCTATAACTCAACTATACCGAAACATCACCGAACCTTAAGTGTGCAGACCCTAAGGGTTCGAGAACTATCTAGACATGACCGAGACACTCTCCGGTCAATATCCAATAGCAGTACCTGGACTTCCATATTGGATCCTACATATTCTATGAAGATCTTATCGGTTGAATCTCTTTGTCAAGGATTCACACAATCCCGTATGTCATCCCCTTTGTCCTTCGGTATGTTACTTGCGTGAGATTCCATTGTCGGTATCGCCATACCTATTTCAATATCGTTACCGGCAAGTCTCTTTACTCGTTTCGTAATACAAGATCCCATGGCTAACTCCTTAGTCACATTGCTTGCAAGGCTTGTTTGTGATGTTGTATTACCGAGTGGGCCCCGAGATACCTCTCCGTCACACAGAGTGAAAAATCTCAGTCTTGATCCATGCTAACTCAATGGATACCTTCGGAGAGACCTGTGGAGCACCTTTATAGTCACCCAGTAATGTTGCAACGTTTGATACACACAAGGCATTCCTCCGGTGTCAGTGAGTGACATGATCTCATGGTCATAGGAATACATACTTGGAATGCATAAAAAAATAGCAACAAAATAACACGATCATATGCTATGTTTATAGTTTGGGTCCTGTCCATCACATCATTCCCCTAATGATGTGATCTCGTTATCAACTGACAACACTTGTCTATGGCTAGGAAACCTTAACCATCTTTGATCAACGAAATAATCAACTAGAGGCTTACTAGGGACATTGTTTTGTCTATATATCCACACATGCATTTGTATTTCCATTCAATACAATTATAGCATGGATAATAAATGATTATCTTTGAAACAGGAAATATAATAATAACTATTTTATTATTGCCTCTAGGGCATATTTCCAGATCGACCGTATTATGTTATGTGTGACTTCGGTGTCCTACAAAGTGAAGGTGAATGGTGATTGCACTGAGGTGATTATTGCACAACGTGGTTTAAGGCAATGGGATCCTCTCTCCCCATATTTGTTTGTTATCTATGTTGAAGGTTTCTCATCTTTGCTGAATAAGGCACAAATGGACGAAAGCTTGAGTGGTATCCGGGTTTGTAATGCTGCACCAATTTTCAACCATCTATTATTTGTGGATGACTGATACGTCCATTTTGCATCATGTTTTCATGTTGATATTTATCGCTTCTTGGGCTGTTATTTCACTTCACAATACAATACTTATGCCTTTTCTCTCTTATTTTGCAAGGTTTACATGAAGAGGGAAAATGCCGACAGCTGGAATTCTGGCCTGAAAAGGGAGCAAAGTTGAGATACCTATTGTGCGCAACTCCAAACGCCGTCAAAATCAACGAGGATTTTTTTTTCGGATTTATAAAAAATACTGGGCCGAAGAAGCACGAGAGAGACGCCAGCAGGTGGCCACAAGCCTGCTTGGCGCGGCCACCCCCCTGGCCGCGCCAAGGGGGCTTGTGGGCAGCCTGCTGGCCCACTGCCCCCCTCTTCTGCTATATGAAGGGTTTCGTCCACAAAAAAATCGAGGAGGAGCTTTTTCATGGATTCAACGCCGCCACGAGGCGGAACTTGAGCAGAACCAATCTAGAGCTCCGGCAGGACGATCCTGTCGGGGAAACTTCCCTCCCGGAGGGGGAAATTGTCGCCATCGTCATCACCAACACTCCTATCATCGGAGGGGACTCGTCACCATCAACATCTTCATCAACACCATCTCATCTCCAAACCCTAGTTCATCTCTTGTAACCAATCTCCGTCTCGCGACTCCGATTGGTACCTGTAAGGTTGCTAGTAGTGTTAATTACTCTTTGTAGTTGATGCTAGTTGGATTACTTGGTGGATTACTTTGTAAGGGGCTGATTTGGATCCACTAGTTTAATGCTATGGTTAGACTTTGTCTTAATTCTTCTTTCGTAGTTGCGGATGCTTGCGAGAGGGGTTAATCATAAGAGGGATGCTTGTCCAAGGAAGGGCAGTACCCAAGCGCCGGTCCACCCACATATCGAACTATCAAAGTAACGAACGCGAATCATATGAAGATGATGAGAATTAGCATGACAGAAATTCCCGTGTGTCCTCGGGAGCATTTTTCCTCCTATAAGACTTTGTCCAGGCTTGTCCCTTGCTACAAAAGGGATTGGGCCACTTTGCTGCACTGTTGCTACTTTTGTTACTTGTTGCTTGCTGCGAATCATCTCACCACAAAATCACTTGTTACCGATAATTTCAGTGCTTGCAGAATTTACCTTGCTGAAAACCACTTGTCAGATCCTTCTGCTCCTCGTTGGGTTCGACACTCTTACTTATCGAAAGGACTATGATTGATCCCCTATACTTGTGGGTCATCAAGACTCTTTTCTGTCGCCGTTGCCGGGGAGTGAAGCGCCTTTGGTAAGTGGAAATTGGTAAGGAAACATTCATATAGTGTGCTGAAATTTAGGGCTCCTTTGATTCATAGGATAGGAATAATGAAGGAATAGGAAAAATGGAGGATTGGCATGCCGTGTCCACTCAAATCCTGTGGAAATGAAGAACACAGGATTTGGCACAAGTGGGTGTTTGATGGAGCATAGGAAAAACATAGGAACTCAAGACATTATAATATTAGTATTTTGAAGGGTGTGCATTCTAGCCGTTGGTCACTAAGCTAGCCGTTAGGCTGCAGCAGTATATATAGAAGTTGTGCACTTCATACAGCTCTAAAAACAAGTTTCCATTCATATGCACCAGAATGCTTCATGCAAGTCCGTCTGTAAAATCTGAGGTTAGTTCTTCTCATGCACATGTTTCCTTTGTTGTACTGGACCGTTTGTGAAATCTGAGGTTGTTTCTCAAATCAAAAGCCATATTCTTTTTTAGTTTCTTCATTTTGTAACTTACTCAAGATGTAACTCGGTAATTTTTCAGAGGCTTGTTTTCATAGCGTCCAATGAATCCAAGTTATTGTCGTAGATCAAAAAGTGAGGATGAGTTTGCTCTTTTTGTTCTTCCTACTTTGGGAGAACACTCCTCAAGAAGACCTATGCACACTTCAATATTTACAGGTGCACGATGTGTAAATGAAATTTTAAATGGACATGACGACCTATGCAAAAGACACTTCAGAATGGAGACCGATATATTTCAAGCTTTGATACACAAATTGCGCGAGAATGATCGCCTTGTTGATGGAAGAGATGTCTCTGTAGAATAACAAGTTTCTATATTTTTTGGACCCAATAGCTGCAAAGTACGTGATGGTGATTGATCAAGATCAGCCATCTGTGTCGACTGTGACGAGGGAACTGGTGCATGCTTTCTCATGCTAGTATAATCGTGATTGATCAAGATCAGCCATCTGTGTCGACTGTGACGAGGGAACTGGTGCATGTTTTCTCATGCTAGTATAATGGTGATTGATCAAGATCAGCCATCTGTGTCGACTGTGACGAGGGAACTGGTGCATGCTTTCTCATGCTAGTATAATGGTCCATGCCTTGACGAGTTCTCCCTTCAGCATAACAACCTAGAGAATAGTTCCAGAGACTTGTTTAGAGCAATCAAACATTATATACAATGTGTAGGATGCAAGGTAAAAAAAGCTACAATGGACATGCGAATATTATGTTGAAGTCACCTTCATAGAGTGGAGCTAATTCTTCAGAAAATGGGAATGATCTTTCTTTCCATTGGAGAGCATCCTTGTTGTTCCTACGAGCAATAAAACTTGCCCAAACACTATCAGGTGCGTCTACCATTTTTCTGTCCTTATCCCATCCAAAGCCACTTTCATCCAACAACTCTTTCACAGTACGATAGTCTTTCTTCAGATCTTGCTCCTTTTGTTTGACTTGGTTGAGAGTAAATGACTGATCAAACTTTTGATTTAGTTGATGAAGAATATTATTCCATGCCTCCTTGCTCCAAGCATTATGTGTCCGAAAAGCAGGCACATCATGATCTTTTAGGAGTCTAATAAGATACAGCTTCATTTGATGGCTCCATTTGGCTCAAGAGTTAGCTTTTGCGATTCCTAAATATTCAACATAACATGATAAATTTAGTTCCTAAATCAATAACACATCACAAAAAAATAAAATCGCACACATAAGTTCAGTGTCACCAAAACACCAGAGCTTACCTAAACCTGTAGTCCCACCATCAGCTTCAAGATCAATTGTCCCATTTGATTGCACATGATGGCCTTGTCGCTCAAACAAGCAATATCGATCAGCCATCTACATGCATCAGATTGTTAGCATACAATTTTTACATGGCACAATTAATATTTGTTCAGAATAGAATGCTTCAGAAATTAGTCAAATCTGAGAATATTTTTTTGGACCCATTAGCTGCAAAGAAAATCCCTAAATCCTGAGATAACAAGTTTGATCTAAAAAATCGGAGAAAATCTACAACAGATTGCTAACTAATACTAAACAGATCAATCTAATCTATGTGTACAATAGCTACAAATTCATGGGATGCAATGGAGGACCGGATCTGGCTTTTGGATCGTACCTTGTTGCTGGACATCGAGCAGGGAGGAACAGAAGGCTAGGCGGCCGGCCGAGGTGCTTAGCAGAAGGTGCTTAGCAGAAGGCCAGGCGGCCGGCCGAGGAGCTGAGCGGCCGGCCGAGGAGCTGAGCGGCCGGCCGAGGAGCTGGGCAGAAGGCCGGACGGTCGTGGCGGCGCAACACGATTAGGTCGATGCAAAAGGGACTGGGAAGTGGTGCTCGTTTTTTACGGCTGGTCCGTCAAAACCTACGCGAGTATATTATTTACCGCGAAAACCGTGAGCGTGCGGATGAGCGAGCGGCGTGCACACGCTTTTTTTCCCGCCAGGATTCTTTCCGAGAGCTTCGATCTATTGGAAACTTTCCAGTGAAACAAAGAAGGGGACATCCCATAGGATTGATTCCCAAGGTTTCTATGCGTGTGAATCAAACGATCACCGGAGGAAAAAAATCCATAGGATTAGAATCCCATGAAAATCCTACAAAACTCCCATGAATCAAAGAAGGCCTTATTGTCACTTGTCACTATGGATACTAATCCTTTGAGGGGCTTGTTCGGGGTATCTTCACCTCGAACGGAAGCACAAAGAGTTGCTCCTCAACCTGCTGCACCTACTAAAAATATTTGCTTTGAATTTTCCTCGGGTATGCTTCAGAAACTGCTGGCTAATCCTTTTACAAGAGATGGAACATCACATCCAGACTTGCATCTAATCTATGTAGATGAAGTTTGTGGTTTATTTAAGCTTGCAGGATTGCCCGAGGATGAGGTCTAGAAGAAGGTCTTTCCTTTATCTTTGAAGGATAAGGCGTTGACATGGTATAGGCTATGTGATGATACTGGGTCATGGGACTACAATCGGTTGAAATTGGAATTTCATCAAAAGTTTTATCCTATGCATTTAGTACATCGTGATCAGAATTATATTTATAATTTTTGGCCTCGTGACAGAGAAAGTATCGCTCAAGCTTGGGGGAGGCTTAAATCAATTCTATATTCATGCCCCAACCATGAGCTCTCGAGAGAAATTATCATTCAGAACTTCTATGCTCGGCTTTCTCATGATGAACGCACCATGCTTGACACTTCTTGTACCGGTTCTTTTATGAAGAGAGATATTGACTTCAAATGTAATTTATTGGAGAGAATTAAATGCAACTCTGAAGATTGGGAGCTTGAAGAAGGTAAGGAGTCAGGTATGAATTTCACGTTTGATTGCGTTAAATCCTTTGTCGAGAGAAATACTTTTTGTGACTTAAGCGCTAAGTATGGACTTGACTCTGAGATAGTAGCCTCATTGTGTGAATCCTTTGCTGCTCATATTGATCTCCCCAAAGAGAAGTAGTTTAAATATCATCCTCCTTTAGAAGTCAATGTAGTTAAACCCACTCCAGTTGAAGAGAAAGTCATTGCCTATAATGATCCTGTGGTTCCCAGTGCTTACATTGAGAAACCACCTTTCCCTGTTAGAATAAAGGATCATTCTAAAGCTTCAACTGTGATACGTAGAGGCTATATTAGAACACCTACACCCCCTGAGCAAATTAGAGTTCAACCTAGCATTGCTATTATCAAAGATCTTCTGTCCGACGATGTTGAGGAACATAATATTCACTTCTGTGAAGATGCTGCTAGAATTGCTAAACCTCACGCTAGAGACAAACATAGGCCTGTTGTTGGCATGCCTGTGGTTTCTGTTAAGATAGGAGATCAGTGTTATCATGGCTTATGTGACATGGGTGCTAGTTTTAGTGCAATACCTCAATCCTTATATGATGAAATCGAAGATGAGATTGCACCTGTTGAGATAGAGCCTATTGATGTCACTATTGACCTTGCCAATAGAGATAGTATCTGCCCTGTGGGAATTGTTAGGGATGTTGAAGTCTTGTGTGGTAAAACGAAGTATCCTGCTGATTTCCTCGTTCTTGCTACCGCACAAGATAGCTTTTGTCCCATCATATTTGGCAGACCTTTTCTCAATACCGTCAATGCTCATATTGACTGTGAGAAGCAAACTGTCACTGTTGGCTTTGAAGGCTCGTCACATGAGTTCAACTTCTCCAAGTTTGGTAGACAACCTCATGAAAAGGAGTTGCCTAGTAAGGATGAAACTATTGCCTTAGCATCTATTGTCGTGCCTCCTACTGATCCCTTAGAGCAATACTTGCTTGAGCATGAAAATGATATGCATATGCATGAAAGGGATGAGATAGATAGAGTTGTCTTAGAACAATATCCCATCCTTAAGAATAATCTGCCCGTTGAACTGCTTGGGGATCCACCCCCACCAAAGAGTGATCCTGTGTTCGAGCTTAAACAGTTGCCTGATACTCTTAAGTATGCTTATATAGATGAAGAAGAGATATATC
Source organism: Hordeum vulgare subsp. vulgare (assembly GCF_904849725.1). NCBI lineage: Eukaryota > Viridiplantae > Streptophyta > Magnoliopsida > Poales > Poaceae > Hordeum > Hordeum vulgare. The sequence goes on along the minus strand of NC_058520.1, from coordinate 418,433,323 downwards.
CTGTTATTATTAGTGCTAGCCTCTCAGAGCATGAAGAAAAGAAGTTACTAAAAACTCTGAGGAAGCACCGTGCAGCTATTGGATATACTCTTGATGATCTTAAGGGCATTAGTCCCACTCTATGCCAGCACAAGATCAAAACTGATCCTGATTTCAAACCAGTTGCTGATCATCAAAGGAGATTGAATCCTAAGATGAAAGAAGTAGTAAGAAAAGAAATAGTAAAGCTCCTTGAAGCGGGTATTATCTATCCTGTTGCTCATAGCGATTGGGTGAGTCCGGTGCATTGCGTCCCTAAGAAGGGAGGCATTACCGTTGTCCCTAATGATAAGGATGAATTGATCCCATAGAGGATTATTACTCGCTATAGGATGGTGATCGATTTTAGGAAACTGAATAAAGCCACTAGGAAAGACCATTACCCTTTGCCTTTTATCGACCAAATGCTAGAAAGACTGTCTAAACACACACACTTCTGCTTTCTAGACGATTATTCTGGTTTCTCCCAAATACCAGTTGCACAATCTGATCAGGAGAAAACCACCTTCACCTGCCCTTTCGGTACCTTTGCTTATAGACGTATGCCTTTTGGCTTATGTAATGCACCTGCCACCTTTCAAAGATGTATGATGGCTATATTCTCTGACTTCTGTGAAAAGATTGTCGAGGTTTTCATGGATGACTTTTCCGTTTACGGGTCTTCCTTTGATGATTGCCTCAACAACCTTGAACGAGTCGTACAGAGATGTAAAGACACCAATATTGTCTTCAATTGGGAGAAGTGCCACTTTATGGTTAATGAAGGCATCGTCTTAGGACATAAAATTTCTGAAAGAGGTATTGAAGTCGATAAGGCTAAGGTTGATGCAATCGAGAAAATGCCATACCCCACAAATATCAAAGGTATAAGAAGTTTCCTTGGTCATGCTGGTTTCTATAGAAGGTTCATTAAAGACTTCTCTAAGATTTCTAGGCCTTTTACCAATCTCTTGCAGAAGGATATTCCTTTTGTTTTTGACGATGATTGTGAGGAAGCCTTCAAAATACTTAAGAGGGCTTTGATAACTACACCTATTGTTCAACCACCTGATTGGAACTTACCTTTTGAGATCATGTGTGATGCTAGTGATTATGCTGTTGGTGCTGTTCTAGGGCAAAGAGTCGATAAGAAGTTGAATGTTATTCACTATGCTAGTAAAACTCTAGACAGTGCCCAGAGAAACTATGCTACTACGGAGAAGGAATTTTTAGCAGTCGTGTTTGTATGTGAAAAGTTCAGGTCTTACATAGTTGATTCAAAAGTCACTATTCACACTGATCATGCTGCTATTAAGTACCTCATGGAGAAGAAGGACGCTAAACCTAGACTTATCAGATGGGTTCTCTTGCTACAATAATTTGATTTGCACGTTGTTGACAGAAAGGGTGCTGATAACCCCGTAGCAGATAACTTGTCTAGGTTGGAGAATGTTCTTGATGACCCACAACCTATTGATGATAGCTTTCCCGATGAGCAACTGAATGTCATCAATGCTTCACGTAGTGCATCGTGGTATGCTGATTATGCAAACTATATCGTTGCCAAATATATACCACCTAGTTTCACATACCAGCAAAAGAAGAAATTCTTCTTTGACTTGAGACATTACTTTTGGGATGATCCTCACCTTTATGAGGAAGGAGTAGATGGTGTTATTAGATGTTGTGTACCTGAACATGAACAGGGACAAATCCTACCAAAGTGTCACTCCGAGGCCTACGGAGGACACCATGCGGGAGATAGAACTGCACACAAGGTATTGCAATCAGGTTTATATTGGCCCACTCTCTTCAAGGATGCCCGTAAGTTTGTCTTGTCTTGTGACGAATGTCAAAGAATAGGTAATATTAGCAAACATCAGGAAATTCCTATGAACTATTCAATTGTCATTGAACCATTTGATGTTTGGGGCTTTGATTATATGGAACCTTTTCCAAAATCCAACGGGTATACTCATATCCTAGTTGCTGTTGATTACGTCACTAAATGGGTAGAAGCTATCCCCACTAGGAGTACTGATCACAACACCTCTATCAGGATGTTGAAAGAAGTTATTTTCCCTAGATTTGGAGTCCCTAGATATCTAATGACCGACGGTGGTTCACAGTTCATTCATGGTGCTTTCCGTAAAACGCTTGCTAAGTATGATGTCAACCATAGAATTGCATCTGCCTACCACCCTCAGTCCAGTGGTCAAGTAGAGCTAAGTAATAGAGAGATTAAACTAATTATGCAAAAGACTGTCAACAGGTGTAGAAAGAATTGGTCTAAGAAGCTCGATGATGCACTGTGGGCTTATAGAACTGCCTATAAGAATCCCATGGGCATGTCTCTGTACAAAATGGTGTACGGTAAAGCATGCCATTTACCTCTTGAGCTAGAGCATGCCATTTACCTCAAAGAGCTCAACTTTGATTTCAAACTTGCAGGTGAGAAGAGGTTATTTGATATTAGCTCGCTTGGTGAATGGAGAACTCAGGCATATGAGAATGCCAAGTTCTTCAAAGAGAAGGTTAAGAGGTGGAATGATAAGGGGATACAAAAGCGTGAGTTCAATGTAGGTGATTATGTCTTGCTATATAACTCTCATTTAAGATTCTTTGCAGGCAAGCTTCTCTCTAAATGGGAATGTCCCTATGTCATTGAGGAAGTATATCATTCCGGTGCTATCAAGATCAACAACACGAAAGGTAATTTTCCGAGAGTTGTAAATGGGCAGAGAATCAAGCATTATATCTCAGGTACTCCCATAAATGTTGAAAGCAATATCATCAGTACCATAACTCCGGAAGAATACCTAAGGGATATTTATCAGCCTGTTTCAGACTCCGTAAACGAAGAGGTATGTGATTCGGTAAGAAAACAGAGTCCAAAACTTTTCGAGTAGGAAATTTTCTCCGTTTTGGAATATTAAAAAAATACAAAAATTGGAAGTAGTCCGGAAAGTGCGCGAGGAGGCGACAAGACTGCCCGGCGCGGGCCCACCCCCTAGCCGTGCCGAGAGGGCTTGTGGCCACCTCGTGCACCTCCCGGACTCTGTTTTCGTGCGGAGTACTCCTTCTGGTTTGAAAAAATCATTATATATACTCCTGTTTGGTCCGACCCCTGCATCACGCATATTTCCTCTGTTTTTCTTTTCGAGCCTGTTTCTGTTGCAGATGTAGACCGCTATGACTTCCCCAAAAGCTTCGAAGGACAAGATCTTCGAGAAGGTCATCAATCCCTACCTCACGGGAGTGCTGCAACACCCTCAATCAATAGAGATGCGTGAGGGGATGTTGCACATCCGTGATGTTGAGGGGCCCAAGAAGACCGGAAGCGTGGAGACGAGGCTCGAAGCAATGGAGCAACAAGTCTTCAAGTGCCAAGGGATGGTGGAGCGTGGACTCAACGCCAACCACATGATGATCACGGAGTTCTCCAATAAGCACATGATTGATGCCAATGATATTGGGAAGCACCTCTCCAGGCTCTATGACAGGATTGATCAACTCGAGGCCCAGATCTATGACCTGTAGAACCAAAACTGTGAGTATTAGTATAGATTTAAATCAATACGGTTGGCTGTAGATTTGAGAATTCCGGAGACTCGTTCATCTTTCCATGATGGAGCACCTATGCCTTGGAAGACGGAGGATCAAACCCATATAGCAACAACTCCACCACCATCACCACCAAAGGAAGACAACTAAACATGGGTATGGGCAATCCCCTTGGCTTGTGCCAAGCTTGGGGGAGTTGCCCCGGTATCGTATCACCATCACATCTTTTGCCTTTACCTTTGTTTTAGTTTTCCTTTTCAGTTTTCTCTTTCTCAGGTAGATTAAAAGTCTTAGTGTTTTAGTCTTGAGTTTTGCTTTGTGTCACCCACGATGTATTCGAGCCCGTGAGCCATATAATAAAGAGTGTCTTAGTTGAAGGGCTTTGCCTCTTGCCATGATCAAAAGAGTGAGAATAGAACAGAAGCATGAAAGATCATGTAATGATCTTATAGGAAGTGATGGATTCACATATAAAAAGAATGATGATTGAAACTTGTTGAGGGTAGACAAACGTAGACCTTGATCATTGTTGCAATTGATAGGAAGTGATAAAGAAGGAGAGCTTCACATATAAATATATCATCTCTGACACCATCTATGATTGTGAACACTCACTAAACCATTGCATGCTTAGAAGTAGATGTTGGACAAGGAAGACAACATAATGAATTGTGTTTGCTTGGCTCCGAACAATGTCATATGATTAGAGATCCCTTAGCATGTGATGATTGCTTCCACCTCACATTTGCCAAACCTCCCGCACTAAGTAGAGATACTACTTGTGCATCCATAAACCACCAACCCAGTTTTGCCATGTGAGTCCACCATACCTACCCATGGATTGAATAAGATCCCTCAAGTAAGTTTTCATCGGTGCAAGCAATAAAAATTGCTCTCTAATATGTATGATCTATTAGTGTGTGGAAAATAAGCTTTGTACGAACCTATGATGAGGAAGACATAAAAGCGACAGACTGCATAATAAAGTTCTTTATCACAGGAGGCAGTATAAAGTTACGTTCCGCGCACTAAGAGGACACACATCCAAACCTCAAAAGCGCATGACAACCTCTGCTTCCCTCTGCGAAGGGCCTATCTTGTACCTTTACTTTTTTCCCTTGAAAGAGTCATGGTGATCTTCACCAATTCCCTATCTCGCCTTTATCTTGGCTAACGTCATATGCTTGGGAAAGATCTATATTTATATGTCAACTTGGAGGTAAGTATTCATGAATTATTATTGTTGACATTACCCTTGAGGTAAGCAGTTGGGAGGCAGAACTGTAAGCCCCTATCTTTCTCTGTGTCCAGCTGAAATTTGATCTCATGAGTACCAGTGAGTTGTAGCAATTGTAGAGAACGAAAGAATGATTGAGTATGTGGATTTGCTTTACAAGCTATTATTTGACTCTTTCTGATGTTGTGATAAATTGCAATTGCTTCAATGACTAAAGGCTATCGGTTGTTACTTCTCGATAAGGTTCTTGATGCATGCTTTACTTTGTGAAGGAATTATCACTTTAGCATGAGAGATTATATGTTGGTATTGTTGTTCTGATCATGATCATGATGCATGCATGTTCGTATCTTGTTTTGTCGACACCTCTCTCCCTAAACATGTGGACATATTTATTGAGCTAGGCTTTCGCTTGAGGACAAGCAAGGTCTAAGCTTGGGGGAGTTGATACGTCCATTTTGCATCATGTTTTAATATTGATATTTATCGCTTCTTGGGCTTTTATTTCACTTCACGGTACAATACTTATGCCTTTTCTCTCTTATTTTGTAAGGTTTACATGAAGAGGGAGAATGCCGGCAGCTGGAATTCTGGCTTGAAAAGGGAGCAAAGTTGAGATACCTATTCTGCGCAACTCCAAACGCCGTAAAAATCAACGAGGATTTTTTTTGGATTTATAAAAAATACTGGGCCGAAGAAGCGCCAGAAGGGCGCCAGCAGGTGGCCAGAAGCCTGCTTGGCGCGGCAACCCCCTGACCGCGCCAAGGGGGCTTGTGGGCAGCCCGCTCGCCCACGGCCCCCCTCTTCTGCTATATGAAGGGTTTCATCCACAAAAAAATCGAGGAGGGGCTTTTTCGTGGATTCGCCGCCGCAACAAGGCGGCACTTGAGCAGAACCAATCTAGAGCTCCGGCAGGACGATCCTGCCGGGGAAACTTCCCTCCAGGAGGGGGAAATTGTCGCCATCGTCATCACCAACACTCCTCTCATCGAAGGGGACTCGTCACCATCAACATCTTCATCAACACCATCTCATCTCCAAACCCTAGTTCATCTCTTGTAACCAATCTCCGTCTCGCGACTCCGATTGGTACTTGTAAGGTTGCTAGTAGTGTTAATTACTCTTTCTAGTTGATGCTAGTTGGATTACTTGGTGGAATAGTTTATGTTCAGATCCTTGATGCTACTCATTACCTCTCTGGTCATGAATATGATTATGCTTTGTGAGTAGTTACTTTTGTTCCTGAGGACATGGGATAAGTCATGCTAATAGTAGTCATGTGATTTGGTATTCGTTCGGTATTTTGATATGTTGTATGCTATTTTTCCTCCAGTGGTGTTATGTGAACGTTGACTACATAACACTTCACCATTATTTGGGCCTAGAGGAAGGCATTGGGAAGTAGTAAGTAGATGATGGGTTGCTAGAGTGACAGAAGTTTAAACCCTAGTTTATGCGTTACTTCGTAAGGGGCTGATTTGGATCCACTAGTTTAATCCTATGGTTAGACTTTGTCTTAATTCTTCTTTCGTAGTTGTGGATGCTTGCGAGAGGGGTTAATCATAAGTGGGATGCTTGTCCAAGTAAGGGCAGTACCCAAGCACCGGTCCACCTACATATCAAACTATCAAAGTAACGAAGGCGAATCATATGAACATGATGAAAACTAGCATGACAAAAATTCCCGTGTGTCCTCAGGAGCGTTTTTCCTCCTATAAGACATTGTCCAGGATTGTCCCTTGCTACAAAAGGGATTGGGCCACTTTGTTGCACCGTTCCTACTTTTGTTACTTGTTGCTTGCTACGAATCATCTCACCATACAATCACTTGTTACCGATAATTTCAGTGCTTGCAGAATTTACCTTGCTGAAAACGACTTGTCAGATCCTTCTGCTCCTCGTTCGATTCGACACTCTTACTTATAGAAAGGACTATGATTGATCCCCTATACTTGTGGGTCATCAATGAATCATTAGTACTCATGAAAGCTAACCGTGAGAGTGCTATTTTTCTTCAACATGTGCTAAAATTGTATAAGGTTTATTCTGGACAGATTATGAACTACGAGACATCTTCAATTATGTTCAACAAGAACACAAGGCAAGTAAGAAAGAAAGAGGTTTTAGGTACCCTTAATATCCGAGTAGAGGCTAAGCCCAAATGGTGTTTGGGCCTGCCTACCTATGTGGTTCAAGCTAGGAAACAAGTTTTTAAATATCCGAAGGATAGAATATGGCGGAAGATACAAGGATGGAAGGAAAGACTACTCTCTAAGATGGGGAAGGATGTTCTCATCAAGTCTTGTGCACAAGCTATCCCTACAATGTTGTGCTTTGACCTTAACAAGATCTATGTGAAGAGATTGGCATGATGATCTGCAGATTTTGCTAGGCAAAAGAGAGTAATACGATGCACTCGCTAAGTTGGAGCTATTAAGAAGTGAAAGTGTGATATATCGACCATAGTGGGGGGATGAATAGATGATTTTTACAAATTTGTCAGTGAGTAATTACTTGTTGATGAATTTGCTAAGTGACAAAATACTTGCCGCGGAATAAGTACTCAAGTGTATGCATTATAGAGCAGTGTCATAGTTATCGTCATGAAATGAAACATACACAAAGCATAAGTAGCGTGTAAAGAGGATAAACATGTAAAGAACAAGGTGACTGAAGAATTTGAGATGAGGAAATTGAGAAAGTCCTCAGTCGAATTCTACAAACATCAATGATCAAGTTCGTTAACAAGTATTGAGGAAATGGAAGGGTTGAAGAAATAGAACCAGGAGCTCGATGAAGACAATGATTTGATGACCGATTTCCAACTACTGTGATAGTCGTATGTCTGGTTTGGAGCGGCTTGGTATTTAAATCAAAGGACACACAATCCCAGGACATCTAGTCCTTACCATATTCTCCTTGAGCTAAGGTCACACAGACATTGCCCAACACTTGTGGTAAGTCTTCAGGGCAGACTTCCGAACCCTCACAAACTCTGTCACCTGGCAATACAAAATTTCCTCTTGGATGCACTAGACCATTGATGCCTAACTGTGTGGAAGATACATAGTCTTCAAAGGTAACAAGTGTCGGTTCCACACAAGAACAATCTATTCAGTGATGCTCAATCACTTTGGGATTTTGGGTGTTTGGGTTTTGGTTTTTTCCTCACTGATGATTTTCACTCGAAGTCCTTGGAGGATGGGTTGGTCTCAAATAACACTTGTCAAGTTCTCTCTCGGAGCATCCAACCAACTAGTGGTTATGGGGGGTGTCTATTTATAGCTGGGGTGCAAAACGACATGATATGACATAAATGCCCCCAAGATATGACCGTTATGCGGATAAGATATTTTGGGACAGCTTGCGCTAAGCACAACGATCGGAATTTGGAACTATGGAAGTCCTGAAGACTATCTATTCCTCACTTGTAGGAAACTCTCACTAGCAAAATCCTAACTCCCAAGTCAGACCAATTTACTTAGAGATAGCCTAACTCCTGAGTGAGACCAATTTCCCCAGAGACGAGAAGAACATCATCTCTGTCACTAAAGAATTTGACCGAACTGTAGGAGACTCCCAAAGGTTTCACTCAAAGGGTTGGTTATGTGTAGGCTTTGAGTTGAGCATCAGTTGGAAATGTTCGTGAGTATTACCTCGACCCCCTTTAATAGTACAATGTTTCTATGACTTAAGAAGAGGAGATGAAACCAGGAAATTGGAAGTCTTCACGCTCCATAATCCTCGAATCAAGATCTTCAAGGGCACACCAATTTCTTCATTTTCAAAGTCTTTAAGAAAATCTTCAAAGCATTCACTTGAAGAGATTCATTTTTAGGGGTCGACATTCATCTGATAACCAAACTCCTCATGGACTTACAGGACCCATGTACACTCACAAACACATTAGTCTCTTAACCTATAGGTCTTCTATACAACAAAATCACTAAGGGGCACTAGATACACTTACAATCTCCCTCTTTTTGGTGATTGATGACAAATAGGTTAAGTTTTCAACGAGGGTAAACATATGAATTGTAAGTATAGAGTTTGAGGAATTTGATTGCAAGATATAGAGGAACTCCCCTGAAGATGTGCATATTTGAGGAATTTTCTTTGGAATGCAAATGCACATGGCAGGATAAACTCTTGGAGATCTCCCCCCATATCTTGTAATCCGTTCATGCATTTAACATATAATATGAAGAACTTAAAATGCATGATGAAAATGGCGTCTGACGAATTTCAGCATGCGTGCATTAACAAACTTGAGGAATAAGCATGCAGAAAGCAGTTCCAAAGAGCCAGACTACCATCAGACTTAAGTTTACGACTCATTCAAACAAACACCTCAGAAGAGCGAGAGTTCTAACCTAAACAAAAACAACCCATATATAAAGACCCTCTTGAAGACTAACTCAAATTTACCCCCCTTTTTCACCAAGTGACGAAAAGGGATGAAAAATTGAGGACTAACGCCCTGAAGAATATCATCTTGAAAGTGGTTGAGGAGTGCTAGCGTTGTCGGGGTTGGTTGGTGGAGGGGGGCCTGCAGTAGTGTCGTCGAGGTCCTCAGCTTCATCCGTCTTGCGCAATGAAGAAAATGAGCTAGTAACCAACCGAGGAACTTGAACCTTCTTTAATTTCTTCTTGGGCAGATATGACGAGTCAAAGTTGTGCTAAAAATGCAACTCAGCAAGTTCTTGAGGTGTCTTGAGATAAGATAGAGTGGCCCAGGTGCGGTCGAAGATTTCATGGGCATAATAGTGATTCTTCCTCACACAGTTCCGCGTCACAACCATATTTGAAAATTTGCACCAAATTGACGCTTGACCCACTTGTGATTGCGATCGACTTTATAATGAAGACTTAGTAGAAGTTCACGATCAGTCATCACATGAGGAACATAAGCTTGAGGGTTTTGTCCTGAGGCCTTCGCAACATAATCTTACCAAGCAGTGTCATCATTGGTGGAATAAGATGCAACACAATGAAATCGGCCATCCAATGGACAAGTGCCTTCATTAACGCCATCTTTGCCTTTTCCTGCAGCCGAGGAAAATGTCTTCTTGATAACTTCAATAGGAAAGAGGAAGCCGATGTGATTTTGATAATTTGCCTGAGAGTGAATTGAAGACCTTGTTTTCATGAATCTCATAAGTCAAGGTGCATAAGGCTTCAAATCAAAAGGCGACATTGCAATATTTGCCAAAGTCCTCATGAAGAAATCATGAATATTGATGGGAATCCCATGAATGATGTTGAATATCAGATTTTTCATGATGCCAACAAGATCTTCTTCTTCAGAGTTGTGGCCTTTGATTTGACTAAGGGTTTTGGTCAGAATGTGATAGACTGTTTTGGGCACATATAACAAATCCTTCACAAGGAAGCTTGTTCATGGAGCTTTGCCAGCAGCCAAAGGCTTTATCAACACTCTCATCATGTGATCTGGAAGTTCAAGTTCATCATAGATAAGCCTTGCACCTTTTGGAGGAGGACTAAATGGTAAGACATGAATCAATTCAGTGGCTGGAGCTTTGTAGTGAGTGTCTTGAGTCATCCAGTCCAGAATTTAAGTGTTGATGTCGGATGCCTCACCATAAATGTGCAAGGTTGCATAGAATTGGATAATTAGCTCTTCATTCCAGTCACACATGTCAGAGCAAAAGTTGAGGATCCCATCTTCATGAAGAATATTTAGCATAGGAGAGAAGCATGGGATGGACTCCATACCCGTATGAGGAATTTGACGGTGCTCGAGGTGAAAGTGTGTTATATCAACTAGAGGGGGGTGGGGGGGGGTGGGGTGAATAGGCTATTTTTATGAATTTGTCACTGAGGAATTTCATTATGAGGAAGTTGCTCAGTCATGAACAGCAAGCAGAGGATTAAGTACTCACGCGAGCATGAAACAAAACAACATAGTCTTCATGATGAAATGAAACAGACAGTTGGCACAAGTAGCGTGTTCAGGATATGCGGGTGAAGAAGAGAAGTGAAATTTTTTGGGTGAGGAAATTGTGAAGGTCTCCAGTCAAATTCTTCAAATAGTAATGATCAATTTCGTCAACACATAAATGAGGAAATAGAACCAGGTACTTGGCAAAGACAATGATTTGATGACCCAGTACCAACTGCTGTGATAGTCGTACGTTCGGCTTGGAGCGGCTTGGTATTTAAGCCAAAGGACACACAATCCTTACCGTATATTCCTTGAGCTAAGGAAACACAGTCCTCGCCCAACACTCGTGGTAAGTGTTTAGGGGAGACTTCCAAACCCTCACAAACTTGGTCACCCGATGATCCACAATTTACTGCTGGATGCTCTAGACCAGTGATGCCTAACCATCTAGAAGATACACAATCTTCAAAGGTAACAAGTGTCGGTTCCACACAGGAACAATCTCTTCAGTGATGCTCAATCTCTTTGAGTTTTTGGGTTTTGGTTTGGGTGTTTGGGTTTTTTCTTCACTAATGATTTTCTCTCAAAGTCTTCGAGGAATTGGTTTCTCTATGACAAGTGTCAGTTTCTCTCGTGGAGCAGCCAACCAACTAGTGGTTATGGGGTGTGGCTATTTATAGCGTGGAAGCAATCCCGACATGATTTTACATGAATGCCCCAATGATATGACCTTTATGTGGATAAGGTCGGGGACAGCTAGCGCGCAGCGCAGCGACGGTCAGAACTTTCAAGTCATGAAAGTCCCCATGACTCTCATATTCCTCACTTGTAGGTAATTCACACTGGCAAAATCCTAACTCCTCAGTTAGAGATATTTCGCAAGAGACCAGAAGATCTTCATTTGTGTCACTAAAGAAATTGACTAAAATGTAAAAGATTTCCAAAGGCTTCACTCGAAGGATTGGGTATGTGTAGGCTTTGAGATGAGCATCACTTGGAAACTTTTCCTTAGTTTTACCTCGACTCCCTTTTAACACTACAGTGGCCCTATGACTCAATAGAAAGGAAATGAAACCACGAAAACAAAAGTCGCCACACGTCAAAGTCCTCACATAAATTTCTTCACGGACACACCAATTTTCTCACTTTCAAAGTCTTCGATGAACTACCAAAGTCTTCAGCCGAAGACATTCATTTTTAGGGTCGATATTCTTCGAATAACTCAAACTCCTTAGCGACTTATAGAGCCCGTGTACGCTCACAAAATCATTATTATCTTAACCTATAAGTCTTAAATACACCAAAATCACTAAGGGGAACTAGATGCACTTACAATCTTCCCCCTTTTGGTGATTGATGACAAATACGTTAAGTTTCCAACGAGGAAAAATATATGAAGTGTAAGTACAGTGTTTGAGGAATTGGATTGCAAGATATAGAGAAACTCCCCGTAAAGATGTGCATATATGAGGAATTTGGTTTAGATTGCAAATGCACAATGTAGGTTTATACCATGGAGATCCCCCCCCTATATCTTGTATTCCATGCAAGCATTTAACATATATCATGAGGTAATTGAAATGCATGATGGAAAGTGGTGTGTGACGAATTTCAGCATGTGTGCATTAATCAACGTGAGGAATAAGCATGAGAAGAAAACGATTCAAATTTGTCACACCACCACCGGGCATAAGTTTATAACTCATACAACAAAACACTTCAAAAGAATGAGAGTTGCAACTTTAAAAAAATATAGTCCATAAGCCATAAGGTAGGACCGCTTGAAGACTAACTCAGATTTCTCCCCCTTTGTCATCAAGTGACGAAAAAGGGACGAAAATGAGGACTAATGCCCCTGAAGAATTTCAACTTGTTGGTGGAGGAGGAGCGCCAGCATTGTCGGGGTCGTTTGTCGTGATCGGGCCGGCAACAGTGTTATCAAGATCCCGAGCTTCATTAGTTGTGAGCGATGAGTAAAATGAACTAGCGACAAGCAGAGGAACTTGAACTTCCTTGAATTTCTTCTTTGGCGGCGAGGACCAATCAAAGTATTGCTGAAATTCCATTTCAGTGAGTTCTTGAGGAGTCTTGAGGTGAGGCAGAATGGCCCATGTACGATCGAAGATTTCGTGAAGATAATAGTGATTTTTCTTCACAACATTTTGTGTCACAATCATATGGCGCACGATGGCACCAAACTGACGCTTTACCCACTTGTGATTGCGATCGAACTTTTGATCAAGACTTAGTAGAAGCTCACTGTCAGTCATCACGCGTGTGGTAGACTCATGAGGAACTTGAGCTGAGGCTTTTACAAATGAGTCTTGCGATGCAGTGTCATCATTGGTTGAGTAGGATGCAACGTAGCAAAATTGTCTATTAAGGGGACAAGATCCCTCATCTATAACTATCTTACCCTTGCCTTCAATCAGTTCGAAAGATTTCTTCATGACTTCAAGTGGGGGAAAATAGCTGAAGTGATTCTGAAAATTAGCTTTGTAAGGAATTGCATATCTGGCCGTGATGAATTTCATAATCCATGGTGCATAAGGCTTCATGTGAAAGGGTGACATAGCAATATTTGCCAAAGTCCTCATGAAGAAATCGTGAAGATTTATGGGAATCCCATGAATGATGTTAAAGAGAAAATTCTTCATGATTCCCACAATGTATTCTTCTTCTTCAGAGTTGTGACCCTATATGGGGCTGTGGGTTTTGGTCAAGATGCACTACATAGTCCTTGGCAGATATATCATATCTTTGACGAGGAATGTTGCGACACCCTCGATTTAATCGTACGCTAATCAAACACGCAAATGCGTACGATCAAACTCAAGGACTCACGGGAAGATATCACAACATAACTCTAGACACAACTAAAACAATACAAGCTTCATATTACAAGCCAGGGCCTCGAGGGCTAGAATACGGAAGCTCGAAAAGCACATGAGTCAGTGGAAGCAACAATATCTGAGTACAGACATTAAACATGAGGTGCTTTAGAGAAGGCTAGCACACAATATACAACGATCGAACGAGGCGAGGCCTCCTGCCTGGGAGCCTCCTAACTACTCCTGATCTTCAGCGGCCTCCACATAGTAGTAGGCATCGTCAGGGTAGCAGTCGTCGTCGGCGGGATACTCCATCTCCCGGGCTTCTTCATTTGGTCGCAACAACGGATCACGGGGACAAAGGGAAGCAAATCAACGGCGAGTACTCATCCAAAGTACTCGCAAGTCTTACATCAGAACTAAGCTAAGTATGCATCAGTAACAAAGAAGGGGTTGATATGTGGACTAACTGCAGCAATACGCAAAAAAGAAAGAAGACCTAGTCCTATCGAAGACTAGCATCTTGAGGGGTCTTGCGGCAATAGACGAGAGTAGAGCAAGGTAAGACAACTAATAGTCATATTGTTGCAGCAATATTAAAAAAGAGGTCACGCCCAGAGATCCTTCCTCGACTCCCTGCGAGGAAGCAATCCCAGGGCAACAAATCCAGTGAAGTAACAGTTGTAGTTGTATAAGACCAGGGCACAACTCCAAGTCGTCCTGTAATCATGGACACGACTATTCGAATAGATAAGTTCTTCCCTGCAAGGGTGCACTACATATTCCCAACGCGCTTGATAACACTCTGGCCGGACACACTCAAGACACAAATAAAACAACACAAGCTTCATATTACAAGCGAGGGGCCTCGAGGGCTAGAATACATAAGCTCGATAAACACACGAGTCAGTGGAAGAAACAATATCTGAGTACATACATAAAACATGAGGTGCCTTAGAGAAGGCTAGCACAAAAGAAACACGATCGAACGAGGCGAGGCCTCCTACCTGGGAACCTCCTAACTACTCCTATTCTTCAACGTCCTCCACGAAGAAAACACCATCGGGGGTAAACATCGGCAAGAAACTCCATCTCCTGGGCTCCATCATCTGGTCGTAGCAACGGATCAAAGGGACAAAGGGGGAGCAAAACAACGGTGAGTACTCATCCAAAGTACTCGCTAGACTTACATCAAAACTATGCTAAGTATGCATCAGTATCAAAGAAGGGGGGGTAGTTATATGTAGACTAACTGCAGCAATGCGAGAATAGAGAGAGAAGGCCTAGTCCTATCAAAGACTAGCATCTTCAGGGTCTTGCAGCAATAGACGAGAGTAGAACAGGGTAACACAATTAATAGTCATACTGTTGCATCGATATTAATATGAGGTCACGCCTGGAGATCCTCCCTCGACTCCCTGCGAGGAAGCAATCCCGGGGCAACTAAATCCAGTTAAGTAACAGTTGTAGTTGTATAAGATCAGGGCACAACTCCAAGTCGTCCTGTAACCATGGACACGACTATTCGAATAGATAAGTTCTTCCTTGCAAGGGTGCACAACATATTCCCCGACGCAATCGATAACACTCTGGCCGGACACACTTTTCTGGGTCATACCCATCCTCGGAATATCAACACGTCGCAGCCCCACCTAAGACTCAACAAAGAGGCCAGCCCGCCGGTCTAACACCTAAGCACAAAGGGGTCGCGGGCCCAGTTTACCTCTGCGCTCCTGCATGATGCGTGGGCAGCCAACGTCAGTCCTAGCACCCCTTATAACAAGCGTGATGCATCACAGGACCACCTGGGCGCGCGTCGCTCCATCGCTGACGTCTGAAGAGCTTCGGCTGATACCATGACGTTGAGTACCATAATTCTTCCCAAGCAGACGGTTAGTGCATAATAAGCCTTCCGACCAACCCAGATCAAATACGCAAATCCATTATCATTTTAATTAAGCCATCGATACATCCACGTGGGAATCTGATACGTCTCCAATGTATCTATAATTTTTTATGGTTTCATGCTATTATCTTGTCAAACTTTGGATGTTTTGTATGCCTTTTTTATCTTTTTTGGGACTAACTTATTACCTCAGTGCCAAGTGCCAGTTCCTGTTTTTTTCCGTGTTTTTGACTCTTTTCATAGGAGGATTTTAAACGGTGTCCAAATGGAACGAAACTTCCAAAAAGATTTTCTCCGAAACAGAAGAAGATCGGGAAGCTTGAGAACCAAGGCAGGGGGTCTCGAGGCACCCCACAAGCCCCCTAGTCGTGGCCAGGGGGGCCCGCACCTCCCAGGCTTGTGGGCTCCCTCGGCCTCCCCTGCCCTAGGTCTTTCGCCTACATATTCCCATAAATTTCAGAAAAAATCAGGAGATCATCGGAAGTACTTTTCCGCCGCCGCAAGCTTCTGTCTCCGCAAGATCCCATCTGGGGCACGTTCTGGTGCCCTGTCGGAGGGGGGATTCGGATACGGAGGGCTTCTTCATCAACACCATGACCTCTCCGATGATGCGTGAGTAGTTCACCATAGACCTACGGGTCCATAGCTAGTAGCTAGATGGCTTCTTCTCTCTATTGGATCTTCAATAGAAAGTTCTCCACGATCTTCATGGAGATCTATCTGATGTAATCTTCTTTGCGGTGTGTTTGTCGAGATCCAATGAATTGTGGATTTATGATCAGATTATCAATGAATCTTATTTGAGTTTCTTCTGATCTCTCTTATGCATGATTTCATATCCTTGTAATTCCCTTCGAGTTGTGGGTTTTGTTTGGCCAACTAGATCTATGATTCTTGCAATAGGAGAAGTGCTTGGTTTTGGGTTCATACCGTGCGGTGACCTCACCCAGTGCAGAAGGGGTAGTGAGGCACGCATCGTGTTGTTGCCATCAATGGTAAAAAGATGGGGCTTTCATCATTGGTTTGAGATTATCCCTCTACATCATGTCATCTTGCTTAAGGCGTTACACTGTTCGTCATGAACTCAATACACTAGATGCATACTGGATAGCGGTCGATGTGTGGAGTAATACTAGTAGATGCAGAAAGTATCGGTCTACTTGTCCCGGACGTGATGCCTATATGTATGATCATTGCCTTAGATATCGTCATGACTTTGCGCGGTTCTATCAATTGCTCGATAGTAATTTGTTCACCCACTATAATATTTGCTATTTTGCGAGAAGCCTGTAGTGAACACTATGGCGCCCGGGTCTACTCCACACCATATTTTCAGCCTTACTCTTTTACTTCGTTGCACTTTCCGCCTTCATATCTCAGTTTGCAATCAATCTTGAAGGGATTGACAACCCCTTTATAGCGGTGGGTGCAAGCTCGTTTGTGTTTGCGCAGGTACTTGGGACTTGTCGAGATTCTCCTACTGGATTGATACCTTGGTTCTCAAACTGAGGGAAATACTTACTGCTCCTGTGCTGCACCCCCCTTTCCTCTTCGAGGGAAAAACCAACGCAAGCCCAGCCTCCGTCAACGTGTCAATTTCTGGCACTATTGTCTGTTGCCGCAGTAGAAGATTTTCTGGCGCCGTAGCCGGGGAGGATCAAGTCAAGAACTCATCCAAGTAAGTGTCGCAAACTCATCTCTTGCATTTACTTTTTTGCCTCTCGTTTTCCTCTCCCCCACTTGTGAAAAAACAAAAAATTACAAAAAAATATTTGCCCTTTTCTCCATTTGCCTTTTTCATTTGCCTTTTTCGTTCGCCCTTTTCTCTCGCTTGCTTTCTTGCCGCTTGTCTGCCTGCTAAGACCTGCATGGCCCAACCAAGGGACTTTGATGCTCACTATGCAAGGTTGGAAGAGATTGAAACTAGTGTTAAAGGCTTCATGTCTACACAGTTTGAATACAACAGTTACTTTCGTAGAGAACTAAAGGAGCAATATTCTTTTCTGGCTTTTATGAGTAAAGAAGTTGATGATATGGCCAAATAATTCCTTGCACTAGATTCTTAGTTTTCTCGTCTTGAAAAATTGGTAGGCCAGATTTCTGATAAACACGCTACTTTAGTCAATAAAATGGCTGCTAAGCCTGAAATTTGTGATGAGAATCACGAAGATCATAAATTGCTTGGTGTGACTCCCATTGAATCTTTGTTTTCCCGTGTCAAACCTAATGATGATGGGGCTGGATATGAATCCACTTTGGTTGAAAAACGCCCCAAAGATTCGAAGTCCATCTATCTTGATGCTAAAAGCATTGAAAGTGGAGTAGAAGATATTAAAACTTTGAGTAGTAATGAAATTACTACTTTGGATTTCAAGTAATTCAATTATGATAGTTGCTCCTTGATTGAATGCATTTCCTTGATGCAATCCATGTTAAACTCTCCACACACTTATAGCCAAAACAAGGCCTTTACCGATCATACAGTCGAAGCTATGATAAAATCTCTTGAAGAGAAACTTGAATTGGAAGTCTCTATCCCTAGAAAGCATCATGATGAGTGGGAACCTACTATTAAAATCAAAATCAAAAACTATGAATGCAATGCTTTGTGTTATTTGGGTGCCAGTGTTTCCACAATTCCAAAGACTTTATGTGATGTTCTGGGTTTTAATGAGATTGAAGAGTGTTCTCTTAATTTGCACCTTGCGGATTCTAATGTCAAAAAACCCATGGGAAGGATCAATGATGTTCTTATTATTGCAAATAGGAACTATGTACCCGTGGATTTCATTGTGCTTGACATTGATTGCAATTCTACATGCCCTATTATTCTTGGTAGAACTTTCCTAAGGACTATCAGTGCTATCATCGATATGACAGAAGGGAATATTAGATTTCAATTTCCTCTAAAGAAGGGCATGGAGAACTTTCCTAGAAAGAAAATAAGATTGCCTTATGAATCCATGATGAGGGCTACTTATGGTTTGAGCACCAAAGACGACGATACGTGATTCTATCGCTTTATGCCTAGCTAAGGGCGTTAAACAATAGCGCTTGTTGGGAGGCAACCCAATGAATTTATCTTTTTCTTTCTGTTTTGTTGCGTCCACACCATCATAATTCGGTTATGATTGTGTCTTTTGTGTTTAATTTTGTGTTTGAGCCAAGCAAAACCTTTATGACTAGTCTCGGTGATGGTTGCTTGACCCTGCTGAAAAAGACAGAAACTTTTCGCTCACGAGATGATTTTTCATTTTTATTCAGAAAGGGCTTTTGAGTTGATGCTTTTTGCTGCTAGTTGATATGCCTTTTGCCCAGGTAGTCGTAATTGTTCAGAATTTTTGAGGTACCAGAAGTATACTCCCTCCCTCCGGTGAAGAGTGTACGTTTGGCTTTAAAATTTGTCCACAAAAGAGTGTACTTTTATCTTTCCAATGCACTTTAAAGTAGAAAAAATGCTTCTCTCTCACCACACGGTAATCAAGACCAATAACATTCTACACATAGTCTCCTTAATTTCTACATGCACTTAGCTCATTGGGGGTTAGGTAATTAAAGAGGAGAGAGATGATGGCTTGCACCTTTCCAATGTATTTTTTACTCTACTTCATAATTTGTCCTAAAATGTCTATATGTACACTCTTCATCGGACCGAGGGAGTACGAAGTATACAAATTGCTACAGATTGGTCTGTTTTTGACAGATTCTGTTTTTGTTGAGTTGGTTGTTTGTTTTGATGAAACTATGGATAGTATCGGGTGGTACAAGCCATGTAAAAGTGAGAATACAGTAGCCCAACACCAATATAAATAGAATTCAATATTGCTACAGTACCTAAGGAGGTGGTAGTTTGTTTTCTTGTGCTAATGTTATCGCGAGTTTCTGTTTAAGGTTTGTGTTGTGAAGTTTTCAAGTTTTGGGTGACGTTCTCATGGACAAAGAGATAAGGAGTGGAAAGAGCTCAAGCTTGGGGATGCCCAAGGCATCCCAAGCCGAAATCAAGGACACCAAAAAGCCTAAGCTTGGGGATGCCCCGGGAAGGCATCCCCTCTTTCGTCTTCAATCCATCGGTAACATTACTTGGAGCTATATTTTTATTCACCACATGATATGTGTTTTGCTTGGAGCGTCTTGTATCGTAGGAGTATTTTCTTTTTGTTGTGTCACAATCATCCTTGTGGCACACCTTTTGAGAGAGACATGCACTCATCGTGATTTTGCTAGAATGCTCATCGTGCTTCACTTATATCTTTTGAGCTAGATAATTTTGCTCTATGTGCTTCACTTAGATCTTTTAGAGCACGGCGGTGCGTGACTTGGTAGTTTACTTATGGTATGAAAGTAGTCCCAAAGGTGATAGGTACCCAAAGAGGATACAAAAACCTCCATCTTCATGTGCATTGAGTAGAAAGAGAAGTCTTGATTCCTCTCAATTAGTTTTGAGATGTGGATTTGGTAATATTAAGAGTTATGTTAGTAGGGTGTTGTGAATCTAGAAATACTTGTGTTGAAGTTAGTGATTTCCGTAGCATGCATGTATGGTGAACCGCTATGTTAGGAAGTCGGGGCATAATTGATCTATTGATTGTCATCCTTTGTGTTGAGGTCGGGATCGCGCGATGGTTAACACCTACCAACCATTCCCCTAGGAGTATGCGTTTAGCACTTTGTTTCGATTACTAATAAAAACTTTCGCAACAAGTATGTGAGTTCTTCATGACTAATGTGAGTCCATGGTATAGATGCACTTTCACCTTCCACCATTGCTAGCCTCTCTAGTGTCGCGCAACTTTCGTCGGTGCACAAACCCACCATATGCCTTCCTCAAAACAGCCATCATACCTACCTACTATGGCATTTTCATAGCCATTCCGAGATATATTGCCATGCAACTCCCACCGTTCCGTCTCATGACTTGTGCCGTCACTCTCATATTGCCATTGCATGATCATAAGATAGCTAGCGATATGTTTCAACGTCATACGCCAAGCTAGATCGTTGCACATCCCGGTACACTGCCGGAGGCATTTCCTTTAGAGTCATCATCGTTCTGAGCTTTGAGCTGTGAGTAAATAAAAGTGTGATGATCATCATTATTAGATCATTGTCCCATGTGAGGAAAAAAAGAGAGGCCAAAGTGCTCAAATAAAAAAAAGAGAAGGAGAAAAGAAAAGAGGCCCAAGTGCCCAAATAAAAAAGAGAGAAAAAGAGAGAAGGGACAATGCTACTATCTTTTTCCACACTTGTGCTTCATAATAGCACCATGTTCTCCATGATTGAGAGCCTCTTGTTTTGTCACCGCCATATACTAGTGGGAATCTTTATTATATAACTTGGGTTGTATATTCAAATGATGGGCTTCCTCAAAATTGCCCTAGGTCTTCGTGAGCAAGCAAGTTGGATGCACACCCACTAGTTCTCCTTTTGAGCTTTCACATACTTATTGCTCTAGTGCATCCCTTGTATGGCAATCCCTACTCATTCACACTGATATCTATTAATGGGCATATCCATAGCCCTTTGATACGCCGAGTCAATGTGACCATCTCCTCCTTTTTGTCTCACAACCACCACCACACTCTATTCCACCTATAGTGGTATATCCATGGCTCACGCTCATGTATTGCGTGATAGTTATAAAAAGTTTGAGAAAGTAAAAGTGCGAAAACAATTACTTGGCCAATATCGGGGTTGTGCATGATTTACATTAGTTGTGTGAGGATGATGGAGCATAGCCAGAATATATGATTTTGTAGGGATAACTTTCTTTGGCCTTGTTATTTTGAAAGTTCATGATTGCCTTGCTAGTTTGCTTGAAGTATTATTGTTTCCATGTCAATAGAAAACTATTGTTTTGAATCTTACGGATCTGAACATTCATGTCACATGAAAGAAGTTACAAAGGACAACTATGCTAGGTAGCATTCCACATGAAAAATTCAGTCTTTATCACTTCCCTACTCGAGGACGGGCAGGAGTTAAGCTTGGGGATGCTTGATACGTCTCCAACGTATCTATAATTTTTGATGGTTTCATGCTATTATCTTGTCAAACTTTGGATGTTTTGTATGCCTTTTATATCTTATTTGGGACTAACTTATTAACTCAGTGCCAAGTGCCAGTTCCTGTTTTTTCCGTGTTTTCGACCCTTTTCAGAGGAGGATTTTAAACGGAGTCCAAACGGAACGAAACTTCCCAAAATATTTTTTCTGAAACAGAAGAAGATCGGGAAGCTTGAGAACCAAGGTAGGGGGTATCCAGGGACCCCACAAGCCCCCTAGCCGCGGCCAGGGGGGCCGCGCCTCCCAGGCTTGTGGGCTCCGTGGGCCTCCCCTGCCCTAGGTCTTTCGCCTATATATTCCCATAAATTCTAGAAAAAATGAGGAGATCATCGAAAGTACTTTTCCGCCGCCGCAAGCTTCTGTCTCCGCAAGATCCCATCTGGGGCACGTTCTGGTGCCCTGCCGGAGGGGGGATTCGGATATGGAGGGCTTCTTCATCAACACCATGACCTCTCCGATGATGCGTGAGTAGTTCACCATAGACCTACGGGTCCATAGCTAGTATCTAGATGGCTTCTTCTCTCTCTTGGATCTTCAATACAAAGTTCTCCATGATGAGGTAATTACACCCCCTCTCGAACAGGAAAGTAGCGCAGCGCGGGAAGTTGTTCCTGTGGCGCCTACACCGACTGAAGAGGAAGTTAATGATGATGATCATGAAGCTTCGGATCAAGTTACTACTGAACCGCGAAGGTCCACAAGGGTGCGCTCCGCACCAGAGTGGTACGGCAACCCTGTGATGGAAATCATGTTGTTAGACAACGGTGAATCTTCGAACTATGAAGAAGCGATGGCGGGCCCGGATTCCAACAAATGGCTTGAGGCCATGAAATCCGAGATAGGATCCATGTATGAGAACAAAGTATGGACTTTGGTGGACTTTCCCGATGACCGGCGAGCCATAGAAAATAAATGGATCTTCAAGAAGAAGACTGATGCAAACGGTAATGTAACCGTTTACAAAGCTCGACTCGTCGCAAAGGGTTTTCGACAAATTCAAGGAGTTGACTACGAAGAGACCTTCTCTCCCGTAGCAAAGCTGAAATCAGTCCGAATCATGTTAGCAATTTCTGCCTTTTATGATTATGAAATTTGGCAAATGGACGTCAAAACGGCGTTCCTTAACGGGAACCTTAAGGAAGAGTTGTATATGATGCAACCAGAAGTTTTTGTCGACCCTAAGGGTGCTAACAAAGTATGCAAGCTCCAGCGCTCCATCTATGGGCTGGTGCAAGCATCTCAGAGTTGGAACATTCGCTTTAATGAAGTGATTAAAGCGTTTGGGTTCATACAGGTTTACGGAGAAGCCTGTCTGTACAAGAAAGTGAGTGGGAGCTCTGTAGCTTTCCTCGTACTGTATGTGGATGACATATTATTGATGGGGAATGATATAGAGATGTTGGAGAGCATAAAGGCCTATTTGAACAAGAGTTTTTCAATGAAGGACCTTGGAGAAGCTGCATACATATTAGGCATCAAGATCTATAGAGATAGATCGAGACGCCTCATAGGTCTTTCGCAAAGTACATACCTTGACAAGATATTGAAGAAATTCAATATGGAAAACTCAAAGAAAGGGTTCTTGCCAGTTTTGCAAGGTATGAGATTGAGTAAGACTCAGTCGCCGACCACGGCAGCAGATAGAGAGAAGATGAGTCCTGTCCCCTACGCTTCAGCCGTGGGCTCTCTAATGTATGCCATGCTGTGTACCAGACCTGATATAAACCTTGCCATAAGCTTGGTAGGGAGGTACCAAAGTAATCCCGGTGCGGAACACTGGACAGCGGTCAAGAATATCCTTAAGTACCTGAAAAGGACTAAGGAAATGTTTCTCGTTTATGGAGGTGACGAAGAGCTCGTCGTAAAGGGTTACGTCGACGCTAGCTTCGACACAGATCCGGATGACTCTAAGTCATAGACCGGATACGTATATGTGTTGAATGGTGGGGCAGTGAGCTGGTGCAGCAGCAAGCAAGAAGTCGTGGCAGCATCTACATGTGAAGCGGAGTACATAGCTGCTTCAGAAGCGGCTCATGAAGGAATTTGGATGAAGGAGCTCATCACCGACCTTGGAGTGGTTCCAAGCGCGTCGGGTCCTATGACACTCTTCTGTGATAACACTGGAGCCATTGCCATAGCCAACGAGCCCAGGTTTCACCGGAAGACGAAGCACATCAAGCGCCGCTACAACTCCATCCAGGACCATGTCCAGAGTGGAGTGATAGATATTTGTAAAGTACACACGGATCTGAATATTGCAGACCCGTTGACTAAACCTCTTCCACGAGCAAAACATGATCAACACCATAATGCTATGGGTGTTCGATACATCACAATGTAACTAGATTATTGACTCTAGTGCAAGTGGGAGACTGTTGGAAATATGCCCTAGAGGCAATAATAAAATGGTTATTATCATATTTCCTTGTTCATGATAATCGTCTATCGTTCATGCTATAATTGTATTAACAGGAAACAGTAATACATGTGTGAATGAATAGATCACAATGTGTCCCTAGCAAGCCTCTAGTTGGCTAGCTCGTTAGTTAATAGATGATCATGGTTTCCTGATCATGGGCATTAGATGTCATTGATAACGGGATCACATCATTCGGAGAATGATGTGATGGACAAGACCCAATCCTAAGCCTAGCACTAGATCGTATTGTTCGTATGCTAAAGCTTTTCTAATGTCAAGTATTTTTTTTTCGACCGTGAGATTGTGCAACTCCCAGATACCGTAGGAGTGCTTTGGGTGTATCAAACGTCACAACGTAACTGGATGACTAAAAAGGTGCACTACGGGTACCTCCGAAAGTGTCTGTTGGGTTTGCACGAATCGATATCGGGATTTGTCACTCCGTGTGACGGAGAGGTATCTCTGGGCCCACTCGGTAGAACATCATCATGAGCTCAATGTGACTAAGGGGTTAGTCACACGATGACATGCTACGGAACGAGTAAAGAGACTTACCGGTAACGAGATTGAACAAGGTATAGGTATACCGACGATTGAATCTCGGGCAAGTTCTATACCGACAGACAAAGGGAATCGTATATGGGATTGATTGAATCCTTGACATCGTGGTTCATCCGATGAGATCATCGTGGAGCTAGTGGGAGCCACCATGGGTATCCAGATCCCGCTGATGGTTATTGGCCAGAGAGGTGTCTCGGTCATGTCTGCCTGTCTCCCGAACCCGTAGGGTCTACACACTTAAGGTTCGATGACGCTAGGGTTATAGGGAATTGTTGTACAAGGTTACCGATAGTTGTTCGGAGTCCCGGATGAGATCCCGGACGTCACGAGGAGCTCCGGAATGGTCTGGAGGTAAATATTGATATATTGGACGGATGGTTTCGGACACCGGAAGTGTTTCGGGCATCACCGTAACGTACCGGGACCACCGGGACCACCGGAGGTGGTCCCGGGGGACCACCGAAGGGGGGCTGCGACCCCGAGAGGTAAGATGGGCTAAGTGGGGGTGGGAACCAGCCCCTAGTTGGGCTGGTGCGCCTCCCCACTCAGCCCATGGCGCAGGGGAAAGAAAAAGGGGGGCAAACCCTAGGCCAGGTGGGCCTAAGGCCCACCAGTGGGTGCGCCACCCCCTCCTCCCCATCTGGCCGCCGCACCACCCATCTGGGAGGGCTGCCGCACCCCCTAGGGTGGGAACCCTAGGGGTGGCACCCCCTCTCCCCTTCCCCTATATATAGTGGGAACTTTTGGCCTTTGGAGGACACGGTTTTCCCTCTCCCTCGGCGCAGCCCTGCACTTCTTCCTCCTCCTCTCTGCCGGCGCTTGGCGAAGCCCTGCCGGGAGACCTCGTCCCTCCACCGACACCATGCCGTCGTGTTGCTGGACTTCTTCCCCAACCTCTCCCTCCTCCTTGCTGGATCAAGGTGTGGGAGACGTCACCGGGCTGCACGTGTGTTGAACGCGGAGGTGCCGTTGTTCGGCACTAGATCGGAATCGCCGCGAGTACGACTCCATCAACCGCGTTCTAGCAACGCTTCCGCTTAGCGATCTTCAAAGGTACGAAGATGCTCTTACCCCTCTCTCGTTGCTGGTCTCTCCATAGGAAGATCTGAACATGCGTAGGAAATTTTTTGAATTTATGCTACGTTACCCAACAGTGGCATCCGAGCCAGGTTTTCTATGCGTAGATTCTATGCACGAGTAGAACACAAAAGTTGTGGGCGATGGTTTGTCAATTTGCTTGCCGTTACTAGTCTTATTCGTTTCTGGCGGTATTGTGGGATGAAGCGGCCCGGACCGACCTTACACGTACGCTTACGTGAGACTGGTTCCACCGACAGACATGCACATCGTGCATAAAGGTGGCTAGCGGGTGTCTGTCTCTCCTACTCTAGTCGGATTGGATTTGATGAAAAGGGTCTTTATGAAGGGTAAATAGCTTTGGAATATCATCGTTGTGGCTGTCACGTAGGTAAGAAGGCATTCTTGCTAGAAACCCAAATCAGCCACGTAAAACTTGCAACAACAATTAGAGGACGTGTAACTTGTTTTTGCAGGGTTTGACATGTGATGTGATATGGCCAAAGTTGAGATGTTGCATGTATGATGTATGAGATGATCATGTTATTGTAATAGGTTTCACGACTTGCATGTCGATGAGTACGACAACCGGCAGGAGCCATAGGAGTTGTCTTAATTTATTGTATGAGATGCAACGCCATGTGCTTACTATTTTACTTCATTGCTAACGGCTAGCCATAGTAGTAGTTGGCGTGGCAACTTCACGGATACACGATGATGGAGATCATGATGATGGAGATCATGGTGTCACGCCGGTGACGATGATGATCATGCGATGCCTGAAGATGGAGATCGAAAAAGCAAAGATGATAATGGCCATATCATGTCACTATATGATTGCATTGTGATGTTTATCATGTTTTACATCTTATTGCTTAAAATGACGGTAGCTTAATAAGATGATCCCTCTTAAAATTTCGAGAACGTATTCCCCTAAGTGTGCACCGTTGCGAAGGTTCGTTGTCTCGAAGCACCACGTGATGATCGGGTGTGATAGATTCTAACGTCCGCATACAACGGGTGTAAGCCAGATTTACACACGCAAAACACCTAGGTTGACTCGACGAGCTTAGCATGTACAGACATGACCTCGAATACAAGAGACCGAAAGGTCGAACATGAGTCGTATGGTTGAATACGATCAGCATGAAGTTGCTCACCATGGTGACTAGTCCGTCTCACGTGATGATCAGACACGGGTTAGTCAACATGGATCATGTATCACTTAGATGACTAGAGGGATGTCGATTTAAGTGGGAGTTCATACTTAATTTGATTAAATGAACTTAATTATCATGAACTTAGTCTAAAAGTTGTCTTTATAAATATTGTAGATGTCCAACGTCAACCTCAACTTCAATGCATTCCTAATGAAAAACAAGCTGAAAGATGATGGTAGCAACTATGCGGACTGGGTTCGCAACCTGAAGCTCATCCTTGAAGCAAGTAAAAAGGCTTATGTCCTTAATGCGCCGCTAGGTGACCCTCTCGCTCCCGCAGCAGCCCAGGACATTCTAAACGTCTGGCAAGCGCGGAGTGATGACTACTCTCTGGTCAGGTGTGGCATGTTATACAGTCTAGAAACGGGGCTCCAAAGATGTTTTGAGCAACACGGGGCATATGAGATGTTCCAAGAGCTGAAGCTAGTTTTTCAAGCTCATGCCCGTGTCGAGAGATATGAAGTCTCCGACAAGTTCTTCAGCTGTAAGATGGAGGAGAACAGTTCTGTCAGTGAGCACATACTCAAAATGTCTGGGTTACATGGTCGTCTGACTTCACTTGGAGTCGAACTTCCGGATGATGCTATCATTGACAGAATCCTCCAGTCTCTCCCACCAAGCTACAAAGGCTTTGTGCTTAACTACAACATGCAAGGGATGGAGAAAACCATTCCCGAGTTGTACTCGATGCTTAAGTGTGCAGAAGTAGAAATCAAGAAGGAGCATCAAGTGTTGATGGTCAACAAGACCACTAGTTTCAAGAAAGGCAGGGGTAAGAAGAACTTCAAGAAAGACGGCAAAGCTGTTGCCACGCCCGGTAAGCGAGATGCCAGGAAGAAGAAAAAGAACGGACCCAAGCCTGAGACTGAGTGCTTCTATTGCAAGGGAAAGGGTCACTGGAAGCGGAACTGCCCCAAATACTTAGCGGACAAGAAGGCCGGCAACGTTAAAGGTATATGTGATATACATGTTATTGATGTGTACCTTACCAGCGCTCGTAGTAGCTACTGGGTATTTGATACCGGCGCTGTTGCTTACATTTGCAACTCAAAGCAGGAACTGCGGAATAAGCGGAGACTGGCCAAGGACGAGGTGACGATGCGCGTCGGGAATGGTTCAAAGGTCGATGTGATCGCCGTGGGCACGCTACCTCTACATCTACCATCGGGATTAGTTTTAAACCTTAATAATTGTTATTTAGTACCAGCTTTAAGCATGAACATTGTATCAGGGTCTTGCTTAATGCGAGACGGCTACTCATTTAAGTCAGAGAATGATGGTTGTTCTATTTATATGAGTGATATGTTTTATGGTCATGCTCCGCTGGTGAATGGTTTATTCTTGATGAATCTCGATCGTGATGTTACACATATTCATAGCGTGAGTACCAAAAGATGCAAAGTTGATAATGATAGTCCCACATACTTGTGGCACTGTCGCCTTGGTCATATCGGCGTTAAACGCATGAAGAAGCTCCATACTGATGGACTATTAGAGTCTCTTGACTTTGAATCATTTGACACATGCGAACCGTGCCTCATGGGCAAGATGACTAAGACTCCATTCTCAGGAATAATGGAGAGAGCAACCGACTTATTGGAAATAATACATACTGATGTGTGTGGTCCAATGAACGTTGAAGCTCGCGGTGGTTATCGTTATGTTCTCACTCTCACCGATGATTTGAGTAGGTATGGGTATATCTACTTGATGAAGCACAAATCTGAGACGTTTGAAAAGTTCAAGGAATTTCAGAGTGAGGTTGAGAATCAACGTGACAGAAAAATTAAATGTCTACCATCCGATCGTGGAGGAGAATATTTGAGTCACGAGTTTGGCACACACCTAAGGAAGTGTGGAATCGTTTCACAACTGACACCGCCTGGCACACCGCAGCGCAACAGAGTGTCTGAATGTCGTAATCGCACATTATTAGATATGGTATGATCTATGATGTCTCTCACCGACTTACCGCTATCATTTTGGGGATACGCATTAGAAACTGCAGCATTCACTCTAAATAGGGCACCGTCTAAATCCGTTGAGACGACACCGTATGAACTATGGTTTGGCAAGAAACCCAAGTTGTCGTTTCTTAAAGTTTGGGGCTGCGATGCTTATGTGAAGAAACTTCAACCAGAAAAGCTCGAACCGAAAGCGGAGAAATGCGTATTCATAGGATACCCTAAGGAAACTATTGGGTATACCTTCTATCTTAGATCCGAAGGTAAAACCTTTGTTGCCAAGAACGGATCCTTTCTAGAGAAAGAGTTTCTCTCGAAAGAAGTAATTGGGAGGAAGGTAGAACTTGATGAGGTAATTACACCCCCTCTCGAACAGGAAAGTAGCGCAGCGCGGGAAGTTGTTCCTGTGGCGCCTACACCGACTGAAGAGGAAGTTAATGATGATGATCATGAAGCTTCGGATCAAGTTACTACTGAACCGCGAAGGTCCACAAGGGTACGCTCCGCACTAGAGTGGTACGGCAACCCTGTGGTGGAAATCATGTTGTTAGACAACGGTGAACCTTCGAACTATGAAGAAGCGATGGCGAGCCCGGATTCCAACAAATGGCTTGAGGCCATGAAATCCGAGATAGGATCCATGTATGAGAACAAAGTATGGACTTTGGTGGACTTTCCCGATGACCGGCGAGCCATAGAAAATAAATGGATCTTCAAGAAGAAGACTGATGCAAACGGTAATGTAACCGTTTACAAAGCTCGACTTGTCGCAAAGGGTTTTCAACAAATTCAAGGAGTTGACTACGAAGATACCTTCTCTCCCGTAGCGAAGCTGAAATCAGTCCGAATCATGTTAGCAATTTCCGCCTTTTATGATTATGAAATTTGGCAAATGGACGTCAAAACGGCGTTCCTTAACGGGAACCTTAAGGAAGAGTTGTATATGATGCAACCAGAAGGTTTGTCGACCCTAAGGGTGCTAACAAAGTATGCAAGCTCCAGCGCTCCATCTATGGGCTGGTGCAAGCATCTCGGAGTTGGAACATTCGCTTTAATGAAGTGATTAAAGCGTTTGGGTTCATACAGGTTTACGGAGAAGCCTGTCTGTACAAAGAAAGTGAGTGGGAGCTCTGTAGCTTTCCTCGTACTATATGTGGATGACATATTATTGATGGGGAATGATATAGAGATGTTGAAGAGCATAAAGGCCTATTTGAACAAGAGTTTTTCAATGAAGGACCTTGGAGAAGCTGCAAACATATTAGGCATCAAGATCTATAGAGATAGATCGAGACGCCTCATAGGTCTTTCACAATGTACATACCTTGACAAGATATTGAAGAAATTCAATATGGAAAACTCAAAGAAAGGGTTCTTGCCAGTTTTGCAAGGTATGAGATTGAGTAAGACTCAGTCGCCGACCACGGCAGCAGATAGAGAGAAGATGAGTTCTGTCCCCTACGCTTCAGCCGTGGGCTCTCTAATGTATGCCATGCTGTGTACCAGACCTGACATAAACCTTGCCATAAGCTTGGTAGGGAGGTACCAAAGTAATCTCGGTGCGGAACAATGGATAGTGGTCAAGAATATCCTTAAGTACCTGAAAAGGACTAAGGAAATGTTTCTCGTTTATGGAGGTGACGAAGAGCTCGTCGTAAAGGGTTACGTCGACGCTAGCTTCGACACAGATCCGGATGACTCTAAGTCACAGACCGGATACGTATATGTGTTGAATGGTGGGGCAGTGAGCTGGTGCAGCAGCAAGCAAGAAGTCGTGGCAGCATCTACATGTGAAGCGGAGTACATAGCTGCTTCAGAAGCGGCTCATGAAGGAATTTGGATGAAGGAGCTCATCACCGACCTTGGAGTGGTTCCAAGCGCGTCGGGTCCTATGACACTCTTCTGTGATAACACTGGAGCCATTGCCATAGCCAAGGAGCCCAGGTTTCACCGGAAGACGAGGCACATCAAGCGCCGCTACAACTCCATCCAGGACCATGTCCAGAGTGGAGTGATAGATATTTGTAAAGTACACACGGATCTGAATATTGCAGACCCGTTGACTAAACCTCTTCCACGAGCAAAACATGATCAACACCATAATGCTATGGGTGTTCGATACATCACAATGTAACTAGATTATTGACTCTAGTGCAAGTGGGAGACTGTTGGAAATATGCCCTAGAGGCAATAATAAAATTGTTATTATCATATTTCCTTGTTCATGATAATCGTCTATCGTTCATGCTATAATTGTATTAACAGGAAATAGTAATACATGTGTGAATGAATAGATCACAATGTGTCCCTAGCAAGCCTCTAGTTGGCTAGCTCGTTAGTCAATAGATGATCATGGTTTCCTGATCATGGGCATTAGATGTCATTGATAACGGGATCACATCATTGGGAGAATGATGTGATGGACAAGACCCAATCCTAAGCCTAGCACTAGATCGTATTGTTCGTATGCTAATGCTTTTCTAATGTCAAGTATTTTTTTCTTCGACCGTGAGATTGTGCAACTCCCGGATACCGTAGGAGTGATTTGGGTGTATCAAACGTCACAACGTAACTGGGTGACTATAAAGGTGCACTACGGGTACCTCCGAAAGTGTCTGTTGGGTTGGCACGAATCGAGATCGGGATTTGTCAGTATCTCTGGGCCCAGTCGGTAGAACATCATGATGAGCTCAATGTGACTAAGGGGTTAGTCACACGATGATGTGCTACGGAACGAGTAAATAGACTTACCGGTAACGAGATTGAACAAGGTATAGGTATACCGACGATCGAATCTCGGGCAAGTTCTATACCGACAGACAAAGGGAATCGTATACGGGATTGATTGAATCCTTGACATCGTGGTTCATCCGATGAGATCATCGTGGAGCTAGTGGGAGCCACCATAGTATCCAGATCCCGCTGATGGTTATTGGCCAGAGAGGTGTCTCGGTCATGTCTGCCTGTCTCCCGAACCCGTAGGGTCTACACACTTAAGGTTCGATGACGCTAGGGTTATAGGGAATTGTTGTACGAGGTTACCGATAGTTGTTCGGAGTCCCGGATGAGATCCCGGACGTCACGAGGAGCTCCGAAATGGTCCGGAGGTAAAGATTGATATATAGGACGGATGGTTTCGGACACCGGAAGTGTTTCGGGCATCACCGGTAACGTACCGGGACCACCGGGACCACCGGAGGTGGTCCCGGGGGACCACCGAAGGGGGGCTGCGACCCCGAGAGGTAAGATGGGCTAAGTGGGGGTGGGAACCAGCCCCTAGTTGGGCTGGTGCGCCTCCCCACTCAGCCCATGGCGCAGGGGAAAGAAAAAGGGGGGCAAACCCTAGGCCAGGTGGGCCTAAGGCCCACCAGTGGGCGCCACCCCCTCCTCCCCATCTGGCCGCCGCACCACCCATCTAGGAGGGCTGCCGCACCCCCTAGGGTGGGAACCCTAGGGGTGGCACCCCCTCTCCCCTTCCCCTATATATAGTGGGCACTTTTGGCCTTTGGAGGACACGGTTTTCCCTCTCCCTCGGCGCAGCCCTGCATTTCTTCCTCCTCCTCTCTGCAGGCGCTTGGCGAAGCCCTGCCAGGAGACCTCGTCTCTCCACCGACACCATGCCGTCGTGTTGCTGGACTTCTTCCCCAACCTCTCCCTCCTCCTTGCTGGATCAAGGTGCGGGAGACGTCACCGGGCTGCACGTGTGTTGAACGCGGAGGTGCCGTTGTTCGGCACTAGATCGGAATCGCCGCGAGTATGACTCCATCAACCGCGTTCTAGCAACGCTTCCGCTTAGCGATCTTCAAAGGTACGAAGATGCTCTTACCCCTCTCCCATTGCTGGTCTCTCCATAGGAAGATCTGAACATGCGTAGGAATTTTTTTGAATTTATGCTACGTTACCCAACAGTGACGTCACCCAGTGACGGAAGGGGTAGCGAGGCACGCATCATGTTGTTGCCATAAAGGGTAAAAAGATGGGGTTTTCATCATTGGTTTGAGATTATCCCTCTACATCATGTCATCTTGCTTAAGGCGTTACTCTGTTCGTCATGAACTCAATACACTAGATGCATGCTGGATAGCGGTCGATGTGTGGAGTAATAGTAGTAGATGCAGAAAGTATCGGTCTACTTGTCTCGAACGTGATGCCTATATGTATGATCATTGCCTTAGATATCGTCAATAATTAGGAAATAAAAACAGATTTAATCAATTCAATTAAATGCTATTATGACATCAGCATGATGTCATGCTGACATCAACAGTTGGCTGGTCAACTGACTAGTGGGTCCCATGTGTCATAGACACAATTTTTTAATTAGGGTTAACTATTAGTTAATCACATTAATTTAGTGGGGGACCCAGGTTTTATATTCTAATAGGGTAATTATTTATCTATGTTAACATATTACTAATTTATCAATTTAATTGATTAACTAATTAATTAAATAATATATCTATTTATTTATTTATTTTTATTTAATAAAAACATATTTATATTTATATTTATTTTTATGTTTTTAGGAGGGACACCACCTGTTATTTGGTGGGAGTGGTGGGGCCCTACTGTCATTGGGACAGCGAGCCCACACATACGCTACACACACATCCATACCACTAATTTCATACATACAACATATACACATATTCCATATACATACACACATATTTCATACATATATCCATACATATATTTGCATACATACACATATACATACATTCATTTCTTTTTTTCTTTTCTTTTTCCTATCATCTCTTTCCTTTTTCTATTCCAACTCTCTGCTCACCTCTGTGTACATGTCTCTCTCTCAACAGAGAGACAATAACAAAACTCCATCTCCTCCTCTTACAGGAGATCAACGGCGTTGGGACGGGGCGATGAACGCTGTAACAAAACTGGAGAGTGAAGGAGAGGGAGAGGGGGCGTTCTCACCCACGTTGTAGGGAGGCAGGGTCGACGAGGCTCGATGGAGCCGACGGGGAAGCGGAGGAGGACGACGACGAGGTGGAGGTCGAGGTGGATACGACATGGGGCTGGTGGCGCCGCCGTGGGGCTCCGGGACGGTGGAGGAGGTTGGTGGCGGTGCGGGGTGAGGGAGGGCCGGCGAGGCGCGTCGGCTGAGGGCTCGCGCGGCGGTGGGGAGACGGTCGCCGATGCGGTGGGTGGCACTGGTGGCGGGGCTCGAGCTAGGGGATGGGGCGACGTGGGAGGAGAGGCGCGGGCGCTCCTGTCGATGGGTGGGGCGACGGGATTGAGGGAGATTGAGGCCCACGAGGGGCTGGGCGAGGAGCGGGGCATGGGGTACGGGGCTGATGAGGGAGGGAGTGCGCTCGCAAGGGGGAGTGCGCTCGCGAGGGGCTGAGGAGCGAGGCGTCGGGAGAGAGCGACGGGATCTGGGGATAGGTGGGGAGGGCGAGGAGATCGAACCAACGCTCGGTCCCTTGGTTCCTGGCGGCCCGTGGGAATGGGGAGGGGAGGGCCGAGCGATAGGGTTCCCCCCTGGGGGTCTTATACCCCGAGGCGAAATGTGTTGTGGGGGGATTCCGCCAGCTGGGCCATTTGGCCCAGTTGGGCCAGGGGCTTTTGGGGTTTTTCTTTTTCCTTTTTTTTCTTTCTATTATTTTTTCAATAGTTTCTGTTTTAATTATATAGTGGTTTTAATTAATTTCAAAAATGCCCGATTCAATTCTATAAATTGTTAAGGAATATTTGTAACTCATCCGACATTTTTATTTTAACATTCGAAAACTTTTCTCGTTCGACTTATTTTTAAAATTTGAATTTGACTCAATTTCGACTAACACGAGATCAACGATAGAAATCACGGTGACGTGGCATCATTAGCGTGGGATCACTGTAGCTTAATTACATACATTACCATAGCAAAAGTTGAGGATGTCACAAATGTGGTCCTTGGTTCTCGTGGTATTTTTGGGACAGATGCCAGGGGTGGCTTAAAGAGATGATAGCAAGGCCAACGTGGAGATCCGGAATGGGTTGGGCAGGAGTACGCGGTGATTTACCTAGGTTCGGGGCCCTCATGTGAAGGTAACACTGCTACTCCTGCATGTGTGGTGTATATAGAGAGTATATACTTGTACATGGTGCTCCTTGAGCTATTTGGAGGAAGAAGAAGGAGGTTGGGAGCTCTCTATAGAGTGGGGAACGAGAGAATGGGGGAGCGAGGGAGAATCCTCCTCCTCCTATGTGTGTGTGCATTTGTGTGTCTATCTCTATGTCTCTGGCTCCCCGTAGGCTAGCTCCCTGGGTCACCTTATAAAGGGGTGCCCAGGGGACAAAGGCTGGACCACGTGGCCTAACTTTACTATAAGACATAATGGGTGAGGGGCCCCGCCTGGTCTAACTTCACTGTTGGAGGTGACCGGTGCGTAGTGATGGAGACTAGACTACTGGGGTGTAGTGTTGCACGCTGCTGCTCCCATCTTGTCTGATGGGACACTGCAGCTGAGCTCGTTGGGCTCCACCGTGTCACAACCCTAGATTGTGTTTGTTGTTTTTATTTTTGGTTGCATCAGAAAGCATCCATGCATCATGTTAAAATCCTTTTGAACCCTAAATGGGGGTGACCTAATCCAATCCCCATATGGATTAAACCAAATATAAAGCACATTTGAGTCAATGAATCCAAAATGGCCTCATAAAAACCCTAGCAAATGGGATTAACCTCAAATCAAATGACCGGACCAAACCAACAAAACTTAGGCTTCAAAAGAAATATTTGAAACCTGTGAAAATTATTGATGGAATTATTTCAATTACTTCCGTTTTTAATAAATAAATAAAATATTACAAAATAAATAAATAAATGTTCAGTGTGTGTGGAATAATCCACTCAACCACACAAACAAATTTTCAGGTTTTGTCACAAATGTTTTGGATCTGAAATCAAAACAAAACAAATAAAACAAATAGAAAAGAGAGAGAGAGGAGAGGATTACGTGGCGCTTACCTGGCCCAGCCCAACCCACCAGCGCCTCCCCTGGTCGTCGTCTTCCCCGAGCAGCTGCGTGGCAGCAGCACAGCGACCGCGGCCGCCTCCTGCTTCACGCTGGCGCGCGTGTCCCCGAGCCTATCTCCATGCGAGGAGACGCCCTGGAGCGGCCTCCTTCCATTCCCTCCTTCTTTCACCTGTCTCACCCCCTCCTCGAGCTCGCCTTCCCCTCAGATCCGAGAGCCGACGGCGTCAAATTCATCGCCTCCGACGCCTACCCGACCAAGATGAGCCCATCTTTCTGTCCGCCATGAGCTCCTATTCCTTTCCCCTCTATCCCCGTCGAGCCTGCCTCCTCTAACCCCCTAGCCGCCGGAGCCCGAAGCTCCTCAACACCGACCATGTCGCCACCGTAGCCGACGTGGATTCTGGCGACCATTTGGTCCAGCTCCTCCTTCCCTTGATGCGGCCGAGCCTCAGCTACCCGTAGCACCTCCCCGCGTCTCAAATGGATGGTCGTAGCGGTTTTCCAATGAGCTCCGCCGTGTCTGGTGTCGCCGGCTTTGAGCAGCCGGTGGTTACGATCCTTTTGACCAAGGGTTTGACTCGTGTGAGTCATAAACACGTGGGACCAGCCCCTAGATTAATTTAGTTAAGCGCTTAATTAAATTAATTAATTTCTATAAGTAACATAGGTCCCTCATGTGTGGACCCTTCGGACTAATAAGCCCAGTTTAAAACTAAACCTTTTACTTAAAGCTGAGCCACTGACGTGTGGACCCCACACGTCAGGTTTGACTTTGACCACGTTAGTTGACCTGCTGAGGTCATGCTGACGTAGTGCTGATGCAATAAAACTTTTCTAGATTAAATCAATTTAGGAAATTTGAGAAAATACTAAAAACTTCTAAAAATCAAAGGAATTCAACAGTAACTCGAATGAAAATAATTTATATATGAAAAATTATCAAAAAAATCCAAAGAATCTATTTATGGCATTTTCATGTATGTTAGAAAAACTTTTGTCTTATGTTTTGGACAAATCAAATGAAATCCATTTAAATAATCATATATGGAGTTTGAATTTGAACCTTTGGTTCAAACTAACTTCATTTAAATGCTAGATGCATTAGCTCAATCAACAAAATTCTACCATGACATGATCATGCATCATAGTGTTGCATTTTTGTGAAGTAAATATTATTCTTTTTGTGTTTGCCGGTGATGTTCCCTCTCGGTAGACGATGGTTCCGACGATGTGATCGTTGACATTGATGAAGACTCATTGCTATCTTCAGAACTGGCAGGCAAGCAACCCCCCTTGAGCATTTCCATATCCATCAATGTTTACCAACATCCATGCCAAGGATACTAGCAACACATCATACTACCATGATGAATAGTGATGGAGGATGCAGATGCAAAGGAAGACAACACTTTCTGAGAATTATCCTTAGCGATGCCAAGGAAACGAAACCTGGATAATCGATCGAGAGACATTTAGCATTCCGCTTCTAATGTTCTCCTTGATGTAATAGATAACTTAACTTCTTGGTATCTAGAACATCAAGTAAAGTTCGGACTTCGGGGCTCAAAGGGGGTCCATGAGGAATAACTTCCAAAAAAAGTCATACAACGTCCTCACAGGGAGATGGCTAAGGTTGCTGATGCAAGATATTATAATATTAAGTCTTCCGGGTAGGTGTGTTAGCCACGACATCCCTTTACTGGGTTACACAGAGACCAATATTGAAATTCTTGGGAAAAGTTCCAACCATTATAACTGCCTGAGATTCAGCTCTGGTTGGTGACATGATGTTTCAGACTAAGCATGTCTGAAAACAAAGTTTGCAACACAAATCGACGAGATAACATTGCGAGATTCTCGGGAAATGTACTACGGAACACAACTCCAAAACATGAGCTGGATGGCAAGACCCACGTGAACACAGTGTCTAAGACAAATGTGAACACATATAAATCTGACAACAACACACTACCGAGTTCTGGGTGGGAATCATCATTGCGGATGACGCATCCATGTGCAAGTCCGTCTGGTACCTTACGGAATGGAACTTAGCTTCTTTTCCTTGAACAAATCAATAAGTGGCTTGGTGTGCTAGGAATTACATATGGAGTGGAGATAATCAGTCTATCAAACCATAGAATACTTCATACATGCATGCATGACTTGGAATGGATCCGAAGAAAACAAATTAACTTTTCTCAAATTCACGGTGGCTACTTCCATCCAATGCACATGAATTAGAGGAAGTCACTTCTTACACCTAACGTATACCTCGTGCACGAGACACGAAGACAATGTCTACAAAGTTTCCAACACTAGCTTAATATCCAACATAGATCATGGAACTAATGAAAATGTTGTAGATGGACTCAACAAAAATTCATCGGGCTACCCATATAAATGGATTTCCACAACTATGTGAGCAAGATAATAGCATTGGTCAGATCAAAGAATATAATGGTGTATGCTCAAGGAAATCCACGAGTAAGACACCGTTACGAAAATCTTTGGTTCTGAGTTTGATTTGACAATAGCCCATACTCAAATAAAAAAATTGGACAAGATAATATATACAACAATTGATCACACGAATCAAGTGATGAAATATCATCTTCCTACAACACTCACACACACGCCACAAAGGTATCCCTTTGAAATGAACTAAGTTAGGCAAAGCTTTTATCTTCCAACTCTCCAAGTTGTTGTTTAGCTTAGCCAACTAGTTTCAGAGGTATCCAACATAGACTCTTGGAGAAGGGGTGGTTTATAGGAAAATCAAATTGATCACGAGCTCAACATATCAGCCAGGAAACAACCTGGTAATACTTCTGAGAATATATTCGAAAAATCAGGAACCACCGATATGTTATTAAGCTGGGGAACAAACTCGCTTTTCAGTGCAAGATGATATGATCAAAGAGTGAAGGATTGACACAATCCTAACCCATTGATTGAAAAGTGCACCAAGAAAATGGACTAGGTAGCACGGTCAATCTTAGGATGACGATTCAATCACCATCACCATAAGAGTGAAATTTATTGTCCATTAACTACCAAGCAATGGCATTGCTAGGAGCATTGATTTCACACATCATGGTTCGCTTGTCGATATTCCGGTTACAACCAACACGGAGACCGAGGGATGAACAATGATAGCGAAAGGTATCACTACCTCAAGAGATCATAAGAGATGGTGCAATTCTCATGACATTCTTAACAAACGAGGGTAATACTCCAAGATAGAACATAACAAAAGCTAGATTGACATTTGATCTGCGGAATACAACTACTTTGACCCAATCCAAGAAATGTATGTGATACTGGACTTTGCTTCTCCCAGTCATTCTGAAATAGAATGGCTCGATAGACTACCAGAACAAAAACATCGATGACACGAATGCACAACTACTCTTAACTATCCTCTCATAAATGAAGTTTAGAATACAACTAGATAGGGCCAACTCAAGAGCACATGATTTTCTGAGTTGTGGATGCATAGATTAGCATGTCAAACGAGTTCAACATAATTCTTCGAGATAACCCATGCAGAAGGGCGGAGTTGGCAGTCACAATATGGGGTAGAGAACTCATCACAAGCACTCTTGTTGTGATCTTTAGTTCACAAAAAACTTCTGCTAGAGATGGTTCATGATAGGGGAAGAATGATATACCATGAACCTCGAGGACTAGAAGAAGGTTACTAGTCATCCTAAAGGAACGAGCATTTACTAACAACAGAAGTGGGCAGAGAGATCCTTGGGTTCAAGAACCCAAAAATAGAATACCTACTACCTAAATAACATCACGGGATCTTTTCGAAAATGATGGCCAGAATTATCACACTGCAAACCAAAATGCAACTAGACTATTGGGTGGTTTCCAAGGTAACATGGTTTCCTAATACTTCAACAATAGGTCAAGGTAAGAAAGTACCTCAACAAAATAATTAGCATGCTTTGTGTGGCCAAAAAGACATCGGAAACAGGAGGAAGGAATTTGTAAATTTCATTAGATTGTTTAGAAACCTTGGAAAACTCGGACATCATAATGGCTATACGGGCATGAAATATAAGGAAACCTGCATGAAAACTAACAACATAATAATGAATTCTTATGGAGCCTCTGATCCTTGAAGACAACAACTTTCCTATAAGTCTCGAGCATAGTAACTCGTCATCCTAATTGATAGATGAGAAAGCCTAATTCTTAAACTCCGTAGAATAAGGAAGAGGATGACTCAGAATAAGAATGACACAAGGAAAGGAGTAAAAAGAGCCTTACGTTCCCTTCCACAAGCAATTCCCTTATATACCTAAAGAGTTGCTAGACATAAGATCGACCAGTTTGGCTTGGTTATCCTATAGGAAGTCAATCTTTGATACCAAAGCTGTTGGGACCACGATCCTAAATCATAAGAACCCAGCTTGTAACACCTCACATCACTTTGCGGCCACATGCACGGTAAACTCCACGGCTGCCACCTTACCTTGGCCGAGACCATTTGCATCTTTTGGCTCATGTATATGAATGTGTCGCTAGCATTCAAACGACAAAGAACCCGGGTCGACATGACTAGTTATAAACCCAAGTGGTACATCCGTACAAGGATAGGGATACATAACCCAACAAAGCTGGTGTCGGTCATCAACGTGTGTAGACGAGTCGTAGCAAGCTACAAGGACTCCATTACACCGTGTGACATTTCCCCGAAGGGACAGACACAACAAAAAAGAAGGATACATGCCGGTCAATCAATGTGTCCGGAGCAGTAGCAAGCTACCAAAGCTCGGTGGAAGCACAAAGAGGCATTTCCCCGTAAAGAGTACTACTAAAGGCACACAACTAGGTGTCGAATCCCAGACATATAATGCATTTCATAACATACACACAATATGCACGATATGTGTAGATACAACATGGCATCACAACATAACTCTATGACTCAAGCTTTTTATTAAAGACTCATAAGAGTCAACATAGTATGATATTACAAACAGGGGTCTCGTGACCTGACACTCAAGTCATACAAACATCAAGCGGAAGCATAACATGTCTAGGTACAGACATCTACTAAAAGTGGCTGGAGGAGCCTGAAAAGCTACAACAACCCTACCATAGGAGCCAGACCTTTGTCTAGGATTCCCAAGCTATTCCGGTCAACATCGAACACATCGCGTAGAAACCTTTAAGGAGAGTAAAATCTTCTCTGCAAAAACATAAATAAAGCAACCGTGAGTACAAAGATACTCAGTAAGGCTTACATCAGAACTATCTACATATGCATCAGTATCAATGAAGGGGTTGTGGAGTTTAATTGCAGCAAGCCAACTTTGACTCTTGGCTAACCTATGCTATGACTACAAGTTCTTTCTTTGAGATGGGACAACGCACACGAGTCCACATATTCACCAATTCAGTACACCACTATGGATCCACTCTCGTCTCCCTACGAGGAAGCCACCATAGCACTCACACTTATCTTGCATGTTTTAGAGTATCCATTTAAATTGTCTATATACCACATAATGTTTCCAAATAGTCCATATCCGAGGACGCGGCTATTCGAATAGATCAATTCACCCTGCAGGGGTATACTTCTTCACACATCCTATCACCACTTAGCACCATATGCACGTCATGCATCTCGGCAACCTTCCAGCGGTAGCACTG
Source organism: Hordeum vulgare subsp. vulgare (assembly GCF_904849725.1). NCBI lineage: Eukaryota > Viridiplantae > Streptophyta > Magnoliopsida > Poales > Poaceae > Hordeum > Hordeum vulgare. The sequence continues at coordinate 418,391,906 of NC_058520.1, read as the reverse complement.
GCATGGGTGTCGGGCAAGACTATTAACCACACAAGACCCTAGTCTAGGTTTATCGCCTGTTTGAGACTGAACCCACATGGAAGTCCGACCGAAGTTTCCTTAACGGCACCAAACGATGTTTGCAGGGTTCCCAAGCCCACCATCTAGGTGCCACTTGGTACACTGTGCCACTGTGTATCTACCGCAGTGAAGCCTACCTCGTCACGTAGAGCTAAACACGGCCGCATTGAAGTGGGGATTGAAGAAACCCTAGCATCTCACTTATCCAACCCAATTCAAATAATGTGAAAATTCAATGAACCCAAAATGGCCTTAAAAATGTTCATCTTTTCTGTTAAATATCGTAAACAATATTACATGGGTGGATATTATTTTAAAAACACCTTTGGCATTTTAATTAATCCACAAAAGGCAGTGATAATACCCAAACAATTAGTTATAAATATTTCAAGATGTTATAAAATGTTGAAACATTTTGTGGAGCTTGGAATTATTCCAAATATCACCCCATAAATATATTCAGCAATTTAGGGAATAGTTTGGAGCCAAAAATAAATAAAACAAATGTCCGAATTGTAAAACAGAAAAGAAATAAAAATAAAATGGGAGAAAGAGCTTACCTGTCGCTCAAGCCCAACCCAACTCCCTCCTGTCGTCTCCCACCTCTGCCAGTAGGTAGAGGAGGAGGTGGCCGCCGCTTCCCCTCGTCGCAGCACACAGCTGCGTGCTTTCTTGCCTCCCTTGTCGTGCTGGCGCAGGGGATAAGCTTCCCCGAAGTCGTCCCCATTGCTCTCTCCTCGCCATTCGCTCTCCCTCTCTTTCTTCTCTCTGCCGCCATAGCCGCCGCACAAGCTCACCGTCGCCAGCTCGCTCTGGCTGTCCGTCCTTGCCTCTGAGCCACGCAGAAGCTCCGCCGAGACATCCTGAAGCTTCCCAGCAAGCCACACAATGCCGAGAGCTCCCGAGACGCCAGATCGCCGTCATCTTCAACCTTCGACCACCAAGCTCGCTGTCGTCGATTTGTCGTCTCCAGGCCGTCCCCTAGCCAGCTCTCGTCGCCGCTGCCCTCTCTGTGAGCCGAGGAACACATTCATGTGCTTTTCCCCCTCGTTCCTGAGCTGTAGCCCCGATTCCACCGGAGCCCGACGAGATCCACCGTGGGAGCTCGTCGCCGGTGACGCTCCGGTGATCGGTTGGTCCTTCCGAGGGCACCATAAGCTTCAGCTCGTCGAGTAGGTGCCGTAGGAGCCAAGCCCCGCGTGTGTTGAGCACAGTAGTGATGACCTCGACGAGGCCAGAGTTTCGACCTCCGCCAAGCTCGTTGCCGGTGCCGATTCCGGCCACCCCAGCCCCTAGGGTTTGTTCCATCGTGCTTGCAATCGAGTGGCCGATTGTTTAATCCCTTCCGTCGCTCGAATGGTCTTCGGAGATGCATTTCCGATGCCCTCAGCCGTCTCTGGTGTCACCGGAGGCTCTCCGCCGGTGAGTTCAACCTCACCGCCGGTGGGTGATGTCAACTATTCTTCCCCTTTGCAACGGCACCAGAAGAATGCCATTAGCACTCTACGACAATCAAAACTAGAAGAATGTTGTTGACGCCCACCAGCGCGTGGGATCGTAGCAGTTTTCGAGGGTAGAGTATTCGACCCAAATTTGTTCGTTCGCACGACGGGAGGTGAGAGAATACTCTCAAGTATTAGCAGCTGAATAGGTCAGATTCAACCACACCATAAGCAGTGGCAAGGAAAAGTGGTAGTGACAGCAGTAGCAAGTAGCAACAGTAGGAAGCGGCAGTAGTAGCACCAGTAGCAGCAGAGCAAGACAAGTAACAGATGTAGCAACAGTAGTAGTAGCAGCAGAGCAAGACAAGTAACAACAGTAGCAATAGTACTAGTAGCAACAGTAGGACAGACTCGTAGGCAATGGGTCGGTGATTTGTATGGATGATATTCATCATGCAACAGTTATAACATGGAGAGATATGTGGCTAGCTCCCGTTCGTCAATGTGATGTAGGCATGCATTCCGTGTGTCGTCATACGTGCTTAGGGAAAAGAACTTGCATGACATCTATTGTCCATCCCTCCCGTGGCAACGGATTCCAAAAGGAAACTACGGGATATTAAGGTTCTCCTTTTAATAAAGAACCGGACCAACGCATTAGCACTTGGTGAACACATGAACTCCTCAAACTATGGTCATCACCTCGAGTGGTTCCGGTTATTGTCACTTCGGGGTTGTCGGATCATAACACATAGTAGGTAATTACAACTTGCAAGATCGGATCTAAAACAGACATATATTGGTGACAACATAATAATTTCAGATCTGAAATCATGGCACTCGGGCCCTAGTGACAAGCATTAAGCATGGCAAAGTAGTAGCAACATCAATCTCAGAACATAGTGGATTCTAGGGATCAATCCCCATCAAAACTAACTCGAATACATGATAGATCTCATCCTACTCATCACCGCCCAGCGAGCCTACAAATAGATTACTCACGAACGACGAAGACATTCATGGAATTGGAGAGGGAAGAAGGTTGATGATGAGGATGGAGACGATTTCCCCTCTCCGGAGCCCAAGACGGACTCCAGATCTGCCCTCCAGATGAAGAACAGGTGGTGGCGGCGGCTCCGTATCACAAACGCGACGAAAACTTCTCTTCTTATTTTTTCTAGGACGAAAGTGAACTTATCGACCCGAGGTTGGGGGCGGCAGAGCCGTGTGGGCCCCATAAGCCTGCCAACCGCGACCAGGGGGGTGGTGGCGGAGCCAGGGCTTGTGGCCCACTGGCCCACTTGGCGCAGATATTTTTCATATTTTCCAAAACTGCTCCCCGTAGATTTTCAGGATGTTTGGAGAACTTTGATTTCTGCAGAAAAATAACACCAAGGCAATTCTGCTGAAAACAGCGTCAGTCCAGGTTAGTTCCATTCAAATCATGCAAATTAGAGTCCAAAACAAGGGCAAAAGAGTTTGGAAAAGTAGATACGATGGAGACGTATCAACTCCCCCAAGTTTAAAACCTTGCTTGTCCTCAAGCAACTCAGTTGACATTCTGAGAGAGAAAGAAAAACTTTGACAAACTCTATTTGATCTTGTTGTTGCAACTATGTCTAACTCATAACCAGAATTTCAGCAAGATCACAAGTTAACCACATAAGCAAGTGACACAAAGGTCTCACGATAAACTAATATCAATGGCATAATCAGCTAACGAGCAAATAATAATGAGTTTCAAATACCAACACTTCAATCAAAACAAGCATGAAGCAATATGAATAGGTGGTATCTCGCTAGCTCACTCTGAGACCGCAAAACATAAATGCGGAGAACTTTCAAAGATCAAGGGCAGACTAAACATTGTAGTTCACAGCAACGAAGATCCAGTCATAGTCAAACTCAATATCAATCAAAAGCAAAGCATAAAAATGACAGAGGTGCTCTCTAATTGGTGCTTATATAAGAGGAGGATGACTCAATAGGAAAATAAATAGACAGGCCCTTTGGAGAGGGAAGCATTGATTTGGAGAGGTGCCAGAGCTCAAGCTTTGAGAACAGAGATAATAATTTGGGGTGGCATGCTTTCATTGTCAACGCAATGACCAAGAGTTCTCAATATCTTCCATGCTACTCATGCTATAGGCGGTTCCCAAATAGAAAAGTAAAGTTTTAACTCCCCCACCACCAATCAATCACACTCCACGGCTAGCCGAATCCTCGGGTACCGTCCATACTAACATCAATCCGGGGGGAGTCTTGTTTTACAGTTATGTTTTTGATTTAAGCGTGGAACTGGGCATTCCAATTACCGGCCCCTTTCTCGTGAATGACAGTGAATAAACACATGTCGAGGATAACACTCCTAGCATGGAAGATATTAATAGCCCCCTGTCACCACATGAGCGGTTCGGGCATGCAAAACAGACTATTTCTTGAAGGTTTAGAGAATGGCACATGCAAATTTACTTGGAATGGCAGGTAGATACCGCAAATAGGTAGGTATGGTGGACTCTCATGGAAAAACTTTTGGGTTTATGGAAGTGGATGCACAAGAAGTATTCCACTTAGTACAAGTGAAGGCTAGCAAAAGACTGGGAAGCGACCAACTAGAGAGCGACAACAGTCGTCAAGATGCAATGAGTTTGACTAACATTAAATGCAAGCATGAGCAGGATATAAATCACCATGAACACGAACATCATAGAGGCTATGTTGATTTTGTTTCAACTACATGCATGAACATGCGCCAAGTCAAGCCACTTGAAACATTCAAAGGAGAATACCATCCTATCATGTTGGCATTCAAAATCTATGTTGGCATTCAAGACAAACCATTATAATATCTCAACTAAATAAGCATGGCATTAGAAACTATGATCTCTAAGTTGTCATTGCAAACATGGTTCTCTCACAACAAAGCTAAATCTGGGTCGACAAGCTAGTCATATTTACAAAAACAAAATAGATGGAGTTCATACCAGCTTTTCAGTCTCAGTCACTTCATCATATATCATCATTGTTGCCTTTCATTTGCACGATCGAACGATGTGAACAATAATAAGCGCATTGGACTAAGCTGAATCTGCAAGCAAACACAAAGGAGAAGACAAACTAATATGGCTCTTTGAAAGCTAAACAGGTAAGCATGTAAGAACCAATAAACATTGTAACCGATATCTTCTACCTTGACCCAAAGAAAAAGAAAACTATTTACACGGGAAAGCTCCCAACAAGCAAAAGAAGAAAGAAAAATCTTTTTGGGTTTTCTCAAAAGGACACAAAACAAGAAAATAAGAAAATGAAAATAAACTAGCATGGATAATACAGTGGCAAAGTGTAAACACCGGCTAACAGAGTGAAAGCATAAGCATGAATGTAAAGTCGGTGAGAACACATACTCCCTCATGCTTAGGCTTTTGGCCTAGCTTGGTCTACTCCCAAGGTGGGAAATAACCAGCTCCAGGATACTCCGGAGCAGACTGTGGGTGCCACTGCTGTGTGAGCTCCTCTGGCTCCCATTGATAAACTGGCGTCTGGTACTCGACTGGTGGCTCGGGCACGGGCGCGTGTGGTTGGGCCAAGCCCCAATATGCGTAGATATCCGAGGGCATAATAGTGTACCTGCCTATATGAAGATCGAACAAAGAAGGAGCAGGCAAAGTAATAGTCTCTCGAGTACCCTCACTAAATACCAGGTTATAAATCATCCGTCTACTAGCATCTCTATCCAGAAAATCATGGCGAACCATGCTGTCATAATCCAGATATTTCTCAGGGAGAAGCATCTCTCCTTTCTCTCCCAGTCTAATGGGTATCTCAAAGTGTCTGGCAAGAAGGGTAGCATAGATACCTCCATAGACAACACCTTTAGAACGGTTCAGGTTCAACTGTTGAGCTACTATAGCGCCCAAGCTATAAGTCTTATCGTTATAAAGGCCTTCACGCAAAACCGCAAGGTCTAGAGAACTAAGTGATCCAGCCTCCCCACGGCCAATCAAACATTTTCCCACAAATAATGAGAAGTACCAAAGCATAGGAAAATGTATGCTAGCAATTTTAGCGCGAGACACCCCTCTCTCCTCTCCAACAACAATAGAACCAAGAAATCCTCCAAGTCTCGTGGACGAGGGTCACGAATATCCCCAACATAAGGTAATTTGCATACATTGCAAAAATCTTGCAGCGTCATGCACTAGGGGACATCGTATATCATGAACTCAACCATGGGAGGATTCTTCCTTGGATAAAAGTTGAAGCTTTGAACGAAAATATTGGTGAGGAGGAGGTATTGTGAGCACTTATCTTCAACGAATGCAGTAAGACATGCGTTCTCCACCAAGTAATAAAAATCTTCATAAAGTCCGGCGGCGCGCAAAAATTCATCACTTGGCCACTCGCACGCTCGAACTTCTGTGACTCGAGGGACTACATACTTGGGGTGGTTCTTCTCATCCTCCTTGGGGTTACGACTTGAAGAGCCTCTCAAGAACCTCCTCATCTCTTCCTTTTTCTAGCTCTGAAAAATTCTGAAATTTTTAGAGACTTGTAGCAACTACTCCTACTAGTGCCTAGAGACCATATCACGCGCTAAAACTACTTGGGACCAGCTAAAATCAACATTTCTAGCTCAAGAACAGGGCCACCAACGTAGCAAGAATACACGAAGGATAAAGCACTAGAGCAAAAACTAATTGGACCAATGGAGGAGTCACTTACCAAGGAGTAATTTCCCCAAAACGGTTTGGAGAATGGTGCCTTGAGCAAGGAGATCGAAAAACACACCCAAATGAGCAAGCACACGGGTTTGAGCTGCGAAACAAATTTTTTCTGGAGGTGGAAGAAGAGGCTGAGAGATGGAATGAGTGGAGGGGGTGCCTGTGGGCCCCACAAGCTTGCACTCCGCCACCAGGGGGGTGGGTGGCGGTGGCAGGGCTTGTGGCCCACTAGTCTGGCCCCCAGGCCAGCTATCAGGACCAGAAATTTTCAAAAATTCGAGAAAAATCATACTAAATTTTCAGGACCATCGGAGAACTTTTATTTTCGAGGTATTTTTCTCCGGGACGCTAAAACAGAAAACAGGAAAAGCTAAACTAATTCTATCATTTTTCTTCTAAGCAAGAGAAAATGAAATCTCAAAACATAGGTATGTGACTCTTTGATTCATCCGTTTCATGGTCATCGAAATAAATCCGTCAATGGGATTGATCAAGTCCTCATGACAAAACCTTCTCGAATCGCAAGAGAGAACGAAGAATTTCCTAATAGCCACTAAGTCACCTCAATGGGGATATGTATCTCCCCAACAAGCAAATCATACTTCATCTTTACACGAGGAATAGGGCATTCAAAGCTCCCAATGAGAATCGGTGAAGTCTTCTCAATAGCATTGATGCAATGTACTTGATATCGTTTCTTCGGGAAGTGCACTTTGTGCTCATTACTGTTGACATGGAAAGTGACATTGCCTTTATTGCAATCTATAACAGCCTCTGCAGTGTTTAAAAAGGGTCTTCCGAGGATGACAGTCATGGCATCGTCCTCAGGAATATCCAAGATAAGAAAGTCTGTTAAGATAGTGGTGTTAGCAACCACAACAGGCACATCCTCACAAATGCCGATATGGAAAGCAGTTGATTTGTTGGCCATTTGCAGAGAAATTTTAGTGGGTGTCAACTTATCCAACTCAAGTCTACGATAAAGAGAGATCGGCATAACACTAACACCGGCTCCAAGGTCGCATAAGGCAGTTCTTATGTAGTTTCCTTTATTAGAGCAAGGTATAGTGGGCACTCCAGGATCACCAAGTTTCTTAGGAGTTCCACCTTTAAAAGTGTAGTTGGCAAGCATGGTGGAGATCTCAAGATCTGGTATCTTCCGTTTATTAGTCACGATATCTTTCATGTACTTGGAATACGGAGACATCTTGAGCATATCAGTTAACCGCATCTGCAGAAAGATGGGTCTTATCATCTCAACGAAGCGCTCAAAATCCTCATCATCCTTTCTCTTGGATGGCTTAGGAGGAAAGGGCATAGGTCACTGAACCCATGGCTCCCTTTCTTTACCATGCTTCCTAGAGTGAAGTCATTCTTATCGTATTTCTTAGGTTGTGGGTTATCAGGATTAACCATAGGTTCAATCTCCACATCCTCGGCATTGCTAGGTTGAGCATTATTATGAACATCACTGTCCATATTGTCACCTGGTTCATGTTCATCACCAGATTGTGTTTCTGCATCAGACGTAGAAATATCATTAGGTTCTTCCAGTGTGACAGTATTTGATGAACTGGCATGCAGGCTTCTATCATCCTTCTTCTTCTCCTTAGGATGACTGGGTGTATCAGCATTGATTCCTTAAGAATCTTGATCAATTCTCTTAGGATGACCTTCAGGATACAAAGGTTCCTGAGTTATTTTGCCTCTTCTAGTAATGACTCTGACAGAGTTGTCATTTAATTCATTGAGCAAGTCATTCTGAGATTTAAGTACTTGTTCTACCTGAGTAGTAATCATAGAGGCGTGATTACTCTGAAGCTTCACATCATTGACATTTCTGTCTACACAAGCACTTAAATGGCTAAGCATACGAGTACTTTGTTCCAAATGTGTGCTAACATGATCACTGAAACTCTGTTGTTTGGCAACAAACTTGTCAAATTCATCAAAGCATAGGCTAGTAGGTTTATCAAAAGGAATATCACTCTCATCAAACCTACGCAGAGAATTCACTTCTACTACCTGTATCGGGTTATCGAGACCATGGCTCTCTTCGATAGGTGGTAGATTTTTGACATCTTCAGATCTAATGCCTTTCTCTTGCATAGATTTCTTGGCTTCTTGCATATCTTCAGGACTGAGGAATAGAATACCTCTTTTCTTAGGAGTTGGCTTAGGAGGTGGTTCGGGAATAGTCCAAGCATTATCGTTGATCAAGATGTTGTTCAGTAGAGTCTCAGCTTGTTCTACAGTTCGTTCCCTAAAAACACAACCGACGCAACTATCTAGGTGGTCTCTAGAGGCATCGGTAAGTCCGTTATAGAGGATATCAAGTATCTCATTCTTCTTAAGAGGGTGATCAGGCAAAGCATTCTGTAGCTGGACGAGTGTCGTGGGTATAAGCCTGACAGTAGATGTGTAGGGTACGAAAAGGATGGGCAGAGTCCTAGCTACGGCGAGGATGTATGAGTTCAGGCCCCTCTGCGGTGGAGGTAATAGCCCTATGTCTTAGTGCTCAGGGAGCTTGTTGTCGAGTGGAATAGGGAATACAAAGAGTTGCTAACCCCTTTACCAGTGGGGGAGGGTGGCTTATATAGAGTGCGCTGCCCTCCACAACGGTTCCGGTACAGGGGTGGAGTAGTGGCGATTGAATGTGTATGTTACAGGTAACGTATGCCCTAAATGCTAATAAATGCTCCTGGAAACGTACGACCGTTTCCCTCCACGGGGATTACGATGTACCGAGTGGTATACAGTCGGTTAGCCTCATATGCTCCGAATGCTAGTCTCCGACTGGAGGATCCAGGGTATGTTACTGACTGGACGACAAGGATTCCTTAATTCAGTCGGAGCTGACTAAGGGTCTAGTCCTTTGCGAGGGGTAGTCCTTGGGTAGGACCTACAAGGCAGGCCTATGACCCTACCCTAGGACTATAACCCCATCAACGAGCCTCCCCCAAGCTTGTGGAAGACTCTCTTCTTGGAGTTGAGCAAAGTTGTATATTTCCTACAAGGCAGCTTGCTTCTTATGGGCAGGGAAATATTTCTCACAGAAGTAATAGACCATCTCCTGGGGACTATTCACACATCCAGGAGCAAGAGAGGTGAACCAGGCTTTAGCATCATCCTTTAGAGAGAAAGGAAACAGCTTAAGGATGTAGTAGTGGCGGATCTTCTCCTCATTAGTGAAAAGGGTGGCTATATCGTGTAGTTTGGCAAGATGGGCTACGGCCGTCTCAGACTCATAACCGTGAAAAGGATCAGATTCGACTAGAGAGATTATCTCAGGGTCGACTGAGAATTCATAATCCTTATCGGTGAAAAAGATAGGTGAGGTGGCAAACTTCGGGTCGTATTTCATCTTAGCTTCCCAAGATTTTTCCTTCCACTTGAGAAGTAATTTCTCAGTGTCATAGGCATCCTTACACGCAAGAAAATCCCCATCCATCTCTCCCTCCATAACGTAACCCTCAGGTATATCAGGCAATTCATATCTAGGAGAGCTAGATCTAGCAGGAGCAAAAGCAGGTTCTATCTCAATAGTATCGGCAGTATCAGAAGCAACACGAGCATTGGCAGTAACTCTAGCAATATGAGCATCAAGGAATACCCCTAGTGGAACATCAGGCAAAGTAGTATCTCTAGCATCATCAGGCAAAGTAGTATCAAGCATAGCATATCTAGCAGTATCAGGCATAGCATCAGGCATAGTATCAAGCATAGCATCTCTAGCAGTATCAGGCATAACAACAGTCATAGTATCAAGCATAGCATCTCTAGCAGTATCAGGAATAGTGTCAAGCATAGCATCTCTAGCAGTAGTATCACAAGCATCACCAAACACAGGCGACATATCAAGATTTCTAGCAGGAGGGGATGTCGCAAACTTACTCATAACTGAAGGTGAATCAAGTGCAGAGCTAGATGGCAATTCCTTACCTCCCCTCGTAGTTGAGGGCAATACTTTGGTCTTTGGATCCTTCAGATCCTTCATAGCGATCGACAGATATAAATCCCAAGTAACTCAGAGAATATAGAAATATCTTCTCGGCAACGGCGCTAGAAAAATGCTTGATGTCAACTATTCTTCCGCTTTGCAACGGCACCAGAAGAATGCTGTTAGCACTCTCCGGCAATCAAAACTAGAAGAATGTTGTTGACGCCCACGAGCGCATGGGATCGTAGCAGTTTTCGAGGGTAGAGTATTCGACCCAAATTTGTTGTTTCGCACGACGGGAGGTGAGAGAATACTCTCAAGTATTAGCAGCTGAATATGTCAGATTCAACCACACCTGAAAGATTAGTATCTACAAGCAAACTAGTAACAGCAAAGTAGCGAGTAATGACAGTGGCAAAGAACATCGGTAGTGACAGCAGTAGCAAGTAGCAACAGTAGCAAGCGACAGTAGTAGCAACAGTAGCAGCAAAGCAAGACAAGTAATAGCAGTAGCAACAGTAGTAGCAGTAGCACAGCAAGACAAGTAACAACAGTAGCAACAGTAGTAGCAGCAACAGTAGGACAAACTCGTAGGCAATGGGTCGGTGATTTGTTTGGATGATATTCATCATGCAACAGTTATAACATGGAGAGATATGTGGCTAGCTCCCGTTCGTCAATGTGATGTAGGCATGCATTCCGTGTGTCGTCATACGTGCTTAGGGAAAAGAACTTGCATGACATCTATTGTCCATCCCTCCCATGGCAGCGGGGTTCAAAAGGAAACTACGGGATATTAAGGTTCTCCTTTTAATAAAGAACCGGACCAACGCATTAGCACTTGGTGAACACATGAACTCCTCAAATTATGGTGATCACCGAGAGTGGTTCCGGTTATTGTCACTCCGGGGTTGCCGGATTATAACACATAGTAGGTAACTACAACTTGCAAGATCAGATCTAAAACACACATATATTGGTGACAACATAATAATTTCAGATCTGAAATCATGGCACTCGGGCCCTAGTGACAAGCATTAAGGATGGCAAAGTAGTAGCAACATCAATCTCAGAACATAGTGGATACTAGGGATCAATCCCCATCAAAACTAACTCGATTACATGATAGATCTCATCCTACTCATCACCGCCCAGCGAGCCTACGAATAGATTACTCACGAACGACGAAGAGCTTCATGGAATTGGAGAGGGAAGAAGGTTGATGATGACGATGGAGATGATTTCCCTTCTCCGGAGCCCAAGATGGACTCCAGATCTGCCCTCCAGATGAAGAACAGGTGGTGGTGGCGGTTCCGTATCGCAAACGCGACAAAAACTTCTCTTCTTATTTTTTCTGGGACGAAAGTGAACTTATAGACGTGAGGTTGGGGGCGACAGAGCCGTGTGGGCCCCACAAGCCTGCCCACCGTCACCAGGGGTGTGGTGGCGGAGCCAGGGCTTGTGGCCCACTGGCCCACCCCCTTAGGTGGAACTTGGCGCAGATATTTTTCATATTTTCCAAAACTGCCCCCGTAAATTTTCAGGACGTTTGCAGAACTGTGATTTCTCCACAAAAATAACACCAAGGCAATTCTGCTGAAAACAGCGTGTGTCGAGGTTAGTTCCATTCAAATCATGCAAATTAGAGTCCAAAACATGGGCAAAAGAGTTTGGAAAAGTAGATACGATGGAGACGTATGAGTGGGTTCAACCCCCGTGAGCCTATGCCAGGTGGGGCCAGCCTCTGGTTAATTAGGATTAACCTAAACATAAATAATTAATTTATTAATTGTTAATCACACACTGACATGTGGGCCAGTCACTGCTAATTACCTAATTAACTTAATTATATTATGATTTTAAGCCACAAACACTGACTAGTGGGTCCCACTTGTCAGGTTTGACTTGCAACAACCAGATTGACTTGCTGATGTCATGCTGATGCAGTAATTCCAATTCTGTTTTAAAATAATTCCAGAATAAGTTCAAAACTTCAAAAATTCATAGAAAATAATCTGTAACTCAGACTAATACATTTTAAATACAAAAAATGATCAGAAAAATCCAAAGAATCCAATGGTTCTATTTTCATGCATGATAGAACAAGTTATGCTTAGAATCAGGTCAAATCAATTAAAATAAGTTGATGGAAATGATTATTGAAGTAACATTTGAAACCATGTTTCAAACGAGCTTCAAACGAAATCATTTACAGATGCATTAGCTCATCCATCATACTCTTGTCATGCCATGATCATGCATCATATTGCCGCACGTGCTGTGTTTTGATTTTTACTGTTTGTTACGGCAGGCTTCGCTCCACAGGATACCCAGGAGTATCCGTCTGAAGGAGCGTATCCTTCTGCTGATCTTCAAGGCAAGCACCATTTCTGATCATCCGGATGAAATCCCATGTTCCCGCTCCTGCTCTCACTTATTGCATTAGGACAAAATGCTTCAAATGTTTTACTTCGGTAGGTGAATCCATTCCTTTGCATGACCTGTCATTGTCACAGTAAATACCTAAACCTTGCAACCTAGCATACCTGGTAGTTGCTTGAGGCATGATGCGTCTTATCCTGCTATGCTTGCTATGTTAGAGTTGTGTCAGGTATGTTTCATCTGGGTGATGAACAAGAATGGAAGAATGTGTTCTAATGACAAAAGAATAAGTGTAGAACCTGATTTGGTAAAGGTACCGATGAAAGGCTATGTAGGAGTACATGGTGGGTTGTTTCATTGGAACCGTCCTTAGGAACTGAGTTTCGTGTATGTAATCCAAGACTAGATACTACCACATGCTCGGCCCTGAAATATGACCCCGCTCGACTTATTAATCGCCCAGTACTCGGTCCAGGAGTTGCAAGTAGTTTCTGGTGTTTATAGTCATGCTGGAGGCCGTGCATAGTGCTGACCTTAGAGGTGGGCTATGGCGCGGTATGCAGTGGCACGGTGTACCAAGTGACACCCGGATGGTGGGCTTGGGAACGCTATGCACATCGTTTGGGACCGTGGCGGAAACTTCGGCCGGACTTCCGTGTGGGTTCACTCTCTAATAGGCGATAAACCTGGACTAGGTATTAGTGTGGTTAATGGTCATGGCCGACTTCCTCGCTGAGCTTCCGCTTGAAGGTTGCCGAGGTGCGTAAATTACACATAGCGATAAGTGGCGAAAGCGTGTGTGAAGAAGTACACCCCTGTAGTGTTATGATCTATTCGTATTGCCGCATCCGTGGATATGGACTACTTGGAGACATATGTTGTTCATAGATAACTTTAATGGCTACTCATAAAAGTATCAAGATAAGTGTCAGTATCATGTATGGCATTCCCGTAGGGAAACGAGAAGGAATCCATGATAGTGTATTGTTGTGGTGGTAGTGGACTCGTGTACGACTTATCAAAGTTGTTCAAAACAATTAAAGTTGTAGTATAGGCTATCCAAGAGTCAAAGCTGGCTTGCTGCATGAAACCCCACAACCCCCCTTTATTGATACTTCTGCATGAGTAGATAGATCTGTTCCAAAGTCTTGGTGAATACCTTTGTACTCATGTTTGTTTAATAAATGTTGCAGAAGACACCCACAAGCCATGAGGTGGGTTCTACCTAGACATCGATGATGACGAGTAGCTGGTGTCCCAGCTATGACCTGGCCCCTTTCAGAAGGGATCTATAGATAGTCAGGCTTTATGCCTTTTCCTTTCATCTATCTGTACTCAGACAACTTTAATGCTTCCGCATGGCTTGTATGTCTTTGTTTGTATAACTTGAGTGTCGGGTCATGTGACCCCTACCTGTATGAACTTATTATGCAAGGCTCTTCCGATTCTTCTAAATAAATGTTCTGATGTTGTATGGTTATGTTGTGATGCCATTGTTGTATCTATGCATATCGAGTATGTTATGCATGCGTGTGATGTGCTGTGATATGTATGGGGTTCGACACCTAGTCGTATGCCCTTAGTAGCTCTCTATACAGAGAAATGCCCCTTTGTGCTTCCACCGAGCCTTGGTAGTTCGCTACTGCTCCGGACACATTGGTTGACCGACATGTATCCTTCTTAGTTGTTTTGTCTATCCCTATGGGGAAATGTCACGCGGTGTAATAGAGTCCTTGTAGCTTGCTATGACTCATCTACACTCGCTGATGACCGACACGTGCTTTGCTAGGTTATGTATGCCTGTCTTTGTATAGTTGAGCCACTTGAGTTTATGACTAGTCATGTCGACCCGGGTTCTTTGACATTGGAATGCCAGCGAGACAATTGAATACGTGAGTCAAAAGGCGCAAACGGTCCCGGCTAAGGTAAGGTGGCAGCCGTGGGGTTAACCGTGCGTGAGACTGCAAAGGGATGCGATGTGTTACACACTGGATTCCTATGGCTTAGCCAGACATGTTATGCTTCCGCTTGATGTTTCTATGACTTGAGTGTCAGGTCATGTGACCCCTGTTTGTAATATCATACTATGTTGACTCTTATGAGTCTTTAATAAAAGTTTGAGTCATAGAGTTATGTTGTGATGCCATGTTATATCTACACATATCGTGCATATTGTGTGTATGTTATGAAATGCATTATATGTGTGGGATTCGACACCTAGTTGTGTGCCTTTAGTAGTACTCTTTACGGGGAAATGCCTCTTTGTGCTTGCACCGAGCTTTGGTAGCTTGCTACTGCTCCGGACACATTATTTGACCGGCATGTATCCTTCTTTTCTGATGTGTCTGTCCCTTCGGGTAAATGTCACACGGTGTAATGGAGTCCTTGTAGCTTGCTACGACTCGTCTACACATGCTGATGACCGACACCTGCTTTGCTCAGTTATGTATGCATGTCCCTGTATGGATGTACCACTTGGGTTTATAACTAGTCATGTCGACCTGGGTTCTTTCTCGTTTGAATGCTAGCGACACATTCATATACGTGAGCCCAAAGACGTAAACGGTCCTGGCCAAGGTAAGGTGGCAGCCTTGGAGTTTACCTTGCGTGAGGCCGCAAAGTGATGTGATGTGTTACAGGCTGGGTTCTTATGATTTAGGATCGGGGTCCCGACAGCTTTGGTATTAGAGCTTGAGTGCCTGTAGGATAACCAAGCCAAACTGGTCGATTTTGAGTCTAGAAACTCTTTAGTTATAAAAGGCAATTGCTTGTGGAAGGGAACGTAAGGCTCTTTTTACTCCTTTCCTTGTGTCATTCTTATTCCGAGTCATCCTATTCCTTATTATACGGGGTTTAAGAATTAGGCTTTCTCATCTATCTATTAGGATGACATGTAGGAAAGTTGTTGTCTTCAAGGATCACAGTCTCCATAAGAATTCATTAGTATGTTGTCAGTTTTCATGTAGGTTTCCTTATATTTCATGCTTGTGCAGCCATTATGATGTCCGAGTTTTCCAAGGTTTCTAAACAATCTGATGCAATTGCAAATTCCTTCCTCCTGTTTCCGATGTCTTTTTGACCAGACAAAGCACACTAATTATTTTGTTGAGGTACTTTTCTACCTCGACCTATTGTTGAAATATTAGGAAACCACGTTACCTCGGAAACCACCCAATAGTCTAGCTGTGTTTTGGTTTTCAGTGTGATAATTCTGGCCATCATTTTCAAAAACACCCCGTGATGTTATTTAGGTAGTAGGTATTCTATTTCTGGGTTCTTGGACCCAAGGATCATTCTTCCCACTTCTGTTGTTAGTAATTTCTCGTTCCTTCAGGATGATTAGTAACCTTCTTCTAGTCCTCGAGGTTAGTGGTATATCATTCTTCCACTACCATGAACCATCTCTGGCAGAAGTTCTTTGTGAACTAAAGATCACAACAAGAGTGCTTGTGATGAGTTGTCTACTCCATATTCTGACTGCCAACTCAGCCCTTTTGCATGGGTTATCTGGAAGAATTATATTGAACTCGTTTGACATGCTAATCTATGCATCCACAACTCAGAAAATCATGTGCCCTTGAGTTGGCCCTATCTAGTTGTATTCTGACCTTCATTTATGAGAGGATAGTTAAGAGTAGTTGTGCATTCGTGTCATTGATATTTTTTGTTCTGGTAGTGTGTCGAGCCATTCTATTTCAGAATGACTGGGAGAAGCAAACTCTAGTACCACACCCATTTCTTGGATTGGGTCAAAGTAGTTGTATTCCACAGATCAAATGTCAATCCGGCTTTGTTCTGTTCTGTCTTGGAGTATTACCCTCTTTTGTTAAGAATGTCATGAGAATTGCACCATCTCTTATGAGCTCTTGAGGTAGTGATACTTTTCGCTATCATTTTTCAGCCCTCGGTCTACGTGTTGGTTGTAACCGGAATATCGACAAGCGAACCATGATGTGTGAAATCAATACTCCTAGCAATGCCATTGCTTGGTAGTTAATGGACAATAAATTTCACTCTCATGGTGATGGTGATTGAATCTTCATCCTAAGATTGACCGTGCTACCTAGTCCATTTTCTTGGTGCACTTTTCGATCAATGGGTTAAGATTGTGTTAATCCTTCACTCTTTTATCATATCATCTTGACATGAAAAGCGAGTTTGTTCCCGAGCTTAATAACATATCGATGGTTCGTGATTTATCAAATATCTTCTCGGAAGTATTACCAGGTTGTTTCCTGACTAATATGTTGAGCTCGTGATCAAGTTGGTTTTCCTATGAACCACCCCTTCTCCAAGAATCTGTGTTGGATACCTCCGAAACTAGTTGGCTAAGCTAAACAACAACTTGGAGAGTTGGAAGATAAAAGCTTTGCCTAACTTAGTTCATTTCAAAGGGATATCTTTCTGGCGTGTGTGTGAGTGTTTAAGGAAGATGATATTTCATCACTTGATTCATGTGATCAATTGTTGTATATATTATCTTGTCCAATTTTTGATTTGAGTATGGGCTACTGTCAAATCAAACTCAGAACTAAAGATTTTCGTAATGGTGTCTTACTCGTGGATTCGCTTGAGCATACACCATTATATTCTTTGATCTGACCAATGCTATTATCTTTATCACATAGTTGTGTAAATCCATTTATATGGGTAGCTCGATGAGTTGTTGTTGTGTCCATCTACAACATTTTCATGAGTTCCATGATCTATGTTGGACATGAAGCTAGTGTTGGAAACTTTGTAGACATTGTCTTCGTGTCTCATGCAGGAGGTATATGTTAGGTGTAAGAAGGTACTTCCTCTAATTCATGTGCATTTGATGCAAGTTTCCACCGTGAATTCGAGAAAAGTTAATTTGTTTTCTTCGGAATCATCCCAAGTCAGTCATGCACGTGCGAATTATTCTATGGTTTGATAGATTGATCATCTCCACTCCATATGTAATTCCGAGCACACCAAGCCACTTATTGATTTGTTCGAGGAAAAGAAGTTAAGCGTCATTCCTGAAGGAACCATACGGACTTGCACATGGCTTCATCATCCGTAATGACGATTCCCACGCAGAACTCGGTAGTGTTTTGTTGTCAGATTTATATGTGTTCACATTTGTCTTGGACACTGTGTTCACGTGGGTCTTGCAATCCAGCTCATGTTTTGGAGTTGTCTTCCGTAGTTCTTTTCCTAATAATCTCGCAACGTTATCTCGTCGATTTGTGTTGCAAACTTTATTTCCAGACATGCTGAGTCTGAAACATCATGTCACCAACTAGAGCTAAATCTCACGCAGTTGTAATGCTTGGAATTTGCCCAAGAATTATAATATTGGTCTCTTTGTAACCCGGTAAAGTGATGTCGTGGCTAACACACCTAGTCGGAAGACTTAATATTATAATATCTTGCATCAGCAACCTTAGCCATCTCCCCGTGAGGACCTTGTATGACTTATTTTGGAAGGTATTCCTCATGGACCCCCTTTGAGCCCCGAAATCCGACCTTTACTTGATGTTCTAGATACCAAGAAGTTAAGTTATCTATTACATCAAGGAGAACATTAGAGGGGGAGTGCTAAATGTCTTTCGGTCGATTATCCAGGTTTCATTTCCTTGGCATCGCTAAGGATAAATCTGAGAAAGTGTTGTCTTCCTTCGCATCTGCATCCTCCATCACTATTCATCATGGTAGTATGATGTGTTGCGAGGATCCTTGGCATGGATGTTGGTAAACCTTGATGGATATGGAAATGTTCAAGTTCTTGGGAGCACGCTCAGACACTAGGTTATACCCTCGGTATCAATTGAAATGTGCCTTCCGTTTGCCGATCTACTCTATAACTCTAGTTGCTTTCCAAACTGAGTATGCCATTCTTCGATTCTTTCAAACGATCAATTGTGAATTGCCTTACCCTAGTATGAAGAGTTTTAATGATCTTTGTATCAAAAGTAATTCTTTTTGCCACTTAAGGGAATAACTCTACGAGTGATCTGCTAAGGTGCCCCGTTTTGGTATGAAGGGCAACTTAACTCCTCACTACTTTGAAACCTCGTCTCCATCTATTTTAAGCATGGAATTGTTTCCTACCAATTGAACCTTTGTCATATGTCTCATTTCCTCATCTGTGTTATGGGTTTTGTGTCTCAGCTCAAGGGACGTTCCTATGTCTCATTCTATGAGTTGATCATGAGTTCATCGATCTTTGGGGAGATCGAATTTTGTAGAGTCTTGTTGCTCTTTTGTCGTGGTGCTCAGATGAAGACCTCACAAACAAAGATGTCAAGATCAACCTGATGCAATGAATCAACATCTTTGAGAAGGGAAATTGGATCGTGAAGATTGTGATAGCTAGTGTCCCCTATTTACCCCTACCCTACGCTTCAATATCAGGACGAGATTCTTGTTTAGTGGGGGTGAGTTGTCACAGCCCTAGATTGTGTTTGTTGTTCTTATTTTTCGTTCCATCAGAAAGCATCCATGCATCATGTTAAAATTCTTTTGAACCCTAAGTGGGTGTGACCTAATCCAATCCCCATATGGATTAAACCAAATATAAAACACATTTGAGTCAATGAATCCAAAATGGCCTCATAAAAACCCTAGCAAATGGGATTAACCTCAAATCAAATGACTCGACCAAACCAACAAAATTTAGGCTTCAAAGAAATATTTGAAACCAGTGAAAGTTATTGTTGGAATTATTTCAATTACTTCTATTTTTAATAAATAAATAAAGTTTTCCAAAATAAAGAAATAAATGTTCACTGTGTGTGGAATAATCCACTAAACCATAGTAACAATTTTTCAAGTTTTATAAAAGTGTTTTGGATCTAAAATCAAAACAAAACAAATAAAACAAATAGAAAAGAGAGAGAGAGGAGAGGATTACCTGGCGCTTACCTGGCCCAGCCCAGCCCACCAACGCCTCCCCTGGTCGTCGTCTTCCCCGAGCAGCTGCGTGGCAGCAGCACAACGATGTGGCCACCTCCTGCTTCAAGCTGGCGCGCGTGTCCCCGAGCCTATCTCCACGTGAGGAGACGCCCTGGAGCTGCCTCCTTCCATTCCCTCCTTCTCTGGCCTCTCTCACCCCCTCCTCGAGCTCGCCTTCGCCTCGGATCCGAGAGCCGCCAGCGTCAAATTCGTCGCTTCCGACGCCTCCCCGACCAAGCCGAGCACCTCTTTCTGTCCGCCGTGAGCTCCTTTTCCTTTCCCCTATCCCCATCGAGCCTGCCTCCTCTAACCCCCCTAGCCGCCGGAGCCTGAAGCTCCTCGACACCGGCCAAGTCGCCACTGTCGTTGTGGTCCTCTAACCACGTGAACGAGCTCGAGAATGAGCTCATGGATCTCCGTAGATGCTGTAAAGCCCCTCAGCCAGCTCGCTTGTGCCCACAACCCCACGCCTGGCCAAGTCCGAGCTGCTGTCGCCGCTGACCATGTCACCGGCATGGATTCCGGCGACCATTTGGTCCAGCTCCTCCTTCTCTTGATGCGGCCGAGGCTCAGCTACCCGTAGCACCTCCCCGCGTCTCAAATGGATGGCCGTAGCGGTTTTCCGACGAGCTCCGCCGTGTCTGGTGTGGTTACGACCCTTTTGACCAAGGGTTTGACTCCCTGAGTCACAGACACGTGCGACCAACCCCTGGCTAAATTAAGTTAAGCGCTTATTTAAATTAATTAATTTCTATTAGTAACATAGGACACTGACGTCTGGACCCTTTGGACTAATAAAGCCCCAGTTTAAAACTTAACCTTTTAGTTAAAGCTGAGCCACTAACGTGTGGACCCCACACGTTAGGTTTGACTTTGACCAGGTCATTTGACCTGGTGAGGTCATGCTGACGTAGTGCTGATGCAATAAAACTTTTCTGGATTATATCAATTCAGGAAATTTCAAAAAATACTAAAAACTTCTAAAAATCATAGCAATTCAACCATAACTCCAATGAAAATAATTTGTATATGAAAAATTATCAGACTAATCCAAAGAATCTATTTATGGCATTTTCATGCATGTTAGAACAACTTTTGTCCTCTGTTTTGGACAAATCAAATGAATGCCATTTAAATAATCATATATGGAGTTTGAATTTGAACCTTTGGTTCAAACTAACTTCATTTAACCCTTATGCTAGATGCATTAGCTCAATCAACAAAATTCTACCATGACATGATCATGCATCATAGTGTTGCATTTTTGTGAAGTAAATATTATTCTTTTTGTGTTTGCCGGTGTTGTTCCCTCTCGGTAGACGATGGTTCCGATGATGTGATCGTTGACATTGATGAAGACTCATTGCTATCTTCAGGACTGTCAGGCAAGCAAGCCCCCTTTAGCATTCTGACACAATCCTACTCTCTCGCCTCTGCTCCCTTTTATTGCATTAGGACAATCACGATTCAACTGTTACATGTTCTCGGTAGTTGAACCCATTCCTCTGCATGACCTGTTTTTGCCACACTAAATAGTTGAAACCACGTGGCATGAGTAGCAACTGCTTGAGCCTTGATGTGCTACTCATCCATGCTTGCTTACTGTGCCTTCTATGATTAGAGTCGTGTCGGGTCTGATTCATCTGTACGATGAATCGGAATGGTTGTGTTCATGTTCTATAGTGTGAGAGTAAAGGTGTGAATCCGATTTGGTAAAGGTAGCGATGAGAGAACATATAGGAGTACATGGTGGGTTGTCTCATTGGAATCGTCCTTAAAAACTAAGTTATGTGTATGTTATGCAAGACAAGATACTACCATGCATTGGGCCCTGAAATATGACTCCGCTTGGCTTATTAATCGCCTAGATATTTGTCTAGGAGTTGCATCTAGTTTCTGTTGTTTGTAGGAAAAACTGTTAGCGACCGTGTTTAGCTCTGCCCGACGGGGTAGGCTTCACTGCGGTAGATACACAGTGGCACGGTGTACGAAGTGGCACCCGAATGGTGGGCTTGGGAGCCCTGCGGACATCGTTTGGGGCCCTTAAGGAAACTTCGGCCGGACTTCCTTGCGGGTTTAGTCTCAAATAGGCGATAAACCTGGACTAGGGTCTTGTGTGGTTAACAGTCGTGGCCGACACCCACACAAATGTTTCCACTTGAAGGTTGCCGAGATGCATGACGTGCATATGGTGCTAAGTGGTGAGAGCATGTGTGAAGAAGTATACCCCTGCGGAGTGAATTAATCTGTTCGAATGGCGCATCCTCGGATATGGACTACTTGGTAACATTACGTGGTACATAGACAATTTAAATGGATACTCTAAAACATGCAAGATAAGTGTGAGTGCTATGGATGGCTTTCTCGTAGGGAGACGAGAGTGGATCCATAGTGGTGTATTGAATTGGTGAATATGTGGACTCGTGTGTGCTATCCCATCTCAAAGAAAGAACTTGTAGTCATAGCATAGGTTAGCCAAGAGTCAAAGATGGCTTGCTGCAATTAAACTCCACAACCCCTTCATTAATACTCATGCATATGTAGATAATTCTGACGTAAGCCTTGCTGAGTACCTTTGTACTCACGGTTTCTTTATTTATGTTTTTGCACAGAAGATTTTAGTCTCCTAAAAGGTTTCTACGCGATGTGTTCGATGTTGACCGGAATAACTTGGGAATCCCAGACAGAGGTCTGGCTCCTGTGGTAGGGTCGTTGTAGCTTTTCAGGCTCCTCCAGCCACTTTTTGTAGATGTCTGTACCCAGACATGTTATGCTTCCGCTTGATGTTTGTATGACTTGAGTGTCGGGTCACAAGACCCCTGTTCGTAATATCATACTATGTTGACTCTTATGAGTCTTTAATAAAAGCTTGAGTCACAGAGTTATGTTGTGATGCCATGTTGTATCTACACATATCGTGCATATTATGTGTATGTTATGAAATGCATTATATGTGTGGGATTCGACACCTAGTTATGTGCCTTTAGTAGTACTCTTTACGGGGAAATGCCTCTTTGTGCTTCCACCGAGCTTTGGTAGCTTGCTACTGCTCCGGACACATTGATTGACCGACATGTATCCTTGTTTGCTGCTGTGTCTGTCTCTTCGGGGAAATGTCACGCGGTGTAATGGAGTCCTTGTAGCTTGCTACGACTCGTCTACACACGCAGATGACCGACACCTCCTTTGCTGGGTTATGTATGCTTGTCCCTGTACAGATGCATGACTTGGGTTTATAACTATCCATGTCGACCCGGGTTCTTTGTCGTTTGAATGCTAGCGACACATTCATATACGTGAGCCAAAAGACGCAAACGGTCCCGGCCTAGGTAAGGTGGGAGTCGTGGAGTTTACCATGTGTGAGGCTGCAATGTGATGTGATGTGTTACATGCTAGGTTCTTATGATTTAGGATCGGGGTCCCGACACACCCAGACAGGTTTCCAGTCGGACAGGCTCCAGTCGGACAGGGTCCAGCCGGATGGGTTCTAGTCGGACAGGTTCTAGTTGGACATGTCTCTAACCGGCAGGTTGCAGCCGGAGGGTTCCATTCAGACGGGTTCCAGCCAGCATGTTGTAGCTATACGGGTTCCAATCGGATGGGTTACAGTCAGACGGGTTCCAGCCGGAAGGCTACATCCAGCGGCCAGCAGCCAGCACCCAGCATGTTCCGGCTGGTAGGCTGTAGTCAGCAGCGAGCAACTAGCATGCTCCAGCCGGCAGGCAGCATGCTCGAGCCGGACGGATCTAGCCAACAACTAGGAGGATGGTCTTCTGCCTTTACTCCTTCGGTTGTCTTTGTTAGTTCGCGGGGTATGGTCTATCGGGGGCAATTCCCCCGATGTTTTAAAATGTTGTATCGTCTCCTTTAGCCTACCTGGGGTTATCCCCCCGACAGTAGTCTCTGAGCCTCCGCGGGACTCGAAGAGTCGGGCGGAGTCTTTTTTTTGTTGTCGTAGAAAATGACGTTGTTGAAAGACGGCCAGGTTTGGACGAGGAGTACGTCAGCTCTTGCGCACGAAGCACTGCCAGGCACGGACGCACAGTACGCTGATTCCTTGTAAGCAGGGCACTGCCATGTGCAGTCGCGGAGTCCGGTGGCTCTTGCGCATCAAGCAGTGCCGTCCGTGGACGCAGAGTCCACTGGCTCTCGTGCGTGAGGCACTGCCATGCACGGACGCGGAGTCCAATGGCTCTTGCACGCGAAGCGCTGCCGTGCGTGGACGCAGAGTCCATTGGTTCTTGTGCACGGGGAACTTCCATGCGCGGATGCAGAGTCCGATGGCTCTTACGCGTGAAACGCTACCATGCGTGGACGTGGAGTCCACTTGCTTTTGTGCGCAGGGTACTACCATGCATGGACAAAGAGTCCAGTGGCTCTTGCGTGCGAAGCGCTACCGTGCGTGGACGCGGAGTCCACTGGCTATTGTGCGCGGGAAGCTGCCATGCGCGGATGCGGAATCCGTTGGCTCTTGCGTGCGAAACGCTGTTGTGCATAGACGTGGAGTGCACTGGCTTTTGTGCGTGGGGTACTGCCATGCACGGACGCGGAGTGCTATTGCTCTTGGGCGTGAAGTGCTGCCGTGCATGGACGCGGAGTCCACTGGTTTATGTGCGCGGGGCACTACCATGCGTAGATGCGAAGTCCGGTGGCTGTTGCACACGAAGTGCTGCCGTTGTCATGGCTAAGATTGCCGATGGCGGCCGGCTGCGGGCTGCAGCCGGCAACAACTTTCTTCTAGTGGGGGCGCGCCAGCTCACCCACTGGGTGTAGCATCCAAGATTCGGGTCGGCTGCGCGGCTGCTTGGTAGCCGGGCCAAATCTTTGTCTTCTCATTTCTTTTTGTGCACTCTTCTCAGGCTGACATGGCTTTCTTTCCGGTGGGGGAGCGCGAGCCCACCCGCTGGGTGTAGCCTCTGAGCCTCCGGACGACTTGAAGAGTCGTGCGGAGGTTTCTTGTTGTTGATGTAGGAAAAATGTTGCCTATGGCGGCCGGCTGCGGGCTACAGCCGGCGTAGCTGTCTTCGAGTGGGGGCACGCCGATGCACCCACTGGGTGTAGCCTCCGAGCCTCCGAGTGACTCGAAGAGTTGTGTGGAGGATTCTTTCTGTTGATGTAGCAAAAATGTTGCCGATGGCGGCTGGCTATGGGCTGCAGCCAGCATAGCTATCTTTCAGTGGGGGCACACCGGCGCACCCATTGGGTGTAGCCTCTAATCCTCCGGGCGACTCGAAGAGTCGTGCGGAGGCTTCTTGTTGTTGATGTAGCAAAAAGATTGTCGATGGCGGTTGATACGTCTCAAACGTATCTATAATTTTTTATGGTTTCATGTTGTTATCTTGTCAACTTTCGATGTTTTATATACCTTTTATATCTTTTTTGCGACTAACTTATTAATTCAGAGCCAAGTGCCAGTTCCTGTTTTTTCTGTGTTTTTGACTCTTTTCAGATCTGATTTTGGAACGGAGTCCAAACAGAATAAAATCGCCGAAATGAATTTTTCCATAATGGAAGAAGATCGGGGGACTTTAGGGCCAAGGCAGGAGGCCCACAGGGAGCCCACATGCCCTGTTGCCGCGGCCAGGGGGGGCCGTGGCGACCAGGCTTGTGGCCTCCCTGGCGCTCCCCTACCCTAGCTCTTTGGCCTATAAATTCCCTAAAATCCCAGAAAAAATCACGGCATCCACGAAACCACTTTTCCGCCACTGCAAGCTTCCGTTTCCGCGAGATCTCATGTGGAGACCCTTCCCGGTGCCCTGCCAGAGGGGACTTTGGAGCTGGAGGGCTTGTACATCAACATCATCGCCCCTCCAATGACTCGTGAGTAGTCCACTTCAGACCTACGGGTCCGTAGTTAGTAGCTAGATGGCTTCTTCTCTCTCTTGGATCTTCAATACAAAGTTCTCCATGATCTTCATGGAGATCTATCCGATGTAATCCTCTTTGGTGGTGTGTTTGTCGAGATCCGATGAATTGTGGATTTGTGATCAGATTATCTATGATTTATATTTGAGTCTTTGCTGATTTCTTATAGACATGATTTGATATCCTTGTAAGTCTCTCCGAGTCTTGGGTTTTGTTTGACCAACTAGATCTATGATTCTTGCAATGGGAGAAGTGATTGGCTTTGGGTTCATACCGTGCGGTGACCTTTCCCAGTGACAGAAGGGGCAGCAAGGTACGCACTGTGTTGTTGCCATCAAGGGTAACAAGATGGGCTTTCATCATAGATTTGAGATTGTCCATCTACATCATGTCATCTTGCTTAAGGCGTTACTCTGTTCTTATGAACTCAATACACTAGATGCATGCTGGATAGCGGTCGATGTGTGGAGTAATAGTAGTAGATGCAGAAAGTATCGGTCTACTTGTTTTGGACGTGATGCCTATAGATATGATCATTGCCATAGATAACGTCATGACTTTGCGCGGTTCTATCAATTGATCAACAGTAATTCGTTCACCCACCGTCTACTTGCTTTCATGAGAGAAGCCACTAGTGAACACTACGGCCCCCGGGTCTATTCGCAACTATCGTCTCCACTTTTACTTTTACTTTGCTTTGTTTACTTTTTGCTTTCAGTTCTCACTTTGCAAACAATCTATAAGGGATTGACAACCCCTTCTTAGCGTTGGGTGCAAGCTCTTTGTGTTTGTGCAGGTACTTGTGACTTGAACGCTCCTCCTTCTGGATTGATACCTTGGTTCTCAAACTGAGGGAAATACTTACCGCCACTGTGCTACATCACCCTTTCCTCTTGAAGGGAACACCAACGCAAGGCTCCAAGGCCTCGGGGGAATCCTTTGCATATTTGCCAAGGAAATCCCTATAGGTGTAGCCAGCAGCAGAAGGATTCCCGGCTCCGTTGCCGGGGAAGGTCTTTTGTAGCCGTAGCAGAAGGATTTCTAGCACCGTTGCCGGGGAGGAGAGATCAAGTCAAGATCTATCCAAGTAAGTCTCTCAAACTCATCTCTTGCATTTACCTTTTTTTCCAGTTGCCTCTCGTTTTCCTCTCCCCCACTTCACATTTGCCGTTTTCATTTTCCTTTCTCCTTTGCCGTTTTTTTGTTTTTTGCCGTTCTCTTTTGCCCGTTTCTCTCACTTACTTCCTGCTCGTTTGTGTGTGGGATAGTCCATCAATGGCTAGACCCACCACTCCAAACGACACCCCTGAGAACGAAGTTATCAATTTCAAGCAGAATGAGGAAGAAAATTTAAAGGATGCTTGGTACAGGATTTGCAATGCTCAAAGTAGATCTACTCATAAGCAATCCACTACCGTTCTTCTTCACAGTTTTTATGTTGGAATCTCTCCTTGGAATAGGTATATTCTTGATACCATCGTAGGCGGGAATTTTTTGGGGAGCCATACTGTTGAATCCTATGGAGCTATCATGAATTTGGTAGGCTCACCCCCACTCATGGTTAATGGAACCACCTTGACCTTGGAACACGTGATGCAAAGGCTTGACGCTATTGAAAACAAAATTGCCAAAATTGAACTTATTGAGGGTTTGGATAGAAAGATCCACAATTAAATTACTTAGTACGGATCCAAAGTGGGAATGGTTTTGAAAAATTTAAGGTAGAAGGAACCTATAGTTAATAATTCCTCTAGAATTGGCAAACTAGAAGATGTCATAACCAACTTGGGTTCCGCTTTTGCCGCTGTGCAAAATACTCCATATCTCACTCTCAAAAAGACCGTCAAGTCTGTTTTTGTTCCTAAAGCTAGTGGTGAGTCATCCAATAAAGACGAAGATCTTAAGATGATAAATGATCACACTACTTATGGTTTGAGCACCAAAGATGACTATACGTGATTCCATCACCTATGCCTAGCTAAGGGCGTTAAACAATAGCGCTTGTTGGGGGGCAACCCAACGAATCTATCCTTTTTCTTTCTGTTTTGTGTTTTCCACACTTTCGTAATTCTGTTATGATTGTGTTTTTTGTGTTTCTTTTGCGTTTGTGCCAAGTAAAACCGTTATGATTAGTATTGGGGATGATCGTTTGGTCATGCTGGAAAAGACAAAAACTTTCTGCTCACGAAAATAATTTTCATTTTTATTCTGTAAGAGATTTTGAGTTGATTCTTTTTGCTTCTGCTTCATACACAAATTCTTCAGACTGTCGTAATTTTTCAGAATTTGTGAAGTAACAGAAGTATACGAAGTATACAGATTGCTACAGACTGGTCTGCTGTTTACAGATTCTGTTTTTGTTGAGTTGGTTGCTTATTTTGATGAAACTATGGATAGTATCGGGGGGGTATTAGCCATGGAAGATTGAAAATACAGTAACCCAACATCAACATAAGTAGAATTTAAGTTTGCTACAGTACCTAAGGAAGTGGTGGTTTGCTTTCTTATACTAATGATATCACGAGTTTCTGTTTAAGTTTCGTGTTGTGAAGTTTTCAAGTTTTGGGTGAAGTTCTTATGGACAAAAAGATAAAGAGTGGAAAGAGCTCAATCTTGGGGATGCCCAAGGCACCCCAAGTTGATTCAAGGATGCCGTAAAAGCCTAACCTTGGGGATGCCCCGGGAAGGCATCCCCTCTTTCGTCTTCAATCCATCGGTAACGTTACTTGGGGCTATATTTTTATTCACGACATGTTATGTGTTTTTCTTGGAGCATCTTGTATCGTAGGAGTCTTTTATTTTTGTTGTGGCACAATATTCCTTGCCGCACACCTAGAGAGAGAGACATGCACTCACCATGATTTTGTCGAGCTTCACTTATATCCTTTGGTTAGACAATTCAGCTCACATGTGCTTCACTTATATCTTTTGAGCTAGTTGATTTTTCTCTATCCGTTTCACTTCTATCTTTTAGAGCACGGAAGCGCGTGGCGTGGTAGTTGATCTATGCTATGAAAGTAGTCTCAAAAGGGGTAGTTATCCAAAGGGATATGAAAACTTCCACCTTCATGTGCATTGAATAGTTAGAGAAGTTTGATTCATCTCAATTAGTTTTGAGTTGTGGTTGTGGTAATATTGAAGTTATACTAGTAAGGTGTTGTGGATCTAGAAATACTTGTGTTGAAGTTAGTGATTCCCGTAGCATGCATGTATGGTGAACCGCTATGTCATGAAGTCTGAGCATGATTAGTCTATTGATTGTCATCCTTTGTGTGGCGGTCGGGATCGCGCGATGGTTTATACCTACCAACCCTTCCCCTAGGAGTATGCGTTGAATTCTTTGTTTCGATTACTACTAAAACTTTTGCAACAAGTATATGAGTTCTTCATGACTAATGTTGAGTCCATGGTTTAGATACACTTTTACCTTCCACCATCACTATATTCTTTAGTGTCGTGCAACTTTCGCCGGTGCACAAAACCCACCATATAGCCTCCCTCAAAACAGCCACCATACCTACCTATTGTGGCTTCTTCAAAGCCATTCCGAGATATATTGCCATGCAACTACCACCATGACATGTGCCACCACTTCTACATTGCCATTGCATGATCATAAGATAGCTATCATGATGTTTCCATTGATGTCTATGCCATGGTAGATCATTGTCACGGTACACTACCGAAGGCATTCCTTATAGAGTCATCATTGCTCTAAGTTTTGAGTTGTAAGTGTGATGATCATCATTAATGGAGCATTGTCCCATGTGAGGAAATAAAAGAGGCCAACGAAGCCCATTTACAAAAAGAGGCCAAAGATGCCCACCAATATATATATATATATATATATATATATATATATATATATATATATATATATATATATATATATATATATATATATATATAAGAGGCCAAAGAGCCCACCAAAAAAATGAGAGAAAAAGAGAGAAGGGACAATGCTACTATCTTTCCACACTTGTGCTTATTAAGCACCATGATCTTCATGCTTGAGAGTCTCTCGTTTTCTCACCACCATATAGCTAGTGGGAAATTTTCAGTATATAACTTGGCTTGTATATTCCAATGACAGGCTTCCTCAAAATTGCCTTAGGTCTTCGTGAGCAAGCAAGTTGGATGCACACCCACTAGTTTTCTTTAAGAGCTTTCACATACTCTTAGCTCTAGGGCATCATTTGTATGGAAATCCCTACTCATTCACGTTGATATCTATTGATGAGCATCTCCATAGCTCAATGATATTCCTAGTCAATGTGACCATCTTCTCCTTGTTTGCCTTGGAACCTCCACCACACTCCATTCCACTTATAGTGCTAAAACCATGGCTCACGCTCATGTATTGCATGAGAGTTGAATTTTTTTGAGAAAGTAAAGGTGTGAAAACAATTACTTGGCCAATACCGAGGTTGTGCATGATTTAAATTCATTGTGCAAGGATGATAGAGCATAGCCAGACTATATGGTTTTGCAGGGATAACTTTCTTTTGGCCTTGTTATTTTGAAAGTTCATGATTACCTTGCTAGTTTGCTTGAAGTATTATTGTCTACACGTCAATAGCAAACTATTGTTTTGAATCTAATCGATCTGAACATTCACGTCACATAAGAGGAGTTACAAAGGACATCTATGCTAGATAGCATGAAAGCATCAAAAATTCATTATTTATCACTTCCCTACTCGAGGACGAGCAGGAGTTAACTTGGGGATGCTTGATACGTCTCAAACGTATCTATAATTTTTGATGGTTTCTTGCTGTTATCTTGTCAACTTTGGATGTTTTATATACCTTTTATATCTTTTTTGGGAATAACTTATTAATTCAGTGCCAAGTGCGAGTTCCTGTTTTTTTCTGTGTTTTTGACTCTTTTCAGATCTGATTTTGCAACGGAGTCCAAACGGAACAAAATCCCCGAAATGAATTTTTCCAGAATGGAAGAAGATCGGGGGACTTGAGGGCCGAGGTAGGAGGCCCACAGGGAGCCCACAAGCCCTATTGCCGCGGCCAGGGGGGGCCCATGGCGACCAGGCTTGTGGCCTCCCTGGCGCTCCCCTGCCCCAGCTCTTTGGCCTATAAATACCCTAAAATCCCAGAAAAAATCACGGCATCCACGAAACCACTTTTCCACCTCTGCAAGCTTCCGTTTCCGCGAGATCTCATGTGGAGACCCTTCCCGGTGCCCTGCCAGAGGGGACTTTGGAGCTGGAGGGCTTCTACATCAACATCATCGCCCGTCCAATGACTCGTGAGTAGTCCACTTCAGACCTACGGGTCCGTAGTTAGTAGCTAGATGGCTTCTTCTCTCTCTTGTATCTTCAATACAAAGTTCTCCATGGTCTTCATGGAGATCTATCCGATGTAATCCTGTTTGGCGGTGTGTTTGTCGAGATCCGATGAATTGTGGATTTGTGATCAGATTATCTATGATTTATATTTGAGGCTTTGCTGATTTCTTATATGCATGATTTGATATTGTTGTAAGTCTCTCCTAGTCTTGGGTTTTGTTTGGCCAACTAGATCTATGATTCTTGCAACGGGAGAAGTGCTTGGTTTTGGGTTCATACCGTGCGGTGACCTTTCCAAGTAACAGAAGGGGCAGCAAGGCACGCATCGTGTTGTTGCCATCAAGGGTAACAAGATGGGCTTTCATCATAGATTTGAGATTGTCCATCTACATCATGTCATCTTGCTTAAGGCGTTACTCTGTTCTTATGAACTCAATACACTAAATGCATGCTGGATAGCGGTCAACGTCTGGAGTAATAGTAGTAGATGCAGAAAGTATCGGTCTACTTGTTTTGGACGTGATGCCTATAGATATGATCATTGCCATAGATAACGTCATGACTTTGCGCGGTTCTATCAATTGCTCGACAGTAATTCGTTCACCCACTGTCTACTTGCTTTCATGATAGAAGCCACTAGTGAACACTACGGCCCCCGGGTCTATCCACAACTATCGTCTCCACTTTTACTTTTACTTTGCTTTGTTTACTTTTTGCTTTCACTTGTCACTTTGCAAACAATCTGTAAGGGATTGACAACCCCTTCTTAGCGTTGGGTGCAACCTCTTTGTGTTTGTGCAGGTACTTGTGACTTGAACGTTCCTCCTTCTGGATTGATACCTTGGTTCTAAAACTGAGGGAAATACTTACCGCCACTGTGCTACATCACCCTTTCCTCTTCAAGGGAACACCAACGCAAGGCTTGAAGGCATCGGAGGAATCCTTTGCATATTTGCCAAGGAAATCCCTATAGGCGTAGACAGCAGTAGAAGGATTCCCGACGCCGTTGTCGGGGAAGGTCTTTTGTAGCCGTAGCAGCGGCCGGCTGTGGGCTGGAACCGGCATAGCTTTCTTCTAGTGGAGGCGCACCGGTGCACCCGCTTGGTGTAGCCTCCGAGCCTCCACGAAACTCAAAGAGTCGTGCGGAGGCTTCTTGCTGTCGATGTATAAAACACGTTGCCAATGGCGGCCGGCTGTGGGCTGCAGCCGGCATAGCTTTCTTCCAGTGGAGGCGTGGCGGCACACCCACTGGGTGTAGACTCTGAGTCTCCGGGCGACTCGAAGAGTCGTGCGGAGGCTTCTTGCTGTCGATGTAGCAAAAACGTTACCTATGGCGGCCGACTGTGGGCTACAACCAGCGTAGCTATCTTCCAATCGCAGGCTCAAGCCACACAAGATTCCAGCTGGCAGCCGGCATCCGGACAGGCCTCAGCCGGACAGGTTCTAGCCGGCAGCCAGTAGGCTCTAGCCGACAGGCTGCAGTCGGTAGACAACAGCCTGGACATGCCTCTAGTCGGCAGGGTGCTGTCGGCAGCCAATAGCCAGACAAGCCTCCAGTCGACAGGTTCCAGCCGGCAACCGACATGCGATGGGGGTTCGCCGCGAAGATGATAATGCAAGAGACAAAATTAGTCAGTGCAGGTTTATCAAACATTTAACTTTGCCCACGCAAGTTTTATGCGGGTCGAATGTCGACTCGGTGTCGTTTGAGCCCCTTGGGTCATTTCGTGTCCCCTCAGCTCTTTGGCATTTGCTCTTGCTAGCCGAACAACCGCGATACGGTGTGTAGGTGAGACGAATAGTGGGCCGCAAAGGGGAGCGCATAGTACTCTGACTCCAGCAGCAAGCTCGACCGGGTAGAAATTTCACGAAGGAAACGGCTGGTTCGCCCAAGCCGTTTTCTCCTCAGACGTTGTTCACGAGGTGACCTCCAGCTTTTGCTCTTGCTAGCTAGACAGTCGTGATACGGTCTGTAGCTGAGATGAAGAGTGGGCCTTTGGTACCGTAGACGCTACTAGCTCCGTTTGTGGGGAGGAACGAATCAGGCCAAACGGCCAACACTCGGGCCCAAACTATCTGGCGTCGGGTGAACAACTAAGTAGCTGAAACGAATGCAGTGATGGCCCCCGATTGTTTCTCGGGGTATTTGCTTTTGCACGCAGTGCGAGGATGTATGGATGAATGCTCACATTTCTTTCGTGCTGATAAGGCGGTTGTTGTCGATGACAGCCGGTGCGGCTTTCTGCGAGTGAAAGCGCCGACACACACTGGGTGTGGCCGCCAAGCCTTCGGCGGTCGATGGCTGTGTCAGCCGGCCGTACCCAACGGAAACCGGTCCTCTTTCTTTTTTCCACAGTAGGTTGGGGCCCTGCGGGGTGCAGTCGGCCCCTGCTGGGGAGACGAGCTGGTGCGGGCGCGAGCCGGCGTGAGCAGGCGGTGGAGCAGAGGTGGAGGCCGGAGCAGCGCCGGGAAGCGAAGGCGCAGAGGCGAGCCGGAGCTGCGGCCGGCGGGCGCGCCTGTGCATGGCCGCGTGGTAGGACATGTGTGTTGGCAGCCAAGGGGAGCAGGGCACCGGGCACCAACAACAGCCGCGGGAGGATTGAACGGTCGTGCATGGGGCGTAGAAGAGGAGATGGAGGCGCGGGAGATAATCAGGACCGCGGCAGACACACGTGTTCACGGATGAGGGAGGACGAACGTCTCCGAACAACAAGCGGAGGAGCGAACCAATGGCCGCAAGGCACGGCAAGTCACGTCGGCCCCAAGGGTAGTGGATCTGGCTGGCGGCGAGGAGTTTCGGGCAGCCCAGAATATCAAACCGGTGGCCATGGTGCAGCTTGGCGGTGAGACCAGCGGCAGAGCGGCTCGAGCAGGGGGCTCGCCCTCAGGAACAGGCTGAGCCGTGCCTTGCCCAGGGCGCCAGCCGGCATGGGGCCCGGGAAAGCAGGAGATCGGGTCGGAGATCAAACGGAGCCAACATGACGCGAGCTTGCGGGGGGCGCAGGTGCCGGGCGCACGGAGACGGGGGAGGCAGACCGCAGGGCGGCATAGAGCCGACATGAGAAGGCGGCCACGCGTATTTGGGCGTGGAGGAGGCATGCGGATGTACGTGGGCGCGGAGGAGGCGGCTGGAGCCGGACGCAGCTGCGGGCGCGAGGCGGAGGGGCATGAGCGGGCGGAGCTGAGGAGACTGAGCTAGCGACACGCGGGCGTGCATGCGGCCTGGGGCAGCCGACCATTGCAGCAGTCGGTCGGCGCTGCATATGCATTAGCAGTGAAGCATGTCATTGTTTTGGCATGGTATGGGTAGTATCTGGGCAGTATCTTGGATACGTATGACCATTATGTGAGCTGTGTGTATGTCAGGGGATGGAACAAACAACAACTCCTGCAACAAATGGTGGCGAAGCCCGAGGCCAATCGGGACCACTTCCTTGTGTTGCGACACCGGAGAGGAGGGGCTCTGAGGCAGAGTAGAGCGCCCGGACGGAGAGAAGAGCGAGACCAGCAGTAAGGACGCACACGGTCGCCCGAGAGCTTTGTTGATGCCGAGCCCTCGATCACCATCGACGAGACGGTGGCTACGTTGCGGCGTTGGTGAAGAAGAGGGTCCTGCCCGGACCGCGGTTCCAGCAGTAGCGTGCCCCACGATGGGGCCAACGGTCGTGGTATTTTTGGGACATATGCCACGGGATGGCTTAAAGAGGTGAGAGCAAGGCCACTGTGGAGATCCGAAACGGGTTGGGCAACAACACACGGTGATTTACCTAGGTTCAGGGCCGTCGTGTGGAGGTAACACCCCTACTCGTACATGTGTCGTGTATATAGAGAGTATATGGTTGTACATGGTACTCCTTGAGCTGTGTTGAGAAAGAAGATGGAGGCTGTGAGCTCTCCTCCTCTCCTAGAGAGTGGGGAACGAGAGAATGGGGGAGCGAGTGAGAATCCTCCTCCTCCTGCTTGTGTGTGCGTCTATGTGTCTGTCTCTATGTCTTTGGCTGCCCGTGGGCTGGCTCCCTGGGTCACCTTATAAAGGGGTACCCAGGGGACAAAGGGTGGACCACGTGGCCTAACTTTACTTTTGGACATAATGGATGAGGGGGTTCGCCTGGCCTAACTTCACTGTTGGAGATGACCTGTGCATAGTGATGCAGACTATACTACCGGGGCGCAGTGATGCAGGCTGCAGCGTCCTTCCGTCTTGTCTGATGGGACGCTGCAGTTGACCTCGCTGGGCTCCATCGAGACAGGTTTCCAGTCGGACAGGGTCCAGCCGGAAGGGTTCCAGTCGGACAGGTCTCAATCCGGCAGGCTGCAGCCGGATAGGTTCGTGTCAAATGGGTTCCAGCCTTCATGCTACAGCCGGACGGGTTCTAGCCGGAAGGCTACTGTCGGTAGCCAGCAGCCGGTAGCTAGCACGCTCCAGTCGACACCTAGCAGCCAGCAGGCTGCAGCCGGCAGCCAGCAGGCTCCAGCCGGACGGGTCCAGTCGGTAGCCAGCAGCCGGCAACCAGCAGGACATTCTTCTTTCTTTACTCCTACATTTGTCTTTGTTGATTCGCGGGGTATGGCGTATCGGGGGGCAATTCCCCCGATGTTATAAAATGTTGTATCCTCTCCTTTAGCCTACACGGGGTTATCCCCCCGACATTGGTGACTTGCCAGGAGCTAAATTCTTCATCAGCATTTTCATGAGGTGACCAGGCAGATCAGGTTCATCATAGATGCATCTTGCTCCTTCTGATGGAATTGGAACCGGGTCAACACAAAGTAGTTCCATGGCAGGAGCTGTGTAGTGAGTGTCTTCGGTCATCGAGTCAAGAATCCAAGTGTTTACATCTTGTGCTTCAACCGAAAGATGCAAAGTGGCATAGAATTGAAGAATGAGCTCTTCATTCTAGTAGTAGATATCCATGCAGAACAGAAGTAAGCCAACATCATACAAAACATTGAGGACTGGCGTGAAGTAGGGAATGAGTTCCATGTCTACATGAGGAATTTGCTAATGCTAAGAAAGTGTATTCTTCTCAAAGAGCACAACACCATACAAGTTCATCTGAGTGGCAGTCCAGAATCTCTTGCACCTTATCCTTGCTGAGTCATACGGATTTGCACCGATGATGAAATGATGTTCAAAAAAAATCTCTCCTTGAGGAATTTGAGTCTTTTTGTACCACTGTAAGGCCGAAGAGTCTTGGGTTGAAGATTTGTCTTGAATCGGCCCACAAGTGTTCGAAGTTCGCCAGTCTGAGGAGCTTGAGCCACAACTACTGCAGACTTAGGATCTCGAACATGAGGTTCATCAATAGTGTCCTCACCTTGAGGAGGAGCGGTTTCTTGAGCCACATTTTCTTGAGTGTGAGGAATATGCATTCCAGATTCTTCAATGACCAGTGCAACAATATCCTTAGTGGCAGTTTGATTCACAGTTTCTTCAGCTGATGCATTTGATTCATCCTGCTGGATAGACTTCACCGGAGTGTGTTTTCATCAGACCCTGTATCAATTTCTTAAGTGATTGCAGGGAACTGCAGATTTTGTGGAAGTGGAGTTGCTAATGGTG
The DNA here is from genome assembly GCF_904849725.1 of Hordeum vulgare subsp. vulgare. Taxonomy (NCBI): domain Eukaryota; kingdom Viridiplantae; phylum Streptophyta; class Magnoliopsida; order Poales; family Poaceae; genus Hordeum; species Hordeum vulgare. Next base: position 418,355,707 of record NC_058520.1, on the reverse strand, counting down.
AGTTGGGATGAGGTTCTTCCCAATAATCATCGTTTACAATTGGTGTTTGGTATCCAATGTCCACATCTTCATCTTTTTATTCATCACCCACCTCTGTTCTTTGCTGAGGCGGAGGTGATGATTCTTGAGGAATTGTAGTATTTTGTTCCACCTCAATTTCTTCATCAACCTGCTCTCTGGAAGAAGCATATTGATTATCCTCCATTTCTTCATCTCATTATTGGATGACATGTTCGACACCAAATGGTACCACCTCGTAAAAGGGTACTATTTGAGGAGCTTGACAAAGTCCTCAAGTGTTTGGCTTCTGAGGACTCTGTGCTTGTTGACGCCTTTCACTTCTTAGCGGCTTCCTTATCAACAACCTTAGTATTCTTCACTTCTGATGCAGAAGGAAGTGTCACTTTCTTCACCTTCAAAGATTTTAGTGCAGGGGCACATTCTTCATGCACGGCTAATGTAGTCGTCCTAGCAGGTTCTTCTGGAGCGTGAATTTCTTCAGCCCTCATAGTTTCTTCAGGTAGTTGAGCAGAGGAGCTCGCCTAAGGAATTTGTGGTTGCGTTGGGACTGCAACCCTGGTGTTGTGATCCGTGATGGCTTTGGTAGCCACGTTGACGAATCTGACCGTTGCATCCTTCCAATCAGTGGGATAGCGATTGTATTCTTCACAGAGGTTTTTGATTTTAGTTTGTGCGGAGATGAGCTGATCCGGGGTCAATGATAGGATGTTGTTCTTTAGAAACCTCTCTTTCCGAGTCTGTGCTTTTCTGGCCCTTTTGGCATTCTCAACTTTCCATTTTTCCTTGTTAATGAAAGCCGTGAGCACATGGCTTGGACCAGGTGGGAGCTTCATATCATCAATAGGAGTTTGAGGATCTTGATACAAGGTGTCTATGAAGTCTAACATCACCTTGGGATCCAGCATGAGGGGAATGTTTGTGACTTTAGCTTGTGCAACCCTCTCTTGTTTATTTCTTATGATAGCAACAAGTACTTCATCATGAGCCTCTTCTTCTTCTTGAGATCCAGAGGGAACATTGAGAACCACCTTGTTAGGGATAGACCTTTTTCCTTGCCCAACGGTCATCTTTTTCTTCATGGTTGCACTTGAAGAAGTGTGTGCACAACCAGATGCAGAGGGTCCTTAGGGAATTGGAGTCCCCATTGTACGCTAGCTTGTCTCCAGTTGCACTGGTAGTGAGGACTTTGTGGCAGTCGCTGAGGACTTTGCAACCACATTTGGAGCTGAGTGAGGAATTTTCTTTGAGGAATGTGGAGTTGAAGACTTTGTTTTTGTAGCCGATTTCTTCACCAAGGCTCGCTTCGGAGCAGTTTCTGTGCCACAGACTTCAGCAACAGAGGAGGTGGCAACAACTATAGCAGTAGTCTCCAAGTTGAGTCTTCTGACGACCTCTTTTGGAGTCTACTGTTGTTTAGCCTGATGCTTACCCAATTCTTCAGGACATTCTTCACCACTTACCAGGATTGTGGGATCAACAACTTGTTGATTACCAAGAGGAGGTATTGGGCCAGGAGGTTTCAGCGTGAATTTCTTCATGTACTTTGGAGTCACATACGTGTACTCCCTCCATTTTCTGGCCCATCTCCTTTCTATTTTCTGTAAGTGTGTCTTGCGCTTTTCCTTTGTTTCCTTCCCGCATATTTCTTCATCACGCGTGCAATATTAATCATAGATGTCTACAGGGATTTCAAAAGTTGTGTTGGTCTCAGGGTTCTTTCCACCCTTCTGCTGTTTCTTCTCCTCACGATTTTCTTCACTCGAGGAATTTGAAATTTTGAGGAATCTAATGAGGTGTGCAAATTTTCTTCAAGAAATGCTACAAATGAGTGAAGTTGATGTGAACCTAGAGATTCGTCAGCAGACATTTTGTACCTCTGAATAGAGTATAGGTGTGAAGAATTTGAAGAGGTCGTATGCCTTCTGAGAAGATTTTCAAAAATAACTCACGTTGAGGAATTTTTCCAATACTATCTTGAAGAATTTTGCTAAGTGTTCTTGACTTAGGTTTCAGAGTTGTGCAGATCCGAAAATTCACACATTTGAGGAATCTTTTGAAGAATAGTGTAACTTAGTGAAATTGATGAAGCGATCTGACAATAAGAAGTGTTCATATGATGAATTCGCTGAGGAATAACACTTTCTGAAGTTTTTATGGAAACACAAAGATCTAAAAGGGAAGGAAAATTAGATTTTAATTACCCTTGTCGAATTACACGAAGAACATGATGAAGTGGTGTAGAGGCTCGCCATGTTAGATCTTCTGCACCCTAACATGGTGGCAGAAGACGGCTACATCGACGGCGAAGGGAGGATGTTCGCGGCCGGCGTGGGTATGACGACGAGGAGGTCTAGGCAGTGAAGCTCTTCCTCATAAGCGATGATGATTTCCAGCAGCGGCGCTAGGTCTGGGCTTTGAGCGGTGATAAGTGAGATCGAGAGGAAGAGAGTAACCGGTTGGACTGAAGGGGGGTATTTATAGCCCACGTGAAAACGGTCCGGCCCAAAGTTTTTGGACCAAACTTCCCCTTACTCTTCCTCTTTGCTAGACATGTGTCGCGCTTGCGTTAAGCATTGGAGTTAGTGGAGATCGTGGTTATCCAGACGGGGGTAGTGGGAGTAGTTTGATAGGCAACAACCAAAAATTTTGCTAATTTTTTGAGGATTTTGTTCGCAAATTCTTCAGCTGACAAGACTCAGTGAAGACTTTGAATAGGTTTAAAATAGAATGCATATGAAGAATTTGAGAATAGACTGGGTTGAGCTTAGCATGGAGGGGGAATGTGTCCGATCACAGTCACTTAAAAGAAAAACCAACATTAAGACTTAACAATAAGTGAATGCTGTTGAGGACTTTGAAAGCTCACTAATAAGCATATAGTCAATGAAGAACACATGTCTAAAAGTTTGAAGAATTTGAACTTTTTGAGGAATTTGCAAACTTGAGGAATTTGAAAATCTGAAGAATATGAATATTTGAAGAATTTGCAAAAATCTCAACCTCGAAGAATTTCAACTTGGGTTGGTGGCGTAACCCACCGTATAAGAATGAAGATTTCAGGCACCCGTATAATTGTCCTAGGGTCTTGAGAATCAAATTCTTCATTAATTTCTTCACACTTAGAGTTTTATTCTTCATTGATTGAAGAAAAACTTTACTTTGTGTGTTGCACATCTAACTCATCAATTTTGCATAAGTGTTAGGATGTGTGTCCTTCCATAGAACAATCGAAGATTCTAAGATATTTAGTTCACACAGCAACTTGCAAAATATCTTTTCATCCAAGGGCTTAGTGAATATATCTGCTAGTTGTTCTTCAATCTTCACTTGGTCAAGGAAGATGTTTCCTTGGAGTACATGATCACGAAGAAAATGATGACGAATCTGGATGTCCTTGGTCTTCGAGTGTTGTACTGGATTATTTGCAATCTTGATTGCACTCTCATTGTCGCACTAGAGTGGCACATTCTTCATATTGATGTCGTACTCCTTGGGAGTTTGCGTCATCCACACTAGTTGAGCACAACACAAACCAGCAGCAATGTACTCAACTTCAGCAGTGGAAAGTGACACGCAATTCTATTTCTTCGACGACCAACAAACTAAGGATCATCCGAGGAAATCGCAGGTGCATGACGTTGACTTGTGATCTACACAGTCACCGGTATAGTCAGAGTGAGAATATCTAACTAGATGAAGATTTGAGCCCTTGGGGTACCATAATCCAAGCGTTGGTGTGTGAGCTAGATATTGACGAATATGCTTCACAACCTTCTGGTGTGATTCCTTCGGTGTTGCTTGGAAACGGTCACACATGCAAAAACTAAGCATAATATATGGTGTAGATGCACATATGTACATTAAAGATCCAATCATGGAGCGATATACTGAAAGTGCGTTATATCGACTAGAGGTGGGGGGGTGAGTTGGCGATTTTTATGAATTCATCACTGAGGAAATTCCTTGTTAGGAAAGTCCTCAGTCACGAGCGACGAGCATCAGATTAAGTACTCACCCAAGTGTGCATAACAGTGATAGAATAGTCTTCAGAGTGAAATGAAACATTCGGTTTGCATAAGTAGCATGTTCGGGATATGCTCATGAAGAACAAGTGAAATGAAGAATTTGGGGTGAGGAAATTGCAAAAGTCTTCAGTCAAATTCTTCAAACAATAACGATCAATTTCATCAACGTGCAATTGAGGAAATGAAAGCATTGAGAAAATAGAACCATATGCTCGATGAAAACAGTGGTTTGATGACCCAGTTCCAACAGCTGTGACAGTCGCACGTCTGGTTTGGAACGGCTTGGTATTTAAACCAAAGGAAACATAGTCCGAGGACACACATTCCATACGGTATTCTCGTTGAGCTAAGGACACACAGTCCTCACTCGACACTTGTGGTAAGTCTTGAGGGCAGACTTCCAAACACTCACAAACTTAGTCACCCGATGATCCACAATTTACTGCTAGATGCTCTAGACCATGACGCCTCACCGCGTGGAGGACGCATAGTACTCAAAGGTAACAAGTGTCGGTTCCACACAGGAACAACCCCTTTAGTGATGCTCAATCACTTTGGGGTTTTTGGGTTTCGGTTTGGGTGTTTGGGGTTTTTCCTCACTGATGATTTTCTCTCAAAGTGTTTGAGGAACGGGTTGCTCTCAAATGACAAGTGTTAGTTTCTCCCGCGGATCATCCAACCAGCTATTTATAGCCTAGGACCAATCCCGACATGATTTGACATAAATGCCCCAATGATATGACCGTTATGTGGATACGGTTGGGGAGATCTAGCGCGCGACACAACAACGGTCAGAACATTTCAACTGTGAAAGTCCTCATGTCACTCATGTTCCTCACTGTTAGGTAATTCACACTAGCCAAAACCGAACTCCTCAGTTAGAGTAAATTCCTCAAAGACCAGAAGATCTTCATCTTTTTCACTGAAGAATTTGACTAAACTATAGAAGATTTCCAAAGTCTTCACTCAAAGGATTTGTATGAGTAGGCCTTGACATGAGCATCACTTGGGAAACTTTTCATAGTTTTACATTGACCAATAGTACGATGGTCCTAGGACTCAAAGAAATGAAATGAAACTACAAAAACAAAAGTATTCACACTTCAAAGTCCTCGTATCAATTTCTTCACGGACACACCAATTTCCTCTCTTTCAAAGTCTTCGAGGAAATACCAAAGTCTTCAGCCGAATACATACAGTTTTAGGGGTCGATATTCTTAGAATAACTCAAACTCCTCAACGACTTATAGAGCGTGTGTATACTCACAAACACATCAGTCTCTTAACCTATAAGTCTTCAATACACCAAAATCACTAAGGGGCACTACATGCACGTAAAATCTCCCCCTTTTTGGTGATTTATGACAAACAGGTTAAGTTTTCAACAGGGATAATAATATGAAGTGTAAGTACAGCGTTTTAGGAATTTGATTGCAAGATAGAGAAACTCCCCCTGAAGATGTAAATTTAGGATTTATACCATGGATATCTCCCCCTATATCTTGTAATCCATGCAAGCATTTGACATATATCATGAGGAAATTTAAACGCATGATGGAAAGTGGTGTGTGATGAATTCCAGCATGCGTGCATTAATCAACGTGCGGAATAAGCATGTGAGGTAAAACGTTTCAAAAGTGTCAGACCACCACCGGGCATAAGATTACAAGTCATAGAACCAAACACTTCAGAAGAACGAGAGTTGCAACTTTAAAAAAGCCCATAAAGTAGACCCGCTTGAAGACTAACTCAAATTTCTCCGCCTTTTTCATCAAGTGACGAAATTGAGGACTAACGCCCCACAAGAATATCAACTTGTTGGTGGAGGAGGAGCCCTAGCATTGTTGGGGGTCGTTCAACGCAGCTGTGTCATCAAGGTATTCAACTTCATCAGTTGTACGCGATAAAGATTATGAACTAGCCACCAAAGGAGGAACTGGAACTTTCTTGAATTTCTTCTTGGGTGTCTAGGACCAATCAAAGTCTTGCTAGAACTCCATTTCAACGAGTTCCTCTTCTTTCAGTGAGACAGGATGGCTCATGTGTGGTCGAAGATCTCATGATGATAATAGTGTTTTTTCTTCACAGCATTTCGCGTTGCATTTATATCACGCACAATGGCACCAAACCGACGCTTTACCTACTTGCGATTGCGATCCACCTTTTGATGAAGACTAATCAAGAGCTCACAGTCAGTCATCACACGCTGTGTAGACTCGCGAGGGGCTTTACCTCTTGAAGCTAAGTCTTGAGATGGAGTGTCATCTTTTGTGGAATAGGATGGAACTTTGCGAAATTGGACAACAAGGGGCCGAGATCCCTCATCAATCACAGATTTGCCTCCTCCTTCAATCAGCTCGAAGTATTTCGTGTTGACTTCTAGTGGAGACAAGTAGGTGAGGTGATTCTTAAAATGTACCTTGTAAGGAATTGAAGATCTGGCCCTGATGAATTTCATAATCCACGGTGCATAAGTCTTCAGATCAAAAGGTGAAAAAGCATTGTTGGACAAAGTCCTCATGAAGAAATCTTGAAGAATTATTGGAATCCCATGGATGATATTGAATAGCAAATTCTTCATGATTCCCACAACATCTTCTTCTTCAGAGTTATGGCCCTTGATTGGACTGAGAGTTTTGGTTAGAATGCGGTAAACTATCTTGGGCACATAGAGCAGTTCCTTGATGAGGAATGTGGTCCTTGGTGGTTTGGTAGAAGCCAAAGGCTTCATTACCACTTGCATCATGTGATTGGGCAGTTCAGTTTCATCATAGATGCATCTGGCTCCTTCTGAGGGAATTGGAACTGGGACTAGATGAAGTTATTCCATGGCAGGAGCTTTGTAAGGAGTGTCTTGAGTCATCCAGTCCAGAACCCAAGTGTTGACATATGATGCTTCACCTAAGATATGGAAGGTAGCATAGAATTGAAGAATGATTTTCTCATTCCATTTGCAGATGTCCGTGCAAAATGGCAGTAGTCTAGCTTCGAATAGAACGTGAATGACTGGATCAAAGCAAGGAATGTTTTCCATATCTGCATGAGGAATTTGGTGATGCTGAAAAAACTTTGTTCTTGTGGAAGAGTACACCGCCATAGTAGTTCAGTTGAGTAGTGGTCCAGAATCTCTTGCGCATTATGCTTGGAGATTCAAATGGATTTGTGCCAACGAAATAGTGATGTTCATCAAAGAATCTTGCCTTGTAAAATTTTGTCCTTTTTGTTCCACTATAAGGCTGAAGAGTCTTGGGTTGAAGATTTGGTTTGAAGCGCTCCACAAGTCTTCAAAGATCTTTAGTCTTAGGAATGTCAGCCACGACCACTGCAGACTAAGGATTATCCACATGAGGTTCAGAGGCAATGTCCTCACTATTAGGAGGAGCATTTTCTTCTTCCACACTTTTGTGAGTGTGCGGAATATGCTGTGCACATTCATCAATTTCTAGTGCAACAATTTCCCCAGTAGTTGTTTGATTGATGGTGTCTTCAGCTGATGTAGCCGATTCATTCTCCGGGATGGACTTCATCGAAGTGTTCTTGTCTCTAGACCCTATATGAATTTATTTAGTGGCTGCAGGGGACTGAGGAACTTGAGGAAGCGGAGTTGTCAATGGTGAGTTGGGATGAGCCTCTTCCTAGTATTCGTCATTGATCACTGGTTTTGTGCTGCCAATGTCCATTTCATCATCTTTTTCTTCATCTCTCACATCTGTTTTTCTGCTGTGGTTGAGGAGATGATACTTGAGGAATTGAAGAATTTGGTTTTGCTTCAATTTCTTCATTGATCTGCTCTTCGGAAGCAGCAGATCAGGTATCTTATGTTTGTTCATCCCCTTCTAGGATGATGTGTTTGACACCAAATGACACCATTATGTAAGAGGGCACTATGTTGATAGGGGTGGCATCAATCGGTGTTGTTGACGAACTTGTCAAAGTCCTTCAGCATTTTGCTTCTGTGGACTCTGAACTCGTTGAAGTCTTTCTCTTCTTTGCTACTTTTTTTTCAGCAACCTTTATTTTCTTCACTTCTGATGCAGAAGGAAGTTTCACTTTCTTCACTTTTGAAGACTTTGGAGCCAGATTAGATTCTCCAGGCACGACCAACGCAGTCGTCATGGCAGTACGAGTTCCTTCAGGCGCAACCATCTCTTCAAAGCCTACCATGGTTTCATGAGTTGCAGGTTCGTCAGGCACATGAATTTCTTCATCCCTGCTAGAGTCGTCACGCAGTTCAACAGTGTAGCTGTCCTAAGGAATTTGAGATTGTATAGAGGTTGCAACCCGTTTGTTTTGGTCTATGATGACCTTGTTTGCAACGTTGACGAATCTTAGTTTTGCACCCTTCCAGTCCACCTGAAAGCGAAGGTATTCTTCACTGAGGTTTTTGATCTCAGTTTGTGTGGCGACGAGGTGATCACGGGTCATAGTGAGAATATTTTTCTTTAGAAAATTTCCTTTCTGTGTCTATGCTTTTCTGGCTTGTTTGGCCTTCCGAACCTTCCATTTTTCCTCATTGATGAAGGCCGTCAGCATATGACTAGGTCTAAGTGGAAGCTTCAAGTTGTCAATAGGTGTTTGAGGATCTTCATACCAGAAATCAATGAAGTCTAGTACCACCTTTGGATCCATCATGAGGGGAATGGTGGTGCCTTTGTGTAACATCCCAAATTTTCAATTTGGAATGTTTTACAATTATAGCTAAGCATCTATGCATTTTGATTGAAATAAATGTGGCATTTGAATTCTCTTTCAATATTTATTTTGAATTCATTTTGGCACGGCAATTTCACCCACAAATCCCCAACAAATATCTTGCCAAGAAAGTATGAGAGGAGGTAACATGACACCCCAAAAAGTGAGAAGAAAAATAGTGCTAATTTATTTTAAGACCAAATCTCGGTTTTATTGGATTTTTAAAAAAAAAATATTTTTTATAAAGTTTTTATTTTGTGTCTAAAAAAATGTTCATGTCGTGGGATGTATTTTTGTGACAATTTTGATATATAATACTACTATATTCGGGGTATATTTTAATTCCTTTTATTTGATTTCACTTCGTGTTTTTAATTAAAATGAAAAATTTCCTTTATTAGGAAAATCGCTAGGGGCCCGATAGGAAAGTTCGGCCCGCAAATCGGCTCGCCAGATCCGGATCCCCATCGGATCGGCCGACCGCTCCACCCTGCGCCCTCTCCTCTCTCGCTGACACCCGACCCCACCGCCCAAACCCAGCCAACCACGATTGTCCCCTTCCTTTCCCCAACCTCCTCTTTCCATCGCCGGAACAGCCACGATCCCGCTCGGATCCGCGTCGAGTCTCGCCGCTCCCCTTCCCTCCGACCCCCCGAGACCCTCTATAAAACCCCCTCCCTCCTGCACCCCGTTTCCCCCCGACGACCTCCTCTCCACGCTCCATGCTGCCGCATGCCGTCGCCGGACTTTGGCAAGAGGCCGAAGCCTCCAGAGCTTGTGCAGCTCCCCTGGGCCATCCCCGAGCCCCGCAGCCGCTGCCAAACGACGTCGGAGCTGTGTCTCCACCCCGTGGTCACCTCCGCCGCCGCCGCCCAAGACCACCGAAGCTCCTCCCCAGCCTTCCCAACGCTTTGGCCGCGGTCTCTTAACGCCGAACTGCCCTCCAGCCACCGCGGTAAGCACCCCCTCCTCCTCAACCGTTAGATCTAGCGCCAACGACCTATATTATATCCAGCATACCCCTTCGGTTTGGTTTAAAAAGCCAACCGGTTTTTAGTTTAGTTAATTTAGTCAAAACATTTTTTCTTAAGTTGCGACCATCCGCTCATTTAGCACCCGCAGCGCACACCTCTAGCTAGTAGGAATCTGCCACATAGCCTAGTTTTTTTATTTTCTCTGTTTTGTTTCTGAAAAACAGATTAGAACCTAATCCTAGAATCTGTATAACTTTTAGGTTTTTAAGTATTTTTGAATGATTCTTTTGCAGTAGCTCATAAAAATTATGTAGTTTCTGCGTGTAGCTTTTGTTTTCAAATTTGAACTGTTTAAAATTGAATTATTTTGAATTTACTCAAGTCACTAGAATTTGAATAACTTGAGTTTATAAACATATCTTTGAGTGATTATTTTTGCTACTTATTCATATTAGCTAGTTTTATCACCCTCTTCAGTTTGGTGATTTTTAGAATATTTTAAATTTAGTTTTTCAATAAAACAAAATATTTTTTATTTCTTTAGGGTTATTTTTGTTCTCTTTTGATCTATCTAGTATTTGATTGTTGTTTTAATTTTATACTTGTTGTTGTGATGCTTATTGTGTGAAATTATTGCCTCATTATATCATCCGGAGTGCGAAGCTTGTTATCTAGAGGCGCTCGAGTTTGAAAATAGTCAACAAGGCAAGTCACGTTGATCATGTTTTACCTATGTTTTATATGCATTTAGTTCAACCTTCTCCACCCATTGCATGCAAAGTAGGTACTTGGAAATTTCGTTCTTCATGTAGTATCATGTGGTAGGCACCCATCACCCCTTGTTACTTTGTCCCGGGACATGATGTTATTTTTCTATGCTTCTAGTAGATGGGGTTGGGTTGTGTGTTTATCATGAGTGTTGTTAGAACTTAATAATCAAGACCAGAAGATTTCAAGACCTTTAAAGTCCTCGTGATGCAATACACCTCTGGGTGAAGGATGGTTTAGATCCGCACCCTAGAGTAATGAGTGGATGACCCGGGATGCATGGGGAAGTGCCATGACATCTTGCGGAAAGCTTCACCCAGGCACGAAGGGATGGGTGGATACTTCAAGACCCGAGGCTTACTTGCACAGCCAAAAGTAATTATGGGCTCTGGCTTGGTTGGACATCGTGGTGACTCTAGACGGGCGGTGCTACGAGATGTACAAGAACGGTAGGACTGGATGGGCCCCGAAAGTGGCTCAGAGGAACCCTTTGGAAGACCATGTTTTGATCATCCGGTTCTCAAACACCCTGAAGTGCGAGGACTTCCATAGAGGCGATCAAATCTTGTGGGGAACATGGGCAAAACTCGGCAGAGTACTCAAACCTAATCGATTAGCCGTGTGCAAGGTCATGGACAACTTGAGCCAAAGGAACTGAAACTATCTGGAATTCTCAACACAAATAATATTAATGTTGTGGTTATTATTTTTAACTTGGGTATGAGATATGGTTGGTGGAACCATCTCATTAACAACCAATAATGTAGTAAATGTTTTGCTTTTAGACCCTCTCTTGTTGTAGGAAAAATTTGCTTTCCGCTAAAATTTACAGCCCCACCTGCCATATATGCATATAGTATAGATGATACTTTTCACCTCTCTCTTTTGTGACTTGCCGGCATATTCAATATGCTGACCTACACAGCTGCAACATGTCATGTTGTAGAGTACTTTTCTATGCTCGGTGATATGCTCTGGAGTCAGATGGACTCAACTACCTTTGAAGCTTCCACTAGTTTTCGTTTAGTTTTATCTCATGAGTTGGCCTTCATCCACTTTATTGTAATCCTTATTGTAATAAAGTACTCGATATGAGATTCGGTTAATAAAGCTGTGTGATTGAACTCTCGATATATACATTGACGTACTGTGTGTGTACCAGCATGATCTTGGGATTGTACAGAAACACCAAAGACCTGGCCGTTTCAGGTCGGGTCGCTACACTTTGTCCTATGAGACCCGTTCTTGCTTGTTTCTGATTATAGCAGTAAGTACTTCATCATCAACTTATTATTCTTCCTCTGATCCAGAAGGAACATTGAGGGTTATCTTGCTAGGGTTGGGCTTCTTTCCTCGCCCAACGATCATCTGCTTCTTCATGTTTGCACTTGAAGAAGTATGTGCAGAGCTAGAGGCAGAGGGCCCTGAGGGAATTGAAGTCTCCATTGGATTCTGACTTGTAGTCAATTTCATTGGCGGTGAGGACTATGTGGTAGTAGGTGAGGACTTTGCTGCCACATTAGGAGTTGACTTAGGAAATTTCTATGAGGTATTTGTAGTTGAGGGCTTAGGCTTGACAACAGATTTCTTCAACATGGTTCGCTTCAGAGCAGTTTCAGTACCACAAGCCTCATCAGCAGAGGAGAAGGCAGCAACAACTGATTCCTCATTGAATCTCTTCACAGCCTTTTCTGTAACTTTGTGCAGTTTGGCTAGTTGCTTTACCCATTCTTCAGGATAGCCTTCACCAGTGGCAAGGCTTGTGGGATCAGCAACTTGTTGATTGCCCAGAGGAGGCCTTTTACATGGAGGCTTCAAAGCGAATTTCTTCATGTATTTAGGAGTCACATAACTGTACTCCCTCCATTCTCTGGCCCATCTCCTCTCAATTATCTTCAAGCGCGTTATGTGCTTTTCTTTTGTCTCCTTTCCATAAATTGCTTCATCAGGGGTGAAGTAATCATCATAGATGTCGTTAGGTATTTGAAAGGCAGTGTTGGAATCAACCTTCTTTCCACCCTCTGTTGTTTCTTCTTAGTAACCATCTTCTTCACTTGAGGAATATGAACTTTCAAGGAATTTGATGAGGTATGCAAATTTTCTCCAAGAAATGCTGCAAATGAGTCAAGCTGATGAGAACCTAGTGATTCATCAGCAGACTTTTTGTACGTGTGAACACAGTATAGTTGCAAAGAATTTGAAGAGGTCATATGATTTTTGAGAAGATTTTCAAAAATGACTCAACTTGAGGAAATTGACCAACACAATTTTTGAGGAATTTCTCTAAGTGTTCTTTTTATGGTTCCAGAGTTGTGCAGATCCAAAAATTCACCCAGTTGAGCAATGTCTTGAAGAATTGAGGAATTTAGTGAAATTTATCAAGTGTTTTAGACATAGAAGTCTTCGTCTCATGAATTTGATGAAGAATAAAACATTTTTAAGATTTATTGGAAACACAAAGATATACAAGGGAAGTAAAATTAGATTTTAATTACCCTGGTTGAAGAACACAAAGAACACGACAACCTATAGAGAGTGAAACAAAAGCTCGTTAGTTCAGATCTTGAACGCCCTAACTCGGCGGCTGAAGACAGGTACGACGTCAGCGGAGGAAGGAGATCCGCGGATGGTAGTGAAGCTCTTTGTCACAGGCGACGTTGATTTCTAGCGGTGGCGCTAGGTTTGGCTTTGAGCGATGAGAAGTGGAAACCAGAGGAAGAAGTGACTGAGGGGTGAGAGTGGGGTATTTATAGCCCAGGTTGAAAGGTCCGGCCCAAAGTGTTTGGACCAGATTGCCCCTAGCCCTTCCTCTCCGCTCGATAGGTGTCACTCACGTATTAAGCAGTGTTGTTAGTGGATATCGTGCGGTCGTGCTTATCTAATCGTGGGTAGTTGGTGCGGTTTGAGCGGTAACAACTGAATTTTATGAAATAAGTTTTGAGGACTTTGTTCGCAAATTCTTTAGCTGACAAGGATTCAGTGAAGACTTTGAACTAGTTTCATGTAGAACGCATATGAAGAATGTGAGAATAGACTAGGTTGAGCTTAGCATGGTGGGCGAACGGGTCCGATCACATTCACTTAGAGGGAAAAATATGAAGACTTAGCATTAAGTGAAAGTCGTTGAGGACTTTGAAAGCTCACAAATAAGTATATAGTCAATGAACTACACATTTTGAAAAAGAAATTGAACTCTTGAGGAATTTACAATCTTGAGGAATTTGAAAATATAAAGAATTTTAAGATTAGAAGAGTTTGAAAAAATCTCAACTTTGAAGATTTTCAACTTGACAAATTTAAATTGGGTTGGTGGCATGACCCACCATATAAGAATGATGATTTCAGGTACCATGTACAATTGTCGTAGGGTCGTGAGAATCAAATTCTTCATTAATTTCTTCACACTTAGAGGGTTATTATTCATTGATTGAAGAAAAAGATACTTAGTGTGTTGCATATCTAAGTCATCAATTTTGCATAAGTGTTAGGATGTGTCTCCTTTCACAGAACACTCAAAGATTCTAGGATATTTAGCTCACACCGCAACTTGCAAAATCTCTTTTCATAAAAGGGCTTAGTGAAGATATCTGCCAGTTGTCCTTCAGTATTCACGTGGTCGAAGATGCTGTTTCCCTTGAGTACATGATCACAAAGAAATGATGATGAATCTGGATGTGCTTGGTCTTTGAGTGTTGTACTGGATTGTATGCAATCTTGATTGCCCTCTCATTGTTATAGTAGAGTAGCACATTCTTCATGTTGATGTCATAGTCCTTGAGGGTTTTCTTCATCCACAATAGTTGAGCAGAGCACGAACCAGAACAATGTACTCAGTTTCAGCAGTGGAAAGTGACACACAGTTCTGCTTCTTTGAGGACCAACAAACTAAGGATCGTCCGAGGAAATGGTAGGTGCCTGATGTTGACTTGCGATCCACACAGTCACCAGCATAGTCAGAGTCAGAATATGCAACGAGATGAAGATTTGAGGCCTTCGGGTACCATAATCCAAGCGTTGTTGTGTGAGCTAGATATCAAAGCATATGCTTTACAACCTTATGATGTGATTTTTTCGGTGTTGCATGGAAACGGGCACACATGCAAACACTAAGAAAAATATGTGGCCCAGATGCACATAGGTACAATAAAGATCCAATCATAGAGCGATATACCAGTTGATTGAGATCTTTACCATTTCCGTTAATGTAGAGTTGGCCGTTGGTAGGCATGGGAATTTTCATGCCTTTGAATTCATGCATGCCGAGGTTCTTTAGGACATCATTGAGGTATTTCTCTTGAGAAATGAAGATGCCATTGCATTGTTGACGAATTTGAAGCCCTATGATGAATTTCAGCTCCCTAATCATGGACATTTGATATTCTTCGCCCATCATGTAGGCAAATTCGTCACTGCAACGTTTGTCAGTACAACCAAAGATGATATCGTCCACATATATTTGGCACACAAATAGTTCATTGTCATAGGATTTTGTGAAAAGAGTTGGGCCGAGTGAACCAGGTTTGAAGCCTTTCTTCATAAGGAATTCCTTCAGTGTGTCATACCATGCCCGAGGGGCATCGTTGAGGCCATAGAGAGCCTTGTCGAGTCTGAAGACTTTGCCACGATGCTTTGGTCTTCATGACCTCGGGGTTGAGCAACATATACTTCTTCCTCAAGCTTACCATTAAGGAATGCACTTTTCATATCCCTTTGATATAAGGTGATATGGTGATGGTTAGCATAAGAAAGAAATATACGAATAGCTTCAAGTCTAGCAACAGGTGCAAAAGTTTCATCAAAGTCAATGCCTTCAACTTGTGTGTAGCCTTGGGCTACAAGTCGTGCCTTGTTCCTAACTACCTGACCATCTTCGTCTTCCTTGTTTCGGTAGATCCACTTGGTACCGATGACATTGAGCTTGCGAGGATCATGCCGCTTGACAAGTTCCCACACATTGTTAAGCTTGAATTGATGAAGTTCTTCTTGCATAGCTTGAATACACTCACGTTATAGGAAGGCTTCATCAACTTTTGAGGGTTCTGTGATAGACACGAAGGAAAAATGCCCACAAAAGTTAATGAAATGTGAAGATTTTGAGCGAGTGAGGGGACCTGGCGATCGAGGATTTTGTCAATTTGCACTTCATTTGCGATCCTTGGATGCGTGGGTTGAAGAAATTGATCGTGTTGAGGAATTTGATCCGGAGCAATTTCCTCAGGTGCACCAGCCCAAATTTCTTATTGTTTGGGATGACTTCTTCAATAGGTGGTTGTTCTTGAGTAGTAATGATGTCGTCAATAGCCTTGAACCTAATTGATCACTCAGGAGGCATTTCATCTACCATAGGAGGTAGGTGCTCTCATTGTGAGCTGTTAGTTTCATCAAACAACACATCTACAGTTTCAACAACCTTGTTGTGGTAGTTGTTGAAGACTCTATAGGTGTGCGAGTCCTTTCCGTAACCAAGAATAAACCCCCCATGTGCTTTCAGTGTGAACTTTGAACTATCGTGAGGATCTCTAATCCAGCACCTTGCATCGAAGACTTTGAAATAACTTTCATTGGGTTTCTTGTTAGTGAGGAGTTCATATGAAGTCTTCTTGATGAATTTGTGAAGACATACCATGTTGATGATGTGGCAGGTAGTGTAGATTACCTCAGGCCAAAAGCGACGAGGAGTATGATATTCTTCAAGCATAGTCCATGCCATATCAACAAGAGTCGTATGCTTGGCTCCACGAGGCCATTATGTTGAGGAGTATAAGGGGCATATAACTCATGAGTAATACCAAGTTCATCAAGATAGTCATCAAGACTAGTGTTGTTGAACTCTGTCCTATTGTCACTCCTGATGTGCTTGATCTTGACACCAAAGTTTGCTGAGGCCCTTGGGGAAAATCGTTTGAAAACTTCCTGCACTTCATTTTTGTAAAGAATGATATGCACCCAAGTATAACGGGAATAATCATCAACGATGACAAAGTCATATAGTGATGGTGACTGGTTAGAGTAGCATAGTGAGTAGGTCCAAACAGGTCCATGTGAAGCAATTCAAAAGGACGAGTGGTGGTCATGATAGTCTTCGAGGGGTGCATGGATCTGGTCATCTTTCCAAACTCACAAGCGCCACATAGATGATACTTGACGAATTTGACACCTTCAATTCAAAATGACATGCTTCTTATTCGCCAGTGTGTGCAGATTGGTCATGCTTGCATGACCAAGTCATCGATGCCATAGCCAGCCCTGTGAGGCTTTTGCAAGTAGACACGTGGCTCGCTGTGGACCTGTAGAGAAATCAACAATGTACAAGTCTCCTTTCTTAAAGCCTTCGAAGACTTTAGATTTGTCAGATTTCATGATGACTACGCATCGATATTTGCCAAAGATGAAAATCTTATCAAGATCACAAAGCATTGAAACTGACATGAGGTTAAACCGAAGGGATTCAACAAGCATGACTTTGTCCATGTGTCTATCCTTAGATATAGCCACCTTACTAAGGCCGAATACCTTGCTTTTACCTTCGTCTACGTAGGTGATATGCTTTAGTGGTGATGGAGTGTCACACCCTCTGTTTTAACTCTCTTGACTAAACTAACGTAGCTCAAAAATTAGGGCCAATTAAAATTTTTGTGAGTGCTTGTGATGCTTGATGTGATTGCTACTTGCTTGCTTGGTTCCTTGTGTTTTAAATCACACAACTTCGTCCTACTCTGTAGACTTATCTTCTTGTTCCAAACCTTGGTACAATGACCATACCATGCGTATAGGACAAAAAACTATTTTTACCAAATATTATTTTGAACAAAAAGCATTTATATAATTTAAGCTTTCAAAAACCCCTAAGTTGGGATTTGTACTATAAGTCCTCAAATTGGGGAAGTTGTTTTGCCCCAAATATTTTATTTGGATCCCGTTATCAAGAGTAAGGTATTACCATGAGAAAATGGACCCCTCGAAGCAATCTTGAAGCAGCAGAATTCAGTCCTACCCAAGACGAGGCGAAGAACCGCCATGGTTAGGAAACCACGACAAGGAAGAAGAAGCAGTAGAAGTCAACCGGCACTCCTTTGCCGGCTACATCAACTATGCCAACGAGCATCGATGTTCAAGCCGATGAAGCCTTTGGGATATCAAAGGAAACTAAAGAGCCCTTACTTATCCAAATCAGGGATGTGAGTCCTAACTGGACCATGGTGAAGCCCGGTCGAGGGGAAGTTCACCCCGCTTGCCAAGCCGCAGACCGTAGGGATTGGATGACTAGTCTATACTTCCGGGTAGCCATCTTATCTAGGACCCCTCAAGGACTTCCCTAGGTAATAGGACCCGTTCTAACAACGTGAATTAAGCTTAGTCTTATGGACGGGACCCAACCTAGGACTTTTCATGAGATGCTACGTAGAGGCTAGAA
This sequence comes from Hordeum vulgare subsp. vulgare, assembly GCF_904849725.1. Classification (NCBI taxonomy): domain Eukaryota; kingdom Viridiplantae; phylum Streptophyta; class Magnoliopsida; order Poales; family Poaceae; genus Hordeum; species Hordeum vulgare. The sequence continues at coordinate 418,337,813 of NC_058520.1, read as the reverse complement.
GACCAAACATCTGAAGACACACCGGAAGCATGCGTCCATGACAACAACGACAAACGACCGAAGAAGAATGAAGCACATACATGGGCAACTTACTCAAGCAGAAGATGTCGATGGAAAGCCTACGACGAACCGTTCAATTCTAACCCGAGACATCTAAGTGTCACTAACCAACGAGTGCAGCCCCAGGACTAACACTCAAACACCCTACCTTGCCACGTATTCTGACTTTAGAGTACGCATGCAAGACAAATCCTTGCAGGGACTTAGTCCACACAACCCTTGACCCTTAGTCAAGCCTAGCTCATTGCTAGAACCTCGTTCATGGTCAGGCAAAGACAAGTGGGGTATTCGAAGCAGTATCATCAAGCATTTCAAGAGCAACATGAGCAACCACATCGAAAAAGGAGCAACATTGGAACGTGAAGAATGCCTCCGACCCAAAGTTCTGTATGTCTCCAACGCCTAGCATAGAAATCTCGAGGACGAGATTTTATTAAGGGGGTAAGGTCTATCACACCCTGTGTTTTAACTCTCCTGGATAAACTAACATAGCTCAAAAATTAGGACCAATTAAATTTTTTGTGAGTGCTTGTGATGTTTGATGTAATTGATGCTGTTGGGTAACGTAGCAAAAATCAAAAAATTTCCTACGCCATATTCCGATCTTCCTATGGAGAGACCAGCAACGAGAGAGGGTGAGTGGATCTTCATACCTTTGAAGATCGCTAAGCGGAAGCGTTGCTAGAAACCGGTTGATGGAGTCGTACTCGCGGCAATTCAGATCACGTTGTGATTCCGATCTAGTGCAGAACCACCACGCCTCCGCGTTCAACACACGTGCAGCCCGATGACGACTCCCGCACCTTGATCTAGGAAGGAGAAGGGAGAGGTTGGGGAAGATCTCCGGCACCACGACGGTGTGGTGTCGATGGAGAGACGAGGTCTCCCGGCAGGGCTTCGCCAAGCACCGTGGGAGAGGAGGAAAAAGAGGGACAGGGCTGCGCCGAGGGAGAGATCAACTTGTATCTCCAACAGCCCCAAACCCCTCTCTATTTATAGGACGAGAGGGGAGGGGTGCGCCACCTCTAGAGTTCCCACCCTAGGGGTGGCGGCAGTCCAGATGGGAGAGGGGGGCGGCAGGCAGGGCACGAGAGGGGGTGGCGCACCCCCTGGTGGGCCTTAGGCCCACCAGCACCTAGGGTTCCCCCCTTTCCTCTCTAATGCGCCATGGGCTGGGTGTGGGGGGCGCACCAGCCCACACAGGGGCTGTTTCCCTCCCATACTTGGCCCCATATAGCCTTCCGGGGCTTATGGCCCCTCTCGGTGGGCCTCCGGAACCCTTCTGGTGGTCCCGGCACTTTGCCGGTGGTGCCCAAAACATTTCCACGTCCAAACCCATCCATCCTATATATCAATCTTTACCTCCGGACCATTCCCGAGTTCCTCGTGATGTCCGGGATCTCATCCAGGAATCCGAACAACCTTCGATAACCTCGTATAACAATTCCCTATAACCCTAGCGTCATTGAACCTTAAGTGTGTAGACCCTACGGGTTCGGGAGGCATGCAGACATGACCGAGACACTCTCCGGCCAATAACCATCAGCGAGATCTAGATACCCATGGTGGCTCCCACATGTTCCACGATGATCTCATCGGATGAACTACGATGTCAAGGGTTCAATCAATCCCATATACAATTTCCTTTGTCTGTCGGTATAGAACTTGCCCAAGATTCGATCGTCGGTATACCCATACCTTGTTCAATCTCGTTACCGGTAAGTCTCTTTACTCGTTCCATGGCACATCATCCCGTGACTAACTCCTTAGTCACACTGAGCTCATTATGATGATGTTCTACCGAGTGAGCCTAGAGATACCTCTCCGTCACACTAAGTGACAAATCCCGATCTCGATTCGTACCAACCCAACAGACACTTTCGGAGGTACCCGTAGTGCACCTTTATAATCACCCAGTTACGTTGTGACGTTTGATACACCCAAAGCACTCTTACGGTATCCGGGTGTTGCATAATCTCACGGTCGAAGGAAAAGACACTTGACATTAGAAAAGTTTTAGCATACGAACAACACGATCTGGTGTTATGCTTTGGATTGGGTCTTGTCCATCACATCATTCTCCCAATGATGTGATCCCGTTATCAATGACATCTAATGTCCATGATCAGGAAACCATGATCACCTATTGATCAACGAGCTAGCCAACTAGAGGCTTGCTAGGGACACATTGTGATCTATTTATTCACACATGTATTACTGTTTCCTGTTACTACAATTATAGCATGAACAATAGACGGTTATCAAGAACTAGGAAATATGATAATAACCATTTTATTATTGCCTCTAGGGCATATTTCCAACAGTCTCCCACTTGCACTAGAGTCAATAATCTAGTTACATTGTGATGTACCGAACACCTATAGCATTGTGGTGTTGATCATGTTTTGCTCGAGGAAGAGGTTTAGTCAACGGGTCTGCAATATTCAGATCCGTGTGTACTTTACAAATATTGATTACTCCTCTCTGGACCTGGTCCTGGATGGAGTTGTAGCGGTGTTGGATGTCCTTGGTCTTCCGGTGAAATCTGGGCTCCTTGGCTATGGCAATGGCTCTAGTGTTATTACAAAAGAGTGTCATCCGACATGACGCGCTTGGAACCACTCCAAGGTCGGTGATGAACTCCTTCATCCAGATCCCTTCATGAGCCGCTTCCGAAGCAGCTATGTTCTCCGCTTCACATGTAGATGCTGGCATGATGTCTTGCTTGCTGCTGCACCAGCTCACTGCCCCACCATTCAAAACATACACGTATCCGGTTTGTGACTTAGAGTCACTCGGATCTGTGTCGAAGCTAGCATCGGCGTAACCCTTTACGATGAGCTCTTCGTCACCTCCATAAACGAGAAACATCTCCTTAGTCCTTTTCAGGTACTTAAGGATATTCTTGACCGCTGTCCAGTGTTCCATACCGGGATCACAGCATCGCAAGGTTTATATCAGGTCTGGTACACAGCATGGCATACATTAGAGAGCCCACGGCTAAAGCGTAGGGGACAGTACTCATCTTCTCTCTATCTGCTGCCGTGGTCGGTGACTGAGTCTTACTCAATCTCATACCTTGCAAAACTGTCAAGAACCCCTTCTTTGAGTTTGCCATATTGAATTTCTTCAATATCTTGTCAAGGTATGTACTTTGTGAAAGACCTATGAGGCGTCTCGATCTATCTCTATAGATCTTGATGCCTAATATGTATGCACTTCTCCAAGGTCCTTCATTGAAAAACTCTTGTTCAAGTAGGCCTTTATGCTCTCCAATAACTCTGTATTATTCCCCATCAATAGTATGTCATTCACATACAGTATGAGGAAAGCTACAGAGCTCCCACTCATTTTCTTGTACAGACATGCTTCTCCATAAAGTTGTATGAACCCAAACGCTTTAATCACCTCATTAAAGTGAATGTTCCAACTCCAAGATGCTTGCACCAACCCATATATGGAGCGCTGGAGCTTGCATACCTTGTTAGCATTCTTGGGACCGACAAAACCTTATGGTTGCATCATATACAACTCTTCCTTAAGATATCCGTTAAGGAACGCTGTTTTGACGTGCATTTGCCAAATTTCATAATCATGAAAAGCAGCAATTGCTAACATGATTCGGACTGACTTCAGATTCTCTACGGGAGAGAAAGTCTCATCGTAGTCAACTCCTTGAATTTGTCGAAAACCCTTTGCAACAAGTCGAGCTTTGTAAATGGTCACACTACTGTTTGCGTCAGTCTTCTTCTTGAAGATCCATTTATTTTCTATGTCTCGCCGATCATCGGGCAAGTCCGCCAAAGTCCGTACTTTGTTCTCATACATGGATCCTATCTCGGATTTCATGGATTCAAGCCATTTGTTGGAATCTGGGCCCGCCATTCCTTCTTCATAGTTCGAAGGTTCACCGTTGTCTAACAACATGATTTCCATCAGAGGCTTGTTGTACCATTCTGGTGCGGAACGTACCCTTGTGGACCTTCTTGGTCCAGTAGCAACTTGATCCGAAGCTTCATGATCATGATCATTAACTTCCTCTTCAGTTGGCGTAGGCGCCACAGGAACAATTTCCCGCGCTGCGCTACTCTCCAATTCGAGAGGGGGTACAATTACCTCATCAAGTTCTACTTTCCTCCCACTTACTTCTTTCGAGAGAAACTCTTTCTCTAGATAGGATCCGTTCTTGGCAACAAAGGTTTTACCTTTGGATCTAAGATAGAAGGTATACCCAATAGTTTCCTTAGGGTATCCTATGAATACACATTTCTCCGCTTTGGGTTCAAGCTTCTCTGGTTGAAGTTTCTTCACATAAGCATCGCAGCCCCAAACTTTTAGAAACGAAAGCTTAGGTTTCTTGCCAAACCATAATTCATACGGTGTCGTCTCAACAGATTTAGAAGGTGCCCTATTTAAAGTGAATGCTGCAGTTTCCAATGTGTATCCCCAAAATGATAGCGGTAAGTCGGTAAGAGACATCATAGATCATACCATATCTAATAAAGTGCGATTACGACGTTCAGACACTCCATTACGTTGCGGTGTGCCAGGCGGTGTCAGTTGTGAAATGATTCCACACTTCCTTAGGTGTGTGCCAAACTCGTGACTCAAATATTCTCCTCCACGATCAGATCGTAGACACTTTATTTTTCTATCACGTTGATTCTCAACCTCACTCTAAAATTCCTTGAACTTTTCAAATGTTTCGGATTTGTGCTTCATCAAGTAGATATACCCATACCTACTCAAATCATCGGTGAGAGTGAGAACATAATGATAGCCACCGCGAGCTTCAGCGTTCATTGGACCACACACATCAGTATGTATTATTTCCAATAAGTTGGTTGCTCTCTCCATTATTCCTGAGAATGGAGTCTTAGTCATCTTGCCCATGAGGCACGGCTCACATGTGTCAAATGATTCAATGTCAAGAGACTCTAACAGTCCATCACTATGGAGTTTCTTCATGCGCTTAACACCGATATGACCAAGGCGGCAGTGCCACAGGTATGTGGGACTATCATTATCAACTTTGCATCTTTTGGTATTCAAACTATGCATATATGTAATATCACGATCGAGATTCATTAAGAATAAACCATTCACCAGCGGAGCATGACCATAAAACATATCACTCATATAAATAGAACAACCATTATTCCCTGCTTTAAATGAGTAGCCGTCTCGCATTAAGCAAGACCCTGATACAATGTTCATTCTCAAACCTGGAACTAAATAACAATTATTAAGGTTTAAAACTAATACCAAAGTTAGATGTAGAGGCAGCGTCCCGATGGCGACCACGTCGACCTTGGAGCCATTCCCGACACGCATCGTCACCTCGTCCTTGGCCAATCTCCGCTTATTCCGCAGTTCCTGCTTTGAGTTGCAAATGTGAGCAACATCACCGGTATCAAATACCTAGGAGCTACTACGACCGCTGGTAAGGTACACATCAATAACATGTATATCATCTATACCTTTAACGTTGCCAACCTTCTTGTCCTCTAAGTACTTGGGGCAGTTTTGCTTCCCGTCACCTTTTCCCTTGCAATAGAAGCACTCAGTATCAGGCTTGGGTCCATTCTTTTTCTTCTTCTCGGCATCTAGCTTACCGGGCGCGGCAACGGCTTTGCCGTCTTTCTTGAAGTTCTTCTTACCCTTGCCCTTCTAGAAACTAGTGGTCTTGTTGACCATCAACACTTGATGCTCTTTCTTGACTTCTACTTCTGCAGATTTGAGCATCGAGTACAACTCGGGAATGGTCTTCTCCATCCCTTGCATGTTGTAGTTCTGCACAAAATCCTTGTAGCTTGGTGGGAGAGACTGGAAGATTCTGTCAATTACAGCGTCATCCGAAAGTTCGACTCCAAGCTGAGTCAGACGTCCGTGCAACCCAGACATTCTTAGAATATGCCCACTAACAGAACTGTTCTTCTCCATCTTGCAGCTAAAGACTTGTCGGAGACTTCATATCTCTTGACCCGGGCATGAGCTTGAAAAACTAGATTCAGCTCCTGGAACATCTCACATGCTCCGTGTTGCTCAAAACGCCTTTGGAGCCCCCGTTCTAAACTGTATAACATGCCACACCTAACCAGAGAGTAGTCATCACTCCGTGCTTGCAAGACGTTCTGAACATCTTCGGCTGCCGCGGGAACAGGGGGGTCACCTAGCAGCGCATCAAGGACGTAAGCCTTCATGGATGCCATGAGGATGAGCTTCAAGTTGCGGACCCAGTCCGCATAGTTGCTACCATAATCTTTGAGCTTGTTTTTCTCTAGGAATGCGTTGAAATTGAGGTTGACAGGTGCGTTGGCCATTGGATCTACAATATTTGTTAAGACAACTTTTAGACTAAGTTCATGATAATTAAGTTCATTTAATCAAATTAAATATGAACTCCCACTTAAATCGACATCCCTCTAGTCATCTAAGTGATACATGATCCATGTTGACTAACCCGTGTCCAATCATCACGTGAGACGGACAAGTCGTCATGGTGAGCAACTTCATGATGATCGTATTCAACCATATGACTCATGTTCGACCTTTCGGTTTCTTATATTCAAGGTCATGTCTGTACATGCTAAGCTCGTTGAGTCAACCTAAGTGTTTCGCGTGTAAATCTAGCTTACACCCGTTGTATACGAACGTTAGAATCTATCACACCCGATCATCACGTGGTTCTTCGAGACAATGATCCTTCGCAACGGTGCACACTTAGGGGAATACGTTCTCGAAATTTTTATGAGGGATCATCTTATTATGCTACCATCGTTCTAAGCAATAAGATGAAAAACATGATAAACATCACACGCAATCATATAGTGACATGATATGGCCATGATCATCTTTGCGCTTTCGATTTCCATCTTCGGGCATCGCATGATCATCATTGTAACCGGCATGACACCATGATCTCCATCATCATGATATCCATCATCGTGTCTCCCTGAAGTCGTCAGGCCAACTACTACTACTACTACTACTACTACTACTATAGCTAACCCGTTAGGAAAGAAGTAAAAGTACTAAACACATGGCGTTGCATCTCATACAATAAATTAAGACAAGCCCTATGGCTCCTACCAGTTGTCATACTCAACGACATGCAAGTTGTGAATCCTATTGCAATAACTTGATCATCTCATACATCACACATGTAACATCACAACTTTGGCCATATCACATCACATGTCAAACCCTTTAAAAACAAGTTAGACGTCCTCCAATTGTTGTTGCAAGTTTTACGTGGCTGATTTGGGTTTCTAGCAAGAACGCCTTCTTACCTACGTGACAGCCACAACGATGGTATGCCAAAGCTATTTATCCTTCATAAGGACCCTTTTCCTCAAGTCCAATTCGACTAGAGTGGGAGAGACACACACCCGCTAGCCACCTTTATGCACGGTGTGCATGTCGGCCGGTGGAACCTGTCTCACGTAAGCGTACATGTAAGGTCGGTCGGAGCCACTTCATCCCACGATACCGCCGGAAAACAATAATACTAGTAGCAGCAAGCAATTGACAAATCAGTGCCCACAACCTTTTGTGTTCTACTCGTGCATGGAATCTACACATAGAAAACCTGGCTCGGATGCCACTGTTGGGTAACGTAGGAAAAATTAAAAAAATTCCTACGCCATATTCAGATCTTCCTATGGAGAGACCAGCAATGAGAGAGGGTGAGTGGATCTTCATACCTTTGAAGATAGCTAAGCGGAAGCGTTGCTAGAACGCGATGATGTAGTCGTACTTGTGGCGATTCGGATCGCGGTGTGATTCCGATCTAGTGCCGAACCACGACACCTCCGCGTTCAACACACGTGCAGCCCGGTGATGTCTCCTGCACCTTGATCCAGCAAGGAGGAGGGAGAGGTTGGGGAAGATCTCTACAAGCACGACAGCGTGCTGTCTATGGAGAGACGAGGTCTCCCGGAAGGGCTTCGCCAAGCACCATGGGAGAGGAGGAAGAAGAGGGACAGGGCTGCGCCGATGGAGAGATCAACTTGTATCTAGAACAACCCCAAGCCCCTCTCTAGTTATAGGAGGAGAGGGGAGGGGTGCGCCACCTCTCAGGTCCCCACCCTAGGGGTGGCGGCAGCCTAGATGGGAGAGGGGGCCGGCGGCCAAGGCAGGAGAGGGGGTGGCGCACCCCCTGGTGGGCCTTAGGCCCACCAGCGCCTAGGGTTCCCCCCTTTCCTCGTTGATGCACCATGGCCTGGGTGTGGGGGCGCACCAGCCCACCCAGGGTCTGGTTCGCTCCCACACTTGGCCCATATAGCCTTCCGGGGCTTGTGGCCCCTCCCGGTGGGCCTCCGGAACCCTTCCGGTGGTCCGGGCACTTTGCGAGTGGTGCCCGAAACATTTCCGGCGTCCAAACCCATCCATCCTATATATCAATCTTTACCTCCGGACCATTCTGGAGCTCCTCGTGACATCCAAGATCTCATCCGGCACTCCGAACAACCTTCGGTAACCTCGTATAACAATTCCCTATAACCCTAGCATCATTGAACCTTAAGTGTGTAGACCCTACGGGTTCGGGAGGCATGTAGACATGACCGAGACACTCTCCAGCGAATAACCATCAGCGGGATCTGAATACCCATGGTGGCTCCCACATGTTCCACGATGTCAAGGATTCAATCAATCACGTATACAATTCCCTTTGTGTGTCGGTATAGAACTTGCCCGAGATTCGATCGTCCGTATACCCATATCTTGTTCAATCTCGTTAGCAGTAAGTCTCTTTACTTGTTCTGTAGTACATCATCCCGTGACTAACTCCTTAGTCACACTGAGCTCATTATGATGATGTTCTACCGAATGGGCCCAGAGATACCTCTCCGTCACACGGAGTGACAAATCCCGATCTCGATTCGTACCAACCCAATATACACTTTCGGAGGTACCTGTAGTGCACCTTTATAATCACCCAGTTACGTTGTGACGTTTGATACACCCAAAGCAGTCCTACGGTATCTGGGAGTTGCACAATCTCATGGTCGAAGGAAAAGACACTTGACATTAGAAAAGCTTTAGCATATGAACAATATGATCTAGTGCTATGCTTAGGATTGGGTCTTGTCCATCACATCATTCTCCCAATGATGTGATCCCGTTATCAATGTCATCTAATGTCCATGATCAGGAAACCATGATCATCTATTGATCAACGATCTAGCCAACTAGAGGCTTCATAGGGACACATTGTGATCTATTTATTCACACATGTATTACTGTTTCCTGTTAATACAATTATAGCATGAACAATAGACGATTATCATGATCAAGGAAATATGATAATAACCATTTTATTATTGCCTCTAGGGCATATTTCCAGCAGCTGCTTGCTCGCATGCTTGCTTGTGTTTTCACTCACACAACTCCCTCCTACTCTCTAGACTCATATTCTTGTTCCCAACCTTGATCCAATGACCATACCATGTGTATAGGACCAAAAAATATTTTTACCAAATATTATTTTGATGAAAAAGCATTTCCATAATTTAAGCTTTCAAAAACCCTAAGGTGGGATTTGTACTAAAAGTCCTGAAATTAGGGAAGTTGTTTTGCCCCAAATATTTTATTTGGATCCCATTATCAAAAATACTTCCCAAAGCCACAAAATTATTATCTTAAAAATTAATTTGCTATTTTATTTAAATACCTTTTTCTGAAGCCATAAATGGTCTTTTACAAAGAAAGATTATTTTCCTTGTCTTCAAAATATTTCAGAAAATTTGGAGAAACTCAATGGACATATATATTCCATTTTTAAGAGTTTCAACACATGGTCAGGTTCAAAATATTGGAAAAAACCCTTCGAAACCATTTCTTCCCATTTCAAGCTTTTGGAATATTTCTCAACAAATCCCACTAAAATTCTAGAAATTCACACATGATATATGTGATGATCTTGCCTAGTTTCATTGCAATCCAAGTTGATTTGACATAGCTAAATATTCCTAAACCTTATCTGTCCAGATCCAAATTTGAGCAACTCTACATTGCCAAGTGTCTCTAATTGTGCTCAAATTTTGGGAATAAGTTTTGATGCTTCAATAATGTATCCACACCAAGTGGTGCATCAACCAAAAAATATTAACTTGCCCAAAACCCCTCAAAACCTTCTTTGTTGATTTCTACGATTGGGATACTTTACATTGTGAAGTTTCTCCAATTGATCCCAAACTTTTTGGAATGCTATAATACTCAAATGATGTCACCACACCAAGTGGTGCATTTGTGGGAATTAAATTGCTAGAGTTTATTTTCAGAAAGCCATTTCTCCCTATCTCCAGGGTTTTTGAAGTCTACATTGGAAACTTTCTCCAACAAATCCCAAATTTGGTATCCTGTCTCATTTTCACCTATCATGTGATCCTGTTAAGTTCCATAGCAATTGAAATCCATTTGCTATCCCTAACACCCATCAAACACCTTCTGCTCACTTACCAAACTTTCTTCTTTGACCCCTTCTACTAGTCTCCTTGAGCTCAAAATTGTACCACGACTTCTTCTATCCCTCTATCACCTTCAGTAATTTTGCCATGGCCCCTGGTCAATTAGTGGGGGGGTGACTCCCTCTCTTTACCTCTCCTTTTTACCATGGCAACACCTATTTTACCACTCTCCCAATAATGGTATTCAAGGCAATGCCCCACATCCTTCCAAAGCCTCTCTAGTATGCAAATGCACTATGTAAAGCAAAGATATGGCATGCTCATGTGGGAAATATGGGCAACCCTTCTGAAACTTGATTTTGGCAGAAATTTGGCATTGAACTGCAAGTGCTAGGAACTCACCTCCTTTATCTGAAACTTGGTAGTCTTGTAGTCCTTCCATGCCTAAGACTACTAGACAAGGTTTTATTTCAAATTCCTCATAGTAAAAATACTTTGTACTAGCCTAAAGTTTACTGTTACAGAATTAATCAGAGAGGAAGCTCCACCTGCATTACACCATATGAGGCCAAACTCCTCAGTCACACTCCTGCATGCATGGCTTGCATGCCAGACAGCTTTGACCGGCCAAAAGGGCAATGTGGACAGGTGTGGGCGTGGTGACCACATTATTGGCATGCAATAAAGGTGCTCTACACCATGTCTTTGTCCTGCAACTCGTGTCCTGCAACTGGAGAGTGCCCCAGCGTGCCAGAGCATTCCTTCCTCCTCCCTTGACCCCCTCCATGATCCCAACTCACCTTCAAACACCTCTGGCGACCATGCTCCCCGTGCCTAAAGCACCCGAGCCGCAACCGATCTTGTCCCAATCACTCCCTCTCCATTTGGCCATCCCCGAACCCCTGTTGCGTTCCAGTTCCTTCCCATCTCTCCTAGAGGCCTCCTAGGCCAGCCATGGCTCGCCTTGTGCCAATATTCTTACTCCCTTCACCATTATTGCCGCTTTGGGTCGAGCTCAAATTCGAACTCCCCATCGCCCTCTCCTCCTCTCACCACAAAAAGGTGCCCATGCTACCCATGCGAGCCCTCCCTTCCCGTTCCTCCTCTCTTTGGCTGCGCCACCCGGCCCACGCTCACCATCGTTGCCCTCCACCGTGGACTCATCCATTGCCGCCCTGACTATCCCCAGGGGCCAAGGGGCATGCAAGCGTGTGCGGTAGACTGCACCAAGTCCGCCAGCGACCGGAGAGCCGCCGGTGGTGGCAGGAGCCACCATAGCGGGCACCAGCACCAGCTCGATCGGCCTCCCTTGCCTCTCTTGTGTGCGAGCGGGAGGTAGGAGGAGAACCCGACGAGCAGACCCCCCATGTCAGCCTCCTACCGGTCGGGCTCGACCATGTTTAAGTGGAGGCGCCTCCGCTTAAGCCATCTCCCCGTAGCGAAAGCGCCACACAGCGAAGGCGCCTTCGGCATGGCCCCCTTTGTTGGCCATGTCGAGCCACTGGGTAGGCCCACCTTCCTCTCCAGCGCCTCGGCGCGTTATAGCCACTATGTATAACCCCTTTCTTTTTTTCTATCTCTATGGAACTTGTAAAATCCTTGGTAAATTCATCCTTGCTCAAAAAATGTTGATCCAAATTACTAGGAGCTTCTAAAATCCTTGCCTATCCAAATATGTGCTTTGCACATTTTTCGACAAGAACTTTCTGTGGTGTTAATATTCAAATTCAAATTTGAATATTTGAAACCCCATCTTGCAAATTCCTAGAGAGCTGAAATCAACGCCCAATTTACTGATTCCAGTTTCCAGAGACTTATACAACCGTGTTCTAATTTTCTATCCTTAGTCAACATTTTTCTATGCGCTATTTCTCTTGCACCAAATAAATAGCACCTATTTATATTTATTCCATCTTAGAAAATCCATAGGATATTCATGGCAACTCTAAATCGAGTGGAACCACTTCCTAAATGTTTGTAAATTCATGCCCTATTAAATAAGCGCCTCCACTCATTTTTAGCAGAATATTTTTTGTAGACTTCTTGTGGGGCCAGTGATGCCTCCATTTCCACCATTCAAAAATCTCTGGTGATCCAAATCCCTCAGAACAACTTTAGGCAATTTTTATATGACCAGAGATGTCCAAGAGTAATAGAACTCCTATTTATAGAGCACTTTGTGTTATTGCTTGTTGTGTGGCTTATCGTTGTTGTTTCTGACTATAGTTGGCGAAATAAGAGAACTACTTGGAGTTGGACCCGAAGACCTCGAAGATCCCGCAGACCTATTTGAGCAAGGAAAGCAGCCCTTTGACCAGGCCTAAGAATTTTGACGTGCATGTCATATGATGCCTTACTTATGCATATATTCCCGTTGGATCGGAGACCCCTCTTGTTGGGTTGTCCTCGAAGAACACCTCGTTGAAACCTGCATTTGGGCATGACAGTATAACCTATGAGGGTTGTGAATATGGTATGTTGTTAGTTGCTAGTAGTTGCTACGCAAGAAGGGCTATGAATATGCATGGTCAAGATGAAGGGTGTGTTACAAAGGCTTTTCGAAAACACCGTCGGGTGCCACTAAATGCCCGAGGGTGATGGTGTTGAGATGGATGACCACTTGAGAATGAAGTGATGTATTGAGAAAGGATTTGTGTGTGTGGTTTAGGAAATGGGATCAGATTCAAGATTTCTCGACCATCCCAACCTTACATGTGCGACCACGGTACCCCTTATAGAATGATGCTTTGTTGATTACCTTGGTCGACACTAGCAAAAAGCCCACATTACAAGTGGCGGGAGTGACGTGGTCACTCTCGTGATGGGGTCGTGCCAAGTATGGCGACCATGCTGTTTTTACAGGTTCTGGGCACACTGTTGCATGCCCTCATGGATGATACGATCTGGAGCGATGCTCGTATGATGTACATCATGAGGGATGGCACCAAACAAGTGGAAACTTTGTTTAGTATCGCCATGGGAAAGGCATTGTTTAGGTGCTTACCTTGGGTATGTTATATACCGCGAGTCGTGGACGACATGGAAGTTCCACGAGTCTTGTGGGTACAACGCCCAACCTCTACAGAGTCTAAAACTATTTGAATAGTCGTGTCCACGATCAAGAATAGTTGGGTAGTGCTCCTTATACCGCGTCTAGTGGTTTCCGGTTAAACCAAGTGCGTGTGTTGGTTAGTATGAGGGAAATATGGTGACTTGGGGCAGCATGGTGCTCGAGCTAAGTCAGGTGAGTTGGCATGATGGCTAGACATGGGAGGTCCGACCCTCAGTTGATATTGATATCTGTAACCTATTAATTGGGTCACCACTATGCCTTATGATGCATGTCGCACGGGAATTTGATCATGTTATTGCACTAGGGAAAACTCTGCTTTCCGCAAAAATAGAGTACCAGTGTTATTTAATGTTTCATTATTGCCTTGTTCCACAACATGGGTTGGTTGCGATTACATTCAAAGTACTCATTGGCTTGCCAGTGGTTAAATCATTGACCAGGTAAGAGAGAACATGAGATGGTGAAGAGTACCTGGGTGACGTTCCTGGGAGCTAGGACGTTTCCCAGTTAGTATGCCTGTAGGTTAAGGCTGATGGCATGTGTTCACGCTTTCAACCAAGATTTCCGTTGTTAGTTGAGTTTGGTGGGTTGGACTTCAAGGCCCTATCTATGTAAGACTTGACCGAAATGGTTGCTATTTGTGTCACACGATATGTATGGATGTAAGACTCTTGTTACTCGGTTTCTATGTGTTCGCTGATCATTGATCTCTGGGATCACTGAGCACGTACATTCGACAATCTCGACTTACAAGTCGGGTCCCCACAGAGCTGGTATCAGAGCCATCCTGATTGTAGGAAGCCCTTAGTTAGCATGGATGTTAGTTAGGACAAAACTGTTTCCCAGACCCTTAAAAAGCACTTGCAAAACCTCTATATTTCTCACCTCTCCTAAATCTTTGAAGGGAGCGAAGGTTTTACCTTAGCGCTCCCACCCTTGTTCCTTTAACTCTCCTCTTCTGCCTTTCAAAACTTGTAAACGGTCGCTAGCACCCTTATGCCCCTGAACACTGGATTACTTAAATCCTCGTGCGTAACCTGGAAGGAAGCAACCTTTCCAAGCGATAACTCATGTACCTTGAAGACAAGGTTGGCAATGCTACGACAATACGATACCAACAGAAGCTACCTTCTCGAGGAATGAGGACATCGTGATGGTGACACTTGCGACTCTGTTCCAGAGTGATGCGATCTAGGCCTGTGATGACCAGGATATAAGATATGCAATATCTTGATATGCATTGCTAATAGAGCAATCCTATCATTATTGATGATGTGTCGACCACCACCGGTGGATGAGAACCTCGCCATTTGGTCCGCCTCACCTTAGTGAGCAGGAAAATGGTTCTCTTCATCCCCCGCTCTTGGTGTCAATATTTTCATCAACATAATCGACATGTCAGAACTCTATCATGTCCGACTAATGTCATTGCATAAAGGATTGTCCACGTGGAATGGTCAATGCCTTGGATGGCAAGAAGACATTGACAGGACTACGAGACCAACAACAGACCCTGTCAATGGTAGCCTAGGGGAAACACCTTCGTCGGTAGCTCACCATAGAAGAAGCTGTCAAGGACTCATTCCTTCTCAACCCGATTCATTTCGACAAACAACAACAAGAGACATAACAACACCATAATAAGACCTAGAAGGCTGAGCGGACTCCTCTCCAAAGCACGAAGCAAGGACGACTATTGAGTCCAAGGACCACTAGGGTAGGATGAGTCATGAAACCCCCTATGCGAAGTCGAGTTCGTGAAATGGTTCGAATGAGACCATATTGTGTGTTGCTTGTTTTACTTGTTTATGCATTGATATACGTCGCACTTTGCCCTAGGCAATGAGTATGCGACTATACCACCTACCTCATCTTGATGTTTGTGTTGGCCTTTCACCACTTGTCTGATTGCACTTGTATTATGCCCTCAGGCACTCCCCTCTTTGCTACTATTCTCTCTCTCACCTTTCTCGACAAGTGAAGACCAGCAAGACAATATGCACCAAGGATCCACCCCGACAGACAACTAGCGCTGAAGACTCCGACTGCAATGTACTCAACCAGATGCAACCCCATAACATTATAATTTCCCCTCACGATTGGAAACCCCTCCCAAGACCAACCTAAACCTCACAAGATACCCCAGATCCAACTTCTGGTCACGTGTCTAATACACGGAATTTCTAGAGCACGTGTTGGGCTCCAATAACCCCTTCTTAGCACTGGGTCCATTATGGAACACGTGATCACACCGAACAAGAATCCTTCATTCTTAAACTGGCACCGGAATCCTGATGCCATAGGAAGGATCGTTCTGGAATATATGACTTGTAGAAAATGGGTTGTTGGGATGATAATAGGTGTTTTGAGGATATAGCTAGGCTTTGTTAGTGGATCGTAAGACCTTTATGATTGTAGGTGAACTTGGTGGAACAAGTTGGTAAGGTAGAATAACCTATATATATTCCTGGAGTAAGCTTGGACTCGGTAGGACAATTATGATCACGAGCTAAGATTCTTGGTGGTAGACTAAAATGACTTTGTCAAGTGGTAGTCATAGTTTGATGATGGTACCATCATGACTTGGAGTGACAAGTAGGGATTTTGAATAGGATTTAAATAGGTAATCCTACTAGAGTATCGGTGATGAATGATGTCACATGGTTCGAAGTAACTTGGATTTAGTCTGATGATCAAGATCATGATACCATGTTTCTAGGTGGGTAACAAGTAGAAGTAATTGGAGTTGGCGAATTGATTTACGAATCTATGTAAGCTTGGCCTTGGAGAATAGTTGGCCATGATACTAGGAGATGGTGGGTATACTATGGCCTAGTCTGTGCAATGATATGTGGATTTTGAGGACTCTAGGTGATCATGTCGAACCCATCGATATTGGATCTGTAGGAGTGATGGGTCCAGTGATGGTTGATAGGATTGGTGGACCACTTAATTGGATTCATAGGAAGGAAACAAGACCTTGGATTGGTACACTACGTGTTTCCTCAACATGGGAATGCAGTACCCTGGCCATTGGATAATCTAGCTGAGCAATTGGATTTCTAGTGCCTTTATTCAAGCTTCGCAACTTGTATGCTTTCCCGAGGTTTCTTGCATAGGAATACATGTGCAACTTAGCTATATCATACTTATGTTGTTTTGGTTTAGTCCTTCTCTCAACCCTGGTGTCAACTAGAACGAGTGATGTGGCATTGACTTATGTGAGATGGCACCTTTGATGATGTAGTGTGATTTTGTCCAGAGATAGATGCTAGACTGTTGGCATCTAAGGAATGTTCTTAAGAATAAGATGGTAGACGTTCACTCACATCCTAAGTTCATTGTAACCCCAAAGCTTCACTGAGCCATAAATAGTCGGATTATGACCATAGGAAATGACTCTAAGTCGTTAGACTATGGCCAATACTCCGCCCTACCATCACTAATCGTGTCTATGAGGAACATGTACATGAAGGAATAGATTATGTTGGACCACGAACCCCTCGGTAAGTGAGCGCCCATAACAAACACCTACACCTCTCACCTATCTCATGAGAAGTGTGCTTCTGTGATGCTTGCGGATGTATGTTGTTATCCTCATGGATGACATACTTATTCGCCCAATAAGAGGAGGAACACCTTAGTCCTGTTTGGACAAGCCCCAGGAACACCGATCGCCATGCCTCTCAAAAGTAACGTATTACCTTGAGAAAATGGACTCCTCGAAGCAATCTCTGAGGAGCAGAAGTCAATCCTAGCCAAGACGAGGTGAAGAACCGCCATGGTTGGCAAACCACGATGATGAAGAAGAAGCAGTAGAAGTCAACCGCCGCTCCTGTGCCAGCTACATCAACTATGCCAAGGAGTATCGACGTTCAAGAAATCAGGGACGTGAGTTCTAAATGGACCATGGTGAAGCCGTGTTGAGGGAAGTTCACCCCGCTTGCCAAGCCGCAGATCATAGGGATTGGATGACTAATCTATACTTCGGGGTAGCCAGATCATCTAGGATGCCTCAAGGACTTTCCTAGGTAATAGGACCCGTTCTAACGTTGTTGGCGTTCAGAGAATGGGGGTACCCACACCTGCTTGCCTGTGGCCCAGGGCTGGCCCACCTCATCAAGTCATCACCATCGGGCGTAGCACCGCTCAAGGCAAGGCCCTCGTGAGGGGCCAAGGCTCGCAAGAAGGATGGTTTCAAGAGCCGCGTGGGACCTCCTCAGGACCCCTATGATGCGGCGGATATTCCGAGGCGAGGCGCGGCCTCAGGAGTCAAGGATGATGTAGAAGAAGGACAGGTGCGCAACAGATAGCAGGACAGAGGAGTCCCCCCTTTAACGCAAAAGGGGTAAGGACGTACCATGGTTCCCGAGGCATATTCCAAAGGTTTCCCTTCTAGTGCAACAAAGCCACCACCACCCGCCGGCAGGGCAGCCGTCATCTCTAAACTCATCCCTACAGCGTGGGCAACCACTTTGCAGGCGAAGACCGCCCTTGGGCAGGGAAGCATGTTCCCGTGTTCCCCTTCAAAATTGGCCATTGTGGGATCCCTTCCCACCAAAACGATAAGGAAAGAGGACCCGGGCCGCCACTATAAATAGGGAGGATAGGATACTTCACAGGGGGACCAGATTCATTCCCATTCACCCACTCGCACACCGCAAAGCCCGCCTAGCCTCTGGAGGCCTGTGAACACTGTACTAGTTCATCCCTAACCTCCACGAGGGGAAATCCGAAAAATGAGGAGTAGGGTTTTATGCTTCTCAGTGGACCGAACCCGGGTAAACCGTTGTGTTTTGTGTCTTCCTCACCTTCGAGTGAGTTCTATGCCATCCCGAGCGAGTAGCAACTTATGTGAGGCGATCCTACGAGAGATCTTCGTACACGCCCCTGAGTTCGAATCTTTAGGGTTTTGCAGAACCCGAAATCTAACATTTGGTGTGCCAGGTAGGGGGCTTGCCAATGTTTCCTCCAAGCTCCGCCTTCACCAAACTTCGCCGCTCCGATGGCAGACGCCTGCGGGGCTCACGCCAAGCGCCATGCCACCCGCGTTGCTCAGACGGCTCCCGTCGGTGCCACCAACGCGTACCGGTCACCATCGCCCGTGGTGAACGCCGCCACCGCCCCCAAAGTTGAAGAGCAGCAAGGTTCTTCCCAACTGGTGATCGAGCAGGCCGACGGCCACATAGCCACTCCGTCGCTCGTCCGGGCCTCAGGGTCCATTTCGCGCCCCGCCGGAGGTGCCGCATGGCCGGCGCGTGCTTCCCATGGCCACCGAGCTGCTCCGTTATCGGCCCGCCCCTGATCGCCACAACGACTAGCTCTAGCGCACCGAGGAGCTCGTCGCCGCCGCCGGTGACTCTGCGGTGCTCTCCTGCTCGCTCTAACCCAACCTTCTCTGGCGAACGACGAGGAGCAAGATGCGCCACCCACTCCTCCGTGGCGTGGTGTGGACCCCGAGCCCAGACAGGTAGCGCATCCCCGCGACCGGCCTTGCGAACCCAGGGCGGGGCCAGGAGATGAAGCAAGCTGTCAAGTGGTTCCTCGGCCCCGAGCCGATGCGCGCGCGCCCCCGGCGCTGCATATCCCGCGTCGTGAGTGCGCCCCGCCTGAGGCAGGCCCCTTGGAGCAATAAGACCCGGATGGCCCTGCGCGCGCCGCACAAGTCAGGCCGGTGGGTTGCTTCGCCATCGCCCCCGAGCTCTACCCAACTACATGGCCCTGCAAGCTCAAGCCCGATCTACCCCCGCGATATGACGGCACCCTAGACCTGACGGAATTCCTGCAATTCTACACGTTGAGCATTAGGGCGGCAGAAGGAGGCGACAAGGTCATGGCGTGCTGTTTCCCCATGGCGCTCAAGGGCGGGGCGCTCTCTTGGCTCCTCAACCTCCCAAGGGATTCCATCACCTCCTGGGACGATCTACGTGAACACTTCATCCCCAACTTCCAGGGCACCCGTGACCGTGGCCCTACCGTGAACGACCCGCGGCGCATCCAGCAGCAGGAGGGGGAGACCCTGCACAAGTTCATACAACGCTTCACGGTCATGCGCCTCAAGATCCCCAAGGCGTCGGACGAGGCCGTCATCTCGGCCTTCTCCGACGGAGTCACCAACCTCAAGATGAAAGGGGAGCTCGCCAAGAATTATGAAATGTGCACTGAACTTGAAATGTTCAACCTGGCAAGCAAATGCGCCAGGGTTGAGAAAGGGCGCTTGTCGCTCCTCGGGCCCCAGGCAGCGGACCTAGAAGAGAAGAAGGCCAAGGCCAAGGAGGTGAAGCGCAAGGCTCCGGTGGTGCTCGCCACCGAGCCCAAGGCAAAGAACGGCCGAGGGGGACAGCGTTCGTCCAGAGGGGGGCCAACGTGCATCTTCCACGGCACCAGCGGCTATGATACCTCCGAGTGCGAGGAGCTCTGACTGGTCCGTGCCGAGCACTTCAGCAGGCGCCCCGGACGAGGAGACAGACGCCCCGCGCGTGGCGGTGGCTACAGTGCACGCCGCTAGGATGATCGAGAGTCGCGTCAGGGGTGATACGAACAACCTCAGGAGGACCGCTAGCGTGGCCAGCCTCAGGATGACCGCTGGCGCGACGACCTTCAGGATGGGAAAAAACACGATCAACCTCGGGAGGCTCGCCCTCGCGAGGCTGGGCTTCCTCCGCCACCCAGAAAGAGGGATGAAGACAGGCAGAACGATGGGGCTAGGAGCTTCCAGGAGGTCAGGGCGGTGGCCTCCATTCTTGGCGGCGCCCAGACCCCAGCCTAGGACCACGCCTTCAAGCAGTTTGTTCGGGAGGTGAATACCTCTCTCCCAAGGCCTGAAGCAATGCCCCCTCAACTGGTCCCAGACTACCATCACCTTTGACCCCAGTGATTAGCTTAGGTGCTCGTTCATGGCCGGCAAGCTCCCCATGATGTGCACCCCAACCATCAGCAACGTCCTCGTCACCAAGACAATCGTCAACGATGGAGCGGGGCTCAACGTCCTCCCAGTTAAGACCTTCGAGACGCTCCAATTGCCTTAAGAACAACTCATGCCCACTAAGCCCTTCTCAGTGGTCACGGGAGGGTCCACCGTGCCCATCGGTCAGGTGCGCTTGCCAGTCACCTTCCGCAAACGCAAGAACTACCACACTGAGATCATCGTCTTTGACGTCGCGCACATCCACCTGCCGTACAACGCGATCCTCGGGTACTCGGATGTCGCCCAGTTCATGGCAGTGACCCATCATGGCTACAACGTCTTCAAGATGCTAGGGAGCAGCGACGTCAACACCATCGACTGCGACAAGAAGGATGTCGTCTGCACACTCGAGCGCCTACCGCAAAGCGGTGGCGGAAAGCTCGGACGCCGAAGGAGTCGAGCCACCTCACGAGGACCCACACAAGAAGAAGAAGCAGCTCCTCCCCACGGAGCGCCCTGGGGCTTCGGGCCCTGATCCCGGGGACGGGGCCATGCCTCCCATCGCATAGGAAGGCGCGCTCGGTGCCCCCTTGGGTCGGACCTGGGGGCTCCCACCAAGGAGGTCCCCGGCATGACCAGTGAGGCAAGGGTGGTGCTCGAGCACAATCCGAGGGCGCGCTCCGGCGTGCATTAGCCCAACTATCATGAGTCCGTCATCAGGGCAATCCAAGAACTTCAGGAGGGCCAAGCCGTGCGAGGAGGAGACTGCCCTGTACCACCAATCGCACATGCCGTTGTCGGCTTGGTCGATCGGTCCCGCATCTGCATCAGCATGCTGGTAGTCGATAGAGCCGCGACTTAAGGCCCCTTCTGGCCAGCACGAGCCGACCATCGGTGGGTGAACCCAGGCGCTGGCACTCTCATACCCTTCGGGCTGGGGAATGCGGCTGCTACCTATGAGCGGCTCTAGCGGTCCATGCTCATGCCTTGCCTGCTGGGGCGCAGAGAGGAAGAGGAGGAGGTGCTCGGGCCAAGCGAAGGCTCCGAGCCTCGGGACATGGCGGGCCCATGAGGATCGTGATCGTCGAGACAAGAGGTCGGGCGACGAAGACACCTTCGGCACTTCACCGACATGGCCGCCAGGTGACTTTTGGTTGGCTGCTGCCAGGTAACTTCTTGGCCCACTCTGTCCGAGGATGCCCCCAGGGCCATACGGCCTCCAGGAGCTCAGGGCACTCCCCAGCTGCTACTTTCATTTACACACCTTTGAGTTATTTCTATCACACCCATTTCGAACCCTAACGTTCTATCTTGCTTGTATTTTTGGGAGCCCCCCCCCCCCGCTTGGGGGTTCGAGTCGAAGCTTATCCTTGCAGGCCCCTTGAGGCAGCAAACACCCTACCTCACTCCCAAAGAAGAAGAAGTCAGTGGGGTTCACCAATTACCCGAATAAAATAAACTGAGTCCACCAATGACTCGGGAGTAGGGACACTCGCGAGGCCAAAGCGTCCTCGCGACCTCCCGTATACACCCCCACCATGACACTCTCACGTAATAACAAGTTGAGGCTGTATACGCCCAGGGTCCCCCGAGGATGCAGAGGGGTCCATCCAATGCATAGTGGCAGCCCTACGCTCCGCGCTGGGGAGCAGACGGAGCTAATCAACACAGTCCACCAATGACTTCCGGAATCAGGTGCCTAATACCTCAGGGGTAGGGACACTCGCGAGGCCAAAGCGTCCTCCCAACCTCCCATATACACCCCCACCGTCACACTCTCACATAATAACGAGCCGAGGCTGTATACGCCTAGGCCCCCTGAGGATGCGGAGGGGTCCATACAACGCCTAGTGGCAGCCCTACGCTCTGCGCTGGGGAGAAGACGGAGGCAGTCAACACAGTCCGCCAATGACTACGCCCACTGCTGGCGCCAACACAGTCCGCCAATGACTACGCCCACACCTGGCGCCAACACAGTCCGCCAATGACTATGCCCACAACTGGCATCAACACAACCCACCAATGGCTATACCTGCAGCTGGCAAGAAAATCAACACCGCCCACCTACGACTACACCCACGCCCAGTGCGGGGGACAAGCAACTGGAGGTACGAAGCCACTCGTACGTCAAGGGGGACCCCGTAGCATCACGACTCAGGGGCCTAACTACGCACGTAGCCCGTTCCCCCTTTGGGCCATCCTTGGTTTCCGGTCTGTTCAATCGCGGGGAGGTATGTGCGGGGGGGGGGGGGGGGGGGACCTGCCGGCGCAGAGCCTAGTGCGGTCGACAAGCCACCTCAAATCCTTTAGGCAGAACACCAGAGTGACTCATACGTCAAGGGGGACCCTTGAGCATCGCGACTCACGAGCCTGAACTGTTCCCGTAGCCCCTTCGCTCTTGGGCCGCCCAGACGGTCCAATGGCAGCGGAGGTACGTGCGGGGCGGGCCATGCCGACGTAGAGTGGTGATGGAGTTCGGGAACTTCAAATTATCAGTTTATTAGGAGGGACATTGGAGTTGCTCGTACGTCAAGGGGGACTCCTGAGCATCGCGACTCACGAGCCTAACTACGCTCGTAGCCCCTTTCCCTTTTGGGCTGTCTTGGAATGCCGGTCGGTCCAATCGTGGTGAAGGTACGTGCAGGGCGGGCCTTGCCGACGGAGAGTATCATAGCAAACATGAAAGAAATCAGGCGATGATAACATTCACACAATCAACCAGTTATTACAAGATTTAACAATTCTTGAAAACTGAAGTGAGTTTGATGCCTACACGAGGCACGATGTGCATTGTAGAAAAAAAATAGGGAGGAGAAATCAGGAGGAGCTGCCGCCGCCATTCACCCCGCCCTCACGAGGCTGGTCATCAGCGTCAGTGGCGTCGTCTTTCCCGCCATCGGCTTCAACGGCATCCAGACACGAGGGAACTGCGAGGCGAGCGAACCTCTTTACCAACGCCTCCATGGGGCCCTTCACCGCCTCTGCGGCGCGGTCGCAGTCCTCAGTAGTGACCGGGAGGAGAACGGAGTTGAAGTCAAACCCCGGCTCACGAAGATGAAGGTGACTGAAGACGCGTGTCGTGGCCTTGGAGAAAAGGTCGCGCCACTCGCTATCTACGACCTTGTCCACCTGGATGACGGCGTCCTCCAGCGCCACGACGTCCTCTAGTGCCACGGCGAGCTTCGTCGCTAGCGCGACAAAGCCGCCCTCAGAGGTGGCCATAGCCTTGTCGAACCCATCCCAACACAGGGAGCGGAGCGCCGCACAAAGCTTGAGATCAACGTCAGGGAAGTAGGTCATCTCCGTGGCCTTCTCCTTCTCGGCCGCGGCAAGGGCTCCCCCCTTGGCATCGAGGAGGGCCTTCTTCGAGGCGATCCCCTTCTCCTGCTCAGCCAAGCGCGTCTACTTCGCGCCCACGCGATTTTCCTCCTTGGACAGCTCTTCCTCCCGGACGGTGAGCTTGGCCTCACGGGTCTCAAGTTCCTCCTCCCGCAGGTGAAGCTGCTCGGCTAGCTTAACCTGTTCTTCTTGGAAGGCCTTCAAGTGGGCCTCCGCCTTTTCGCAGCATTTGGCAGCCGCCGCAGCCCCTTCCATCACCTCCTCATGCGTAGCGCGGGCAACCTTGGCTACCCTCTCGCCCTTCCTCATCGCGACCGCAACCTTGCCCAGGCAGTAAAGGCCGCGTTCAGGACGCCTTGGGTGAATACTGAGGTCATCTCGACCTCCCCCTGAAGAGCCTCTAGTGCTGTTGCGGGCGGTGCCGTCGGGGAGGCAGCGTCACGAGGGACGGGGGGCTCCGAAGGCTGCTCGGTCAACGCGAGCATTGAGTCAGAAGACTGGGGGCCCTCTAGAGCCTGCCCCTCATGCAACGGCGCCTCCACGGTTGCTTCAGGATGCTTCCGGGGCTCGGGGGGCTCGACGACCATGGCCTGGGAGGACTCCCCGCGAGCCTCCGCTTTTCCAACGGCAGGCAGCGATTCACCGAGAAGGGACGGCTATGCATCAGGAGTGGTCTTCGGCTTGATGCCCATCATCTTCCTCTTCGACCCCGGCGAAACGACACCCCTGGATATCGGGCAAAAAGGGGAATCGGCAAAGCAAGAACGATGGATACACGAGACGTGCGATAACAGGTAACTTACTCTTCAACATCGCGCCCTCTCTGGCTCCTCTCCGCCCCGGCCACGATAAAGGCGATAGCCCCCCTATGGAGGGGGAGAGACCGGCGCCTCAGATCTCCCGCTAGTAAAGGCAGGATGCACCGGGGATGGCTCAGCCTCGTGCTTCTGGGAGGGGAGCATGCACACAGAACGCGTAGCACGTGGGGTCGACGTGGGTCCCCTGGATGTCCTGGTTAGGCACGAGGAGACTCCCGTAGAGGCCTCGCGGGCGGCATCATCATCTTCAAGCTCACGCATAAGGATGACCTGTGATGGGAGAGGCGCGTTTGCCCGGCGGTCGTCAAGGTTTTCTCCAAGTCTCCCACACCGGAGGTGTCATCCGATGATACGTCTACCAGACCACAGCCCTCGGCGAGGAAGAGCCCCCACTCATTGAAAGCAGGCAGCATGGCGATCAGATCGGCACGGTCGTCGCGATGGTACAGAGGACCCAGAGCCTCGAGGAGCTCACCAGGGTCACCGCCGAGCAGGATCGCCATGACCCTGTTCAGATCCTTAGTGGGAAGGTCCTGGGACCGGAGATTGAGCTCGTAGTCACTGGCCCGGTATTGCCACTAGGGCCTGGAGTGGGCCCGAAGAGGCACCAGGCGCTGCGCCAGGAATTCCTTCACTATCATCCCCCCAGTGAGCCTCTTGGTGCTAATGTCGCGGGAGAATCGCTCCAGGACAGGCACCGTCCGAGGGTGAAAAAGCTTCGCTGAGCTCCACGCGGAAGTCTTCTCCGGCACCTCTTTCGGCTCTTCTAGCCGGCGGTTGACGTCGTTGAGGCTCAGGAGAACCCAGCGGTGCCTGAAGTTTTCCACCTTCTTCCCGGCCTTCATGAGAAAATTTCCGCTCTAGGATGCTACAAAGGAGACACATGACGACAAGTGGGCTCCGTCTTGTAGGGGCACGCTGAAGAAATAGCGGAAGAGGGCCACAGAAGGACGCACGCCAACGAAAGCCTTGCAATAGAAAGCAAAGACTGACATGAGCAGGATGGAGTTGGGCTAGAGATGAAGGGCCTGGATCCTATAGTGGTTTAGGACGGCGGTGAAGAACGAAGAGAAGGGCGACACCAGCCTGCCGAAAATGCTATGGAGGAAGAAGGGGTACTCCGCCGTTGATGCGGGCTGCTTTGCTGTGGCGCCGGGCCAAATCAGGGTCCGCCCATGCTCATTGGACTCGGTCGCAGTCCATGGGAGCACAGGAGTAAGATCCACAACCTTGGAGAGGGCGCACTCCTGGAGCGGAGAAGCCAGGGCAGGGCCTTGCGTCTCTGTCTTTTGCTTGCTGGCGGGCGCCATTGCTGAACCGTCAAAGGGGTGGCACGATGCTAGATCTGGGAGACATCGGTTGGAGTCGGAGACCAAGGAGGAAGGGAGAGTGCGGGTGAAAGGAATACAATAATGGACATGCGCAATGGGTCAGATTCCTGATAACCAGGGTGGAGACACAAGACAAGGGAGACCCGACATGAGCTACGTGGTGCGCACCAGCCTAGCCCACAGGCATTTAGGGCCCGCAGCACTTCAAGCCGCACTCCAAGGCTTCGCCTAGAAGCTAGCCCGAGCACCCCTTGGGCCCGGGGGCTACTGTCAGCGTTCTGGGAATGGGGGTACCCAGACCTGCCTGGCTATGGCCCAGGGATGGCCCACCTCATCAAGTCATCACCATTGGGCGTAGCATCGCTCAAGGCAAGGCCCACGTGAGGGGCCAAGCCTCACGAGGAGGACGATGTCAAGAGCCGCGGGGGGCCTTCTCAGGACCCCTCCGGAGCAACGGATATTTGGAGGCGAGGCCCGGCTTTAGGAGTCAAGGATGTTGCAGAAGAAGGAGAGGCACGCAGCAGACAACAGAACAGAGTAGTTCCCCCTTTAGTGCAAAGGGGGCAAGGACGTACCAGGGTTCCCAAGGCATCTTCCAAAGGTTTCCCTTCTCGTGCAACAAAGCCACTGCCACCCGCCAGCAAGGCAGACGTCATCTCTCAACTCATCCCTGCAGTTCAGGCAGCCACTTTGCAGGCGAAGACCGCCTTTGGGCCGAGGAGCATGTTCCCTTGTTCCCCTTCAAAATTGGCCATTATGGGATCCCTTCCCGCCAAAACGATAAGGGAAGAGGACCAGGGCCACCACTATAAATAGAGAGGGTAGGATACTTCAGAGGGGGACCGAATTCATTCTCATTCACCCACTCGCACACCGCAAAGGCCGCCTAGCCTTCGGAGGCGTGTGAACACTGTACTAGCTCATCCCCCAACCTCGACGAGCGGCAATCCACCAAAGCAGGAGTAGGATTTTACGCTTCTCAGCGGCCCGAACCTGGGTAAACCGCTGTGTTCTGTGTCTTCCTCACCTTCGAGTGAGTTCTCTACCATCCTGAGTGAGTAGCAAGTTACGTGAGGCGAGCCTATGAGAGATCTTCGTACACGCCCCTGAGTTTGAATCTTTAGGGTTTTGTGGAGCCCGAAATCAGATAAACGATGTGTCCGTAAGCTAATTTTTATGGAAGTTACCCAACCCATGCCTTTTCACGACAAGCTAGAAAGAGGCTAGAAGACCAAACATCGGAAGACACACGGGAAGCATGCGTCCATGACGACAACGACAAATGGCCGGAGAAGAATGAAGCACATACACGGGCAACTTACTCAAGCAGAAGATGTCGACGAAAAGCCTACGACAAATCCTTCTATTCTAACCCGAGACATCTAGGTGTTACTAACCAAGGAGCTAAGCGCCGGTACCAGCACTCAAACACGCTACCTTACCATGCATTCGGAATTTGGAGTACGCATGCAAGCCAGACCCTTGAGAGGACTTAGTCCACCGAGCCCTTGACCCTTAGTCAAGCCTAGCTCATTGCTAGAACCCTGTTCACGGTCAGGAAAAGACGAGTGCAGCATTCAAAGCAGTATCATCAAGCACTTCAAGAGAAACACGGGAAACCACATCGAAGAAGGAGCAACACAGGAACATGGAGACTGCCTCCGACCCAAAGTTCTGTATGTCTCCAAAACCGAGTGTAGAAATCTCGAGGATGTGATTTTTCTTAAGGGGGTACGGTTGTCACAACCTGTGTTTTAACTCTCCTCGCTAAACTAAAATAGCTCAAAAATTAGGACTAATATTTTTATGAGTGCTAGTGATGCTTGATGTGATGGCTGCTTGTTTGCTTGTTTGCGTGTGTTTTAAATCACAGAACTCCCTCCTATCTGGACACATCTTATTGTTCCAAACCTTGGTCCAATGACCATACCATGTGTATAGGACCAAAACCTATTTTAACCAAATATTATTTTGACCAAAAGACATTTACATAATTTAAGCTTTCAAAAACCCTTGAGTTGGGATTTGTACTACAAGTCCTCAAATAAGGGAAGTTGTTTTGCCCCAAATATTTTATTTGGATCCCATTATCAAAAATACTTCTCAAAACTACAAAATTATTATCTTAAAAGTTATTTTCCTATTTTATTTAAATACCTTTTTCTGAGGCGAGAAATGGTTTTTTACAAAGATATATTATTTTTCTTATTTTCAAAATATTTGAGAAAATTAAGAGAAACTCAATGGACATATATATTCCATATGTATGAGTTTCAACACATGGTCATGTTCAAAATATTGGACAAAACCCTTCAAAACCATTTCTGCCTATTTCAAGCTTTTGGAATATTTCATATTCTCTATAAATGCCGGTAAAATTCTAGAAATTCACACATGATATACGTGATAATCTTGCCAAGTTTCATTGCAATCCAAATTGATTTGACTCATCTAAATATTCCAAAACCCTATCTGTCCAGATCCAAATTTGAGCAACTCTACATTGCAGAGTGTCTCCAATTGTGCTCAAATTTTGTGAATATGTTTTGCTGCTCCAATAATGCATCCACACCAAGTGGGGCATCAAGGAGAATAGATTAGCTTGTACAAAACCCATCAAAACGTTGTGTGTTGATGTCTACAATTGGAAACTTTACATTGTGAAATTTCCCCAATTGATCCCAAACTTTATGGGCATGCTATAATACTAAAATAATGTCACCACACCAAGTGGTGCATTTGTGGGAATTAAATTCCACGTGTTTATCTTCAAAAAGTCATTTCTGCCTATTTCTATGGTTTTTGAAGTCTACATTGGAATATTTCTCCGACAAATCCGAAACTTGGTATTGTATATTATTTTCACCTATCATGTGATCCTGTTAAGTTTCATAGCAATTATAATCCATTTTCTAGCCCTAACACCCATCAAACACCTTCTGCTCACTTACCAAACTTGCTTCTTTGACCCCTTCTATTAATCTCCTTGAGCTCAAAATTCTACCACTTCTTCTACTCCTCTATAACCTCTAGTAACTTTTACATGGCCCCTGGTCAATTATTGGCGGGTGACTCTCTCTCTTTACCTCTCCTTTTTACCATGGCAATACCTATTTTACCTCTCTCCCAATAATTTTGTTCAAGCCAATGCCCCCACATCCTTCCAAAGCATCTCTAGTATGCAAATGCACTATGTAAAGCAAAGATATGGCATGCTCATGTGGTAAATATGAGTAGCCCTTCTGAAACTTGATTTTGGTAGTAATTTGGCCTTGAACTGCAAGTGCTAGCTACACTCCCCTCCTTGATCTGAAACTTGGGAGTCTTGTAGTCCTTCCATGCTTAAGACTACTTGAGAAGGTGTTATTTCAAATTCCTCACAGTAAAAATACTTTGTACTAGCCTAACGTTTGTTGTTACAAAATTAATCAGAGAGGAAGCTCCACCTGCATTACACCATATGAGGCCAAACTCCTCAGTCACACTCCTGCATGCATGCCTTGCATGCCAGACAACTTTGGCCGGCCAGAAGGGCAATGTGGACAGGTGTGGGCGTGGTGACCACTCTATTGGCATGACGTAATGGTGCTCTGCACCATGTCATTGTACATCAGCTGGTGTCCCGCAGCTGCAGAGTGCCCCAACGCACCAGAGCATTCCTTCCTCCTCCCTTGACCCCCTCCACGATGGCAACTCGCCTCCAAACACCTCGGACATGCATGCTCCCCGTGCCCAGAGCATCCATGGCGCAACCGAGCTCCTCCCTGTCGGCCCTCTCCATTTGGACATCCCCAAACCCTTGTTGTGTTCCAGTTCCTTCCCCTCGCCCCTAGAGGCCTCCAGGGCCAGCAACGGCTTGCCCTATGTGCTTAGTCTTCCTCCCTTCACCGACATTGCCGCCTCTGGTCGAGCTCAAGTTCAAGCTGCACATTGTCCCCCTCCTCCTCTCACCACAGCAAGGTGCCCATGCCACCCATGCGAACCTCCCTTCCTCCCTGTTCGTCCTCTCTTTGGCTGCGCTGCCCGGCCCACGCTCATCGTCGCTGCCCTGCTTTATGGCCTCAGCCACTTCCTCCCCCGACCATCCCCTGTGGCCAAGGGGCACCAAGGTGTGTGCAGTTGGTGGCCCGAGCCCGCCAGTGGCCGGAGTGCCACCGGGGATGACCGGAGCCACCGCTACGGGCAACAGCACCCTCTCGGTCGGCCTCCCCTATCTCTCCCGTGTGCGAGCGGGAGGTTAGAGGAGAACCCGGCGGGTGGTCCGCCCCAGTCAGCCTCCTACCGGCCGGGCCCGAGAATTTTTAAGTGGAGGCACCTCTGCTGAAGCCGCCTCCCCGTAGCGAAAGCGCCCCAGGGAGAAGGCGCCTTCCGCATGGCCCCGTTTGCTGGCCAAGTCGAGCCATTGTGCTCGCCCACCTTCCTCTCCAGCGCGTGGGCTCGTTATAGCCACTACGTAGAACCTAAATTTCTAGGAGCTTCTAAAACCCTTGCCTATCCAAATATGTGCTTTGCACATTTTTCCACTAGGACTTTGTGTGGTGTTAATATTCAAATTCAAATTTGAATATTTGAAAGCCCACCTTCCAAAATTCCTAGACAGCTCAAATGAACTCCAAATTGAGTGATTCCAATTTCCAAAGACTTATAAAATCATGATCTAATTTTCTAGCCTTAGTCAACATTTTTCTGTGCCCTATTTCTGTTGCACCAAATAAATAGCACCTATGTCTATTTATTCCATGTTAGAAAATCTATAGGATATTCATGCCAACTCCAAATCCAGTGAAACCACTTCCCAAATGTTTCTAAATTCATGCCTATTAAATGAGGGCCTCCACTCATTTTTAGCAGAATATTTTTTGTAGACTTCTTGTGGGGCCAGCGATGCCTCGATTTCCACCAATCAAAAAACTCTCGTGATCAAAATCCCTTAGAAAAACTTTAGGCATTTTTCTTATAACCAGAGATGTCGAACTATAATAAAATTCCTATTTATAAAGCACTTTATGTTTCTGCTTATTGTGTGTCTTATCGTTGTTGTTTCCGAGATAGTTGGCGAAATAAGCGGAGTACTCGGAGTTGGACCGGAAGACCTCGAAGATCCCGGAGACCTATTTGAGCAAGGCAAGCAGACCTTTGACCATGCCTAAGAAACTTTTACTTGCATGTCATATGATGCCTTACTTATGCATATATTCCTATTGGATCGGAGACCCCCCTGATTGGGTTGTCCCCAAAGAACACCTCGTTGAAACCTGCATTTGGGCATGACACTACTACCTATGAGGGTTGTGCATATGGGATGTAGTTAGTTGCTAGTAGTTGCTACGCAAGAAGGGATGTGAATATGCATGGTGACGATGAAGGGTGTGTTAGAAAGGCTTTCCGAAAATCCCGTTGGCTTCAACTAATGCCCGAGGGTGATGGTGTTGAGATGGATGACCACTTGAGAAAGAAGTTATTTATCGAGAAAGGCTTTGTGTGTGTGGTTTCGGAAATGGGATTAGATTTTAGATTTCTCGTCTGTCCCAACCTTACATGTGCGACCATGACACCCCTTATGGGACGGGATTTGTTGATTACCTTGGTCAATACTAGCAGAGAACCCGCGTTACTAGTGGCGGGAGTGACGTGGTCACTCTCGTGACGGGGTCATGCAAGGTATGGCGGCCATGCTATTTTTAGACGTTCCGTGCTCACCGTTGCGTACACTCATGGATGATACAATCTAAAGCGAGGCGCGTATGATGTACATCATGAGGGATGGCACAAAACGAGTGGAATCTTTGTTCAGTGTCGCCATGGGAAAGGCAATGTTCGGGTGCTTACCTCGGTTATGTTATATACCGCGAGTCGTGGATGAAACGGAAGTTCCTCGAGTCTTGTAGGTACAACACACAACCTCTCTAGAGTGTAAAACTATTTGAATATCCGTGTCCATGGTCCATAACAGTTGGGTGGTGCTGCTTATACTATGTCTAGTGGTTTCCTCTTAAACCAAGTGTGTGTGTGGGTTAGTATGAGGAAAAGAGGGTGACTTGGGAAAGCATGTTGCTTGAGCTAAGCCAGCTGACTTGGCATGATGGGTGGACATGGGAGGTCCGACCCTCATTTTATATTGATATCTGTAACCTATTCCTTGGGTCACCATTATGCCTTGTGATGCATGTCGCACGGGAATTTGATCATGTTATTGCACTAGGGAAAATCTGCTTTCCGCAAAAATAGACTACAAGTGTTATATATTGTTTCATTATTGCCTTGTTCCACAACATGGGTTGCTTGTGAGTACATTCAAAGTACTTCTTGGCTTGCCACTAGTTATTTCATTGACCAAGTAAGAGAGAACAAGAGACGGTGAAGAGTACCTCGGTGACGTTCCTGCGTGCTAGGACACTTCCCGGTCAGTATGCCCGTAGGTTAAGGCTGATGTTATGGGTTCACGCTTTCAACCAAGATTTCCGCTATTAGTTGAGTTTGATGTGTTGGCCTTCAAGGACCTATCTATTGGGGAATGTTGCATGGAAAACAAAAAAATTCTTATGCACACGAAGACCTATCATGGTGATGATCATCTACGAGAGGGAGAACGGATCCACATACCCATGTAGATCACTAAGCGGTAAGCATTTAAGAAACACGGTTGATGTAGTGGAACGTTTTCACGATCCAAATCGCCGCCATCCCACGATCTGTCCCGATCTAGCGCCAAACGGATGGCACCTCCGCGTTCAGCACATGTACAGCTCGATGACGATCTCTGCCTTCTGAATCCAGCAAGAGAGATGAAGAGGTAGCTGAATTTTCCGGCAGCACGACGGCGTGGCGGTGATGATGGTGGAGGTACTCCGGTAGGGCTTCTCCATGTCGTACCGATCTAGCTACGAGGTGTCACGGAGTAGTGAAGGGAGAGAGGGCTGCACAAGGCTTGAGGTACAAAAACCCTAAAACCCTCCACTATAGATAGGAGGAACCAAGGGGTGGTTGGCTTGCCTCCTACTCCAAGGAGAACCTTCGGTCTAGGCAAGGAGGGAGGAGTCCTCCTCCAATTCGGTTTGGTGGAGGACTCCTTCCTATCTTCTCCACCTCCTTTTTTCCTTCTTTATTATTGCTTTGGCTGAAATAGCCTTATTGGGCTGGCCTCACCAGCCCACCAAGGGCTAGCGTGCCACCCATGGGCCTATTTGGTTCTCTCCCGGGTGGTTGTCCCCTCCTTGTAAAACCCCGGAACCCATTCGTCACTCCTGGTACTTTACGGTAATGCCTGAAATCTTTCCGGAAGCCAAATGCAACAACCATATATATCAATCTTCGTTTCTGGACCATTCCGGAGACACTCGTGATGTCCAGGATCTCATCCAGGACTCTGAACAACATTCAGTTACCAACATCAATAATTCAACTATACTGAAAACGTCACTGAACTTTAATTGTGCAGACCCTGGGGTTCGAGATCTATGTATAGATGACCTACACACCCTCCGATCAATATGCAATAGCGGGACCTGGACGTTCATATTGCATCCTACATATTCTACGAAGATCTTATTGGTTGAACGTCTATGTCAAGGATTTAGACAATCCCGTATATCATTCCATTTGTCCTTCGGTATGTTACTTGCCCGAGATTTGATCGTGGGTATTGCCATACCTATTTCAATCTCGTTACCAGCAAGTCTCTTTACTCGTTCCATAATACAAGATGCCATGGCTAACACTTTAGTCACATTGCTTGCAAGGCTTGTTTGTGATGTTGTATTACCGAGTGGACCCTGAGATACCTCTCCGTCACATGGAGTGACAAATCCTAGTCTTGGTCCATGCTAACTCAATGGACACCTTCGGAGATGCCTGTAGAGTACCTTTATAGTCACCCAGTAACGTTGCTACGTTTGATACACACAAGGCATTCCTCCGGTGTTAGTGAATTACATGATCTCATAGTCACAAGAATGTATACTTGACATCCAAAAAACAATAGCAACAAAATAACACGCTCATATGCTACATTTATAGTTTGGTTCTTGTTCATCACATCATTCACCTAATGATCTGATCTCGTCATCAAGTGACAACACTTGTCCATGGCTAGGAAACCTTAACCATCCTTGACCAACAGGCTAGTCAACTCGAGGATCACTAGGGACATTCTTTTGTCTATATATCCACACATGCATTTATGTTTCCATTCAATACAATTATAGCATGGATAATAAACGATTATCTTGAAAGAGGAAAAATAATAATAATAACTATTTTATTATTGCCTCTAGGGAATATTTCTAACAGTCTTCCATTTGCACTAGAGTCAATAATCTAGCTTCACATCTCTATGTGATTTACAACGTAATGAATCTAACACCCATACAGTTCTGGTGTTGGTCATGCTTTGCTCGTGGAAGATGTTTAGTCAGCGGATCTGCAACATTCATGTCCGTGTGCACTTTGCAAATATTTATGTCCTCTCCTTGATGTAATCACGGATGGCATTCAAGCATCGCTTTATGTGTCTAGTCCTCTTGTGAAACCTTGGTTCCTTGGCTAGAGCAATGGCACCAGTGTTGTCACATAACAGATTGATTGGGTCCAGTGCACTTGGCACTACTCCAAGATCTGACATGAACTACTTCATCCAGACACTCGCCTTAGCCGCCTCTAAGGCAGCTATGTACTCCTCTTTGCATGTAGAATCAGCTACAATGCTCTGCTTGGAACTGCGCCAGCTTACCGCACCCCTGTTAAGAATAAATACATATCCTGTTTGAGACTTAGAGTCATCCGATCAGTGTCAAAGATTGCATCGACGTAACCCTTTACGACGAGCTCTTCGTCACCTCCATAAACGAGAAACATTTCCTTAGTCCTTTTCAGGTAATTCAGAATATTCTTGACCTCCGCCCAGTGTTCCACGCCTGGATCACTTTGAAACCTGCATGCCATACTTATGGCCAGGCTGTCATCCGATCTTGTGCACAACATTGTATACATGATAGACCCTATGGCTGAAGAATAGGGGACGACACTCATCTTTTCTCTATCTTCTTCAGTTACTGGACATTGAATCTTACTCAACTTTATACCTTGTAATACAGGCTAGATCCCCTTATAGGATTGTTCCATTTTGAACTTCTTCAAAACTTTATCAAGGTATGTGCTTTGTGAAAGAGCTATTAGGCATCTTGACCTATCTCTATAGATCTTCATGCCCAATATGTAAGCAACTTCTCCTAGGTCCTTCATTGAAAAAGTTTTATTCAAGTAATCCTTTACGCTTTCCAAAAACTCTGCATTGTTTCCAATCAGCAATATGTCATTCACATATAATATTAGAAACGCTATAGAGCTCCCACTCACTTTCTTGTAAATGCAAGCTTCTCCAAAAACATGTATACACCCAAACGCCTTGATCACCTCATCAAAGCGCCGATTCCAACTCCGAGATGCTTGCACCAATCCATAAATGGATCGCTGGAGCTTGCACCACACTTCATCAGCATTCTCTGGATGGACAAAACCATCAGGTTGCATCATATACAACTCTTCCTTAAGAACCCCATTAAGGGACGCCGTTTTGACATCCATCTGTCAATTTCATAATCGAAAAATGCAGCTATTGCTAACATGATTCAGACGGACTTAAGCATCACTACGAGTGAGAATGTCTCATCGTAGTCAACTCCTTGAACTTGTGAAAAACCTTTTGCCACAAGTCGAGCATTATAAACGGTCACATTACCGTCCGCGTCCGTCTTCTTCTTAAAGATCCATTTGTTCTGAATAGACTTGCGACCTTCAGTTAATACTTCCATAGGCCATACTTTGTTTTCATACATAGATCCTATCTCGGATTTCATGGCTTCTAACCATCTGTTAGAATCTGGGCCCACCATTGCTTCTTGATAATTTGCAGGATCATTGTTGTCCAACAACATGATTGACAAGACATGATTCTTGTACAACTCATGAGGAGTGCATGCTCTTGTCGACCTGGGAGGTCCGACAGTAACTTGATCTGAATCTTCATGACCACCATCATTAGTTTCCTCTTCAACTGGTGTTGCCTCGATAGAAATTTCATTCTGCCATGCGCCACCATCTCATTGAAGCAGAGGTTCCGCAACCTGATCAAGTTCCATGTTCCTCCCACTCAATTACTTTGACAGAAACTCTTTCTCAAGAAAAGCTCTGTTCTTAGCGACAAACACTTTGCCCTCGGATCTGAGATAGAAGGTATAACCAACTGTCTCTTTTGGGTAACCTATGAAGACACACTTTTCCGCTCTAGGTTTCAAATTTTCAGGATGAAACTTTTTGACATAAGCATCACATCCCAAACTTTAAGAAATGACAATTTTAGCTTCTTGGCATACCACACCTCATATGGCGTCGTCTCAACGGATTTTGATGGTGCCCTATTTAAAGTGTATGCAGCTGTCTCCAATGCATAGCCCCAAAATGATAGTGGAAAATTGGTAAGAGACATCATAGAATGCACCATATCTAATAAAGTTTGATTACGACGTTCGGACACACCATTACACTGTGGAGTTCCAGGCGTTGTCAACTGTGAAACAATTCCACATTGTCTTAAGCGATCAGCAAACTCGTAACTCAGATATTCACCTCCTCGGTCAAATCGTAGGAACTTGATCTTCTTGCTACGATGGTTTCCAACTTCACTCTGAAATTGTTTGAACTTTTCAAATGTTTTCAGATTTGTGCTTCTTCAAGTAGATATAGCCATGCCTACGTAAATCGTCAGTGAAAGTGAGAAAATAAGGATATCTGTCGCGCGCCTCTATGCTCATTGGTCCACACACATCAGTATGTATAATCTCCAACAAGTCACTTGCACGCTCCATTGTTCCAGAGAATGGAGCCTTAGTCATCTTGCCCATGAGAGATGGTTTGCATGTGTCAAGTGATTCAAAAATCAAGTCACTCCAAATGTCCATCAACATGGAGTTTCTTCCTGTGCTTAACACCAATATGACCTAAGCGGCAATGCCACAAGAAAGTGGCGCTATCATTGTTAACTCTACATCTTTTGGTCTCAATGTTAGGGATATGTGTGTCATAACAATCGAGATTCAATATGAACAAACCCCTCACATTGGGTGCATGACCATAAAAGATATTACTCATATAAATAGAACAACCATTATTCTCTGACTTAAATGAGTAACCGTCACGCAATAAACAAGATCCAGATATAATGTTCATGCTCAACATAGGTACTAAATAATAATTATTTAAGTTCATCACTAATACTGATGGTAACTGAAGTGAGACCGTGCCGACGACGATCGCATCAACCTTGGAACCATTTCCCACGCGCATCGTCAATTCATCTTTTGTCAGCCTTCGTTTATTCCACAGTTCCTGTGTCGAGTTGTAAATGTGAGCAACAGAATCAATATCAAATACCCAGGCACTACTACGAGAGTTGGTGAGCTACACATCAATAACATGTATATCATATATACCTTGTTTGGCGTTGGCCGCTGTTGTGGTTTTGTCACGGAAGATGTCCTGATGAAAGTACTTAGTGAAGGAGCCATCGCACCTTGGTGGTGACTCAAAGAGGGTGAGCGGAAGCGAGACTCGGATTTACCCAGGTTTGGCCCCTCTTGTAGAGGTAAAAGCCTACGTCCTGCTTTGTGTATATTGATGGTGGATTCGATTACAAGGAGGGCGTAACTCGCTTGACCTAGCTCTCGATGATTTCTAACTTAATCTATCTGCCTAAAAGACTCGCCTTTATATACAGGTCGAGGCCCTAGGGTTTACAAAGTCCTTGCCACGTTACAAAACGTGGCCTTCCATATCTCTAAGTCACCGTGTTTGCCAAGCCAGAGAAACTCCTTGGCGACTTATCTTCTTCATCAATCCTGAACCACCATCTGGCTCATGGGCCCTGGCGGCCTTCTGACAAAGATCTCTCAACACGCCTCAGGCCTGGGCCAAGGCTTACATTGACCATGTATATATGAGTCGCCGCTTTCCTGACCCGACCCAATAGGGCGGGTCATACCGTAGGTAATATCCCCAACATTAGGCCCCAGTTTCACTTGAATTTATTCACGCCAACAAACCTTTACTCTCATCTTCGGTGACTCATATCACCTCCGTCTTTCCTTCAGTGAGTGACAAGCTGCCAACTTCCTCAATTTGCTTGAGTCGCCGGGTCATTTATCGGTGACGTCACCTTCTCCACTATTCTCGGAATTCTGGTGACATCACTTTCCAACGGATCTTTTTTCGTCCTTATCCTATCATCGTGAAAATTTAGGCGCCATCATCTTCGGTTTTTAATCTGTCGCCTCGATTCCCATGCCTGTCGTTTTCTGTCTTGCCCTAGGCCTTTAAATAGCCGGAGGGGAGTGGGAGGGCACTGCCACCTACCCCATTTCTTCCCTTCGACCGCATCATCTTCTTCAAGCCCGTACCTCGACCACCTCGTCGCCGCCGAAGCCCGGTGGCAAGTCGCCGTGGTCCAGCTGCTTCGCGAGCCAATCGAAGGTGCGGCCGCCGCCGCGGGACTTCCTCAATCTTTGCCCGGCATCTCCTCCTTCCTTTAGGTAAGTCTCCTTCTTCCATTAGGAGTAGATCCCGAACCTTTGCACTTCTTAGGGTAGCGCCACAGCTCCGTGAACACCATATCCCCTTGCCTTTTAATCCATTCGGATACGGTATTGTAGATCCATATATGTAATGATACTCGCAGTAGTTCTTGTCACATTCCACTGCGATTCGTCGTTCCTCCTCTGTTGCTCATAGATCCACAAACTATTTTTCATAGTGTTCTTTTGTTTTCTTAGTGTTCTATCCTTCGGCCAGCATCATTGTCTCCATCAGAATCACCCGTAGATCCATAAATTATCGCTTGATGTTGAAAATATGTTTGTCCTCAATCGAGAATATTCCTAAAGAAACCTTTAGAGCCGTAACCTGCCTCCTTTTGCCATGGCGAGTTATAATATCCATGTAGATACATCTTCGATCATTTAGCTGGCGAGTTGCCACTCCGTAGTTCCTGACAACCTGCCCTGCTCTTTCTTTTTATAGTTATGGGCACCATCTCAAAATGCAAATGGCTGCCAACTGATGTCAACGATGCTTATCTTGATAAATTTGTAAAAACGGGTAATCTAGATCCCAAGGAAATCATTGGGTGGCGGACTGCCTTCGGGGAAACAATTCCCCAACCCGCCGAAGGGGAGGTAGTTGTGTTTGCTGATCACCTGGAGGAATTCTTCAAGCCGCCCGGCTCAAAGTTTTTTAGAGATGCCCTGCATTTATTCCACCTTCATCCTCAAGACTTGGGACCAAATTCCATCAGTAACCTTTGCCAGTTTCAAGTATTCTGTGAGGCTTATCTACAAATAGAGCCCACCGTGTTGTTTTTCCTGAAGTTTTTCTATCTGAACCGCGAGACAGAGTTTGCCCATGGAGCAAGCTTAGAGCTGCATGGAGTCAATATCCAGCGGCGTCGTGAATGCGGGTTTCCGGCTGTCACATTACCTAGTCATCCCAAAGGCTGGGCAAAGACTTGGTTCTACTGCCGCGATACTTCTCCATCCAACGAAAACCCTTGATGCGTCTCCAACGTATCTATAATTTTTTTATGGTTCCATGCTATTATCTTGTCAAACTTTGGATGTTTTGTATGCCTTTTATATCTTTTTTGGGACTAACTTATTAACTCAGTGCCAGGTGCCAGTTCCTGTTTTTTTCGTCTTTTTGACCTTTTTCAGAGAAGAATTTTAAACGAAGTCCAAACGGAATAAAACCTCTGAAAAGATTTTTTCCGGAACAGAAGATACGCAGGAAGCTTGAGAACCAAGGCAGAGGGCACCAGGGGAGGCCACAAGCCCCCTAGCTGCCGCGACGGGGGCCCGCGCCTAGCAGGCTTGTGGGCCCCCTTGGGCTCCTCTGCCCTAGCTCTTCCGCCTATAAATCCTCGAAAAATATGAAATCACGGGAGAGAGCCACGAAAATACTTTTCCGCCGCCGCAAGCTTCTGTCTCCGTAAGATCCCATCTGGGGCACATTCTGGTGCCCTGCCGGAGGGGGGATTCGGACACGGAGGGCTTCTTCATCAACACCATTGCCTCTCCGATGATGCATGAGTAGTTCACCACAGACCTTCAGGTCCATAGCTAGTACCTAGATGGCTTCTTCTCTCTCTTGGATCTTCAATACAAAGTTCTCCATGATCTTCATGGAGATCTATCCGATGTAATCTTCTTTTGAGGTGTGTTTGTCGAGATCCAATGAATTGTGGATTTATGATCAGATTATCTATGAGTCTTATTTGAGTTTCTTCTGATCTCTTATATGCATGATTTCATATCCTTGTAATTCTCTTCGAGTTGTGGGTTTTGTTTGGCCAACTTGATCTACAGTTCTTGCAATGGGAGAAGTGCTTGGTTTTGGGTTCATACCGTGCGGTGACCTCACCCAATGACAGTGGGGGTAGCGAGGCACGAATCTTGTTGTTGCCATCAAGGGTAAAAAGATGGGGTTTATATCTATTGCATGAATTTATCCCTCTACAACATGTCAACTTGCTTAAGGCGTTACTCTGTTGGTTATGAACTCAATACACTAGATGCATGCAGGATAGCGGTCGATGTGTGGAGTAATAGTAGTAGATGCGGAAAGTATCGGTCTACTTGTCTGGGACGTGATGCCGATATGCATGATCAGCCTTAGATATCGTCATGACTTTGCACGATTCTATCAATTGCTCGACAGTAATTCGTTCACCCACCGTAATATTTGCATCATGAGAGAAGCCTCTAGTGAACACTATGGCCCCCGGGTCTACTTCACATCATATTTTCAGCCTTACACTTTTACTTTGTTGCACTTTCCGCCTTCAGATCTCACCTTGCAATCAATCGTGAAGGGATTGACAACCCCTTTATAGCGTTGGGTGCCAGTTTGCTGTTTTGCGCAGGTACTTTTGGAGACTTGGCTTGATACTCCTACTGGATTTATACCTTGGTTCTCAAACTGAGGGAAATACTTACTGCTACTGTGCTGCATCACCCTTTCCTCTTCAAGGGAAAAAACCAACGCAAGCTCAAGAGGTAGCAAGAAGAATTTCAGTACATATAATGCTAATATGAATTTGGAATGAGTTCAAAACAGTACTTAAAGTGGTGATTTACTTTATTATACTAATGGATCTCACGAAGGTTTTGCTGAGTTTTGTGTGATTGAAGTTTTCAAGTTTTGGGTGAGACCACGATGGATGAAGGAATAAGGAGAGGCAAGAGCCTAAGCTTGGGGATGCCCGAGGCACCCCAAGGTAATATTCATGGAAGACTCAAGCGTCTAAGCTTGGGGATGCCCCGGAAGGCATCCCCTCTTTCGTCTACAATCTATCGGTAATTTTACTCGGAGCTATATTTTTATTCGTCACATGATATGTGCAAATGCTTGGAGCTTCTTTTGTGTTTATTTTTCCTTTTTATTTTATGCACCATGCGGGTATGAGATAGTCCTTGGTTGATTTGTAGAATGTTGTTGACATGCCGCTATTCCTGACTTGATGCCTCCACGGCAACGGAGGCAGAAAAGAGCTGCTCCTAGTTGCTCAACAATGAGCAATTGTCTTGCAATAGCCCACCAGCGCGTGGGATCGCGACAGTTTTCGAGGGTAGAGTATTCACCCCAAATTTGTTGGTTCGCGCGATGGGAAGTGAAAGAATATTCTCAAGTATTAGCAGCTGAATGCGTCAAATTCAACCACACCTGAAAGATTAGTGTCTGCAAGCAAGGTATCAGTAGCAAAGAAGTATGATAGCAATGATGCGAGTAACGATCTGGTGACAAGGCAGACTATTTCTAACGGTTGTACCAATGGCGCTAGTAAGTTGCCCGTGGACGGGAAATAGTCTTTTCCCGGCAACGGTGCTAGAAAAAGTATTGTAGCAGGTAGAAGGAGTGTAACGAGTAATAGTAGTGGCAAGGAACAGCAGTAGTGACAGCACTAGCAAGTAACAACAGTAGCGAGTAACAACAGTAGCAACAGTAGTGACAGGAGCAGCAGGACAAAGCAAGTAACAGTAGCAACAACAGTAGTAACAGCAGCAGAGCAAAACAAGTAACGTCAGAAGTGGGACAAACTCGTAGGCAATGGGTCGGCGATTCGTTGGATGACATGCATCATGCAACAGTTATAACACGGAGAGGTATGTGGCTAGCTCCCGTTCGTCAATGTGATGTAGGCATGCATTCCGTGTGTAGTCATACGTGCTTAGGGAAAAGAACTTGCATGACATCTATTGTCCATCCCACCCATGGCAGCGGGGTCCAAATGGATACTACGGGATATTAAGGTTCTCCTTTTAATAAAGAACCGGACCAACGCATTAGCACTTTGTGAACACATGAACTCCTCAAACTATGGTCATCACCGGGAGTGGTTCCGGTTATTGTCACTCCGGGGTTGCGGGGTCATAACAAATAATAGGTAACTACAACTTGCAAGATCGGATCTAAAACACACATATATTGGTGACAACATAATAATTTCAGATCTGAAATCATGGCACTCAGGCCCTAGTGACAAGCATTAAGCATGGCAAAGTAGTAGCAACATCAATCTTAGAACATAGTGGATACTAGGGATCAATCCCCGTCAAAACTAACTCGATTACATGATAGATCTCATCCTACTCATCACCGCCCAGCGAGCCTACGAATAGATTACTCACGAACGATGAAGAGCTTCATGGAATTGGAGAGGGAAGAAGGTTGATGATGACGATGGCGACGATCTCCTTGATCCGGAGCCCAAAACGGACTCCAGATCTGCCCTCCAGATGAAGAACAGGATG
This sequence comes from Hordeum vulgare subsp. vulgare, assembly GCF_904849725.1. NCBI lineage: Eukaryota > Viridiplantae > Streptophyta > Magnoliopsida > Poales > Poaceae > Hordeum > Hordeum vulgare. The sequence continues at coordinate 418,295,020 of NC_058520.1, read as the reverse complement.
TGGCGGCGCCTCCGTGTCACAAACGCAATGAAATATTCTCTCTTGATTTTTTCCGGGACGGAAGGGAATAAATAGAGCTGAGTTTGGGGGCGACACAGCCATGTGGGCCTCACAAGCTTGGTTGCCGCGGCCAGGGGGGCCGCGGCGACAAGGCTTGTGGCCCACTGGCCCGTCCCCTCCGGTGGATCTTTGCGTAGGTATTTTTCATATTTTCCAGAAATATTCTCCGGAAATTTTCAGGACGTTCCGAGAACTTTCATTTCTGCACAAAAACAACACCATGGCAATTCTGCTGAGAACAACGTTAGTCCGGGTTAGTTCCATTCAAATCATGCAAATTAGAGTCCAAAACAAGGGCAAAAGAGATTGGAAAAATAGATACGATGGACCTTGCTTTTCCTCAAGCAATTCAGTTGATAAACTGAAAGAGAAAGAAAAACTTTGACAAACTCTGGTTGATCTTGTTGTTGCAACTATGTCTAACTCATAACCAGAATTTCAGCAAGATCACAAGTTAACCACATAAGCAAGTGACATAAAGGTCTCACGGTAAACTAATATCAATGGCATAATCAGCTAGCGAGCAAATAATAATGAGTTTCAGATACCAACGATTCAGTCAAAACAAGCATGAAGGTATGAATAGGTGGTATCTCTCTAGCTCTTTCTGAGACCGCAAAACATAAATGCAGAGCACTTTCAAAGATCAAGGGCTGACTAAACATTGTAATTCATAGCAACGAAGATCCAGTCATAGTCATACTCAATATCAATCAAAAGCAAAGCACAAAAAATGACAGAGGTGCTCTCTAATTGGTGCTTATATAAGAAGAGGATGACTCAACAGGAAAATAAATAGACAGGCCCTTCGCAGAGGGAAGCATTGATTTGCACAGGTGCTAGAGCTCAAGCTTTGAAAACAGAGATAATAATTTTGGGTGGCATGCTTTCATTGTCAACGCAATGACCAAGAGCTCTCAATATCTTCCATGCTATTCATGCTATAGGCGGTTCCCAAACACAAAAGTAACGTTTTAACTCCCCCACCACCAACCAATCACACTCCATGGCTAGCCGAATCCTCGGGTACCGTCCATACTAACATCAATCCGGGGGGAGTCTTGTTTTACAGTTATGTTTTCGATTTAAGCGTGGAACTGGGCATTCCAATTACCGGCCACTTTCTCGTGAATGAAAGTGAATAAACACATGTCAAGGATAGCACGCCTAACATGGAAGATAGAAATAGCCCCCTGTCACCACATGAGCGATTCGGGCAAGCAAAACAAATTATTTCTTGAAGGTTTAGAGAATGGCACATGCAAATTTACTTGGAATGGCAGGTAGATACCGCAAATAGGTAGGTATGGTGGACTCTCGTGGAAAAACTTTTGGGTTTATGGAGGTGCATGCACAAGCAGTATTCCCGCTTAGTACAAGTGAAGGCTAGCAAAAGACTGGGAAGCGACCAACTAGAGAGCGACAACAGTCATCAAGATGCAATGAGTTTGACTAACATGGAGTGCAAGCATGCGCAGGATATAAATCACCATGAACAAGAACATCATAGAGGCTATGTTGATTCTGTTTCAAGTACATGCATGAACATGCGCCAAGTCAAGCCACTTGAATAATTCAAAGGAGAATACCATCCTATCATACTACATCATAGTCATCTCAAAATCTATGTTGGCATTCAAGACAAACCATTATAAGCTCCTAGCTAATTAAGCATGGCATCAGAAACTATGATCTCTAAGTTTTCATTGCAAACATGATTCTCTCACAACAAAGGTGAATCTGGGACGACAAGCTAGTCATATTTACAAAAATAAAATAGATAGAGTTCATACCAGCTTTTCCAGTCTCAGTCACTTCATCATATATCATCATTATTCCCTTTCACTTGCACGATCGAACGATGTGAACAATAATAAGAGTGCTCGTGCATTGGACTAAGATGAATCTGCAAGCAAGCACAAAGGAGAAGACAAAGTAATATGGCTCTTTGAAAGCTAAACAGGTATGCATGCAAGAGCCACTAAACATTGTAACCAATATCTTCTACCTTGACCCAACAAGCAAACTATTTACACGGGAAAGCTCCCAACAAGCAAAAGAAGAAAGGAAAATCTTTTTGGGTTTTCTCAAAAGGACACAAAACAAGAAAACAAGAAAACGAAAATAAACTAGCATGGATAATACAGTGGCAAAGTGTAAACACCGACTAACAAAGTGAAAGCATAAGCATGAATGTAAACTTGGTGCAAACACGTACTCCCCAAGCTTACGCTTTTGGCCTAGCTTGGTCTACTCCCAAGGCGGGAAATAACCAGCTTCGGGATACTCAGGAGCGGACTATGGATGCCACTGCTGTGTGAGCTCCTCTGGCTCCCACTGATAAACTGGCATCTGGTACTCGACTGGCGGCTCGGGCACGGGCACCTGTGGTTGGGACAAGCCCCAATACGCGTAGATGTCCGACGGCATAATAATGTACCTACCTGCATAAAGGTTCAACAAAGAAGGAGCAGGCAAAGTAATAGTCTCTCGAGTACCCTGACTAAATACCAGGTTATAAATCATCCGTCTACTAGCATCTCTATCCAGAAAATCACGGCGAACCATGCTGTCATAATCCAGATATTTCTCAGGAAGAAGCATATCTGCTTCCTCCCCCAGTCTAACGGGTATCTCAAAGTGTCTGGCAAGACGGGTAGCATAGATACCTCCATAGACGACACCTTTGGAACGGTTTGTGTTCAACCACTGAGCTACTATAGCACCTAGGCTGTAGGTCTTATTGTTATAAAGGCCTTCGCGCAAAACCGCAAGGTCTGGAGAGCTAAGTGATCCAGCCTCCCCACAGCCAATCAAACATTTTTCCAACAAATAATGAGAAGTACCGAAGTACAGGAAAATGTATGCTAGCAATTCTAGCGCGAGACACTCCTCTCTCCTCTCCAACAACAATAGTACCTATGAAATCTTCCAAGTCCCGTGGACGAGGATCATGAATATCCCCAACATAAGGTAATTTGCACACATTGCAAAAATCCTGTAGTGTCATGCACTGGGGGATATCGTATAACACGAACTCAACCATAGGAGGATTCTTCCTCGGATAAAAGTTGAAGCTTTGAACGAAAATATTGGTGAGGAGTAGGTATTGTGGGCACTTATCTTCAACGAACGCGGTAAGACCTGCATTCTCCACCAAGTAATAAAAGTCTTCATAAAGCCCGGCGGCGCGCAAAACTTCATCACTTGGCCACTCGCACACTCGAACTTCTGTGACCCGAGGAACCACGTAATTGGGGTGGTTCTTCTCATCCTCCTTGGGGTTACGGCTTGAAGAGCCTCTCAAGAACCTCCTTATCCTTTTCCTTTTCTAGCTCTGAAAAATTCTGAAATTTGTAGAGACTTCGAAAGAAAAGTGAATAAAGATTAACCCAACTCGTAGCAATTACACCTACTAGTGCGTAGAGACCGTATCACATGCTAAAACTACTTGGGACCAGCTAAAATCAACATTTCAAGCTCAAGAACAGGGTCACCAAGGTAGCAAGAATACGCAAAGGATAAAGCACTAGAGCAAAAACTAATTGGACGAATGGAGGAGTCACTTACCAAGGAGTAATTTCCCCAAAACGGTTCGAAGAATGGTGCTTTGAGCAAGGAGATCGAAATTCATAGCCAAATGACCAAGAAGACGAGTTTGAGCTGCGAAACGATTTTTTCTGGAGGTAGAAGAAGAGGATGGGAGATGGATTGAGTGGAGGGGGTCCCTGTGGGCCCCACAAGCTTGGTCCCCGCGGCCAGGGGGGAGGCCGCGGTGACAGGGCTTGTGGCCCACTGGTGTAGCCCCCAGGCCTGCTCTCAGCCCCAGTATTTTTCAAATATTCCAGAAAAAATCATACTAGATTTTCAGGACCATCGGAGAACTTTTATTTTCGGGGTACTTTTCTCCGGGACGCTAAAACAGGAAACAAGGAAAACTAAACTAAATCTATCATTTTTCTTCTAAGCAACAGAAAGTGAAAGCTTAAAACTCTTTGATTCATCCATTTCATGGTCATCAAAAGAATTCCGCCAATGGGGTTGATCAAATCCTCATGACAAAACCTTTTCAAAATGCAAAAGGAAACGGAGAATTGTCGAATAGCCACTAAGTCACCTCAATGGGGATATGAATCTCCCCAACAAGCAAATCATACTTCATCTTGACACGAGGAATAGGGCATTCAAAGCTCCCAATAAGAATCTATGAAGTTTTTTCGATAGCATTGATGCTATGTACTTGATATCGTTTCTTCGGAAAGTGCACTATATGCTCATTACTGTTGACATGGAAAGTTACATTGCCTTTGTTGCAATCTCTAACAGCCCCTGCAGTGTTTAAAAAGGGTCCTCCAAGGATGACAACCATGGCATCGTCCTCGGGAATATCCAAGATAACAAAGTCTGTTAAGATAGTGGTGTTAGCAACCACAACAGGCACATCCTCGCAAATGCCGACAGGGAAAGCAGTTGATTTGTCGGCCATTTGCAGAGAAATTTCAGTGGGTGTCAACTTATCCAGTTCAAGTCTACGATAAAGAGAGATGCATAACACTAACACCGGCTCCAAGGTCACATAACGCAGTTCTTACGTAGTTTCCTTTAATGGAGCAAGGAATAGTGGGCACTCCGGGATCACCAAGTTTCTTAGGAGTTCCACCTATGAAAGTGTAATTGGCAAGCATGGTGGAGATCTCAAGATATGGTATCTTCCGTTTATTGGTGACGATATCTTTCATGTACTTGGCATACGGAGACATTTTGAGCATATCAATTAACCGCATCTGCATAAAGACGGGTCTTATAATTTCAATAAAGCGCTCAAAATCCTCATCATCCTTTTTCTTGGATGGCTTAGGAGGAAAGGGCATAGGTCTCCGAACCCATGGCTCCCTTTCTTTACTATGCTTCCTAGAAGTGAAGTCATTCTTATCGTATCTCTTAGGTTGTGGGTTATCAGGATTAACCGTAGGTTCAATCTCCACATCCTCATCATTGCTACGTTGAGCATTATTATGAACATCGTTGTCCATATTGTCACCAGGTTCATGTTCACCACCCGATTGTGTTTCTGCATCAGACTCAGAAATATCATTTGGTTCTTCAGGTGTGATAGTATTTGGTGAACTGACATGTAGGTTTCTATCATCCATCCTCTTAGGATGACTGGGAGTATCAGCATTAATTCCTTGAGAATCTTGATCAATTCTCTTAGGATGGCCTTCAGGATACAAAGGTTCCTGAGTCATTTTCCCTCCTCTAGTAACGACTCTAACAGAGTTGTCATTTAATTCATTGAGCAAGTCATTCTAAGCTTTAAATACTTGTTCTACCTGAGTAGTAATCATAGAGGCATGTTTACTCAGAAGCTTCAGATCATTGACATTTCTGTCTACACAAGCACTTAAATGACTATGCATACGAGTACTTTGTTCCAAATGTTTGCTAACATAATCATTGAAACTCTGTTGTTTGGCAACAAAGTTGTCAAATTCATCAAAGCATAGGCTAGCAGGTTTGTCAAAAGGAATATCACTCTCATCAAACCTACCCAAAGAATTTACTTCTACTACCTGTATCGGGTTATCAAGTCCATGGATCTCTTTGGTAGGTGGTAGATTTTTGACATCTTCAGATCTAATGCCTTTCTCTTGCATAGATTTCTTGGCTTCTTGCATATCTTCGGGACTGAGGAATAGAATACCTATTTTCTTAGGAGTTGGCTTAGGAGGTGGTTCGGGAATAGTCCAAGCATTATCGTTGATCAAGATGTTATTCACTAGAATCTCAGCTTGTTCTATAGTTCGTTCCCTAAAAACACAACCGGCAAAACTATCTAGGTGGTCTCTAGAAGCATCGGTAAGTCCGTTATAGAAGATATCAAGTATCTCGTTCTTCTTAACAGGGTGATCAGGCAAAGCATTCTACAGATGGATGAGCCTCCCTCAAGCTTGTGGGAGACTCTCTTCTTTGAGTTGAGAAAAGTTGTATATTTCCTGCAAGGCAGCTTGCTTCTTATGGGCAGGGAAATATTTCTCACATAAGTAATAGACTATATCCTGGGGACTACTCACACATCCAGGAACAAGAGAAGTGAACCAGGCTTTAGCGTCATCCTTTAGAGAGAAAGGAAATAGCTCAAGGATATAGTAGTAGTGGATCGTCCCCTCACTAGTGAAAAGCGTGGCTATATAGTGTAGCTTGGTAAGATGGGCTACGACCGTCTCAGACTCATAACCATGGAAAGGATCAGATTCGGCTAGAGAGATTATCTCAGGGTCGACAGAGAATTCATAATCCTCATCGGTGATAAAGAGAGGTGAAGTGGCAAACTTCGGGTCGTATTTCATCCTAGCTTTCGGAGATTTTTCCTTCCACTTGAGAATTAATTTCTCAGCGTCATAGGCATCCTTACACGCAATAAAATCCTCAGCTATCTCTCCCTCCATAATGTAACCCTCAGGTATATCAGGCAATTCATATCTAGGAGAGCTAGATGTAGCAGGAGCAAAAGCAGGTTCTATCTCAATAGTATCGGCAGTTTCAGAAGCATCACGAGCATTGGCAGTAACTCTAGCAATATGAGCATCAAGGAATACCCCTAGTGGCATATCAGGCAAAGTAGTATCTCTAGCAGTATCAGGCATAGCATCTCTAGCAGTATCAGGCATAGCATTTCTAGCAGTATCAGGCATAGTATCATCAAGCATAGCATCTCTAGCAGTATCTGGCATAGCATCTCTAGCAGTATCAGGCATAGCATCTCTGGCAGTATCAGGCATAGTATCATCAAGCATAGCATCATAAGCAGTATCAGGCATAGTAGCATCATAAGCATCATCAAGCGGAGGCGACATATCACTATTTCTAGCAGGAGGTGGTGTCGCAAACTTACTCATAACTGAAGGTGAATCAAGTGCAGAGCTAGATGTCAGTTCCTTACCTCCCCTCTTAGTTGAGGGAAAGACTTTGGTTTTTGGATCTTTCAGATTCTTCATAGTGATCAGCAGATATAAATCCCAAGTGACTCAGAGAATATAGCTATCCTTCCCCGGCAACGGCGCCAGAAAAATGTTGTTGACGTGCAACTATTCCTGACATGATGCCTCCACGGCAACGGAGCCAGAAAAGAGGTGCTCCCAGTTGCTCAACAATTAGCAATAGTCTTGCAATGGCCCACCAGCGCGTGGGATCACGACAGTTTTTTAGGGTAGAGTATTCAACCCAAATTTGTTGGTTCGGGCAACGGGAAGTGAAAGAATATTCTCAAGTATTAGCAACTGAATGCGTCAGATTCAACCACACCTGAAAGATTAGTGTCTGCAAGCAAGGAATCAGTAGAAAAGAAGTATGATAGCAACTGTGCCAGAAACGATCTGGTGACAAGGCAGACTATTCCTAAAGGTTGTACCAATGGCGCCAGTAAGTTGCCCGTGGACGGGAAATTGTCTTTTCCCGGCAACGGTGCTAGAAAAAGTATTGTAGCAGGTAGCAGCAGCGTAACGAGTAACAGCAGTGGCAAGGAACAACAGTAGTGACAGAAGTAGCAAGTAGCAGCAGTAGCGAGTAACAACAGTAGCAACAGTAGTGACAGCGGTAGCAGGACAAAGAAAGTAACAGTAGCAGCAAGTAACAGTAGCAGCAAGTAACAGTAGCAGCAACAGTAGTAACAACGGCAGAGCAAAACAAGTAACAACAGCAGTGGGACAAACTCGTAGGCAATGGGTCGGCGATTCATTGGATGACATTCATCATGCAACAGTTATAACACGGAGAGGTATGTGGCTAGCTCCCGTTCGTCAATGTGATGTAGGCATGCATTCCGTGTGTAGTCATATGTGCTTAGGGAAAAGAACTTGCATGACATCTATTGTCCATCCCTCCCGTGGCATCGGGGTCCAAATGGATACTACGGGATATTAAGGTGCTCCATTTAATTAAGAACCGGACCAACGCATTAGCACTTGGTGAACACATGAACTCCTCAAACTATGGTCATCACCAGGAGTGGTTCCGGTTATTGTCACTCCGGGGTTGCCGGGTCATAACACATAGTAGGTAACTACAACTTGCAAGATCGGATCTAAAACACATATATAGTGGTGACAACATAATAATTTCAGATCTGAAATCATGGCACTCGGGCCCTAGTGACAAGCATTAAGCATAGCAAAGTAGTGGCAACATCGATCTCAGAACATAGTGGATACTAGGGATCAATCCCCGTCAAAACTAACTCGATTACATGATAGATCTCATCCTACTCATCACCGCCCAGCGAGCCTACGAATAGATTACTCACGAACGATGAAGAACTTCATGGAATTGGAGAGGGAAGAAGGTTGATGATGACGATGGCGACGATCTCCTTGATCCGGAGCCCAAAACAGACTCCAGATCTGCCCTCCAGATGAAGAACAGGATGTGGCGGCGCCTCCGTGTCACAAACGCGATGAAATCTTCTCTCTTGATTTTTTTCGGGACGGAAGGGAATAAATAGAGCTGAGTTTGGGGGCGGCAGAGCCACGTGGTCCCAACGAGCTTGGTTGCGGCGACCAGGGGGGGCGGCGACAGGGCTTGTGGCCCACTGGCCCATCCCCTCCGGTGGATCTTTGCGCATGTATTTTTCATATTTTCCAGAAATATTCTCCGTAAATTTTCAGGACGTTCTGAGAACTTTCATTTCTTCACAAAAACAACACCATGGCAATTCTGCTGAAAACAGCGTTAGTCCGGGTTAGTTCCATTCAAATCATGCAAATTAGAGTCCAAAACAAGGGCAAAAGAGTTTGGAAAAGTAGATACGATGCAGACGTATCAAATGCTCTTTGCACTTCACTTATATCTTTTGAGTATGGATTTATAGAATGCTTCATGTGCTTCACTTATATCATTTGAAGTTTGGATTGCCTGTTTCCCTACACACAGAAAACCGCCATTTGTAGAATGCTCTTTTGCTTCACTTATATTTGTTACAGCAGGGCATATCTTTTGTAGAAAGAATTAAAATCTCATGCTTCACTTATACCTATTTAGAGAGTTAACAGGAGTTGGTCATTCACATGGTTAGTCATAAAATCCTACATAAAACTTGTAGATCACTGAATATGATATGTTTGATTCCTTGCAATAGTTTTGCAACATGAAGATGCGATATTAGAGTCATGCTAGTGAGTAATTGTGTATTCATAGAAATACTTGAGTTAAGGTTTGTGATTCTCGTAGCATGCACGTATGTTGAACCGTTATGTGACGAAGTCAAAGCACGATTTATTTATTGATTGTCATCCTTTGTGTGGAAGTCGGGATCGCGCGATGGTTAACTCCTACCAACCCTTCCCTTAGGAGCATGCGTGTAGTACCTTGTTTCGATGACTAATAGACTTTTGCAATAAGTATGTGAGTTCTTTATGACTAATGTTGAGTCCATGGATTATACACACTCTCACCCTTCCACCATTGCTAGCCTGTCTAGTACCGCGCAACTTTCGCCGGTGCATTACACCCACCATATACCCTTCCTCAAAATAGCCACTATACCTACCTATTATGGCATTTTCATAGCCATTCCGAGATATACTGCCATGCAACTTCCATCATTCCGTTTATTATGACACGCACCATCATTGTCATATTGCTTCGCATGATCGTAAGATAGCTAGCATGATGTTTTCATGGCTTGTCGCTAGATCATTGCACATCCCGGTACACCGCCGGAGGCATTCATATAGAGTCATATTTTGTTCTAAATATCGAGTTGTAAGTACATAAAAGTGTGATGATCATCATTATTAGAGCATTGTCCCATGTCAGGAAGTAATAAAAGAGGCCAATGAAGCCCAAATAAAAAAAAGAGGCCAGAGAAGCCCACCAAAAAAAAGGAATAATAATAATAAATAAAATGAGAGAATAGAGAGAAGGGACAATGCTACTATCCTTTACCACACTTGTGCTTCAGAGTAGCACCATGATCTTCATGATAGAGAGTCTCCTATTTTGTCACTTTCATATACTAGTGGCAAATTTTCATTATAGTACTTGGCTTGTATATTACAATGATGGGCTTCCTCTAATTGCCCTAGGTCTTCGTGAGCAAGTGAGTTGTATGCACACCCACTAGTTTCCTTTTGAACTTTCATACACTTATAGCTCTTATGCATCTGTTGCATGGCAATCCCTACCGACTCACATTGATATCTATTGATGGGCATCTCCATAGCCCGTTGATACGCCTAGTTGATGTGAGACAATCTCCTCCTTTTCGTCTTCTCCTCAACCACCATATTCTATTCCACCTATAGTGCTATGTCCATGGCTCACGCTCATGTATTGCGTGATAGTTGAAAAAGTTTGAGAACACTGAAGTATGAAACAATTGCTTGGCTAAAACAGGGGTTGTGCATGATTTAAATACGTTGTGTGGGGAAGATCGAGCATAGCCAGACTATATGATTTTGTAGGGATAACTTTCTTTGGCCAAGATATTTTGAGAAGACATGATTTCTTTGTTAATATGCTTCTTATATTATTGTCTTCATGTCAAATAATAGACTATTGCTTCGAGTCACTCGTGTTTTAGTATTCATGCCATGACTAGATTATATGATCAAGATTATGCTAGGTAGCATTCCACATGAAAGATTATCTTTTTTATCATTTACCTACTCGAGAACGAGCAGGAATTAAACTTGGGGATGCTGATACGTCTCCGTCGTATCTATAATTTTTGATTGTTTCAAGCCAATATTCTACAAATTTCATATACTTTTGGCAACTTTTTATACTATTTTTGGGACTAACATATTGATCCAGTGCCCAGTGACAGTTCCTGTTTGTTGCATGTTTTTTGTTTCGCAGATTATCCATACCAAACGAAGTCCAAATGCAATAAAAAAAACCTACGGGAATGTTTTTCTAGAATATTTACGATTTTGGGGAAGAAGAACCAACGCGAAACGATGCACGAGGGGGTCACAAGACCCCTAGTCGCGACCTGGTGGTGGGGCCGCGCCTGGCAGGCTTGTGAACAAGCCCTAAGGCGGTTGGGTCCCTTCTTTCGCCACAATAAAGATAATATCCGGAAGAAAATCGTGTTAAAATGTCAGCCCAATCGGAGTTACGGATCTCCGGAAATTTAAGAAACGGTGAAAGGCCAAAATCTGGGAGCGCAGAAACAGAAGGACACAGAGAGAGACATCCAATATCGGAGGGGCTCTCACCCCTCCGCCACCATGGAGACCATGGACCAGAGGGGAAACCCTTCTCCCATCTATGGAGGAGGTCAAGGAAGAAGAAGAAGAAGAAGGGGGGCTATCTCCCCCTCTCTCCCGGCGGCGCCGGAACGCCGCCCGGGACATCATCGTGTGACGGCGATCTACAACAACACCTCCGTCATCTTCACAACCAACTCCATCACCTTCCCCCATCTTTATTCAGTGGTCCACTCTCCCGCAACCCACTGTACCCTTTACTTGAACATGGTGCTTTATGCTTCATATTATTATCCAATGATGTGTTGCCATCCTATGATGTTGGAGTAGATTTTCGTTGTCCTATCAATGATTGATGAATTGCTATGATTGGTTTAATTTGCTTGTGGTTATGTTGCTGTCCTTTGGTGCCCATCATATGAGCGCGCACGTGGATCACACCATAGGGTTAGTAGTATGTTGATAGGACTATGTATTGGAGGGCAAGGGTGACAGAAGCTTCAGCCTAGCATAGAAATTGATGCATATGGGATTGAAGGGGGACCAATATATCTTATTGCTATGGTTGGGTTTTACCTTAATGAATGTTAGTAGTTGTGGATGCTTGCTAATAGTTCCAATCATAAGTGCATAGAATTCCAAGTAAGGGATGACATGCTAGCAGTGGCCTCTCCCACATAAAACTTGCTATCGGTCTAGTAACGTTGTCAATTGCTTAGGGACAATTCTGCAACTCCTACCACCACTTTTCCACATTCGTTAAACTAATGTAATTGTAACAGCCCCTAGTCTTTATTTACATGGTCTTTCCTTTCTTGCAAACCTATCATTTCACACCTACAAAGTACTTCTAGTTTCATAGTTGTTCTAGGTAAAGCGAACGTAAAGTGTGCGTAGAGTTGTATCGATGGTCGATAGAACTTGAGGGAATATTTGTCCTACCTTTAGCTCCTCGTTGAGTTCAACACTCTTACTTATCGAGAAAGGCTACAATTGATCACCTATACTTGTGGCTTATCAAGACCTTTTTCTGGCGCCGTTGCCGGGGAGAGATAGCGTGGGGTGAATATTCTCGTGTGTGCTTGTTTGGTTTATCACTAAGTAGATTTATTTGCTGTTCTAAGTTCTTTTCTATCTTTAGTTATGGATATGGAACACGAAATACCCAAAAACAGGTGTACTTGCTACTCATGGAGATGGAGAACCTCCTAAAACCCTCGATGCTCGTTATGTGGAAAATATTATTCACATCTTTAATAATCCTGAGAAAACCCCATTAAATTATATAATGGGATACACGTTGGATCAACGTGAATACTTTAGGGATTATCGCTTGACTCAAAAAAGGAAACTATTACGGGATCAAATTCATATGTTGAAATGGTATGCTTGGGAGCTATGCTCGAGATATGATATTACTTGTTGCTCTAGGATGAAGGCTAAACACCTTCCCTTTTCTTGTAAATTTAATGCTAATGAAACATTTGCTTCTTATGCTAATGGTATATATGATTACTATGATGTGGAGAAAATAGAAGAGTTTGTTGCTTTTATGGGTGCTTATGAAATTGAAGCTCTATTTAAAGGGTGTGATGATAATGATGATGTTGCTTACCGATATGAAAATTTGGTTATGCTTCGTTATTGTTATACTCATTATGAATATAATGTCCATATTTATCGATTTATGGAGAAATTCTACGCTGCCCAAGAAGAGAATAATATTTTGCAGGAAACTATGGAAGAAGAAAATGTTGAAACTGTGAGCTCATTAGATGAAAAAGATGACGAGGAGAGCGAAGAACAAAAGGAGGAAGAGCAGACTAGCTACCCGTGGCCACCTTCTAATGAGAGTAATTAACTCTTCAACTCATACAGTGTTTACTTTCCCGTCGTTCTTACCGAAGGATGAATGCTATGTTGACTGCTATGATCCCTTGTATTCATTTGAAATATCCCTTTTGGATGAACTTGATGCTTGCTATGCTTGTGGCCATGATGCCAATATGAATGATATTTATGAATATGAACTTGCTATAGTTCCTTATGTTAAACATGAAATTGTTGCTATGGCACCCACTTACGATAGTCCTATTATCTTTTTGAACTCTCCCAACGACACTATATCGGAGAAGTTTGCTCTTATTAGGGATTACATAGATGGGTTGCCTTCTACTATTAAACATGATGATTTCAATGAATCTAATATGCATGTGGTTGCTTCTCCTACTTGCAATTATTATGAGAGAGAAACTACATCTCCACCTCTCTATGTTTCCAATATGATAAAATTGCAAGAAACTGCTTATGCTATGTATTGGCCTTTACTTGATGTGCATGAATTGTTGTTTTATGACATGCCAATGCATTGAAGAGAGTTAGATTTCGTCATTTCATGATATATGTTACCTTGTGCTCACTACTAAATTACAAATCATTATTAATTAAAATTGGCTTTGATATACCTTGGGATCAGGGTGGATCCATTACTTGAGCACTTTATGCCTAGCTTAATGTCTTTAAAGTTAGCGCTGCCTGGGAGACAACCGGGAAATTTTAGAGAGTCATTTATTTCTGTTGATTTATTTTATAGTTTAAAAACAAAAAAATATAGAGTGGAACTTAAAACTTTTTCAAAAAGAGAAGCGATTGAAAGGTGATGCATTGCGGAAGTGAGGGCCGACCTTGAACACTTGTGTTCATGCTCATGGAAAAAATGTAGAATTTTTCATGGAAGTTTCTCGCAAAAATAATTATCCCCTTTTACAATTCCATTCTATTATAAAAATAATGTGCCAAGTAAAGCCTTTATGATTAGTTTGGGTGATAGTTGTTTGATCATGCTGAAAAAAGACAGAAACTTTGTGCTCACGAAATTATTTTTAATTCCTATCCATAAAGAGATTTTGAGTTGATTCTTTTTGCTTCTGATTGATACGCAAATTTACCTAATTGTCATAATTGTTTCAGAATTTTTGGATTACCAGAAGTATGGTATAAGATCAGATTACTACAGACTATTCTGTTTTTGACAGATTCTGTTTTCTTTGCATTGTTCTCTTATTTTAATGAATCTATGGGTAGTATCGGGGGGTATGAACCATGGTGAAGTTGGATTACAGTAGATATAATGCTAATATGAATTTGGAATGAGTTCAAAACAGTACTTAAATTGGTGATTTACTTTATTATACTAACGGATCTCACGAAGGTTTTGGTGAGTTTTGTGTGATTGAAGTTTTCAAGGTTTGGGTGAGACCACGATGGATGAAGGAATAAGGAGAGGAAAGAGCCTAAGCTTGGGGATGCCCGAGGCACCCCAAGGTAATATTCAAGGAAGACTCAAGCGTCTAATCTTGGGGATGCCCCGGAAGGCATCCCCTCTTTCGTCTACAATCTATCGGTAATTTTACTCGGAGCTATATTTTTATTCATCACATGATATGTGCAAATGCTTGGAACGACTTTTGTTTTTATTTTTCCTTTTTATTTTATGCACCATGCGGGTATGAGATAGTCCTTGGTTGATTTATAGAATGCTATTTGCACTTCACTTATATCTTTTGAGTATGGCTTTATAGAATGCTTCATGTGCTTCACTTATATCATTTGAAGTTTGGATTGCATGTTTCCCTACACATATAAAACCGTCATTTGTAGAATGCTCTTTTGCTTCACTTATATTTGTTAGAGCGGGGCATATGTTTTTTTGAAAGAATTAAACTCTCATGCTTCACTTAGAGCTATTTTAGAGAGTTAACAAGAGTTGGTCATTCACATGGTTAGTCATAAAATCCTTCATAAAACTTGTAGATCACTGAATATGATATGTTTGATTCCTTGCAATAATTTTGCGACATGAAGATGTGATATTAGAGTCATGCTAGTGAGGAATTGTGTATTCGTAGAAATACTTGTGTTAAGATTTGTGATTCCCGTAGCATGCACGTATGGTGAACCGTTATGTGACGAAGTCGTAGCATGATTTATTTATTGTTTGTCATCCTTTGTGTGGAAGTCGGTATCGCGCGATGGTTAACTCCTACCAACCATTCCCTTAGGAGCATGCATGTAGTACCTTGTTTTGATGTCTAATAGACTTTTGCAATAAGTATGTGAGTTCTTTATGACTAATGTGGAGTCCATGGATTATACGAACTCTCACCCTTCCACCATTGCTAGCCTCTCTAGTACCGCGCAACTTTCGCCCGTGCATTACACCCACCATATACACTTCCTCAAAACAGTGACCATACTTACCTATTATGGCATTTCCATATCCATTCCGAGATATATTGCCATGCAACTTCCATCGTTCCGTTTATTATGACACGCATTATCATTGTCATATTGCTTTGCATGATCGTAAGATAGCTAGCATGATGTTTTCATGGCTTGTCCGTTTTTTGATGTCATTGCTACGCTAGATCATTGCACATCCGAGTACACCGCCAGAGTCATTCATATAGAGTCATATTTTGTTCTAAATATCGAGTTGTAAGTAAATAAAAGTGTGATGATCATCATTATTAGAGCATTGTCCCATGTGAGGAAGTAATAAAAGAGGCCAATGAAGCCCAAATAAAAAAGGAGGCCAGAGAAGCCCACCAAAAAAAGGAAAAATAATAATAATAAATGAGAGAAAAGAAAGAAGGGACAATGCTACTATCCTTTACCACACTTTTGCTTCAGAGTAGGACCATGATCTTCATGATAGAGAGTCTCCTATGTTGTCACTTTCATATACTAGTGGGAAATTTTCATTATAGAACTTGGCTTGTATACTCCAATGATGGGCTTCCTCTAATTGCCCTAGGTGTTCGTGAGCAAGAGAGTTGGATGCACACCCACTAGTTTCTTTTTGAACTTTCATACACTTATAACTCTTGTGCATGTGTTGCATGGCAATCCCTACTGACTCACATTGATATCTATTGATGGGCATCTCCATAGCCCGTTGATACAACTAGTTGATGGAGACTATCTCCTCCTTTTTGTCTTCTCCACAACCACCATATTCCATTCCACCTATAGTGCTATGTCCATGGCTCACGCTGATGTATTGCGTGAAAGTTGAAATTTTTTTATAACACTAAAGTATGAAACAATTGCTTGGCTAAAACCGGGGTTGTGCATGATTTAAATACGTTGTGTGGGGAAGATGGAGCAAAGCCAGACTATATGATGTTGTAGGGATAACTTTCTTCGGCAATGATATTTTGAGAAGACATGATTGCTTTGTTAGTATGCTTGAAATATTATCGTCTTTATGTCAAATGATAGACTATTGCTTCGAGTCACTCGTGTTTTAGTATTCATGCCATGATTAGATTATATGATCAAGATTATGATAGGTAGCATACCGCATCAAAAATTATCTTTTTTATCATTTACCTACTCGAGGACGAGCAGGAATTAAGCTTGGGGATGCTAATACGTCTCCGTCGTATCTATAATTTTTTATTGTTTCATGCCAATATTCTACAACTTTCATATACTTTTGGCAACTTTTTATACTATTTTTGGGACTAACATATTGATCCAGTGCCGAGTGCCAGTTCCTGTTTGTTGCATGTTTTTTGTTTCACCGATTATCCATACCAAACAAAGTCCAAACACAATAAAAAAACCTACGTGGATTTTTTTTGGAATATTTATGATTTTTGGGAAGAAGAATCAACGTGAAACGATGCCCGAGGGGGTCACAAGCCCCCTAGCCGCGGCCTGGTGGTGGGGTCGCACCTGGCAGACTTGTGACAAATCCCTAAGGCGGTTGGGGCCGTTCTTTCACCGCAAGAAAGATAATATCTGGAGGAAAATGGTGTTAAAGTTTCAGCCCAATCGGAGTTATGGGTCTGTGGGAATGTCAGAAACGGTGAAAGGCTAGAATCTGGGAGCGCAGCAACAGAAGGACACAGAGAGAGAGATCCAATCTCGGAGGGGCTCTCGTCCCTCCGCCGCCATGGAGACCATGGACCAGAGGGGAAACCCTTCTCCCATCTATGGAGGAGGTCAAGGAAGAAGAAGAAGAAGGGGGGCTCTCTCCCCCTCTCTCCCGGCGGCGCCGGAACGCCGCCCGGGACATCATCGTGTGACGGCGATGTACACCAACACCTCCGTCATCTTCACCAACACCTCCATCACCTTCCCCCATCTATATTCAGCGGTCCACTCTCCCGCAACCCGCTGTACCCTCTACTTGAACATGGTGCTTTATGCTTCATATTATTATCCAATGATGTGTTGCCATCCTATGATGTCTGAGTAGATTTTCGTTGTCCTATCAGTGATTGATGAATTGCTATGATTGGTTTAATTTGCTTGTGGTTATGTTGCTGTCCTTTGGTGCCCATCATATGAGCGCGCGCGTGGATCACACCATAGGGTTAGTAGTATGTTAATAGGACTATGTATTGGAGGGCAAGGGTGACAGAAGCTTCAGCCTATCATAGAAATTGATGCATACGGGATTGAAGGGGGACCAATATATCTTATTGCTATGGTTGGGTTTTACCTTAATGAACGTTAGTAGTTGCGGATGCTTGCTAATAGTTCCAATCATAAGTGCATAGAATTCCAAGTAAGGGATGACATGCTAGCAGTGGCCTCTCCCACATAAAACTTGCTATCGGTCTAGTAACGTAGGCAATTGCTTAGGGACAATTCCGCAACACCTACCACCACTTTTCCACATTCGTTAAACTAACGTAATTCTAACAGCCCCTAGTCTTTATTTACGTGTTCTTTCTTTTCTTGCAAACCTATCATTTCACACCTACAAAGTACTTCTAGTTTCATACTTGTTCTAGGTAAAGCAAACGTAAAGTGTGCGTAGAGTTGTATCGGTGGTTGATAGAACTTGAGGGAATATTTGTCCTACCTTTAGCTCCTCGTTGGGTTCGACACTCTTACTTATCGAGAAAGGCTACAATTGATCCCCTATACTTGTGGGTTATCAAGCATCAACCCGGCTCGAGAGGTAAACAATCCGCCTTCAAAATGTAACCTTTCCATATACTCATTTATGTTTCTGTTCTTTGAGCCTTTCATCATGTTTAATCAGAGCGATTCGGTGTTTTGGACCCGGAGAACTAAGACAACTGTCAACAAGACAACAAAACCCCCCTCCAAGACGAAGAAGAAGATCAAGGGCAAAGTTGCAGTTAAAGAGTCATCCATTGTTGGTGAGTCACGGGCCTTTGAGGAACAGTCAGAGGTAAAACTTCTCGTCTTTATTGCTTCATTTTGACTTGCACTTATGCTTTACCGCCTTTGTTTATAGGATGATTACAATGAGAGACAAGATGAAGATGTCGAGGTAATTTCCGTTTCTTTCGACGCAAGTTCTTCTCCCCCTAAGCCGGCCACGCGAATTTGTAAGAAAGTTGCCATGTCTCACACGGATGCTCATCTGGACCCGAATTTCCTTTTGAAGAAGGCGAGTTACACACCTAAACGTCATACTCGAAGCCATTCTGGAGACCTAGTGACTGTATTACCCGAGAGAACAACAGGTCAAAAGCTCCAAAGCGAGGTATGATTCCGCGAGCATCTTTCCATTCTTGTGTAAGATATCCTCGCAATTTACTCAATCCTTGCTCATAAGGTTTCACTTCCTTCATCTGGCGACTCAGCCATGTCGACTCTCTCCCAATGATTCGTGTTCAGGGGTAAGTATCTTTACTAACATGTTCTTTCAATCATCAATATCTTTGTTCCAACATTGGTACCTTTGTTTCTCAAAGCGAAATCAAAGAAAAGGAAAACAGTCGACTCATCTTCAGCTCCCAAAGCGGCTGAAATGTCTGGTAAAAGTACCTCCATCCCAGAGGCTCCAGAAGAACCAGCTAAAATGCAGGGTAATATTTTTGATGATATTCCTGATATCTGGGCCGAGCCTTGAAGCTCTCGAAAGGAGTTGATTGAAAACATCAACCCACCCAGTCCTGCTAAGGCGCCTGAAGATCTAGACGTAGTGATTGTTACTGGTACTGGTTATTCTAAGCTTGCAACCGCGGTGTTAACCAAACACGTGCCAAAAGATGCCCAAACATTTGCACAGAAGGATATCACCAAGCCGAAGCTTCCTCATTATGAAAAATTGGATTTTGAAGAATTATATTCCGGTTTCGTGAGCCGCCTGGAAACAAGCCGCAAGATGGAGAAAAGCCTGGCCAACTTGATGCGAATCAAACATGAGGTCTGGCATCTTTATCTTTGTTAATATATCCTCCCATTAGCCCTCGAAAGGACGGGTCATCCATGATGAATCGTACTTTTGAATCATTCAACAATGTGTAGCCCGCAAGGGCCGGGTCATCTTTGTAGAGATGAGTCGGATGTTGAACTTATATTGGCAAAGAACAACTTCAACCTATAGCCCCAAGGGCCAGGTCATCTTTTGAAATATGAGCCGGGTCTTGAATCTTGTATTTGGACATAAAATTTCTTCAACCTGTAGCCCCCAAGGGCCGGGTCATCTTTTGAAAGATGAGACGGGTCTTGAACTTGTAATTAAATATAAAATTTCTTCAACCTGTAACCCCCAAGGGTTGGGTCATCTATTGAAAGATGAGTCGGGTCTTGAACTTGTAATATAAAATTTCTTCAACTTGTAGCCCCAAGGGTCGGGTCATCCTTTGAAAGACGAGTCGGGTTTTGTTGCAGGAATCCTTGACTCGGGCCGACTCAACCATGGCCGGCTTAAAAGAAAGCTTAGCTGAACAGCAAGATGCTCGGGCTAAGTTTGAAGAATTTTTTTGTCTTGCCCTTTGTGACATGGAGAAGGTGAAAGCCGAACACAAAAGGTTTGAAGATAAGGCCCATGCTGAAAAAGCAGCCGTCTTGAAATGGGCGGAACAACCCGAAGAAAAGCTGAAAGCCGCTCTTCAAGAACTCTCCGGCTTGAAGCATCATATCTCCAACATGACCCAAGCTATATTTGGTAAGGGTCAATTACCGTCTTCTGAAAAGTGCTGCAAAGCATATTGCAAATGCTAATTATCTTGTTTTGCCACTCGTAGGTCCACGAGCCGCCACCCTACAAAATGACTGCATTATGAAGCTGAAAGCGATTTATACTTTAACAGAGCAGTTATACACGGGTGGTATGATGACCATGAAGGCCGTGATGGGAAACAGGGAACCCATATGATCAATCAAGCACATGCTCGGTTGCTTGTCAACACTGCCGCCCCAGATAGAGCAGTTAAAAAGGTCAGCCACTCGTAAAGGAGCGCTAACCACCCTAAGCCGGTGTTTGGCCTATGCCCTCGAACTCAAGCCGGAAGAGGTAGCCTGTGGCTTTCCAGAATTAAAGGACGACGCGTCAGATTTCACTTAGGAGGGCTACCACCATTGCGTGAAAAAGTCTCATTTTGCGGCGACTCAGCTAGCAGCCAGCCTGGACTTGGGCAAATACCAGGCGGCTTATGATGAACACAACAAAAGGGTGACTCCTCCGTCGTATGAAGTCACCAACCCAACTCCACGATGCTGTAAGAATCCTTTCGACTTGACATTGATATGTCCACCATCTTGACTGATGAAGACGAGTTCGTCGCCTTGACCAATTGCAATTGGAAATTGGGCGACTTACAGATCGAAGATGGCGAAAGCTCCAGGCAGTGTAACCCGGAGACGGCTTGAACCAAATTGTCATGATGTTTATCCTCCAAAAATATTTTGATCCTTTTCTGACTAGGATATGATTCCCGGTATGGCCTGCTGAGCCATGTAATAGTCTTAGGATTCAGGAAAACGGTATGATAATCATACCTTGTGATTGTGCTTGAAATTTCAGCCTTCATTAATATGAATCGCCTTTCCCAAAGCTTTGTCATGTTTTCACAAAAAAGTTCTTTGCCCTGTTTATCAGAGAAAAAACAATAGGCCGGCTCAGTGAGTCGCGGCGGGTTATAATTTTTTATGAAACCTTTGGGAGATGCCACAAAGATAGTCATAAAGTTTGTCGGCTCGATGAGTTGCGACGGGATAGGACAAGTTTGCAAAACTCTAGTGCTACCCCCAAGAAGGCTTTTGCAAGAGCCCAAGTTGTTTAGACCAGCTGATCAGGCGCGAGTCAGGCTTCAGTGAAGCAGGTTCAGTGAACCCATGTTCCATGTGTTGGGTCTCGCCAGTACCTTTCATGTTTTAACCAAGGCAAGTTCAGGGTCTAAAAGTGGATTGACTTGCCAAGATTACATGGGACCATAGGGCGAGTTGCCAAACACCAGTCCAGTATAACCATTGTAATGCGTTAATTTTTCGCTAGACAAGAGGGTATTCAGGCTGAACTCAGTGAGTGGAAGCCCCCAAGTGACCTATGAGTAGGGAAAAGCCAGAAATAGGATTGCAGAAGCGTATACGCTCTTACTGCAGAATGACTTGGGAGCTAGTAGCCTCCAAGTAAGCCGGCTTAATTCTCAAAACCATATAAGGTGCCCACATTTGAACCGTGCAGCATGGAAACTTTGATCCTCTTTGGCGTATCAACATCCAGCTTTGAAATAAGTGCAACGTGGCGACTTATGCTCTTTGATGTTGATTGCGTGCATGCTTGGACGACTTATGGAACAATAAAGACTCATGCTTTCAAGAAGCTGAAACAATAAAACACCCCAAAGTTCGTGGGCACCGTCTTTATTGCTTTATATATAAAATACGAGGTTACAATTTTAAAATTGTAAACATAGGTAACGAGCCAGTGGCTCTAAGTATAGTATGGCCGCAAGTTGGCGACGTTCCATGGGCGGGTTGTCTCAGCCTCTTTTGTTGGCCTATCTGGGTGAAGATCCACCAAGTAATATGAACTGTTGTGGAGATTCTTGCTAATGACAAAAGGACCTTCCCATGGAGGGGATAACTTATGCATACCAGTATGATCCTGAATCAACCGGAGCACTAAACCGCCCTCTTAAAAAGCTCGACTCTTGACTCGGCGGCTATGATAGCTTCGCAAGTCTTCTTGATAAATCACCGATCATGACGCGACAAAATCACGCTCCTCCTCCAAGACGTCCAATGAACCTTGAAGTGCTAACTCGTTGTCTTGTTCCACATAGGCGGTGACTCGTGGTGAGTCGTGTCTCATGTCACTTGGTAATAGTGCCTCTGCTCCGTAGACCAGGAAAAAGGGCGTGAAACCAGTAGACCGATTAGGGGTGGTTCTGATGCTCCATAAAACTGAAGGCAATTCTTCAACCCAACATCCCGGAGTACGTTCCAGAGGTACCATAAGTCGAGGCTTGATTCCTCGCAATATTTCTTGATTCGTCCTTTCTGCCTGTCCATTGGACTGGGGATGTGCAGCTGCAGAAACATCAAGACGGATGTGCTCCTTTCCACAAAACTCTTGCATGGCACCTTTGGATAAATTAGTACCATTATCAGTAATAATACTATGAGGATACCTGAAGCGAAAAATCAAACTTTTGAGGAACTTGACGGCCGTGTCTGCATCACAGCTGCTAACCGGCACTGCTTCAACCCACTTGGTAAACTTGTCAGCTGCCACCAACAGATGAGTCTTTTTATTGGACGACATCTTGAAAGGACCAACCATGTCCAGCCCCCAGACCGCAAACGGCCATGTAATTGGAATCATCCATAATTCCTGAGCCGGCACATGCATCTGACGTCCAAATTTTTGACAACCATCACAACTACGAACTATATCCTGAGCATTGGCATGAGCTGTCAACGAGTAAAACCCATGCCTAAAGGCTTTGCATACCAGAGAGCTTGACTCGGCGTGATAACCATAGTCACCCGCAGGTATCTCGTTAAGAATCGCACACCCTTCCTCAAAGGAGACACACCTTTGAAAGACTCTAGAAGTCCTTCGCTTGTGTAACTCGCCTTTATGTATAACCATGGACTTGCATCGACGGACTATTTGGCGAGCCAACAACTCAACAGAAGGTAATTCGCCTCGTGCCAGATATGCTATGGAGGGGATTGCCCAATCCGGGGTAGCATGGAGAGCCGCCAAAAGTTGAGACTCAAGATCATGAACCGCTAAGTCTTCCTCTGAAGGCAATTTTATTGATGGGTTATGCAATACATCCAAAAAGACGTTAGGGGGAACCGGCTTACACTGTGAACCGAGTCGTGAAAGAGCATCCGCCGCCTCATTAAGTCGACGATCAATGTGATCCACCTGATAGCCATGAAAATAACCCGCCACGTGCGACACAGTACGCCTATAAGCCGCCATCAAGGGATCTCTTGAATCCCATGTGCCAAAAACATGATGCGCTACTAGGTCTGAGTCGCCCAAACGTCTGACTCGGCTGAGGTTCATCTCTTTGGCGATTCGTAACCAATGGAGCAAGGCCTCATACTCCGCCGCATTGTTGGTACATGGGAACATGACTCGGAGGACATAGCAAAACTTGCCACCTTGAGGCGATGTAAACAACACGCCGCCCCCGAGCCTTCCGGCTGCCTAGACCCGTCAAAATGTGTAAGTCCAATACGTGTGATCAGGTGTGTCTTGCGGAATTTGCAACTCGGTCCAATCGTTGATGAAATCCACTAGCGCTTGAGACTTGATGGCTATACGAGGGGTATATTTCACATGATGGGGTCCAAGCTCAATGGCCCACTTAGCAATCACGCCAGTCGCCTCTCGATTCTGTATGATATCACCAAGTGTGGCGGAACTGACCACCGTGATAGGATGCTCTTGAAAGTAGTGTTTCAACTTCCGACTTGCCATGAACACCCAGAAGACTAGCTTCTGCCAATGTGGGTAGCGCTGGTTGGAAAGGGTTAGGACTTCGCTGGTAAAGTAGACCGGTCTTTGGACTGGGTATTCCATCCCTTCCTCTTTGCGTTCGACGACCACTGCTATGCTTACCGCTTTAGAATTGGCAGCGATTTACAGGAGCATATGCTCTTTGTCGGTCTGAGCAGCTAAGACAGGCGGCTTAGCCAGTTGTTTCTTCAAGGCTTAGAAAGCTTGATTAGCTTCTTCCGTTCAAACAAAGCGATCAGTTTTCTTGAGCAGCTGATAAAGAGGGATGGCTTTCTCCCCAAGGCGACTTATGAACCGACTTCGAGCGGCAATCCGACCCGCCATGCGCTGAACTTGACTGACATTGGCCGGCTTGCCTAGCGAAGTGATCGCTTCAATTTGATCCGGGTTAGCTTCGATGCCTCGTTCTGACACCAAGAAACCCAATAACTTTCCTACGGGAACACCAAAAACACACTTGGTAGGGTTAAGTCTCATCTGGTGCGTGCGCAAATTGTCGAAAGTCTCCGTGAGGTCCTCCAAGAGTGACTCTTTCTTCTGGGATCTGACCACTGTGTCGTCAACATAGGCGTGAACATTGCGCCCGATCTGGTTGTGCATGCAATTCTAGATGCAGCGCTGATAAGTCGCCCCCGCGCTCTTGAGTCCAAATGGCATGGACACATAACAAAAGGCTCCAAAGGGGGTTATAGAGGACGTTTTCTCTTGATCGGCCACAACCATCTTGATATGGTGGTACCCGGAGTAAGCATCCAGAAAGCACAATCGCTCGCAACCCGCCGTAGAGTCAATAATTTGGTCAATGCGAGGGAGGGTGAAAGGGTCCTTTGGGCAAGCCCTGTTAAGGTCGGTGTAGTCAATGCACATGCGGAAGGTGCCATTTTTATTGAGTACCAAAACCGGGTTAGCCAACCATTCAGGATGAAAAACCACAATGATGAATCTAGCGGCCAAATGCGGGGCGGATTCCTCCCCAATTTCCTTATGCCGTTCTTCATTAAACCGACGAAGATACTACCAAACCGGCTTTATTTTAGGGTCAATATTAAGGTGGTGCTCAGAGAATTCTCTTGGTACACCTGGCATGTCTGAAGGCTTCCATGCGAAGATGTCCCAATTCTCACGGATGAATTCAATGAGCGCGCTTTCCTATTTGGGATCCAGACCCGTCCCAATGGTGAACTGCTTGGATGAGTCGCCAGGCGTGAAATCTAGCACCTTTGTGTCATCCGTCGGCTTAAACTTGAGGGGTGGCTCTGAATCGATTGTGGGTCTCTTGAGTGGTGTCATATCTGTCGGATCAACATTGGCTTGGTGAAACTTGAGCTCTTTGGCCGCGCAAGCCGACTCAGCATAAGCCGCGTCTCCTTCCTCACATTCTTGAGCTATTTTCATGTCCATCTTGATCGTGATAGTTCCCTTAGGGCCAGGAATTTTGACCATGAGGTAAACCTAACCTGGACGGGCCATGAATCGAGCATAAGCCGGCCTTCCGAACAACGCGTGGTAAGGGCTCTTGATCTTGACCACCTCAAACATGAGGGATTCGCTCCTGTAATTGGACTCCGTGTCAAAAGCAACGTTAAGTTTGATTCGAAAAACAAGGTATGCCAACTTATCCGGAACAATGCCGTGGAAGACCGTGGAAGATGGCATCAAATCGCCTTCTGAGAAATTCATCCGCCGAAAGGTATCGAAATATAAGATGTTAATGCTTCTGCCACCATCCATAAGGACTTTGGAAAGGGTGTAGCCTCCGACCTGAGGAGCCACGACCAAAGCCAAGTTGCCGGGGTTATCAACCCGGGGCGGGTGATCCTCCCTACTCCAGATAATGGGCTGTTCAGACCAATTGAGGTACCTGGGGAGTGCTGGCTCAAACACGCTAAAAGCTTTGTGTTTCACCTTTCGGTCCCTTTTGCAAGTGCTGGTGGTGAACATGTGGTATTGTCCGTTGTTCAACTGCTTAGGATTATTCTCGAAGCCGCCATTGTCATCCTGCCGCTGGGGATGACCTTGCGGGGGCGGTTGCTGAAACACGCCCTGCGTGTTGTACCGCTGACTGTTCTGAACCTGGTACTACCCAGCATTAGACAGCGACCCGCCCTGCGGGCCCGGGTTGGGAATTCCACCAAACGGGTTTGGGTGCGATCCGGGCGTGCCAAACTGTTCCTGATGTCCGCCTTGGTTACCTCCTTGACCTTTTTTGAGCGCCTCAGCGCGGAACTCCTACATCACATATCAATCCTCCCAAGAGTGGGTAGACGGACCTTCCGTTGTGGCGTGTTGTGAACATGGCCCTTTGAGCATCTCATGATAATTGTGTGGTTTCTTGCCGCTAAAGCCCCTTTTCTTCTGGTGTTGGTTCCCGTTTACAGCGTTAGTGTTAGCGACGAAGTCCGTGATGCCTTCCTACTGCCTCCTTTTACTTTGTCCCGCGGGGTTGTGGTTGCCTCGCACTTGGAACTGGGAGTGGCCCTTCGACGACTCGCCTCTCCTCGCGGTGCTAACTTTGTCATCATCTTCCCCAGGAGCTTTAGTGTCGTCTGACTCGGCATACCTGGTCAGGGTGTCCATCAACTCGCCCATGTCTTGCACCTTACGTTTGAGTCGCCCAAGCTTCAGCACCAAAGGCTCGTAGTGACAATTTTTCTCCAGAATCAGCACGGCCTGAGCCGCCGAGATGCCATCTGATGAATGGATGACTGCTATAACTCACCGCGTCCAATGATGGGCCGACTCTTCCGTGCGTTGGAAGCAGTGCTGTAGGTAAACGATGGTCATCAGGCGCTTACAAGTTCCTTAGGAATTTTTGACGAAGCATTCATTCAACTCGGCCCAGGTGTTGATGGAGTTGGGAGACAAGTTCTTCAGCCATGTGCGAGCCGTTCATCGAGCATCATGGTGAAATACATAGCAAAAACCGCCTCTTTCACGTCGAGCATATCCATCGCAAGCTCGTAACTTTCGATCCACGAACCTGGCTCGAGGTCTGTTGTGTAATTGGGTACCTGTCATGGTCCTTTGAAATCTTTCGACATACGCTCGTTGCGAAGGGCGGGCGTTAGACAGGGCACCCGAACATGCCAGCCATCTATCTCGGTCAATGTGGGAGAAGGCAGGGTGTAAGTCGGATAGCCCTGACCAGCCACAGCTGCTGTTTCCATCAGGCGGGCGGCTCGCACCGCTTCCACAAGATCCTGAGCCCGTGTGTCATTCATCCCGGGCGGATTAGTCTACGGCAAGCGCCGTTTCTCGCTGGTCACCGCGGGCAGATCATCATGGCGACTCCTGGTGTGACTCGCCTGTGGCATGGAGTGTAGCCGCTCGCGGCTATGTGAATATTGTGCATGTTGTACCACTGCCGTTTTCAGCATCTTGATGGTGTTTCTCGCCTCCACCTCAGCCGGGGAGTTTCCGTGAATCAGTAGAGATTCAAGGTGGTGGGTTGCTGCCATCACCTTATCCATGGGGTTTGAGAAGTGACCCCGTGGCATTTGGAAACGGGGTGCACGAGCCTCTGTTTGCTAAGGCGTCTGCGGGTGAATCGGTGGTCGAACTGGATCGCCACCTGGGCCGGCCTGCCAAGGGGCTGTCGAAGAGGCAAGTTGGGTTTAGATCGGACGGAAGGCAGCCGTCATGTCTCCTCTGGTGGATCGCATCGGAGGCACGTTGATGCCGCTCAAGCTGCCAGCCTTCAGTATTCAAACGCTCTATCTCCGCGGTGATCTGGGCCTGCTGTGTTGCCATCCTGGCGTCTTTCGTTTCTACGTCCTGCTGAATCTTGGCCATCTTCTCCCTTAGTTTCGTCAATTCAATG
The DNA here is from genome assembly GCF_904849725.1 of Hordeum vulgare subsp. vulgare. Lineage (NCBI taxonomy): Eukaryota > Viridiplantae > Streptophyta > Magnoliopsida > Poales > Poaceae > Hordeum > Hordeum vulgare. Next base: position 418,267,170 of record NC_058520.1, on the reverse strand, counting down.
TTGATCGTTTCTTGGTTCTCTGCCGTTAGAGTGACCGCCATGAGTTTGGCTGTCTCTGCTGCCACGTCTGCCATGGGTTGAGCCTGGGTCTTCCCCGACCCGCCAGCTTCATTGTTGCCGTCGGGTTTGGTTGAGGCAGCGCTGCCGCCACCATGTAGATGGCGAGTTGACGGTGCAGCCCCGCAAATTTCTCAAGGGTTACTGCCTCTGGCAACCCCCCGAGTTGTCCCTCATGGAGAGGGTAGATTGAATCTGTATCACCCATGGATGACTCGTCGTCCGAGTTGACGGGGGTGATCTCCTGGATTACCGGCCCGTCCGGTAGGTCGGTTCCCTGCGTAAAACCAATGAAAATGTGGTGTCCCTTGACCTGATGTTCAGCGGGATGGGCGTATCGGGCCGGCTCGACGATGTCGGTGAAGGTGTCCGGCTCAGGTACGGGTGCCCCAACCTTGCCGATGAACACGTGCATCTTGCCGACGGGGACCCTGTATCCAGATTCGATTGAATCGGTCTCAGGTCCCCACTGCGAGTTGTCGATGTACTATTTTCCCCGGCGGGTCTTCGTCATGATGCCGACCATGTAGCTTCCTGACCCTGGAAGTGCTCCCTTTGAGAACTCAACTCCGACGTGCGCAGGCCCCACGATGGGTGCCAACTGTCAAGGTTTTGTCGCGGCAGATGTCCTCATGAAAGGACTTAGTGAAGGAGCCATCACACCTTGGTGGCGACTCAAAGAGGGTGAGCGGAAGCGAGACTCAGATTAACCCAGGTTCGGCCCATCTTGTAGAGGTAAAAGCCTACGTCCTGCTTTGTGTATATTGATGGTGGATTCGATTACATGGAGGGCGTAACTCGCCTGACCTAGCTCTCGATGATTTCTAACTTAATCTATCTGCCTCAAAGACTCGCCTTTATATACAGATCGAGGCCCAATGGTTTAGAAAGTCCTGGCCACGTTACAAATCGTGGCCTTCCATATCTCCAAGTTGCCGTGTTTGCAAAGCCAGGGAAACTCCTTGGCCACTTATCTTCTTCATCAATCCCGAACCACCATCTAGCTCATGGGCCCTGGCGACCTTCTGACAAGGATCTCTCAACACGCCCCAGGCCTGGGCCAAGGCTTACATTGACCATGTATGTATGAGTCGCCGCTTTCCTGACCTGGCCCAATAGGGAGGGTCATACCACAACTAATATCCCCAACAGCCGCCTTCTTATCGGTCACATACTTAGGGCAGTTGCGCTTCCAGTGACCAGTCCCCTTGCAATAATAGCACTCAGTTTCAGGCTTAGGTCCAACCTTGGGTTTCTTCGCCGTAGGAGCAACAACTTTTCCACTCTTCTTGGAGTTACCCTTCTTGTATTTGCCATTTTTCTTGAAACTAGTGGTCTTATTGACCATCAACACTTGATGTTGTTTGTGGATTTCTGACTCAGCGACTTCCAGCATCGCAAATAACTTGTCGGGTGACTTATTCATCCCTTGCATGTTATAGTTCAACACAAAGCTCTTATAGCTAGGTGGCAGTGTCTGAAGAATTTTGTCAGTGATAGATTCTTGCGGGAGTTCAATCCCCACCTGTAACACCCCAGTTTTTGGCCTTCCTGATTAAGTAACTTATTTCAAAATTTAGGACCAATTAATTTTTTTTGTGAAATACTTGTGATGCTTGAAGTGACTATTGTTTGCCTTGCTTGTTTGCATGATTGTGTTTGATACCTAATAGATCCTGTCACTCTCCTAATCACCTCCTCACTCCATGATCTCGTGCCTATTGATCATACCATGTGTTTAGGACAAATATCTATTTTTACCAAATATTATTTTCACCAAAAATCTTTTCTTTGAATTAATCTTTCAAATCGACGAGATGAGGTTTGTACTACAAGTCCTCAAATTAGGGAGTTTCTTTTGCGCCAATTGTTTTATTTAAAACCATTATCAAAATGACTTTCAAAAACCACCATATTATTCTTTTATTTAAAAGCCTTTGTGTGAGGCCAGAAATGGTCTCCTATGAAGGAAATTTATTTTTATTGCCTTCAAAATATTTAAGAAAATTTAGGGAAACTCAGTGGATATATTTACTCCATATGTATGAGTTTCAACACGTGGTCATGTTCAAAATATTGGGCAAACCCCTTCAAAACCATTCCTGCCTATTTCAAGCTTTTGGAATATTTCTATAAGAAATATTCCCAATAAATTCCAGTAAAATTCTAGCATGTCCTCTATGATATTCTTGATGATCTTGCCAAGTTTCATTTCAATCCAAGTTGATTTGACTCCCCTAATCACTCTAAAACCCTATTTGTCCAGAGTCAAATTTGAGAAACTCTACATTGTGAAGTGTCTCCAATTGTGCTCAAATTTGGTGGACATGTTCTAGTACTCCAATGAGGCATCCACACAAGGTGGTACCCCAAGGAGAATAGAGGAACCTGTCCTAAGACCCTCAAAACCCTCTCTGTTGATTTCTGACTTTGACAAACTTTACATTATAAAGTTTGTCCAATTGACCTCAAACTTTTTGTGCATGCCTTAATGTTCAAATAATGCCCCTACACCAAATATTGGATTTGTGGGAATTTATTTGAATAGGGTTCTAAGCAAAAACCCATTTCTGCCCCTTTCTATGGTTTTTCAAGTCTACATTGGAAAACTTCTCCTGCAAATCCCAAATTTGGTGTGCAAGCCTATTTTCATCTATTATTTGATCCTGTTATGTTTCATAGCCATTGGAGTCCATCTGGTAGCCTAACCCCAGATCAAACACCTTGTGTGCACTCACTAATTTGGCTTCTTTTGCCCCTTCCACTTTATTCCTTGAGCTCAACTTTCTACCACAGTCTCACATAGTTACATTTCACCTCCTGTAGCTTTCCCATGACCACTGGTCAATTATTTGGGAAGGACCCTTCGTAAGTTTCTCTCATTTTCACCCTTGGCAGCACTGTTTTACCCTTCTTTCCATTATTCTTCTTAAACTATCACCCCCGACTCTTTCCAGAGCATCCATTATATTCCAAGTCTTCATTTAGAACCAAGATACGGCATGCTCATGTGGAGAATATGAGCAGCACTTCTACAAATGGATTTCTGGCTGAATCATGACTTTGTACGTCAAGTACTAACTACACTTGCTTTCTTGAGCTGAAACTTTGCAGCCTGGTAGTCCTTCCATGCCTAACACTGCCAGACATAATTTCTCCCCAAGGCTTCCCTCCTAAGAACCATTTTTGTCAGCTCTAAGTTTGCTGTTAGAAACTTGGCAGCAGTCAAAACTAGTTCAAATCAACTCCACTAGCCTCCAAACTCCGGAGTTCTCTTCCTGATAGCATGCCCCACCTCCCAGACAGCTTTGGCTGGTTATTGCAAACCTGTGGGCGTGGGTGGCCGTGGTGACCACCACCCTGTCGTGCAAACCGGGTGCTCTGCACCTAGTTTCTCCCCTCCCGACCGTTTCTTGGCGAAGCAGGTTGCCCCAACATGTCCTAGCGCGCCGCAGAGCATCCCTTGACCGTTCCAAGCTACTCCCAATCACTAGCTACCCTCCAAACCCCCTCAGGCATGCGTGGCCTCCATGCACCAGAGAGCTCCAAAGGCTCCTGGGATTTCTCTCCTTTTCCCCCTCCCCATATGGCTCCCTTCCGAGCTCCCTAAGCCTCCAGAACCTCTCCCTCTCTCTTTGGAACCAACCTGGAGCCTGCTATCTCCCCAAGCCTCCCCCTCCTCCTGTTTTAGCCATGGCCGAAAGGGTAGAGCTCCGGCCTCCTCTCGGGTTGGCATGCGCAGGGCCTCCCCTCGCCTCCTTCCTCCCCTGCTAGAAGACCCCCAGGCCGCCGCAACTCCTCCGCAGCACCTCATGCTCTTCCCCTTCGATGCTGGTGCCGAAACCAGGGGGTAGACGGCCTCCTCGTAGCCTCGTCGCCGACGCTCATGCAGCCCTCCCCTGCAGGTGCTGAGCAGGGGAATGGGTGCGGCTAACCGCCCCGAGCGTGCCGGTGGCCGGCGCACCACCGGTGGGTGGCCAGAGCCACCTGCGGGAAGCTCCTCCCATGGCTGGTGTACCCTTCCCTGCCTCCCGTGCGTGCGGGCAGGAGGAAGGAGAAGACCTGGCACGCGGGGCCCCCTCGTCGGTGAGCCAGGGCAGAGGTCCACCAGTTAAGTGGAGACGCCCCAAGCGCTTTGCGCCTCCTCCCAGCGCGAGGCGTATTCCACTGAATACGTCTCCTGCGCGATGATGTGCGCCAGGCCGAGCCAGCAGGCCGGCCCACTGGCTTATCTGTCATCCCTCGCGCTTGTTAGCCCGAGGGATAGTGCCCCTTTCCCTTTTTCCTTTTTAGTCCTATCTTGTAAAATTCATCACAAAATCATTCTAACTCCAAATTGCATGATTCAAATTTCTGGAGGTTCCTAATTTCAAGATCTATCCATATCTGTGCCTTGCACATTTTTCCAAGCACTTTTCCTGTTGTATTATTTTTCAAATGTCAATCTGGACATTGAAAACTCCAAATCGAGTGATTCAAACTCCCAGAGCCTTCTAAAATCCTTCTCCATTTTTAGAACCCTGGTCAACATTTTTGTGAGACTTACTTCTGTTGCAATAAATAAATAGCTCCTATTGCTATTTATTCCTCATTGTAAAATCTCTAAATCCAGTGAAACCACTTCCTAAATATTTCTAAAATCATCCTCTGTTAAATGGGTGCCTCCACTCATTTTTAACAGAATGATTTCTGTTGGCTTATTCAATGGCCACCTATTGCTCCTTTCACCTATTCAAAATCCTTGATGATTCAAATCTCCTGTGAGAAGCTTCAGGTATTTTTCTTATGACCAGAGAGGTCCAAGAAAAATAAAACTTCTATTTATAGAACACTTTTATTCTGCTGGATGTGTGGCTTACTATGGTTATTTCCGACGATAGTTGACGGTAGACGAAGTATTCGGAGTGGGAGCGGAAGACCTCGAAGACCCCGAGGACTTACGTGAGCAAGGCAAGCAGCCTTTGACCATGACTTAAGCATATGAAATGATGCATGCTAGAATAGCAAGTACTTTTCGTTGCATGAGATCACAGTGCCGGTTCATCATTGATGTGATGGTACCGAAGGCTTCACCGAAGCACTTGCATGATAGTGATGTTATTCATATGGCTCCTCGGAGCACAAGCATGATGAGCTTGACCCTACCATCTATAAGGATCATGCTACTGTCATGTTGACTAGTAAAGTTATAGGATCATTGCACTGAGCTTGACCCTACCCCTTGAGGGTCATGTTAATACCATGTTGACAAGTAAAGATAGAGCATATTATCATGAGCATGTTGATGAGTTAAATCAAGAGTTTATGAAAACCCCATCGGGTGCCACTAATTCCCAAGGGTGATGATGAGTTGGTGATCACTATGGTGAAGTGATGCACCGTTGTTTTTGTGTGAGTAAGGTTTCGGAAATGGGATTAGATTTATGATGTGTCGACCGTCCCAACCTTACCAGTACGACCACGATACCCCTTTATGGGACGGGGCTTTGTTGATTACTCTGGTCGGTACTAGCAAAGAGCCACATTACTAGTGGTGGGAGTGATCGGTGTCACTCTCGTGATGGGGTCGTGCTAGGTAGGACGACTATGCCATTATTATGAGTTCCAGGCACACCGTTGGTCCTTGCATGGTTGATACAGTCCAGACTCGGTGCCCGTAAGACGTACAACATGTGGGCTAGGTACCAATCGAGTGGACCTCTTTGTCTAGTATCGTCAGGGGAAAGATGATGATCCGGTACTTACCTCGGGTATATGTGATATACCGCAAGTCGTGGATGACACGGAAGTTTCCCGTTTCTCATGGGTCCAGCGTACTACCTCTACAGAATGTCAAACTATTCGAATAGCCGTGTCCATGGTCAAGGACAGTTGGGTGGTTCTGCTTAAACTACGTCCAGCGTTTCTGCATAAACCAAGTGTGTGTGGGTGGTGTTAAAACGGTGTTGTTATATAATAATATGACCAAGTTCGGTGACTTGGCATATAGGGTAAACCCGGATGGTTTAACCCTCAGCTGTTACATTGAGGTTATGACAAGTCCGATGACTTGGCATATAGGGTGAACTCGGATGGTTCAGCCCTTAGCAGATATGTTGATATCTGTAACCTGTTCTTCAAAAGTAATTCTTTAGCTTGATGCATATACATGATCATTCCACCCAGATGAGTTACATTAAAGATGCATGATACTGTTATCCTTCACTTTCATTGTTCATATCTTGGGCTGTTTGTGAGTACATTCAAAGTACTCATTCGCTTGCCACTGGTTATTTCATTGACCAGGTGTGAAAGACAGGATATGGTGAATATTAACTCGGTGACGTTCTTGCGAGCTAGGATGCTTCCCAGTCAGAATGCCTGTAGGTTCAGGCTGATGGCATGGGTTCATTCTTTCAACCAATAATTCCGCTATTGGTCTAGTTTGGTGCTTTGGCCTTTAAGGCCCTATGTATGTAAGACTCGACCGAAGTGGTCATTTATTGTATCAAATGGTATGTATGGATGTAAGACTCTATTATTCAGTATATGTGTCCAGTGAGCATTGATCCTTGGGATCACTAGGCACGGCGATCTCGACTTACCAGTCGGGGTCCCGACACCACCTCAGCTAGACGGTTAGAGTACCCATACATTCTGAGAAAGTGTTCATTGACAAACGAATTCTCCTCCATTTTGCAAGCATAGAACTTATTAGAGCTCTCATTCCTCTCGATCCGGGCATTCTTCTCAAAGATAAACTTCAACTCCTAGACATCTCATATGCTCCATGACGTTCAAAATGTCTTTGAAGTCCCGGTTCTAAGCCATACAAAACTGCACATTGAACTAGTGAGTAGTCATCCTTACGCACCTGCCAAGCGTTCAAAACATCTTGGGTTGCTGTAGCGGGTGGTGCATCACCTAGCGCAACATCAAGCACATATTGTTTTTGGCCATCTTGGAGGATAAGCTTGAGATTTCGAGCCCAGTCAACAAAGTTGCTTCCATCGTCTTTCAGTTTAGCTTTCTCTATGAATGAAAGTGCGTTATATCAACTAGAGGGGGTGAATAGGAGATTTTTAGAATTTCATCACTGAGGAAATTCCTATTGAGGAAATTCCTCACTAATGACTAACTTACAGCGGACACAGTAAAGGATCAGAAGTGCAAAGTTTCACAACAACAGTTTTTCAGAGAGAGGAATGTGAAAACAGATTGCACAGTGAGCAGGCACGCAGAAAACAGATGAGGATTAACTAGCGTGAAGAATTTGTGGTTGAGGAATTTCAGAGAAAGTCTTCAGCAAATTCTTCAAACAGTAGCAGTGAAAGTCATCAACACATAATCTGAGGAAAGTAAGGAGTTGAGGAATTAGAACCCGTTTCACAGCGAAGACAGTAGTTGATGACCCAGTTCCAACTGCTGTGACAGTCGTACATCTGGTTTGGAGCGGCTTGGTATTGAAACCAAAAGACACATAGTCCCGGGACACGCAGTCCCTACCGTGTTCTCCTTGGGCTAAGAACACATAGTCCTCGCCCAACACTCGTGGTAAGTCTTCAGGGCAGACTTCCAAACCCTCACAAACTTGGTCACCCGGCGATCCACAATTGACTGCTAGAAAGCTCTAGACCATGACGCCTAACCGTCTGGAGGATGTACAGTCCTCAAAGGTAAAAGGCTTCAGTCCCACACAGGAACAACTTCTTCAGTGATGCTCAATCACTAGGTTTGGTTTGTGGTTTCGGTGTATGGGGTATTTCCTCACTGATGAATTACTCTCGAAGACTCTGAGGAATTTGGGTTGCTCTTATGACAAGTGTCAATTCCTAGCGGAGCAGCCAACCAGCTAATGGTTGTGGGGGCGGCTATTTATAGCCTGGGAGCATCCCGACATGATTTGACACTAATGCCCTTAAATAATATGACCGTTGGTGTGGATAAGACCAATGATGTGGCGCGGCTATCAAAACGGACAGAACCCTCAACTGTGAGATTCCTCATGTCACTCGTATTCCTCACTTGAGGCTTTTGGTAGGATTAGGCTTGGGTTGAGCATCATGAGGAAATTCATTCCAGAGTGTAACTTCGACCCCCTTTAACAGTACGGTGTTCCTATTACTCAAATGCGAAGAAAATAAAACAGAAAGAGTAAATATTCATGCTTCAAAGTCTTCAAGATGATTTTCTTCACGACACTCCGAATTTCTCAATTTCAGTATCTTCATGAGGAATATCAATTTCATCGCAGATCCTTCACGATTCAATTCTTCAGCATCAGACCAATTTCTTCAACCGAAGATATATATTTTTAGGGGTCGATATTCATCAGATATCTCAAACTCCTCAGTGACTTATAGATCATGTGTACACTCATAAACACATTAGATACTTAACCTATAAGTCTTCAAACCACCAAAATCACTAAGGGGCACTAGATGCACTTACAATCTCCCCCTTTTTCGTGGTTGATGACAATTAGGTTAAGTCTTCAACAGGGATCAAAAATATGAAGTGTAAATACTCATTTGAGGAATTTGAAATCAAGATTCAGAGAGACTCCCCCTGAAGATGTGCATATCTTGAGGATTTTAATTTTCACAGCAAATGCACATTGATGGTTTATATCATGGAGATCTCCCCCTGAGTCTTGTAAATCATGCATACATGTAACATATCGTATGAAGAAAATGAAGATGCATGATGACAAATGGTATCTGACGAATTCTAGCATGCGTGCATTAAAACTTGAGGAATAAGCATGCGAAGAAAAACGTTCAAAAGCGTCAGAGTACCATCGGGCTTAAGTTACAACTCATTACATAAAAAACTTGAGAAGAGCCAAGAGTTTGTAACTTAAATATAGTTCATAAGCCCCCAAAATATCCCCCTTGAAGACTAACTCTCAAGTTTCTCCCCCTTTCTCATCAAGTGACAAAAAGGGAGAAACTGAGGACTAACGCCCGTGAAGACTTCACTTCTTGGCGGTTGATGAAGAGCCGTGATTCTTCTTGGGAGTAGTCTTCTTCCTTGGACCGGTAGCAGTGTCGAGTTGTTCTTCATCAGTTTCAGCAGTGCGGAATGAAGAAAAGGAGTTGTCTTCAATGTCTGGAACTGGAATGGGCCTGAACTTCTTCTTGGGAGGCCACGACCAATCAAAGTCTCGCTCAAAGTCCATTTCTTCAAGCTCTGTCTGAGTCTTCAGAGGTGCAAGTGTAGCCCAGGTGCGATCAATAACCTCATGCAGATAGTGATGGTTAAGCTTCACAGAGTTCAGTGTTTCAGTGAGGGTTTTCACAATGGCGCCAAACTGGCGTTTGACCCATTTGTGATTGCGATCCACCTTCTGGTGAAGACTGAGGAGGAGCTCTCTTATATTCATCACACGAGGAGGAACTGGGCTAGCCGGACGAGTCTCAGTGTCATCCCATGAAGAATAAGCTTCTGGCTCTCTAAACTGGCCATCAAGGGGCCTACTGCCTTCTTCAATCACTGATTTGCCTTTTCCTTCAATGGGCACAAAAGTCTTCTTGTTGAGCCAGACAGGAGGCATATAACCAACATGGTTTTGGCAATCAGCGTGGAAGTTGATGCCTGTCCTTGTCCTGATGAATCTCAAGATCCATGGGGCATATATCTTGTGATCAAATGGACACATAGCATTGTCAGCCAAAGTCCTCAAGAAGAAATCATGGATGTTGATTGGAATACCATGGATGATGTTGAAGAGGATATTCTTCATGAGGCCTACGACATCTTCTTCATCATCATGGCCTTTGATCAGCGCGGGCACACTGCAGAGGATTTTGTAGATAGACCTTGGTGTATATTTGAGCTCGGGGACGAGGAATGTTTTTCTCGGTGATTTTCCTTCAGCCAAAGGCTTCATGAGGACTTCCATCATCCCATTGGGCAGCTCACGCTCACCATAAAGCTTCACAGCCTCCTCTGAGGGAATTGGTACATGCAGTTCACGGAGGAGCTCAGTAGGAGGAGTCTTGTAGTGAGTTTTTGTGTCATCCAGTCAAACACCCAAGTGTTAATGTCTTCAGGGTTGCCACGGATGTGAAGAGTGGCATAGAACTGAAGAATGAGCTCATTGTTCCAGTCTGAGATGTTGGAGCACATTGGCAGCAGACCAGCGTCATGAAGTACATTGAGGACTGGCTCGAGGCACGGTATTGCTTCAAGTTCAACGTGAGGAATATGCCTGTGCTGGAATATCTTGTTTCTGCCACACAGCACAGAGGCATAGTAATTCAGCTGTGTCCTCGTCCAAAACTTCAGATGCCTCATTTGGGGCTTGTCATAGGGATTCTCTCCAATGAAGTACATGCGTTCTTAGAAGAAATTCTCCTTTTGAAACTGTGGTCACTTGGAGAATGGCTGACGCTGGACTGGCTGAAGATTTTGCTGAGGAACAGGAGGGGAGACAACAATTGCAGTCTCGGGGTTGAGCACGACGAATGCATTGTCTTGGTCAGGTGCATTTTCCTCAGCATTGTCCTCAGGGTGAGGAATTTCATCAGCTGGGCTTCAGGCTGAGGAGATGGCTCTGGTTGGGCGTCAGGCTGAGGTGCTTGCTCTGGCTGTGCATCAGGCTGAGGAATAGGTTCATCTTGCTCAAGTGGAGGAGTTGGGTCAGCATGTTCCTCATCTTGAGGATTTTTCTCAGAGCTTTGAATTTCATCAGCTTGAGGAATTTCAGTTTGTTCTTCCTCGGCTGGCTTGGTGACAGAGGCAGTTTCATCAGCTGGCGCAGCTGATCCATGAGCAGTATCTTTTCAAAGGAATGAAGGGCTGAGGACTGTCATCAATACAAATTTCTTCGTCAGTGTGTTCCTCAGAGGCGGCATCCTTCATTTCCTCATATGTCCCTTTCGCTTGGTCATCAAGGATGACCATTTCATAAGACGGAGCGACATTTAGGGGCACAGGGTCCAGTGGAGGAGTATCTTCAAGTGCTTTGAGGCGCTTGGCCTGTGTTTCTTCTTCTGCTGAGGAGGCCTTTCTCTTTTTGGCTTGCATCTCAGCAGCCCTGGTTTTCTGCACGTCTGATGCAGACGGAGTCATCTTCTTCACCTTTGAAGCTTTTGGTGAAGGGGTTCTCTCGATAGATTCTTCAGCTGGCTTTGAGGAACCAGCAGGAGTAGAGTCATCAGCTTGCTTTGATGAAGCAGTTGGGTCAGGGGCAGTCTCACCAGCTGCAGCAGGTTCAGCAGCTCGATTTTCCATGGTGATTTCTTCAATAGCCGGTACATCCACACGACTCTCTTGGTGTACTTCCTCAGCTTGAGGAGTTTCCTCGGCATGATGAGATTCATTAGCTGGCTCTTCAGTCAAGGGTTGGGGAGTTGGTGCTGGAGGTGTAGCCTTCTTGTTGTAGTCATCAACAACTTTAGTGGCCAGCTTGATGAAATTGCTCTTGAGACTCTGACGATCTGGCAGCTTGGAGTACTTATCAGCTAAATTCTTCAACTCGGCCCGTGTTAACACCAGTGCATCAGGCATCAAGCTGAGGAGATTCTGCTTGAGGAATTTATCCTTTTTAAGCTTTGCAACCTTGGCCTGCTTGGCTTGCTGTTCTTTCCACTTGGCTTCATTGATCAAAGTGGCCACCATGTGGCTGATGCCAGGGGGAAATTTAAATCATCAAACGGAGTGTTTGGGTCCTCATACCAGATGTTTATGTAGTCTAGGAGGACCTTGGGGTCCATGGCCAGAGGAATGGCGCTGCCTGATGCTTGAGCTACCCTTTCCTGCTTGTTTCTGATTATCGCTTGCACGGTTTGATCATCATATTCATCACTGCCCTCTGATGCAGACGGGACGGTGATGATTTTGCTGGGGCTTGGCAGAGTTGCTCTTTCAGCAGATACCTGATTCTTCACCGGAGGTGGTGAAGACTTTGTCTCCAAGCTGGGTGTAGCCGGGAGAGAGGAGCTGGAGGTGGCGGTCATTGGCTTCATGACTGGCTTCTGTACTAGTGTCTCTTGAGGCTTTGGTGGTGTTGGTGAGGATTTTGGAGCTGAGTGTTTTGGCGCTGAGGGTTTTGTGACTGATGCCTGAGCAGACTTCTCTTGAGGCTTTGGAGCCCTTGGTTTTGACGGCACAGACTGTGGTTGAGGAATTGCTGAACCAGAGGTCTCAGCGGCAGAGGAAGCAGCTGCAGCTGAGACAGCAGCTCAGGATTCATTAAATTTCCTCACTGCAACATCTGCCTGCTTATTGAGCTTAGCCAGATGCTTTTCCTTCTCATCTGGATAGTCATCAAGGGTGTTGAGGCTAGAGGGATGTGCTACTTGATGAGCCTCAAGTGGGGCCCGTTTCCCAGGAAGCTTCAGAGCGAATTTCTTCGCATACTTGGTAGTTACAAACCTGTATTCCTTCCATTCCTTAGCCCATCGGCGTTCTATCTTTTGCAGCCGAATCTTTCTCTTGGCCATTGTTTCATTTTCATCAGGTGTGCAATAGTCCAAGTAAATATCCTCTGGGATATCCACAGCCGTGTTCTGCTCAAGTTTCTTTCCTCCCTTTTGCTTTCTATCATCCTCCATTTTCTTCAGCTCAGGATTTTGCTGATGAGATTGAACTCTTGAGGATTCCGATGAGACTTGAAGATTTTCTTCAAGGAACGCTGCAAATGAGTTAATGTGATGAGAACCGAGAGATTCATCAGTTGACATGTGTGTACCTATGAACAGAGTATAGTTGCGAGGAATTTGGAGAAGTCATATGCGTTCTCAGATTTGAAGAAAATGAAAAAGTTTGACAGTTTGAGGAATTTAACCAGTGGTTGAGAAATTTTCCTAAGCATACTGTTCTTGGGTTCCAGAGTTGTACAGATCCGAAAATTCGCACAATTGAGGAATCTCGTGAAAATCTTAGATGCTTAGTGAAGTTCATCAATGGTGTGGTGATAGGCAGTGTTTGAGGAATCATGTGTATATCCATTCTTGAGGAAAAACAGATTTCACATAGGAGATGTAAAATAGTAGATCTAACTTGCTGTAAAAAATGGGATTTTATTTACCCTGGAAGGTGCGCACGAAGAACACAAAAAAGGTGTGTAGAGAAGCTCTTCGGTCGTGTGTCCAATGCGCCCTATCTCGGCGAGAGAGGACGTCTACAGCGGCGGCGGACGAAGATGATCCGAGCCAGGCATGGTTCCGGCGACGGAGAAGTCGAGGCAGTGAAGCTCTTCCTCACCGGCGACGAGACTTCCAGCGGTGGCGCTAGGGTTCAGTGCTTTTTGTTGGAGCAGGAGAGCGATGGGGCGAAGAAGAGTTTGCCGAGTGGGATAAGGACATATTTATAGCCAGACAGTTACTGTTGGCGCGAAGATTTCGGACCAAACATCCCCTGCCTCTACGTCTCCGAGGGACACGTGTAGTTCCCGAGCAAGGCGGTGGAGATAGTGGAGATCGTGGTTATCCGAACGTGGGAAGTGGGGTTCTGTTACTGTGCATTAAAGAAACATTTTTTGAAGATTTGAGGATTTTTGTTACAAAATCATCAGCTGAAAGGACGCAGTGAAGATTTTGAACAAAGTTTCAAGTAGAACGCATATGAAGAATCGAATAGACCGGATGAGAATAGCATAGAGGGAAAGTAGGGTCCGATCACATTCACTTAGAAGAAATATCAACTTGAAGAAATAGCTATAAGTGCATGCTGTTGAGGACTTGAAATCACAGTCTATCTAGTCAAATGAAAGTCATCAAGTGTTTTTTGAAGATTTTTTGATAAATCGTCACAATGAAGAACAACTGTTTTGAAGAAAAACACATTTTGTGGAAATGGAACATTTGAAGAAAATCAACTTGAGGAATTTCAAATTTGGCGGAGGCGTGACCCACCATATAAGAATGTTGATTACAAACGCCGCGTACAATTGTCGTAGGGCCGTGAGAATCAATTTCTTCGTTGATTTCTTCACATTCAGAGTGATACTCTTCATCAGTTGAAGAAAATCGATTCATCATGTGTTGCACATCTAAGTCATCAATTTTGCATAAGTGTTAGGATGTCTGCATGTTTTTACAAAACATTTGAAGATTCTAAGAGATTTAGCTCACACCGCAACTTGCAAAACCTTTTCTCATCCAAGGGCTTAGTGAAGATATCTGCCAGTTGATCATCAGTCTTCACATGGTCGATGAGGATAATGCCCTTGAGGACATGGTCCCGAAGAAAATGATGACGAATCTAGATGTGCTTGGTCTTCGAGTGTTGTACTGGGTTGTATGCAATCTTGATTGCACTCTCATTGTCGCAGTAGAGAGGCACATTCTTCATGTTGATGCCATAGTCCTTGAGGGTTTGCTTCATCCATAGTAATTGAGCACAGCATGAACGAGCAGCAATGTACTCAGCTTCGGTAGTGGAGAGTGATACACAGTTCTTCTTCTTTGAGGACCAGCAAACTAGTGATCTTCCGAGGAAATGGCATGTGCCAGAAGTTGACTTGCGATCCACACGGTCACCAGCATAGTCAGAATCAGAATACCTTACCAGATGAAGATTTGCGCCCTTGGGATACCATAATCCTAGTGTTGGTGTGTGAGCTAAGTATCGAACAATATGCTTCACAGCCTTATGGTGTGATTCCTTCGGTTTTGCTTCAAAACGTGCACACATGCAAACACTAAGCATTATATCTGGCCTAGATGCACATAGATACAATAACGAGCCAATCATAGAGCGATATACCTGCTGATCGAAATCTTTACCATTTTCATCAGTGCCGAGGTGGCCGTTCGTAGGCATTGGAGTCTTGGCACCCTTGCATTCATGCATGTCGAATTTCCTCAGAACATCCTTGAGGTATTTCTCCTGTGATATGAAGATTCCATTGCGTTGTTGACGAATTTGAAGACCTAAGAAGAATTTCAGCTCCCCCATCATAGACATCTCATATTCTTCACTCATCATGTAAGCAAATTCATCACTGTATCGTTTGTTGGTACAGCCAAATATGATATCATCGACATATATTTGACACACAAATAGCTCATTATCATAGGATTTAGTGAAAAGAGTTGGATCGAGTGAACCAGGTTTGAAGCCTTTCTTCATGAGGAATTCCTTCAATGTATCATACCATGCCCAGGGGCTTGCTTGAGACCATAGAGAGCCTTTTTGAGTCTGAAGGCTTTGTCAGGATTCTTTGGATCCTCAAAACCTGGGGGCTGAGCAACATATACTTCTTACTCAAGCTCACCATTGAGGAATGCACTTTTCACATCCATTTGGTATAAGATGATGCTATGATGATTAGCATAAGCAAGTAGTATTCGAATAGCTTCAAGTCTAGCAACAGGTGCAAAAGTTTCATCAAAATCTATTCCTTCAACCTGGGTGTAGACTTGGGCTATAAGTCGTGCCTTGTTCCTCACCACTTGACCATCCTCATCTTGCTTGTTTCGGAAAATCCACTAGGTGCCAATGATGTTGTGCTTGCGAGGATCTGGTCGTTTGAAGATCTCCCATACGATTCAGCTTGAACTGAAGAAGTTCGTCTTGCATAGCTTGGATCCACTCCGGTTCCAGAAAAGCCTCAGCAACTTTTCAGGGTTCTGTGATGGATACAAAGGAAAAATGCCCACAAAAGTTAACTAAGTGTGAAGCTTTTGAGCGAGTGAGAGGACCTGGCGCGTTGATGTCATTGAGGATTTTGTCAAGTTCTACTTCATTTGCAATCCTCGGATGAGCTGGTTGAGGATTTCGTCTGGGCTCAGGAAGTGGTTCTGGTGCAATTTCCTCAGGAGCATCTTCTTCATTTTCATCAGTGATGGGGATTGTTTCTTCACCAATTTCCTCAGTGGGGACAATGTCTTCAGTAGGTTTGAGCTTTATTGCTTCCTCAGGAGACAGCTTATCTGGATCAGAAGGCAATTGCTCTCTTTGCGAGCCATTAGTTTCATCGAACCGCACATCTACAGTCTCAACTAATTTGTTGTGATAGTTGTTGAAGACTCTGTAGGTGTGTGAGTCCTTTCCATAACCGAGCATAAAACTTTCATGTGCCTTAGGTGCAAATTTTGAGCTATGGTGAGGATCTCTAATCCAACATTTTGCACCGAAGACTTTTGAAATAACTTACATTGGGTTTCTTGTCAGTGAGGAGTTCATATGAGGTTTTCTTGAGAAATTTGTGAAGATATACCCCGTTGATGATATGGCATGCAGTGTTGATTGCTTCAGGCCAAAAGCGACGAGGAGTCTGATATTCTTCAAGCATAGTTCTTGCCATTTCGACCAGAGTCCTGTTCTTCCTTTCGACGACACCATTCTGCTGAGGAGTATAAGGAGCAGATAATTCGTGAGTAATACCAAGTTCATCAAGATAATCATCAAGACCAGTGTTTTTGAACTCGGTTCCATTGTCACTCCTGATATGTTTGATCTTGATGCCAAAGTTCGTCGAGGCCCTTGAATAAAATCGTTTCAAGATTTCCTGCACTTCAGTTTTATACACTATGATATGCACCCATGTATATCTGGAATAATCATCAACTATGACGAAGTCATATAAAGATGCTGCATTGGTTAGTGAGGCATAGTGAGTAGGTCCAAATAGATCCATATGAAGCAATTTGAATGGACGTGTAGTGGTCATGATAGTCTTCGAGGGATGCTTGGATCTGGTCATTTTCCCAGATTCACAAGCACCGCAGAGATGATCCTTGAGGAATTTGACTGATTCGATGCCGATGACATACTTCTTCTTCGCGAGCGTGTGCAAATTCCTCATGCCTGCATGACCTAGTCTTCGGTGCCACAACCATCCTTCTGAGGTTTTTGCTAGTAAGCAAGTGGCTGGTTGAGGACCTATAGAGAAATCAACAACGTACAAATCCCCTGTTCTTACACCTTCGAAGACTTTGGATCTGTCAGATTCCATGATGACTACACATCTATATCTACCAAAGATAACAATCATATCAAGATCACAAAGCATCGAGATTGACATGAGGTTAAAACCAAGGGATTCAACAAGCATTACTTTGTCCATATGCCTATCCTTGGAAATAGCCACTTTGCCAAGTCCCAATACCTTGCTTTTACCTTTGTGAGCATATGTGATTTGCTTCAGAGGTGATGGAGTTAGTGGCATATTCATCAGCAAGCTTTTATGACCAGTCATGTGATGTGTGCAACCACTATCAAGAACCCACTCAGTATTCTTGGGTTTGTCATCCTGCAGATGAATTAGTACAGCTTACCATCTCATATGCTTCAGATTTGAAGAATATGATATCAATTTCATCAGATAAGAATTTCATCACAACAGAATTATAAGGACGAGTGAAATATTTCTATTTTATCAACATTAGCTTGCGTCCTATCAAGCATTTCCTCAGGTCTCCAGCAAATTCTTCACATGATGATTTTCATCTGGAGACCTGTCCTGCAGAAGTGATTAGTTCGATTTCTTCACCACCCACATCTGAAGGGGTGGCAAAGCATTCATCATCCTGCGAGCACCAGATGAGAAAGGTGGCATTGAAGCTAATGCACTTCTCTTAATAGTAGGGGGGTTAAACTACTCATATGAATATGTAGAGAACTGGTTTGAGGATTTATGAACATAATGATTTGAAGAGTAACGCTCATATTCATATTCCTTGTAGTTTCCCTGCATGTTAGATGCATTAGCACGGGTACGAGCATAATTTTGACCAGTTGAGGATTTTGATCCTCTTGAAGACTTTGGTCCTCCTGAGGAATTTGATCTGGGGTTCAGATTCTTCAGTGGTGGTGTCATGAGGACATTCACCTGAAGATTTTCAAGACAGCTTTTGGGAACCCAAATTTTCCTCAAAGGAGGGCCATTCCTGTAGTTAGTTCCAACATATCGAGCAAATACTTCACCAGATTGATTTTTGAACAGTTTATAGTTGGAGTCAAATGACTCATCTGAGGAATAGGATAATTCACATGAAAAGCCAGTTAGATTAGATGGATCAAAAGGAGGCCCAGTAGCAGCAACCCATGAGGTTTTGGGATACTTCTCAGGTTTCCAATAAGATCCATCAGCATTTAATTTCCTCTCAAAGGCAATTCCTTCTTTCCTCGAGTTCCTGTTCAAGATGTGCTTTTTGAGCACATCACAAAGGGTTTGATGTCCTTTGAGGCTTTTGTATATGCCTGTCACATACAATTCCTTCAACCCTGCATTTTCATCAGTAACATTTGTGTTTTCCTCAAGTGATGAAATAGACACATGGAGGAATGAATTCAACTTGACCAGCGCTGATCTGTTGAGCTAGTAATGAATCATTTTCCATACGAAGATCATCATGAGACATCCTCAGCTTCTCTAGATCAAGCTTCCTTTGAAGAAACTCATAGGAAAGCTTCTCATGATCAGCGAGGAGTGTATCATAACGATCTTGAAGATTATCAAATCTAGACTGAAGACTTTTCACATCTTCAGTGAGGATTTGGGTAAGGTTCATTTCATCATTCAACAGATCATCACTTTTATCTAGCACTTTTTGAAGCTTTTCTAGGGCAGTTTGTTGTTTAGTGGCAATGATAGGAAGTTTACTGTAACTGGGTTTTTTATAATCATCAGGTTCACAGTCACTTGAATCAGAGGAGGAGGCATTATTTGGTACCTTTGAACCTTTTTCCATGAAGAAATAGGTTGCAGCGAAGTCATCAGCATAGTCATTGAAGATTGACTTGCTAACGAAAGTGGTTGCCAGTGCAAGACTAGCCTATCCGGATTCTAAGTCTTCATCAGAGCCCTCTTCTTCATCACATTCCTCTGATTCTGCCTTGGAGTTTATTTCCTTGCCAATAAGTGCCTGAGCCTTTCTGAAACTATTCTTCTTGTGTGATGAGGGCTTTGAAGATGAGGATTTTGAAGATTTCTTCTTCTTCTTTGAGTCATCCGAACTGTCATCCTTGTATTTCTTCTTTTTTGATTCCTTTCCCCAACGAGGACAATCAGTAATGAAATGACCTGATTTCTTGCACTTGTGGCAGGTTCTTTTCTTGTAGTCCTCAGATGAAGATTTTGATTTCCTCATGTCTCTTCTTGAAGATTTACCGAACTGGCCGCGTCGTGTAAACCTCTGGAATTTCCTCATGAGCATTGCAAGCTCCTGTCCAAATAATTCGGGGTCACCAATGCTGTCATCTGAATTTTCTTCTTCAGATGAGGAAATTGTTCTAGCCTTCAGTGCACGTGGTCTAGAATAGCTTGGTCCATATAGATCTTTCTTTTCTTCTAGCTGGAATTCATGAGTATTTAGCCTTTCAAGTATATCAGCTGGATCAAGCATCTTGTAGTCTGGTCTTTCTTGAATCATCAGAACTAAAGTATCAAATGAAGAATCCAAAGATCTCAGCAGTTTCTTCACAACTTCGTGATCAGTAATGTCTCTAGCTCCCAGTGCTTGCAGTTCATTTTATATGTCAGTGAGGCGATCAAAGGTGTCTTGGCAGCTTTCATTGTCATGCCTCTTGAAGCGATTGAAGAGATTGCGAAGATTATCAACACGAGAGTCACGCTGGGTTGATACTCCTTCATTTACTTTGCACAATCTCTCCCAGATCAGTGTTGCAGAGCCCAAAGCACTCACTCTTCCAAACTGGCCTGGGCTCAGATGGCCACAGATGATATTCTTCGCTTGAGAATCGTGTTGCTTGAATTTCTTCACATCGGCAGCACAGACACTAGCAGAGATGATGGGGACACCCTGTTCCACACTATACCAGAGATCATTATCAATAGCTTGTGGATGCATTTGCATCTTGTTCTTCCAGAAGGGAAAGTTCTTTCCTTCGAAGGTAGGACATGCTGCAGTCACCTTAAACTTGCCTGTAGTCGACATAAACTCCAGGTGGTGAAACCAAAATCACACAGAACAAGGGAGTACCTTGCTCTGATACCAATTGAAAGTGCGTTATATCGACTAAAGGGGGGTGAATAGGATATTTTTAGAATTTCATCACAGAGGAAATTCCTTTTGAGGAAATTCCTCACTGATGACTAACTTACAACGGAAACAGTAAAGGATCAGAACTGCAAAGTTTCACAACAGCAGTTTTTCAGAGTGAGGAATGTGAAAACAGATTGCACAGTGAGCAGGCATGCAGAAAAAAGATGAGGATTAACTAGCATGAAGAATTTGTGGTTGAGGAATTTCAGAGAAAGTCTTCAGCAAATTCTTCAAACAGTAGCAGTGGAAGTCATCAACACATAATCTGAGGAAAGTAAGGAGTTGAGGAATTAGAACCCGTTTCACAGCGAAGACAGTAGTTGATGACCCAGTTCCAATTGTTGTGACAGTCGTACATCTGGTTTGGAGCGGCTTGGTATTGAAACTAAAAGACACACAGTCCCGGGACACACAGTCCCTAACTTCTTCAGTGATGCTCAATCACTAGGTTTTGTTTGTGGTTTCGGTGTATGGGGTATTTCCTCACTGATGAATTACTCTCAAAGACTCTGAGGAATTTGGGTTGCTCTTATGGCAAGTGTCAGTTCCTAGCGGAGCAGCCAACCAGCTAATGGTTGTGGGGGGCGGCTATTTATAGCCTGGGAGCATCCCGACATGATTTGTCACTAATGCCCTTAAATAATATGACCGTTGGTGTGGATAAGACCAATGATGTGGCATGGCTATCAAAAAGGTCAGAACCCTCAACTGTGAGAGTCCTCATGTCACTCGTATTCCTCACTTGAGGCTTTTGGTAGGATTAGGCTTGGGTTCAGCATCATGAGGAAATTCATTCCAGAGTGTAACTTCGACCCCCTTTAATAGTATGGTGTTCCTATTACTCAAATGCGAAGAAAATAAAACAGAAAGAGTAATTCTTCATGCTTCAAAGTCTTCAAGATGATTTTCTTCAGGACACTCCGAATTTCTCAATTTCGGTATCTTCATGAGGAATATCAATTTCATCGCAGATTCTTCGCGATTCAATTCTTCAGCTTCAGACCAATTTCTTCAACCGAAGATATATATTTTTATAATTACTAAGGGGAACTAGATGCACTTACAATGAACGTATTAAAATTCAGGGTTGCTACTGCGCGAGCCATTGATCTACAACATAAAATTTTGCAAAGATTACTTAGACTATGTTCAAGACAATTGAGTTTAGCTAAACATATTACTAATAAACTCCCATTCAAATAGACATTCCTCTAGTCATTCGAGTGTCGCATGATCCAAATTCACTAACTCAAGTCCGATCATCACGTGAGTTGAGCATAGTTTCAGTGGCGAACGTCTCCATGTTGATCATATCAACTATATGACTCATGCTCGACCTTTCGGTCTCTAGTGTTCCGAGGCCATGCCTATACATGCTAGACTCGTCAAGTTTAACCCGAGTGTTCCACATGTGCAACTGTTTTGCACCCGTTGTATGTGAACGTTGAGTCTATCACACCGTATCATCACCTGGTGTCTCGAAACGACGAACTGTCGCAATGGTGCACATTCGGGGAGAACACAATTTTATCTTGAAATTTTAGTGAGAGATCACCTTATAATGATACCCTCGTTCTTAGAAAAATAAGGTGCATACAAGGATAAACATCACATGCAAATTAGAACTGACATGATATGGCCATGAACTTGTGCTTCCTCGACTCCATCACCATAGCACCGGCATGTTCTCCATCGTGAGCGGCGCCGTACCATGATCTCCATCATCGTGCCACCATCGAGGTTGTCGCGCTATCTATGCTATTACTACTAAAGCTACCACCTAGCTATATAGTAAAAGCATGCAAGAACAAATGTAAGTTTAAAGACAACCCTATGGCTCCTGCCGGTTGCCGTAGCATCGACGTGCAAGTCGATATTTAACTATTACAACATGATCATCTCATACATCCAATATATCATATCATGTCTTCGGCCATATAACATCACATGCATACCCCGCAAAAACAAGTTAGACGTCCTCTAATTTGTTGTTGCATGTTTTATGTAGCTGCTATGGGTATCTAGTATGATCACATCTTACTTACGCAAAGCCACAATGGTGATATGCAAATCGCTATTTAACCTTCTCCAAGGACCGCCTCTAAAGTTGAAGAAACATACACCCGCCAGTCATATTTATGCAACAAGTTACATGTGATTCGATGAAGCCGGTCTCTCGTAAGCGTACGAGTAAAGTTGGTCCGGTCCATTTCAATCCAACAATACCGCCAAATAAAGAAAAGACTAAGGAGGGCAGGAAATTGAACATCAATGCCCACAAACTTTGTTGTGTTCTACTCGAAATATCATCTACGCATGAACCTAGCTCTGATACCACTATTGGAGAACGTTGCATGGGAAATAAAAAATTTCCTACGCACACGAAGACCTATCATGGTGATGATCATCTACGAGAGGGAGATCGGATACACATACCCTTGTAGATCGCTAAGCGGAAGCGATTCAGATACACGATTGATGTAGTGGAACATCTTCGCGGTCCTAATCACGGCCGTCCCACGATCCGCCCCGATCTGTTCAACACACGTACAGCTCGATGACGATCACCGCCTTCTTGATCCAGCAAGAGAGATGAGAAGGTAGCTGAATTCTCTGGCAGCACGATGGCATGGCGGTGATGATGGTGGAGCTACTCCAGCAGGGCTTCGCCATGCCGCACCGATCTAGCTACGAGGTGTCACGAAGTAGTGGAGGGAGAGAGGGCTGCACAAGGCACTACTAGAAAAACGGCTATAGCTAATATGGACATTAATGGCGCACCATGTATGTCGTGCTCCACTATTATATAACAGTGGCGCACCAGATATAGGTGCGCCATTAATGGCCATATTACTAATGGCGCACGTGGTGTTCGGTGCGCCATTACTAGTTTTGTCCTGGCCCCACACCCTTCCTAGACTTAGAAGTGGCGCACCAGGGGAAAGTGCGCCATTACTAGTTTTAACTAGTAATGGCGCACCACATCCATGGTGCGCCACTACTAACAATTTTTTCTAGCTTTTTTCAAAACTAGTAATGGCCCATTCTTAGCAGGTGCGCCATTGTAACCCTGGTTACCAATGGCGCATTCTTAGGAGGTGCGCCATTGGTAACCAGAGAGCAGCTAGATATTTTTGACAGCCACTTCACACTAACTTTCCCCCCACTTCATTCTCTCCACCTCTAGCAACCTAGGTTGTCTCGGCTGCCTCCTCCTCCTCACCTCATTTGCACCATAGATTCACCCAAATTAAGTGGTTAAATTTCCTTTTTTTTTGATAGGTAAGTAAGGGGAAAGCTTTCTTTATGTTCTAGATCTACTTTTTTCTCCCTCCAACGTCCACACCTTCTATGGCCTAGATCTATGTATGTTTGCGATGTTGCATATGTTTGTGTTTGCAGGTACCGGTATTTGAAATGCGGTAGTTGCCAATATTTTGCCGGAATGTTGATTCATTTCCGTTTCGGCAAGAATTTGGCACTATGCATTCTTTTTGGTCCTATTTTTAGGCAAAGTCGTGCCAAAAAATTTTGGGTTCTAAAATATCGTTTTGCTCTACCCCGTAGGTGACCATGGTCCACACGATGACCGAAGGCATCGTGAATAGGTTTTTGAGCTCCGCGAAGGTCGTGATGCTTCAAAAGAACGAGAAGGAGATAAGATGTCCGTGTCGAAGATGCAAGCTGAAGAGCCTTATGGAACCGGATTCCAGACAGGTCCGGGACCACCTGCTCGTGTGTGGTTTCATGGATGGCTATCGGTGGCAAGGTGATGAAGATGATTCTGAAGTCGTCCATGGGGGCCGGGCAAGAAATTAGGAAGGGCAGCAAGACAATAGCGCCGAGGGTGGGCAAGAAGACGAAGAATCTCCACGACATGATCACGAAGTAGATGCAGGACACAGTCATCATGTAGAAGATGTCGGACATGATGATGAGGAAGATAAGGACAAAGGGCATGATCATGAAGATGAAGATGGCGGAGCAGACGATGATGGACCATCGATGGGCTGGGTGCAGGACTCTCATATTCTAGAGCTGCTTCTCAAGCAGACGGGTAACGCAAGAACTGCCGCGTGAGAGAAAGCCAAGATGGATCAACTGGAGATACACGCGGTTACTCCATTGTATGAAGGATGCAGGCCCGAGGATACCCGCGTGAAAGTAACGCTCATGGCTCTGGAGATGAAGGTTAAACACAAAATGACCGACACATACTTCAATGAGAACATGTCATTCTGGACGAACGTCTTCCCATGAGGAACAAGTGCCCGACCAGTTTCGAGGAGGCGAAGAAAATCGTGTGTCCTCTGATTTACCGCACGTGAAATACCATGTTTGCATGAACGATTGCATCATTTACCGGGACGAGCACGCGGAGTCTACCATATGTCCGGTGTGCGGCATCACTCGATACAAGAAGAGGAAGAAAGCTCCTCGAAAAGTGGTGTGGTACTTTCAGATCACTCCTCGTGTGCAACGGTATTTCGCGGACCCTAAGCAAGCAGAGCTCCTGCGTTGGCACACGGATAGGGAGGAGAAGAAGTGAGAAGATGACGGAAATGATCCAGAGATAAATAAAAAAACAAGATGCTGAGTCACCCTAAGGATGCGAGCGAGTGGCAAGTGTTGAACTTCGAACACCAAGAATTTGGGGACGATCCAAGGAACATCATGCTGGGCGCGAGCACTGATGGAGTCAATCCGTTTGGCAGCCAGAGAAGCACACATAGCACCTGGCCTGTGTTTGTGTGGATGTACAACCTTCCCCCCTGGATGTGCATGAAGAGGAAGTATATTCACATGAGTATGCTAATTGAAGGGCCGAAACAACCAGGGAATGACATTAATCTGTATCTGGGGCTGCTGAAAGAGGAGCTAGACACGGTGTGGAAAACGCCAGCCAATACGTGGGACGCTGCAGCGAAACAATATTTCCCTATGAGAGCCGCACTTCTCACGATGGTGCACGACTATCTCGGTTACGGATATGGCGCGGGGCAGGTGGTCCACGGATTTTGTGCATGCATTAGGTGCATGGATGACACAACGTATCGCCAGCTAGGTAGAGATCCCGGGTCTTCGAAAACCGTATTCATGGGACATTGAAGGTGGCTTCGCGATGATGACGCATGGAAAAAACGCAAGGATCTGTTCGATGGTGAAACCGAACCCCGAAGACCCCCACGTACGAGGAGTGGCGAGGAAATGGATTATCTGTTGAAAAATTGGAAAGAGTGCCCATTGCCGGGAAAGAAGCGAAAGGCGCCAGAGCCGCTGCTGAAGGTATGGAAAACGAGGTCTGTTTACTAGGATTTGCCGTACCGGAAGATCCTCCGTGTGCCTCACAGCCTTGATTTCATGCATATCACGAAGAACGTGTGCGAGAGTCTGCTTGGTACCCTGCTCAACATGCTAGAGAGGACCAAAGATGGGCCGAAAGCAAGGACAGACTTGCAATCAATGGGCATTCAGGGAGGAGCTTCATACGAAACGCCCTAATGATGATGATGATGATGATGATGATGATGAGGCGAAGGACATGGAAAGTCGACGCAAAGGCAAAAAGGCCAAGAAGATTGAATATGACTACCCTCCCGCGTGCTTCACTCTAAGTCAGAAGGAGATCGAGCAGTTTTTCACCTGCCTCATAGGAGTAAAACTTCCTTACGGTTACGCGGGGAAGATAAGCAGATACCTAGACTCAGCGAAGCACAACTTCAGCGGGATGAAGTATCATGACTTTCACGTGCTGATGACGCAGATACTTCCAGTTGCAATCCGTGGGATCATGGACGTGCACGTCCGTGAAACGCTATTTGGCCTATGCAACTTTTTCGACATCATCTCTCGGAAGTCAGTTGGCGTGAGGCAACTCAGAAGGCTACAGGAAGAAATCGTGGTGATACTATGCGAGCTTGAGATGTACTTCCCGCCCACATTCTTCGATGTTATGGTGCATCTGCTGGTCCATATCATGGAGGATATCATCCAACTCGGGACGACATTCCTGCACAACATGATGCCGTTCGAAAGGATGAATGGTGTCATCAAAGTATACGTTCGCAACAGGGCACGTCCAGATGGAAGCATAGACAAGGGCTTTCTGACCATTGGTCTACCCGTTCGAAAGGATGAATGGTGTCATCAAAGTATACCGTTGGTCTGCCCGTCAACAGGCACCTTGGCAGGCTCGCTGGATGGGGTCACCGCGAGGGTCGCCGCGAAATGCATGTCGACTTCAAGGGTCGACTCGCCGACTTTGAAAGAGCAAACCGAGTCGCGCTACAACACATAGACGTGGTCAATCCTTTGGTGGTAGAGCACAAATCCTTTATTGAGAGGACGTACAATGACCGAGGCCAATAAAGGACGGACGGAGATATAATCAAAGAGCACAACTCATGTTTCATGCGTTGGTTCAAGGACAAGCTTCTGTCGTACCCTTTACATGAGGATTCTTCCGCGGAAGAAAAACTCATATTCACCTTGTCACAGGGCGCCGAGCACAACCTGATGACCTATGAGGCGTAGGATATCAACGGCTACACATTCTACACCGAGGAAAAGGACATAAAGAGCGATTATCAGAACTCCGGGGTAACGATGGAATCCTACACCGGTAACAACAAGGACAAATACTATGAAAGGATCGAGGAGATTTGGGAGCTGAGCTACGCTGGAGAGAAGGTCCCGATGTTCCGTGTCAGATGGGCCAAGAGCGTCCTAAAAGAAGACCAGTATTTCACCACCATGGTTACACACGAAGCGAAATTCAAGACCACGGGCGCAAAAGTCACCGCGAAAAATGAGCCATGGGTGCTGGCTTGCCCAGTGGACCAATGCTTCTTCATTACCGACCCGTCAAAGCCCAGTCGTGTTGTCGTGATGAGAGGCAAAAGGAACATCATCAGAATGGATGGAGTCGTCAATGATCAAGACTTCGACAAGTACGGCGACCCGAAGATGGAAGATGACGACGACGACGAAGTAGCACACACCACAAGAAGAAGTAGGACCACCCTACCTAAAGGACGTCCGTCCAAGAGAAGAATTCAAGGGGTTCCGGGGCTAAATTATTCAACTGCGAGAAAGAAGGGCAAGAAGATCATTGTGAAGAGATAGCTAAGATCGAATCACAACGTGTCGGCCGCTGTGTATGTCAGTGGCAAGCTCAATCTTTGATGACTATTATTTCATGTCACTTGATTTCAACCATGTCATCTAATTCTAAATCTTTGCACAATGTGATATCACCTCATAACATGATTTTTTGTAAGTGTCTCTCTCCGTGAACTTTATGGATGGGGTTAGGTGTAAACCGTTGGGCTATTCCATTACTTTTCGGTTATTAAGTCATGTGCATGCAATACGTCTCAGAAAATTTAGATAACTAGACAATACCCCACGCGTTGTGGCAGAAACCTTGTAAAAAGTATATGGACAAGTGGTAGAAGACTAAAATTAATGCAAAAACAAGTATAAAACTTTATTACATGACTTAATTACCTGAAAAAAGTGGTACAAGACTAAAATTCATGCAAAAACAAATATAAAACTTTCTTACATGACTTAATTCCCTGGGAAAAATAATGCACGAGGTGGTATTGTTGCATGAAGAGATTAATAAAAAAGTAACTTATAATTCCATCCATGAGTTAATAATGTGGCATTGTTGCATGAAACAAGATTACTACTTTTCATAACAACGGCTATTGCATTGATGTAACCAAGGGTTGAAAGGAGGTGATAAAAAAGTTATGAGTAAAACAAGTGATAACCAAAATTATTAAATGCAACTAAAAATCCAAAAAATAAAAAAATAAGTTAGTAATAGCGCACCAGGAGAAGGTGCGCCATTGCTATCACGGTATTTTTGGCGCACCACTAAAAGGTGTGCCATTGATATACCACTTCTTATGGCGCACCCCTAAATGGTGTGCCATTGCTAACCCTCCCCCATAGTATCCCCTTCTTTTCCTCCCCTCACTCGTCTCTCCCCCGCATCTCCACTCCAGCCGCACCCCTCCCTCCCTCCCATCTCCCCTCCCTCCACCCAACGCCGGTTAGGGTTTGCTGCCATCACCCTCGGCCACCGCCGCGGTCCCCTCGTCAGCCACCGCCGCAGGAGCTCCACCCACGGCCGCCTCCTCTTTTGTCTTCTCTGGCCGCCTCGGGAGCCCCACCACCGGCCAGCAGACTTCCACCGGTGCGGCCCCTCGTCGACCATCGCCAACGGCCAACGGAGGAGCTTCACCGCCCCCCGGATCCGCCTCGACCAGCAGGATTTCCACCTCTGCCCGCATCCGCCATCCTCACCCCCACCTCGAGCAGCACGGTTTGAGGCTTCTGTGGTATGTAACTCCGCGTTCCCTCCCGCCTCCCGCCCCCTTTGGTCGTCATACCCTAGGGTTCTAGACCTCGACCGAGCATCCGGTGTTGGAGTTGTGGCGAGGCGTCCGCTGCGCCCGGGGCCAGGCAGTTGGACGCGGCCGTGTGGTTTCCGCGGGTGGCACTAGCCAGCTGCCCGTCGGAAAAACCTGTTGCGGTCGCAAAGGCCTCGATGCTAGTCATCACGTCTGCCCAGCTGCAATCATAGATGTGTGCAGCTGTAGTGCGCAATATAAATAAATGATTAGACGTTTTGTGGGTTATTGTCGCAATGGTCATCTTCGAAAGCAGGAATTTTACAGTTTGCGTCCCACATAAATCATCAAAAAGGGGAAAATATTTATGCTCCAGAAAAGGTTTTCATCAACCTAGTTGCGAAACGATCATGTCTTTTGTATAGCAAATTACAAAATATTCAGCTATGATTCGAGCACTGGGTCATCAGCTCTGAATCTCCTGTCAGGAACTTGGTGTACAACCGGCTTGTCTCAAACCATATTTTATCTTTCATTTTGTTTCAGAGATTCCTTTCATTGGAGGCACACCAGGAATAATATGGTTTTCGAAATGATGATGCAGTTTGATCTTAGATATACTTATTCCAACCCCAAGTGGTCAAAAGAAAAGAGACTCACTGCTTTAGATTTCAGAATACTGAAAGTGTCAGTATAATGCAACAAGCAGAAAAAAGGAAGCACGCTGCCATTAGATCATGTGCTGCAGACAGTCCCCATTAAGTATATACATTGTGTCATTTGTTAATGTACAATGCAGTGAAACAAGATCACTTGCTGTGAGTAGATCATTGAGAGTATCCATTCTCCTAGCAGCAGCTGGAAATACAATGGAAGGCCGCCGCATTTTCCCTTCAAC
Source organism: Hordeum vulgare subsp. vulgare (assembly GCF_904849725.1). Lineage (NCBI taxonomy): Eukaryota > Viridiplantae > Streptophyta > Magnoliopsida > Poales > Poaceae > Hordeum > Hordeum vulgare. Next base: position 418,237,909 of record NC_058520.1, on the reverse strand, counting down.
CTTCACAAGGCATGAGACTGGAGATAGAAAAATCAAAATACCACTAACATTATACACCCACCTATGCATTCCTTCTTCAAAAAGGCGACTCCTCAACACTTGCACTTGCAGGAGTGTGATTTGGAAAATGACTACAGTTTGTACCGATTTTGCACAAGTTACAACTGTTTTATAATTTTTACTATACTTCTGAAGAAGGAAGGAATTGATAGGAACCTTGATAACTCAGCAACTTAGCCTAAATAAACAGTGCTAGTCTAAATCGGAAACGAATAAGAGCTTTCATCTCATAATAGCATTGCAGCCTCATAACCTCATGTCCATAATGGGATACTTTTATGCCCTATAATAGTATGGTTGTCTGCGCAATACCTGATTTTAATCTGCACCAGAAGTTGTGCATAATACTTCCTTCATGCTTATTATCAAATCAACCCTGTGATAGTGGAAATTGGAGATCAATCTGTGAGACAGACAAAATTGTTGTTGGTTGGACTCATCATTATAACTGTTTGCTTAATTGTATCTATTCCGAACTCATGAAAATAGTGAGATGAGAAAAGGTTACCCCTTTCTCCTGAAATGTTGATTAATTTCTGTGTCGGTTGAGAATGGGGCACTCCTAGGTCAAGAAAATTAGAAAAGGTCATGCCCAATTTTCTTGACCTAGAAGGTGCCCGATTCTCAACCGAAACAAAAGCATAGATAATGCACGTTACCTCGCTACTTGGCAGCACCAATGATTCACCAATTTGGGCTTGAATGCTATATTATTTTTTTGAATTTGAACTAATTCCCAAAGAAATCTTCCCATGCAAAAAAAACATAATCTATTAGTTGGGCTGATAAGGAATGATCAAACATGAGCATTCTTTTCTCTCCCTTGTTTTCTTTGATTTTACATGTTGCTAACTAGTTGTGGTAGTGGCTTCGAAAAGAGAAAGTGAGCTTTGCAGCTACATGTTCTAGGCCCTTAGTGAGATGAGCAAAGGGATTTTGAAACTTTTGAATTCATGTATGCTAGCCAAGTTTGTGCTTTGAATCTTTTTAGAATTATAACTTTCAACTGATATGCACTGCCTTCACATGGAAACCCCATCTCATCACACAAGTCAGTAAGTTACCTAAGAATTAACATCAATACACCATATTCATTGAATTTAACCACTATGAGCAACACATATTTTTTTAAATTTTATCACAAATAAATTTGAAAAGTTGCTGAATAAACATGCAAAGTATTATTTGTCCCTTTCAATGTCATGAAATCCTAGCTCTTCTGCATGAAAAACATATTTATTTAATTTGTTGTGTTCACTGCAAAAGCAAGAGTAGAAGTAGTATGCTTGGCTTATCTAAATCTGAGAAGAATAGATACTACCCTGATCTCATCCAATAACTCTAGTAGCCTTTTTCGTATTTAGAGCGAACATGGCCAACAACGATGAGGCCGGTGGCTCGGGCAAGCCATTCTGGGAGCTGTCCCAGGAGATGGAGGAAGAACCTCACCGCTATGAGGACGTCGCGGAAGACACCGATCCCGACTACAAAACCCCCAGTGGCGTCGGGGATGACACCACTGATGGTACCGCCGGGGATGCCACCACTGATGATGGCAGCGAACGCATAGATGGCAGCCAACCGAAGAGGCAACGGAAGGACCGGCGCCCGAACGTGCTCGGCACCGTCAAGGAGAAATTTACTGAAGTGTACTCCTGTGGGCATCCAACGGCGCCCAAAGAATCAGTCGGTGGGTACGCGGGACAACTCGGGTGCATTCTCCGGAGGACCATCTCGATCAACACCGAGAACCTAAGGCATCATGACCGAGGGAATTTGCGCAACCTCCTCTTCGCGAAGCTGCACGAACGATACAATTTCCCCAGTAACGTCGCAAACACACGCCTCTTAGGGAATAAAGTGAACAGTGCCGCCCTCACGAAGATGAGCACGATCCTAGCTACTTGGAGAGCCGCGGTGAAGAGAAGGATTCTAAGAGGTGATAGTTATGAGAAGATCAATGAGACAAATCCTTCGATCAGGGAAGCTGACTACCTGGAGTTCAAGATCAAGTGCGAGAGCAACGCATCCGCGGAATCAAGTCTTTGGGGGAAAGATATGCGGGACTTGAACTTACGGGTCCACAAACTCGGTCCCGATGATTACAGAGTGGCGGAACCTAAACGGGACAAGGAGGACGCGGAGCGTGCCGAGCAAGGCCTACCGCCCCTCTTCGATAAATACCATGAAAAGCAGACCAGGAACTATGTCAGGGCCCGGTAAAAGGTGGACTCGGTAATAAAGGAGCTTACCACGGATCCAAAGGTGAAGGAGCTTGAGCGTGTTCTGGTAAGGAATACACCCCCGCGTAATTAGCTCCATATGGTTGCATTATAATTAATGAAGCAAAATTTCTAAATGGTTCACGTTCCTTCGGGAGGAAACTGAAAGCAGTAGCGCGGGGTCTCAGAGCTCTCCGTCTGCCCCTTGGGACACCACTTTAAATAGGGCGTTGAACGTAATGAAACACAAGGATAAGTTCTGTAAGCCGTCGTCAGCTGGTTGTGTGGCCGGTGAAGGCTTGTCCACGAAATGGTCGGAATACTATAAGGCTGGGGGAAAGGAGAGAAAGACCAGCTCGGAAAGCCAGGAGCGTGAGGTTAAAGAACTCAAGGCACAAGTGGCGCGGATTGTGGAGATAGTCCAAGAGGAAGAGCAAGACCAACTGGGACCGACGATTGATACGTCTCCATCGTATCTACTTTTCCAAACTCTTTTGCCCTTGTTTTGGACTCTAATTTGCATGATTTGAATGGAACTAACCTAGACTACCGCTGTTTTCGGCAGAATTGCCTTGGTGTTATTTTTGTGCAGAAATCAAAGTTCTCCGAACGTCTTGAAAATTTACGGGGAGCATTTTTGGAAAATATGAAAAATATCTGCGCCAAGTTCCACCTGAGGGGGTGGGCTGGTGGGCCACAAGCCCTGGCTCCTCCACAACCCCCCTGGTGGCGGTGGGCATGCTTGTGGGGCCCACACGGCTCTGCCGCCCCCAACCTCAGGTCTATAAGTTCACTTTCGTCCGAGAAAAAATAAAAAGAGAAGTTTTCGTCGCGTTTTGATACGGAGGTGCCGCCACCTCCTGTTCTTCATCTGGAGCGAAGATCTGGAGTCCGTCTTGGGCTCCGGAGAGGGGAAATCATCGCCATCGTCATCATCAACCTTCTTCCCTCTCCAATTCCATGAAGCTCTTCGGCGTTCGTGAGTAATCTATTCGTAGGCTCGCTGGGCGGTGATGAGTAGGATGAGATCTATCATGTAATCGAGTTAGTTTTGATGGGGATTGATCCCTAGTATCAACTATGTTCTGAGATTGATGTTGCTACTACTTTGCCATGCTTAATGCTTGTCACTAGGGCCCGAGTGCCATGATTTTAGATCTGAAATTATTATGTTGTCACCAATATATGTGTGTTTTAGATCCGATCTTGCAACTTGTAGTTACCCACTATGTGTTATGATCCGGCAACCCCGGAGTGACAATAACCAGAACCACTCCCGGTGATGACCATAGTTTGAGGAGTTCATGTGTTCACCAAGTGCTAATGCGTTGGTCCGGTTCTTTATTAAAAGAAGAACCTTAATATCCGTAGTTTCCTTTTGGACCCCGCTGCCACGGGAAGGATGGACATTAGATGTCATGCAGGTTCTTTTCCCTAAGCACGTATGACGACACACGGAATGCATGCCTACATCACATTGACAAATGGGAGCTAGCCACATATCTCTCCGTGTTATAGCTATTGCATAATGAATATCATCCAAACAAATCACCGACCCATTGCCTGCGAGTTTGTCCTACTACTTCTGTTACTTGTCTTGCTCTACTGCTACTACTGTTGCTACTGCTATTACTTGTCTTGCTTTGCTGTTGCTACTACTGTTGCTACTGCTGTTACTTGTCTTGCTCTGCTGTTACTGTTGCTACTACTGTCGCTTGCTACTGTTGCTACTTGCTACTGCTGTCACTACTTCTGTTCCTTGCCACTGCTATTGCTGATTCACTACTGCTACCTGCTACACTGTTGATTCACCGGCTGTTGACGGGAACTGACAATTTCCGTCAACGCGGCAACGGAGGCGCCATTGATACAATCGTTAGGAATAGTCTGCCGTCAACAGATCGTTTCTGACACAGTTGTTATCATATTACTTTGTTGTTACTACTGTGCTTGCAGATACTAATCTTTCAGGTGTGCTTGAATTTGACACATTCAGCTGCTAATACTTGAGAGTATACTCTCACCTCCCGACGTGCAAACTAACAAATTGGGTCGAATACTCTACCCTTGAAAACTGCTGCGAACCCACGCGCTGGTGGGCCGTCGACAACATTCTTCTAGTTTCATTACTGGGGAGTGCTATCAGCATTCTTCTGGTACCGTTGTAGGAGAAGGTTTGTTGTCATAAGCATTTGTCTAGCTAACGCTAGAGATTGCAGGATCTGCATTTTTTCTGGCGCCTTTGCCAGGGAGGTATTGCTTTATTCTCTGAGTCACTTGGGATTTATATCTGCTGATCATTATGAAGAATCTGAAGGATCCGAAGACCAAAGTCTTGCCCTTAACTACGAGGGGAGGTAAGGAATTGCCATCTAGCTCTGCACTTGATTCACCTTCATTTATGAGTAAGTTTGCGACTTCACCTCGTGCTAGAAATCTTGATTCGTCGCCTGTGCTTGATGATGCTTATGATGCTACTGCTAGAAATGCTATGCTTGATACTATGCCTGATGATACTATGCTTGATACTATGCCTGATGCTATGCTTGCTACTGCTAGAGATTCTATGCTTGATACTGCTTTGCCTGATGATGCTAGAGATGCTATTTTGCCTGATGATGTTATGCTTGATACTGCTAGAGATACTCCTTTGCCTGATGTTCCACTAGGAGTGTTCCTTGATGCTCATATTGCTAGAGTTACTGCCAATGCTCGTGATGCTTCTGAAACTGCCAATACTATTGAGATAGAACCTGCTTTTGCTCCTCCTAGATCTAGCACTCCTAGATATGAATTTCCTGATATACCTGAGGGTTACGTTATGGAGGGAGAGATAGCTGAGGATTTTCTTGCGTCTAAGGATGCCTATGACGCTGAGAAATTACTTCTCAAGTGGAAGGAAAAATCTCGGGAAGCTAGGATGAAAAATGACCCGAAGTTTGCCACTTCACCTATCTTTGTCACCGATAAGGATTATGAATTCTCTGTCGATCCGGAGATAATCTCTCTAGTCGAATCTGATCCTTTTCACGGTTATGAGTTTGAGACGGTCATAGCCCATCTTGCCAAACTATCCGAAATAGCCAACCTCTTCACTAATGAGGAGAAGATCCGCCACTACTATATCCTTAAGCTGTTTCCTTTCTCTCTAAAGGATGATGCTAAAGCCTGGTTCACCTCTCTTGCTCCTGGATGTGTTCGTAGTACCGAGGAGATGGTCTATTCCTTCTGTGAGAAATATTTCCCTGCCCATAAGAAGCAAGCTGCCTTGTAGGAAATATAAAACTTTGCTCAACTCCAAGAAGAGAGTCTTCCACAAGCTTGGGGGAGGCTCGTCCAGCTACAGAATGCTTTGCCTGATCACCCTCTTAAGAAGAATGAGATACTTGATATCCTCTATAACGGACTTACCGATGCCTCTAGAGACCAACTAGATAGTTGTGTCGGTTGTGTTCTTAGGGAACAAACTGTAGAACAAGCTGAGACCCTACTGAATAACGTCTTGATCAACGATAATGCTTGGACTATTCCCGAACCACCTCCTAACCAACTCCGAAGAAAAGAGGTATTCTATTCCTCAGTCCCGAAGATATGCAAGAAGCCAAGAAATCTATGCAAGAGAAAGGCATTAGATCTCAACATGTCAAAAATCTACCACCTATCGAAGAGATCCATGGTCTCGATAACCCGATACAGGTAGTAGAAGTGAATTCTCTGCGTAGGTTTGATGAGAGTGATATTCCTTTTGATAAACCTGCTAGCCTATGCTTTGATGAATTTGACAACTTTGTTGCCAAACAACAGAGTTTCAATGATTATGTTAGCAGACATTTGGAACAAAGTACTCGTATGCTTAGCCATTTAAGTGCTTGCGTGGACAGAAATGCCAATGATCTGAAGCTTTTGAGTAAACATGCCTCTATGATTACTACTCAGGTAGAACAAGTACTTAAAGCTCAGAATGACCTGCTTAATGAATTAAATGACAACTTTGTCAGAGTCATTACTAGAGGAGGCAAAATGACTCAGGAACCTTTGTATCCTAAAGGTCATCCTAAGAGAATTGATCAAGATTCTCAAGGAATCAATGCTGATACACCACTCATCCTAAGGAGAAGAAGAAGGATGATAGAAACCTGCACGCCAGTTCACCAAATACTGTCACACCTGAAGAACCTAATGATATTTCTGCGTCTGATGCAGAAACACAATCAGGTTATGAACATGAACCTGGTGACAATATGGATGAGGATGTGGAGATTGAACCTACAGTTAATCCTGATAATCCACAACCTAAGAAATAAGACAAGAATGACTTCACTGCTAGGAAGCATGGTAAAGAAAGAGAGCCATGGGTTCAGAGACCTATGCCCTTTCCTCCTAAGTCATCCAAGAGAAAGGATGATGAGGATTTTGAGCGCTTCGTTGAGATGATAAGACCCGTCTTTCTGCAGATGCGGTTAACTGATATGCTCAAGATGTCTCCGTATGCCAAGTACATTAAAAATATCGTGACTAACAAATGGAAGATACGAGATCTTGAGATCTCCACCATGCTTGCCAATTACACTTTCAACGATGGAACTCCTAAGAAACTTGGTGATCCCGGAGTGCCCACTATACCTTGCTCCATTAAAGGAAACTACGTAAGCATTGCCTTATGCGACCTTGGAGCCGGTGTTAGTGTTATGTCGCTCTCTCTTTATCGTAGACCTGAATTGGATAACTTGACACCCACTGAAATTTCTCTGCAAATGGCCAACAAATCAACTGCTTTCCCTATCGGAATTTGCGAGGATGTGCCTGTTGTGGTTGCTAACACCACTATCTTAACAGACTTTGTTATCTTGGATATTCCCGAGGATGATGCCATGGCTGTCATCCTCGGAAGACCCTTTTTAAACACTGCAGGGGCTGTTATAGATTGCAACAAATGCAATGTCACTTTCCATGTCAACGGTAATGAGCACACCGTGCACTTTCCGAAGAAACAATAGCAAGTACATTGCATCAATGCTGTCGAAATGACTTCATCGATTCTTATAGGGAGCTTTGAATGCCCTATTCCTCGTGTCAAGATGAAGTATGATTTGCTTGTTGGGGAGATACATATCCCCATTGAGGTGACTTAGTGGCTATTCGACAATTCTCCGTTCTCTCTTGCGATTCGAGAAGGTTTTGTCATGAGGACTTGATCAATCCCATTGACGGATTTCTTTCGATGACCATGAAAGGATGAATCAAAGAGTCACATACCTCTGTTTTAAAGCTTTAATTTTTTGTTGCTTAGAAGAAAAATGATAGAACTAGTTTAGCTTTTCATGTTTTCTCCTTTAGCATCCCAGAGAAAAATACCTCGAAAATAAAAGTTCTCCGATGGTCCTGAAAATTTAGTATGATTTTTTCTGGAATTTTTTAAAATTACTGGGCCTGAGAGCTGCTTGGGAGCTAGACCAGTGGGCCATAAGACCTGCCACCGCCACCTACCCCCTGGTGGTGGAGTGCAAGCTTCTGGGGCCCAGAGGGACCCCCTCCACTCATTCCAGCTCCCAGCCTCTTCTTCCACCTCCAGAAAAAAAAATCGAAGCTCAAACCTGTGTTCTTGCTCATTTGGCTGTGATTTTCGATCTCCTTGCTCAAAGCACCATTCTCCGAACCGTTTTGGGGAAATTACTCCTTGGTAAGTGACTCCTCGATTGGTCCAATTAGTTTTCGCTCTAGTGCTTTATCCTTCGCGCATTCTTGCTACCTTGGTGACCCTGTTCTTGAGCTAGAAATGTTGATTTTAGCTGGTCCCAAGTAGTTTTAGCGCGTGATATGGTCTCTAGGCACTAGTAGGAGTAGTTGCTACAAGTTGGGTTAATCCTTGTTCACTTTTCTATCAAAGTCTCTAAAAATTTCAGAATTTTTCAGAGCTAGAAATGGGAAAAGATGAAGAGGTTCTTGAGAGGCTCTTCAAGCCGTAACCACAAGGAGGATGAGAAGAACCAGCCGAAGTACGTAGTCCCTCGAGTCACAGAAGTTCGAGCGTGCGAGTGGCCAAGTGATGAATTCTTGCACTCCGCCCGACTTTATGAAGACTTTTATTACTTGGTGGAGAACGCAGGTCTTACTGCGTTCGTTGGAGATAAGTGCTCACAATACCTCCTCCTCACTAATATTTTCGTTCAAAGCTTCAACTTTTATCCGAGGAAGAATCCTCCCATGGTTGAGTTCCTGATATAAGATGTCCCCCAGTGCATGACGCTGCAGGATTTTTGCAATGTATGCAAATTACCTTATGTTGGGGATATCCTTGACCCTCGTCCACGGGACTTGGAGGATTTCATTGGTACTATTGTTGTTGGAGAGGAGAGAGGAGTGTCTCGCGCTAGAATTGCTAGCATATATTTTCCTGTGCTTCGGTACTTCTCATTATTTGTGGGAAAATGTTTGATTGTCCGTGGGGAGGCTGTATCACTTAGTTCTCCAGACCTTGCGGTTTTGCGGGAAGGCCTTTATAACGATAAGACTTATAGCTTGGGCGCTATAGTAGCTCAACGGTTGAACCTGAACCGTTCTAAAGGTATTTTCTATGGAGGTATCTATGCTACCCGTCTTGCCAGACACTTTGAGATACCCATTAGACTGGGAGAGGAAGGAGAGATGCTTCTCCCTAAGAAATATCTGGATTATGACAGCATGGTTTGCCATGATTTTCTAGATAGAGATGCTAGTAGACGGATGATTTATAACCTGGTATTTAGTTAGGGTATGCGAGAGACTATTAATTTCCCTGCTCCTTCTTTGTTCGATCTTCACGCAGGCAGGTACACTATTATGCCCTCGGACATCTATGCATATTGGGGCTTGGCCCAACCACAGGCGCCCGTGCCCGAGCCGCCAGTCGATTACCAGACGCCAGTTTATCAGTGGGAGCCAAAGGAGCTCACACAGCAGTGGCATCCATAGTCTGCTCCGGAGTATCTTGGAGCTGGTTATTTCCCACCATGGGAGTAGACCAAGCTAGGCCAAAAGCCTAAGCTTGGGGGAGTACATGTTCTCACCGACTTTACATTCATGCTTATGCTTTCACTTTGTTAGCCGGCGTTCACACTTTGCCACTGTATTATCCATGCTAGTTTCTTTTTGTTTTCTTGTTTTCTTGTTTTGTGTCCTTTTGAGAAAACCCAAAAATATTTTTCTTACTTCTTTTGGTTGTTGGGAGCTTTCCCATGCAAATAGCTTTATTTTTCTTTGTGTCAAGGTAGAAGATATTGGTTACAATGTTTAGTGGTTCTTACATGCTTACCTGTTTAACTTTCAAAGAGCCATATTACTTTGTCTTCAGACTGACAAGCTGGTATGAACTCTATCTATTTTGTTTTTGTAAATATGACTAGCTTGTCAACCCAGATTTAGCTTTGTTGTGAGAAAACCATGTTTGCAATAACAACTTAGAGATCATAGTTTCTGATGCCATGCTTATTTAGCTCACAGCTTATAATGGTTTGTCTTGAATGCCAACATATATTTTGAGATGACTATGATGTAGTATGATAGGATGGTATTCTCCTTTGAATGTTTCAAGTGGCTTGACTTGGCGCATGTTCATGCATGTAGTTGAAACAAAATCAACATAGCCTCTATGATGTTTGTGTTCATGGTGATTTATATCTTGTTCATGCTTGCATTCAATGTTAGTCAAACTCATTGCATCTTGATGACTGCTGTCGCTCTCTAGTTGGTCGCTTCCCAGTCTTTTGCTAGCCTTCACTTGTACTAAGCGGAATACTGCTTGTGCATCCACTTCCATAAACCCAAAAGTTTTTCCATGAGAGTCCACCATAGCTACCTATTTGCGGTATCTACCTGCCGTTCCAAGTAAATTTGCATGTGCCACTCTCTAAACCTTCAAGAAATAATCTGTTTTGCATGCCCGAACCGCTCATGTGGTGACAGAGGGCTATTTGTATCTTCCATGCTAGGAGTGTTATCCTCGACATGTGTTTACTCACAGTCATTCACGAGAAAGGGGCCGGTATTTGGGATGCATAGTTCCACGCTTAAATCGAAAACATAACTCTAAAACAAGACTCCCCCCGGATTGATGTTAGTATGGACAGTACCCGAGGATTCGGCTAGCCGTGGAGTGTGATTGATTGGAGGTGGGGGAGTTAAAACTTTACTTTTCTGTTTGGGAACCGCCTATAGCATGAGTAGCATGGAAGATATTGAGAACTCTTGGTCATTGCGTTGACAATGAAAGCATGCCACCCAAAATTACTATCTCTCTTTTCAAAGCTTGAGCTCTGGCACCTCTGCAAATCAATGCTTCCCTCGGCGAAGGGCTTGTCTATTTATTTTCCTATCGAGTCATCCTCCTCTTATAAAAGCACCAATTAGAGAGCACCTGTGTCAATTTTATGCTTTGCTTTTGATTGATATTGAGTATGACTATAACTGGATATTTGTTGCTATGAATTACAATGTTTAGTCAGCCCTTGATCTTTGAAAGTGCTCTGCATTTATGTTTTGCGGTCTCAGAAAGAGCTAGCGAGATACCACCTATTCATATTGCTTCATGCTTGTTTTGATTGAAGTGTTGGTATTTGAAACTCATTATTATTTGCTCGTTAGCTGATTATGCCATTGATATTAGTTTACCGAGAGACCTTTGTGTCATTTGCTTATGTGGTTAACTTGTGATCTTGCTGAAATTCTGGTTATGAGTTAGACATAGTTGCAACAACAAGATCAAACAGAGTTTGTCAAAGTTTTTCTTTCTCTCTCAGTTTGTCAACTGAGTTGCTTGAGGACAAGAAGGTTTTAAGCTTGGGGGAGTTGATACGTCTCCATCGTATCTACTTTTCCAAACTCTTTTGCCCTTGTTTTCGACTCTAATTTGCATGATTTGAATGGAACTAACCTGGACTGACGCTGTTTTCAGCAGAATTGCCTTGGTGTTATTTTTATGCAGAAATCAAAGTTCTCCAAACGTCCTGAAAATTTACGGGGAGCATTTTTGGAAAATATGAAAAATATCTGCGCCAAGTACGACCTGAGGGGGTGGGCCAGTGGGCCACAAGCCCTGGCTCCGCCACAACCCCCCAGGTGGCGGTGGGCAAGCTTGTGGGGCCCACACGGCTCTTCGGGCCCAACCTGAGGTCTATAAGTTCACTTTCGTCCTAGAAAAACAAAAAGAGAAGTTTTCGTCGTGTTTTCGATACGGAGGCGCCGCCACCTCCTGTTCTTCATCTGGAGGGCAGATCTGGAGTCCGTCTTGGGCTCCGGAGAGGGGAAATCATCGCCATCGTCATCATCAACCGTCTTCCCTCTCCAATTCCATGAAGCTCTTCGTCGTTCATGAGTAATCTATTCGTAGGCTCGCTGGGCGGTGATGAGTAGGATAAGATCTATCATGTAATCGAGTTAGTTTTGATGGGGATTGATCCCTAGTATCAACTATGTTCTGAGATTGATGTTGCTACTACTTTGCCATGCTTAATGCTTGTCACTAGGGCCCAAGTGCCACGATTTCAGATCTGAAATTATTATGTTGTCACCAGTATATGTGTGTTTTAGATCCGATCTTGCAAGTTGTAGTTACCCACTATGTGTTACGATCCGGCAACCCCGGAGTGACAATAACCGGAGCCACTCCCGGTGATGACCATAGTTTGAGGACTTCATGTGTTCACCAAGTGCTAATGCGTTGGTCCGGTTCTTTATTAAAAGGAGAACCTTAATATCCTGTAGTTTCCTTTTGGATCCCGTTGCCACGGGAGGGATGGACAATAGATGTCATGCAAGTTTTTTTTCCCTAAGCACGTATGAGGACACACGGAATGCATGCCTACATCACATTGACGAACGGGAGCTAGCCACATATCTCTCCGTGTTATAGCTGTTGCATGATGAATATCATCCAAACAAATCACCGACCCATTGCCTACGAGTTTGTCCTACTACTGTTGTTACTTGTCTTGCTCTTCTGCTGCTACTACTGTTGTTACTTGTCTTGCTCTGCTGGTGCTACTACTGTTGCTACTGCTGTTACTTGTCTTGCTCTGTTGTTACTATTGCTACTACTGTCGCTTGCTACTGTTGCTACTTGCTACTGCTGTAACTACTGCTGTTCCTTGCCACTGCTATTGCTCATTACACTGCTGCTACCTGCTACACTGTTGATTCACGGGCCGTTGACGGGAACTGACAATTTCCGTCAACGCGGCAATGGAGGCGCCATTGATAAAATCGTTAGGAATAGTCTGCCGTCAACAGATCGTTTCTGACACCGTTGTTATCATATTACTTTGCTATTACTACTGTGCTTGCAGATACTAATCTTTCAGGTGTGGTTGAATTTGACACATTCAGCTGCTAATACTTGAGAGTATACTCTCAGCTCCCGACGTACAAACCAAGAAATTGGGTCAAATACTCTACCCTCGAAAACTGCTCTGAACCCACGCGCTGGTGGGCCGTCAACAACATTCTTCTAGTTTCATTACGGGGGAGTGCTATCATCATTCTTCTGGTGCCGTTGCAGGAGAAGGTTTGTTGTCATAAGCATTCATCTAGCTAACGCCAGAGATTGCAGGATCAACGATCACTGCCATTATGCCTTCCTTACTTGAGGGGCTACGGGGGTGGATTGCGGGCGGCCAACAGGGGCCTCCCCAGATTCCCAGCTTCACGGGCAGCAACTCGCACAACGCGCCGACATCGGTGTCTCCGACGGAGGCGGCATTGCAGGTGCCTCCGGCGTCTGCGCCGGTATTGGAGCTTAATGCACCCGTGTGTGGGAAGAATACACCGGCTGGCACCTCGGCAGCAAGCGGCCCCTCTGTCACTTGCACGCCCGCCGTTGGTGGTGCCTCGACATTAGCAGAGCTCGACGCCATCACGGTAACTAAGCCTCGGTCAATGACTTCATCTCCTTTCCTTTGACTGGGCATCCCTGATGCCCAACATGTTTTCGCAGGGCGCCGCCAACGTTCCATCCACTCTCCTGCACTTCGTGGACGGCGAGTTGATTGATGTCGCCAAGGCCAAAATCGTTGAACCGGGCAACCACGTGTTCCACAGTAATGCGATGCCACCCATCGTGTATAGGGTTCAACTAGTTCGGGTGCTGCGGGGCTTCGACGACTTGTTACCTCCGTATCGACCCCCTGGGGCGACGAAGATAATGTGATGACCCTCAGCGCCTGCTTAAACTGGTCCATGCTTTGTCCGAAGAGCCACATACGTTTGGGGGCGGGGGACACCACCCCACACACAACACCGCCAGTCGTGCCGGCGCTAAGCCATGGCAAGACCGCCGCAACGCTACCACCGTCAGCTGATCCGGACATGCATATGGCACAGGATCAGGACGATGACGACGGTATATTTTCCAACGTCGGTAAGTACATCAACGAACATGGGTACGATGACGAATTGTTGGGGCCTCCTTCTCAAGAACCCAACCCTGCAAAAGACGATCGCGATCTAGCTGGTACCGCGGAGAAACCCAATTACAACAAGCGTCGTCTGTTCAGTTCTCAGGAGACGCATCCAGCTTCCGCCTTCACCGAGACTCAAATAGTCGAGGTGTGAAATATTATCAGCCCCAACACACTCAAGAAGGTGGTCTCTGAGCAGAACTCGATCCCATTACAACAGAAGAAGCAGAAGGGACGGAAAATAAAAAACAACAAGGGTGCGAGCAAGCCGACACCGAGTACGATCCATGCTCAGGATGGGCCACCAATATCTAAGGACATCTCGAGGAGGGTGCATGTGGTGGGTAGGCCAATGCTACCGACTAATCTGCTCAATGCTGCAGCCGGTGCTATGCGGAGTCTGCATGACGGTGTTCTTTATATGGAGAAGCGGCGTCTCTCCGAGAATGATCTGTCATACCCGGTTTTCGTGGCCAAGATGCTAGAGGGCAAGGGCTTTGTCGATAGCACCATCGGGCGTATGATCGTCCTGCAGTTTGATGACATCTTCGCTATGCTTAACCTTTATCTGCTGCACTAGACCTTCATTCGGCTATTTTCGCTCAGTATGGATATGCGGACCATTAGAGACAAGACCCCGGACATCATGATAGTCGACCCCTTCTACATGCGTGCCAAGATCTTGGACAGCACTGGGGACTGGCAAGTCGCGAGTTCATACCTCGAAGGCGTCATTCTGGCGAACACAGATAAGGATAACTTCCTCGTGCCTTACTTTTCCGAGTAAGTCATCCCCTCATCGCCCCGTAACCTATGATTTCTTAGATTTCGATCATTCTTTTTTTTCTAACATTCCGTGTTTTGTGCAATGACACACATTGCACACTCATCCTCTTAAGCCCAAAATATTCCATGGCCACGTATTTCGACTCGGACCGTTAGTCGAATAAAGACAAGACAAATATCAAGAAAGTTCTTGATGATGCCCTCCCCGGCTACCCCAAATCTGGAGGCACCTTCAGGAGGCCAATTCGTAAGTACGGCAAGCAGGTGTTCACCCACGTAACAACATTCCCCTGCGTCAAGCAGCCGCCTGGCAGTCAAAAGGAGGCCTACTACGCCCTCCATCACATGCGGGCGGTCATACGGGACCAACATCACCGTATGCTACCAAATGATCTCGAAGAATGGGCCGCACGCTTGTCGGCAATCCACAACGAGGACATCAGACAAGAATTCTTTCGCATCAAGTCGGAGTTTGCAGAAATCATCTATCAAGATGTCCTTCCTAGATCGGGGCAGTTCTACCTCAACTCTCAACAGTGAAATAGACACAAAGCTACAAACGCAAGCTGATAACGACCTCACATTCATGACCATCACAAAAGACAGCGGCTTCATCCACGCTCCGGTCCCTGAGTCGAGTCGAAAGTATTGATGCTATGTAGTTCTGAAATATCGATTAGCTCGTCTTGTAATTAAACTTTAATGAACTTGTATGCCTCTTTAGTTTGGACAGTCGTTCAACTTATATGTAATCGATGCTATTTATTAGTAGGACCATGAATCGTGCTATTAATGTGTTGCTTTTCTCTTCCGATCCTTTTGTTGCATACTTATATATTGCTTATATATTATCTATGAATTGCTACTAACGTTTTGTTTGTCTAGTGCATAGAGATGCCATCGTATGTCGTGTACAAGGGTGAGGTTCCCGGAGTCTACGACAACTGGGAAGAGTGTTGGAGACAGTTTCAGCGTTTCAGCAGTAACAGTTACAAAGGGTACACCACTAGGGCATAGTCGGAA
Source organism: Hordeum vulgare subsp. vulgare (assembly GCF_904849725.1). NCBI lineage: Eukaryota > Viridiplantae > Streptophyta > Magnoliopsida > Poales > Poaceae > Hordeum > Hordeum vulgare. The sequence goes on along the minus strand of NC_058520.1, from coordinate 418,222,389 downwards.
GCTAGATACGCGCGCTATCTAGCGGGTGAGAGGAGGGAGCGGAGGAGGAACCGGATGAAGATCAGTTTCATCGCGATGATGCTCATCGTGACCGCAACCCTCTTCTATGTGATGGTAGTTTAGATGTCGACTTGTAATGTGAAGACAAACTCACTACTCGCGGTCTCGAGACTTGTAGTGTTCTAACTTTGTTCGGTATTTTGGATTCGGAGACTAATATGATGAATTGTATTCGGAGACTAATCTTATATTGTATTTGATAAATCTGCTGTTTATATGTTGTGTTGTTTATATTCTGTGATGTAATATATTTTGTAACCTGTGCAAATATTAGAAAAGCAAAAAAAATCCTAATATTCATAGTAGTGGAGCACCAAATTGCACTTTAGTGGCGCACATGAATAAACACACCAGTGGCGCATTATCTAAAAGTGCGCCATTAGTGTCTGGGATAGTAATGGCGCATCAGGTGGTGCGCCACTGTTATGTACATAAATAGTGGGGCACCAGGTGTGCGCCATTACTATTTATTAGTAGTGGCGTGGTAATAGTGGCGCACCTATAGTGCGCCATTAATAGCCAAAATAGGTGCGCCACTAGCAACCTTTTTTCTAGTAGTGAGGCTTGAGGTCCAAAAACCCTAAAACCCTCCAGAATATATAGGAGGAACCAAGGGGTGGTTGGCTTGCCTCCTACTCCAAGGAGGAGCTTCGGTCGAGGTAAGGAGGGAGGAGTCGTCCTCCTATTCGGTTAGGTGGAGGACTCCTTCCTATCTTGTCCACCTACTTTTTTTTCGTTTCCTTCTTTATTATTGCTTTGGCTGAAATAGCCTTATTGAGCTGGCCTCACCAGCCCAACAAGGGCTGGTGTGCCACCCATGGGCCTATTTGGTTCTCTCCCGGGTGGGTGGCCCCTCCCGGTAAACCCCGGAACCCATTCATCACTCCCGGTACTTTACCGGTAATGCTCGAAATATTTCTGGAACCCAAATGCACCAATTATATATATCAATCTTCGATTCCGGACCATTCTGGAGACACTCGTGACGTCCGAGATCTCATCCAGGAGTCCGAACAACAATCTGTTACCAACATCAATAATTCAACTACAGCAAAAACGTTAGCAAACCTTAAGTGTGTAGACCCTGCGGGTTCGAGAACTATGTAGACACGACCGAGACACTCTCCGGTCAATATCCAATAGCGGGACCTGGACGTCCATATTGGATCCTAAATATTCTAGGAATATCTTATCGGTTGAACCTCTATGTCAAGGATTCACACAATCATGTATATCATTCCCTTTGTCCTTCGGTATGTTACTTGCCTGAGATTTAATCGTCCGTATCGCCATCCCTATTTCAATCTCGTTACTGGCAAGTCTCCTTACTTGTTCCGTAATACAAGATGTCATGGCTAGCTCTTTAGTCACATTGCTTGCAAGGCTTGTTTGTGATGTTGTATTACCGAGTGGGCCCTGAGATACCTCTCGCTCGCATGAAGTGACAAATCCCAGTCTTAGTCCATGCTAACTCAACGGATACCTTCGGAGATGCCTGTAGAGTACCTTTATAGTCACCTAGTAACTTTGCAACGTTTGATACAGACAAGGCATTCCCCCGATGTAAGTGAGTTACATGATCTCAAGTTCATAGGAATGTATACTCGACATGCAGAAAACAATAGCAACAAAATGACACGATCTTATGCTACGTTTATAGATTGGGTCTTGTCCATCACATCATTCTCCTAATGATGTGATCCCGTCATTAGGTGAAAACACTTGTCTATGGCTAGGAAACCTTAACCATCCTTGACAAACAGTCTAGTTAACTAGAGGCTCACTAGGGACATTGTTTTCTCTATATATCCACACATGCATTTGTGCTTCCATTCATTACAATTAAAGCATAGATAATAAATGATTATCTTGAAACAGGAAATATAATAATAATAACTATTTTATTATTTCCTCCACGACATATTTCCAACACTATCAATGTAAGTCTTGACCGAAATGGTCACTATTTGTATCAAACGATATGTATGGATGTAAGACTCTTCTTATTCGGTTTCTTTGTGTTCGGTGAGCATTGATCTCTGGGATCACTGAGCACTTACATTCGGAGATCTCGACTTACAAGTCAGTGTACCCACATGGAGTCAGTGCGATATTCATCAATAAACTCTTGTCACTAGTCATGTGATTTGTACATCCACTTTCAAGAACACAATACGTGGTTTTGGGGTTGTCATCGTGCAGATGAATTAGTAATCCTTACCATCTCATATGCTTTAGAGTGAAGAATATGATATCAAAGTCATCAGACTTGAATTTCGTCACATGGTATAGAATTAAGACATAATGAGGACATGTGAAATGATAAACATTTCATCATGATTAGCTTGCGTCCTTTCAAGCAATTCTTCACGTCTCCAACAAATTATGTAGATGATGATATTCATTGGGAGACCTGACCAGTAGAAGTGATTAGTTTAATTTCTTCACCACCCATATCTGAAGGGGTGGCAAAGATTCCATCATCCCGCGAGCACCATAAGAGAATTGAGGAATAGTGCACATATTCATGTCCCTTGTTTCCCTCCATATGAGAACCATTAGTGCGAGTACGAGCTGAGTTTTGACCATATGAGGAATTTGATCCTTGTGAAGACTTTTGCCACTTCAGGAATTTAATCTCGGGTTCATGTTCTTAACTGGTGGTGACATGAGGACATTCAGCTGATGACTTTCCAAGCTGCTTTTGGGAACACAGATTTCCCACAAGGGTGGTCCATTCGTGTACTTAGTTCCAACATATCTAGCAAAATTTTCACCATTCTGATTTTTGAACATTTTACAATTGGAGTCAAGTGACCCATCAGAGGAATATGAAGTTTCACATGGAAAGCCAGATAGTGTAGATGGATCAACAGGAAGTCCTTTTGCAGCAACCCATGAGGTTTTGGGATACTTCACAAGTTTCCAGTATGATCCATCAGCATTCAATTTCCTCTCAAATGCAATATCCTTTTTCCTTGGATTTCTGTCCAGAATCTCCTTTTCAGCATATCTGAAAGGGTTTGATGCCCTTTGAGGATTTTGTAAATGCCCGTCACATACAATTCCTTGAACCCTGCATTTTCATAAGTGACATTTGTGGTTTCCTTAAGTGAGGAATTTGTAACGACAAATACAGTTGAAGAAGTTGTAGCAATATAAGCATTTGAACTTTCAGGTGAAGAATAATACATTCGCGTTCGATGCATTTCAAGCACAGTCGAATTAATTCTTCTTGAGCAGTACTTATCTGTTGAGCAAGCAAATAATCATTTTCACTTCAAAGATCATCATGAGATGCCCTTAGTTTCTCAAGATCTTGCTTTCTTTGAAGAAATTCATAAGAAAGCTTCTCATGATCAGCCAAGAGGGTGACATGACGATCCTCAAGACTATCAAACCTAGACTAAAGAATTTTGACATCATGAGTCAATATTTGAGTCCAACTCAGAACAGATCATCGCTTTTGTCTAGTAGTTTCTGAAGCTTTTCAAGAGCAGTTCGTTGTTTAGTGGCAATATTAGCAAGCTTGTATTAACTGGATTTTTGATAGTCATCAGGTTCACAGTCACTTGAGTCAGAAGAGGAAGTGTGGTTGTGTACCTTGGAACCTTTTGCCATGAAGCAATAGGTGAGAGCAACACTTGTAGGAAAAACCTTATAGGTAAGATCCTAGTAGTAGCGCTAGAATATGGCACGCGCTGCTGCTACTTAGCAGTAGCGTTGGATGTGCCAAGCGCTACTAGTCATGGCCTTAGAAGTAGCGCTTGATATGTACACAGCGATACTACTAAACGTGGCCCAACGAGGCCACCAACGGTAGCAGTAGTAGCAACGCGTGCTTGGGAAAAGCGCTACTGCTAAGTAGAATAACAGAAGTGCTCTTTGGGAATCAACGCTACTGCTATTGGCCCCACTTAGCAGTAGTGCTTTTCCAGAAAAAGCGCTACTGGTACGCGTGCTCCTGTGTCGGCTCCAAAATCTCCTAACTCTCCCTCCACACCTTTCCTCTCCTAATCTCCCCCATGATCTCTTGTGTCTCCACCGTCACCCGCCAAAGCCCTCCCTGCCCGTCCCTGTGCGCACCTTCGACTCCCCCTCCCCTGTAGCTCCAGTAAGCCCCAGCCCCGTCCTCCCAATGCCTCTATCCCTCGCGTCGGGCGCCCCCGCCCCCCCTCCCGATGTTATGGTGTAGGTAGAGATCAGGAGAATAAGAGGAGGAGGAGAAGAAGAAGAGGATAAGAAAAGGAAAAAGAAGAGGAGGAGAAGTAGAAGAAGAGGAGGAGGAGAAGAAAAGGAATAAGAAGAGGAGAATAAAAATATTTAGATATTTTTTATTTTTTTTCATTTAATTTCTATTGTTATTAGATTAGTGCTAGATTATTAGGGTTAGTTGTATCTAGAGTTAGGTTAGGGTTAGAATAAGAAGAAGGATGAACAAAAACAAGAAAATAAGAAGATAAGGAGAAGAAAAGAAGAAGAAGAATAAGAAGTGGAGGAGAGGAGAAGAAGAGGAAAAATAGAAGAAGTGGAGAAGTAGAAGGAGAGGAGAAGTAGAAGAAAAAGGGGAGAAGAAGAAGCGGAGAAGAAAAGAAGAAGAAGAAGAAGAAGAAGAAGAAGAAGAAGAAGAAGAAGAAAAGAAAGAAGAAGAGAAAGAGGAGAATAATACAATAAGAATAGGAAAAAGGAAAATAAGAAGAGGAGGAGAAGAAAAGAAGAAGAAGAAGGATAATAAGAAGAGGAGGAGAGGACAAGAAGAAGAAAAATAGAAGAAGAGGAGGAGAGGAAGAAGAGGAGAAGTAGAAGAAAAAGAGGAGAAGAAGAAGCGCGGAATAAAAGTAGAAGAATAAGAAGAAGAAGAAGAAGAAGAAGAAGGAGAAGAGAAGAAAAGGAAGAAGAAGAGGAGGAGAAGAAGAAATAGGTTAGCTAGTGTACTAGGTTAAATCTGTTTTTTTGTCATTTGGTTGGTATTGGTATTAATTTTTATTGCTAAGTTTGTGTTAATTCATCACATATTGTTTTGTCTTAATTAAGTATTCCGTTCGGTAATGTTGTTCGTTTCTGTCATGGTAACGCGAATGAAAAATATCATCAGTTTTGCCAGAATGTGCGAGTGGCCTATGTTTTCCCGGAATGTTGATTCATTTCCGTTCCGGCAAATTTCAGGCGCTCCATATGTCCACTTTTTAGAAAAGGCCATGCTGAAAACTTTCGTGAATTTCGGCATGACTTGTGCTAGAAACTAGGGCATATTGACTCCCCGGGAATTGTCGGAAAGGTGAATGAATCAACATTCCGACCAAATATAGTCCCCCTTTTATTATTCATGCTTCTTATTATATATAGATGTTCAATTCTTTAGATCTAGGGTCATGGTTGATGTGTACGCATTTGCAAACATGTTCCACAAATTATAAGTTAAATTACCACATTAAAATAGGAAATGTCAAACGATGATTATTGGGAGTCTGAATATTGCGACAACTATCGGGGTTTGTGTGACATGCCTCACTTGCGAGATGATAGGTTCTTTAGCATCAAGCTTGACGAGACCTTCGAAGTTTCTATGGTACGGAACAATGACAAGTGTTTTTCGTAATTAAGCATACATGACTTCTTTTCTTTGCTTCAACATGTAACTTCTATTTTGTACAATTCGACTAGTTCCTACCTTGCCATGGTAGAAGGTATGTGTTGGAGAGGCTCGGTTTCGAAGACCACGAGAGTATGGAGACGAGAAGAGCTAACCTGAGGACTATACATGGTCATACATTTCTGATCAACATAATGAATGCAGTTTATAACACAGAAATAGGGTGCCCAAATTGGGAAGATCTTTGCAAGGCATATGGATTTCAGGAGGGTATGGAAATAATATTCGAACTTCATCCTGAAGATAATATGCCAAGTAACATCAATATTTGGGTGGATGTCGATATGCTTCCTGTTTTACCTCCATGTAAGTTTGTCAACCATACTTGTCAAGTAATTTGCATTCTATATTTAAAAATTGTTGGTGTTCATCCATATACTAATTTTATTAAATTATAATTTACAACTTATTTCATTTCTTCTAGTGAATTACAGAAATTAATTGACACGACACACTACACATATGGATCACATCTAACTTGGAAGGAGAAGGATGTTCTTCTCTACTTTGTTGTTGGGGTCCTGGTTGGTAGGGAGAACTTCTCGTATAATTTTGGAACTGGCCCAAATTATACATTTTACATGCCACTAGTGCATAGGTTGAGGGCGGATGACATTCACCGAAATATGTTGGTTAGAGTTTGCTAATTAAGTACACTCTACTATTGCATAAATGGTGTTGATCACATTGTTAACTAGGTTATTGTTATGTTCTTCAACAACAACTGCCAAATGATGTAGTGCCTCTATGGATGCAAAAATTAAAAACCCGTTGAGGGCTGAGTTCGATGCTACATACTCGACTGACCTCAAATAAAAAGGCTCCAAATTAAAGCTTGGACAGAAATAAAGAAGGATCGCAAGCTACAAGTTGGAGACCGTTGGATCTCTGTGCTTCATCATGGAGACATAGGTGTTATTCTGTTTTATGACATTATACCTAGGAGCATGGACTAGGTCTTATCAGAGACAAGTTTTTCTGGTTTATATTAACTTGGCATGATGTATTTCTATTTTATGATGACTATTATGAAGTATTTCTATTTTATGAGATTCTAACTTGGTATATGATTAAGATGATGACGAGTTGTTAAATGAGTACGTGAAAGTGCGTTATATCGACTAGAGGGGGGTGAATAGGAGATTTATAAAATTTCATCACTGAGGAAATTCCTCACTCATGACTAACTTACAACGGAAACAGTAAAGGATCAGATGTGCAAAGTTTCACAACAGCAGTTTTTCATAGTGAAGAATGTGAAAATAGACTGCACTGTGAGCAGGCACGCAGAATACAAATGAGGATTAACTAACGTGAGGAATTTGGGGTTGAGGAAATTCAGAGAAAGTCTTCAACAAATTCTTCAAACAGTCGCAGTGAAAGTCATCAACACATAATACGAGGAAAGTAAGGAGTTGAGGAATTAGAACCCGTTTCTCAGTGAAGACAGTCGTTGATGACCCAGTTCCAACTGTTGTGACAGTCGTACATCTGGTTTGGAGCGGCTTGGTATTGAAACCAAAGGACACACAGTCCCGGGACACACAGTCCCTACCGTATTCTCCTTGAGCTAAGGACACACAGTCCTTGCCCAACACTCGTGGTAAGTCTTCAGGGCAGACTTCCAAACCCTCACAAACTTGATCACCCGGCGATCCACAATTGACTGCTGGAAAGCTCTAGACCATGACGCCTAACCGTCTGGAGGATGCACAGTCCTCAAAGGTAAAAGGCTTCAGTCCCACACAGGAACAACTTCTTAAGTGATGCTCAATCACTAGGTTTGGTTTGTGGTTTCGGTGTATGGTGTATTTCCTCACTGATGAATTACTCTCGAAGGCTCTGAGGAATTGGCTTGCTCTTATGACAAGTGTCAGTTTCTAACGGAGCAGCCAACCAGCTAGTGGTTGTGGAGGGTGGCTATTTATAGCCTGGGCGCATCCCGACATGATTTGACACTAATGCCCTTAAGTAATATAACTGTTGAAGTGGATAAGACCAGTGACTTGGCGTGGCTATCGAAACGGTCGGAACCCTCAACTGTGAGAGTCCTCATGTCACTTGTATTCCTCATTTGAGGCTTTTGGTAGGATTAGGCTTGGGTTGAGCATCATGAGGAAATTCATTCCATAGTGTAACTTCGACCCCCTTTAACAGTACGGTGTTCCTATTACTCGAATGCGAAGAAAGTAAAACAGAAAGTGTAAATCTTCATGCTTCAATTCTTCAAAGTGATTTTCTTCAGGAACCACCGGACTTCTCAATATCAGTATCTTCATGAGGAATATCAATTTCATCGCAGATTCCTCGCGATTCATTTCTTCAGCTTCAGACCAATCACTTCAACTGAAGACATATATTTTTAGGGGTCGATATTCTTCAAATATCTCAAACTCCTCAATGACTTATAGATCCTGTGTACACTCACAAACACATTAGATACTTAACCTATCAGTCTTCAAACCACCAAAATCACTAAGGGGCCCTAGATGCACTTACAATCTCCCCCTTTTTGGTGGTTGATGACAATTAGGTTAAGTCTTCAACAGGGATCAAAAATATGAAGTGTAAATACTCATTTGAGGAATTTGAAATCAAGATTCAGAGAGACTCCCCATGAAGATGTGCATATCTTGAGGATTTTGCTTTTTACAGCAAATGCACATTGATGATATATATCATGGAGATCTCCCCCTGAGTCTTGTAAATCATGCATACATGTAACATATCATATGAAGAATATGAAGATGCATGATGACAAATGGTATCTGACGAATTCGCACGCGTGCATTAAAACTTGAGGAATAAGCATGCGAAGAAAAATGTTCAAAAAGCGTCAGAGCACCATCGGGCTTAAGTTACAACTCATTACATAAAAACTTCAGAAGAGCCAAGAGTTTGTAACTTAAATATAGTTCATAAGCCCCAAAAATATCCCGCTTGAAGACTAACTCTCAAGTTTCTCCCCCTTTGTCATCAAGTGACAAAAAGGGACAAACTGAGGACTAGCACTCGTGAAGACTTCACTTCTTGGCGGTTGAGGAAGAGCCGTGATGCTTCTTGGGAGTAGTCTTCTTCCTTGGACTGGTAGCTGTTCTTCATCAGTTTCAGCAGTGAGGAATGAAGAAAAGGAGCTGTCTTCAAGGTCTGGCACTGGAATAGGCCTGAACTTCTTCTTGGGAGGCCACGACCATTCAAAGTCTCGCTCAAAGTCCATTTCTTCAAGCTCAGTATGAGTCTTCAGATGTGCAAGTGTAGCGCAGGTGCGATCGAAAACCTCATGCAGATAGTGATGGTTGAGCTTCACAGAGTTCTGTGTTTCAGTGAGGGTTTTCACAATGGCACCAAACTGGCGTTTGACCCATTTGTGGTTGCGATCCACCTTTTGGTGAAGACTGATGAGGAGCTCTCTGGTATTCATCACGCGAGGAGGAACGGGGCTTGCCGGACGAGTCTCAGTATCATCCCATGAAGAATAAGCTTCTAGCTCTCTGAATTGGCCATCAAGGGGCCTACTACCTTCGTCAATCACAGATTTGCCTTTTCCTTCAATGGACTCGAAAGTCTTCTTGTTGACCCGGATAGGAGGCATATAACCCATATGGTTTTGGAAATCAGCGTGGAAGTTGATGCCTGTCCTTGTCCTGATGAATCTCATGATCCATGGAGCATATATCTTGTGATCAAAAGGACACATAGCATTGTCGGCCAAAGTCCTCAAGAAGAAATCATGGATGTTGATAGGAATACCATGAATGATGTTGAATAGGATATTCTTCATGAGGCCTACAACATCTTCTTCATCATCATGGCCTTTGATCGGCGTGAGCACACAACAGAGGATTCTGTAGACAGACCTGGGTGTGTACTTGAGCTCGTGGACGAGGAAGGTTGTTCTCGGAGATTTTCCTTCAGCCAAAGGTTTCATGAGGACTTCCATCATTCCATCTGGCAGCTCACGCTCGCCATAAAGCTTCACATCCTCATCTGAGGGACTTGGTACGGGTAGTTCTCTGAGGAGTTCAGTAGCAGGAGCCTTGTAGTGAGTGTTTTGTGACATCCAGTCAAACACCCAAGTGTTAATGTCTTCAGGGTTGCCAGATATGTGAAGAGTGGCATAGAACTGAAGAATTAACTCGTTGTTCCAGTCAGATATGTTGGAGCACATTGGGAGTAAACCTGCATCATGGAGTACACTGAGGACTGGCTCCAGGCACGGTATTGCTTCAAGTTCAACATGAGGGATATGCCTGTGCTGGAATATCTTGTTTCGTCCACATAGCACAGAGGCATAGTAATTCATCTGAGTCCTAGTCGAAAACTTCAGATGCCTCATTTGAGGCTTGTCGTAGGGGTTCTCTCCAATGAAGTACATGCGTTCTTCGAAGAAATTTTCCTTTTGAAACTTTGGACGCTTGGAGAATGGGTGACGCTTAACTGGCTGAAGATTTTGCTGAGGAATAGGAGGGGAGACAACAATAGCAGTCTCTGGGTTGAGCACGACGAATGCATTGTCTTGGTCAGGTGCATTCTCCTCAGCATTTTCCTCAGGGTGAGGAATTTCAGCAGTTGGTACTTCAGGCTTTTGGTGAAGGGGTTCTCTTTTTGGCTTCCTTTTCAGCAGCCCTGGTTTTCTTCACGTCTGATGCAGACGGAGTCATCTTCTTCACCTTTGAAGCTTTTGGTGAAGGGGTTCTCTCTACAGATTCTTCAGCTGGTATTGAGGGACCAACTGGAACAGAGTCATCAGACTGCTTTGATGAAGCAGTTGGATCAGGGGCAGTCTCATCAGCTGGAGTTTCCATGATGATTTCTTCAATAGCTGGTTGATCAACACGGTGCTCTCGGTGTACTTCTCAGCTTGAGGAGTTTCATCATCATGAGGAGATTCATCTGTTGGCTCCTCAATCAAGGGCTGAGGAGTTGGTGCTGGGGGTGCGGCCTTCTTATTGTAGTCATCAGCAGCACTAGTGGCCAGCTTGATGAAATTGCTCTTGAGGCTTTTACGATCTGACAGCTTGGAGTACTTGTCAGTCAATTTCTTCAGCTCTGCCTGTGTTGACACCAGTGCATCAGGAGTCAATTTGTGGAGATTCTGCTTGAGGATTTTTTTTCCTTTTTAATCTTTGCAACTTTGGCCTGCCTGGCCTGCTGTTCTTTCCAGTTGGCTTCATTGATGAAAGTGGTCACCATGTGGCTGATGCCAGGCGGAAGCTTCCAATCATCAACTGGAGTGTTTGGGTCCTCATACCAGATGTTGATGTAGTCAAGGAGGACCTTGGGGTCCATTGCCAGAGGAATGGCACTGCCTGATGCTTGAGCTACTCTTTCCTGCTTGTTTCTAATGATGGCTTGCAGGGTTTTCATCATCAAATTCCTCACTTCCCTCTGATGCAGACGGGACGGTGATGATTTTGCTGGGGCTGGGCAGAGTTGCACGTTCAGCAGTTACCAAAGTCTTCGCAGGAGGTGTTGAAGACTTTGCCTCCGAGCTGGTTGCAGCTGGGAGTGAGGAGCTGGAGCTGGCGGTCATAGGCTTCATGACTTGCTTCTGTACTGGTTTCTCTTCAAGCTTTGGAGGTGGAGCTGAGGAGATTGGTACTGAGGGCTTTGGCACTAATGGTTTTGGTGTTGAAGGTTTTGGTGCTGAAGGTTTTGGTGTTGAAGGTTTTGGTGCTGAAGGTTTTGTGACTGAAGCCTGAGCAGACTTCTCTTGAGGCTTTGGAGCCCTTGGCTTTGATGTCACATACTACATTTGAGGAACTTCTGAGCCAGAGGTTTCGGCGGAAGAGGAAGTAGCAGCAGCTGAGGCAGCAGCTGAGGATTCATTGAATTTCCGCACTGCAGCTTCTGCCTGCTTTTTGAGCTTAGCCAGATGACTTTCCTTCTCATCTGGATAGTCATCAATAGTCATGAGGCTTGAGCGATGTGCTACTTGATGATCCTCAAGTGGGGCCCTTCTGCCAGGGGGCTTCAGAGCGAATTTCTTCGCATATTTGAGAGTCACAAACTTGTATTCCTTCCATTCCTTCGCCCATCGGCGTTCTATCTTCTGAAGCCGTATCTTTCTCTTGGCCATTATCTCATTTTCATCAGGCGTGCAATTGTCCAAGTAAATATCCTCAGGGATATCCACAGCTGTGTTTTGCTCAAGTTTCTTTCCTCCCTTCTGTTTTCTGTCTTCCTCCATTTTCTTCAGTTGAGGATTTTGCTAATGAGATTGAACTCTTGAGGATTCTGATGAGACTTGAAGATTTTCTTCCAGAAACGCTGCAAATGAGTTAATGTGATGAGAACCGAGAGATTCATCAGCTGACATGTGTGTTCCTGTGAACAGAGTATAGTTGCGAGGAATTTGGAGAGGTCATATGCGTTCTCAGATTTGAAGAAAATGAAAAAGTTTGACAGTTTGAGGAATATAACCAGTGGTTGAGGAATTTGCCTAAGCATACTGTTCTTGGGTTCCAGAGTTGTATAGATCCGAAAATTCGCACAATTGAGGAATCTCGTGAAAATCTAAGATGCTTAGCATAGTTCATCAATGATGTGGTGATAGGCAGTGTTTGAGGAATCAAGTGCTTTTCGTTTCTTGAGGAAAAACAGATTTCACATAGAAGATGTAAAAATTTAGATCTAACTTGCTTTAAAAATGGGATTTATTTACCCTGGAAGGTGCGCACGAAGAACACAGAAAGGTTTGTGTCGAGAAGCTCTTCGGTCGCGTGTCCAATGCACCCTAACCAGGTGATAGAGGACGTCTACGGCGTGGTTCCGGCGACGCAGAAGTCGAGGCAGTGAAGCTCTTCCTCACCGGCGACGAGACTACCAGCGATGGCGCTAGGGTTCGGTGGTGTATGCTGTGGCAGGAGAGCGATGGAGCGAAGAAGAGTATGCCGAGGGGGATAAGGACATATTTATAGCCAAAATTTACTGTTGGCGCGAGAATTTCGGACCAAACAGCCCCTGCCTCTATGTCTCCGCAGGACACGTGTAGCTCCCGAACGATGCGGTGGAGATAGTGGAGATCATGGTTATCCGATCGTGGGAAGTGGGGTTCAGTTACTGTGTATTAAAGAAACAATTTTTGAAGATTTGAGGATTTTCATTACAAAATCATCAGCTGACAAGGACGCAGTGAGGATTTTGAACAAAGTTTCAAGTAGAACGCATATGAAGAATTGAATAGACTGGATGAGTATAGCATAGAGGGAAAGTAGGGTCCGATCACATTCACTTAGCAGAAATATCAACTTGAAGAAATAGCAATAAGTGAATGTTGTTGAGGACTTGAAATCACAGTCTATCTAGTCAAAATGAAAGTCATCAAGTGTTTTTGAAGATTTTGTGATAAATCATCACAATGAAGAACATCTGTTTTGAAGAAAAACACATTTTGAGGGAATAGAACATTTGAAGAAAATCAACTTGAGGAATTTCGCATTGGGCGGTGGCGTGACCCACCATATAAGAATTGTTGATTACAGACACCGAGTACAATTGTCGTAGGGCCCTGAGAATCAATTTCTTCGTTAATTTCTTCACATTCAGAGTGACATTCTTCATTAGTTGAAGAAAATCGATTCATCATGTGTTGCACATCTAAGTCATCAACTTTGCATAAGTGTTAGGATGTGTGCATGTTTTTACAAAACATTTGAAGATTCTAAGATATTTAGCTCACACCGCAACTTGCAAAACCTTTTCTCATCCAAGGGCTTAGTGAATATATCTGCCAGTTGATTATCAGTCTTCACATAGTCGATGAGGATATTGCCCTTGAGGACATGGTCCCGAAGAAAATGATGACGAATCTGGATGTGCTTGGTCTTCGAGTGTTGTACTGGGTTGTATGCAATCTTGATAGCACTCTCTTTGTCACAGTAGAGAGGCACATTCTTCATGTTGATGCCGTAGTCCTTGAGGGTTTGCTTCATCCATATCAATTGAGCACAGCAAGAACCAGTAGCAATGTACTCAGCTTCGGCAATGGAGAGTGATACGCAGTTCTGCTTCTTTGAGGACCAACAAACTAGTGATCTTCCGAGGAAGTGGCACGTACCAGAAGTTGACTTGCGATCCACACGGTCACCAGCATAGTCTGAATCAGAATACCCTACCAGATGAAGATTGGAGCCCTTGGGATACCATAATCCTAGTGTGTGTGTGTGAGCTAAGTATCGAAGAATATGTTTCACAGCCTTATGGTGTGATTCCTTTGGTTTTGCTTGAAAACGTGCACACATGCAAACACTAAGCATTATATCTAGCCTAGATGCACATAGATACAATAAAGAGCCGATCGTAGAATGATATACCTGCTGATCGAAGTCTTTACCATTTTCATCAGTGCCGAGGTGGCCGTTGGTAGGCATTGGAGTCTTGGCACCTTTGCATTCATGCATGTCGAATTTCCTCAGAACATCCTTGAGGTATTTCTCTTGTGATATGAAGATTCCATTACTTCGTTGACGAATTTGAAGACCTAAGAAGAATTTCAGCTCCCCCATCATGGACATCTAATATTCTTCACTCATCATGTAGGCAAATTCATCACTGTATCGTTTGTCAGTACAACCAAATATGATATCATCGACATATATTTGACATACAAATAGCTCATTATCATAGGATTTTGTGAAAAGAGTTGGATCGAGTGAACCAGGTCTGAAGCCTTTCTTCATGAGGAATTCTTTCAATGTATCGTACCATGCCCGAGGGGCTTGCTTGAGACCATAAAGAGCCTTTTTGAGTCTGAAGACTTTGTTTGGATTCTTTGGATCCTCAAAACCTGGGGGCTGAGCAACATATACTTCTTCCTCAAGCTTACCATTGAGGAATGCACTTTTCACATCCATTTGATACAAAATGATGTTATGATGATTAGCATAAGCAAGTAGTATTCGAATAGCTTCAAGTCTAGCAACAGGTGCCAAAGTTTCATCGAAATCTATTCCTTCAACCTGGGTGTAGCCTTGGGCTACAAGTCGTGCCTTGTTCCTCACCACTTGACCGTCCTCATCTTGCTTGTTTCGGAAAATCCACTTGGTGCCGATGATGTTGTGCTTGCGAGGATCTGGTCGTTTGACGAGCTCCCATACGTCATTCAGCTTGAATTGAAGAAGTTCGTCTTGCATAGCTTGGATCCACTCCGGTTCCAGAAAAGCCTCAGCAACTTTTGAGGGTTATTTGATGGATACAAAGGAAAAATGCCCACAAAAGTTAACTAAGTGTGAAGCTTTTGAGAGAGTGAGAGGACCTGGTGCATTGATGTCGTTGAGGATTTTGTCAAGTTCTACTTCATTTGCAATCCTTGGATGAGCTGGTTGAGGATTTTGTCTGGGCTGAGGAAGTGGTGCTGGTGCAATTTCCTCAGGAGCATCTTCTTGATTTTTATCAGTGATGGGGATCGTTTCTTCACCAATTTCCTCAGTGGGGACAATGTCTTCAGTAGGCTTGAGCTTTATTGCTTCCTCAGGAGACAACTTATCTGGATCAGAAGGCAATTGCTCTCTTTGTGAGCCATTAGTTTCATCGAACCGCACATCTACAGTCTCAACAACTTTGTTGTGATAGTTGTTGAAGACTCTGTAAGTGTGCTAGTCCTTTCCATAACCGAGCATAAAACCTTCATGTGCCTTAGGTGCAAATTTTGAGCTATGTTGAGGATCTCTAATCCAGCATTTTGCACCGAAGACTTTGAAATAACTTACATTGGGTTTCTTGTCAGTGAGGAGTTCATATGAGGTATTCTTGAGGAATTCTGAAGATATACCCTGTTGATGATATGGCATGCAGTGTTGATTGCTTCAGGCCAAAAGCGACGAGGAGTCTGATATTCTTCAAGCATAGTTCTTGCCATTTCAACCAGAGTCCTGTTCTTCCTTTCGACGACACCATTCTGCTGAGGAGTATAAGGAGCAGATAATTCATGAGTAATACCAAGTTCATCAAGATAATCATCAAGACCAGTGTTTTTGAACTCAGTTCCATTATCACTCCTGATATGTTTGATCTTGATGCCAAAGTTCATGGAGGCCCTTGAAGAAAATCGTTTGAAGATTTCCTGCACTTCAGTTTTATACACTATGATATGCACCCAAGTATATCTGGAATAATCATCAACTATGACGAAGCCATATAATGATGCTGCATTGGTTAGTGTGGCATAGTGAATAGGTCCAAATAAATCCATATGAAGCAATTTGAATGGGCATGTAGTGGTCATGATAGTCTTAGAGGGATGCTTGGATCTGGTCATTTTCCCAGATTCACAAGCACCGCAGAGATGATCCTTGAGGAATTTGACCGATTCGATGTCGATGACATGCTTCTTCTTCGCGAGCGTGTACAAATTCCTCATGCCTGCATGACCTAGTCTTCGGTGCCACAAGCATCCTTCTGAGGTTTTTGCTAGTAAGCAAGTGATTGGTTGAGGACCTGTAGATAAATCAACAATGTACAAATCCCCTCCTCTTACACCTTCGAAGACTTTGGATCTGTCAGATTCCATGATGACTACACATCTATATCTACCAAAGATAACAATCATATCAAGATCACAAAGCATCGAGACTGACATAAGGTTAAAACCAAGGGATTCAACAAGCATCACTTTGTCCATATGCCTATCCTTGGAAATAGCCACTTTGCCAAGTCCCAATACCTTGCTTTTACCTTTGTCAGCATATGTGATTTGCTTCAGAGGTGATGGAGTTAGTGGCATATTCATCAGTAAGCTTTTATCACCAGTCATGTGATGTGTGCAGCCACTATCAAGAACCCACTCAGTATTCTTGGGCTTGTCATCCTTCGAACCTTTTGCCATGAAGCAATAGGTTGGAGTGAAGTCATCAGCATAGTCATCAATATGGATGGTGCAATCATTTTCTTCAAGATTGAAGATTGACTTGCTGACGAAAGTGGTTGCCAGTGCAAGACTAACCTGTCTGGATTCCGAGTCTTCATCAGAACACTCTTCTTCATCACATTCCTCTGATTCTGCCTCGGAGTCCATTTCCTTGCCAATAAGTGCCCGAGCCTTTCTGAAACTGGTCTTCTTGTGTGATGAGGGCTTTGAAGATGAGGATTTTGAAAATTTCTTCTTCTTCTTCGAGTCATCACAACTGTCATCCTTGTATTTCTTCTTCTTTGATTCCTTTCCCCAACGAGGACAATCAGCAATGTAATGACCTGATTTCTTGCACTTGTGACAGGTTCGTTTCTTGTGGTCCTCAGATGAAGATTCTGATTTCCTCATGTCTCTTCTTGAAGATTTACCGAACTGGCCACGTCGTGTAAATCTCTGGAATTTCCTCACGAGCATTGCAAGCTCGTGTCCAAATTCTTCAGGGTCACCAGTGCTGTCATCTGTGTCTTCTTCTTCAGATGAGGAAATTGCTCTAGCCTTCACTGCACGTGGTCTGGAATAGCTTGGTCCATATAGATCTCTCTTTTCTTCTAGCTGGAATTCATGAGTATTTAGCCTTTCAAGTATATTAGCTGGATCAAGCATCTTGTAGTCTGATCTTTCTTGAATCATGAGAACTAAAGTATCAAATGAAGAATCCAACGATCTCAACAGTTTCTTCACAACTTCGTGATGGGTGATGTCTCGAGCTCCCAGTGCTTGCAGTTCATTTGATATGTCAGTGAGGCGATCAATGGTGTCTTGGTAGCTTTCATCGTCATGTCTCTTGAATCGATCGAAGAGATTGCGAAGAATATCAACACGAGAGTCACGCTGGGTTGATACTCCTTCATTTACCTTGCACAATCTCTCCCAGATCAGTGTTGCAGAGCCCAACGCACTTACTCTTCCAAACCGGTCTGGGCTCAGATGGCCACAGATGATGTTCTTCGCTTGAGAATCGAGTTGCTTGAATTTCTTCACATCAGCCGCAGTGACACTAGCAGAGATGATGGGGACGCCAGGTTTCACAATATACCAGAGATCATTATCAATAGCTTGTAGATGCATTAGCATTTTGTTCTTCCAGAAGGGAAAGTTCTTTCCTTCGTAGGTAGGACATGCTGCAGTCACCTTAAACATGCCTGCGGTCGACATAACTAAAACTCCAGGTGGTTAAACCAAAATCACACAGAACAAGGGAGTACCTTGCTCAGATACCAATTGAAAGTGCGTTATATCGACTAGAGGGGGGGTAAATAGGAGATTTTTAGAATTTCATCACTGAGGAAATTCCTTTTGAGGAATTTCCTCACTGATGACTAACTTACAACGGAAACAGTAAAGGATCAGATGTGCAAAGTTTCACAACAGTAGTTTTTCAGAGTGAAGAATGTGAAAACAGATTGCACTGTGAGCAGGCACGTAGAATACAGATGAGGATTAACTAACGTGAGGAATTTGAGGTTGAGGAAATTCAGAGAAAGTCTTCAACAAATTCTTCAAACAGTCGCAGTGGAAGTCATCAACACATAATACAAGGAAAGTAAGGAGTTGAGGAATTAGAACCCGTTTCTCAGTGAAGACATTCGTTGATGACGCAGTTCCAACTACTGTGGCAGTCGTACATCTGGTTTGGAGCGTCTTGGTATTGAAACCAAAGGACACACAGTCCCGGGACACACAGTCCCTACCGTATTCTCCTTGAGCTAAGGACACACAGTCCTCTTCCAACACTCGTGGTAAGTTTTCAGGGCTGACTTCCAAACCCTCACAAACTTGGTCACCCGGCGATCCACAATTGACTGCTGGAAAGCTCTAGACCATGACGCCTAACCGTCTGGAGGATGCACAGTCCTCAAAGGTAAAAGGCTTCAGTCCCACACAGGAACAACTTCTTCAGTGATGCTCAATCACTAGGTTTGGTTTGTGGTTTCGGTGTATGGTGTATTTCCTCACTGATGAATTACTCTCGAAGGCTTTGAGGAATTGGGTTGCTCTTATGACAAGTGTCAGTTTCTAACGGGGCAGCCAACCAGCTAGTGGTTGTGGGGGATGGCTATTTATAGCCTGGGGGCATCCCGACATGATTTGACACTAATGCCCTTAAGTAATATGACCGTTGGAGTGGATAAGACTAGTGACTTGGCGTGGCTATCGAAACGGTCGGAACCCAGAGTCCTCATGTCACTCGTATTCCTCATTTGAGGCTTTTTGTAGGATTAGGATTGGGTTGGGCATCATGAGGAAATTCATTCCATAGTGTAACTTCGACCCCCTTTAACTATACGGTGTTCCTATTACTCGAATGCGAAGAGAGTAAAACAGAAAGTGTAAATCTTCATGCTTCAATTCTTCAGAGTGATTTTCTTCATGAACCACCGGACTTCTCAATATCAGTATCTTCATGAGGAATATCAATTTCATCGCAGATTCCTCGCGATTCATTTCTTCAGCTTCAGACCAATCTCTTCAGCTGAAGACATATATTTTTAGGGGTCGACATTCTTCAAATATCTCGAACTCCTCAATGACTTATAGATCGTGTGTACACTCACAAACACATTAGATACTTAACCTATAAGTCTTCAAACCACCAAAATCACTAAGGGGCACTAGATGCACTTACAGTACGTAATATGATGATGAGTTATATGACATGATATTTGTGCCATGACTTGTGTGTATTGCTATTTTCGAGATTTGATGATATTTGTGTTGGATAACGATATATGTGTTGGATAATAATGATGATGGTATAAATGATGAGACTACTTTATGTGTATGATATGATGAGAATGATTCATGTTTATTATGATACGATGAAACTACTATTTCGAGCATGCACAAATACATATAGGGGGCATAAATACGACGTGAATTAAATAATAAAAGCATGAATATTAGTAGTAGTGCTGGAATATTAGGAGTAGCATCGACCTAGGAGTAGTGCTTTACGTAATCCAACGCTACTGCTAATGTAGATACGAGTAGCGCTTTAATCCAGTAGTAATGCTAATAGGTTAGTTGTAGCGCGTTAGCAGTACCGCTGCCCCCATCGCTACAGCTAAGGGTAAAACCAGCGCTACTGGTAGGATTTCTCCTAGTAGTTCAAAGTCATCGTCCCAGTCATTAGTGTTGTTAATGTTGTCATTTTCTTCAAGGTCAAATATGGACTTGTTGACGAATGTGGTAGCAACGGCTAAGCTTGCCACACTAGACTCTAAATCCTCTTTAGATCCTTCCTCTTCATCACATTCTTCCTCAGAATCCATTTCCTTGCCAATAAGACCCCGAGCCTTTCTGGAACTGTTCTTCTTGTGCGATGAGGACTTTGAATATTAGGACTTTTTTAGATTTCTTCTTTTTCTTTGAGTCATCAAAACTGCCATCCTTTTATTTCTTCTTCTATGATTACTTCACCCAGCGAGGACAGTGAGCAATATAGTGGCCAAATTTCTTGCATTTATGGCAGGTTCTGTTCTTGTAGTCCTCATATGAACATTCTGATTTCCTCATATCTCTTCTTTAAGACTTTACGAACTGGCCTTGTCTCGAGAACTTCTGGAATTTCCTCACGAGCATAGAAAGTTCTTGATGAAGTTCCTCGGGATCGCCAAGGCTGCAATCAGAGTCTTCTTCTTCAAATGAGGAAACAACCTTTGCCTTCAGCGCACAAGGTCTTCGATAGCTTTATCCATAGAGGTATCTTTTTTAGCTTGTTGGAATTTGTGAGTATTGAGTCTCTCAAGAATATTAGCAGGATCTAGAGCCTTGTAGTCTCTTCGTTCTTGAATCATCAGAACCAATGTAACAAATGAAGAATCAAGAGATCTCACCAATTTCTTCACCACCTCATGATCAGTGATGTCTCTCGCTCCTAGAGCCTGTAGCTCATTGGAGATATCAGTGAGGCAATCGAAGGTTTGCTAGCAGCTTTCACTATCGAGTATTTTGAAGTGGTTGAAGAGATTGCGAAGAACATCAACTCGAGTCACGTTGAGTAGACACTCCTTCATTGACCTTGGATAACCTTTCCCAAACCTGCTTTGTAAAGCCCAAAGATCTCACTCTGCCATACTGACCTTTGCTCACATGGCCACAGATGATATTCTTCGCTTGAGAGTCGAGTTTCCTGAATCTCTTCACATCAGCAACATTGATTGTTTCAGACACAATGGGAACACATTTTTCCACAATTTACCAAAGACCGTTGTCAATTGCTTCAATGTGAATGCACATCTTGTTCTTCCAGTAGGGGTAGTCCGTCCCTTCAAAGGCAGGACAACCCGTAGTGACCTCAATCATACCTATGATCGACATAACTAAAACTCCACGTGGTTAAACCAAAATCACACAGAACAAGGGAGTAACTTTTTCTGATACCATTCAAAAGTGTGTTATATCGACTAGAGGGGGGTGTATAGGTGATTTTTATGAATTAATCATGAAGGAAATTCTTTCTAAGGAAAGTCATCGGCCACGAGCAGTGAGGAGCGGATTAAGTACTCACACAAGTGTGCACAAGAATGACAACATAGTCTTTAGTGTGAAACGAAACATTCGGTTTTCACAAGTAGCGTGTTCACGATATGCAGGTGAAGAATAAGTGAAATGAAGAATTTGTGGTGAGGAAATTGCGAAAGTCTTTAGTCAAATTCTTCTAACAGTAACGATCAATTTCACCAATGTGCAAGTGAGGAAATGAAAGGGTTGAGGAAATAGAACCAGGTGCTCGATGAAGATAGTGGTTTGATGACCGAGTTCCAGCTGTTGTGATAGTCGTACTTCTGGTTTGGAGCGGCTTGGTATTTAAACCAAAGGACACACAGTACTTACCGTATTCTCCTTGAGCTAAGGACACACAGTCCTCGCCCAATACTCGTGGTAACTCTTTAGGGAAGTCTTACAAACCGTCACAAACTTGGTCACCGAACGATCCACAATTTACTGCTGGATGGTCTAGACCATGACGCCTAACCATCTGGAGGATGCACAGTCCTCAAAGGTAACATGCGTCAGTTCCACATAAGAACAATCTCTTTAGTGATGCTCAATCACTTTGGGGTTTTTGGGTTTTGGTTTGGGTGTTTTGGGTTTTTCCTCACTGATCATTTTCTCTCAAAGTCTTCGAGGAATGGGTTGCTCTCAAATGACAAGTCTGAGTTTCTCTCGCGGAGCAGCTAACCCGCTAGTGGTTATGGGGGGCTATTTACAGCCTCAGAGCAGTCCCGACATGATTTGACATAAATGCCCCAATGATATGAACGTTATCTGGATAAGGTTGGGGACAGCTGGCGCGCGGCGCTGCAACGGTCGGAACATTTCAACTGTGAAAGTCCTGATGTCACTCATGTTCCTCACTGGTAGGTAATTGGCACTAGCAAAAACCTAACTCCTCAGTTAGAGAAAATTCCTCACAGACCAACAGATATTCGTCTATGTCACTGAAGAATTTGACTAAACAGTAAAATATTTCCAAAGTCTTCACTCGAAGGATTTGTATGAGTAGGCTTTGAGATGAACATCACTTTAAAATTTTCCATTAGTTTTACCTCAACCCTCTTTTATAGTGCGGCGGTCCGATGACTCAAAGACAGGAAATGAAACTATGAAAACAAAAGTCTTCACGCTTCAAAGTCCTTGTATCAATTTCATCACGGACACACCAGTTTCCCCACTTTCAAAGTCTTTGAGG
Source organism: Hordeum vulgare subsp. vulgare (assembly GCF_904849725.1). Classification (NCBI taxonomy): domain Eukaryota; kingdom Viridiplantae; phylum Streptophyta; class Magnoliopsida; order Poales; family Poaceae; genus Hordeum; species Hordeum vulgare. The sequence goes on along the minus strand of NC_058520.1, from coordinate 418,200,072 downwards.
AAATACCAAAGTCTTCAGCCGAAGACATACATTTTTAGGGGTTGATATTCTTCGAATAACTGAAACTCGTGAGCGACATATAGAGCCTATGTACACTCACAATAACATTAGTATCTTAACCTATAAATCTTCAATACACCAAAATCACTAAGGGGCACTAGATGCACTTACATCACCTTCTGTTCGAAATATTTACCATTTTTGTCAATGCAGAGGTGGTCATTGGTAGGCATTGGAATTTTTACACCTTTGTACTCTTGCATGTTGAATTTCATCAGGACATCCTCGAGGTATTTCTCTTGGGAGATTAAGATGCCATTGCATTATTGATGAATTTGTAGTCCTAGGAAGAATTTAAACTCCCCCATCAAGGACATTTGATATTATTCACCCATCATGTAGGGAAATTCGTCACTGTAACGTTTGTCACTCTAACCAAAGATAATATTATCTACATATATTTTTCACACAAATAGTTCATTCTCATAGGATTTTGTGAAAAGATTTGGATCAAGTGAACCGGCTTTGAAGCCTTTCTTCATGAGTAATTCCTTCAATGTGTCATACCACGCCCGAGGGGTTTACTTGAGGCCATAAAGAGCCTTGTTGAATCTGAAGACTTTGTCAGGATGCTTTCAGTTTTCAAAACCTAGGGGCTGAGCAACATATACTTCTCCCGCAAGCTTACCATTGAGGAACACACTTTTCACATCCATTTCATATAACGTGATATTGTGATGGTTAGCATAAGGGAGCAATATACGAATAGCTTCAAGTCTAGCAACATGTGCAAAAGTTTCATCAAAGTCATTTCCTTCAACTTGTGTGTAGCCTTATGCTACAAGTCATGCCTTGTTCCTCACTACCTGACCATCTTCGTGTTGCTTGTTTCCGTAGATCCACTTGGCACTGATGATATTGTGCTTGCAAGGATCAGAACACTTGAAAAGTTCCGACACATTGTTAAACTTTAATTGATGAAGTTCTTCTTGCATTGCTGGAATCCACTCAGGTTCCATGAAGGCTTCATCAACTTTTGAGGGTTCTGTGATAAAAACAAAGGAAGAGTGCCCACGAAAGTTAATTAAATGTGATGATTTTGAGCGAGTGAGGAGACCTGGTGCATTGATGTCATCGAGGATTTTGTCAGTTTGCACTTCATTTGCAATCCTTGGATGCGCAAGTTGAAGACTTTGATCAGGTTGAGGAATTTGATCACGAACAATTTCCTGAGTCGCACCATCCCGAATTTCTTCATTGTTTGGGATGACTTCTTCAACACGCAGTTATTCTTCAGTGGGAATGAGATCTTCAGTAGCCTTGAGCCTAATAGATTCCTCGTGAGGCATTTCATTGAGAACAGGAGACAGGTGCTCTCTTTGCGAGCCATTAGTTTCATCGAACCGCATATCTAAAGTTTCAAGAACTTTATTATGATAGTTGTTGAAGACTCTGTAGGTATGCGAGTCCTTTCCGTAACCAAGCGTAAAACCCTCATGTGATTTCGGTGCAAATTTTGAACTATGGTGAGGATCTCTAATCCAATATCTTGCACTAAAGACTTTGAAATAACTTACGTTGGGTTTCTTCTCAGTCAGATGTTGATATGAGGTCTTCTTGAGGAATTTGTGAAGATATACCCTGTTGATGATGTGGCAGGCAGTGTTGATTGCATCAGGCCAGAAGCAACGTGGAGTCTGATATTCTTCAAGCATAGTGTGAGCCATCTCAATAAGAGTCATGTTCTTGTGCTCTACGACACCATTCTGTTGAGGAGTATAAGGGGTAGATAGCTCATGAGTAATATTAAGTTCATCAAGATAGTCATCAAGACCAGTGTTCTTGAACTCTGTCCCATTGTCACTCCTGATATGCTTCATCTTGATGCTGAAGTTTGTCGAGTCCCTCAAGGAAAATAGTTTGAAGACTTCCTGCACTTTAGTTTTGTTCACCATAATATGCATCCAAGTGTAACGTGAATAATCATCAAGAGTGACAAAGCCATATAGAGAAGCTGCATTGGTTAGAGTAGCATAAAGACTAGGTCCAAAGAGATCCTTGTGAAGCAATTCAAAAGGATAGGTAGTGGTCATGATAGTCTTTGAGGGGTGCTTGGATCTGGTCTTCTTTACAGACTCACAAACCCCACACAGATGATCCTTGAGGCATTTGACACTTTCGATGCCAATGACATGCTTCATCTCCTCCACTCTGTGCAGATTCCTCACACCTGCATGAACAAGTCGTTGATGCCAGAGCCAGCCCTCTGAGGCTTTTGCAAGTAGACACATGGTGGGCTATGCACCTGTGGAGAAATCAACAACGTACAAGTCTCCTCTCCTAAAGCCTTCGAAGACTTTGGATTTGTCAGATTCCATGATGACTATGCAACGATATTTGCCAAAGATGACAATCATATCAAGATCACAAAGCACTGAGACAGACATGAGGTTAAACCCAAGGGATTCTACAAGCATGACTTCATCCATGTGCCGGTCCTTGGATATAGCCACCTTACCAAGGCCAATACCTTTCTTTTTTCCTTTGTCTACGCAGGTGATATGCTTGAGTGCTGATGGAGTTAATGGAATGTTCATCAATATACTATTGTCACCATTCATGTGATTTGTACTTCCACTGTCAAGAACCCACTCAGTGGTTTTGGGGTTGTCATCCTGCACATGAATTAGTACTACTTACCATCTCATATGCTTTAGAGTGAAGAATATGATATCAAATTCATCAGACTTGAATTTCATCACATACAGTAGAGTAAAGATAATATGAGGACATGTGAAATGATAATCATTTTATCATGATTAGCATGTGTCCTATCAAGCATTTCCTCGGGTCTCCAAAAAATTATTTAGAGGATCAAGTTCATCTGGAGACCTGACATGCATAAGAGGTTAGTTCAATTTCTTCTCCACATATATTTGAAGGGGTGGTAAAGAGTTCATTATCATGTGAGCACCATAAGAGAAATTTGGCATTCAAGCCAATACACTTAGTTTCAAAGGAGGGGGGATTAGTGTACTCGAATGAATATGCAGAGAAATTCTTCGAGGACTTATGAACATAGCAATTTGAGGAATAATGCACATATTCATGTTCCTTGTAATTTCCCTGCATATTAGAAGCATTAGCACGAGCATGAGCAGAATTTTGACCATATGAGGAATTTGATCCTCGTGAAGACTTTGGTCCACTTGAGGAACTTGAACTGGGGTTCCTGTTCTTCACGAGTGGTTTCATGAGGACATTCACCTAAAGACTTTCCAAGCTTCTTTTGGGAACCCATATTTTCCTCAAGGGTGGTCCATTCGTGCAGTTAGTTCCAACATATCAAGAAAATACTTAACCATTCTGATTTTTTGAATAGTTTATTGTTGGAGTCGAATGACTCATTAAAGGAATATGAAGTTTCACATGCAAAGCCTGACAATGTAGATGGATCGACATGAGGTCCTTTTGCAGCAAACCATGAGGTTTTGGGGAACTACCCAGGTTTCTAGTATGATCCATCAACATTTAATTTCCTCTCAAATGTAATACCCTCTTGTCACATCCCTGGATCCCTAACTAGGGTTTAGTATTTGTGCTCATGTTTTCTTCCATTGCATTCAAGAAATTGAAACGAACTCCAAAGAAGTGGTTAAACTCAAACCAAAAAACCCTAGCCACTTCTTAATCAAAGGACATTCATATCTTGTCAAAATCAATGAACCCAAAATGGCCTTCTTAAAAGTTCAATATTTCTGATAAATATTGAAAACAAATTATCAAGGGAGAAAACTGTTTTCAAATCACTTTTGGCATTTTATTTTGAACTAGCAAGTCTCTGAATTCAAACTTATATTTGAATTCAAAAATATATAGTTTTCAAAAATACTGAAAACTTTATGGGTGATTGGAAATATTCCAACTAACACCCCAACATTTTTCAAACTATTTTTAGTTTTCTTTTTGAAGCCAAAATAAATAGAAATCAATGTCAGCAAATAAAACAGAAACAGAAAAATGGAAAAATGCTATCCTATGCTTACCTGAAGCCCAGCCCACCTTACCTGTCGTCTTCCTCCCTACCAGTCGGAGTAGGAGGTGGCCGCCGCTCGATCCGGCACGCCCACACAGCTGGGTGCTTGCCTGGCCGCCGCGTCGCGCTGGCGAGGTCGGGGATAAGCTCCCCGAGGCATGCCCGAGCTCATCCGCTCCCCATTCTCCCCCATGTACCTCTCCTCTCGGCCGCCATTGGAGCCCGAGCAGAGCTCGAGCTCGCCGTCACTCTCACCTGCCTCCTTCCCTCCCGAGCCGCGCAGAAGTACCGCCAGGGTCCCCTGAAGCTTCCAAGCCATGAGCTCGACGCCGAGACGTAGTGAATCACCGAGAAGCCGTCGTCTTCCTCCTCGGATCGCCGACGTTCATCCCCGTCGTTCTTCCTCCTCAGGCCTGTCCCGATCCTACTTTAAACGCCACTGCACTCCTCGTGAGCTCAGGATCCTTTTCCCCCTATTTCCCCTCTCGATCCCGAGCCCTAGCACCTGATTCCACCGGAGCCCGACGATGACCGCTGTGGTAGCTCGTCGCCGATGGCTCTCCGGTGATCAGCTCGTTGATCTGAGGCTTGCAAACGCTTCAGCACGTTGTGTAGATGCCGTAGGAGCCTAGCCCCGCGCGTGAAGCCCCCTGTTTCGATGACCCCGATGACACCCGAGCTTCGACCGCCGGCAAGCTCGTCGCCGACGTCATCTCCGGCCAGATCAGCCCCGGTTCTATGCAGAAATGGAACAGCGGGTGAACGCTGGTCAGTCTGGTGCCCGCTGTCGTGCAAATGGTCGTCGGAATGAGATTTCCGAGCCCCTCCGCCGTTCTGGTAGTCCCCCGAGGCTCACCGCCGGCGAGGACGACCTCGCCGCCGGTGGATCTGCCCCGTGAGTCTCTGACAGGTGGGGCCAGCCTCTGGTTAATTAAGATTAGGATTAGTAAAAATAATTAATTAAATAAAAACATAAACAGTCACTCACATGTGGGTCCAGCCCTGATAATTAATCTATTAAGAGAAATTTAAACTAAAATCTGGCCAGAGTCACTGACCAGTGGGTCCCACTGGTCAGGTTTGACTTTCAACGGCCAGTTGGACCTGCTGATGCCATGCTGATGCAATAAGCTTTTTTTGATTTAAAAGAATTCCAGAAAATGCCCAAAACTTCTAAAAATCATAGAAAATAATCTGTAACTGCAATGAAAATAATTTATATATGAAAAAGTATCAGAAAAATCCAAGGAATCTGATTTTGATATGTTCAAACATGTTTGAAAATGTTAACTTCACCAAACAGATTAAATGATGATTAGGATAACCTCATTAAATAATTTGGAGTTGGAACTTGAAATCCATTTGAATCCCACTTCAAATATTATGACCAAACCATGATCAAGCACAACCAGCAACCTAACATACCATCATCACGCATGCCAAAACAAGATTACCTAAGCATCAGGCCGAATCAATTAAAAGGGTATTTGAAAATACCTTGTTTGAAGTGATATTTGAATCTTGATTCAAATCAACTTCAACTTAAGAAATGGTAGTCACATTAGCCTACCACCTTTCATTTTCATGCCATGCTCATGCATCATCTTGTTGCATATGATTGTTATTGATTGTTATTGTTCTCACCGGTAGGCCCCGCTCCTCCAGATTCCACCGAATATCCGACTGACAGATATTGTCCCTCTGCTGAGCAACAAGGCAAGCAACCATTTTGATCATCCCGATAAATCCCATGTTCTCGCTCCTGCTCTTCTTTCTTGCATTAGGGCAAATGCTTTCACTGCTTTTACTACGTTAGTTGAACCCACTTCCTTTGCATGACATGTCTTTGTCACAGTAAATAGCTGAACCTTGCAACCTAGCATACCTGGTAGATGCTTGAGCCATGATGTGCCTTATCCTGCTATGCATGCTATGCTTAGAGTTGTGTATGGTCTATCATCTGGGTGATGAACATAATTGTGAGAATGTGTTCAGTAAGTAAAGGTTGTGTGTTGAACCTGATTTGGTAAAGGTACAAGTGAAAGGCTATGTAGGAGTACATGGCGGGTTGTTTCATTGGAACCGTCCTTAGGAACTGAGTTTCGTGTATGTAATCCAAGACTAGATACTACCACACGTTGGGATAGTTAATTGACCCTCTCGACTTATTAATTGCTTAGTACTCGGTCCAGGAGTTGCAAGTAGTTTCTGGTGTTTATAGTCATGCTGGAGGCCGTGCGTAGCGCTGACCTTAGAGGTGGGCTATGATGCGGTAGGCAGTGGCACGGTGTACCAAGTGGCACCCGGATGGTGGGCTTGGGAACCGTGCGCACATCATTTGGGGCCGCGGCGGAAACCTCGACCGGACTTCCGTGCGGGTTACCCTGAGATAGGCGATAGACCTGGACTAAGTATTAGCGTGGTTAACGGTCGTGGCCGACTCCCTCGCTGGGCTTCCGCTTGAAGGTTGCCGAGGTGCATGACGTGCACATGGCGATAAGTGGCGAGAGCGTGTGTGAAGAAGTACACACCTGCAGGGTTATGATCTATTCGAATAGCCGCGTCCGCGGATACGGACTACTTGGAGACATATGTTGTTCATAAATAACTTTAATGGCTGCTCATAAAATTGTCAAGATAAGCGTGAGTGTCGTGGACGGAATTTCCGTATGGAGACGGAATGATTCCACGATGAAGTATTGTTGTGGTGTTAGTGGACTCGTGTGCGAGAAATCAAAGTTGTCAAAACTAATTTAAAAATGCAAGTTGTCTAGCCACGAGTCAAATCCTGGCTTTCGGCATGAAACCCCACAACTCCTTATTGATACATTGCATGAGTAGATAGCTTATCCTAAAGTCTTGCTGAATACTTTTGTACTCATGTTTGCTTAATAATTGTTGCAGAGGTTGTTAATGACCCTAATGGAGGGTTCTTCCTAGACATCGACGACGACGAGTAGCTGGTATCCCAGCTACGATCTGGCCCTATGATGGGCGTGTAGATAGGCAGGCCATGTGCCCTTGTCTTTCCTTCTGTCTGTACTCAGACAGCTTTACTCTTCCGCTGGTTTGTAAGAATTGTGTGTATGACTTGTGATGATGGGTCGTGAGACCCCTACCTTGTAATATTATGTGTGTGGCTCTTCCGAGCCTTCTAAATAAAGTTTATATGTTTATGGTTATGTTGTGATGCCATCAATGTATCTATACATACCGGTATGCCATGCGTACGTGTGTTGTACTTGATATGTATGGGGTTCGATTACCTAGCCGTAGGCTTTAGTAGCATTCCTTACAGGGAAATGCCCCTTTGTGATCCAACGAGCCATGGTAGTTCGCTTCTACTCCGGACACATTGGTTGACCGGCATGTGTCCTTCTTAGCTGTTGTGTCTGTCCCCGTTGGGGAAATGTCACGCGATGTAATGGAGTCCTTGTAGCTTGCTACGACTCGTCTACGTTCGCTGGTGACCGACACCTGCTTTGCCGGGTCATGTATGCATGTCCGTGTGCGGAACTGCCGCTTTGGTTTATGACTAGACATGTCGATCCGGGTTCTTTGTCATTGGATTACTAGCGACACAATTGCATACGTGAGTCAAAAGGCGCAAATGGTCCCGGCTAAGGTAGGGCTGCCGCCGTGGGGATAATCGTGCGTGAGACTGCAAAGAGATGCGATGTGTTACAGGCTGGATTCCGATGGCTTAGGATCGGGGTCCCGACACCTCTTTCCTAGGGTTTCTGTTCAGAATGTGCTTTTTGAGCACATCGCAAAGGTTTGACGTCCTTTGAGGCTTTTGTATATGCCTATCACATACAATTCCTTCAACTGTGCATTTTCGTCAGTGACATTTATGGTTTCCTCAAGTTGGGAATTTGTGATCATTGATACATTTGAAGAATTTGTAGCAATATAAGAATTTGAACTTTTAGGTGAAGAATTGGCAGATTCACGTTCGATGCATTTTATGGATGGTGGTATTAATTCTTCCTGAGAGGTACTAATTTGTTGAGCAAGCAAAGAATCATTTTCAGTTCAAAGATCATCATGATACACCCTTAGTTTCTCAAGATCTTGCTTTCTATGAAGAAATTTATAAGAAAGCTTCTCATGATCACCCTAGAGAGTTTCATGATGTTCGTGAAGACTATCAAACTTGGACTAAAGAGTTTGAACATCATCAGTCCGGGTTTGAGTCCGATATATTTCCTCGTTCAAAAAGTCAGGACTTTTGTCTTACAGTTTTTGAAGCTTTTCAAGAGCATTTTGTTGCGTAGTGTTGATGTCTACACACGCTTCTATGCTTGTAGACTATGTTGGGCCTCCAAGTGCAGAGGTTTGTAGGACAACATCAATTTCCCTCAAGTGGATGACCTAAGGTTTATCGAACTCTTGGAAGTAGAGGTTGAAGATGGTCTCTCTCAGGCAACCCTGCAATTAAGAAACAAGAAGTCTCTTGTGTCCCTAACACATCTAATACAATGGTAAATTGTATAGGTGCACTAGTTCAATGATGAGATGGTAAAATATGGGTGATAGGTGTGGCAAAGAAAGGTAATATAAATCTGTAATAAAAATTACAGCAAGGTAGCAAGTGACAAAAGTGAGCATAAATGGTATAACATTGGTGAGAAACAAGGCCTAGGCGTCATACTTTCACAAGTGGCAACTCCCAACAACATTAACATAGTCTAATCACATGATATTTCCACTAAAACATGCAATGGTGACGTACTCAAAGGTCATTCCTTTGTGATCAAGAGAGGACGAGAATTATGTAGGGCTACAAAAGTACACCTCAGAGTTCGTAGTTCTCATCTATGGATTTCCCAATGTCACCGCAGCCATCCAAAGATAGTACCACAATCACCACAACACATTTCAAGGATAGTCAAAGACAAGCACCCAGAGACTCTCAATCTTCAATCAATTCACAAAATAGGAAATCACTCATGAAAATATTGTTCTAATCCATGTCCAATAGACCACTGTCACCATGGTCTCGGGGAGTATACTAGATAAGATCAAGTGAGTACATCAATACAATACATAGAAGAAGGGGAAACATCATGGGATGACCCTAGGTTAACATAGCCTATGATCACAATCAAGATCACATCATGGTAGAGAGAATTAACCACATAGCTACTGTAGAAGACCTCAACGTCGAGGAGGAACTACTCCCGCTTCATGGAGGGAGGAAGTAACGTCGATGGAGATGAATACGAGGGCACTTCCCCATCCTGGCAGGGTGCCGACACAGGAATTCTGGTCCCTCGAAACTTGTTGGCGATGGCGGCAGAGATCGGAATTGCTTCTGGAGAAAAGGGTTCCGGAATGAGGGTTTCCTCCATGGGGGTCAAAATAGGAGCCAAGGTAGGGCACCAGAGGGAGTGGGCCCCACCCAGGCAGTCTCCCTGCGCGGCCAGGGGGCAGGCCGCGCCACCAGGGCGCCTATGGGCCTGGTGACCCCCTCAGGTCCTCCTTCGGCTGTCTGGAGTCTTCTGGAATGTTGATTTTTATACATTTTTGTGGAATTTTTCGGGCAGTGTAAATATGTGTATAAACCTGCAATTCACAAACATCGACAGACAGAAACTAGCACTGGGCGCACTGAGTTAGTAGGTTAGTCCAAGTATGTTGAAAAAGGTATGAAAAGTTACAAAACACATAGCAATATCACCCAAAACTTGCATGGAGCAAGCAGAAATTAGAGATACGTTTGGGACGTATCAACATCCCTAAGCTTAATTCCTGCTCGTCCTCGAGTAGGTAAATGATAACATGCATAATTTCTATGGTGACATTCTAACAGACATATAAGAACTCAAAAGTAAAGCAAGTAAGATAAGCAATTCAAGTCAAGACAATAACAAGCAAGAGTCTATATCTACTATTGAAACTAGCAAAGTAAGAACATAACGGTGCAAGAGCTCGCGCTGTCCGTTACTCGAATGTCTCCAAATGGTTTTTGCGTGCAAGAAGTGGGAGCTGGTTTTACACCATAAAAAATATATAGTTTAATTGAGAACCGAGTCTACTGAAACTTCACATTTTGTCTCCTTCGGAATCTTATCCCGAGACCACTAGTCAGGCACAAGTCAAAATGATCCTCCCCCTTTCGACTTTGAGCACTCATGAAATGGATGAGCACGAGCAAGATATATTGGCCCTTAGGATGGCAAAGAGAATAATGATGGGGAAGGAAGAAAAAAAATGTGTGAAAGGCTCACATCAATGGGGACAATCATAGGCGAGAGAAAGCCAAACGATAGATATGATGTGAGGAGTAGGGATTGCCATGCAACGGATGCACATATGATCTAAGGTAAGCTCTCCAATGGAACTAGTGGGGGTGCATCCAACTTGCTTGCTCATGAAGACCTACATCTCATTTGAGGAGGCTCATAATTGGAATATACAAGCCAAGTTCTATAGTGTATGGGTCCCCGCATAGTTATGCATGAATGATAATCTCTATGGAGTACAAAAATGATAATGGAGTACGAGTGTGGATCTTTCGAATGGAATTGTAGTGTTTCCCCTTCCTCTCTTTTTTCTTTTTTTTTCTTTTTTTGTATTTTTGTGGCCTCTTTGGCTCTTTCTATTTTTCTCTCATTTTTCCTCTTTGGGATCTTTTAATTTGTCCTCTTTTGGGATCTTTTGTTTTGACCTCTTTGGGATCTTTTCCTCACTTAAGGGCAACACTCTATATTTTACAAGAATATAGAAGATCTTCACACATTATAAGAAGTACTCAACATAAAGAAAGATGGAAACTATCATGATGTATGCAAATGTATGCCTCTGCTAGTGTAGCATGATATGCAATTAATGATACTAGCGCGTCATGTAGCAATGATAAGGGCAAGGCCTGATAACCCACAAGTATAGGGGATCAATTGTAGCCTTTCTCGATAAGTAAGAGTGTTGAACCCAACGAGGAGCTAAAGGTAGGACAAATATTCCCTCAAGTTCTATCGACCACCGATACAACTCTAAGCACACTTTATGTTCGCTTTACCTAGAACAAGTATGAAACTAGAAGTACTTTGTAGGAGTGATAGGATAGGCTTGCAAGAAAGTAAAGAACACGTAAATAAAACTAGGGGATGGTTATACAAAGAAACAACTACGAGTGTCTAACGACTGTGGAAAAGTGGTGGTAGGAGTTGCGGAATTGTCCCTAAGCAATTGACTACATTACTAGATCGATAGCAAGTATCATGTGGGAGAGGCCTCTCCTAGCATGTCATCCCTTACTTGGAATTCTATGCACTTATGATTAGAACTATTAGCAAGCGTCTGCAACTACTAACGTTCATTAAGGTATAACCCTACCATAGCAATAAGATATATTGGTCCCCTTCAATCCCATATGCATCAATTTCTATGCTTGATTTGAAGCTTCTGTCACTCTAGCCTGCAAATACATAGTCCTATCAACATACAACTAACCCTATGGTGTGATCCACGCGCGCGATCATATGCTGGGCACCAAAGGACAGCAACATAACCACATGCAAATTAAACTAATCATAGCAATTCATCAATCACCGATAGGACAACGATAATCTACTCAGACATCATAGGATAGCAACACATCATTGGATTATAATATGTAGCATAAAGCACCATGTTCAAGTAGAGGGTACAGCAGGTTGCGGGAGAGTGAACCGCTGAATATAGATGGGGGAAGATGATGGAGATGTTGGTGAAGATGACGGAGGTGTTGGTGTACATCGCCGTCACACGATGATGTCCCGGGCGGCGTTCCGGCGCCGCCGGGAGAGAGGGGGAGAGAGCCCCCCTCCTTCTTCTTCTTCCTTGACCTCCTCCCTAGATGGGAGAAGGGTTTCCCCTCTGGTCCATGGTCTCCATGGCGGCGGAGGGGCGAGAGCCCCTCCGAGATTGGATCTCTCTCTCTCTGTGTCCTTCTGTGTCTGCGCTCCTAGATTCTGCGTTTCACCATTTGTTAAATTCCCGAAGATCCGTAACTCCAATTGGGCTGAAATTTTAACACGATTTTCTTCCAGATATTATCTTTCTTGCGGCGAAAGAAGGGCACAAGCCTGCCAGCCGCAGGCCCACCCCCTGGTTGTGGCTGGTGGGCTTGTGGGCACTCCGTGCACCGTCTCGCGTTGATTCTTCTTCCCAAAAATCATAAATGTTGCAAAAAAAATGCCCGTAAATTTTTATTGCGTTTGGAATTTGTTTGGTATGGACATTCTGTGAAACAAAAAACATGCAACAAACAGGAACTGACACTGGGCACTGGATCAATATGTTAGTCCCAAAAATAGTATAAAAAGTTGTCAAAAGTATATGAAAGTTGTAGAATATTGGCATGAAACAATCAAAAATTATAGATACGACGGAGACGTATCAGCATCCCCAAGCTTAATTCCTGCTCGTCCTCGAGTAGTTAAATGATAAAAAAGATAATTTTGATGTGGAATGCTACCTAGCATAATCTTGATCATATAATCTAATCATGGAATGAATAGTAAAACACGAGTGATTCGAAGCAATAGTCTATCATTTGACATAAAGACAATAATATTTCAAGCATACTAACAAAGCAACCATGTCTTCTCAAAATATCATGGCCAAAGAAAGTTATCCCTACAAAATCATATAGTCTGACTATGCTCCATCTTCCCCACACAACGTATTTAAATCATGCACAACCCCGGTTTTAGCCAAGCAATTGTTTCATACTTTAGTGTTCTCAAACCTTTTCAACTTTCATGCAATACATGAGCGTGAGCCATGGACATAGCACTATAGGTGGAATAGAATATGGTGGTCATGGAGAAGACAAAAAAAAGGAGGAGATAGTCTCACATGAACTAGGCGTATCAACGGGCTATGGAGATGCCCATCAATAGATATAAATGTATGAAAGCTCACAAAAGAAACTAGTGGGTGTGCACCCAACTTGCTTGCTCACGAAGACCTAGGGCAATTTTGAGGAAGCCCATCATTGGAATATACATGCCAAGCTATATAATGAAAATTTCCCACTAGTATATGGAAGTGACAACATAGGAGACTCTCTGTCATGAAGATCATAGTGCTACTTCAAGCACAAGTGTGGAAATAGGATAGTAGCAATTGTCCCTTCTCTCTTTTCTCTCATTTTTTTTGTGGGCTCTTTGGCCTCTTTTTTTATTTTTATATATTTTTTTATTTTGGTGGGCATCTTTGGCCTCTTTTTTGTAAATGGGCTTCGGTGGCCTCTTTTATTTCCTCACATGGGACAGTGCTCTATTAATAATGATCATCACACTTACAACTCAATGCTTAGAGCAATGATGACTCTATATGAAATGCCTTCGGTAGTGTACCATGACAATGATCTAGCATAACAATGACATAAAAAAACGGACAAGCCATGGAAACATCATGCTAGCTATCTTACGATCATGCAATGGCAATATGGAAGTGGTGGCACATGTCATGAGACGGAACGGTGGTAGTTGCATGGCAATATATCTTGGAATGGCTATGAAAATGCCATAATAGGTAGGTATGGTGGCTGTTTTGAGGGTGGCTATATGTTGGGTGTAATGCACCGGCGAAAGTTGCGCGGTACTAAAGAGGCTAGCTATGGTGGAAGGGTGAGAGTGCGTATAATCCATGGACTCAACATTAGTCATAAAGAACTCACATACTTATTGCAAAAGTCTACTAGTCATCGAAACAAGGTACTACACGCATGCTCCTAGGGGAAAGGTTGGTAGGAGTTAACCATCGCGCGATCCCGACCTCCACACAAAGGATGACAATCACTAAATAAATCATGCTCCGACTTCATCACATAACGGTTCACCATACATGCATGCTACGGGAATAACAAACCTTAACACAAGTATTTCTAAAAATACACAATTACTCACTAGCATGACTCTAATATCACATATTCATGTCGCAAAACTGTTGCAAGGAATCAAACATATCATAATCAGTGATCTGCAAGTTTTATGTAGGATTTTATGACTAACCATGTGAATGAACAACTCATGTTAACTCTCTAAATAGGTATAAGTGAAGCATGAGAGTTTAATTATTTCTACAAAAGATATGCCCCGCTATAACAAATATAAGTGAAGCAAAAGAGCATTCTACAAATGGCGGTTTTCTGTGTGTAGGGAAACAGGCAATCCAAACTTCAAAAGATATAAGTGAAGCACAAGAAGCATTCTATAAAGCCAACCAAGGACTATCTCATACCAGCATGGTGCATAAAAGAAAAAGGAAAAATAAACACAAAAGACACTCCAAGCATTTGCACATATCATGTGACGAATTAAAATATAGCTCCGAGTAAAATTACCGATAGATTGTAGACGAAAGAGGGGACGCCTTCTGGGGCATCCCCAAGCTTAGGCTCTTGCCTCTCCTTATTCCTTCATCCATCATGCTCTCACCCAAAACTTGAAAACTTCAATCACACAAAACTCAACAAAACTTCGTGAGATCCGTTAGTACAATAAAATAAATCACCACTTCAAGTACTGTTGTGAACTCATTCTAAATTCATATTAGCATTATATCTACTGTAATCCAACTTCACCATGGTTCATACCCCCCGATACTACCCATAGATTCATCAAAATAAGAAAACAATGCATAGAAAACAGAATCTGTCAAAACAGAACAGTCTGTAGCAATCTGTATATTCCGTATACTTCTGATATCTCAAAAAATCTGAAAACTTAAGAACGTTTGGAAAATTTGCATACCAATCAGCAGAAAAAAGAATCAACTCAAAATATCTTCCATAATAAAAACTACAATTAATTTCGTGAGCAGAAAGTTTCTGTCTTTTCTCAGCGTGATCAAACAACTATTACCCAAACTAATCTTAAAGGCTTTACTTGGCACATTATTTTTAAAAACACAAAGGAATTGTACAAGGGGATAATTATTTTTGTGAGAAACTTCCATGAAAAATTCTACATTGTTTCCATGAGCATGAACACAAGTGTTCAAGGTCGACCCTCCCTTCCGCAATGCATCACCTTTCAATCGCTTCTCTTTTTGAAAAAGTTTTAAGTTCCCCTCTATATTTTTGTTGTTTTTAAACTAAATAAAAGCACTCAACAGAAATAAATGACTCTCTAAAACTTCCGGGTTGTCTCCTAGGCAGCGCTTTCTTTAAAGCCATTAAGCTAGGCATAAAGTGCTCAAGTAATGGATCCACCCGGATCCCAAGGTATATCAAAGCCAATTTTAATTAGCAATGATTCGAAATTTAGTAGTGAGCACAAGGTAACATATATCAAGCAATGACCAAGTATAACTCTCTTCCTATGCATTGGCATATCATAAAATAACAATTCATGCACACCAAGTAAAGGCCAATACATAGCATAAGCAGTTTCTTGCAATTTTATCGTATTGGAAACATAGAGAGCTGGAGATGTAGTTCCTCTCTCATAATAATTGCAAGTAGGAGCAGCAAGCACATGCATATTATATTCATCAAAATCATCATGTGTAACATAAGGAACTATATCTAGTTCATCTTCATAAGCATCATTCATATTGCCATCATGGCCACAAGCATAGCAAGGATCAAGTTCATCAAAAAGGGATATTTCAAAAGAATCCAAGGGATCATAGCATTCATTCTTCGGTAAGAATGAAGGTAAATTAAATAATGTATGAGTAGAAGAGTTACTCTCATTATAAGGTGGACACGGGTAGCTAGTCCGCTCTTCCTCCTTTTGTTCTTCGCTCTCCTCTTCATCTTTTTCATCTAATGAGCTCACAATTTCAGCACTTTCTTCTTCCATAGTTTCATGCAAAATAATAGTCTCTTCTTGGCAGCATAGAATTTCTCCTTAAATCTTTCAATATGGGCATTATATTCATAATTAGTATAACAATAACGAAGCATAGCCAAATTTTCCGATCGGTAAGGAGCATCATCATTATCATCACAACCTTTAAACACAGCCTCAATTTCATAAGCACCCATAAAAGCAACAAACTCTTCTATTTTCTTCACATCATAGTAATCATATATACCATTAGCATAAGAAGCCAAGGTTCTATGATCATTAAATTCACAAGAAAAGGAAAGGTGTGGAGCCTTCATGCTAGAGCAACAAGTAACACCATATCTCTTGCATCGTTCCCAAGCATACCATTTCAACAAATGGATTTGATCCCATAAAAGTTTCCCATTTTGAGTCAAGCGATAATCGCTAAAGTATTCACGTTGATCGAACGTATATCCCATTATCTCTACTATTAAAGGGGGATCTGCAGTCTGTCATGATGGTTCGACCACGACAGATCCCCTCGTTAGCACTTCCACCGTTAATAGTTCCATCGATTTTTTTCATCCCTCCAAAAACCAATCAATTAAATATAAAAAAAACCGGTTCACAACCTCCCCTGCAATCACCACCTCCCCTTCGCAGGCATAATAGAAAGAAAAAAGAAAAGCCACGATATAAAGAAAACGGCCACGATCAGGAACCCACCTCCCACGCCCAACCCCCTCGCTCCTCCCAATCCCATATCTCTCCGAAGAAAAATTGCCACCGTCGTCCCTCGTGATAGCCACTCCCAGATCTCCCCTCGGAGCTTGATCTCGGTCCTCCTCCGCCATGCGCCCGCCTCCTCCCACGACTGTGGCGCGAGGTTCTCCTCCTCCTCGCTCACAATCCACATGCCCGCCGCGCCGGCATAGGCGCCGACGCCGATGACTCCGGCGGCCGGCGCCCACCCTCCTATAGAAGAATATAAAAGGCCAAAACAGAGGTACGAACCCTATAGAAGAATTCCCCCACTCATGTGTAAGCGGCGGCGCCATCCTCGATCGCGGTAGATGTGCTCGCGCTTCCTTCTCGTCCTGGATCCCATTCTCCTCACGCCTGACGTACTCACTTTTTCCATGGCGTGGCGCACTAGCTGTTGGATGGGGCGCAGGTGCGCTTGTCCGGACGGACGGAGCTGAATCGAATCATGCAGCAGGTGCGGCTACGAGCTGCGCGAGACTTGGACAGTATTTGATTCGTTTCTGTATAAGCAGTAGATGGATCGTTGCTGTTCAACTTGGTCCTGCTGCGTACTTGTTGCTGCACGCTGAATCGAATCATGCAGCAGGTGCGGCTGCGGGCTGCGCGAGACTTGGACAGTATTTGATCCGTTTCTGTATAAGCAATAGATGAATCATTGTTGTTCAACTTGGTCCTGCTGCGTTCTTGTTGCTGCACTATTTTAATATTTTTGGGACATTTTCGTTCAAAATTCGCTCACTTTTCGTTCAGGAATTCAAAATCTGGATGGTGCTTTCCGTCCGGAATTTTCTGATTTTTTCCGAAAAGCCGAATTTCGCCAATTTCGTTCTGGGGCGGTATATTTTCCATAACGAAATCCAAAAGCCTGTCCGGCACCCACCCTCCTACCACTCGAGCACCGCCCATGCATAGACGCTGCCATCAGCCGCGTCATCGAGGTCGATTCCCTGGACCAACCCTTGCCCTCGTTTGCATCGGTGGCTCCGCCAGTCTCGATGGGATCATTTACTCGATCTCGATCATCGGGCTCTTCTCCGACGAGTACGGCAGTGGTGCCTCGTCCGAGTCTTTGGTCGACGCCATCCTGCCTCCTCTCTCTGTGTTGGCGCCCATGCCGTACTCCGAATGTTCTTCAACTAAAGCAACTGATTGCCACCCCCTCTGGCAGCGAAGGTTGTCATCCCCTCTGTCTCTCATTTTTTTACATCCTTGTCATAATGCTGCCGTGTGTTGCTATTGTTTCATTAATGAAGTGACATGATGTTGTTGTATGAATAAAAGTGAGCTGCTGATTTTTGAATAAAACTGACTTGTTTGTAGATTCTTCTATGGGCAGAAGAAAGATCGAATTGACCTTGTGCTTTGACGGTGGTATGGATATCGATGGCCGTCCGTCACCAATCAAAGGAGGGTGATGTCATACATTGTGTAGATGGGGTACTCGGCTGACAACAAGCTCCAAGGCAAGAGGGTGGCAACCGACAAGCAGAGTCTCCGTGTTGAGGAGGTCATCCTACTCCCTGTACATTCCTGGCCTCGCGAGAACGTGCACTGGTTTGATTTGGTCCAATTCAGTTTGATTCAATAGTTGTGGTAGTGCTGAATTGTCAGATTCAACATTTGTTTGCCAAGTCTTTACTTCAGTGAAATCACTCAGATAGAAGTAGGAGAGGAAGAAAAAGAACGTCATTATATTCAGGTCCAGTGGTAAATGCTTACATATGTTCTTGATCCCCACACACAACTTGCTTTTATTAGTACTTTTCTTGTTGGTGGAACATAACTAGAGAAAATATTTGTGTGGTTTTAGCATGTTCTGATTATGAAAAATCAGAATTCGATACCCATCTTTTATTTGTCGTTCATGTTTCGACGCTACAACTTGCTTTTATTAGTATTTTTTTTGTTGGTGGAACATAACTAGAGCAAATATTGTGTGTGGTTTTAGCATGTTCTGATTATGAAAAATCAGAATTTGGTACCCATCTTTTATTTGTCGTTCGTGTCTCAACGCTCATATTGCATGGTTCAGCGACTGGTTCGACATTACAGAAATAAGTTGGAGAAATTCCTTTTCATACATAATAGCATCAGTTAAAACAGTCGAAGCCAACAAAAAAAATTCTGGTCATGTATGCGTCGAATGTTAATATTTGCTACATCATTTTTGGAAGTAGCCAACCCTACAAAATTAAGATCATGACATGCATAAGTATAATTGGTTATGTGGAGAAAAATTATAGTCCAAAACTATATTATGCACATGCAGAAATTGCATTACATAACACAATAAATCGCATGCAATCCTGACAAGACAATGGTTTTTCTTTGTTGCCGCAATATCATGACATAATTTTTATTTATTTATACCTTTTATATGTGGATAATAGGATAGTGTATATTGTCATTAATGTTCCTTATCAAGGACTGCTTCGTTTCATATTTGAAAAAATTCATGTCGAATCAAAAGAATCACATGTCCCCGTTGCAACGCATGGGAAATTAACTAGTATAATTGAATGGGGCTTTCTCAGGATTATTAAAGAAGTGCATAATATTTTCCACATAACGAGCCTCGAGGGTTTTAGGAGGTTCCCCATCTCCATGAGTAGGAAGTACACCTAATTTTTTTTGGTATTTCGTGTTGCATATCCATAACTAAAGATAGAGAACAAGTTAGAACAGCAAATAAATCTACTTAGTGATAAAGCAAACAGGCACACACGAGGATATTCACCCCACGCTATTGCTCCCCGGCAACGGCGCCATAAAAAGGTCTTGATAACCCACAAGTATAGGGGATCAATTGTAGCCTTTCTCGATAAGTAAGAGTGTCGAACCCAACGAGGAGCTAAAGGTAGGACAAATATTCCCTCAAGTTCTATCGACCACCGATACAACTCTACGCACACTTTACGTTCTCTTTACCTAGAACAAGTATGAAACTAGAAGTACTTTGTAGGAGTGATAGGATAGGCTTGCAAGAAAGTAAAGAACAAGTAAATAAAACTAGGGGCTAGTTATATAAAGAAACAACTACGAGTGTCTAACGAGTGTGGAAAAGTGGTGGTAGGAGTTGCGGAATTGTCCCTAAGCAATTGAATACATTACTAGATCGATACCAAATATCATGTGGGAGAGGCCTCTGCTAGCATGTCATCCCTTACATGGAATTCTATGCACTTATGATTGGAACTATTAGAAAGCGTTCGCAACTACTAACGTTCATTAAGGTAAAACCCAACCATAGCAATAAGATTTATTGGCCCCCCTTCAATCCCATATACATCAATTTCTATGCTAGGTTGAAGCTTCTGTCACTCTAGCCTGCCAATACATAGTCCTATCAACATACAACTAACCCTATGGTGTGATCCACGTGCGCGATGATATGATGGGCACCAAAGGATAGCAACGTAACCACAAGCAAATTAAACCAATCATAGCAATTCATCAATCACCGATAGGACAACGATAATCTACTCAGACATCAACGACTATCTACACCAAAGGATAGCAACACATCATTGGATAATAATATGTAGCATAAAGCACCATGTTCAAGTAGAGGGTACAACGGGTTGCGGGAGAGTGAACCGCTGAATATAGATGGGGGAAGATGATGGAGATGTTGGTGAAGATGACGGAGGTGTTGGTGTAGATAGCCGTCACACGATGATGTCCCGGGCGGCGTTCCGGCGCCGCCCGGAGAGAGGGGGAAAGAGGCCCCCTCCTTCTTCTTCTCCTTGACCTCCTCCCTTGATGGGAGAAGGGTTTCCCCTCTGGTCCATGGTCTCCACGGCGGCGGAGGGGCGAGAGCCCCTCCGAGATTGGGTCTCTCTCTCTGTGTCCTTCTGTTTCTGCGCTCCGAGATTCTGCGTTTCACCGTTTCTTAATGTCCCGGAGATCCTTAACTCCGATTGGGCTGAAATTTTAACACGATTTTCTTCCGGATATGATCTTTCTTGCGGCGAAAGAAGGGAGCCAACCGCCTTAAGGAGTGGCCACAAGCCTGCCAGCCGCGAGCCCTCCCCCTGGCCGCGGCTGGTGGGCTTGTGGGCACTCCGTGCACCATCTTGCGTTGATTCTTCTTCCCAAAACTCATAAATATTCCCAAAATAATCCCTGTAAATTTTTATTGCGTTTGGACTTTGTTTGGTATGGATATTCTGCGAAACAAAAAACATGCAACAAATAGGAACTGACACTGGGCACTGGATCAATATGTTAGTCCCAAAAATAGTATAAAAAGTTGCCAAAAGTATATGAAAGTTGTAGAATATTGGCATGAAACAATCAAAAATTATAGATACGACGGAGACGTATCAAGGCCCAACTAGCATGTGGCTCTATCATCAAGCAAAAGCATGTATGACATTAAGATCAAGTCATGAGATGGTGGATGTTGCATGTCAATGTATCTCGGAAAGGCTATGGAAATGCCTTGATAGGTAGGTATGGTGGCTGTTTTGAGGAAGGATATAATGAGGCTTATGATGACAGAGTGTATCATGCCAAGGGTTTGGATGCACCGGCGAAGTATGCACCAACTCTCAAGATGAGAAAGGGCAATGCACGGTACCGAAGAGGCTAGCAAAATATGGATGGTGGAAGTGCCAACAATTGAATACTCGCATTAGTCCGAAAAACTCATGCACTTATTATCGGTAACTCTCTATCTATTCAGGAGATTCACAAAGAGAGAAGTACCCCGAGGAGGAGTGTTTGGGGGTTTGGTTATCCTTGCGCATCCTCGACCCATGATAACGTGAGGGTACTCTATATATTCCGACCCCTCCAGAGGTTAGCGATCCATCTAGTAGCTAGAGTTCTCAACTAATTTTTCTATTTTTGAAAATACACACGGATTTCCCAAAATACGACGCCTATCACTAATAGTCTCAAGCTATTGACACCAAAATTCCAAACATTACTCAAATCAATACTTCAAAACTATTGCAAGTTACTACTATACTTAAACAACAACCTCAATTACCTACTCATGCAATACACACAACTCAGTGCAACAAGCCAACTCTCTAAACAAGATAAACATGATAAGTGAAGAGAGTTCCAAAAGAATCCTAAAGAAAAGCTCTTAAAAAGATAAAGCATGGAAACTGAGAGCTAAACGTGATAGCAGTTATGAAAAGATAAAGAACGCACAAAAAGATAAACATGAAAACCTATGTTGTGTTCTAGGGTGGAGTGGAGCGTGTTTCTCTCCCAAACAAAGAAGGCCAGGGTCCAACTTGTTATGAACAACAATCAAAACTAAGAAAACCTATGCGGGACGCTCCAAGCATAGCACATAACATATGAAGTGATAAAAATATAGCATGGAGAAGGACGAACTGATGATTGTTGATGGAGAAGGGGATGCACAGGGACATCCCCGAGCTTAGACCCTTGAGTATTCTTGAATATTTCTTGGGGTGCATGGGGGCATCCCCAAGCTTGAGCACTTGACAGTCATGGATCTTCTTTCATCATCTGCCATCGCATACTTGAGAAGTCCCTTCACACGAAACTCATCATACGCTGATTAGAGTGGTTAGTACCCATAATAAAATATATTTTCTCTAGTAGAAATAAAGATTTTCATGAAGAGATATTGTTTCTCAAGATTTCCAAAATGTTTTTGCAAAGAAAAATCAAGCTTAAGATTTGCAAAACGATGAAAACGCAAAACGTGGCAGAATCTGTGAAAAACAGACGAGTAGGTAGTAAATAATTTTTAGGGGCACTTATGCAATTCAAATCTAAAAACTCAAAGCAGACGCTAGAAATCCAATTGTATAGAGCATACTCTCAAAACAATTCAGATCAAAAAGATTATCTCGTGATTTTTGGTGAATTTTTCCGTCAAGCACACAAAATCTGTTTCTGGACAACATGTCACAACTTTTGAACTTTCTTGCAATCGGAGGTAAAACTTCGCACAAAGCTTAAAAATACAGATACAATGATGTTGCTACAGTAGTAACACACATCAAGACTACTAAAAACTGAAAGTAAAAACTCAAAGTAAAGATAACAAGGGTTGTCTCCCTAGAGCTCTTTCCTTATAGCCATACAGATAGGCTTATGATTTTAATGATCCTCTCATAGGAATAACAGTTGTATAACAAAAGAGAGCATCAAGAAGCAAATACCAAACACATTTAAGTATAACGTGCTTCCTATGCATAGGAATATTGCAATAATAATTCATTGAAGCACAAAGCAATAAGCATAGGAAGGCAAAACAAGTGCAGCTTCAAAACCATCAACATAAAGAGAGGGAACTCGATATTATTGAAATATCTATAAGCATATTTTCCCTTCTCATAGTAATTTTCAGTGGGATCATGAATAAACTCAACAATATAAGTATCACATAAAGCATTGTTACCATGATCCACATGCAAAAAGGTACTCTTACTCTCCACACAAGCATAATCTTTGGGGAGCCCATGGTTAGGACATTTTAGCATTAAAGTTTTCAATCTCCCCCAATCTTGAGTTATGCTCTCTCCATCATGAGGATAGAAATTATAAACATAATTCCTATTCTCATGGATTTCCTGAAGAGGATAAAACTTGGAGTAAAAAAGAGACTGGATCTCTTCCCAATCCCGTAGGTGGAATCATCTAGTAGCCTATACCATTCCAATGCTTTTCCTTCTAGTGACAAGGAAAATAATTTCCTCATGACTCCATATCTTGTCAAACCTGAAATCTTAAACAACTCACAAAGTTCTATAAGTTTCAACAAATGAATACTAGGATTGACTATTCCATCTCCTGTATAACAATCATTCCAAATTATTTCAATTATCCCAAGTGGTATTTTGAATGGGATACATTCAGTAGGTGGAGGAGACTTCTCTACCACGGATGTGGTAAAGCGGCCTTCCCCAAGTAGCGAACTAAGAGTGCAGTTTTCCATAAGCCTAACTAGTGAAAATAAAAAGAAGAAACGAAAAGATTGAATTGCAAGATCTAAAGATATACCTTCAAGCACTCACCTCCAGGCAACGGTGCCAGAAATAGCTTGATGTCTACGCATGCTTCTATTCTTGTAGACTATGTTGGGCCTCCAAGCGCAGAGGTTTGTAGGACAGAAGCAATTTCCCTCAAGTGGATGACCTAAGGTTTATCGAACTCAGGGAAGTAGAGGTTGAAGATTGTCTCTCTCAAGCAACGTTGCAATGAAGAAACAAGAAGTCTCTTGTGTACCCAACACACCTAATACAATGGTAAATTGTATAGGCGCACTAGTTTAGCAAAGAGATGGTAAAATATGGGTGATAGGTGTGGCAAAGAAAGGTAATATAAAGCTGTAATAAAAAGTGACAAAAGTGAGCATAAACGGTGTAACAATGGTGAGAAATAAGTCCTAGGCTTCATAATTTCACCAGTGGCAACACCCAACAACACTAACATAGTCAAATCACATGATATTTCCACTAAAACATGCAATGGTGATGTACTTGTAGGTCATTCCTTTGTGATCAAAAGAGGACGAGAATTATGTAGGGCTACAAAAGCAGACCTCCGAGTTCATAGTTCTCATCTATGGATTTCCCAATGTCACCGCGGCCATCCAAAGAAAGTACCACAATCACCACAACGTATCTCAAGGATAGTCAAAGACAAGCACCAAGAGACTCTCAATCTTCAATCAATTCACAAAAGAGGAAATCACTCATGAAAATATTCTTATCATCCATGTCCAATAGACCGCTATCACCATGGTCTCGGGGATTATTTTATATAAGATGAAGTGAGTACATCAACCCAATACATAGAAGAAGGCGAAACATCATGGGATCACCCTAGGTTAACAAAGCCTATGATCACAATCAAGATCACCTCATGGGAGTGAGAATTAACCACATAGCTATAGTAGAAGACCTCAGCCCCGAGGAGGAACTACTCCCGCTTCATGGAGGGAGGAAGCAACATCGATGGAGATGAATCCGAGGGCACTTCGCCGTCCCGGGAGAGTGCCGGCACAGGAATTCTGGTCCCTCGAAACTTGTTGGCGATGGCGGCGGAGATCGGAATTGCTTCTCAAGAAAAGGGTTCCGGAAATCAGGATCCCTCCACGGGGAAAAATAGGAGGCAAGGTAGGGCACCATAGGGGGTGGGCCCCACCTAGGCGACCTCCCTACGTGGCCAGGGGGCAGGCCACGCCACGAAGGCGCTTGGGGGCCTGGTGACCCCCTGTGGCCCTCCTTCGGCCATCTGGAGTCTTCTGGAACGCTGATTGTTTATATATTTTTTGTGGAATTTTTCGGGCACTATAAATATGGGTATAAACCTGCAATTCACAGACATCAGCAGACAGAAACTGGCACTGGGTGCACTAAGTTAGTAGGTTAGTCCAAATATGTTGAAAAGGTACGAAAGTGTACAAAACACATAGCAATATCACCCAAAACATGCATGGAGCAAGCATAAATTATAGATACATTTGGAACGTATAAAGTGTCAATATTAGAAAGTTTGTAGTAACTGGGTTTTTTATAATCATCAGGTTCACAGTCACTTGAGTCAGAAGAGGAAGTGTGTTTGGGTATCTTGGCACCTTTTGCCATGAAGAAATAGGCGGGAGCAAAGTCGTTGTCGCAGTTATCACTGTTGTTGACGTCGTCATTTTCTTCGAGGTCGAAGATGGATTTGCTGACGAATGTGGTAGCAAGGGCTAGGCTTGGCACACCAGACTCTGACTCCTCCTCAGATCTTTCCTCTTCATAACATTCCTCAGATTCTTCCTTAGAATCCATTTCCTTGCCAATAAGTGCCCGAGCCTTTCTAAAATTGTTCGTCTTGTGCGATGAGGACTTTGAAGATGAGGATTTTGAAGATTTCTTATTTTTCATTGAGTCAACAGAACTTTCAACCTTGTACCTCTTCTTCATTGATTTCTTCACCCAACGAGGACAATCATCAATGTAGTGACTAGACTTCTTCCATTTATGGTAGGTTCTTTTCTTGTAGTTCTCAGATGAAGATTCTGATTTCCTCATATATCTTCTTGAAGATTTTCCGAACTGACCTCGTCTCGAGAACTTCTGGAATTTCGTGACGAGCATAGCAATTTCTCACCAAGTTCTTCAGGATCACCAGGACTGCCATCAGATTCTTATTCTTCATATGAGGAAACAACCTTTGCCTTCAGCGCACTAGATCTTCCATAGTTTAGTCTATAGAGATCTCTCTTCTCAGCTTGTTGGAATTCGTGAGTATTGAGTCTCTCAAGAATATCAGCACGATCTAGTAACTTGTAGTCTCTTCACTCTCGAATCATCAGAATCAGTGTATTGAATGAAGAATCAAGAGATCTCAGCACTTTTTTCACCACCTCAAGGTTGGTGATGTATTTGACCCCAAGAGCCTGTAGCTGATTGGAGATATGAGTGAGGCGATCGAAGGTTTGCTGATAACTCTCACTATCTAGTCTTTTGAAGCGGTTGAAGAGATTGCGAAGAACATCAACCCGACAGTCACATTGAGTAGACACTCCTTCGTTGACCTTGGACAACCTGTCTTAGATGAGCTTTGCAGATGCCAAAGCACTCACTCTGCCATACTGACCTTTGCGCAGATGGCCACGGATTATATTATTTGCTTGAGAGTCGAGTTGCTTGAATCTCTTCACATCAACAACGTTGATAGTTGGGGTGACAGAGGGAACACCATTTTCAACAACATACCAGAGATCGTTTTCAATCGCTTCAAGATGCATGCGCATCTTGTTCTTCCATTAGGGGTAGTCCGTCCATTCAATGGTAGGACATTCCGACGTGACCTTGATCATACCTATAGTCGACATAACTAAAACTCCACATGTTTAAACCAAAATCACATAGAACAAGGGAGTACCTTGATATGATACCAATTGAAAGTGCATTATATCGACTAAGAGGGGGGTGAATAGGCGATTTTTATGAATTAGTCACCGAGGAAAAAATTTTGTGAGCAAATTGCTCTAATATGAACAACGAGGAGTGGATTAAGTACTCACACGAGCGTGCAACACATCAACAACATAGTCTTCGTGATGAAATGAAGCAGAGAATTGACACAAGTAGCGTGTTCAAGATACGCAGGTGAAGAACAGGATAAGTGAAGAATTTGGGGTGAGGAAATTGTGGAAGTATTCAGTCAAATTATTCTAATAGTAACAATCAATTTCATCAAAACATAAATGAGGAAATAGTATGGTTGAGGAAATAGAACCTTGTACTCGGTGAAGACAATGATTTGTTGACCCAGTTCCAACTATTGTGACAGTGGTACGTCTAGTTTGGAGTGACTTGGTATTTAAATCAAAGGACATACAGTACCAACACTTGTGGTAAGTGTTCATGGGGGTCTTCCAAACCCTCACAAACTTGGTCACCCGACGATCCACAATTTACTACTAGATGCTCTAGAAAAGTGACACCTAACTGTCTGGAAGATACACAGTCTTCAAAGGTAACAAGCATCGGTTCCAACCAGGAACAATATCTTCAGTGATGCTCAATCACTTTGTGTTTTTGGGTTTTGGTTTGGGTGTTTGGGGTTTTTCCTCACTGATGATTTTCTCTCAAAGTCTTCGCGGAATGGGTTGCTCTCAAATGAGAAGTGTTTGTTTCTCTTGCGGAGGAGCCAACCAGCTTGTGGTTATGGGGGGGCTATTTATAGAGTGGGAGCAATGCCGAAATGATTTTACATAAATGCCCCAATGATATGACTGATATGTGCATAAGGTTGGGGACCGTTGGCATAGAGTGAGCAACGTTCAGAACTTTCTAGTCGCGAAAGTCCTCATGTCTCCCTTATTTCTCACTTGTAGGTAATTCGGATTGACGAAATCCTAAGTTCTCAGTTAAAGAAGTTTCCTTAGAGATCAGAAGATATTTATCTCTATCACTCAAGAAATTGACTAAACTATAAAATATTTCCAAAAGCTTCACTCGAAGGATTGGGTATGTGTAGGCTTTGAGATGAGCATCACTTGGACACTTTTCCTTAGTTTTACCTCGACCCCCACTAATAGTACAATGGCCCTATGACTCAAAAGAAAGGAAATTAAAATACAAAACAAAAGTATTCACGCTTCAAAGTCCTCGCATCAATTTCTTCATGAACATACCAATTTCCTCGCTTTCAAAGTCTTCGAGGAATTACCAAAGTCTTCAGCCTGCGATATCCATTTTTAGGGGTCGATATTCTTCGAATCACTCAAAGTACTGAGCTACTTATAGAGCATGTGTACGCTCACAAACACATTAGTTTCTTAACCTATAAGTCTTCAATACACCAAAATCACTAAGGGGAACTTGCTGCACTGACAAGATGATTTTTTCTTATCAAACATCACTAAGGCATATAAATTAATCCGGTTTGAAGTCCAGAACCTTTTTGCATCTCATTGTTGCTAAGTCATAAGGGTATTCACCTATGAGGAATTGCGCTTAGCAAAAAGATCGTCCTTGTTGAATATGACCCTCTTCATGCCTTTGTAGGGTTGTGATGGATTTGGCTGAAGATTTGGCTTGAATATCATCATAGTTTCCCTTGGCATAGTTTTAAACTAAGGAATTTGCACAACAGGTTCCTCAATAGTAGTCTGCGTGTGGATTTTTTCAGCTGATGCAGGTCGATTTTCTTCACGAATGGATTTGAGGGGAGTAGCACGCCCTTAAGATCCAGTTAGTATTTATTCAGTCTCATCACGAGACTAAGGAATTTGAGTGAGAGGAGTGATGATTGGCGAATTTGGGTATGTTGCTTCCCAATATTCATCATTGATCAGTGGAGGTGTAGAGGCGATACCCACATCCTATTCATCATTGATTAGTGGTTGTTCTTCAGGCGCAACACTCAAAGTTCCCCTAGCAATTTCTTCAGGAGCATGAATTTCTTCAGCTACCCCAAAAGTTTCTTCGGCACGCACAACAAATGAGCTGGCGTGAGGAATTTTTTGTTGCGATTGTGCTGCAACCCTTGAATTGTGATTATTGATAGGTGAAATTGCCTTGTTAACGAATCCGACCTTTAGTCCTTTCCAATCAGTATAGTATCTATCAAATTTCTCAGTGTGACCCTTCATTTCTACTTGCATTGCTACCAGTTCTTAAGAGGACAGGATTAGGATGTTGTTCATAAGAATTGTTTCTTTCTTATATTGTGACTTTTTGATTCTGTGAGCCATTTCATATTTCCATTTTTCTTCAACCATGGAAGCCGTTAGAACGTGACTCGTACCAGCTGTCAGATCCAAGTCGTTAATAGGTGTTTTTGGATCCTTGTGGCATATGTCAATGAAGCCTAGCACATCCTTTGGATCTAGAAGAAGAGGGATTTGAGTACCCCTTTCATGAGAAACTCTGTGTTGCTTGTTTTTGATGAATTCAAGTTCTTCATCATGCTTAGATTCTGAGGGAATTTTGAAGAAAACCTGCTTCTTATGTGGACTTGGTCTTTGACCATGTCCAGTAGTCATTTTAGTCTTCAGGGAAATGCCACTTGAAGAAGTGTGAGGACTTTCTCAAGCAGATACAAATGCAGATGCCCCTGAGGTAATTGAAAAGATGGTCGTCTGCTGACACATTGCAAGATGCACTTGCATTGAAGCTTTTGTGGCAGCGACTGAAGATGTGGCAGCAACAGAGGGCACTAGCCCTTCTCTTGTTGAAGTTTCTTGAGGAATTTGCTGTGAGGACTTTGCTATTGAGGGTTCTGGCCATGAGGGCATTGAGCTTGAAGACTTCTGCTTGACAACAAAATTCTTTGATATTTCCTTATTTGGCACATTGCCACTCGTAGTAGCCTAGCAACAACATCTTGAGAGTCCTCATTCATTTTCCTCACTAGTTTAGTGGATTGCCTCTACAGTTTGGCTTGATGCTTTGCCATTCTTGAGGAAATTCCTCACCACGCGTGATGCTAGTGGGATCAACTATTTTCTCTTCATCGAATGGTGGTCTTTGGAATGGAGGATTAAGTGCAAATTTCTTCATGTACTTTGGAGTAACATATTTGTATGCCCTCCATTCCTTCGCCCATCCCCTCTCAATCTTTTGAAGTCTTGTTTTGCGCTGCTTTTGGGTTTCTTTGTCGTGAGTGACTTCATCTGGTGTGCAATATTCATCATATATCTCCTCATTTATTTGAAAGGCAGTGTGCACTTATGGCTTCTTTCCTCCTTTCTAAGGTATTTACCACTAGCCATTTTCTTCAGTTGATGACTTTGTACTTTTGAGGATCGTGATGAAGTATGCATTTTTTGTTCGAGGAACACTGCCAATGAGTGAATTTGATGAGAACTTAGAGATTCATCAACACACATTTGTACACATTAACATAGTATAGGCGTGAAGAATTTGAAGAAGTCATATGCATTCTCAGATTTTTTTTCAAAAGAATACAAATTGAGGAATTTGACAACACTAGTCTTGAGGATTTTCAGTAAGTGTTTTTTTCTAAGGTTCCATATTTTTCCAGATTTGACAATTCACACAATTGAGGAATCTTGAAGAAAATCACAATTTAGTGAAGAAACACAAGACAAAGTAGATTGGAAGTGTTTTGTGGAATGGATTGTTGAAGAATAAACACCATTTGATGATTTTGTGGAAATCATAGGGATCAAAATTGGGAAGTAAAATTAGATTTTAATTACCCTTTATGAACACGACGAACTAGGAGTTTGAATGGAGAAGTTCGTGTGTCCAGATCTCCCGCGCCCTAACTTGGTGGTGGAAGACAGATACGGCGGAGATGGAGTGAAGATTTCCGCGTCGATGCAAGTATGACGGCGAGGAGGTCGAGGCAGTGAAGCTCTTACTCTCCAGTGACGATGAAGCTTAGCTCCGGTGCTGGGTCTGAGCTTAGGACCGATGGGGAAGTGTAGATTAATTGTGACTAGTGAAAGGGAGTGGGGTATTTATAAAGGGAGTGAAAAATGAACATCCGAACAATTTGGACATCCATATCACTAGCCCTTGCTATCGTACTGACATGTGTCACCACGTACTCGGAAGTGGAGATAGTGGGGTATCATGGGTTAATTCCAGTGATGAGAAGTGGGATAGGATTGAGCGGTTATCGCCAAAAAATTAATATGAAAATTTTAAAGTTTTGTTCGCAAATTATTTAGCTTACAAGGACCTTGTGAAGACTTTTTATGAGTTTCAAATAGAACACATATGAATAATATGTGAACAAATAGAAAAATGTTACTTCGTGTGTTGCACATCTAAGTCATCAATTTCGCACAAGTGTTATGATGTTTGTCCTTCAAAAGAACATTCAAAGATTCTAAGATATTTAGCTTGCACCACAAGTTGCAAAATCTCTTTTCATCCAAGGGATTAGTGAAGGTATCAGACAGTTGTTCATCAGTCTTCATGTGGTTGATGAAGATGTCACCCTTTAGCACATGATCACAAAGAAAATGACGATGAATCAACATGTGCTTCGTCTTCGAGTGCTGAACTGGGTTGTGAGCAATATTGAGAGCTAAAAGTGTGATATGTCGACTAGAGAGGGGTGAATAGGTGATTTTTACAAATTCATCACTTAGGAAATTCCTAGTGACGAAAGTCCTCAGTCATGAACAAAGTGCGGAGGAATAAGTACTCAAATAGATGTGCAAAAGTGGCTATAGCTTAGTCCTCAGAGTGCAGTGAAACTTTCGGGTTGCACAGGTCGCCTGATCAGGATAAGCACGTGATGAATAACTTAAGTGAAGAATTTGAGGTGAGGATTTAGGGAATGTCTTCAGTCAAGTTCTTCAAACAGTAAAGATCAAAGTCATCAACATACAATTCAGAAAGTGAAAGAGTTGAGGAATTACAACCCGTAGCTCGATGAATACAATGGTTTGATGACCTAGTTCCAACTGTTGTGACAGTCGTATGTCTCGTTTGGAGCGGCTTGTTATTCAAACCAAAGTACACAGAGTCTCGGGACGCACAGTCCCTACCGTTTTCTCCTTGAGCTAAGGACACATAGTCCTCGCCCAACACTCGTGGTAAGTCTTCAGGGTAGACATCTAAACCCTCGCAAACTCGGTCACCCGAAGATCCACTATTTACTCTTTGATGCACTAGACCATGATGCCTAACCGTCTGGAGGATGCACAGTCCTTAAAGGTAACAAGCAAAGACTCCACACACGAACAATCTCTTCAGTGATGCTCAATCACTTTCGGGTTTTTGGGGCTTGGTTTGGGTGTTTGGGGTTTTTCCTCACTTGATAATTTTCGCTCAAAGTCCTCGAGGAATGGGTTGCTCTAAATGACCAATGTTAGTTTCTCTCGGAGTAGCTAGCCAACTAGTGGTTGTGGGGGGGGGGCCTATTTGTAGCCTTGGAGCATCCCAACATGATTTGACATTAATGCCCCCAATGATATGACCATTGGGTGGATAAGATTGGGGAAAGGTGGAGCGCAGCGCGGCAACAGTCAGATCTTTCAATTGTGAAAGTCCTCATGTCTCTCATGTTCCTCACTGATAGGCAGTTCGCACTGGCAAAATCCTAACTCCTAAGTTAGTATAATTTCTTCACCGACCAGAAGAACTTCATCTCTGTCACTGAAGACATTGACTAAGCTGTGAGAGATTTTCAAAGGATTCACTTGAACGATTTGGTATGTGTAGGTTTTTAGATGAGCAGCATGAGGAAACTTTTCCTTAGTATTACCTCAACCCCCTTTAACACTACGGTGTTCCTATGACTCAATAAAGAAGAAAATGAAACATAAAGAGAAAATCTTCAAGCTTCAAAATCTTCAGAGCATTTTCTTCAGGATACACCAAATTCCTCATTTTCAAATTCTTCATGAGGAATAGCAATTTCTTCGCTATCAAAGTCTTCAAGGAATGACCAAAGTCTTCACCCGAAGACATACATTTTGAGGTGTCGATATTTTTGAATAACTCAAACTCCTGATCGTCTTATAGTGTATGTGTACAGTCACACACATATTAGTCTCTTAACCTATAAGTCTTTAATGAACCAATATCACTAAGGGGCACTAGATGCACTTACAATAGCACTCACTTTGTCGTAGTAGAGAGGAATTATTCACGTTGATGCCGTAGTCCTTGAAGGTTTGCTTCATCCATAACAATTGAGCACAACAAGAACCAACAACAATGTACTCAGCTTCAATGGTAGATAGTGACAATAGTTCTGCTTCTTCGAGGACCAACACACTAAGGATCGTCCGAGGAAATGGCATGTGCTGATGTTGAATTGCGGTCCACGCGATCACCAACATAGTCAGAGTCATAATTTCTAACAAGATGAAGATTCGAGCCCTTGGGATAGCATAATCCAAGTGTTGGTGTGTGAGCTAGATATCGAAGAGTATGCTTCACAGCCTTATGGTCTGATTCCTTCGATATTGCTTGGAAACAGGCACACATGAAAACACTAAGCATAATATCTCGCCTAAATTCTTCTAAAGAGCCAATAATGGAGTGATATACCTTTTGATCGACATATTTACCATTTTCATCACTGCAGAGGTGGCTGCTTGTGGGCATAGGAGTCTTGGCACCTTTGCACTCTTGCATGTTGAATTTCTTCAGGACATCCTTGAGGTATTTCTCTTGAGATATGAAGATGCCATTGTGTTGTTGAAGAATTTGAAGACCTAAGAAGAATTTCAACTCCCCCATCATGGACATTTCATATTCTTCACTCATCATGTAGCTAAATTCATCTCTGTAACGTTTGTCAGTACAACCAAAGATGATATCATCCACATATATTTGGCATGTGGATAATTCATTATCATAGGATTTTGTGAAACGAGTTGGGTTGAGTGAACCAGGTTTGAAGCCTTTCTTCATGAGGAATTCCTTGAGAGTATCATATCACGTCCGAGGGGCGTTCTAGAGGCCATAGAGGGCCTTGTTGAGTTTGAAGACTTTGTGGGGATGCTTAGGATCTTCGAAACCTCGGGGCTCAACAACATATATTTCTTCCTCAAGCTTACCATTGAGAAATGCATTTTTCACATCCATTTGATATAATATGATATTATGATGGTTAACATAAGAAAGAAATATACGAATAGCTTCAAGTCTAGCAACAAGTGAAAAGGTTTCATCAAACTTAACTCCCTCAACCTGTGTGTAGTACTTTTCTACAAGACGAGCTTTATTCCTCACCACTTGACCATTTTATCTTGCTTATTACGGTAGATCCACTTGGTATCGATGATGTTGTGCTTGCGAGGATTAGGTAGCTTGACAAGCTCCCACACATTGTTAAGCTTGAACATGCAATTCCTCTTGCATAGCTTGAATCCAATCAGGCTCCATAAATGCTTCATCAACTTTGGCAGGGTATGTGATAGAGACGAAAGCAAGGTACCCACAAAAGTTATTCCAATGTGAAGCTTTTGACAATGTGAGGGGATTTGGTGCATTTATGTCATCGAGGATTTTGTCAATCCACACTTCAGTAGCCACTCTCGGATGAGGAGGTTGACGACTTTGTTGGGGCTGAGGATTTTCTTCAACGCCATTTTTCTTAGGAGCACCAGCATTTATTTCTTCATTGTTTGCGATGAATTCCAGATCAGTTCTTCAGTGGGTATGATATCTTCAATAGCCTTGAACCTAATGTATTCCTGAGGACGCATTTCATCCTGCACAGGAGGCAAGTGCTCTCTTTGCGAGCCGATAGTTTCATCGAACCGCACATCTACAATTTCAAAAACCTTGTTGTGGTAGGTGTTGAAGACTCTGTAGGTGTGCAAGTCCTTTTCGTAACCAAGCATAAAACCTTCAAGTGCTTTCGTTCCAAATTTAGAATTTTTGCGAGGATCTCTAATCCAGCATTTTGCAACGAGACTTTGAAATAACTCACATTGGGTTTCTTGTCACCAAGGAGTTCATATCAAGTCTTCTTGAGGAATTTGTGAAGATATATTGAAAGTGCGCTATATCGACCTGAGGGGGGTGAATAGGCAATTTTTACAATTTCATCACTAAGGAAATTCCTAGTGAGGAAAGTCCTCATTTATGAACTGAGTGCAGCGTAAATAGAACCAGATCAGGAATGCAAAAACGTCTACTTCAAAGTACTTAGTCAGATTTTAGAGATACGGTTTTCAGAGGTCACAAGTATAGGATAAGCAGGTGAAGATAAAATTAGGTGAAGAATTTGAAGTTGAGGAAATTCAAAGAAAGTCTTCAGTCAAAATCTTCAAACAATACAATGAAAGTCTTCAACATACAATTGAGGAGACGAGATAGTTGAAGAAATAGAACCAGTAGCTCGATGAAGACAGTTGTTGATGACCCTGTTCCAACTACTGTGAAAGTTGTACGTCTCGTTTGGAGCGGCTTGGTATTGAAACCAAAGTGTTGGGTTACACCTATGGGAACCTCCTAGGATCCCTTGATCGTTCGGTAGGGAGATGGGTGGCGCCAAGAGGAGAGCTAGCAATCAACACCGGGAACGTTTTTACCCAGGTTCGGGCCGCTTAGTGCGTAAAACCCTACTCCTGCTTTTTTTGTTTTATTAGGTATCTGTTGTAGGATTACTTGCTATAGTGAGTGCCTGCTGACCAATTCCCAAAGTGTCTAACCTCTTAGAACTGAGCCTTGGGCCTCCTTTTATAGGCAAAGTGGTCACCAACAATACTCAACAGTGGGTTCACGAGCTATACATTGAACATGGTTCATTGTTATCCATCTACCGCGGTGTCAGGGAAAGTAAATGCTTCGTCAGTCTCCTGACCTGCCTCAGGATGGTATCGACACGTACCCAGGTGTTTCAACACTTGGTTGTTGTGCTGGCGCATGAGGGATGCACCGGCGTTGTGGTAGTCGGTGGCACTATGGTAGGAGGGAACACCTGGCGGGAGAAAGGGGGCTTGCCGAGCTGGTGCCCTCTCAAGTGGCCTAGTCTGCCTTCCCGACAAGGAAGGATTGCCGGGGCCTTGTCAATCTTCCTGGCAAGGAGGACTTGCCGGGGCCTTGGATGTCTTCCCGGCAAGAAAGGCTTGTCGGGGCCTTGGATATCTTCCTGGCAAGAAAGGCTTGTCGGGGCCTTGTAGCTTAGATTTATTCCTCACACCCTTGGAGTGGTGTGGCCCTGGTGAGCTTGGGGATTCAATCTTCCTACCAGACTTCGTCGTGCCTTGCCGTGAAAGGGGTTGTAGGCACCCATGAACAAGTCTGTGGCACATAAGACCCCAGTCTTCAGTCCACCGAAGCCCCCGGGCCTGGGCCACACACGCGTGCGAGGCGTTGTTGGGCCGATCCAAAAGTGGTGCACGGGCCTCTATGACAGGGTATCTTGTAGGCTGGAGCTGTTGCTAATGGTGTTTCCCCACATCATGCATTGAACACACGAACTGGAGAGGCTTGCGCACAGTGGCCGTTCCACCTCCCGAAGTATTTCCTCCATGTGCGAGGCATGCGTAGTAATGGTCAGGCAAGTGGCGGTCGTGGCCTTAAAAGTCGCAACCATGGCAGGGCCCGCCCTTGCATGCATTGGTGCAGCACGGCAGCTCCTTGTTCGCCCTTGACCATGGGCGATTGGACGAGAGGGGTGGTGGTCACTTGAGTGAGGAGGGCTAACCCCCGTGCCTTGCCTTATAAATTAGGGGGTTTGGGAGGGGGTTTTGCTCATCCATCCAACACCTGAAACGCGTAGCACCCCCATCCTGTTCTGCAGTATCTTCTTTAGCTTCAGGTGGCGCTCGCCCTTAATCATGGTTCAGGGACGAGGGTGGCCACCATCAGTCGCTAGAGTTGCGAGGGGATCCTGTTCGGATCATGCCACAACATCAGGAGCCGCAACTGCGGAGGATGGCTAGAGCGCCTGAGGTGGCGGAGCGGCGAGGGGCCGTGTTCACCGCGGAGGCCGTGGCTGGGGAAGGTGGGATGCTACTCCAGCACCCCCGCCTTTGCCGAGGCTCGTCCCTACAGGGACTCATGTTGAAAGGACTCTGTTGGAGTTCCTTGTCAAGCTGCGAGGCTGCATCAGGATCCGGCTTCAACTCCCAAGCGCCTTCGCCAAGGCGATGGAGAATGAGAAGCTCCCGATGCTATGGCTCCGGGTGCATGGCTGCGGCAATGGCGCCATACTAGTGGCCGTGGAGCAACCGGGGCCTCAGCCCCTGTTCCTTGGCCATGGGTGGAAGAGCTTCGCTCGCGCCCACAATATCTGGGATGGGCACGTTCTCCGCTTCAAGATGATGGCGGACAACCTGCTCTCCGTCAAGCTATATGGGAGCTCAGGTGCATGCCTCAGCTGTTGCGAAGAGAGCGTGAGCAGTACTGAAAGCCCTTCCTCGCGTGGGAGCGACGAGGAAGGGACAGATGGAACAACAGCAGGTACGGGTCAGACCCTCGGCACGCTAAGCCTGGGTACGAGGATCTGACCTCGGAGTAACTGCCGGCCGCACCTTCACAGTTAGTCCGCGGCTCTCCTCCTCTCGAGTTGGGACCGATGCGCCGGAAGAACCGATGCTGCCCCATATTCCTGGCAGCGCCTGGTTCCTAGCTCCGACATCCCTTTTGGCCCCGTTCTCCTATGCACATTGCTGGTCTAGGAGGAAATAGCCTGGGTTGCGCCGCGGTCCTAGCTATTTTTTGTCTTCTTGAACTCGTGTCCGACAAGCATTGTCCCTCACCAAAGACAGTATCATAGGTTAGAGTAGTAAAATTCATCCATGTAATATGTCTGAGTTTGACTCAAACAAATGAACGAAATATTGTTTCCCTTTTGTCTGATCCCCCTTTTTGTATGATACATCCTTTGCGTTTTCCATAAGCTCGCCGGCTTGACTGGTCCTGCCGCCAGTTCTTTGAGGAACGGGTCCTTAGCAGTTCATCGGAGGGGTCATTACTGGAAAGACTCCTTGCCGCACTCAGTACAACCGTTTAAATCGTCGAGCGCGTCTCGAGGCAAAATAAGGTGCTGCGTAGCCGCTTTATTTGTTGAGCAAGTTCAAAATAGTGTGAAGGCGCTCTGTGGCCGTTCAGGTCATTGAACGAGTTCCAAACAGAACCAAGGTGCACTAATCCTAGAAAGGTTCCTCTGCGCGCAGGTTTCTCATAAAAAGATCGGGATATCTAGAAGGGAAACAATATATCTACTCAAAATTCTCATCTAGAGTTTTTGTCAGTTATCTATCGTGTCGGGGCGTCTGAATATTTTGTCGGGGCCTCAGATCCCCGGCAAGCCGGATGTTACACCCCCGTGGCAACCTCCATGTCGGCAAGGTTCTTGCCAATAGTCTTTGACCATCGCGTAGGAAATGGGTTTTCCGGGATTTAACATTTTTTTCTCTTTTGCCAGGCCGTGCTGATGGAGCCCCTGAGCACATATTTGGAGGCAACGCGACACTTCCAGGGGAGAAAACATTTTCGCTGTAGTGCGTGCCGGGCTTCGGGACCTGTTGGCGCATCCTCGACGGCTATGCATCACTCCGCAGAGGTGCGTCCGCCGGAGTATGCGCCGAAGGCCTCGCCGAAGCTCCCAGGCACACCCTCAACAACAACGTACTGTCCTGGAGCAGCGCATCATCCTGATGGCATCAGACTTAGGGTCTCCGCCTCCCCGGCATGCGCTTGCGCAGCAGCGCGCCCGCGCAGGCACTAGGAGGCCATAGCAGAGTGGAACGACCATCACTATGTCCCGCTTCGGGGAACTGCGGCGGTGCACTCAACTTCTAAAAATACGGCGCAGAGCTTGCTTAGATTAGCGCAAATGCTATCATCCCCCTAACTGGCGCACCAAAGATGTCAGGTGATACCTATGGGAACCTCCTCGGATCCCTTGATCGTTCGGTGGGGAGAAGGGTGGCGCCAAGAGCACAGCTAGTGATCAGCACCAGGTACATTTTTACCCAGGTTCGGGCCGCTTAGTGCGTAAAAGCCTACTTCTGCTTTGTTTATTGTATTAGGTGTTTGTTGTCGGGTTACTTGCTACAGTGATTTCTTGCTGTCCAATGCCCAAACTATGTAACCTATTATAACTGAGCCTTGGGCCTCCTTTTATAGGTAAAGGGGTCACCAACAGTGCTGAGCAGTGGGTTCACGAGATATATAGTGAACATGGTTCATTGTTATCCATCTACCGCAGTGTCAGGGACAGTAAATGCTTTGTTAGTCTCCTGACCTGCCTGAGGATGGTATCGACATGTACCCAGGTGTTTCTACACCTGGGTGTTGTGCTGGCGCATAAGGGATGCGCTGGCGCTATGGTAGCAGCTGGCACTGTGGCAGGAGGGAACACTTGGAGGGCGAAAGGGGGCTTGCCGAGTTGGGGCCCTCGCCAATGGCCTAGTGTGCTGTCGGGACCCCGATCCTAAGCCATAAGAATCCAGCCTGTAACACATCGCATCCCTTTGCGGTCTCACGCACGGTTAACCCCACGGCTGCCACCTTACCTTAGCCTGGACCGTTTGCGCCTTTTGACTCACGTATGCATTTGTGTCGCTAGCATTCCAATGTCAAAGAACCCGGGTCGACATAACTAGTCATAAACTCAAGTGCCTCAGCTGTACAGAGACAGGCATACGTAACCCAGCAAAGCAGGTGTCGGTCATCAGCGCGTGTAGACGAGTCATAGCAAGCTACAAGGACTCCATTACACCGGTGACATTACCCATGTCACACCCTGTTTTTGCTATGACTTGTCTGTATGCTGAAATTCTAAGCTTGTTAAAACTTTTTCAAACTTAATAATGTGAGTGCCATGTGTAAGTGCATCTAGTGCCCCTTAGTGATTTTGGTGGTTTGAAGACTTATAGGTTAAGTATCTAATGTGTTTGTGAGTATAGACATGATCTATAAGTCATTGAGGAGTTTGAGATATTTGAAGAATATCGACCCCTAAAAATGTATATCTTCAGTTGAAGAAATTGGTCTGAAGCAGAAGAAATGAATCACGAGGAATCTGCAATGAAATTGATATTCCTCATGAAGATACTGATGTTGAGAAGACCGGTGGTTCCTGAAGAAATTCATTCTAAAGAAATTGAAGCGTGAAGATTTACGTTTTCTGTTTTACTTTCTTCGCATTTGATGAATAGGAACACTGTACTATTAAAGGGGGTCAAAGTAACACTATGGAATGGATTTCCTCATGATTCTCAACCCAAGCCTAATCCTACCAAAAGCCTCAAGTGAGGAATATGAGTGACATGAGGACTCTCACAGTTGAGGGTCCCGACCGTTTCGATAACCACGCCAAGTCACTGGTCTTATCCACTCCAGCGGTCATATTATTTAAGGGCATTAGTGTCAAATCATGTCGGGATGCTCCCAGGCTATAAATAGCCACCCCCCACAACCACTAGCTGGTTGGCTGCTCCATTAGAAACTGACACTTGTCATAAGAGCAACCCAAATTCCTCAGAGCCTTCGAGAGTAATTCATCTGTGAGGAAATACACCACCCACCGAAACCACAAACCAAAACTAGTGTGGGATTGAAGCCTTTTACCTTTGAGGAATGTGCATCCTCCAGACGGTTAGGCATCATGGTCTAGAGCAATCGAGCAGTCAATTGTGGATCGCCGGGTGACCGAGTTTGTGAGGGTTTGGAAGTCTGCCCTGAAGACTTACCACGAGTGTTGGGGAGGACTGTTTGTCCTTAGCTCAAGGAGAATATGGTAGGGACTGTGTGTCCCGGGACTGGGTATTCTTTGGTTTCAATACCAAGCCACTCCAAACCAGATGTATAACTGTCACATCAGTTGGAACTGGGTCATCAACGACTGTCTTCTCTAAGAATCGGGTTCTAATTCCTCAACTCTTTACTTTCTCTGTATTATGTGTTGATGACTTTCACTGTGATTGTTTGAAGAATTTGCTGAAGACTTTCTCTGAATTTCCTCAACCCCAAATTCTTCACAATGGTTAATCATCATCTGTATTCTGCGTGCGTGCTTACTGTGCAATCTGTCTTCACATTCTTCACTCTGAAATACTGCTGGTGTGAACGTTTGCACGTCTGATCCTTTACTGTTTCCGCTGAAAGTTAGTCATCAGTGAGGAATTTCCTCAAAAGGAATTTCCTCAGTGATGAAATTCTAAAAATCTCCTATTCACCCCCCTCTAGTCGATATAACGCACTTTCAATTGGTACCAGAGCAAGGTACTCCCTTGTTCTGTGTGATTTTGGTTTAACCACCTGGAGTTTTAGTTATGTCGACTACAGGCATGTTCAAGGTGACTGCAGCATGTCCTACCTATGAAGGGAAGAACTTTCCCTTCTGGAAGAACAAAATGCAAATGCATCTACAAGCTATTGATAGTGATCTCTGGTATACTGTGGAGAATGGCGTCCCCATCATTTCTGCCAGTGTCACTTCAGCTGATGTGAAGAAGTTCAAGCAACTTGATTCTCAAGCGAAGAACATCATCTGTGGCCATCTGAGCCCTGGCCAGTTTCGAAGAGTAAGTGCTTTGGGCTCTGCAACACTGATCTGGGAGAGACTGTGCAAGGTAAATGAAGGAGTATCAACCCAGCGTGACTCTCGTGTTGATATTATTCGCAATCTCTTCAATCGCTTCAAGAGACATGACTATGAATGCTGCCAAGACACCTTTGATCGCCTCACTGACATATCAAATGAACTGCAAGCACTGGGAGCTCGAGACATCACTCATCACGATGTTGTGAAGAAACTGCTGAGATCCTTGGATTCTTCATTTGACACTCTAGTTCTGATGATTCAAGAAAGACCAGACTACAAGATGCTGGATCCAGCTGATATCCTTCAAAGGATAAATACTCATGAATTCCAGCTAGAAGAAAAGAGAGATCTATATGGACAAAGCTATTCCAGACCACGTGCACTGAAGGCTAGAGCAATTTCCTCATCTGAAGAAGAAGACACATATGACAGCACTGGTGACCCTGAAGAATTTGGACACGAGCTTGCAATGCTCGTGAGGAAATTCCAGAGATTTACACGACGTGGCCAGTTCGGTAAATCTTCAAGAAGAGACATGAGGAAATCAGAATCTTCATCTGAGGACTACAAGAAACGAACCTGTCACAAGTGCAAGAAATCAGGTCATTACATTGCTGATTGTCCTCGTTGGGGAAAGGAATCAAAGAAGAAGAAATACAAGGATGACAGTTGTGATTACTCGAAGAAGAAGAAGAAATCTTCAAAATCCTCATCTTCAAAGCCCTCATCACACAAGAAGACCAGTTTCAGAAAGGCTCGGGCACTTATTGGCAAGGAAATGGACTCCGAGGCAGAATCAGAGGAATGTGATGAAGAAGAGTGTTCTGATGAAGACTCGGAATCCAGACAGGTTAGTCTTGCACTGGCAACCACTTTCGTCAGCAAGTCAATCTTCAATCTTGAAGAAAATGATTGCACCATCCATATTGATGACTATGCTGATGACTTCACTCCAACCTATTGCTTCATGGCAAAAGGTTCGAAGGATGACAAGCCCAAGAATACTGAGTGGGTTCTTGATAGTGGCTGCACACATCACATGACTGGTGATAAAAGCTTACTGATGAATATGCCACTAACTCCATCACCTCTGAAGCAAATCACATATGCTGACAAAGGTAAAAGCAAGGTATTGGGACTTGGCAAAGTGGCTATTTCCAAGGATAGGCATATGGACAAAGTGATGCTTGTTGAATCCCTTGGTTTTAACCTTATGTCAGTCTCGATGCTTTGTGATCTTGATATGATTGTTATCTTTGGTAGATATAGATGTGTAGTCATCATGGAATCTGACAGATCCAAAGTCTTCGAAGGTGTAAGAGGAGGGGATTTGTACATTGTTG
The DNA here is from genome assembly GCF_904849725.1 of Hordeum vulgare subsp. vulgare. Taxonomy (NCBI): domain Eukaryota; kingdom Viridiplantae; phylum Streptophyta; class Magnoliopsida; order Poales; family Poaceae; genus Hordeum; species Hordeum vulgare. The sequence continues at coordinate 418,157,713 of NC_058520.1, read as the reverse complement.
ATTTATCTACAGGTCCTCAACCAGCCACTTGCTTACTAGCAAAAACCTCAGAAGGATGGTTGTGGCACCGAAGACTAGGTCATGCAGGCATGAGTAATTTGCACACGCTTGCAAAGAAGAAGCATGTCATCGGCATCGAATTAGTCAAATTCCTCAACGGACATCTCTGCGGTGCTTGTGAATCTGGGAAAATGACCAGATCCAAGCATCCCTCAAAAACCATCATGACCACTAGACGTCCATTCGAATTGCTTCATATGGATTTATTTGGACCTACTCACTATGCCACACTAACCAATGCAGCATCTTTATATGGCTTCGTCATAGTTGATGATAATTCCAGATATACTTGGGTGCATATCATAGTGTATAAAACTGAAGTGCAGGAAATCTTCAAACGATTTTGTTCAAGGGCCTCGACGAACTTTGGCATCAAGATCAAACACATCAGGAGTGATCATGGAACTGAGTTCAGAAACACTGGTCTCTATGATTATCTTGATGAACTTGGTATTACTCACGAATTGTCTGCTCCTTATACTCCTCAGCAGAATGGTGTTGTCGAAAGGAAGAACAGGACTCTGGTTGAAATGGCAAGAACTATGCTTGAAGAATATAAGACTCCTCGTCGCTTCTGGCCTGAAGCAATCAACACTGCATGCCATATCGTCAACACGGTATATCTTCACAAATTCCTCAAGAAAACCTCATATGAACTCCTCACTGACAAGAAACCCAATGTAAGTTATTTCAAAGTCTTCGGTGCAAAATGCTGGATTAGAGATCCTCACCATAGCTCAAAATTTGCACCTAAGGCACATGAAGATTTTATGCTCGGTTATGGAAAGGACTCGCACACCTACAGAGTCTTCAACAACTATCACAACAAAGTTGTTGAGACTGTAGATGTGCAGTTCGATGAAACTAATGGCTCACAAAGAGAGCAATTGCCTTATGATCCAAATAAGCTGTCTCCTGAGGAAGCGATAAAGCTTAAGCCTACTGAAGACATTGTCCCCACTGAGGAAATTGGTGAAGAAACGATCCCCATCGCTGAGAAAAACCAAGAAGATGATCCCGAGGAAATTGCAACAGCACCACTTCCTCAGCCGAGACAAAATCCTCAACCAGCTCATCCGAGGATTGCAAACAAAGTAGAACTTGACAAAATCCTCAACGACATCAACGCGCCAGGTCCTCTCACTCGCTCAAAAGCTTCACACTTAGTTAACTTTTGTGGGCATTTTTCCTTTGTATCCATCACAGAAGCCTCAAAAGTTGTTGAGGCTTTTCTGGAACCGGAGTGGATCCAAGCTATGCAAGACGAACTTCTTCAATTCAAGGTGAATGACGTATGGGAGCTCGTCAAACGACCAGATCCTCGCAAGCACAACATCATCGGAACCAAGTGGATTTTCTAAAACAAGCAAGATGAGGACGGTCAAGTGGTGAGGAACAAGGCACGACTTGTAGCCCAAGGCTACACCCAGGTTGAAGGAATAGATTTCGATGAAACTTTTGCACCTGTTGCTAGACTTGAAGCTATTCGAATACTACTTGCTTATGCTAATCATCATAACATCACCTTATATCAAATGGATGTGAAAAGTGCATTCCTCAATGGTAAGCTTGAGGAAGAAGTATATGTTGCTCAGCCCCCAGGTTTTGAGGATCCAAAGAATCCAGACAAAGTCTTCAGACTCAAAAAGGCTCTGTATGGCCTCAAGCAAGCCCCTCGGGCATGGTATGATACATTGAAGGATTTCCTCATGAAGAAAGGCTTTAAACTGGTTCACTCGATCCAACTCTTTTCACAAAATCCTATGATAATGAGCTGTTTGTATGTCAAATATATGTTGATGGTATCATATTTGGCTGTACTGACAAAAGATACAGTGATGAATTTGCCTACATGATGAGTGAAGAATATCAGATGTCCATGATGGGGGAGCTGAAGTTCTTCTTAGGTCTTCAAATTCGTCAACAAAGCAATGGAATCTTCATATCACAGGAGGAATACCTCAAGCATGTTCTGAGGAAATTTGACATGCACGAATGCAAAGGTGCCAAGACTCCAATGCCTACCAACGGCCACCTCGGCACTCATGAAAATGGTAAAGATTTTGATCAGCATGTATACCATTCTATGATTGGCTCCTTATTGTATCTATGTGCATCTAGGCCAGATATAATGCTTAGTGTTTGCATGTGTGCACGTTTTCAAGCAAAACCGAAGGAATCACACCATAAGGCTGTGAAACATATTCTTCGATACTTAGCTCACACACCAACACTAGGATTATGGTATCCCAAGGGCTCCAATCTTCATCTGGTAGGGTATTCTGATTCAGACTATGCTGGTGACCGTGTGGATCGCAAGTCAACTTCTGTCACGTGCCATTTCCTCGGAAGATCACTAGTTTGCTGGTCCTCAAAGAAGCAGAACTGCGTATCACTCTCCACTGCCGAAGCTGAGTACATTGCTGCTGGTTCTTGTTGTGCTCAATTGCTGTGGACGAAGCAAACCCTCAAGGACTACAGCATCAACATGAAGAATGGGCCTCTCTACTGTGACAATGAGAGTGCTATCAAGATTGCATACAACCCAGTACAGCACTCGAAGACCAAGCACATCCAGATTCGTCATCATTTTCTTCGAGACCATGTCCTCAAGGGCAATATCCTCATCGACCATGTGAAGACTGATGATCAACTGGCAGATATCTTCACTAAGCCCTTGGATGAGAAAAGGTTTTGCAAGTTGCGGTGTGAGCTAAATATCTTAGAGTCTTCAAATGTTTTGTAAAAACATGCACACATCCTAACACTTATGCAAAGTTGATGACTTAGATGTGCAACACATGATGAAATGATTTTCTTCAACTGATGAAGAAAGTCACTCTGAATGTGAAGAAATTAACGAAGAAATTGATTCTCAGGGCCCTACGACAATTGTACGCGACGTCTGTAATCAACATTCTTATATGGTGGGTAACGACACCGCCCAATGTGAAATTCCTCAAGTTGATTTTCTTTAAATGATCAATTTCCTCACAATGCATTTTTCTTCAAAATAGTTATTCTTCATTGTGATGATCTATTACAAAATATTCGAAAACACTTGATGACTTTCATTTGCCTAGGTAGACTATGATTTCTAGTCCTCAACAACATTCACTTATTGCTAATTCTTCAAGTTGATGTTTCTGCTAAGTGAATGTGATCGGACCCTACTTTCCCTCTATGCTATACTTATCCAGTCTATTCAATTCTTCGTATGCGTTCTACTTGAAACTTTGTTCAAAATCCTCACTGCATCCTTGTCAGCTGATGATTTTGTAACGAAAATCCTCAAATCTTCAAAAATTGTTTTCTTTAAAGGAACAGTAACTGAACCCCCACTTCCCACGATCGGATAACCACGATCTCCACCATCTCCACCGCATCGTATGGGAGCTACACATGTCCTGCGGAGACGTAGAGGCAGGGGCTATCTGGTCCGAAACTTTCGCGCCAAACAGTAACTTCTGGGCTATAAATATGTCCTTATCCCCCTCGGTATCCTCTTCTTCGCTTCATCGCTCTCCTGCCACAGCACACTCCACCAAACCCTAGCGCCACTGCTGGTAGTCTTGTCGCCGGTGAGGAAGAGCTTCACTGCCTCGACCTTTTCGTCGCCAGGATCACGCCGGAGTCGGACCATCTTCGTCCGCCGCCGCCGTAGACGTCCTCTGCCGCGAAGTTAGGGTGCATTGGACACTCGACCGAAGAGCCTCTCCAACTCTACTTTATGTGTTCTTCGTTCGCACCTTCCAGGGTAAATATATCCCATTTTTATAGTAGTTTAGATCTGAAATTTTACATCCTCTATGTGAAATCTGTTTTTTCCTCAATATACGATGCGCACATGATTCCTCAAACACTACCTATCACCGCAATCATTGATGAACTAGCTAAGCATCTAAGATTTTCACGAGATTCCTCAATTGTGCGAATTTTCGGATCTGTACAACTCTGGAACCCAAGAACAGTATGCTTAGGCAAATTCCTCAACCACTGGTTATATTCCTCAAACTGTCAAACTTTTTCATTTTCTTCAAATCTGAGAACGCATATGACCTCTCCAAATTCCTTGCAACTATACTCTGTTCACAGGTACACACATGTCAGCTGATGAATCTCTCGGTTCTCATCACATTAACTCATTTGCAGCGTTTCTGGAAGAAACTCTTCAAGGCTCATCAGAATCCTCAAGAGTTCAGAATCATCAAGCAAAGTCCTCAACTGAAGAAAATGGAGGAAGAGAGAAAACAGAAGGGAGGAAAGAAACTGGAGTAGAACACAGCTGCTGATATCCCTGAGGACATATACTTGGACTATTGTACGACTGATGAACATGAGACAATGGCCAAGAGAAAGATAAGGCTGCAGAAGATTGAACGCCGATGGGCGAAGGAATGGAAGGAGTACAGGTTGTGACTCCGAAATATGCAAAGAAATTCGCTTTGAAGCCTCGTGGCAGAAGGGCCCCACTTGAGGATCATCAAGTAGCACATCCCTCAAGTCTCATGACAATTGATGATTACCCAGATGAGAAAGAAAAACATCTCGCCAAGCTCAAGAAGCAAGCAGAAGCTGCAGTTAGGAAATTTAATGAATCCTCAGCTGCTTCCTCCGGTGCTGCTAATTCCTCAGCGGCAGAAACTTCAGGCTCAGAAATTCCTCACACGCAGTCTGTGCCATCAAAGCAAACAGCTCCAAAGCCTCAAGAGAAGTCTATTCAGGCTTCTGTCACAAAACCCTCAGCTCCAAAACCCTCAGTTCTAAAACCCTCATTACCAAAACCTTCAACACCAAAACCATCAGCGCCAAAACCCTCTGCACCAATCTCCTCAGTACCAAAATCCTCAGCTCCACCTCTAAAGCCTCACGAGAAACCAGTACAGAAGCTTGTCGTGAAACCTACGACCGCCAGCTCCAGCTCCTCACTCCCAGCTGCAGCTAGCTCGGAGACAAAGTCTTCAACACCACTTGTGAAGACTTTGGCAGCTACTGAACGTGCACCTCTGCCCAGCCCCAGCAAAATCATCGCAGTCCCGTCTGCATCAGAGGGAAGTGATGATTATGATGATGAAACCCTGCAAGCCCTCATCAGAAACAAGCAAGAAAGGGTAGCACAAGCATCAGGCGGTGCTATTCCTCTGGCCATGGACCCCAAGGTCCTCCTCGACTACATCAATATATGGTATGAGGACCCAAACACACCTATTGATGATTTGAAACTTCCTCCTGGCATCAGTCACATGGTGGCCACTTTCATAAATGAAGCCAAGTGGAAAGAATAGCAGGCCCGGCAGGCAAAGGTTGCAAAGGCCAAAAAGGAGAAATTCCTCAGGCAGAATCTCCTCAAGCTGACTCCTGATGCACTGGTGTCAACCCAGGCAGAGCTGCAAGTATTGACTGACATGTATGACAAGATGTCAGATCGCAAAAGCATCAAGCGCAATTTCATCAAACTAGCCACTAGTGTTGTTGATGACTACAACAAGAGAACCGCACCACCAGCACCAACTTCTCAGTGCCTGGTTGAGCAGCCAACAGATGCATCTCCTGATGAGGAGGAAACTCCTCAAGCTCAGGAAGAACACCAGGAGCACCGTATTGATGAACCGGCCATTGAAGAAATCATCACGAAAACTGCAACTGATGAAATAGCAACCACTGATGAGAATGCTCCTGATCCAGCTGCTTTATCAAAGCAGGTTGATGACTCTGTTCCAGCTAGTGACTCACTACCAGCTAAAGAATCTGCAGAAAGAACACCTTCACCACAAGCTTCAAAGGTGAAGAAGATAATTCCGTCTGCATCAGACGTGAAGAAAACAAGGGCTGCTGACAAGGAAGCAAAGAAGAGAAAAGCCTCCTCAGCAGTAGAAGAGACAGAGGCAAAGCGCCTCAAAGACACTGAAGAAACTGTTCCTTTGGATCAAGTGCCTCTAAATGTTGCCCCTTCATATGAGATGGTCGTCATTGATGACCCAGCTGCAAGGGCAGATGAGGAAATGAAGGATGTCGCCTCTGAGGAACAAACTGATGAGGAAATCCAGATTGATGACAGTCCTCAACCCCTTATTCCTCAGACAGAGACTGCTCAAGCATCAGCTGCAGCAGCTGATGAAACTGCTTCTGCCACAAAGCCAGCTGAAGAAAAACAAGCTGAGGAAAATGCACATTCTGAGAAGACTCCTCATTCTGAACAGGCTGACCCAACTCCTCAGAGTGAGAAAGACGTAGAAATTCCTCAGCCTGAAGCTCAGCCAGAGCAAGCATCATCTCCCCAGCAAGCAGTACCAGCTGATCAAATTCCTCAACTTGAGGAAAATGCTGAAGAAAATGTACCCGCCCAAGACAATGAATTCATTGTGCTCAACCGAGAGACTGCCATGGTTGTCTCCTCCCCCATTCCTCAGCAAAATCTTAAGCCAGTTCAGCGCCAACCATTCTCCAAGCGTCCAAAGTTTCAGAAACAAGATTTCTTTGAAGAACGCATGTATTTCATCGGAGAGAACCCTTAAGAGAAGCCTCAAATGAGGCATCTGAAGTTTTGGACAAGGACTCAAATGAACTACTATTCCTCTTTGCTCTGTGGACGCAACAAGATATTCCAGCACAGGCACATTCCTGATGTTGAGCTTGAAGCAATACCCTGCCTGGAACCAGTCCTCAATGTACTCCACGATGCAGGTTTGCTCCCTATGTGCTCAGACATATCAGACTGGAATAGTGAGCTTATTCTTCAGTTCTATGCCACTCTGCACATATTTGGCAACGCTGATGACATCAACACTTGGGTGTTTGACTGGATGTCCCAAAACACTCACTACAAAGCTCCTGCTTTTGAACTCCTCAGAGAACTTCCCGTACCAATTCCCTCAGATGGGGCAGTGAAGCTTTATGGTGAGCGTGAGCTGCCAAATGGAATGATGGAAGTCCTCATGAAGCCTTTGGCTGCAGGAAAACCCTCAAGAACCACATTCCTCGTCCATGAGCTCAAGTACACACCCCGGTCTGTCTACCGAATCCTCTGCAGTGTGCTCGCGGCAATCAAAGGCCATGACGATGAAGAAGATGTTGTAGGCCTCATGAAGAATATCCTCTTCAACATCATTCACGGTATTCCTATTAATATCCATGATTTCTTCTTGAGGACTTTGGCTGACAATGCCATGTGCCCCTATGACCACAAGATTTATGCCCCGTGGATCATGAGATTCATCAGGACAAGGACAGGCATCAACTTTCATGCTGATTGTCAAAACCATGTTGGGTATATGCCTCCTATCAGGGTCAACAAGAAGACTTTTGAGCCCATTGAAGGAAAAGGAAAATCTATGATTGAAGAAGGCAGCGGGCCCCTTGATGGCCAGTTCAGAGAGCCAGAAGCATATTCTTCATGGGACGATACTGAGACTCGTCCAGCAAGCCCTGTTCCTCCTCGCGTACTAACCACCAGAGAGCTCCTCCTTAGTCTTCACCAGAAGGTGGATCACAACCACAAATGGGTCAAACGCCAGTTTGGTGCCATTGTGAAAACCCTCACTAAAACCCAGAACTCTGTGAAGATTAATCATCGCTATCTGCATGAGGTTTTCGATCACACCTGGGCTACACTTGCACATCTGAAGACTCAGACTATGCTTGAAGAAATGAACCTTGAGCAGGACTTTGACTGGTCGTGGCCTCCCAAGAGGAAGTTCAGGTCCATTCTAGTGCCAGACCTTGAAGACAGCTCCTTTTCTTCATTCCGCACCGCTGAATCTGATGAGGAACAACTCGACACAGCAACCGGCCCAAGGAAGAAGACTACCCCCAAGAAGCGTCACGGCTCTTCATCAACCGCCAAGAAATGAAGTCCTCACGGGCGTTAGTCCTCAGTTTGTCCCTTTTTGTCACTTGATGACAAAGGGGGAGAAACTCGAGAGTTATTCTTCAAGCGGGATATTTTTGGGGCTTATGAACTATATTTAAGTTACAAACTCTTGGCTCTTCTGAAGTTTTTATGTAATGAGTTGTAACTTAAGCCCGATGGTACTCTGACGCTTTTGAACGTTTTTCTTCGCATGCTCATTCCTCAAAGTTTTAATGCACGCATGATGGAATTCGTCAGATACCATTTGCCATCATGCATCTTCATTTTCTTCATATGATATGTTATATGTATGCATGATTTACAAGACTCAGGGGGAGATCTCCATGATATAAATCATCAATGTGCATCTGCTATAAAAGAAAAATCCTCAAGGTATGCACATCTTCAGGGGGAGTCTCTCTGAATCTTGTTTTCAAATTCCTCAAATGAGTATTTACACTTCATATTTTTGATCCCTGTTGAATACTTAACCTAATTGTCATCAACCACCAAAAAGGGGGAGATTGTAAGTGCATCTAGTGCCCCTTAGTGATTTTGGTGGTTTGAAGACTTATAGGTTAAGTATGTAATGTGTTTGTGAGTATACACAGGATCTATAAGTCATTGAGAAGTTTGAAATATTTGAAGAATATAGACCCCTAAAAATGTATATCTTCAGTTGAAGAAATTGGTCTGAAGCTGAAGAAATGAATCGCGAGGAATCTCCGATGAAATTGATATTCCTCATGAAGATACTGATGTTGAGAAGACCGGTGGTTCCAGAAGAAATTCATTCTGAAGAAATTGAAGCGTGAAGATTTACGTTTTCTGTTTTACTTTCTTCGCATTTGATGAATAGGAACACCGTACTGTTAAAGGGGGTCAAAGTAACACTATGGAATGGATTTCCTCATGATTCTCAACCCAAGCCTAATCCTACCAAAAGCCTCAAGTGAGGAATATGAGTGACATGAGGACTCTCACAGTTGAGGGTCCCGACCGTTTTGATAACCATGCCAAGTCACTGGTCTTATCCACTCCAACGGTCATATTATTTAAGGGCATTAGTGTCAAATCATGTCGGGATGCTCCCAGGCTATAAATAGCCACCCCCACAACCACTAGCTGGTTGGCTGCTCCATTAGAAACTGACACTTGTCATAAGAGCAACCCAAATTCCTTAGAGCCTTCAAGAGTAATTCATCAGTGAGGAAATACACCACCCACCGAAACCACAAACCAAAACTAGTGATTGAGCATCACTGAAGAAGTTGTTCCTGTGTGGGACTGAAGCCTTTTACCTTTGAGGACTGTGCATCCTCCAGACGGTTAGGCGTCATGGTCTAGAGCAATCCAGCAGTCAATAGTGGATCGTCGGGTGACCGAGTTTGTGAGGGTTTGGAAGTCTGCCCTGAAGACTTACCACGAGTGTTGGGCGAGGACTGTCTGTCCTTAGCTCAAGGAGAATACGGTAGGGACTGTGTGTCCCGGGACTGGGTGTCCTTTGGTTTCAATACCAAGCCGCTCCAAACCAGTTGTACAACTGTCACAGCAGTTGGAACTGGGTCATCAACGACTGTCTTCTCTGAGAATCGGGTTCTAATTCCTCAACTCTTTACTTTCTCTGTATTATGTGTTGATGACTTTCACTGTGACTGTTTGAAGAATTTGCAGAAGACTTTCTCTGAATTTCCTCAACCCCAAATTCTTCACAATAGTTAATCATCATCTGTATTCTGCGTGTCTACTTACTGTGCAATCTGTTTTCACATTCTTCACTCTGAAATACTGCTGGTGTGAACGTTTGCACGTCTGATCCTTTACTGTTTCCGCTGAAAGTAAGTCATTAGTGAGGAATTTCCTCAAAAGCTATTTCTAAAAATCTCCTATTCACCCCCCTCTAGTCGATATAACGCACTTTCACCATGATTGACATTCTATGCTTGTATGCTCGATCATGTAAAGATTTTTAAAACCGTAAAGTCCTTTGGTATTATGCTCATTTCCAAAAACCTTGCTTATTAAAGTGAAACCACCTTGAGTTGCACTACAAGTCCTTGATAGCAAGCAGTGCTTCTACTCATATTTGGTAATCTGATTTTTACCTATCCTTATATTTCAAAACCACAAAAATAATTATTTTCGTGATTATTTTCCTAATTAAATAACCTATCCATTTCTAAGGTCAGAATTTGTATTCCAACATGGGAAAATACTTCTGTGATTTGGAAAAATTTGATTAAATTTAGAGATGATCAGAAGGACATATATTTTCCATACATAAGATTTTAAACCTCATTTTATATTATATTTATTGATTAAAACTATAAAAGCTATTTCTGTCTGTTTTGGCATTTTGAAATATTTCCAAAGAAAATATTCTCAATGAATTCCTAGAAAATTCCAGTGTTATCCCTAAGGCTTGTTTGGTGTCCACATAAAGTTTCACCTTGATCAAAGGTGGATAAGGACCCCAAATAACCCAAAAACCCTGTCTGTCCAGAATCAAGTTAGAGAAACTCTACATAGCAAAGTTTCTCCAATGATGCTAAAACTTTGCAGGAGTGCCTAATACGTCAAATGAGGGTTCCACACCAAAAATGGGATTTGTGGGACTTAGTTTTCCCACACTCCCTTTGGAAGGAACAGATCTGGTCATATTTGAGTGTTTTCAAATTTACAAAGCTAGACTTGTCCTTTGGAGCTCAAATTTGGTGAAATTCCATGGTTTACTACCAAACCCAAACCTGTTAAGTCTCAGCACTATTGGTGGGGTGCAACCCCCTAAACCCACTGTCAAACACCTTCTGACAGATAGGAAAAACCCACCTTAGCCACAGCTAAACCGAACTCCTTTGCTCCAAACTCTTAGATTAAGTGGCCAACACCTATATCTAACCCATGTCAACTGGCCCCTCACTAGTTCAAAGTGGAAAGGCCAAAAACCCCAATTTAGACCTCAGTTCATGACTGACAGCACAAGTATTTCTTGCCTCCTTTGACCAGCCGAAGCTCCCACTAAAACCAAATGCCTAGCCACACCCTAGCCAGTGCCAGGACATGCTGGACACGTCCAAAGTGCCTCATAGCGTACCAGCATGCCGTGGCATGCCAAAGTTGTGCTCTGGGCGTGCTACAGGGAGTCACCGAGGTTGGGGGACGCCCTCGGCCAAGTCCAGCCTCCCACGAGATATCCAACCTCTTCCTCGACAACCCTTCTGCGTCGAGCAAGCCTCAGGGCCCCTCCTTGCTCGCGCTAGAGCTCGCGTGACTCGTGCCCGCGCGCTCCAGAACTGGCCAAGGTTGCGCGGCCACGAATGCACGACTCTCCTCTCTCTCTCTCTGCTGCAGATGGTTCGGGCGGTCCAATACCATGTCCTGAGACCGTCGTTTCAACCCCAACCTCTCTCTGCGCCCCTTTGCGCGCCACAGTGAGTCACCGGTGCTCCCGAATCTGCTCACCGTCGCGGGCCTATAAATAGCCCCCCTCTCTCCAGCACCCCTCACATAGCTTCACCAAGATCACTAGTACCTCCCTAGCCACCCCAGTAAACCAGCAGAGCCCCGGTGCTCGAGATCGACCGAGGCCCCTCCGCCTCGGAGCTCCGGTCGATCTTCGGCTACACGACGGCTCCTGCGCCCCTCGACCCACCAAATTGACCCCCTCGATCCGAGGAAGCTTTCCCCTAACTTGCCCAAGCTTTTTCGTGTTTCTAGCCACCCCCTCGACCACCTCCCGAAACTCCTCCACCACGGCCTCCTCGTCCCCGGCGAACCCGTGGCTCCCCGACGTTGTTTCGACCACCAGCAGGTTGGCGACAACAAGGCGAACCCATTCCCGTGTTCATTGGAGCATGAGCGTGTAGGCAACCTCGTCGGCGTCCTCCTCCTCCTCTCTCGCCGGAGGTAGGAGACGACCCCGACAGGTGTGCCCCACCTGTCGGTGGCCCAGCCTCCTCCCCCGCATTGACCTCGGTCGCTGACCGCAGGGCCCCGCGCGTCAGGTTCAAACCTGACAGCGCGCGCGCCTGGGCAGGCTCTTCGCAGGCCCTAGGCCAGCCCAGCTCTGGGCCGAGCCAAGCCAGGAGCTAGCGTATTTTTCTTTTTATTTTAAACCCTGGTTTCTAAGATTTTTACCAAAACATTTAACTATTGTAAAAATATAATTCTTCCACTGTTATTCTTCTAAAAGTGTGCAGTATTTAATGATATGCTTAGATGAATTTTTCCAACAACTATTCTATTTTATATTAATAAAAAGGACTAATTTTTTTTACCGGCTAAAAAGGACTAAATTGGAATAGTTTTGCTTCTGTTTGGTTGATTTCAAAAATATTCCTTCAAGGAAAACTAAGGGAAATATTTTTTAAATGATATCTTAGATTTATCAATAATAGGGAACATTTTTAAAAATGACTCTGTGATCTGTTTCTGTGTGAGCTATTTCTTATTTATTGTTTTATCGACGATAGAAAATCCGTGTGACGAGGGAATCGGAGCGGAAGACCTCGAAGACCTCGGATACTTAGCTAACCAAGGGAAGCAGCACTTTGACCATGACTGAGCATATGTTACTTTGCATGTTAAAATAGCAAGTATACCCGTTGCATATGATCATAAGTGCCGATAATCATTTGATATGATTATACCGAAGGCTCCGCCGGAGTGTTTTGCATTGAGCTTGATTCTACCCCTTGAGGGTCATGCTAATACCATGTTGACAAGTAAAGATAGTAGTAGTATTATCATGAGCATGATGTTGTTATAAAGAAAGAGTTTATGAAAACCCCATCGGGTGCCACTAATGCCCGAGGGTGATGATGAGTTAGGTGGTCACTTTTGGTGAAGTGATGCACCCGGTATTTGTGTGAGTAAGGTTTCGGAAATGGGATTAGATTTATGATGTGTTGACCGTCCCAACCTTACCAGTACGACCACGTTACCCCTTATGGGACGGAGCTATGTTAATTACTATGGTCGATGCTAGCGAAGCGCCACATTACTATTGGCGGGAGTGATGTGTGGTCACTCTCGTGATGGGGTTGTGCCGGGTAGGACGACTATGCCATTTTTATGAGTTCCAGTCACACCGTTGGTCCCCGCATGGTTGGTATAGTCCAGAGTTGGTGCTTGTAAGACATACAACATGTGGGATGGGTACCAATCGAGTGGACCTCTTTGTCTAGTATCGTCAGGGGAAAGGCATTGATCGGTCCAGTCAAGGACAGTTGGGTAATCCTGCTTAAACTACGTCCTGGTATTTCTGCATAAACCAATTGTGCGTGAGTTGTGTGTGTGTGTGTGTGTGTGTGTGTGTGTGTGTGATGAGAAAGGTGTTGCTAAGATTGTAATGATATGACTAAGTTCGGTGACTTGGCATATAGGGTGAACCCGGATGGTTCAGCCCTCGGCAGATATATTGATATCTGTAACCTGTTCTTCAAGAGTAATTCTTTAACTTGATGCATATTCATGATCATTCCACCCAAATGAGTTACACTAGAAATGCATGATATTGTTATCCTTCACTTTCGTTGATTCTATCATGGGCTGTTTGCGAGTACATTCAAAGTACTCATTGGCTTGCCACTGGTTATGTTGTTGACCAGACAAGGAAGGACTGGAGTTTGGAGATGAGTACGTCTTCGGAGAAACCACTGCGAACTAGGACGCTTCCAAGTCAGAATGCCTGTCGATGTAGGCTTGATGGCATGGGCACCGCTTAGCCCCTTTGTTTTCCGCTATTAGTGTACTCGTGCGATTTTGGCCTTAGGCCCTGTCTTGTGAACTTGACCCTTCGGTCACGTGTTGTAATAATCGGTACTTGGATGTAAGACTCTTTATTCAGTATTTGTGTTCGGTGAGCATTGATCTCTTGGATCACTGAGCACGGCGGTTCTCGACTAGCAAGTTGGGCTCCCCACAGAGCTGGTATCAGAGCCATCCTAACTATAGGAAGCCTTAGGTAGCATGGGCGGTAGCCGAAACAATTAGTGCACATAGATTGAGCCGAGAACCGCACCCACTAAATATTTCTAACCCTCTCCTCTACACCTTTTAGATGGCCGCCGTACCCGAGATGCTTTTGGAAATGGGCTTTCCTCTGCTTTTGAGCGACAACCTCAAGAAGTGTCAAATACATCGCACGCCCGTCTTCCTCTACCACGAACACTGGGTCAACGCCGACACCAAGGAGTATCACGTGGACGTTATAGTCAAGGCTAATGACTCCCCAACTAGCTGGTTCTTTGAAGGGCCACAAATGGACCATCTGATGTTGGCCGTGGAGACTGCAGCATGAGAGGCACTCGTGCGACTCTGCGACATCCTTCCTGAGATGGCAGACGAGCCAGCTACTCGTCACCTACCTTTTGTTAAGGATAAGGTAGACGGGAGTTGGACACTCAAACCCTCATCCGAGGACGGGACGTCGTTGAGGTTTCAGACCTACTTCAGCCTCTCCTCAGACACCTTGACGCATCTTTTGATCAAGGAGTCGACTAGGATCTGCCAAGAGCTGCACCAAGTCAAGGACCTACTTTGTATGGAGAAGATGAAGAACCGCAAGGTGAAGAAAGAAGGAGCACCCGTAATATCACCTGGCTTTGCTTTCCAAGGAGGAATACCCCCGCTTCAGGCCGTTCCTCTTCAGAGTCGACGTTTAACCGCAAAAGAGTACACCGAACTCTTCCAACCTCACCAACCAAGAGACATCGAGATGGTCTACTTCCTTCCCCTACTCCCTCGCGGAAGGGAAGCACTAATGAAGATGACGACAGAGAGGAAGATGAAGACGAGGATCCCACCGACCCGGCTTATGAGACCGCGCATTCGATCGCTTAGCAGCATAGGATGTACCGAACGTAGGAGTTCTTGTATCAGGATTTTATGACCCCGGATGTTGTGTGAAACTGTTGGATACAAGTCGCATTCTGCCTTAAGCAGCTTGTGAGCGACTACATCACTTGTTTTAAATTTGATGCAGTAGTTCTTTTTAAAACCAATGTCACAAAAATCTTACACGCTAGCACAACACCAGACCCCCTCTTTACTAGAACGTCATCCCTTTCGAGTACAACCAGTTTGGCAAATTTGACCTATCTACTCCCCTGACAGGATGGTGAATGCAACTCACAAAAACACCTTTGGCAAACCCGGCTCTGCCTCTTCAGGACAGTAGCAGGGAACCGGAGGGGAAGCTCAAGCTGGAGATCACCACGCACAGCAAGACGATGTTCCACCGCCGCCGCCTCCCCCTGAAAGCTTGACCATGGTTCAGTTCCTTCAAGCTCTTCGGGAAGAGCGTCAAGCCAACAATGCCGCTATTCGGCAGCTGGCTCAAACCTTCGTGAACCACCCGCCGCAGAACGGGAATGGCAACAGTCGCTCAACTCTCTCTTAGTTTATGCGGACTACGCCGCCCATATTCACGGAGACGACTGAGCCCTTGGATGCCGATGATTGGATCCGCGCTATTGAAGACCCTCTCATGCTGGTCAAGTGCACTGACGACAATGAGAAAGTCCTCTATGCAACCCACTGTCTCGGAGGCACAACCAGAGCCTGGTGGGATGGATTTCAGATCATGCGAGCTGGGCAAGTCATCACTTAGGCCGTGTTTAAAGATGGATTCCGCGCCGCTCACATTCCTCCGGGAATGATGACCATTAAGAAGCGAGAATACCGAGCCTTAAGGCAAGGCAGTGGATCAGTCAAGGAGTATTTGTAGAAGTTCAACCTTCTATCAAGGTATGCACCTGAAGATGTCAGAACTGAGGCTGCCAAAGTGGAGCGCTTTATGGAAGGACTGCAGCAGTCACTCTAGTATCAGCTGGTTGTTTGTGAATGTCGGACCTTCAGTGACCTGATTAATAAGGCTCTTATGTTGGAAAAAAAGCATCGTGCAATGGACGACACCCGTAAGCGCAAGCTAATGGGTAGTGGAGGACCAATTAGCTCGAAACCACGACCATGGCAGTCAGCCCCAGCAAGACCCAACTACTAGCAGCAGCAGTACAAGTATCGAACGTTTCGCCAGAATTACCAACCTCAGCAAGTCAGCGCCAAGAGAGCAAGCAGTCCGCCGAACAACGGTGGGGGCAAGACCAACCTTCCAGCGCAAGTTACCTGTTTCGGATGTGGACAACCAGGGCACTATTCTAGGCAGTGCCCCAATAAGAAACCTGATGCTCCGCGCCCCAATGCGCCAGATCCAGGTCAAGGAGCACTAGGCAGGAACCAGGCTCCCCGCAATCAGCAGTATCACAGCAAGGGGCGGATTAATTATATTTCCACAGAAGAGGCACAGGAAGACCCGGACTGCATTATGGGTACGTTCCTCGTCAACTCTACCCCAGCAACAATATTGTTTGGTTGTGGTGCTTCGCATTCCTTTGTTACGCAAAAGTTTGCGGAAAAGTGTAGTCTAGAACCTACCTTGCTTCATGGGCAGATGGAAATTCAAAACCCAGGAGCAGTTTTGAGGACCAACCTAGGGTGTAGGAAGGTCGGGATAGTTATCAATGGGACGAGCTTCTCAGCGGATCTCATCGTGCTTATGTCGCAAGGCCTAGAAGTAATCCTCGGTATGGACTGGTTGGCCAAGCATCAGAGTATCTCGGACTGTGCTAACAGGGCCATTACCATGACAAGTGACCAAGGGGTCAAAGTCAAGTATGTCTCTGAGCCAGTACCCGCTCGAATGCCACGAGTTAACAACCTATGAGAGGAAGGACTCGACCGAGTGCCAATAGTCTGTGAATACCCGGACGTCTTTCCTAATGAGCTACCAGGGATGCCTCCTGACCGAGACATCAAGTTCATCATCGAACTCATGCCCGGGTCAAGGCCTATCTATAAGAAGCCTTACAGGATGGGCTCCGAAGAGCTAGCAGAGTTGAAGAAGAGGCTAACCACCGCCCCGGTATTGGCCACTCCAGATATCAGCAAGGAGTTCGTGATATATTGCGATGCCTCAAGGACCGGACTAGGTGGGGTTCTAATGCAGGATGGCAGAGTCGTGGCATACTTGTCACGGCAACTGCGCCCGCATGAGGAAAATTATGCCACCCATGATCTCGAATTGGCAGAAGTAGTGCATGCCCTGAAGACATGGCGACATTACCTTCTGGGGAAGCGATGTGAAATATACACCGACCACAAGAGTCTAAAGTATATCTTCACCCAAAGGGAATTGAATATGAGCCAACGGAGATGGTTGGAGTTAATCAAGGACTACAACCTCAGCATTCAATATCACCCCGGTAAAGCAAACATAGTGGATGATGCCTTGAGTCGGAAGACCAGCGCCTTAAACGTCATTCTTAAGGAAAGGCAGCCCGCCTTATATGAAGAATTGGAGAACTTCGGATTGGAACTAGGGGAATCTGGATTCCTAGAGAACCTCGAAGTCAAACCAACGCTGGAAGACAACATCAAGGAAGCCTAGAAGGTTCATAAGAGCATTGAAGGTATCAAGAAGAAGATTCCAGAAGGCAAGGCCCCATGATTCTTGGAGGATGATCAAGGAGTGGTGTGGTTTGGGAAACGTGTATGCGTACCCAACAAGGCTGAACTCAAGGAACTAATCCTACGGGAAGCTCATGATACACCCTACTCCATTCACCCCGGTGGTACCAAGATGTATTAAGATCTCCGAAAAAGATTCTGGTGGCACGACATGAAGAGGGAAACCGCGTCGTATGTGGCCAAGTGCGTTGTGTGTCAGCAAGTTAAGGTTGAGCATCAGCGAACCGCAGGACTGCTACAACCTCTCTAGGTGCCGAGATGGAAGTGGGACAAGGTAGGGATGGATTTCATTACCGGCCTACCCAGGTCTAGCAAAGGCCATAACTCGATATGGGTTGTTGTCGACCATTTGACCAAAGTGGCCCATTTCATCCCAGTCAACACCACTTATGACAGGAACAAGTTGGCTAGTCTCTATATCGAGTGCATAGTAAGCCTTCATGGAGTTCCCAAGGAGATTGTATCTGACCGAGGCACGTAGTTCACCTCAAGGTTTCGGAGGAAACTTCAGGAGGCCCTCGGTACCAAACTCTCTTTTAGCACCGCCTTCCACCCGCAGACGGGAGGACACACGGAAAGGGTGAATCAGATACTCGAAGATATGCTCTGCGCGTGCGTCCTAGCGCACGGAGCCAAATGGGAAGACTGTCTGCAGTTCGCTGAGTTTTATACAACAATAGCTACCAGTCTAGTCTCCAGATGGCCCCGTTCGAAGTGTTGTACGAGCGGGAATGCCGCACCCCGCTCAACTGGTCAGAAACCGGAGACGGGCTGATTTTTGGACCGGAAGTTTTGCACAGGGCAGAAGAGAAGTTGCAACTAGTCCGAGAAAATCTGAAGGCAGCCAAGTCACGACAAAAGAGCTATGCGGACTCTCACCGCAGGCATGTGGAGTTAATTCCCGGAGATCTGGTGTACCTCCGTGTCACCCCTCTCAAGGGAACCAAGCGTTTCCACATTAAGGGGAAACTCTCTCCAAGGTTCATTGGGCCATTTAAGATCACGACAAGGTGTGGAGAGGTTGCTTATGAGTTGTAGTTACCTGCGGAACTTTCAGGTGTGCACAACGTTTTCCACGTGTCACAACCTCGGAAGTGTCTCCAAGCGCCAAGTCGTTGTAATCCTTACAAGGACATTGATCACCGGGCCATCGACCTTCAGTCTGATCTCACCTACCGCGAGAGGCCAATCCGCATTCTGGATGAAGCAGAGCGATACACCAGAAGCCGCACCATCAAGTATTTCAAGGTTCAATGGAGCAACCATACCGAAGCCGAAGCTACATGGGAGCGTGAAGACTATCTCCAATCTGAGTATCCACACCTTTTTAGCACCTAGCTTAGGAATCTCGGGGACGAGATTCTTGTAAGGGGCATAGGCCTATCACACCCTGCTTTTGCTATCACTTGTGTGTATGGTGAAATTCTGAGCTTGTTAAAACTTTTTCAAAACTAATGACGTGAGTGCCATGATTGACATTGTATGCTTGTATTCTTGATCATGTAAAGATTTTTAAAACCGTAAAGTCCTTTGGTATTATGCTGATTTCCAAAAATCTTGCTTATTAAAGTGAAACCACCTTGAGTTGCACTACAAGTCCTTGATAGCAAGCAGTGCTTCTACTCATATTTGGTAATCTGATTTTTACCTATCCTTATATTTCAAAACCACAAAAAAAATTATTTTTGTGATTATTTTCCTAATTAAATAACTTGTCCATTTCTAAGGTCAAAATTGGTATTCCAACGTAGGAAAATACTTTTCTGCTTTGGAAAAATCTGATTAAATTTAGAGATGATCAAAAGGACATATATTTTCCATACATAATATTTTAAACCCCATTTTATATTATATTTGTTGATTAAAACTATAAAAGCTATTTCTGTCTGTTTTGGCATTTTGAAATATTTCCAAAGGAAATATTCTCAATAAATTCCTAGAAAATTCCAGTGTTATCCCTAAGCCTTGTTTGGTGTCCACATAAAGTTTCACCTTGATCAAAGGTGGATAAGGACCCCAAATAACACAAAAACCCTGTCTGTCCAGAATCAAGTTAGAGCAACTCTACATAGCAAAGTTTGTCCAATGAGGGTTCCACACCAAAAATGGGATTTATGGGACTTAGTTTGCCCACATTCCCTTTGGAAGGAACAAATCTGGTCATATTGGAGTGTTTTCAAGTTTACAAAGCTAAACTTGTCCTTTGGAGCTCAAATTTGGTGAAACTCCATGGTTTACCACCAAACCCAAACATGTTAAGTCTCAGCACCAGTGGTGGGGTACAACCCCCTAAACCCACTGTCGAACACCTTATGAGAAATAGGGAAAAGCCACCTTAGCCATAGCTAAACCAAACTCCCTTGCTCCAAACTCTTAGATTAAGTGGCCAGCACCTCTATCTAACCCCAGCCAACTTGCCCCTCACTAGTTCAAAGTGGAAAGGCCAAAAACCCCAATTTAGACCTCAGTTTATGACTGACAGCACCAGTATTTCTTGCCTCCTTTGACCAGCCGAAGCTCCCACTAAAACCAAACGGCTAGCCACACCCCCAGCCAGTGCCAGGACATGCTAGACATGTCCAAAGTGCCTCAGAGCACACCAGCATGCCGTTGCATGCCAAAACTGCGCTCGGGGCGCGCTACAGGGAGTCATCGAGGTGGGGGCGACGCCCTCGGCTAGTTCCAGCCTCCCCCAAGATGTCCAACCTCTTCCCCGACAACCCTTCTGCATCGAGCAAGCCACAAGGCCCCTCCTCGCTCGTGCTAGAGCCGGCACGACGTGTGCCCGCGCGCTCCAGAACCGGCCAAGGTTGCGCGGCCACGAATGCACGACTCTCCTCTCTCTCTATCTCTGCTGTAGATGGTTCGGGTGGTCCAATACCACGTCTTGAGACTGTGGTTTCAACCCCAACCTCTCTCTGCGCCCCCATGCGCGCCACGGTGAGTCACCGGCGCTCCCGAATCTGCTCACCGTCGCGGGCCTATAAATAGCCCTCCCCCTCGCTCCAACACCCCTCAGATAGCTTCACCACGATCACTAGTACCTCCCTAGCCACCCCAGCAAACCAGTAGAGCCCCAGTGCTCGAGATCGACCGAGGCCCCTCCGCCTCGGAGCCCCGGTCGAACTCCGGCTACACGAGGGCTCCTGCGCCCCTCGACCCACCAAACTGACCCCCTGGATCCTAGGAAGCTTTCCCCTAACTCGCCCGAGCTTTTCCGTGTCTCTAGCCACCCCGTCGACCACCTCCCGAAACTCCTCCGCCATGGCCTCCTCGTCGCCGGCGAACCCCTGCCTCCCCGACGTTGTTTCGACCACCAGCAGGTAGGCGACAACAAGGCGAACCCATTCCCGTGTTCCTTGGAGCATGAGCGCGTCGGCAACCTTGTCGGCGTCCTCCTCCTCCTCTCTGGCCGGAGGTAGGAGACGACCCTGATAGGTGTGCCCCACCTGTCGGTGGCCCAGCCTCCTCCCTTGCGCTGACCTCGGTCGCTGACCGCAGGGCCCCGTTTGTCAGGTTCAAACCTGATGGCGCGCGCGCCTGTGCAGGCTGTCGGCTGGCCCTGGGCCAACCCAGCTCTGGGCCGAGCCAGGCCAGGAGCTAGCCTGTTTTTCTTTTTATTTTAAACCTTGGTTTCTAAGATTTTTACAAAAACATTTAACCAGTGTAAAAATATAATTCTTCCACTCTTATTCTTCTAAAAATGTGTAGTATTTAATGATATGCTTAGAAGAATTTTTCCAACAACTATTCAATTTTATATTAATAAAAAGGACTAAATTGGAACAATTTTCCTTCTGTTTGCTTGATTTCAAAAATATTCCTTCAAGGAAAACTAAGGCAAATATTTTTTGAATGATATCTTAGATTTATCAGTAATAGAGAACATTTTTTAAAATGACTTTGTGATCTATTTCTGTGTGAGCTATTTCTTATTTATTGTTTTATCGACGATAGAAAATCAGTGTGACGAGGGATTCGGAGCGGAAGACCTCGAAGACCCCGGATACTTAGCTGACCAAGGCAAGCAACCCTTTGACTATGACTGAGAATATGTTAATTTGCATGTTGAAATAGAAAGTATTCCCGTTGGATATGATCATAAGTGCCGATAATCATTTGATATGATTTTACCGAAGGCTCCTCCGGAGTGTTTTGCATTGAGCTTGACTCTACCCCTTGAGGGTCATGCTAATACCATGTTGACAAGTAAAGATAGCCGTAGTATTATCGTGAGCATGTTGTTGTTATAAAGCAAGAGTTTATGAAAACCCCACTGGGTGCCACTAATGCCCGAGGGTGATGATGAGTTAGGTGGTCACTTTTGGTGAAGTGATGTACCCTGTATTTGTGTGAGTAAGGTTTCGGAAATGGGATTAGATTTATGATGTGTTGACCGTCCCAACCTTACCAGTACGACCACGTTACCCCTTATGGGACGGGGCTATGTTAAGTACTCTGGTCGGTGCTAGCAAAGATCCACATTACTAGTGGCGGGAGTGATGTGTGGTCACTCTCGTGATGGGGTCATGCCGGGTTGGAAGACTATGCCATTTTTATGAGTTCCAGTCACACTGTTGGTCCCCATATGGTTGGTACAGTCTAGAGTTGGTGCTCGTAAGACGTACAACATGTGGGCTGGGTACCAATCGAGTGGACCTCTTTGTCTAGTATCGTCAGGGGAAAGGCATTGATCGGTCCAGTCAAGGACAGTTGGGTAATCCTGCTTAAACTACGTCCTGGTATTTTCGCATAAACCAATTGTGCGTGAGTTGTGTGTGTGTGTGTGTGTGTGATGAGAAAGGTGTTGCTATGATAGCAATGATATGACCAAGTTCGGTGACTTGGCATATAGGGTGAACCCGGATGGTTCAGCCCTCAGCAGATATATTGATATCTGTAACCTGTTCTTCAAGAGTAATTCTTTAACTTGATGCATATTCATGATCATTCCACCCAGATGAGTTACACTAGAAATGCATGATATTGTTATCCTTCACTTTCGTTGATTCTATCATGGGCTGCTTGCGAGTACAATCAAAGTACTCATTGGCTTGCCACTGGTTATGTTATTGAACAGACATGGAAGGACCGGAGTTTGGAGATGAGTACATCTTCGGAGACACCCCTCCAAATGAGGACGCTTCCGAGTCAGAATTCCTGTCGGTGTAGGCTTGATGGCATGGGCACCGCTTAGCCCCTTTGTTTTCCGCTATTAGTGTACTCGTGTGATTTTGGCCTTAGTCCCTCTCTTGTGAACTTGACCCTTCGGTCACGTGTTGTAATAATCGGTACTTGGATGTAAGACTCTTTATTCAGTATCTGTGTTCGGTGAGCATTGATCTCTGGGATCACTAAGCACGGCGATTCTCGACTAGCAAGTTGAGGTCCCCACATCCCCGTAGGGACAGACACAACAACTAAGAAGGATACATGCCGGTCAACCAATGTGTCCGGAGCAGTAGTGAACTACCAAGGCTCGTTGGAAGCACAAAGGGGCATTTCTCTCTATAGAGAGCTACTAAGGGCATACGACTAGGTGTCACATCCCATACATATCACAGTGCATCACACTTACGCATGACATACTCGATATGCATAGATACAACAATGGCATCACAACATAACCATACGACATCACAACACTTATTTAGAAGACTCGAAAGAGTATTGCATAATATGTTCATACAGGTAGGGGTCACATGACCCGACACTCAAGTCATACAAGCAGAGTCATACAAACCAAGCTGAAGCATTAAAGCTGTCTGAGTACAGATAGTGTAAAGGAAAAGGCATAAAGCCTAACTATCTACATATCCCTTCTGAAAGGGGCCAGGTCGTAGCTGGGACACCAGCTACTCGTCATCATCAATGTCGGGACCCCGATCCTAAGCCATAGGAATCCAGCCTGTAACACATCGCATCCCTTTGCGGTCTCACGCACGGTTAACTCCACGGCTGCAGCATTACCTTAGCCGGGACCGTTTGCGTCTTTTGACTCACGTATGCAATAGTGTCGCTAGCATTCCAATGTCAAAGAACCCGGATCGACATGTTTAGTCATAAACCAAAGTGGCAGTACCGCACAAGGACAGGCATACATGACCCAACAAAGCAGGTGTCGGTCATCAGCGAATGTAGACGAGTCGTAGCAAGCTACAAGGACTCCATTACATCGCGTGACATTTCCCCAAGGGGGACAGACACAGCAGCTAAGAAGGACACATGCCGGTCAACCAATCTGTCCGGAGCAGTAGCGTACTACCAAGGCTCATTGGATCAAAAGGGGCATTTCCTTGTAAGGAGTGCTACTAAAGTTCACGACTAAGTAATCGAACCCTATACATATCAAGTACGACACACGTACGCATGGCATACCGATATGTATAGATACATTGATGGCATCACAACATAACCATAAACATACAACCTTTATTTAAGAGGCTCGGAGGACCCTCACACATAATATTACACATTAAGGGTCTCATGACCCATAATAGCAGTCATTCAGTACAAGCCAAAGGAAGAGTTTAAAACTGTCTGAGTACAGACAGGGCAACTAGAAGGCACATGGCCTGACTATACTACAGACCCAACGTAGGGCCAGATCGTAGCTGGGACACCAGCTACTTGTCGTCGTCGATGTCTACGAAGAACCCTCCATTAGGGTCATTAGCAACCTCTGCAACATTTATTAAGCAAACATGAGTACGAAGGTACTCAGCAAGACTTTAGGATAACTAACTACTCATGCAAGGTATCAAAAGGGGTATGGTGGGGTTTCATGCGGAAAGCCAACATTTGACTCGTGGCTAGACACCTTGCATTTTTAAATTATTTTGACAACTTGATTTCTCGCACACGAGTCTACTAACACCACAACAATACACTATCATGGAATCATTCCGTCTCCATACGGAAATGCCGTCCACGACACTCACGCTTATCTTGGCAATTTTATGAGTAGCCATTGAAGTTATCTATGAACAACATATGTCTCCAAGTAGTCCATATCCGCGGACGCGGCTATTCGAATAGATCATAACCCTGCAGGGGTGTACATCGTCACACACGCTCTCGCCACTTATCGCCATGTGCACGTCATGCACCTCGGCAACCTTCAAGCGGAAGCCCAGCGAGGGAGTCGGCCACGACCGTTAACCACACTAGTACCTAGTCCAGGTTTATCGCCTATCTGAGAGTAACCCGTACGGAAGTCCGGCCGAGGTTTCTGCCACGGCCTCAAACGATGTGCGCAGGGTTCCCAAGCCCACCATCCGGGTGCCACTTGGTACACCGTGCCACTGCCTACCGCATCACGGCCCACCTCTCAGGTCAGCACCATGCACGACCTCCAGCATTACTATAAACACCAGAAACTACTTGCAACTCCTGGACCGAGTACTAAGCGATTAATAGGCCGAGTGGGGTCATATTTCAGGGCCCAGCATGTGGTAGTATCTAGTCTTGGATTACATACACGGAACTCAGTTCCTATGGACGGTTCCAATGAAACAACCCGCCATGTACTCCTACACAGCCTTTCACCGGTACCTTTACCAAGTTAGATTCAACACACAACCTTTGCTTACCGAACACATTCTCACAATTCTGTTCATCTCCCAGATGACAGACCATACACAACTCTAAGCATAGCATGCATAGCAGGATAAGGCACATCATAGCTCAAGCAACTACCAGGTATGCTAGGTTGCAAGGTTCGGCTATTTACTGTGACAAGGTTAGGTCATGCAAACGAAGTGGGGTCAACTAACGTGGCAAAAGCAGTTGAAGCATTTGATCCTAATGCAATAAATAAGGGCAGGGGCAAGAACATGGGAATTATCGGGATGATCAAAAGGGTTGCTTGCCTTGTTGCTCAGAGGAGGGACAATATCCGTCAGACGGATATTCGCTGGAATCCGGGGGAGCGGAGCCTACCGAAAAGAATGGCAACAATCAATAACAATCATATGCAAGCAAGATGATGCATGAGCATGGCACGAGAATGCAAAGTGATAAACTATTATAATCAACATGTATTAGGTTTAGAGTTGATTTGAATCACATTCGGATATCAATTCAAACGAGGTATTCTCGGATACCAATTTAATTGATTCGACCTGATGCTCAGATCAACTTGATGTTAGCATGCATGAGATGTCATGTTAAGGTACTGGTTTGTTATTAGAACAGTGTGTGATCATGTCATTCATAATGAAATTTGAATATTTTCCATATTCCATTTATAAAGTAATTATAAGAATTGAATTATTCATTATTCTACATGTTAGGTTTCTGTAACTTTTTCAAACATGATGGAAAACAGCATATTCAGATTCCTTGAATTTTTCTGATACTTTTTCATATATAAATTATTTTCATTGGAGTTACAGATTAATTTCTATGAATTTTTGAAGTTTTAAATATTTCTGGAGTTATTTTTATACTGGAAAATACTTTTATTGCATCAGCAGGTCCATCTGGCCGTTGAAAGTCAAACCTGACCAGTGGGACCCACTGGTCAGACTCTCTGGTCAATTTTAGATTAGGATTAATCTTATTTAGTTAATTAAACCCACTAGACCCACATGTCAGTGTCTTATTATTTTTACTGATTTATTTTTATTATTTCTAATCTTGCCAGAGGCTGGCCCCACCAGTCAGTGGCTCAGGCCAGCCGAGATCCACCGGCGGTGAGGTCGTCCTCGCCGGCGGGGAGCCTCCGGCGACCACCAGAACGGCGGAGGGGCTCGAAAACGACGCACAGGGGGCCAAACGTTGTGCGGAGAGCACCAGAAGAACGACACATCTCCCGCAGCTCCATTTCTGCACTTAGCCGGGGCTGATCTGGCCGGAGATGACGCCGGCGACGAGCTTGGCGGCGGCCATGGTTCGGGCGTCATCGAGGTCATCGATACAGGGGGCACTACGCACGGTTCTTAGCTCCTATAACATCTACGCGACGGCCTGAAGCTGCTGGTGCCCTCGGAAGGATGAGCTGATCACCGGAGGGCTACCGGCGACGAGCTGCAGCGGCGGATCTTGTCGGGCTCCGGTGAAACTAGGGCTAGAGGAGGGGATCGACGGGGAAATCTTAGGGGAAATGACCGCATGCTCACGGGGAGTGCAGTGGTGGCGCTAGTCTGCTCGGGGACGGCCTGGAGAGGGAGAACGTCGGCGGCGATCTTCGGTGACCCGAGGAAGAAGACGACAACTGCTTGTCGTTTCACCGCATCTCGGCGTCGGGCTCGTGGCTAGGGAGCTTCAGGGGGATGCGGCATAGCTAATGCGTGGCTCGGAAGGGAGAAGGGGCGGCTAGATCGACGGCGAGCTCGAGCTCTGCTCGGGCTCCAATGGCGGCAGAAGGAGGGAGGAGAGATCCGAGAGGAGGCGGGGGGATCTAGCGCTGGGAATGGATAGGGTCGGCCACTGGGAGCTTATCCCCGTGCTTTCCAGCGCGAGGCGACGGCCAGGCAGGCGCATAGGTGTGTGGCCGCGCCAGAGAACGCGGAGGCCACCTCCGGCCGCCCACTGGCAGGGAGGAAGACGACAGGAGGTGAGATGGGCCGTTCCAGGTGAGCGACACGTAAGAGTTTTCAATTTTTTTTCTGTTTTTGTTTCTGTTTTAGCTACTTCAATAATTTTCTATTTATTTCAGCTCCCAAATAATTTGTAAAATTTATTTGAGGCACCCTAGAATATTTGTTGGAATATTTCCAACCATTCCTAAATTTTTCAACATTTTTGAAAGTTTAAAGTTTCTGTTTTCAAATTTAAAACTTGAAACCAGTAGCTTTTTGCATTTATTTAAAATGCTTAAACTGTCAAGAAAATAGTTTTCTCCAATGCTCATTTACTTTCATGGTTTATCAGAAAGTTTGAACATTTCTTGAGGCCATTTTGGGTTCATTGATTTTAACTAGTTTGAGATCTCCTTTATTTAAAGTAGTGACTAGGGTTTTGAGTTTCCTTCACCTCTTTCTTTGATCTTGTTGAAAATTCTTAGATGCAAATGCAAAGAAGACATGAGCACAAGACTAACTTGCTTAAGGTGTCAGGGATGTGACAACTCACCTCCACTCAAAAGAATCTCGTCCCGAGATTTAGAAGTCGTCGGCGATAACGCAGGATACTCAAGTCGGAGACGATCCTCTCTTTCCCAAGTTGCCTCCTTTTCAGAATGATTTGACCATTGAACTTTAAGAAACTTGAGGTTTCGACGTCGAGTGGTACACTCAGCTTGATCAAGAATACGCACGGGGTATTCTCCGTATGAAAGGTTATCTTGGAGATCAAGCGTTTCGTGGTCCACTTCACGGATAGGATCCGAAAAGCAACGCCTGAGTTGCGAGACGTGGTAAACATCATGAACCTTGGAAACATGCGGAGGAAGTTCCAACTGGTAGGCAACTTCTCCTTGTTTGGCAAGAATGCGAAAAGGACCAATGTAATGAGGAGCCAATTTGCCCTTGATACCGAATCGATGGGTACCCTTCAAAGGTGTAACCCGAAGGTAAGCCTTCTCGTCAACTTCAAAGGTCACAGCCTTATGATGACGATCATATTGGCTCTTTTGACGAGACTGGGCTGTTTTCAACTTTTCACGAATGATGCGAACCTGCTCTTCTGCATCCTGGATCATATCCGGGCCAAAGAGTTGCCTCTCTCCAGTTTCTGACCAATTAAGAGGTGTTCGACATCTTCGTCCATAGAGAACTTCAAAAGGGGCTTTGCCCAAGCTTGATTGGTAACTATTGTTATAAGCGAATTCGGCAAATGGAAGGCACTTTTCCCAATTCATACCGAACGATATAACACAAGCTCGGAGCATATCTTCTAGGATTTGATTCACTCTTTCTACTTGACCACTTGATTGGGGATGGAAAGCAGTGCTAAAGGATAGGTGAGTCCCCATGGCATTCTGAAAACTTTCCCAGAAGCGAGAAGTAAAGATACTTCCACGGTCCGAGTTAATCTCCAGGGGAACACCATGAAGAGACACTATTCGAGAGATATATAACTCTGCTAGCTGGCTAGCTGTTAGACTCTCACGAACAGGAAGAAAATGAGCCACTTTGGAAAGACGGTCAATGACCACAAAGATAGCATTATTTCCTTTCTTGGTCTTGGGAAATCCGGTAATGAAATCCATGCTAACTTTATCCCATTTCCATTCAGGAATAGCTAGAGGTTGAAGGGTGCCAGCAGGCCTTTGATGTTCTGCCTTAACTCGACAACAAACGTCGCAGTTAGCAACGAACTCAGCAATTTCTCTCTTCATCCTAGTCCACCAGAACCTCTGGCGTAGGTCCTGATACATCTTAGTACTACCTGGATGAATGGTGAGAGGAGAATCATGAGCCGCCTTAAGGATTAACTGCCTTAGATGTGGGTTCTTAGGAACCACTAGACGATTCTGGAAGAACACAACACCTTGATCGTTCATGGAGAATTCTTTAGCGTTTCCGCTAAAAATATTCTCCTTGATCCGTGATATACCCTTGTCACGCTTTTGGCCAGCTATAATTTGATCCTTAAGAGTAGGCTTCGCCACCAGGGTAGAAAGGAATCCTTGAGGAACAATATGAAGATTCAACTTCCGAAAGTCCTCATGGAGATGTGGTTGACCTTGTTGTAGCATCAAATTGTTACAATAAGAGTTACGACTTAGTGCATCGGCCATAACATTGGCCTTCCCCGGGGTGTAAGTTATCCCTAAGTCGTAATCCGAGATCAAATCAACCCACCGTCTTTGCCTGAGATTCAAATCCGGCTGGGTGAAGATATATTTCAGACTTTGGTGATCAGTGAATATTTCGCAACGATTACCCAGAAGGTAATGTCGCCAGGTTTTTAGTGCATGGACCACAGGGGCAAGCTCAAGGTCATGTGTGGGATAATTATCCTCATGTGGACGCAACTGTCGAGATGCGTATGCGATCACATGACGATCTTGCATGAGAATGCAACCTAATCCTTGTCGCGAGGCGTCGCAATAGATAACAAAGTCCTTAGAAAAATCTGGTGGTAGCAACACAGGTGCGGAAGTCAGGCGTCTTTTCAGTTCCTGAAAACTATGCTCACACTATGGTGTCCACTCGAACTTTTTATCTTTCTTGAGGAGTTCAGTTAGAGGCTTTGCAACCTTGGAGAAATTCTCGACAAAGCGGCGACAATAGATCGCTAGACCAAGAAAACTCCTAACTTTCTTAACCGATTCAGGTTGAGTCCAGTCAAGGACAGCTTGAACTCTCTCAGGATTGACAGCAATACCCTTACCAGAAATTACGTGACCCAGATAGGTCACTTCTGGTAACCAAAATTCACATTTTGAAAACTTGGCATAAAGGCGATGCTCTCGAAGTTTCATCAATACCAGCCTTAGGTGCTCGGCATGTTCTTGTTCGTTCTTCGAGTAGATGAGAATATCATCGAGGTACACCACGACGAATTTATCCAAATACTCCATGAAGATTGAATTCATCAGACGAGAGAAGGTGGCTGGGGCATTGGTTAAACCGAAGGACATGACAGTGTACTCGTATTGGCCATAACGAGTAACAAAAGCCGTTTTTGGAATGTCCCCGTTCTTATTCTTGATTTGATGGTATCCCAACCTCAAATCCATTTTGGAGAAGACTGAGGATCTAGCGAGCTGATCATACAGGTCGTTGATCCTGGGGAGCGGATACTTGTTCTTTATGGTGACCAGATTAACTGGTCGGTAATCTACAACCATCCGATCCGTTCCGTCTTTCTTCTTGACGAAGAGGACGGGGCAAGCCCAAGGAGAAGAGCTAGGACGAATGAAACCTTTGTTCAAGGCCTCATCTAGTAGCTTCTTAAGTTCGGCTAGCTCCAGGGGTGCCATCTTATATGGTCTTCTGGCTATTGGGACAGTTCCCGGAACAAGATCTATCACAAACTCTACATCTTTATCAGGTGGAATTCCTGGCAGTTCCTCTGGAAAAACATCCGGGAAGTCACGGACTACCAGAATGTCTTCAAGTTCCGGAAGAGGATTGGCATTTAAGGAATAGAGTTGGCATTTGGCAACTCGAGTAGAGACATTTGCTATCTCACCCGAGGGATGGGTAAGCTGGACATTTCTAGAATGAGTATCAATCTTGGCATAGTGAGCTGACATCCAGTCCATGCCCAAGATGATATTAATATCCGAAGATTTCAAGGCTATCAATGAGGCTAGAAAAACTAGCCTGTCTACTAGAATTTCATTGTCATAGGTTATCCTAGAGGTTTGCCATTTACTACCAGGAGTTTGGACAACCAATGGGATTGGCATATCACAAAAAGACATGTTATGCAACTGTGCATAACTTTCTGAAATGAAGGAATGAGAAGACCCAGTGTCAAAGAGAACGGACGCTGGGTGATGATTAACAAGAAGCGTACCCAGCATGACGTCGGGATCCTCTGCAGCTTCTTCTGCTGACACATAGTTCACACGGCCACGTGCAGGAGTTGGCTTCACATAGTAAGCTTTGCCCGACTTGGCTTGCCCGACGGACTT
This sequence comes from Hordeum vulgare subsp. vulgare, assembly GCF_904849725.1. Taxonomy (NCBI): domain Eukaryota; kingdom Viridiplantae; phylum Streptophyta; class Magnoliopsida; order Poales; family Poaceae; genus Hordeum; species Hordeum vulgare. Next base: position 418,126,742 of record NC_058520.1, on the reverse strand, counting down.
TCCGGGTTGCTTGGCACCCACATTCTGAGGACACTCACGGGAATAGTGCCCTGGTTCTCCACACTTGTAGCATATCACTTGGTTGGCATGTGGTGCAGCATTACTAGCTGGACCACCATAAGCTTTTGCTGGACGGTTGGCCTGTTTCGTCTGAGGCGCCACGTAGGATGGCCTCGGAGTGTATCTTGGCGGCAGAGAACTGTTCGGAACCCACAGCCTGCGTTTGGAAAATGCGAAACCAGAAGACGAGCCAAAGTCACGGGAGTGCTTCCTTGTGGCTTCGAAGTCAGTATGACCAGTCTCGGCACTGATCGCTTTGTTGACCAGGGCTTGAAAGCTTGCACACTCATGGAGGCGTAGATCACGACGAATCTCAGGGCTTAGACCCTTACGGAACCTTGCTTGCTTCTTGGCGTCAGTAGACACCTCCTCTATTGCATAGCGGGCGAGATTACCGAACTCGCGGCTATAGGCATCCACAGTCAACTTGCCCTGAGTGAAGGCACATAACTCCTCTGTTTTTCTGTCCATCAGGCCCTCTGGAATATGGTGCAGACGAAAAGCTGCACTGAAGTCTGCCCATGTGGCTACTGGTTCAGCGGGACGCATAGCTTCAAAGTTCTCCCAGCACAGATTGGCGGGTCCTTCCAGGAAATACGCCGCAAAGGTCACCTTGTCGGCCTCAGACACATTCGCAGAGCGAATCTTGCGTGAGATGCTGCACAGCCAGTCATCAGCGTCGAGGGGATCGACGGAATGATGAAACTTTGGAGGATTCAGCTTCACAAAGTCATTGAGGGACACTGCGGCATTCCTAGGCTGTCGATCCGTATTCTGCTCAATACGCTCTAGCAGTCGGTTGGTCTCCCTTTTGTTTCTTTCTGCCTCAAGCATCACTTCCACCAGAGAAGGCGGGTGAGGCAGGTCTTCCTGCGACGCTTGACTACCCTCGCCTTGCTCATGAGCAGGGGCACGGTTCAACCTGGTGAACACCATCCTGACAAACAAACTCATAGCTTAGACCAATATCATATCAATACTAACTATGGATTAAGAATGTACTGAACACACGGAATGCGGAAATGAATATCCGAACACCATGGTAACAAGCAACTGCTATATATTCACCATGGTTCATACACCCCCTTACATAGTTCAGTACAAACTTACTCAAAGAGCAAACTACTGAAATTATGAAACTACTCATCAGAGGCTTACAAGCTTCCTATACGTTATTTATCTAGGCCTCCGGAATTCATTTCACATCACAGGCATACTTCACAAGTCACGCAGGACTGTGAACGTACGACTACTACCATACTATCCTTCCGCTCACAGCTGAGGCATCCGCATAGAACATCTCATAGAGATTACCTCCATGACCTGGAAGCTCAACCTGCGGATCAGGAAACACTCTAGCCTGAGATCCCTGGGATCCATAAGGACACGGATGTGGCCTTGGTCCTCTGACTGGTGGTAAGAGGGGTCCCCGAAGAGGTGTGACTCCTCCTATAGCTGGCCAGTCAACATGAGCCGGAAGATGGGTCCTAACAGGGTTCAGCATCTCCATCTCTCCATACCCTGTCTGGACTACCGGTGCCAGCTGCGTCAAAGCCGTCCACAGACGGGCACGGGTAGCATAAAGCTCCATGCGGAGAGCACGAGCATCCCTGTCTCTGTTCTCTAGCATCTCAACAGTGGACTGTAGTAGTGGATCCTCCATAGAAGAATCAAAATAGACTCCACTGAGGTATCCCTCTTCACCAGGCTGAGAGGCCGGAACATAGCAGAACTCTGAATTCTGCAGCAGTGCATGTCTCGCTCTCATAATGGTCAGCATTGAATAGGCAGCATCTTGTACTGCCATGTCAACAGTGACTCCCAACCCATAGGACCAATGGATTGGCTTCTCAGCTCCAGGATAGTCTAGAAATACCCTAACAGTGCAGATGTACTGGCTCTGGTTGAAGTCTCGGTACTGTTCCTCCACTGTGTACTCGGGGTACCAACGGTAACCGCACACCGACATCACCCTGACCAGCATGGCCGTATGACCCGGCACATCAATGCACCTGGTCAGACGTACCACCTGACGAGAAGGACGGCCAGGCATCTGTAGATAGAGAGTAATGCAAAAGCATTAGAGCTCCGAATGCAAAATTGGGCAGCATAACGGCTGTAAATGCTCAAAAACAAATTTTGAGACAACCCAAAAATGGAATAGCGTAACCACTCAGCTATCAAGTTCAACTCTCTGATCATCGAACTTACTTCCTTTTTCATACGAATGATAGAAACCCAATATCTCTTGACCCGTAGTCCTATAATCTACCGATCAGAAACACGAGCCTAGAAGAAGATGAGTAACCTAGTCCTTAATTCCCGCAGAAAAGACGAGGATGACTAGAATAGAATAACTTGAGAAGAGAACAAGAGTCTTACGTTCCCTTCCACAAACAATTCCCTTATATATAACTAAAGCAATTCTAGACTGAACTTCGACCAGTTTGGCTTAGTAATCCTACAGTCAGTCAGGCTCTGATACCAATGCTGTCGGGACCCCGATCCTAAGCCATAGGAATCCAGCCTGTAACACATCGCATCCCTTTGCGGTATCACGCACGGTTAACTCCACGGCTGCAGCCTTACCTTAGCCAGGACCATTTGCGTCTTTTGACTCACATATGCAATAGTGTCGCTAGCATTCCAATGTCAAAGAACCCGGATCGACATGTTTAGTCATAAACCAAAGTGGCACTACCGCACAAGGACAGGCATACATGACCCAACAAAGCAGGTGTCGGTCATCAGCGAATGCTGACGAGTCGTAGCAAGCTACAAGGACTCCATTACATCGCGTGACATTTCCCCAAGGGGGACAGACACAACAGCTAAGAAGGACACAAGCCGGTCAACCAATGTGTCCGGAGCAGTAGCGTACTACCAAGGCTCATTGGATCACAAAGGGGCATTTCCTTGTAAGGAGTGCTACTAAAGTTCACGACTAAGTAATTGAACCCCATACATATCAAGTACGACACACGTACGCATGGCATACCGATATGTCTAGATACATCGATGGCATCACAACATAACCATAAACATACAACCTTTATTTAAGAGGCTCGGAGGAGCCACACACATAATATTACACATTAAGGGTCTCATGACCCATAATAGCAGTCATTCAGTACAAGCCAGTGGAAGAGTTTAAAACTGTCTGAGTACAGATAGGGCAACTAGAAGGCACATGGCCTGACTATACTACAGACCCAACGTAGGGCCAGATCGTAGCTGGGACACCAGCTACTCGTCGTCGTCGATGTCTACGAAGAACCCTCCATTAGGGTCGTTAGCAACCTCTGCAACATTTATTAAGAAAACATGAGTACGAAGGTACTCAGCAAGACTTTAGGATAACTAACTACTCATGCAAGGTATCAAAAGGGGTATGGTGGGGTTTCATGCGGAAAGCCAGCATTTGACTCGTGGCTAGACAACTTGCATTTTTAAATTATTTTGACAACTTGATTTCTCGCACACGAGTCCACTAACACCACAACAATACACTATCGTGGAATCATTCTGTCTCCATACGGAAATGCCGTCCATATCCGCGGACGCGGCTATTCGAATAGATCATAACCCTGCAGGGGTGTACTTCGTCACACACGCTCTCGCCACTTATCGCCATGTGCACGTCATGCACCTCGGCAACCTTCAAGCGGAAGCCCAACGAGGGAGTCGGCCACGACCGTTAACCACACTAGTACCTAGTCCAGGTTTATCGCCTATCTAAGAGTAACCCGTACGGAAGTCCGGCCGAGGTTTCCGCCACGGCCTCAAACGATGTGCGCAGGGTTCCCAAGCCCACCATCCGGGTGCCACTTGGTACACCGTGCCACTGCCTACCGCATCACGGCCCACCTCTCAGGTCAGCACCATGCACGGCCTCCAGCATTACTATAAACACCAGAAACTACTTGCAACTCCTGGACCGAGTACTAAGCGATTAATAGGCCGAGCGTGGTCATATTTCAGGGCCCAGCATGTGGTAGTATCTAGTCTTGGATTACATACACGGAACTCAGTTCCTATGGACGGTTCAAATGAAACAACCCGCCATGTACTCCTACACAGCCTTTCACCGGTACCTTTACCAAGTTAGGTTCAACACACAACCTTTGCTTACCGAACACATTCTCACAATTCTGTTCATCTCCCAGATGATAGACCATACACAACTCTAAGCATAGCATGCATAGCAGGATAAGGCACATCATAGCTCAAGCAACTACCAGGTATGCTAGGTTGCAAGGTTCGGCTATTTACTGTGACAAGGTTAGGTCATGCAAAGGAAGTGGGTTCAACTAACGTGGCAAAAGCAGTTGAAGCATTTGATCCTAATGCAATAAATAAGGGCAGGAGCAAGAACATGGGAATTATCGGGATGATCAAAAGGCTGGCTTGCCTTGTTGCTCAGAGGAGGGACAATATCCGTCAGACGGATATTCGCTGGAATCCGGGGGAGCGGAGCCTACCGAAAAGAATGGCAACAATCAATAACAATCATATGCAAGCAAGATGATGCATGAGCATTGCACGAGAATGCAAAGTGATAAACTATTATAATCAACATGTATTAGGTTTAGAGTTGATTTGAATCACATTCGGATATCAATTCAAACGAGGTATTCTCGGATACCGATTTAATTGATTCGACCTGATGCTCAGATCAACTTGATGTTAGCATGCATGAGATGTCATGTTAAGGTACTGGTTTGTTATTAGAACAGTGTGTGATCATGTCATTCATAATGAAATTTTAATATTTTCCAAATTACATTTATAAAGTAATTATAAGAATTGAATTATTCATTATTCTACATGTTAGGGTTCTGTAACTTTTTCAAACATGATTGAAAATAGCATATTCAGATTCCTTGAATTTTTTGATACTTTTTCATATATAAATTATTTTCATTGGAGTTACAGATTAATTTCTATGAATTTTTGAAGTTTTAAACATTTCTGGAGTTATTTTTATACTCGAAAATACTTTTATTGCATCAGCATGACATCAGCAGGTCCATCTGGCCGTTGAAAGTCAAACCTCACCAGTGGGACCCACTGGTCAGTCTCTCTGGTCAATTTTAGATTAGGATTAATCTTATTTAGTTAATTAAACCCGCTGGACCCACATGTCAGTGTCTTATTATTTTTACTGATTTATTTTTATTATTTCTAATCTTGCCAGAGGCTGGCCCCACCAGTCAGTGGCTCAGGCCAGCCGAGATCCACCGGCGGCGAGGTCGTCCTCGCCGGCGGGGAGTCTCCGGCGACCACCAGAACGACGGAGGGGCTCGGAAACGGCGCACAGGGGGCCAAACGTTGCGCGGAGAGCACCAGAAGAACGACACATGTCCCGCAGCTCCATTTCTGCACTTAGCCGGGGCTGATCTGGCCGGAGATGACGCCGGCGACGAGCTTGGCGACGGCCAAGGTTCGGGCGTCATCGAGGTCATCGATACAGGGGGCACTATGCACGGTTCTTAGCTCCTATAACATCTACGCGACGGCCTGAAGTTGCTGGTGCCCTCGGAAGGACGAGCTGATCACCGGAGGGCTACTGGCGACGAGCTCCAGCGGCGGATCTTGTCGGGCTCCGGTGAAACTCGGGCTAGAGGAGGGGATCGACGGGGAGATCTTAGGGGAAATGACCGCATGCTCACGGGGAGTGCAGTGGTGGTGCTAGTCTGCTCGGGGACGGCCTGGAGAGGGAGAACGTCGGCGGCGATCTTCGGTGACCCGAGGAAGAAGACGACAGCTGCTCGTCGTTTCACTGCATCTCGGCGTCGGGCTCGTGGCTAGGGAGCTTCAGGGGGATGCGGCGGAGCTAATGCGTGGCTCGGAAGGGAGAAGGGGTGGCTAGATCGATGGCGAGCTCGAGCTCTGCTCGGGCTCCAATGGCGGCAGAAGGAGGGAGGAGAGATCCGAGAGGAGGGGGGATCTGGCGCTGGGAATGGATAGGGTCGGCCACGGGGAGCTTATCCCCGTGCTTGCCAGCGCGAGGCGGCGGCCAGGCAGGCGCACAGGTGCGTGGCCGCGCCGGAGAATGTGGCGGCCACCTCCTGCTGCCCACTGGCGGGGAGGAAGACGACAAGAGCTGAGATGGGCCGGGCCAGGTGAGCGACAGGTAAGAGTTTTCCATTTTTTTCTGTTTTTGTTTCTGTTTTAGCTACTTCAATAATTTGCTATTTATTTCAGCTCCCAAATAATTTGTAAAATTTATTTGAGGCACCCTAGAATATTTGTTGGAATATTTCCAACCATTCCTAAAGTTTTCAACATTTTTGAAAGTTTAAAGTTTCTGTTTTCAAATTTAAAACTTGAAACCAGTAGCTTTTTGCATTTATTTAAAATGCTTAAAGTGTCAAGAAAATAGTTTTCTCCAATGCTCATTTACTTTCATGATTTATGAGAAAGTTTGAACATTTCTTGAGGCCATTTTGGGTTCATTGATTTTAACTAGTTTGAGATCTCCTTTATTTAAAGTAGTGACTAGGGTTTTGAGTTTTCCTTCACCTCTTTCTTTGATCTTGTTGAAAATTCTTAGATGCAAATGCAAAGAAGACATGAGCACAAGACTAACTTGCTTAAGGTGTGAGGGATGTGACAATCAAGGTCTAGATAGAACCCACCTGTTGACTCGTGGGTTTCCTCTGCAACATTTATTAAAAAAACATGAGCAAAATCGTACTCAGCAACACTTTAGAACAGATCTATCTACTCATGCACATGTATCAACAAAGGGGGTTGTGGGGTTTCATGCAGCAAGCCAGCTTTGACTCTTGGCTAGAGTAAACTACAATTTTGAATAGTTTTAAACAACTTTGAGAAATTGTACACGAGTCCACTACCACCACAACAATACACTATCATGGATTCCTTTCCGTCTCCTTACGGAAATGCCATACATGATACTCACACTTATCTTGCTACTTTTATGAGTAGCCATTAAAGTTGTCTATGAACAACATATGTCTCCAAGTAGTCCATATCCGCGGATGCGGCTATTCGAATAGATCATAACCCTGCAGGGGTGTACTTCTTCACACAGGCTCTCGCCAGTTATTGCCATGTGCACGTCATGCACCTAGGCAACCTTCAAGCGGAAGCCCAGCGAGGTAGTCGGCCACAACCGTTAACCATGCTAATACCTAGTCCAGGTTTATCGCTTATTTGAGAGTGAACCCGCACGGAAGTCAGGCCAAGGTTTCTGCCACGGCCCCAAACGATGTGCGCAGGGTTCCCAAGCCCACCATCCAGGTGCCACTTGGTACACCGTGCCACTGCCTACCGCGCCATAGCCCACCTCTAAGGTCAGCACTATGCACGACCTCCAGCATGATTATAAACACCACATACTACTTGCAACTCCTGGACCGAGTATGATACGTCTCCGTCGTATCTACTTTTCCGAACTCTTTTGCCCTTGTTTTGAACTCTAACTTGCATGATTTCAATGCAACTTACCCGGACTAACGTTGTTTTCAGCAGAATTGCCATGGTGTTGTTTTTGTGCAGAAGCCGACAGGCCTCGGCCACCCCCTGGCCGTGTCGTGAGGGCTTGTGGGGCCCACGCGGCTCTACCGCCCCCAAACTCAGCTCTATATCTTCCATCTCGCCCGGAGAAAAATCAAAGAGAAGGTTTCATCGCAGTTTGTGATACGGAGGCGCCGCCACATCCTGTTCTTCATGTGGAGGGCAGATCTGGAGTCCGTTCTGGGCTCCGGAGAGGGGAAATCGTCGCCATCGTCATCATCAACCTTCTCCATCGACAATTCCATGATGCTCTTCACCGTTCATGAGTAATATCATCGTAGGCTTGCTGGACGGTGATAAGTTGGATGAGATCTATCATGTAATCGAGTTAGTTTTTGACGGGGATTGATCCGTAGTATCCACTATGTTCTAGATTGATGTTGCTACTACTTTGCCATGCTTAATGCTTGTCACTAGGGCCCGAGTCCCATGATTTCAGATCTGAACCTATTATGTTGTCGCCAATATATGTGTGTTTTAGATCCTATCTTGCATGTTGAAGTCACCTACTATGTGTTATGACCCGGCAACCCCAGAGTGACAATAGCCAGAACCACTCCCGGAGATGACCATAGTATGAGGAGTTCATGTATTCACCGTGTGTTAATGCGTTGCGTCGGTTCTTTATCAAAAGGAGAACCTTCATATCCCGTAGTTTCCATTAGGACCCCGCTGCCATGGGAGGGATGGACAATAGATGTCATGCAAGTTCTTTTCCCTAAGCACGTATGACTACATACGGAATACATGCCTACATTAGATTGACGAACGGGAGCTAGTTACTTATATCTCCGTGTTATAGCTGTTACACGATGAATCACATCCGGCATACTCATCCATCACCGATCCACTGCCTACGAGTCTTTTACTACTGGTCCTTGCTACGTTACTTTGCCTAGGCTTGTCCCATGCTACAAAAGGGATTGGGCCACTTTGCTGCTACTATTGTCACTTTGGTACTACTGTTGCTACTGCTGTTACTCTGCTGCTGCTGCCACTGTTGTTCCTTGCTACTTCGCTGTTACATATTGCAAGATCTTTTCCAACACTGTTGTCAGGGAAGAATAGTTACTCGTCCACGTGCAACCTTCTGGCGCCATTGATACAACAGTTAGGAATAGTCTTCCTTGTCAACAGATCGTTTCTGGCACCGTTGCTATCATACTACTTTGCTACTGATACTTTGCTTGCAAACACTAATCTTTCAGGTGTGGTTGAATATGACAAACTCAGCTGCTAATACTTGAGAATATTCTTTCGCTTCTTCTTTGGCGAACCAACAAATTTGGGTTGAATACTCTACCCTCGAAAACTGTTACGATCCCATAGGCTTGTGGGTCATCAAGGCTTTTTCTGGCGCCGTTGCCGGGGAGGCATCAAGTCAGGATTAGTTGTCCGTCAACAAGTCTTTTTCTGGCGCCGTTGTCGGGGAAGCACAACTATATTGTCTGAGTCACTTGGGATTGATGTCTGCTGATCACTATGAGGAATCAGAAAGATCCAAGAACAAAATTCCTACCTTCCACTACGAGGAGAGGTAAGGAACTGCCATCTAGCTCTCCACTTGATTCACCTTTAGTTTTGAGTAAGTTTGTGACAGTGCCTCCTGCTAGAAATCTTGATATGTCGCCTGTGCTTGATGATGCTACTTCTGCTGCCCATGATGCTTATGATGCTATGCTTGATACTATGCCTGATGATGCTATGCTTGATACTATGCCTGATGATGCTATGCTTGATACTATGCCTGATACTGCTTTTCCACTAGTTGCATTCCTTCATACACATATTGCTAGAGCTGCTGCTAGATGTGATGATACTTTTGAAACTGCTGATACTATTGAAGTAGAACCTGCTACTATGCCTGAATTGCAAGTTATGCCTGATACGGGCTATGTTATGGAGGGAGAGATAGCTGAGGACTTTCTTGCGTGTAAGGATAGCTATGATTGTTGAGAAACTTCTGCGCAAGAGGAAAGAAAAATCTCTGAAAGCTAGGATGAAATACGACCCGAAGTTTGCTACTTCGCCTATCTTTGTGACCGATAAGGATTATGAATTCTCTGTCGACCCAGAGTTAATCACTCTAGTCGAATCTGATCCTTTTCACGGTTATGAGTCTGAAACGGTTGTAGCCCATCTTACCAAACTGCACGATATGGCCACCTTATTCACTAGGGAAGAAAAGATCCGCCACTACTATATGAACAAGATGTTTCCTTTCTCGCTAAAGGATGATGCTAAGACTTGGTTCACTTCTCTTGCTCCTGGGTGTGTGCGTAGCCCCCAGGATATGGTCTACTACTTCTCTGAAAAATATTTCCCTGCCCATAAGAAGCAAGCTGCCTTGCAGAAAATATACAACTTTGCTCAAACTGAAGAAGAGAGTCTCCCACAAGCTTGGGAGAGGCTCATCCAGCTACTGAATGCTTTGCCTGATCACCCTCTTGAGAAGAATGAAATACTTGATATATTCTATAATGGACTTGCCGATGCTTCCAAAGACCACCTAGATAGTTGTGCTGGTTGTGTTTTTAGGGAACGAACCGTAGAACAAGCTGAGATTCTACGGAATAACATCTTGTGCAATGAGAATGCTTGGACTATTCCCGAACCACCTCCTAAGCCAAATCCAAAGAGAAGAGGTATTCTATTCCTCAGTCCTGAAGATATGCAAGAAGCCAAGAAATCTATGCGAGAGAAACGCATTAAATCTGAAGATGTCAAATCTCTGCGTAGGCTTGATGAGAGTGATATTCCTTTTGATAAACCTGCTAGCTTATGCATGGATAAATTTGATAACTTCGTTGCCAAACAATAGAGTTTCAATGATTATGTTAGCAGACAATTGGAAAAGAATGCTCGTATGCTTAGTCATTTAAGTGCTTGTGTGGACAGAAATGTCAATGATCTTAAGCTTCTAAGTAAACATGCCTCTATGGTTACTACTCAGGTAGAACAAGTACTTAAAGCTCAGAATGACTTCCTCAATGAGTTGAATGAAAATTCTATCAGGGTCGTTACTAGAGGGTAGAATGACCCACGAACCTTTGTATCCTGAGGGTCATCCGAAGAGAATTGAACAAGATTCTCAAGGAGTTAGCACTGATGCACCTAGTCATCCTAGAAAGAAGAAGAAAGATGATAAGAACCAGCACGCTAGCAACCCTATTGCTGCTACACCTGAGAGTCCAAACGATGCCTCTGTCTCTGATGCTGAAACACAATCTTGTGATGAACATGAGCCTAATGATAATATCAATAGTGATGTTCATGTTGATGCTCAACCTAGCAACGATAATGATGTGGAGAGTGAACCTGATGTTGATAACCCACAACCTAAGAATAAGAGATATGATAAGAATGACCTCGCTGCTAGGAAGCATGGTAAAGAAAGGGAGCCATGGGTTCCGAAACCCATGCCCTTTCCTCCCAAACCATCCAAGAAAAAGGATGATGAGGATTTTGAGCGCTTTGTTGAAATGATCAGGCCTGTCTTTCTGCAAATGCGTTTGACGGGAGCTTTGAATGCCCTATTCCTTGTGTCAAGATGAAGTATGATTTGCTTGTTGGGGAGATACACATCCCCATTGAGGTGACTTAGTGACTATTCGAAAATTCTCTCACTTCTTTTGCATTCGAGAAATTTTTGTCGTGGGGATTTGATCAGCCCCATTGACGGATTTCTTTCGATGAATATGAGATGGATGAATCGAGGAGTCCCAAACCTCTGTTCCAAGCTTTCACCTTTGGTTGCTTAGAAGAAAAATGATAGATTTAGTTTAGTTTTCCCTGTTTTCTGTTTTAGCGTCCGATAGAAAAGTATCCCGAAAATAAAAGTTCTCCGAACATCCTGAAAATCAAGTATGATTTTTTCTGGATTTTTTTCAAAAATACTGGGACAAAGAGTCTGTCTGGGGGCCACACCAGTGGGCCACAAGCCCTAGGGGCGCGGGCACCCCCCTGGCCGCGCCACCCAGGGATTGTGGGGCCCACAGGCACCCCCTCCACTCATTCTTGCTCTCATCCTCTTCTCCTACCTCCAGAAAAAATCGTTTTGCACCTCAAACCCGTGTTCTTGCTCCTCTTGGTGGGATTTTCGATCTCTTTGCTCAAATCACCATTCTCCGAACTGTTTTGGGGAAATTACTCCTTGGTAAGTGACCCCTCCATTGGTCCAATTAGTTTTTGCTCTACTGCCTTATACTCCGCGTATTTTTGCTGCCTTGGTGACCATGTTCTTGAGCTTTGCATGCTAATTCTAGCTGGTCCCAAGTAGTTTTGATGCGTAATATGGTCTCTAGGCACTTGTGGGAGTAGTTGCTACTAGTTTAGTTGAGCCTTGTTCACCTTTCCTTTGGGTCACTCAAAATTTTAGAAAAGGAAGATGTTCAGGAGAAACTTTCATGGTGGTCCTCAAGCAAGAGAGGTCCCCGTCTTGCGATTCGGGAGCCTGATCCTTACCAACCAAGGGACGCGCAGGTACAACCATGTGAATGGCCTTCTGATGAATTTATGACTAAGGCAGGTTTCAAAGATGAGTTTGATGCACTTGTTCGCAACGTCGGACTCGAAGAATTCATATGCGATAAATGTGAATAGTATGTTGCTCTCACTACTTGTTTTGTTCGTAGATTCAAATTTTAAGCTGGCCGTGAGACATCGGTACTGTTTGATCTCTATGATAAATCTTATACCATGGATTTAGAGGATGTCAGTAGAATTTGCAAAATACCTATTTGGGGTAGCCTCAATGATCCTCCTAAATCTTCGGTTAGAGATTTTTGCTCTGGTATTACTATTGGAGAAACCAAAGACATTACATAAGGTACGATGGGGAGTATTCATTTTCCTGCATTGCATTACTTTGCCCTCTTCATAGGAAGATGCATTAATGGCAAGATTGAGCATTGTCACCTCTGCGCACCCGACCTTAGTATCCTTAAGAGCGCAATGACGGGTGACAAAAGCTTCAACATGGGAGCCATTATAGCAAGGATGCTGAATAATAATGCAATTGAAGGGGATTCCTTTGCTGGGATCTATGCCACTCGCATAGCAAATTTTCTTGGAGTACCCATCCGCGAAGGAGATCCCCCGCTCCATACAGCTTTCCTTGACCGCGTCGCTTTGACACGCTACCAGTTCCTTGAGAGGGATGATGAATCCCTCCTATACCGATTGATATTTAACCAGCAACGTGTTTTCCATATTACCCTTCCTGCTCCTGCTTTCTTTGACTTTCAGGTAAAACAGCGATATTACATAACCAGAGGAGAGGCACAGGAGTATGAGAGGGAGGCAAAGGCTTCCCATATCCGTGAGGCAACTATTCAGGAAGTGGCTGCAGGGCTCCCGTATAACCCCGATTATGATTTTGGGTTTCACCACGACCATCCTTGGGAGTAGACCAAGTTAGGCCAAAAGCCTAAGCTTGAGGGAGTACTTGTTCTCACCTACTTTACATTCTTGCTTATGCTATCACTTTGTTAGCCGGTGTTCACACTTTTCCACTGTATCATCCATGTTAGTTTATTTTCTTTTTCTTGTTTTCTTTTTGTGTGTCTGTCTAGTTTGAGAAAACGCACAAAGATTTTCTTCTTTTTCTTGTTGGGAGCTTTCCCGTGTAGATAGTTCTCTTTTTCTCTGGGTCAAGCTAGAATATATTGGTTACAATATTTAGTGGCTCTTGCATGCATACCTGTTTAGCTTTCAAAGAGTCATATTACTTTGTCTTCTCCTTTGTGTTTGCCTGCAGATTCCAGCGTAGTCCAATGCACGAGCACGCTAATTATTGTTCACATCATTCGGTCATGCAAGTGAAAGGCAATAATGACGATATATGATGAAGTGACTGAGCCTAGAAAAGCTGGTATGAACTCAATCTATTTTTTTTTGTAAATACGACTAGCTCATCATGCCTGATTCAGCTTTGTTGTGAGAGAAACATGTTTGCAATGACAACTTAGAGATCATAGTTGCTTATGCCATGCTTACTTAGCTAGGAGCTTATAATGGTTTGTCTTGGATGCCCACATGAATGTTGAGATGACTATGATGTAGTATGATAGGATGGTATCCTCCTTTGAATGTTTCAAGTGGCATGACTTGGCGCATGTTCACGCATGTAGTTGAAACAAAATCAACATAGCCTCTGTGATGTTCATGTTCATGGTGATTTATGTCCTACTCATGCTTGCACTCAATGTTAGTTAATCTCAATGCATTTTGAAGATTGTTGTCGCTCTCTAGTTGGTTGCTTCCCAGTCTTTTGCTAGCCTTCCCTTGTACTAAGCGGGAATACTGCTTGTGCATCCACCTCCATAAACCCAAAGTTGTTCCATATGAGTCCACCATACCTACCTATTTGCGGTATCTACCTGCCGTTCCAAGTAAATTTGCATGTGCCACTCTCTAAACCTTCAAGAAATAATCTGCTTTGCATGCCCGAACCGCTCATGTGGTGACAGGGGGCTATTGGTATCTTCCATGCTAGGCATGTTATCCTCGATATGTGTTTATTCACTATCATTCACGAGAAAGGGGCCGGTAATTGGAATTCCCAGTTCCATGCGCAAATCGAAAATATAATTGCAAACAAAACTCCCCCAGGATTGATGTTGGTTTGGACGGTACCCGAGGATTCAGCTAGCCGTGGAGTGTGATTGATTGGTGGTGGGGGAGTCAAAACTTTACTTCTCTGTTTGGGAACCGCCTAGAGCATGTGTAGCGTGGAAGATGTTGAGAACTCCTAGTCATTGTGTTGACAAGGAAAGCATGCCACCCAAAATTATTATCTCTGTTTTCAAAGCTTGAGCTCTGGCACCTCTACAAATCAATGCTTCCCTCTGTGAAGGGCCTGTCTATTTATGTTCTTGTTGAGTCATCCTCCTCTTACAAAAGCACCAATTATAGAGCCCTCTGTCATTTTTTTGCTTTTCTTTTAACTGCGTTGAGTATGAATGTGACTGGATCTTCATTGCCATGAATTACAATGTTTAGTCAGCCCTTGGTCTTTTAAGGTGCTCTGCATTTATGTTTTGCGGTCTCAGAAAGAGCTAGCGAGATACCATCTATTCGTAGTGCTTCATGTTGTTTTGATTGAAGTGTTGACGTTTGAGACTTATTATTATTTGCTCGCTAGTTGATTATCCCATTGATATGAGTTTACCGTGAGACCTAGATGTCATTTGCTTATGTGGTTTGCTTGTGATCTTGCTGAAATTGTGGTTATGAGTTAGACATAGTTGCAACCACAAGATCAAACAGAGTTCGTCAAAGTTTTTATTTTGTCTCTTTCAGTTTGTCAATTGAAATGCTTGAGGACAAGCAAGGCTTTAAGCTTGGGGGAGTTGATACGTCTCCGTCGTATATACTTTTCCGAACTCTTTTGCCGTTGTTTTGGACTCTAACTTGCATGATTTGAATGGAACTAACCCGGACAGACGCTGTTTTCAGCAGAATTGCCATGGTGTTGTTTTTGTGCAGAAAAAAAGTTCTCAGAATGTCCTGAAAATTTATGGAGATTTTTCCTGGAATAAAAGAAAAATACCTGCGCAAAGATCCACTGGAGGAGGTGGACCAGTGGGCCACAAGCACACAGGATGCGACCACCCCTTGGCCGCGCTGTGAGGGCTTGTGGGGCCCACGTGGCTCCACCGCTCCCAAACTCAGCTCTATATCTTCCGTCTCGCCCGGAAAAAAATCAGAGAGAAGGTTTCATCGCGTTTTGCGATACGGAGGCGCCGCCACATCCTATTCTTCAGCTCGAGGGCAAATCTGGAGTCTGTTCTGGGCTCCGAAGAGGGGAAATCGTCGCCATCGTCATCATCAACCTTCCTCCATCGACAATTCCATGATGCTCTTCACCGTTAGTGAGTAATCTCATCGTAGTCTTGTTGGACGGTGATGAGTTGGATGAGATCTATTATGTAATCAAGTTAGTTTTTGACGGGGATTGATCCCTAGTATCCACTATGTTCTAGATTGATGTTACTACTACTTTGCCATGCTTAATGCTTGTCACTAGGGCCCGAGTTCCATGATTTCAGATCTGAACCTATTATGTTGTCGCCAATATATGTGTGTTTTAGATCCTATCTTGCAAGTTGTAGTCACCTACTATGTGTTATGACCCGGCAACCCCGGAGTGACAATAGTCGGAACCACTCCCGGAGATGACCATAGTATGAGGAGTTCATGTATTCACCGCGTGTTAATGCGTTGGTCCCGTTCTTTATTAAAAGGAGAACCTTAATATCGCATAGTTTCCATTAGGACCCCACTGCCACGGGAGGGATGGATAATAGATGTCATGCAAGTTCTTTTCCCTAAGCACGTATGACTACATACGGAATACATGCCTACATTAGATTCATGAACGGGAGCTAGTTACTTATATCTCCGTGTTATAGCTATTACATGATGAATCACATCCTTCATACTCATCCATCACCGATCCACTTCCTACGAGTCTTTTACTACTGGACCTTGCTACGTTACTTTGCCTAGGCTTGTCCGTTGCTACAAAAGGGATTGGGCCACTTTGTTGCTACTGCTGTCACTTTGCTACTACTGTTTCTACTGCTGTTACTCTGCTGCTGCTGCTACTGCTGTTCATTGCTACTTCGTTGTTACTTGTTGCAAAATATTTTCCGACACTGTTGTCGGGGAAGAATAGTTACTCGTCCACGTGCAACCTTCTGGCGCCATTGATACAACAGTTAGGAATAGTCTGCCTTGTCAACAGATCGTTTCTGGCACCGTTGCTATCATACTACTTTGCTACTGATACTTTGCTTGTAGACTCTAATCTTTCAGGTGTGGTTGAATCTGACAAACTCAGCTGCTAATACTTGAGAATATTCTTTCGCTTCTCCTTTGGCGAACCAACAAATTTGGGTTGAATACTCTACCCTCGAAAACTGCTGCGATCCCATACGCTTGTGGGTCATCAAGGCTTTTTTTGGTGCCGTTGCCGGGGAGGCATCAAGTCAGATTTAGTTGTCCATCAACAAAGTACTAGACGATTCATAAGTCGAGCAGGGTCATATTTCAGGGCCCAGCCTGTGGTAGTAAGTAGTCTTGGATTACATACACGGAACTCAGTTCCTAAGGACGGTTGCAATGAAACAACCCGCCATGTACTCCTACATAGCCTTTCATCGGTACCTTTACCAAATTAGGTTCCACACTTATTCTTTGTCAATAGAACACATTCATCCATTCCTGTTCATCACCCAGATGAAACAGACCTGACACAACTCTAGGCATAGCAAGCATAGTAGGATAAGACACATCATGGCTCAAGCAACTACCATGTATGCTAGGTTGCAAGGTTTGGCTATTTACTGTGACAATGACATGTTATGCAAAGGAATAGGTTCAGCTACCGAAGTAAAGCATTTGAAATACTGAGGATGATGAACGATGGCGACTCCCACCTCCCACCTCCCACCTCGGCGACTGATGACCCACAAGCTTATGGGATCGCAGCAGTTTTCGAGGGTAGAGTATTCAACCCAAATTTGTTGATTCCCCAAGACGGGAAGCGAAAGAATATTATCAAGTATTAGCAGGTGAATGTGTTAGATTCAACCACACCTGAAAGATTAGTGTCTGCAAACAAAGTATCAGTAGCAAAGTAGTATGATAGCAACGGTGCCAGAAACGATCTGTTGACGGCACACTATTCCTAACTGTTGTATCAATGGCGCAAGTAAAAAGCACGTTGACGGGGGATAGTTCTTGAGAAGAATGCTTCCCCGGCTACAACTCTAGAAAAGTATTGCAACAAGTAGCAGTGATGCAGCAAGGAACAGCAGTAGCAGCGGCAGAAAAGTGACAGCAGTAGCAATAGTAGCAACAAAGTGGCCCAATCCCTTTTGTAGCAAGGGACAAGCCTAGGCAAAGTAACATAGCGAGGACCAGTAGTAAAAGACTCGTAGGTAGTGGATCGGTAATGGATGAGTGTGACGGATGTGATTCATCATGTAACAGCTATAACACGGAGAGATAAGTAACTAGCTCCCGTTCGTCAATCTAATGTAGGCATGTATTCCGTATGTAGTCATACGTGCTTAGGGAAAAGAACTTGCATGACATCTGTTGTCCATCCCTCCTGTGGCTGCGGGGTCCTAATGGAAACTACGGGATATTAAGGTTCTCCTCTTAATAAAGAACCGGACCAACGCATTCACACTCGGTGAATACATGAACTCCTGATACTATGGTCATCTCCGGGAGTGGTTCCGACTATTGTCACTCCGGGGTTGCCAGGTCATAACACATAGTAGGTGACTACAACTTGCAAGATAGGATCTACAACACACATATATTGGTGACAACATAATAGGTTCAGATCTGAAATCATGGGACTCGGGCCCTAGTGACAAGCATTAAGCATAGCCAAGTAGTAGCAACATCAATCAACATCATAGTGGATACTAGGGATCAATCCCCGTCAAGAACTAACTCGATTACATGATAGATCTCATACAACTCATCACCGTCCAGCAAGCCTACGACGAGATTACTCACGAATGACGAAGGGCAGCTTGGAATTGTCGATGGAGAAAGGTTCATGATGACGATGGCGACGATTTCCCCTCTCCGAAGCCCGAAAGAGACTCCAGATCTACCCTCTAGATGAAGAACGGGATGTGGTGGCTCCTCCGTAATGCAAAACGCGGTGAAATCTTCTCTCTGTTTTTTTTCCAGGCGAGACGGAAGATATAGAGCGGAGTTTGGGGGTGATGGTGCCATGTGGGCCCCACAAGTTTGCACGGTGCGGCCTAGGGGGTGGCCGCGGCCTGTGGGCTTGTGGCCCTCCGGTGGATCTTTGCGCAGGTATTTTTCTTTTATTCCAGAAAAATTCTCCGTAAATTTTCAGGACATTCCGATAACTTTCATTTCTGCACAAAAACAACACCATGGCAATTCGACTGAAAACAGCGTCAATGTGGGTTAGTTCCATTCAAATCATGTAAATTAGAGTCCAAAACAAGGGCAAAAGAGTTTGAAAACGTAGATATGACGGAGACGTATGAACTCCCCAAGCTTAAAGCCTTGCTTGTCCTCAAGCAACTTAGTTGACAAACTTAGAGAGACAAGAGAAAAACTTTGACGAACTCTGTTTGATCTTGTTGTTGCAACTCTGTCTAACTCACAACCAGAATTTCAGGAACATCACAAGCAAACCACATGAGCAAATGACATCTAGGTCTCACGGTAAACTCATATCGAAGGCATAATCAACTAGAGAGCAAATAATCATAAGCCTCAAATCAACACTTCAATCAAAACAACATGAAGCAGTACGAATAGATGGTATCTCGCTAGCTCTTTCTAAGACCGCAAAACATAAATGCAGAGCACCTTAAAAGACCAATGGCTTACTAAACATTGTAATTCAAGGCAATGAAGATCCAATCATAGTCATACTCAGCATAGTTAAAAGCAAGGCATAAAAATGATAGACGTGCTCTATAATTGGTGCTTTTGTAAGAGGAGGATGACTCAACAGGAATATAAATTGACAAGCCCTTCGCAGAGGGAAGCATTGATTTGAAGAGGTGCCAGAGCTCAAGCTTTGAAAATAGAGACAATAATTTTGGGTGGCATGCTTTCATTGTCAACGCATTGACTAAGAGTTCTCAACATCTTCCACACTACACATGCTATAGGCGGTTCCCAAACAGAAAAGTAAAGTTTTGACTCCCCCACCACCAATCAATCACATTCCACGGCTAGCCGAATCCTCGGGTACCGTCTATACTAACATCAATCCTAGGGGAGTTTCGTTTGCAATTATGTTTTCGATTTGAGCATGGAACTGGGAATTCCAATTACCGGCCCCTTTCTCGTGAATGAGAGTGAATAAAAACATATCGAGGATAACACGCCTAGCATGCAAGATACCAATAGCCCCCTGTCACCACATGAGCGGTTCGGGCATGCAAAACAGACTATTTCTTGAAGATTTAGAGAGTGGCACATGCAAAATTACTTGGAACGGCAGGTAGATACCGCACATAGGTAGGTATGGTGGACTCATATGGCACAACGTTGGGTTTATGGAAGTGGATGCACAAGCAGTATTCCCGCTTAGTACAAGTGAAGGCTAGCAAAAGACTGGGAAGCGACCAACTAGAGAGCGACAACAGTCATCAAAATGCATTGAGATTAACTAACATTGAGTGCACGCATGAGTAGAACATAAATCACCATGAACATGAACATCATAGAGGCTATGTTGATTTTGTTTCAACTACATGCGTGAACATGTGCCAAGTCAATCCACTTGAAACATTCAAAGGAGGATACCATCCTATCATACTACATCATAGTCTTCTCAACATTCATGTTGGCAACCAAGAAAAACCGTTATAAGCTCCTAGCTAAATAAGCATGGCATAAGCAACTATGATCTCTAAGTTGTCATTGCAAACATGTTTCCCTCACAACAAAGCTGGATCAGGCATGATGAGCTAGTCATATTTACAAAAACAAAATAGATCGACTTCATACCAGCTTTTCCAGGCTTAGTCACTTCATCATATATCGTCATTATTGCCTTTCACTTGCACGACCGAACGATGTGAACAATAATAAGCGTGCTCGTGCATTGGACTAAAGCTGGAATCTTGAGGCAAACACAAAGGAGAAGACAAAGTAATATGGCTCTTTCAAAGCTAAACAGGTATGCATGCAAGTTCCACTAAACATTGTAACCAATATCTTCTACCTTGACCCATAGAAAAAGAAAACTATCTACACGGGAAAGCTCCCAACAAGCAAAAGAAGAAAAGAAATTCTTTTTGGGTTTTCTCAAACTAGACAGACACACGAAAAGAAAACGAGAAAAAGAAAATAAACTAGCATGGATGATACAGTGGCAAAGTGTGAACACCGGCTAACAAAGTGAAAGCATAAGAAAGAATGTAAAGTCGGTGAGAACACGTACTCCCCCAAGCTTAGGATTTTGGCCTAACTTGGTCTACTCCCAGGGAGGGAAATAACCAGCTCCGGGGTACTCCAGAGTGGACTCAGGATACCACTGTTGTGTGAAATCCTCTAGCTCCCACTGATAAACCGGCGTCTGGTACTTGACTGGTGGCTCGGGCATGGGCACCTGTGGTTGGGCTAAGCCCCAATATGCGTAGATGTCCAAGGGCATAATAATGTACCTGCCTGCATGAAGATTGAACAAAGAAGGGACAGGCAAAGTAATAGTCTCATGAGTACCCTGACTAAATACCAGGTTATAAATCATCCTTCTACTTATATCTCTATCAAGAAAGTCATGGCGAACCATGCTATCGTAATCGAGATATCTCTCGGGAAGAAGAACCTCTTCTTCCTCCTCCAGTCTAATGGGTATCTCAAAGTGTCTTGCAAGACGAGTAGCATAGATACCTCCAAAGACAACACCTTTAGAACGGTTCAGGTTCAACCTTTGAGCTACTATGGCACCCAAACTATAAGTTTTATCATTATAAAGGGCTTCACGCAAGACCGCAAGATCTGGGGAACTAAGTGACCCAGCTTTCCCACGACCAATCAAACATTTTCCCACAAATAGTGAGAAGTACCATAGCACAGGAAAATGAATGCTAGTAGCTCTAGCACAAGACACTCCTCTCTCCTCTCCTACAGCAATTGTACCGATAAAAGCTTCCAAGTCCCGTGGACGAGGTTCATGAATATCCCCAACGTATGGTAATTTGCAAACATTGCAAAAGTCTTGGAGTGACATGCGCTGGGGGATATCATAAATTTTAAACTCAACCATAGGAGGATTCTTCCTCAAATAGAAGTTAAAGCTTTGTACGAAGATATTAGTGAGGAGGAGGTATTCCAAACACTTATCTTCAACGAAGGAGGTAAGGCCTGAGTTTCCACCAAGTGATAAAAGTCCTCAAAAATTCCAGCAGCGCGTAATAACACGTCGCTTGGCCACTCGCACGCTCGAACTTCTGCGACTCGAGGGACCTGATACTTGGGCTTCTTCTCACTCCCATCATCCTTGGGGTCACGGCTTGAAGAGCCTCTCAAGAACCTCCTCATCTTTTCCCTTTTCTATCTCTGAAAATTTCTGAAATTTTGAGTGATTCTAAGGAAAAGTGAATAAGGCTCAACGAAATTCATAGCAACTACTCCCACAAGTGCCTAGAGACCATATTACGCATCAAAACTACTTGGCACGAGCTAGAATCAGCATGCAATGCTCAAGAACATGGTCACCAAGGCAGCAAAAATACACGGAGTATAAGGCACTAGAGCAAAAACTAATTGGGCAATGGAGGAGTCACTTACCAAGGAGTAATTTCCCCAAAACAGTTCGGAGAACGGTGATTTGAGCAAAGAGATCGAAAATCCGAGCAAGAGGAGCAAGAACGCGGGTTTGAGCTGCGAAATGATTTTTTCTGGAGATAGGAGAAGCGGCCAGGGGGTGCCCGCGCCCCTAGGGCTTGTGCCCCACTGGTGTGGCCCCCAGACAGACTCTTTGTCCTAGTATTTTTCAAAAATCCAGAAAAAATGATACTAGATTTTCAGGATGTTCGGAGAACTTTTATTTTCAGGGTACTTTTCTATCGGACGCTAAAATAGAAAACAGGGAAAACTAATCTAAACCTATCATTTTTCTTCTAAGCAACCGAAAGTGAAAGATAGGAAGAGAGGTTTGTGACTACTCAATTCATCCATCTCATGGTCATCGAAAGAAATCCGTCAATGGGGTTGATCAAGCCTCCTCGACAAAACTTTTTCGAATCGCAAAAGAAGACGGCGAATTTTTGAATAGTCACTAGGTCACCTCAATGGGGATGTGTATCTCCCCAACAAGGAAATCATACTTCATCTTGACACGAGGTATAGGGCATTCAAAGCTCCCAATAAGAATCGATGAAGTTTTTTCGATAGCATTGATGCAATGTACTCGATATTGTTTTTCGAAAAGTGCACCGTATGCTCATTACCATTGACATAGAAAGTGACATTGCCTTTGTTGCAATCTATAACTGCCCCTGCAGTGTTTTAAAAGGGTCTTCCGAGGATGACAGCCATGGCATCGTCCTTGGGAATATCCAAGATAACAAAGTCTGTTAAGATAGTGACGTTAGCAACCACAACGGGCACATCCTCGCAAATGCCGATAGGGAAAGCAGTTGACTTGTCGGCCATTTGCAGAGAGATTTTAGTGGGTGTCAACTTATCCAGCTCAACTCTACGATAAAGAGAGAGAGGCATAACACTAACACCAGCTCCAAGGTCGCATCAAGCAGTTCTAACGTAGTTACCTTTAATGGAGCAAGGTATAGTGGGCACACCGGGATCACCTAGTTTCTTAGGATTTCAACCCTTGAAGGTATAGTTAGCAAGCATGACGGAGATCTTAAGATCCGGTATCCTCCTCTTATTAATAACAATATCTTTCATGTACTTAGCATACGGAGACATCTTGAGCATATCCGTCAAACGCATTTGCAGAAAGAGAGGCCTGATCATTTCAACGAAGTGCTCAAAATCCTCATCATTTGTTTTCTTGGATGGTTTGGGAGGAAAGGGCATAGGTTTCTGAACCCATGGTTCCCTTTCTTTACCATGATTCCTAGCAGGGAAGTCATTCTTATCGTATCTTTTAGTCTTAGGTTGTGGGTTATCAAGATCAACAGGTTCAATCTCCACATCCTTTTCATTGCTAGGTTGAGCATCAACATGAACATCACTATTGATATTATCATTATTCTCATGTTCATCACTAGATTCTGTCTCAGCATCAAAGACAGAGGCATCGTTTGGACTCTCAGGTATAGCAGCAACAGGGTTGCTAGCATGCACATCCCTATCATCTTTCTTCTTCTTTCTAGGATGACTAGGTGCATCAGTGCTAACTCCTTGAGACTCTTGTTCTACTCTCTTCGGATGACCCTCAGGATACAAAGGTTCCTGGGTCATTCTACCGCCTGTAGTAACGACTCTGACAGAATTGTCATTCAACTCGTTGAGCAAGTCATTCTGAGCTTTAAGTACTTGTTCTACCTGAGTAGTAACCATAGAGGCATGTTTACTCAGA
Source organism: Hordeum vulgare subsp. vulgare (assembly GCF_904849725.1). Lineage (NCBI taxonomy): Eukaryota > Viridiplantae > Streptophyta > Magnoliopsida > Poales > Poaceae > Hordeum > Hordeum vulgare. The sequence goes on along the minus strand of NC_058520.1, from coordinate 418,103,062 downwards.
AGCTTAAGATCATTGACATTTCTGTCCACACAAGCACTTAAATGACTAAGCATACGAGCATTCTTTTCCAATTGTCTGCTAACATAATTGTTCAAACTCTGTTGTTTGGTAACAAAGTTATCAAATTAATCGAGGCATAAGCTAGCAGGTTTATCAAAAGGAATATCACTCTCATCAAACCTACGCAGATAATTTACTTCTACTACCTGTATCGGGTTATCGAGACCATGGATCTCTTCGATAGGTGGTAGATTTTTGACATCTTCAGATTTAATGCCTTTCTCTCGCATATATTTCTTGGCTTCTTGCATATCTTCAGGACTGAGGAATAGAATACCTCTTTTCTTCGGAGTTGGCTTAGGAGGTGGTTTGGGAATAGTCCAAGCATTCTCATTGCACAAGATGTTATTCAGCAGAATCTCAGCTTGTTCTACGGTTCGTTCCCTAAAAACACAACCAACGCAACTATCTAGGTGGTCTTTGGAAGCATCGGCAAGTCCATTATAGAATATATCAAGTATTTCATTCTTCTCAAATGGGTGATCAGGCAAAGCATTCGGTAGCTAGATGAGCCTCCCCCAAGCTTGTGGGAGACTCTCTTCCTCAGCTTGAGCAAAGTTGTATATTTCCTGCAAGGCAGCTTGCTTCTTATGGGCAGGGAAATATTTTTCAGAGAAGTAGTAGACCATATCCTGGGGGCTATGCACACAACCAGGAGCAAGAGAAGTGAACAAGGTATTAGCATCATCGTTTAGCGAGAAAGGAAACAGCTTGAGCATATAGTAGTGGCAGATCTTTTCCTCATTAGTGAATAGGGTGGCTATATCGTGCAGTTTGGTAAGATGAGATACAACCGTTTGACTCGTAACCGTGAAAATGATCAGATTCGACCAGAGTGATTAACTCAGGGTCAACAGGGAATTCATAATCCTTATCGGTCACAAAGATAGGCGAAGTGGCAAACTTTCGGTCGTATTTCATCCTAGCGTTCAGAGATTTTTGTTTCCACTTGCACAGAAGTTTCTCAACATCATAGCTATCCGTACATGCAAGAAAATCCTCAGCTATCTCTCCCTCCATAACATAGCGCGTATCAAGCATATCAGGCAATTCAGGCATAGCAGCAGGTTCTACTTCAATAGTATCAGCAGTTTCAGAAGTATCATCACATCTAGCAGCAGCTCTAGCAATATGTGCATCAAGGAATGCACCATGTGACAAAGCAGTATCTGGCATAGTAGTCATAGTATCAAGCATAGCATCATCAGGCATAGTATCAAGCATAGAATCATCATAAGCATCATGGGCAACAGAAGTAGCATCATCAAGCACAGGCGACATGTCAAGATTTCTAGTAGGAGGCGATGTCGCAAACTTACTCAAAACTGAAGGTGAATCAAGTGCAGATCTAGATGGCAGTCCCTTACCTCTCCTCGTACTGGAAGGTAGGATTTAAGTTCTTGGATCTTTCGGATTCCTCATAGTGACCAGCAGACGTCAATCCCAAGTGACTCAGAGAATATAGCTGTGCTTCCCCGGCAACGGTGCCAGAAAGAGCCTTGATGACCCACACCTGAAAGATTAGTGTCTGCAAGCAAAGTATCAGTAGCAAAGTAGTATGATAGCAACAGAGCCAGAAACGATATGTTGATGGCAGACTATTCCTCACTGTTGTATCAATGGCGCCAGTAAAAAGCATGTTGACGGGGGATTATTCTTGAGAAGAATGCTTCCCTGGCTACGGCTCCAGAAAAGTCTTGCAACAAGTAGCAGCGAAGCAGCATGGAACAAGAGTAGCAGCAGCAGCAAAGTGACAGCAGTAGCAATAGTAGCAGCAAAGTGGCCCAATCCCTTTTGTAGCAAGGGGCAAGCCTAGGCAAAGTAACATAGTGAGGACCAGTAGTAAAAGACTCGTAGGAAGTGGATCGATGATGGATGAGTGTGACGGATGTGATTCATCATGTAACAGCTATAACACGGAGAGATAAGTAACTAGCTCCCGTTCGTCAATCTAATGTAGGCATGTATTCCGTATGTAGTCATACGTGCTTACGGAAAAGAACTTGCATGACATATATTGTCCATCCCTCCCGTGGCAATGGGGTCCTAATGGAAACTACGGGATATCAAGGTTCTCCTTTTAATAAAGAACCGGACCAACGCATTAACACGCGGTGAATACATGAACTCCTCATACTATGGTCATCTCCGGGAGTGGTTCCGACTATTGTCACTCCGGGGTTGCCGGGTCATAACACATAGTAGGTGACTACAACTTGCAAGATAGGATCTACATCACACATATATTGGCGACAACATAATAGGTTCAAATCTAAAATCATGGCACTTGGGCCCTAGTGACAAGCATTAAGCATAGCCAAGTAGTAGCAACATCAATCTAGAACATAGTGGATACTAGGGATCAATCCCCGTCAAGAACTAACTCGATTACATGATAAATCTCATCCAAGTCATCACCGTCCAGCAAGCCTACGATGAGATTACTCACGAACGATGAAAAGCATCATGGAATTGTTGATGGAGAAAGGTTGATGATGACGATGGCGACGATTTCCCCTCTACGGAGCCCAAAACGGACTCCGGATCTGCCCTCCAGATGAAGAACAGGATGTGGCGGCGCCTCCGTATCGCAAAACGCGATAAAACCTTCTCTCTGATTTTTTTCCGGGCGAGACGAAGGATATAGAGCTGAGTTTGGGGGAGGTGGTGCCACGTGGGCCCACAAACCTACACGGCGCGGCCTAGGGGTGTGGCCGCGGCGTGTGGGCTTGTGGCCCACTGGCACGCCCCCTCCTGTGGATCTTTGATCAAGTATTTTTTTTATTCCAGAAAAAATCTCAGTAAATTTTCAGGACATTCCGAGAACTTTCATTTCTGCACAAAAACAACACCATGGCAATTCTGCTGAAAACAGCGTCAGTCCGGGTTAGTTCCATTCAAATCATGCAAATGAGAGTCCAAAACAAGGGCAAAAGAGTTCGGAAAAGTAGATACGACGAAGACGTATCAGCGAGCTCTTGGCGATCTGGACTTCTAGCCGGTGTTTGATCCTCGTTCTCCGCTCATCATCTCAGGTGCACTCCAACGTTCTCTTACGCGGTCGTGCATGGCTCGCATGGCTGGTTCCACGTTGCATCTAGACTTTTCTCCTGGTTTGGCCTTCGCGGATGAGGTTTATTGCAGCTCTGGTTTTCCGGTGCGCCCAATGAAGCATCGACGCCCTTTCACTATGGTTGTCTCCTTAGGACGCCATGCTTTCCGCCTTTCTGAGGAATCTGTCACCGACGCGCTTGAATCGGCCATTGGTGGTTCTGCCATTGAACTGCGGGTTTCCCAAGTCACAGACTTGGTTTTATCTTTGAAGGTTTCTTGTCAGCAGGTTGGTTTTCATATTTTGGCATTCAGTTCTTACAAATGTTCAAGCTTTAAGTGCTATTTTCATCTATGGGGTTATGGTGGTCCTAATTGGCGTCGAGAATTTACATTATGGAAGAAGCAATGCAATGCATAATGGATCATTGTGAGCCCGGCCAAATGAAGAGCAGCACTATGTATGATGGCAATGCATTCCACACCTCTTAAGTCATCTATTAAGTCGGGATCTTCTGCTCGCAAGAAATTATCCTTTGCAACCTTGCAGCAATATGCACTACAGGAATCAGCTTCTTTGCCGTCTTCCATCACAGACGGCAAAGACAGTATTCCGGACGGCAAAGACAATATCACACACGGCAAAGATTCTCACGGCCGGCAAAATTTCTGCGTCAGCGTACGACGGCATAGGACCTTCTTTGTCGTCTGCCCGGGCAAGGTGGACGGCAAAGCTCTTTGCTGTCAGCTTTCCTTAGGAGCAGTCGGCAAAGCGCTCGAGACGGCAGCCGACACGCGTTGCCTCTGTTAGGGGTTAACGGAGCCTTTGTCGTCTGCCTCCCCGTCCATCTTTGCCATCTGCCTTCTCCTCCCCTCCCCTCCCCCTCCATCTTTGCCGTCTGCCTCCCCATCCATCTTTGCCGTCTGCCGGCTTCTCCCCTCCCCCTCTCTCCACTCTTTGCCGTCTGCCTCCTCCTCCCCCCCTCCTCTGTTCCCTCTTCTTTGTCGTCTGCCCACCCTGGAGGCTGACGGCAAAGAGACTACATAGACACCCCAGGATGCACAGCTGGGTGCCATGTGGCACCTTTTCCATCTGCCAGCTGATGGCACAGGTCTTTGCCATCAGCTCTCAGACGGCAAAGAGCCCATATAGTTCCTGTTTTTTGTTTTATATTATTTCACAGCACACACACACACACACACACACACACACACATATATATATATATATATATATATTTGACAACACATTTACATAATTCACCACACATATATGATACATAGTTCACCACACATATACTTTCCAACACATATATATAATTCACCACACATATATGATTCACCAATGTACATCCCCATATATCCAAAGAACCAACATACCAAGTATTGCACTATTTATCCATATATACATATACATATAGTTCGACATTGTTCATCAACTCAAATGAAAACTAGATGATATATACATATAAAGTTCATCCATCGACATTGTTCAACTCCATGAATGCCAGCTTCCATGCATGTAGTATATCCAATCTGCAAAAATGTGAATAAGAAAGTTAGAAGAAGAACAAAATATGATGTTTTCAGCTAATTATGTCATTTTCAGCGGAAAACAAGCTAAGTATATGTGTGGTGAACTATATATCATTTGTTGGAGCTAAATTACCTAATTATGTCTTTTTTGAGCTAAATGGGCTAATTATCCCATTTTAGAGGAAAACAAGCTAAGTATATAATATTCATGAGCTAACCAAGGTTCTGATGCCATTTTGAGGTTATTATGGCATTTTGGAGCTAAATGGGCTAATTATGTCATTGTTGCGGAAATTAAAGCAAGGATAATATGAAAGAGGAGAAGGAAGAGGAGGAGGAGGAGAAGAAGAAGAAATCAAGAAGAAGGAGGAGAAGGAGGAGGAGGAGAAGGACTAGAAGGTCCTTGGCCTTCTCCTCCTCGTCCTCCTCATCCTCCTCCTCCTTCTCCTTCTTCTCTTGAGACCAAAGAACACGAAAGAAATAGCTCAGCTCCGCCAGTACTAGCCATTCATCCTCAGGAATAAAGCCACGTAACATCACCGGCATTACCCGCTCTAGCCATATGTGCCAATCATGACTCTTGAGACCAAAGATTTCTATTTTTTAAGACTCGTTCCCCTCTTTAGATTCGCTGCATACCCATCGGGGAACATCAAGTGCATTTTGACCCACAAGATAATTTCCCTCATAGCTGGCCTTCCAAGATTGAACCAGGACTTTGGCTTCGACCACTTCTGCTTTCCTTTGCCTTCTCGCATGTTTTGTAACGGTCTATGACATAGTGTCTCTTGATCGACTCTAGCCTTAATATTATCCTTTGTATTCCCATCTATGTCGAACAATGTACCAAAAATAGCCTCTCCGATATTCTTTTCAGTGTGCATCATGTCGATATTGTGTGGAAGAAGGAGGTCTTTGAAGTAAGGCAGATCCCAGAAGCATAGCTTGTGAGTCCATGCGTGTTTTGAATTATACCCCTTGAAATACCCTGGACGCTCTGGATCAGGCTCGAGCACGTTTAACTGATCCAGGATCTGTTGGCCTGTGAACGTAGGTGGTGCCAAGTTTTTGACAACTTTACCTCTGGTAAAGTTCTTCTTATTTTTTCTGAACTGATGGTCAGGATCCAGGAACTCTCTATGCAAGTCAAAGCAAGAATACTTCCGACCCCCCTGCAACCAATGAAACTGAAGAGCTGCCTTGCATTGGGGGCACGGGAACCTTCCATGCACACACCATCTAGAGAATAGCGCATACTCTGGCAAGTCATGCATAGAGTACATGTACCACACATGCATTTTGAAGTTTTCTTTTCTAGCGGCATCGTATGTCTTGACCCCATTTTCCCAAGCTTCTTCCAATTCATCCTTAAGCGGTTGCAGGTACACATTCATATTCTTCCCCGGATAATTGGGCCCTGGAATTATCAACGTCAGAAATATGTTCTTTCTTTGCATAATCTGCCCGGGGGGAGATTGAGTGGAATGACAAATACAGGCCAACAACTGTATTGGGTTGCCGTCATGCCGAAGGGATTAAAACCATCCGTGGCCGCGCAGACTCGAGGATTCCTTGGATCTGCCGCTTTATCCTGATGCAATACATCGAAATGTTTCCAGGCTTCCCCATCCGATGTGTGTACCATCATCTTATTCCCATCCGCATCTAGTTCGGTTCTTTTGCCCAATTTGTGCCATGTCATCTGCCTGGCTGTCTCTTCGACCATGAAAAGACGTTGAAGTCTTGGTACGATTGGCATATACCGAAGAACACTAACTGCAATTTTGGTCTGCCTCTTCTCACCCATACCGTTGTCTACCACAAGATACCTGGAAGACTCGCAATTGGAACAATAGTCCAAGTGTGCATACTCCTTCCTGAATAAGACACATCCTTTCTCACATGCATCTATCTTCTCATAGGGCATCTTAAGTACACGAAGTATTTTGTCCGACTGGTACAGGTTTGCAGGCATGACCTGGCCTTTGGGTAGGAAACGTCCAAATAGTGTCATCATCGCGTCGTAGCATTCTCTTCCCAAGTTGAACTGAGCCTTCAGAGCCATTACTTGTGCAATTGCATCTGGCTGACAGAGCTCAGTGTGCTCATGGAGAGGACGTTTTGAAGACTCCAACATTTCATAAAAGGCCTTTGCAGATTCCTCCATCTCATCTTCCGAATCCCGAGCATCATCAAAGTCTTGCACCATGTCTTCGATCTCGGTACCATGCTCGTCCGTGCGACGACGGACCACCTCAGCTCTTGTGCGTTGTATAGACTCACCATGAAATGTCCACACCATATAATTAGGCTTAAAACCCCTCCTCTGCAGGTGTTTAATCATTACAGCCTATGTCGTCTTTTTCTAGTTGTCGCATCCAGGACAGGGGCAATAGTTTCTTTCCTGGCCATTTGCGAATGCGGCTTTCACAAATTCCTTTGTTTTTAAAAACCATTCTTTCGTCATCTCTTTCTGACTAGGGTGACCGGTATACATCCACGCATGATCACTCATCTTGCGTAGCTATTAAAGGCAGAAGAAATATATTTATATATAATTTAGCATTTATATTCATCGGTTAATCAGGTTCGCCATTTTTATTACGTCCAGGCAACCTACACGCTAATAGGTAAAGATAGGTCCTAATCCCACCCGAGTATGTGTAGATTGGGTTCGTTTTCCCATGCTCTGCTCCGGATCCAACGCAAAATTTCGGCAGCACCTCCCCGCTGTTCTCCTGATACACGTCTGCAATAAACAGAGAGGATGTGCATCTGGAGAACAACAGGGAGGCACTGACGAAATTCTGCATCGGATCCAGAGCACAACATACGGGAAAATGAACCCTATCTACACATACTCGGGCTGTCCATGGATAATGTTGGACAATTCGAAAGGATGGCGGTTATAAATATGCAAAGACATGCATATTTATAGATGTCGCCCTTTCGAACGGGAGATGCATACTGGTCACGCATACTGATAAATTAATTGAATTACCTAAATCTAGAAAGTTTCATCCGGAAACCGAGCCACAGTAAATGAAGGGGCCGTGAGGAGATGAAATTGGTACTGACCCACGAATGCAGGGGCGGAGCTTGTACAATGCACGGGCAGGTCTTCGCACAGCAGACCTAACAGCGACGAGACGACTATCACATGTAAATCCACCCGATCAACACAAATATTCCAATTATGTCATTTTAGAGGAAAACAAGCTAATTATATAATATTCATGAGCTAACCAAGGTTCTTATGCCATTTTGAGGTTATTATGGCATTTTGGAGCTAAATGGGCTAATTATGTCATTGTTGCGGAAATTAAAGCAAGGATAATATGAAAGAGGAGAAGGAAGAGGAGGAGGAGGAGAAGAAGAAGAAATCAAGAAGAAGGAGGAGAAGGACTAGAAGGTCCTTGGCCTTCTCCTCCTCGTCCTCCTCCTCGTCCTCCTCCTCGTCCTCCTCCTCCTTCTCTTCTTCTTCTTATCTTCTTCTTCTTCTTCTTTCTTTTCATTTTTCCTATTTCTTCTCCTCTTCTCCTCTTGTTGGAGCTAAATTACCTAATTATTTCTTTTTTGAGCTAAATGGGCTAATTATCCCATTTTAGAAGAAAACAAGCTAAGTATATAATATTCATGAGCTAACCAAGGTTCTTATCCCATTTTGAGCTTATTATGGTATTTTGGAGCTAAATGGGCTAATTATGTCATTGTTGGGTTAATTAAAGCAAGGATAATATGAAAGAGGAGAATAAAGAGGAGGAGGAGGAGAAGAAGAAGAAATCAAGAAGAAGGAGGAGGAGGAGGAGAAGGATAGAAGGTCCTTGGCCTTCTCCTCCTCCTCCTCCTTCTCGTTCTTCTCTTCTTCTTCTTCTTCTTCTTCTTCTTCTTCTTTCTTTTCATTTTGCCTATTTCTTCTCCTTTTCTCCTCTTGTTGGAGCTAAATTACCTAATTATGTGTTTTTGAGCTAAATGGGCTAATTATCCCATTTTAGAGGAAAACAAGCTAAGTATATAATATTCATGAGCTATCCAACGTTCTTATGCCATTTTGAGCTTATTATGGTATTTTGGAGCTAAATGGGCAAATTATGTCATTGTTGGGTTAATTACCCTGGTGCATGGACATGCACCTACCACGCAAAGTTCGCAGGTCCAGAAGTTGCCCTTTTGATCCACAAGACTTTCCATGTTACCTATACTACTTTTCAGGTTATATAAATTTTTTCGATATTTTCTACATTTGAGGATGGCAATATTATTTAAGTTGTCATGTTTTGCTCCGGTACCAATAAATATAGACGATACATTATTTTGACAAACTTGATTTCAACAAAAGAACATGTGTTTTTTTTGAAGTAGTCTTGAACCTAAGAAATAATGATGGGCGAATAAACTAACAAAATCTAGCACTAAATCTACTAATTAACTAACAGAATCTACCACTAAAACTACTAATTAATTCCAAAAAACTAAATACCAAACATGTGATCTTCTTTTTGTCTTCTCCTCCTCCTATTCTTCTTCTTCTTCTTCTTCTTCTTCTTCTTCTTCTTCTCCTCCTCCTCGTCTTCTCGTCTTCTCCTCCTCCTCCTCTTCTTCTTCTTCCTATTCTTTCTAGTAAGTTAACTAACTAACTAACCTAACTAACGAAGCTAACTAAACCTATCACTAAACCTAGAGAGCACTAAACAGCAAAAAAATAACAAAAACAGAATCTACCACTATAACAAAAACAGAATCTACCACTAAGTAACTAAAAAAGAATCTAGCTACCACTAATACCAAACAATAAAAAATCAACTTCTTCTTCTTTTTTCTCTTCTTCTCCTTCTTATTTTTTTCTTATTCTCTTCTTCTCTTCTTCTTTACTTCTTCTCCTTCTTATTTTTTTCTTCTCTTCTTCTTCCTTTTCTTCTTCTCCTCCTTCTTATTTTCTTCTTCTCCTCTTCTTCTTCTTCTTCTTCTTCTTCTTCTTCTTTTTCTTCTCCTCCTCCTCCTCCTACTACTCCTCTTCTTCTTCTCCTCTTCTTGTCCTCCTCCAACTCCTCTTCTCCTCTTCTCCTCCTCAACCTAACTAACCAATTAACTAACTAACCTAACTAAAACAACTAACCTAATTAAATCTACCACTAAAACTACTAACAATAACAACTACTAAAACTACTAAAAACTAATAAAAGTACTAAAAAATAATGCAGGTGGGGGTGGGGGTGGGGTGTGGGGGCTCACCGAGAGGGGCGGCTGTGGAGGGGCCGGGGTGTTGGGGGTGGCGGGGCGGCGACGGGGGCGCCAGGGCCCCCAGGGGCGCCAGGGGCGCCGGCGCGACGGTGGTGGGGCAGCGGCCGCGGGGGCGAGGTGGGGAGAGAGAGAGGTGCGGCAGCGGGGTCGACAGGGCCGGTAGTGGGGCGCGACAGGGGCGATAGGGGCGGCGACGCGACGGGGGCGGCGGCGCGACGGTGGTCCTGGCGGCCCTTACAGAGAGAGGGGCGCACGGGGTGGGGAGAGAGAGCGAGGGGCGCACGGGGTGAGCCGTTACAGAGAGAGAGAGGGGCGGGGTGGGGGGAAGGAGCCGTTAACCGAGTTAGCGCTTCGCCGTCTGCCGGTGGACGGCAAAGAGTCTAGACTCTTTGTCGTCTGCCTCCGGACTCTTTGTCGTCCGCTAGCACACGGCAAAAGGTCCAACTCCAGTTTCACCTAGCCACCCCGCGGTCAGGTGGGCCTATCTATATCTTTGTCGTCTGCCTCTGGACTATTTGTCGTCCGCTAGCAGACGGCAAAGAGGTGACAGATGGCAAAAAGACTGTATGCCATCAGCCTGTACTGTGCCGTCTGTTTTGCTGAAGATGATGGCAAAGAGACTCTTTGCCATCAGCTAGCAAACGGCAAAGACTAGGCATATGGCAAAAAACTGTTTTCCAGTAGTGATGATGTTTGCAAAGGCTACAAATGCCCTTTTTCTCAAGATGAGCTCATTACACTCTCAAAGGCTGGTTATTCGATCCCTCCGCATGAACGGTTTATTATTAGTACACCCTAGCCGGCGGAGCTCCGGTGGATGCCGGCCTCGCCGCACATCACTTTTGGCTCGGTTCGTCGGCACGTATCTCCTCCCCGATCATCCGGTACCCAAATTGAAAAGAGCGATATCAGTGGGATTTCTTCCTCATCTTGCGTACATTCGGCTAAATCCGTCCGCGCTAGGCGGGATTACAAATAATTTCAAAACTGATTTGTTCGATAGCTCAAACAGTGTGCCTCTTTCTGACCCCATTAATGGGTCCTTGGCAACGACATCTAAAGCTGGGCCAGATACTTCTTCACAGCCGGATATTCCTTCTTCGCAGGAGGCCCACCATCTCTTCGACGAGTTGATTAATGGAATGGTTCAAGAGACTTTTTCTTGCATGATTTGCTCGTCTCGCGGGCATCTAGCTTCCAACTGCACCGCCACGCTGATTTGCTCAGCCTGCGGTAGCGTGGGCCATGCAAAATCTGCATGTACTTCCTTTATGAGCGATAATTTTCTCACTTGGAAATGCAAGAGTCCCACCACCTCCCCTGTAGCAGATATCTCGGGAACCTCTGCTAATCTTAGGGAAACTGAAAAGCCTACCAAGGAGTTCCTTCCTGTCTCAGCACACCCATCGTCTCCCCGGACTCCTTTTGAGATGCCGCCATTGATGCCACCTGCTCCTGTTTCGTCGACTGTGATGTCCAACTTCGAGCTCGACCCCCTGCGCTTCGTCCCACAGGGTCATCACACATCGACGGAGGCCCCGATCGCCTCCCGCGGACCTTCATCACGCCGGCCATCCCCATTACTCGCAGGCATGAACAGTACATCATCGCCGAAGTGATGCCAGCCCCTCTTGCCGAGTTGGTCGCCCAGGTACGACAACAGGATGTCGCTCTTCTGCTCAATAGGGGTTTTCATGTTCGCTCAGCACAGCCATGGATTGGGGGGGTTGGTCTGTTTGAACTTCAGGATGTTGCGGAGAGTTTTTCTACTGTTCAGATGGTCCCCCAAGCACTAGGGAACGACACCTTTGTCCGTTTCATGCGACACAGTGATGGTGCAGGTTTTTGAGGGCAAGCTGGTTTTCGTCAGGGCTGCCTGATGCTTCTAGGGGTCCCTTTGGACTTCCGCAATACTAATGATCTCCGGGCTGCTATCAACACATTTGGTGAGTTCCACCATTGGGTCAGCGATGACCCTTATTTGGTTCGATCCATTGTATTTGCATCCTTTCCCGATGATATGCTGGTGCCGCGGAGCATCACCTTTTCTGAATATGCTGCCTGGGGAGGTGCTAAGGTATCTTGGTATGCGTTGGTGTACATCTTGGGGGCAACTTTTGCTGAGCAGATGCCCAACGATAAAGACCCCATGCCCCTCAATGGCAACCCACATCCTCTTCCTGGGCAACTAATCAATGATGGTTTGTTATTTACACTACCGCCATATCCTGCTCTTCGGTGGAACGCGGTGCCGCCACTACCCATGGAGCCAGAGCCACAAGTCCCAGAGGCCGGAGGATGGGGTTGGGAACCCGAAGCCCCAGAAGCTCAACCAGATGCACCTACACAAGATCAGAAATCTATGGTCATTGATAAACCAACCTCCTCTGACTCTGTTTAAGAGCTGGTGGTTCTAGATCCTCAGCCTTCTGCTGCTGAGGCCGATGTTGTGGAGATGGCTGCTGCTAATCCTGCTGCTGATGAGGTGGCTGCTGCTGATCCTGCCCCTACCAATGGTGGCGATGCAGCGGCAGTCGGCAATGTTGAGGAAGAAGTGCCAGCGGAAGCAGAGCATGGTGAGGAGGCTCCTGGGTTCAACCCCCTGGCGATCGTCCCCTACCAACAGCCTCTGATTCAGCAAACTAACCTGGTTGTTGGTGCGGCCAGGGTTTTTTATGGTCCGCCACTACCACCTGTGATCTCCGGGGCCAGGTCTTTTGAATCTCTTATGGGCGCGCCCTGAACTATGCATGTGCCTCACCATCTACAGATGCCCTCGGAGTTGCCGATCATGATCCCCAAGCGATCATGGTCATCTCCTTCTGATGATGAGTGTGTGGGGCCAAGCTTGGCATCTGTGGATAACACCCTCGCTCCTTCCCCCGAGGTAACACATGTCAACTCACTTTCAACAGCAGAGGCTATCTCTTTTAGATCACCTGTTGTCAAGAAGAAGGGGCCCCGCAAGCAGGCCACGCCCATCGTCGACTGATCTGTTCGCTGCTGCACGAGGTGTTCTATCAAGCGGGATGGCTTCAAGCCTATGCTGCAGGAACTCCGAATGCACGCACCTAAGAGGAGGAAGCCAAAGGCCAAGCCCATGTAGGACCCTGTGGGTGAACCATCAGCTCAGGAGGAGGTACCGCCGGCAACGCCAATCCTTGTGCTTCAAGCAACTGGGCAGAAGCTTGGGATTGCTGCTTAGAGGCTCTCTATGGATCGTCTTATGGAAGATCCTGCTGCATCCAAGACCCCGTCTGCTGATGTCTAAACCAATTTTGTTATTGCTCTATTTTGCTGGTCGTTCCGTTCATCAGACTAGTGCTCGTTGTTGGTTATAGTTTTCTGAACCTTGGTTGTGTGGGTTATTATGTAACTCGAGTTTTGTTATATCTCATAGTTGTCATGGATAATCGATCTACGCGAAGTTGGCGCATTCTTTGCTGGAATGTGCGTGGGATCAATTCAGATCATAGGCAATGAGCTGTTCGTAAAAAAATTGATGAGAGATTGGCCTCACTAGTTTGCTTACAGGAAACCAAAATGCAGTACATTGACCAATTTGCATACTCCCCCTCTCGTGGTGCCTCTGGTGGGCTTATAACTCTGTGGAACTCCTCTGTCCTTGCTGGTACCTTAGTTGAGTGCCAGCCCTTTGGTCTAATTATATCTTTTACCTCCAATCATACTGCTGAATCTTGGAGCCCGGTAAATGTCTATGGCCCTTGTCAAGGGGAGGCTCGAGATCTTTTTGTCAGCTCGCTCTATAATTTGAACATCCCTGCTGATGCTAATTGGTTGTTGCTTGGGGATTTTAACTTTATTCGCTCACCATCTAATAGAAATCTTCCTGGGGATGATGTGAATGATCTGTTCATCTTTAATGAGATCATTGGTCACCTTGGACTGCTTGAATTACCTATTAAGGGCGGATCTTTTACCTGGTCCAATATGCAAGATTCACCTCTGCTAGAACAATTGGATTGATTTTTTACATATGCTACTTGGATTTCATCATATCCTCTAACACAGGTCCTCCCTTTGGCAAAAGCTGCATCTGACCATGTCCCCTGTGTAGTTACAGTTAACATTTCCATCCCAAAATGCAATCTCTTTAGATTTGAAAACTACTGGGTTGAGATGGATGGTTTCATGGAATGTCTCAAGGACTCTTGGAAAATTCAATCCAGGAAAGGTAATATTACTACTATCATCATGGACAAGTTGAAACCCTTACTACAAGCCCTAAAGAAATGGCAAACCAGCCTCTCTCAGCTGAAGCTCCTTATTGCTCGATGCAACCAGGTTGTGCTTTGCCTTGATGATCTGGAAGAGCTCAGACCCCTATACAGACCCGAAGCTAACTTCAGGGTGATTGTAAAACTACACCTAGATCATCTATTACACCTACCGTTCCTTTACTGGAAAAAAGAGCCACAATCCGATTCATCAAAGTTGGAGAAGAGAACACTAAGTTTTTCCATGCCATGGCAACTGAAAGATATTGAAAAAATTATATTTCCTCTCTTAAGCTGAATGATGGTTCTATCATCTCTGATCATGAGCAAGTTGTTGGATGTTTATGGACTTCCTTCAAGGACAGGATGGGATCCTCTCAGGGTATTAATATGACTTTTGACCTACAGTCCCTAATTCAGAAGGTGGATGGGCTTGATGTGCTAAGAGAGCCTTTTACCAAGACAGAAATGGATCATACTGTGCAAGAAATGCCAACTGACTAGGCCCCTTGTCCAGATGGTTTCAATGGTCTATTTTTTAAGAAATGTTGGTTCATTATTTGCTCTGAATTTTATCAACTTGCAGCTGATTTCCATGCTCGCAATACCAAGCTTGAAAACATGAACTCATCTTATATTACTTTGATACCCAAAAAGAGTTCACCTCAACAAGTTGGTGACTTTTGACCTATCTCTCTAACAGGGATGGGGCTTAAGTTTTTATCTAAAATGGTGGCCAACAGACTTCAATTGCAAGTTATGAAATGCATACACAAAAATCAGTATGGCTTTATCAAATCTAGAACCATCCAAGATTGTGTCGGCTGGACACTGGAATATTTGCACCAATATCATCAGTCCAAACAACCCATTTTCATCCTCAAACTGGATTTTGAAAAGGATTTTGACTCTGTGGAACATGAGTTCATTTTTTAGATTCTCAGGTACAAGGGCTTTAATGGCAGATGGATCCTCTGGGTGCAACAGTTACTCACTTCTGGCTCTTCCTCAGTGCTTCTAAATGGAGTACCTAGAAGGAAGTTCATGTGTAAGAAAGGGGTCAGACAGGGGGACCCATGTCCCCTCTTCTTTTGAAATTGCTGCAGACTTCCTTCAAATCTTGGTCAATAAAGTTTTCGAGGATGGCCTCATTCAGCTACCAATTCCCTGTCATGACAGAGACTTCCCCATAGTGCAGTATGTTGATGACACACTCATAATTTTACCTGCAGAGGAATCTCAGTTGCTTGAATTCAAAAAAATGATACTTATGTTCTCCCAATCCACTAGTCTTCAAGTGAATTATCATAAATCTGCTCTGCTCCCCATCAACATTGATCAAGGGCAACTCGAAATGTTAGATGATGCTATTGGTTGCAAGGTCGGTTCCTTGCCCTTCACATATCTTGGTTTGCCTGTAGGAACAACCAAACCAAGGATAATTGATCTCATGCCCTTAGTGGATAATATGGAAAGAAGGCTCAGTGCTAGTTCCTCCTTCCTGGCCCAGGGGGGCCGTTTACAATATTTGAACTCAGCTCTGTCTTTGGTCCCTATCTTCTTCCTCTGCAGCTGAGATATTCCTCCAGGGATTCTCCAGCATCTAGAAAGGATCCAACGACAATGCCTATGGAGAAAGAATGGTCAGGATCATGCCCCCTCTCTTGCTGCCTGGGATCTTTTGTGCAGACCTAAGATGAAAGGTGGTGTGGGGATCATGAATCTTGCTGTCCAGAATGAAGCCATGTTGCTCAAACATGTGGACAAATTTCTGAACAAAGCTGATATACCCTGGGTCAAGCTAATTTGGAACACATATTACCACAACACAGTACCCCAGGGTACTTCACTTTGTGGATCTATTTGGTGGAAGGACATCTACAAGCGTCTGGATAATTTCAGAGCTGTTACATATGTTCAACCCAACAGAGGTGATACCTTCTTGTTCTGGTCTTACTCCTGGTTGATCGGGAACTCTACCACGCCTCTGGCTTCTTGGTTTCACAAGCTGTTCTTTTTTGTCATTGACTCTTTTTTCACCGCTGAGGAAGTTTTCCATGCATTCCAAGAGAGCAATATGCTTTCCATGTTCCACTTGCCTCTATCTGAACAAGCCTATCAAGAATTAGGTGTTGTCAACACTCTGCTCCAGGACCTTGCTATAAACCCTACTGCTAATGATATCTTACTCTGGAGTAAAGATTCTAAGGCTTACACTGCCCAGAAATATTATAGCCATATCCACGAGCCCATCATGCCAAACCCCTTGCTCAGTTGGATCTGGAAGAGTTGATGTACTATGAAAATCAAGATGGTTGCCTGGTTGCTAATCATAGACAGACTCAACACTCAAGATATGCTGGAGGGGCGTCACTGGAAAGTATCTGATTCAAATCTATGTGTTCTATGCCATGCCAGGACCAAAGAAGAGAGAGATCATCTGCTTTTCAACTGTCTTCTTAGTACCAGGGTCTCGAATTACCTTCAGATATCATGGCAGGGACACTCTATGTGGACTACTTCTTTAGCTGCAAGAAGAGACTTTCAACATCCCTTCTTCCCTGAAGTAGTCTTCGTTGCTTGTTGGAACATCTGTACTATGAGAAATGCCAAGGTTTTCAACCATCAGCAACCCAAGTTCAGAAAATGGAGGTCTAGTTTTATTCATGATATTTCCCTTTTAGCTCACAGGATTAAACCTAGATTTAGGGATGATCTCCTTCGATGGGTTGCATTTTTACCTCCTTGAGGTTTGTATCTCAACCCCCCTCTATTATTTTGTACATTCTCTTCCTCTCTTCTACATACAACCTCTTTTTATTTGAATAAAATAAAGGCTATGGGGTGATTCCATACAGTAGCCGGTCAAAAAAAGCATTTGAAATATTTTGTCCTAATGCAATAAGTGGGAGCAGGAGCAGGAACATGGGATTATATCGGGATGATCAAAAGGGTGCTTGCCTTGTTGCTCAGCAGAAGGATTAAATCCGTCTGTCAGATATTCGGACGTATCCGGAAGGGCAGAGCCTACCGAAATAATAACGACAACCAATATCATTCAAATGCAACAATATGATGCATGATCATGACATGAAATGAAATGTAGCATGGTTTAAGGTGACTAAAAGAACCTTAGTATGAACCTGATTTGAATTCAAAATTCAAATATTATTTGAAATAATATATTTATCAAATTCATTTAATTGATTTGACCTGATGTTGTTTCATAACTTTGTTTGTCATGCATGAAAATAGCACCATTGTGTTCATTGAATTTTTCTGATCATTTTGCATATATTATTTGTCAAATTTGGAGTTATATTTAATTTTCTATGAATTTCCAAAGTTTTGAACTTATTCTGGAATTATTTTAGAACATAAATAGTATTACTCCATCAGCATGACATCAACAGGTCAATCTGGCTGTTGAAAGTCAAACCTGACCAGTGGGACCCACTAGTTAGTGACTCTGGTTAGTTTTTAGTTAAAGTTTAAGTTAAATAGCTAATTAACAGTGGCTCGACCACATGTGAGTGACTGATTAGTAATTAATATTTTCTTTAATTCTGTTTAGGTTAGTTTTATTTAACCACGGGCTGGCGCCACCTGTCATAGGCTCAGGGGGGTTGAACCCACCGGCGATGAGGTCGATCTCACCGGCGGTGAGCCTCCGGTACCACCAAGGACAGCGGACAGCATCGGAAACGCGTCTCCGATGAACAATCGAGCGGCGGAAGGAACTTGGAGAACGACCACTCAATGGCGCGCACGATGGAGCAAACCCGAGGGGCTGGGGTGGCCGGAATCGACGCCGGCGACGATCTTGGTGGCGGCCGAAGCTCGGGCCTCGTCGAGGTCACTACTACGGGGCCCAACACGCGCGGGGCTGGGCTCCTAAGACACCTACTCGACAAGCTGGAGCCGATGGTGGTCTCAGAATGACCAACCGATCACCGGAGCATCACCCGCGACGAGCTCCCGCGGCGGATCTTGTCGGGCTCCGGTGAAATCGAGGCCTAGAGCTCGGGATCAAGGGGGGAAGAGGGGGAAAGGCACCCTGAGCTCACGGGGGTTGCAGAGGCGTCGAGAGAGGGCTCGGAGATGGCCTAGAGAGGAAGAACGACGGCGGCGAACTTCGGTGATCCGAGGAAGAAGACGATGGCGTTGAGGTGATCCATGGCTGGGGGCTCATTTCCTTTGGTGGGGACGACGTGCTCGCCGAGGTGGAGAGGATGGCATGCTCGGGGAGGCTTGCGGTGTGGGGACCCCGACTGGTAAGTCGAGATCGCAGTGCCCAGTGATCCCAAGGATCAATGCTCACTGAACACAGATACTGAATAATAGTCTTACATCCATACATACCGTTTGATACAATAAATGACCTCTTCGGTCGAGTCTTACATACATAGGGCCTTAAAGGCCAAAGCACTAAACTAGACCAATAGCGGAATTATTGGTTGAAAGCGTGAGCCCATGCCATCAGCCTTAACCTACAGGCATTCTGACTGGGAAGCATCCTAGCTCGAAAGAACGTCACTGAGTTAATCTTCACCATATCCTGTCTTTCACACCTGGTCAATGAAATAACCAGTGGCAAGCCAATGAGTACTTTGAATGTACTCACAAACAACCCATGATACGAACAATGAAAGTGAAGGATAACTGTATCATGCATCTTTAGTGTAACTCAGCTGGGTGGAATGATCATATATATGCATCAGGTTAAAGAATTACTTTTAAAGAACCGGTTACAGATATTGACATATCTGTCAAGGGTTGAACACACCGGGTTCATCCTGTATGCCAAGTCATCGGACTTGTCATATCCTCAAGTTATTAATGAGGGCTAAACCATCTGGGTTTACCCTATATGTCAAGTCACCAAACTTGATCATATTATTGTGATTATCATGATTATAACAACACCTTTTTAACACCACGCACACGCACTTGGTTTATGCGGAACTCTGGACGTAGTTTAAGAAGCACCACCCAACTGTCCTTGACCGTGGACACGGCTATTCGAATAGTTTACACTCTGCAGAGGTAGTACACTGGACCCACGAGAAACGGAATACTTCCGTGTCATCCACGACTCGCGGTATATCACATATACCCGAGGTAAGTACCCGATCATCATCTTTCCCCTGACGATACTAGACAAAGAGATCCACTCGATTGGTACCCAGCCCACATGTTGTACGTCTTATGAGCACCGACTCTGGACTGTATCAACCATGCAGGGACCAACGGTGTGCCTGGAACTCATAATAATGGCATAGTCGTCCTACCTGGCACGACCCCATAACGAGAGTGACACCGATCACTCCCGCCACTAGTAATGTGGCTCTTTGCTAGTACCGACCAGAGTAATCAACAAAGCCCCGTCCCATAAAGGGGTATCGTGGTCGTACTGGTAAGGTTGGGACGGTCGACACATCATAAATCTAATCCTTTTCCAAAACCATACTCACACCAAAATCACCGGTGCATCACTTCACCAGAAGTGGTCACCAACTCATCATCACCTTCGGGCATTAGTGGCACACGACGGGGTTTTCGTAAACTCTTTATTTAACTCATCATCATGCTCATGATAATCTGCTCTATTATTATTACTTGTCAACATGGTATGACATGACCCTCACGGGGTAGGGTCAAGCTCAATGCAGTGATTATACTCTACTAGCCAACATGACAGTAGCATGATCCTCGTAGATGGTAGGGTCAGCTCATCATGTTTGTGCTCCAAGGAGCCATGTGAATATCACTACTATCAATGCAAGTGCTTCGAAGAAGCCTTCGGTACCATCACATCAATGATGAACCGGCATCGTGATCACATGCAACGGAAAATACTTGCTATACTAGCATGCATCATTTCATATACTTAAGTCATGGCAAAAGGGCATGCTTGCCTTGCCCACGTAAGTTCTCGGTGTCTTCGAGGTCTTCCGCTCCGTCCCCGAATACTCCGTGCACCGTCAACTAACGTCGGAAACAACCATAGTAAGCCATATATCCAGCAGAATAAAAGTGTTCTATAAATAGAACTTTTATTTTTCTTGGACCTCTCTGGTCATAAGAAAAATACCTGAGGCTTGATATAGGATATTTGGGTCATCAATGATTTTTGAATGGATGGAAAGAGCAATAGGTGGCCATTGAATAAGCCAACAGAAATCTTTCTGTTAAAAATTAGTGGAGGCACCCATTTAACACACAAGGATTTTAGAAACATTTAGGAAGTGGTTTCACTGGATTTGGAGTTGAAATGAATATTCTAGGGATTTAACAATGAGGATTAAATAGCAATAGAAGCTATTTATTTATTGCAACAGAATGAAGTTTGATAAAAATGTTGACCAAGTCTCTAAAAATGGAGAGTGATCTTAGGAGTCTCTGGAAGTTTGAATCACTCCATTTGGAGTTTATATGAAGCCTATGGGATTTTTGGAAGAAGGAGTTTTCAATGTCCAGATTGACATTTGAAAAATAATACAACAGGAAAAGTGCTTGGAAAAATGTGCAAGGCACATATATGGATGGGCCTTGATTTTTGGGACCTGCAGAAATTTGAATCAACAGATTTGGAGTTAGGATGATTTTAGAATGGATTTTTGAAGTTAGGAATGAAAAGAAAAGGTGGAAAGACACTCATCCTTTGAGCTAACTAGTGCCCAGGGTGTCAGTTAGGCGAATGGGCCGACCCATAGCTCCAGCCGAGAGCAACTGGCCATGCGGAACGCGCACTCCTGGGAATGCGCCACCGTGCGGGGAAAACGCCCGCTGGACGGGGCACGGCCACTTATTCTAGCTGGCCGGCTAGAGTGGCTGACCAGAGTGTCCCGCCTGCAGGGTCTCCTCCTTCCTCAGGCTCGCATGCAGGGGAGGCACGGGGTAGACCGGCCGCTGGAGGAAGAGGAGGCTGCGCGGCGCCGTGTCCCCGGCCGTTCCCTGCCCGAGGTGAAGCGCCGGCGAGCTTGATGCATCTCGCCGCCCCCCATCCCCAAACAGGGTGCCCACAGGGGAGGCCGGCTGTGGTCGCCGTGGGAGGCCGACGGCTCCTCAGCACCAGCAGCGAGCGGAGGGAACCGGAGGGGCTTGAGGGGTACGGCTCCGCTGGGAGGAGCTGCGGCGGCCTGGGGAGGCTCTCTAGGGAGTAAGGAGGCGAGGGGAGGCCCTGCGCATGCCAACCCGAGAGGAGGCCGGAGCTCTACCCTCTCGGCCATGGCTAAGACAGGAGGAGGGGAGGGCTTAGGAGAGAAAAGGGGCATGAGGGGCTCCCTGGTAGGAGAGGAAGAAGGTCTTAGGGAGCCAGAGAGGCTCTGGTGAGACGGGATAGGAGAGGGAAGGCCGAGAGAGCTCGAGAGCTCTCTGGAGCTCTCAGTGCATGGTCGCCACGCATGCCTGAGGAGTCTTGGAGGCTAGCCAGCGTCGGGGAGTTGTTGGACTGGTCAAGGGGAGTGTTATGGCGCGCTGGGGCACGCTGCCAAGGAGGGGGCCGAGCTGCAGAAGGAGAAGAGGGTGCAGAGCACCAATTCTGCACGCTGGAGTGGTGGTCACCACGGGCACCTGTGTCTACAGGGTCCAAATGGCCAGCAAAACATGTCCAGCACTTAAGGCACACACGCAGGAGAGTGACTCTGGAGTTTGGAAGCATTGAGGCTGGTTAAAGATGGGTTTGACTGCTGTTAAGTTTGCAACAGCAAACTTAAGGTGGGTAGATAGGGCACCAACTTGAGAGATAATCGGATAAAAAGATGTCTAGCACTCTTGTTTATAGAAGGACTACAAGACTTCAAAGTTGCAGCTCAAGAAAGCAAGTTTAGCTGGTACTTGCTGTTCAAAGCCATGATTCAGCCAGAAATCTATTTGAAGAAGTGCTGCTCATTTTCTCCACATAAGCATGCCATAACTTGGTTCCAAATGATGCTTTGGCACACAAGGAAGGCTCTGGAAAGAATTGGGGGTCTTGGGTTAAGCAGAAGTAAAACAAGAGGGTAAAAACAGTGGTTCCATGGGTGAAAATGAGAGAAAGTTACAAAGGGTCGTTCCCAAATAATTGACCAGTGTTCCTGGGAAAGTTACTGGAGGTGAAATGTAACTAGTTGAGGTTGCGATGGAAAGTTGAGCTCAAGGGTAAAAGTAGAAGGGGCAATAGAAGCCAATTTAGTGAGTGCACACAAGGTGTTTGATCTGTGGTTAGGCCACCAGATGGATTCCAATGGCTATGAAACTTAACAGGATCAAATAATAGATGAAAATAGGCTTTCACACCAAACATGGGATTTGCTGGATGAGTTTTCCAATGTAGACTTGGAAAACCCTAGAAAGGGGCAGAAATGGGTTTCTGCTTAGAACCATATTCAAATAAATTCCCACAAATCCAATATTTGGTGTAGGGGCATTATTTGAGCATTAAGGCATGCACAAAAAGTTTGGGGTCAATTGGACAAACTTCATAATGTAAAGTTTGTCAAAGTCAGAAATCAACAGAGAGGGTTTTGAGGGTTTGAGGACAAGTTCCTCTATTATCCTTGGTGTACCACTTGGTGTGGATGCCTCATTGGAGTACTGGAACATGTCTACCAAATTTGAGCACAATTGGAGACACTTCACAATGTAGAGTTGCTCAAATTTGATTCTGGACAGATAGGGGTTTAGAGTGATTAGGGGAGTCAGATCAACTTGGATTGAAATGAAACTTGGAAAGATCATCAAGAAATGAAACTTGGATGACATGCTAGAATTTAACTGGAATTTTTTGAGAATATTTCTTATAGAAATATTCCAAAAGCTTGAAATAGGCAGGAATGGTTTTGGACGGGTTTGCGCAATATTTTGAACATGACCATGTGTTGAAACCCATAAATATGGAATAAATATATCCAATGAGTTTCCCTAAATTTTCTTAAATATTTTGAAAGCAATAAAAATAACTTTCCTTCATAGGAGACCACTTCTGGCCTCACAGAAGGGCTTTTAAATAAATAATAAAATAACCTTTAAAATAATAATAAGATGCTTTTTGGAAGTCATTTTGATAATAGGTTTTAAATAAAAGATTTGGTGCAAAGAAAATTCCCTAATTTGAGGACTTGTAGTACAAACCTCATCTCACGGGTTTGAAAGTTTAATTCAAAGAAAATGCTTTTTGGTGAAAATAATATTTGGTAAAAATAGATATTTATCCTAAACACATGGTATGATCATTAGGCAGAAGATTATGGGATGAGAAGATGATTAAGAGAATGGCAAGAATTAATGGAGATCAATCACATGCAAAACAAACAGACATACAATAGTCACTGCAAGCATCACAAGCATTCACAAAAATTTCAATTGGTCCTAAATTTTGAAATAAGTTAGTTAGTCAGGAAAGCCAAAATTTGGGGTGTGACATGCGGTGAACGAAAGCAACGGCTAGCTCGAGCTCGAGCTCGGCTCTAATGGCGGCCGAGAGGATTGGAATGAGCACGGGAGGCTTATCCCTTCGCGGCCAGCGCGATGGAGAGGCCAGGCAGGCACCCAGGTACGTGGCCGCGCCGGAGGAAGCGGCGGCCACCTCCTGCTGCCGACTGGCGAGGGGGAAGACGACAAGAGAAGATGGGCTGGGCCAAGGTGAGCGTCATGTAAGCTTTTTCTATTTTTCTTTCTTTTCTGATTTCTATTAAATCATTTCTCGCAACTGTTTGATTTTATTTTGGCTCCAAACTATTCCCATAATTAGTGAATAAAACTCTGGGGTGTTATTTGAATTATATCCAAGCCATGTAAATGATTCAACATTTTATGATATTTTGAAATATTTAAAATCACATATTTGAGTGATTTCAGTGGCTTTTTGTGGGGACCCCGACTTACGAGTCGAGATTGTTGTGCTCAGTGATCCCAGAGATCAACGCTCACCGAACACAGATACCGAATAAAAGAGTCTTACATCTGAATACCGATTATTACAACACATGACCGAATGGTTAAGTTCATAAACAGGGCCTAAGCCCAAATCATACTCATACATCTATTACCGAAAATCATAGGGGCTAAGTGGGTGCCCATGCCATCAAGCCTACACCGACATGCATTCTGACTTGGAAGCGTCCTAGTTCGCAGGGGCGTCTGCGAAGACGTACTCATCTCCAAACTCCGGTCCTTCTATGTCTACTCAATAATATAACCAGTGGCAAGCCAATGAGTACTTTTGAATGTACTCGCAAACAACCCATGATATGAATAATGAAAGTGAAGGATAACAATATCATGCGTCTTTGGTGTAACTCATCTTGGTGGAATGATCATGAATATGCATCAAATTAAAGAATTACTTTTGAAGAACAGGTTACAAATATCAATATATCTGTCGAGGGCTGAACCATCCGGGTGCACCCTATATGCCGAATCACCAAACTTGGTCATATCATTACTTTCATGATAACTCATTCTTCTCTCAACTCACACACACATGGTTTATGCCGAAACAACTGGACGTAGTTTAAGCAGGATTACCCAACTGTCCCTGACCGTGGACACGACTATTCGAATAATTTAACACTCTGCAGAGGTAGTACGCTAGACCCACAAGATCCGGGAAACTTCTGTGTCATCTACGACTCGCGGTATATAACCTACCCGAGGTAAGTACCCGATCAATGCCTTTCCCCTGACGATACTAGACAAAGAGGTCCACTCGATTGGTACCCAGCCCACATGTTGTACTTTTTACGAGCATCGACTCTGGACAGTACCAACCATAAGGGTACCAACGGTGTGCCTGGAACGCATAAAAATGGCATAGTCGTCCTACCTGGCACGACCCCATCACGAGAGTGACCACACATCACTCCCGCCACTACTAATGTGGCTCTTTGCTAGCACCGACCAGAGTAATTAACATAGCCCCGTCCCATAAGGGGTAACGTGGTCGTGCTGGTAAGGTTGGGACGGTCGACACATCATAAATCTAATCCCATTTCCGAAACCATACTCACTCAAAATACCCGATGCACCACTTCACCAAAAGTGGCCACCTTCGGGCATTAGTGGCACCCGACGGGGTTTTCATAAACTCTTGACTTATACCAACAAAATTCTCATGCTACTTTTATAGTATTACTTGTCAACATGATGATAGTATGGTCCTCAAAAAGGGGTAGGGTCATGCTCAATGAATGTGCTCTGGAGGAGTCATCGATAACATCATATCAAATGATTTACCCGCACTTATGATATTATGCAATAGAAATACTTATTATTTTATCATGCAATATAACATATGCTCAGTCATGGTCAAAGGGTTGCTTGCCTTGGTCTGTGAGGTATCCGGGGTCTTCCGGTCTGATTCCCTCGTCACACGGATTTTCTATCGTTGTAAAAAGAATAAATAAGAAATAGTTCACTCAAAAACAGATCACAAAGTTATTTTAAATATGTTCTATATTACTGATAAATCTAAGTTGTTATTTTGAAAAATATTTGCCCCTGATTCTAATGAAGGAACATTTTTAAAATCAACCAAACAGAAGCAAAACTATTCCAATTTAGTCCTGTTTATTATTGTAAAAAAATAGTTGTTGAAAAATTCACCCATTGGTCTCATTAAATACTACACATTTTTAGAAGAACCAGAGTGGAAAAATTATATTTTTACACTAGTTAAATATTTTTATAAAAATCTTAGAAAATAGGATTTAAAAATAAAAGAAAAAGGGCTAAGTTACCTGGCCTGGCTCGGCCTGGAACTGGGCCGGCCCAAGGCCAGCCGACAGCCTGCCCAGGCGCGCGCGCCGTTAGGTTTGAACCTGACGTGCGGGGTCGTGCGGTCAGCGGCTGCGGGCAGCTCGGGGGAGGAGGCTGGGCCACCGACAGGTGGGGCACACCTGTCGGGGTCGTCTCCTACCTCTGGCCAGAGAGGAGGAGCACGTCGGCGAGGCTGCCGACGTTCTCAAGCCCCAACGAGGATAGAAATGGGTTTGGCTCGTCGCCGCCTACCTGCTGGTGGTTGGAACGACGACGGAGAGGCACGGGTACACCGGCGACGAGGAGGCCGCGACGGAGGAGTTTCGGGAGGTTGTCGAACTAGTAGCTAGGGGCACAGAAATGCTCGGGCGAGTTGTGGGAAAGCTTCCTGGGGTTGAGGGGATCAGTTTGGTCGGTCGAGGGACGCAGGAGCTGTCTTGTAGCCGGAGATCGACCGGAGCTCCGAGGCAGAGGGGCTCTGCTGGCTTGCTAGGGAGGCTAGGGAGGTGCTAGTGGTCGTGGTGAAGCAATCTGCGGAGTGCAGGAGAAAGGGGGAGGGCTATTTATAGGCCCGCGACGGTGAGCCGATTCGGGAGCGCTAGTGACTCACTGTGGCACGCATGGGGGTGCAGGGAGGAGCTGGGGTCGAAACCACGGTCTTAGGACGTGGTTTTGGACCACGAGAACCATCTGCAGCAGAGAGAGAGGGAGAGGAGACGAGCATCCGTGGTCGCGCAACCTTGGCCAGTTCTGGTGCGCGCGAGCACGCGTCGCACGAGCTCTAGAGCGGGAGAGGAGGGGCTCTGGGGTCGCTCGATGCAGAGGGGTTGTCGGGAAATAGGTTTGTCACCTCGGGGGAGGCTGGAACTGGCCAAGAGCGTCGCCCCCACCTTGGTGAATTCCTGTAGCGCGCCAAGAGCGCAGTTTTGGCATGCCACGACATGTTGGTGCACTCCGGGCACTTTGGACGTGTCTAGCATGTCCTGGCATTGGTTGGGAGTGTGGCTAGCTGTTTGGTTCTCGTGGGAGCTTCGGCTGGTCAGGGGAGACAAGGAATACTAGTGTTGTCAGCTTCGAACTAAATCTTAGATTCGGGTTTTTTGTCATTTCTACTTTGAACCAGTGAGGGGCCAGTTTACTGGGGTTGGGCATTGATACTGGCCACCTAATATGAGAGTTTGGAGCAAATGGGTTGGGTTTAGCTGTGGGTTAAAGGGGCTTTTACCCATCTGTTAGAAGGTGCTCGATAGTGGTTTGAGGGGGTTGCACCCCACCACTGGTTTCACCAAATTTGAGCTCCATTGGACAAGTTTAGCTTTGTAAACTTGAAAACACCACCATTTGACCGGATCTGTCCCTTCCAAAGACAGTGTGGGTAAATTTGGTCCCACAAATCCCATTTTTGGTGTGGAACCCTCATTTGAGGTATTAGGCACTCCTGCAAAGTTTCAGCATCATAGGACAAACTTTGCTATGTAGAGTTGCTCTAACTCCAATCTGGACAAAAAGGGTTTTAGGGTTATTTGGGGTCCTTAATCACCTTGGATCAAGGTGATTCTTTATGTGGACACCAAATATGGCTTAGGGATACTACTGGAATTTTCTAGGATTTTATTGAGAATATTTCCTTTGGAAATATTTCAAAAGGTCAAAACAAATAGATATGGTTTTCAGGGTTTTACTCAAATAATTATAATATAAATAGGGGTTTAAAATCTTATGTATGGACAATATATGTCCTAGCATGGAGAAAACTATTTTTCCAAGTAAGAATACCAATTCTGGCCTCAGAAATGGACATGCAATTTAATTACGAAAGTAATTCTAAAAATAATTATTTTGTTGTTATGAAGTACTAAAATGAAGTTAAAATCAGATCACCAACTTTGTGTAGAAATACTTCTTGCCATCAAGGGAATGTAGTGCAACTCAAAGTAGGGTTTTATCTAGTTCAGAAACAAGTAAAGGTTTTTGGAAGTAAATCAATGTTGTGAAATGGGGTTTTATCATCACGTGATCAAACACACAAGCATACAATGACAATCATGGCACTCACGTCATTAGTTTTGAAAAAGTTTTAACAAGCTTAGATTTTTGCTTTACATAGAAGTGGTTGTAAAAACAGGGTGTGACACTTTTATGATTTAAATAAGATGACACATGTATTTTTTAAAAGAAATCCACGCCTGAAATATTTTTTCCAATATTTATCAAAAAGGGTGGGCTTTTATGAAGGCCATTTTGGGTTCATTGATTTACCACAAGATTTGAATTTGTTGAATATAGAATTGCTAGGGTTTTTCTCCTTGATTTCTATTTTCACTTTTAAATGCAAGAATAAAACATGAGCACAATCTTGCTAAACATCCAATGGAAACTAGGGATGTGACAACTCACCCCCACTCGGCGAATGGAAGACTCTTCTCCCAATTCATACCGAATGATATAACACAAGCTCGAAGCATATCCTCTAGGATTTGATTGACTCTTTCTACTTGACCACTTGATTGAGGATGGAAAGCAGTGCTAAAAGATAGGTGAGTCCCCATGGCATTCTAAAAACTTTCCCAGAAATGAGAAGTAAAAATACTTCCACGATCTGAATTAATCTCCACGGGGACACCATGAAGAGACACTATTCGAGAGATATATAACTCTGCTAGCTGGCTAGCTGTTATACTGTTACGAACTGGAACAAAATGAGCTACTTTGGAAAGACGGTCAATGACCACAAATATAGTATTATTTCCTTTCTTGGTCCTGGGAAATCCAGTAATGAAATCCGTACTAACTTTATCCCATTTCCATTAAGGAATAGCTAAAGGTTGAAGAGTGCCAGCAGGCCTTTGATGTTCCGCTTTAACTCGACTACAAACATCGCAGTTAGCAACGAACTCAGCAATTTCTCTCTTCATCTAGTTCACCAGAACCTCTAGCGTAGGTCCTGATACATCCTAGTACTACGAGGATGAATTGTGAGAGGAGAATCATGAGCCTCCTTAAGGATCAACTGCCTCGGATGTGGATTCTTAGGAACCACTAGCCGGTTCTGGAAGAACACAATATCTTGATCATTCCTAGAGAATTCCTTTGAGTTTCTGCTAGTAATATTCTCCTTGATCCGTGATACACCCTTATCATGCTTTTGGCCAGCTATGATTTGATCCCTAAGAGCAGGTTTCGCCACCAGGTGGGAAAGTAATCTTTGAGAAACAATGTGGAGGTTTAACTTCCGAAATTCCTCATAGAGACGTGGTTGACCTCTATGTAACATCAGATTGTTACAATAAGACTTACGACTTAGTGCATCAGCCATGACATTGGCCTTCCCTGGGTGGAAGTTATCCCTAAGTCGTAATCTGTGATCAACTCGACCCACCTTTTTTTCTCCTAAGATTCAAATCTGGCTCGGTGAAGATATATTTCAGACTTTGGTGATCAGTGAATATTTCACAACGATTACCAAGAAGGGAATGTCGCCAGATTTTTAGTGCATGGACTACAGCTGCAAGCTCAAGATCATGTGTGGGATAATTATCCTCATGAGGACGCACCTGTCGAGATGCGTATGCAATCACATGACGATCCTGCATGAGAATGCAACCTAATCCTTGTCGCGAGGCGTCGCAATAGATAACAAAGTCCTTAGAAAAATCTGGTGGTAGCAACACAGGTGCGGAAGTCACGCGTCTTTTCAGTTCCTGAAAGCTATGCTCACATTGTGGTGTCCACTCGAACTTTTGTCTTTCTTGAGGAGTTCAGTTAGAGGCTTTGCAACCTTGGAGAAGTTCTCGACAAAGCAGCGACAATAGCTCGCTAGACCAAGAAAACTCCTAACTTGCTTAACCAATTCAGGTTGAGTCCAATCAAGGACGGCTTGAACCCTCTCGGGATTGACATCAATACCCTTACCAGAGATTACGTGGCCTAGATAGGTCACTTCCGGTAACCAAAATTCACATTTTGAAAACTTGGCATAAAGGCGATGCTCTGGAAATTTCATCAATACCAGCCTTAGATGCTCGGCATGTTCTTGTTCATTCTTCGAGTAGATGAGAATATCATCGAGGTATACCACAACGAATTTATCCAAATACTCCATGAAAATTGAATTCATCACACGAGAGAAGGTGGTTGGGGCATTGGTTAAACCGAAGGACATGATGGTGTACTCATATTGGCCATAACGAGTGACAAAGGTCGTTTTTGGAATGTCCCCGTTCTTGATCTTGATTTGATGGTAACCCAACCTCAAATCCATTTTGGAGAAGACTGAGGATCCAACGAGCTGATCATACAGATCGTTGATCCTGGGGAGCGGCTACTTGTTCTTTATGGTGACCAGATTAACTGGTCGATAATCTACAACCATCCGATCCGTTCCATCCTTCTTCTTGACGAAGAGGACGGGACAAGCTCAAGGGGAAGAGCTAGGTCGAATGAAACCTTTATTCAAGGCCTCATCTAGTTGTTTCTTAAGTTCGGCTAGCTCTAAGGGTGTCATCTTATAGGGTCTTCTGGCTATTGGGACAGTTCTTGGAACAAGATCTATCACAAACTCTACATTCCTCTTAGGTGGAATTCCTGGCAGTTGTTTTGGAAAAACATCCGGAAAGTCACGGACTACCGGAATGTCTTCAAGTTCTGGAAGAGGACTAGTATTGAGGGAATAGAGATGGCATTTGGCAACTCGAGTGGAGATATTAACTATCTCACCCGAGGGATGGGTAAGCTGAACATTCCTAGTATGGGTATCAATCTTGGCGTAATGAGCTGACATCTAGTCCATACCGAAGATGATATTGATATCTGAGGACTTAAGGGCTATCAATGAGGCTAGAAAAACTAGGTTATCTACTAGGGTTTCATTGTCATAACTTATATGAGAATTTTGCCATTTACTACCAGGGGTTTGGACAACTAATGGGATTGGCATACCACAAAAGGACATGTTATGCAACTGTGCATAACTTTCGGAAATGAAGGAATAAGATGACCCAGTGTCAAAAAGAATAGACGTTGGGTGATGATTGACAACGAGCGTACCCAAAATGACATCGGGATCCTCTACAGCTTCTTCTGCTGAAACATAATTCATGCGGCCACGCGCAGGAGTTGGCTTCACATAATATGCTTTGCCCGACTTGCCTTGCCCAACAGACTTCCCAGGTTGCTTGGCCCCTATATTCTGAGGACACTCTCGTGAATAGTGCCCTGGTTCTCCACACTTGTAACAGATCACGTGATTGCCACGTGGTGCAGCATTGCTAGCTAGACCACCATAGGTGTTTCCTGGGGGTTGGTCTGGTTTGCCTGAGGCGCTACTGAAAGTGCCTTATATCGACTAGAGGGGGGTGAATAGGAGATTTTTAGAATTTCATCACTGAGGAAATTCCTTTTGAGGAAATTCCTCACTGATGACTAACTTACAACGGAAACAGTTAAGGATCAGTTGTGCAATTGTTCACAACAGCAGTATTACAGAGTGAAGATTATGAAAACAGATTGCACAGCAAGCAGGCACGCAGAATACAGGTGATGATTTACTCAAGTGAAGAATTTTGGGGTTGAGGAAATTCAGAGAAAGTCTTCAACAAATTCTTCAAACAGTCACAGTGAAAGTCATCAACACATAATATAGAGAATGTAAAGAGTTGAGGAATTAAAACCCGATTCTTGGTGAAGACTGTTGTTGATGACCCAGTTCCAACTGCTGTGAGAGTTGTACATCTGGTTTGGAGCAGCTTGGTATTTAAACCAAAGGACACCCAGTCCCGGGACACACAGTCCCTACCGTATTCTCCTTGAGCTAAGGACACACAGTCCTCGCCCAACACTCGTGGTAAGTGTTCAGGGCAGACTTCCAAACCCTCACAAACTCGATCACCCGGCGATCCACAATTGACTGCTGGATTGCTCTAGACCATGACGCCTAACCGTGTGGAGGATGCACAGTCCTCAAAGGTAAAAGGCTTTAGTCCCACACAGGAACAACTTCTTCAGTGATGCTCAATCACTAGGTTTGGTTTGTGGTTTCGGTGGGTGGTGTATTTCCTCATTGATGATTTACTCTCGAAAGCTCTGAGGAATTGGGTTGCTCTTATGACAAGTGTCAGTTTCTAACGGAGCAGCCAACCAGCTAGTGGTTGTGGGGGGCGGCTATTTATAGCCTGGGAGCATCCCGACATGATTTGACATTAATGCCCTTAAATAATATGACCGTTGGAGTGGATAAGATCAGTGACTTGGCGTGGCTTATCGAAATGGTCGGGACTCTCAACTGTGAGAGTCCTCATGTTACTCATATTCCTCACTTGAGGCTTTTGATAGGATTTGGCTTGGGTTGAGCATCATGAGGAAATCCATTCCATAGTGTTACTTTGACCCCCTTTAACAGTACGGTGTTCCTATTCATCAAATGCGAAGAAAATAAAACAGAAAGCGAAAATCTTCACGCTTCAATTTCTTCAGAACGATTTTCTTCAGGAACCACCGATCTTCTCAATATCAATATCTTTATGAGGAATATCAATTTCATCGCAAATTCTTCACGATTCATTTCTTCAGCTTCAGACCAATTTCTTCAACCGAAGACATATATTTTTAGGGGTTGATATTCTTCAAATATCTCACACTCCTCAATGACCTATAGATCCTGTGTACACTTATAAACACATTAGATACTTAACCTATAAGTCTTCAAACCACTAAAATCACTAAGGGGCACTAGATGCACTTAAAATCTCCCCCTTTTTGGTGGTTGATGACAATTAGGTTAAGTCTTCAACAGGGATCAAAAATATGAAGTGTAAATGCTCATTTGAGGAATTTGAAAACAAGATTCACAGAGACTCCCCCTGAAGATGTGCATACCTTGAGGATTTTGCTTTTATAGCATATGCACATTGATGATTTATATCATGGAGATTTCCCCCTGAATCTTGTAAATCATGCATACATATAACATATTATATGAAGAAAATGAAGATGCATGATGGCAAATGGTATCTGACGAATTTCAGCATGCGTGCATTAAAACTTGAGGAATAAGCATGCGAAGAAAAACGTTCAAAAGCATCAGAGTACCATCGGGCTTAAGTTACAACTCATTACATAAAAACTTCAGAAGAGCCAAGAGTTTGTAACTTAAATATAGTTCATAAGCCCCAAAAATAAATCCCGTTTGAAGACTAACTCTCAAGTTTCTCCCCCTTTTTCATCAAGGGACAAAAAGGGACAAACTGAGGACTAATGCCCGTGAAGACTTCATTGCTTGACAGTTGATGAAGATCCTTGGCGCTTCTTTGGTGTAGTCTTCTTCCTTGGGCCTGTCGCGGTGTCAAGTTGTTCCTCATCAGGTTCGGCGGTGCGGAAGGACGAGAAGGAGCTGTCTTCAAGATCTGGCACTAGAATGGGCCTGAACTTCTTCTTGGGAGGCCACGACCAGTCAAAGTCCTGCTCAAAGTTCAATTCTTCAAGTTTAGTCTGGGTCTTCAGATGTGCAAGGGTAGCCCAGGTGTGATCAAAAACCTCATGCAGATAATGATGATTAAGCTTCACACTGTTCTGTCTCTCAGTGAGGGTTTTCACAATGGCACCAAACTGGCGTTTGACCCATTTGTGGTTGTGATCCACCTTCTAATGAAGACTGAGAAGAAGTTCTCTGGTGGTTAGCATGCGAGGAGGAACTGGGCTTGGCGGACGAGTCTCAGTGTCGTCCCATGAGGAATATGCATCTGGTTCTTTGAACTGGCCATCAAGGGGCCTGCTTCCTTCATCAATCACAGACTTTCCTTTTCCCTCAATGGGCTCGAAAGTCTTCTTGTTGACCCGGATAGGAGGCATATAACCAACATGGTTCTGGAAATCTGCGTGAAAGTTGATGCCTGTCCTTGTCCTGAGGAATCTCATGATCCATGGTGCATAGATTTTGTGATCATAGGGGCACATTGCATTGTCAGCCAAAGTCCTCAAGAAGAAATCATGGATATTCATGGGGATACCGTGAATGATGTTGAAGAGGATGTTCTTCATGAGGCCGACGACATGTTCGTCATCATCATGGCCTTTGATTGGCGCTAGCACACTGCAGAGAATGCGGTAGACAGACCGTGGTGTGTACTTTAGCTCATGGACGAGGAATGTGGTTCTTGAGGGTTTTCCTGCAGCCAAAGGCTTCATGAGGACTTCCATCATTCCATTTGGCAGCTCACGCTCACCATAAAGCTTCACTGCCCCTTCTGAAGGAATTGGTACGGGCAGTTCTCTGAGGAGTTCAGACGCTGGAGCCTTGTAGTGAGTATTTTGGGTCATCCAGTCGAACACCCAAGTGTTGATGTCATCAGCATTGCCCGAGATGTGCAGAGTTGAATAGAACTGAAGAATTAGCTCACTATTCCAATCTGATATGTCGGAGCACATAGAGAGAAAACCTGCATCATGTAGTACACTGAGGACTGGTTCCATGCAGGGAATTTCTTCAAGGTCAGCATGAGGAATGTGCCTGTGCTGGAATATCTTGTTGCGGCCACAGAGCACAGAAGCATAGTAGTTCATCTGCGTCCTTGTCCAAAACTTCAAATGCCTCATTTGAGGCTTGTCATAAGGATTCTCTCCGATGAAATACATACGTTCCTCAAAGAAATTCTCTTTCTGAAACTTGGGCCTCTTCGAGAATGGCAGGCGCTGAACTGGATTGAGATTGTGCTGAGGAATGGGAGGGGAAACAACCATGGCAGATTCTGGGTTGAGGACAATGAATTCATTGTCAGGGGCGGGAACATTTTCTTCAGCAGTTTCCTCAGGATGAGGAATTTCTTGTTCTAGCTGAGCATCAGGCTGAGGAATTTCTTCATCCTTCTCAGCTTGAGGAGTTTGATCAGCTTGTTCAGTGGGAGGAGCCTGCTCAGACTGGACATTTTCTTCAGCTTGATTTTCATCAGCTGACTTTGTGGCAGAAGCAGATTCATGAGCTGCTGCAGCTGAGGCTTCAGTAGTCTCTTTCTGAGGAATCTGAGGTTGAGGACTGTCATCAATCTGTATTTCCTCATCAGTATGCTCCTCAGAGGCAGCATCCTTCATTTCCTCATCTGCCCTCGTAGTGTGGTCACCAACGACGACCATTTCAAATGAGGGTGCAACATTAAGAGGCACCGGGTCCAGTGGGGCAGATTCTTCAATTTCCTTGAGGCGTTTTGCCTCAATCTTTTCTTCTGCTAAGGAAGCTTTTCTCTTCTTCGCTTCCTTCTCAGCAGCCCTTGTCTTTTTCGCGTCTGATGCAGACGGGATTAACTTCTTCACCTTTGATGTTTTTGGGGAAGGTGTATTCTTAACAGATTCTTCAGTTGGTAGTGAGGAACCAGCTGGAACATAGTCATCAGCCTGCTTTGGTGAAGCAGCTGGATCGGTAGCAGTTTCATCAGGAGCAGTCTCAGTGATGATTTCTTCAATGGCCGGCTCATCAGCACGGCGCTCTTGGTATTGTTCCTCAGCTTGAGGAATTTCCCCCTCAACAGGAGATGCATCTTTTGGCTGTTCAACCAGGGGCTGAGGAGTTGGTGCTGGTGGGGGGTGACGTCTGTTGTAGTCATCAACAGCACTAGTGGCTAGCTTGATGAAATTGCTTTTGATGCTTGTTCGATCTGACAGTTTCTCACACTTGTCAGTCAAGACTTGCAGTTCTGCCTGGGTGGACACCAATGCTTCAGGCGTCAGTTTGAGAACATTTTGCCTGAGGAATTTCTCCTTTCTGGCCTTTGCAATCTTTGCCTGCTTGGCCTTCTGTTCCTTCCACTTGGCTTCGTTTATGAAAGTAGCCACCATGTGGCTTACACCAGGAGGAAGTTTCAAATCATCAATGGGTGTGTTTGGGTCTTCATACCACACGTTGATGAAATCGAGGAGGACCTTGGGGTCCATCGCCAGAGGAATAGCACTGCCTGATGCTTGTGCTACCCTTTCTTGTTTGTTCCTGATGATGGCTTCCAGAGTTTCATCATCATATTCTTCACTTCCCTCTGATGCAGACGGGACTGTGATGATTTTGCTAGGGCTGGGCAGAGGTGCAGGTTCAGTAGTAGCCAAAGTCTTCACATGGGGAGTTGAAGACTTTGTCTCCGAGCTAGTTGCAGCTGGGAGTGAGGAGCTGGAGCTGGCAGTCGTAGTCTTCACGACTTTCTTCTGTACTGGCTTTGGAGGTGGAGCTGAGGACTTTGGTGTGGATGCGATTGGTGCTGAGGGTTTTGGCGTGGACGGTTTTGGAACCGAGGGTTTTGGAGCTGAGGGTTTGGTGACAGAAGCCTGTGCAAACTTTTCTTGGGGTTTTGAAGCTTTTGCCTTTGCTGGCACAAACTTTGGTTGAGGAATCTCGGAGCCTGAGGTTTCTGCTGCTGAGGAATGAGCAGCACCGGAGGCAGCAGCTGAAGATTCATGAAATTTCTTTACTGCTGTTTCTGCTTGCTTCTTGAGCTTGGCCAGATGCCTTTCTTTTTCCTCTGGGTAGTCATCAAGTGTCATGAGACTTGAGGGATGAGCAACTAGATGATCCTCAAGTGGGGCCCTTTTGCCAGGAGGCTTCAAGGCGAATTTCTTCGCATACATTGGAGTCACAAACCTGTACTCCTTCCACTCCTTTGCCCATCTGCGTTCAATTTTCTGCAGCCTAATCTTTCTTTTAGGCATAGTCTCAGGTTCATCATCAGGCGTGCAATAGTCCAGGTATATGTCATCAGGAATGTCCACAATTGTGTTCTGCTCCAGTTTCTTTCCTCCCCTCTGTTTCCTTTCTTCCTCCATTTTCTTCAGACTAGGAACTATCTGAGGATTTTGAACTCTTGAGGATTCTGATGAGCCTTGAAGAGTTTCTTCTAGAAATGCTGCAAATGAGTTAATGTGATGAGAACCGAGAGATTCATCAGCTGACATGTGTGTACCTGTGAACAGAGTATAGTTGCGAGGAATTTGGAGAGGTCATATGCGTTCTCAAATTTGAAGAAAAAAGAAAAGTTTGACAGTTTGAGGAATATAACCAGTGGTTGAGGAATTTGCTTAAGCATTCTGTTCTTGGGTTCCAAAGTTGTACAGATCCGAAAATTCGCACAATTGAGGAATCTCGTGAAAACCTTAGATGCTTAGCTAGTTCATCAATGATTGTGGTGATGGATAGTGTGTGAGGAATCATGTGCGCATCGTATCTTGAAGAAAAACAGATTTCACAAGGGAGAGGTAAAATTTTAGATCTAATCTGTTGTAAAAATGGGATATAATTACCCTGGAAGGTGCGAACGAAGAACAGAAAAAGGTGGTGTTGGAGAGGTTCTTCGGTCAAGTGTCCAATGCACCCTAACTTGGCAGCAGAGGACGTCTACGGCGGCGGCGGACGTAGATGTTCCGTCTCCGGCGTGATCCTGGCGGTGAGAAGGTTGAGGCAGTGAAGCTCTTCCTTGCCGGCGACAAGACTACCAGCGGTGGCGCTAGGGTTCGGTGTGCTGTGGCAGGAGAGCGATGAGGCAAAGAAGATGATACCGAGGGGGTTAAGGACATATTTATAGCTCGAAAGTTACTGTTTGGCGCGAAAGTTTCGGACCGAATAGCCCTTGCCTCTACGTCTCCGCAGGACACGTGTAGCTCCCGTACGATGCGGTGGAGATAGTGGAGATCGTGGCTATCCAATCGTGGGAAGTGGGGGTTCAGTTACTGTTCCTTTGAAGAAAATAATTTTTGGAAGATTTGAGGATTTTCATTACAAAATCATCAGCTGACAAGGATGCAGTGAGGATTTTGAACAAAGTTTCAAGTAGAACGCATATGAAGAATTGAATAGACTGGATAAGTATAGCATAGAGGGAAAATAGGGTCCGATCACATTCACTTAGCAGAAACATCAACTTGAAGAAATAGCAATAAGTGAATGCTGTTGAGGACTAGAAATCACAGTCTACCTAGGCAAATGAAAGTCATCAAGTGTTTTTGAAGATTTTGCAATAGATCATCACAATTAAGAACAGCTGTTTTGATGAAAAATGTATTGTGAGGAATTTGATCATTTGATGAAAATCAACTTGAGGAATTTCACATTGGGCGGTGGCGTTGCCCACCATATAAGAATGTTGATTACAGACGCCGCGTACCATTGTCGTAGGGCCCTGAGAATCAATTTCTTCGTTAATTTCTTCACATTCAGAGTGATTTTCTTCATTGGTTGAAGAAAATCGTTTCATCATGTGTTGCACATCTAAGTCATCAACTTTGCATAAGTGTTAGGATGTGTGCATGTTTTTACAAAACATTTGAAGACTCTAAGATATTTAGCTCACACCGCAACTTGCAAAACCTTTTCTCATCCAAGGGCTTAGTGAAGATATCAGCCAGTTGATCATCAGTCTTCACATGGTCGATGAGGATATTGCCCTTGAGGACATGGTCCCGAAGAAAATGATGACGAATCTGGATGTGCTTGGTCTTCGAGTGCTGTACTGGGTTGTAGGCAATCTTGATAGCACTCTCATTGTCACAGTAGAGAGGCACATTCTTCATGTTGATGCCGTAGTCCTTGAGGGTTTGCTTCATCCATAGTAATTGAGCACAGCAAGAACCAGCAGCAATGTACTCAGCTTCGGCAGTGGAGAGTGATACGCAGTTCTGCTTCTTTGAGGACCAGCAAACAAGTGATCTTCCGAGGAAATGGCATGTGCCAGATGTTGACTTGCGATCCACACGGTCACCAGCATAGTCTGAATCAGAATACCCTACCAGATGAAGATTGGAGCCCTTGGGATACCATAATCCTAGTGTTGGTGTGTGAGCTAAGTATCGAAGAATATGTTTCACAGCCTTATGGTGTGATTCCTTCGGTTTTGCTTGAAAACATGCACACATGCAAACACTAAGCATTATGTCTGGCCTAGATGCACATAGATACAATAAAGAGCCAATCATAGAACGGTATACCTGCTGATCGAAATCTTTACCATTTTCATCAGTGCCGAGGTGACCGTTGGTAGGCATTGGAGTCTTGGCACCTTTGCATTCATGCATGTCGAATTTCCTCAGAACATCCTTGAGGTATTTCTCCTGTGATATGAAGATTCCATTGTTTTGTTGACGAATTTGAAGACCTAAGAAGAATTTCAGCTCCCCCATCATAGACATCTGATATTCTTCACTCATTATATAGGCAAATTCATCACTGTATCTTTTGTCAGTACAACCAAATATGATATCATCAACATAAATTTGACATACAAACAGTTCATTATCATAAGATTTTGTGAAAAGAGTTGGATCGAGTGAACCAGGTTTGAAGCCTTTCTTCATGAGGAATTCCTTCAACGTATCATACCATGCCCGAGGGGCTTGCTTGAGGCCATACAGAGCCTTTTTGAGTCTGAAGACTTTGTCTGGATTCTTTGGATCCTCAAAACCTGGGGGCTGAGCAACATATACTTCTTCCTCAAGCTTACCATTGAGGAATGCACTTTTCACATCCATTTTATATAAGATGATGTTATGATGATTAGCATAAGCAAGTAGAATTCGAATAGCTTCAAGTCTAGCAACAGGTGCAAAAGTTTCATCGAAATCTATTCCTTCAACCTGGGTGTAGCCTTGGGCTACAAGTCGTGCCTTGTTCCTCACCACTTGACCGTCCTCATCTTGCTTGTTTCGGAAAATCTGGGTGTAGCCTTGGGCTACAAGTGGTGCTGATGATGTTATGCTTGCGAGGATCGGGTCGTTTGACGAGCTCCCATACGTCATTCAGCTTGAATTGAAGAAGTTCGTCTTGCATGGCTTGGATCCACTCCGGTTCCAGAAAAGCCTCAGCTACTTTTGAGGGTTCTGTGATAGATACAAAAGAGAAATGCCCACAAAAGTTAACTAAGTGTGAAGCTTTTGAGCGAGTGAGAGGACCTGGCGCGTTGATGTCGTTGAGGATTTTGTCAAGTTCTACTTCATTTGCAATCCTCGGATGAGCTGGTTGAGGATTTTGTCTGGGCTGAGGAAGTGGTGGTGTTGCAATTTCCTCAGGAGCATCTTCTTGGTTTCTGTCAGCGATAGGGATTATTTCTTCTTCAATATCCTCAGTGGGAACAATGTCTTCAATAGGCTTAAGCTTTATCGCTTCCTCAGGGGACAGTTTATCTGGATCAGAAGGCAATTGCTCTCTTTGCGAGCCATTAGTTTCATCGAACCGCACATCTACAGTCTCAACAACTTTGTTGTGATAGTTGTTGAAGACTTTGTAGGTGTGCGAGTCCTTTCCATAACCGAGCATAAAACCTTCATGTGCCTTAGGTGCAAATTTTGAGCTATGGTGAGGATCTCTAATCCAGCATTTTGCACCGAAGACTTTGAAATAACTTACATTGGGTTTCTTCTCTGTGAGGAGTTCATATGAGGTTTTCTTGAGGAATTTGTGAAGATATACCCTGTTGATGATATGGCATGCAGTGTTGATTGCTTCAGGCCAGAAGCGACGAGGAGTCTGATATTCTTCAAGCATAGTTCTTGCCATTTCAATCAGAGTCTTGTTCTTTCTTTCGACAACACCATTCTGCTGAGGAGTATAAGGAGCAGACAATTCATGAGTAATACCAAGTTCATCAAGATAATCATCAAGACCAGTGTTTTTGAACTCGGTTCCATTATCACTCCTAATATGTTTGATCTTGATGCCGAAGTTCGTCGAGGCCCTTGAAGAAAATCGTTTGAAGATTTCCTGCACTTGAGTTTTATACACTATGATATGCACCCAAGTGTATCCTTAATAATCATCAACTATGACAAAGCCATATAGAGATGCTGCATTGGTTAGTGTTGCATAGTGAGTAGGTCCAAACAAATCCATATGAAGCAATTCAAATGGACGGGTAGTGGTCATGATGGTTTTGGAGGGATGCTTGGATCTGGTCATTTTCCCAGATTCACAAGCACCGCAGAGATGATCCTTGAGGAATTTGACAGATTCGATGCCAATGACATGCTTCTTCTGTGCAAGTGTGTGAAAATTCCTCATGCCTGCATGACCTAGTCTTCTGTGCCACAGCCATCCTTCTGAGGTTTTTGCTAGTAAGCAAGTGGCTGGTTGACGACCTGTAGAGAAGTCAACAATGTACAAATCCCCTCTTCTTACACCTTCGAAGACCTTGGATCTGTCAGATTCCATGATGACTACACATCTATATCTACCAAAGATAACAATCATATCAAGATCACAAAGCATCGAGACTGACATGAGGTTAAAACCAAGGGATTCAACAAGCATCACTTTGTCCATATTCCTATCCTTGGAAATAGCTACTTTGCCAAGTCCCAATACCTTGCTTTTACCTTTATCAGCATATGTGATTTGCTTCAGAGGTGATGGAGTTAGTGGCATATTCATCAGTAGGCTTTTATCACCAGTCATGTGATGTGTGCAGCCACTATCGAGAACCCACTCAGTATTTTTGGGTTTGTCATCCTGCAGATGAATTAGTACAGCTTACCATCTCATATGCTTCAAGTTTGAAGAATATGATACTAATTTCATCAGTTTAGTAATTCCATCATAACAGAAATGTAAGGACGTGTGAAATATTTCTATTTCATCAATCATTAGCTTGCGTCCTATCAAGCATTTCCTCAGGTCTCCAGCAAATTCTTCAGATGATGATTTTCATCTGGAGACCTGGCCTGCAGAAGTTATTAGTTTGATTTCTTCACCACCCACATCTGAAAGGGTGGCAAAGCGTTCAACATCCTGCGAGCACCATATGAGAAAGGTTGCATTGAAGCTAATGCACTTCTCTTAACAGTAGGGGGGGTTAAAGTACTCATATGAGTATGCAGAGAACTGGTTTGAGGATTTACGGACATAGTGATTTGAGGAGTAGCGCTCATAATCATATTCCTTGTAGTTTCCCTGCATGTTAGACGCAGAAGCATGGGTACGAGCATAGTTTTGACCAGTTGAGGATTTTGATCCTCTTGAAGACTTTGGTCCTCCTGAGGATTTTGATCTGGGGTTCAGATTCTTCAGAGGTGATGTCATGAGGACATTCACTTGAAGATTTTCAAGACAGCTTTTGGGAACCCAGATTTTCCTCAAAGGAGGGCCATTCCTGCAGTTAGTTCCAACATATCGAGCAAATACTTCACCAGATTGATTTTTGAACAGTTTATAGTTGAAATCAAATGACTCATCCGAGGAATAGGATAATTCACATGAGAAGCCAGTTAGATTATATGGATCAAAAGGAGGCCCAATAGCAGCAACCCATGAGGTTTTGGGATACTGCTCAGGTTTCCAATAAGATCCATCAGCATTCAATTTCCTCTTAAAGGCAATTCCTTCTTTCCTCGGGTTCCTGTTCAAGATCTGCTTTTTGAGCACATCACAAAGGATTTGATGTCCTTTGAGGCTTTTGTACATGCCTGTCACGTACAATTCC
Source organism: Hordeum vulgare subsp. vulgare (assembly GCF_904849725.1). NCBI lineage: Eukaryota > Viridiplantae > Streptophyta > Magnoliopsida > Poales > Poaceae > Hordeum > Hordeum vulgare. Next base: position 418,060,767 of record NC_058520.1, on the reverse strand, counting down.
TTCAACCCTGCATTTTCATCAATGACATTTGTGTTTTCCTCAAGTGAGGAAATAGACACAACAGGTGCAGTTGAAGAATTTGTAGCAGTGGTAGAATTTGAAGATTCTGGTGAAGAATTAGCAGTTTCACGATCAATGCATTTAAGACATGGAGGAATAAATTCAACTTGACTAGCGCTGATCTGTTGAGCTAGTAATGAATCATTTTCCATACGAAGATCACCATAAGACATCCTTAGCTTCTCAAGATCAAACTTCCTTTGAAGAAATTCGTAGGAAAGCTTCTCATGATGAGTGAGGAGTGTATCATAACGATCCTGAAGAATATCACATCTAGACTGAAGATTTTTCATGTCATCAGCGAGGATTCGATTAAGATTCATTTCTTCATTCAACAGATCATCACTTTTGTCTAGCAGTTTTTGAAGCTTTTCCAGAGCAGTTTGTTGTTTAGTGGCAATGATGGCAAGTTTACTGTAACTGGGTTTTTTGTAATCATCATGTTCACGGTCACTTGAATCAGAGGAGGAGGCATTATGTGATACCTTTGAACCTTTTGCCATGAAGCAATAGGTTGCAGCGAAGTCATCAGCATAGTCATCAGTATGGATGGTGCACTCATTTTCTTCAAGATTGAAGATTGACTTGCTGACGAAATTGGTTGCTAGTGCAAGACTAGCCTGTCCGGATTCTGAATCTTCTCCAGAGCCTTCTTCATCACATTCTTCTGATTCTGCCTCGGAATCCATTTCCTTGCCAATAAGTGCCCGAGCCTTTCTGAAGCTTGTCTTCTTGTGTGAAGAGCACTTTGATGATGAGGATTTTGAAGATTTCTTTTTTTTCTTTGAGTCATCAGAACTGTCATCCTTGTATTTCTTTTTCTTTGATTCCTTTCCCCAGCGAGGACAATCAGCAATGTAATGGCCTGATTTCTTGCACTTGTGACAGGTCCGTTTCTTGTAGTCCTCAGATGCAGATTCTGATTTCCTCATGTCTCTTCTTGATGATTTAGCGAACTGTCCTCGTCGTGTAAATCTATGGAATTTCCTCACAAGCATTGCAAGCTCCTGTCCAAATTCTTCAGGGTCACAACTGCTGTCATCTGTTTATTCTTCAGATGAGGAAATTGCTCTAGCCTTCAGTGCTCGTGGTCTGGAATAGCTTGGTCCATATAGATCTCTCTTTTCTTCTTGCTGGAATTCATGAGTATTTAGCCTTTCAAGAATATCAGCTGGATCTAGCATCTTGTAGTCTGGTCTTTCTTGAATCATCAGAACTAGAGTGTCAAATGAGGAATCCAAAGATCTCAGCAGTTTCTTCACAACTTCGTGATCAGTGATGTCTCGAGCTCCCAGTGCTTGCAGTTCATTGGATATAACAGTGAGGCGATCAAAGGTGTCTTGGCAGCATTCATTGTCATGTCTCTTGAAGCGATTGAAGAGATTTCGAAGAATATCAACACGAGAGTCACGCTGGGTTGATACTCCTTCATTTACCTTGCACAATCTCTCCCAGATCAGTGTTGCAGATCCCAAAGCACTTACTCTTCCAAACTGACCTGGGCTCAAATAGCCACAGATGATGTTCTTCGCTTGAGAATCGAGTTGCTCAAATCTCTTCACATCAGCTGCAGTGACACTGGCAGAAACGAGGGGAACGCCATTTTCCACAATATACCAGAGATCATTGTCAATTGCTTGCAGATGCAGTTGCATTTTGTTCTTCCAGAAAGGAAAGTTCTTCCCTTCGTAGGTGGGACATGGTGCAGTCACCTTGAACATGCCTGCAGTCGACATAACTAAAACTCCAGGTGGTTAAACCAAAATCACATAGAACAAGGGAGTACCTTGCTCTGATACCAATTGAAAGTGCGTTATATCGACTAGAGGGGGGGTGAATAGGAGATTTTTAGAATTTCATCACTTAGGAAATTCCTTTTGAGGAAATTCCTCACTGATGACTAACTTACAGCGGAAACAGTTAAGGATCAGTTGTGCAATTGTTCACAACAGCAGTATTACAGAGTGAAGATTATGAAAACAGATTGCACAGCAAGCAGGCACGCGGAATACAGATGATGATTTACTCAAGTGAAGAATTTTGGGGTTGAGGAAAGTCAGAGAAAGTCTTCAGCAAATTCTTCAAACAGTCACAGTGAAAGTCATCAACACATAATACAGAGAATGTAAAGAGTTGAGGAATTAAAACCCGATTCTTGGTGAAGACTGTTGTTGATGACCCAGTTCCAACTGCTGTGACAGTTGTACATCTGGTTTGGAGCGGCTTGGTATTTAAACCAAAGGACACCCAGTCCCGGGACACACAGTCCCTACCGTATTCTCCTTGAGCTAAGGACACACAGTCCTCGCCCAACACTCGTGGTAAGTCATCAGGGCAGACTTCCAAACCCTCACAAACTCGGTCACCCGGCGATCCACAATTGACTGCTGGATTGCTCTAGACCATGACGCCTAACCGTCTGGAGGATCCACAGTCCTCAAAGGTAAAAGGCTTCAGTCCCACACAGGAACAACTTCTTCAGTGATGCTCAATCACTAGGTTTGGTTTGTGGTTTCGATGGGTGGTGTATTTCCTCACTGATGATTTACTCTCGAAAGCTCTGAGGAATTGGGTTGCTCCTATGACAAGTGTCAGTTTCTAACGGAGCAGCCAACCAACTAGTGGTTGTGGGGGGAGGCTATTTATAGCCTGGGAGCATCCCGACATGATTTGACATTAATGCCCATAAATAATATGACCGTTGGAGTGGATAAGATCAGTGACTTGGCGTGGCTTATCGAAACGGTCGGGACTCTCAACTGTGAGAGTCCTCATGTTACTCATATTCCTCACTTGAGGCTTTTGATAGGATTTGGCTTGGGTTGAGCATCATGAGGAAATCCATTCCATAGTGTTACTTTGACCCCCTTTAACAGTACGGTGTTCCTATTCATCAAATGCGAAGAAAATAAAACAGAAAGCGAAAATCTTCACGCTTCAATTTCTTCAGAACGATTTTCTTCAGGAACCACCGATCTTCTCAATATCAATATCTTTGTGAGGAATATCAATTTCATCGCAAATTCTTCGCGATTCATTTCTTCAGCTTCAGACCAATTTCTTCAACTGAAGACATATATTTTTAGGGGTTGATATTCTTCAAATATCTCACACTCCTCAATGACCTATAGATCCTGTGTACACTTATAAACACATTAGATACTTAACCTATAAGTCTTCAAACCACCAAAATCACTAAGGGGCACTAGATGCACTTACAGCTACATAGGACCCACACCCAGCGCTTTGGAAACGCTGAACCGAATGAGAAGCCAGAATCATGTGAGTGCTTCTTCGTGGCTTCATAGTCGGTATGACCAGTCTTGGCACTGATTGCCTTGTTGACAAGAGCTTGAAAACTTGTACATTCATGAAGGCGCAGGTCACGACAAAGTTCGGGGCTCAGACCCTTGCGGAATCTTACTTGCTTCTTGGCGTCAGTTGACACCTCTTCAGTTGCGTAGCGAGTGAGATTACCGAACTCGCGGCTATAAGCATCCACGGACAACTTTCCCTGAGTGAAGGCACATAATTCCTGTCTCTTACGGTCCATGAGACCCTCTAGAATGTGGTGCAGACGGAAAGCTGCACTGAAATCTGGACATGTGGCTGCTGGTCCGGCGGGATGCATAGCTCCAAAATTCTCCCACCACAGATTGGCGGGGCCTTCCAGAAAGTACGCAGCAAAGTCACCTTATCAGCCTCAGAAACATTGGCAGAGCGTATCTTGCGCGATATACTGCACAACCAGTCATCAGCATGGAGAGGATCGACGGAGTGATGGAACTTCGGGGGACTGAGCTTCACAGAGTCATTGAGGGACACTGCATCATTTCGCGGCTGACGAGCCATATTTTGCTCAATGCGTTCTAGCAGACGGTTGGTCTCTCGCTTGTTTCTTTCTGCCTCAAGCATAACCTCCGCCAGAGAAGGCGGGTGGCGCAGTTCCTCCTGTGCTGCCTGACTACCTTCTCCCTACTCATGACTAGGGGCACGGTTCTGCCTGGTAAACACCATCCTGGAAAACAAACTCACAGCTTAGACTAGATCAACATCAATACTAACTATGGATTAAGAATGCACTGAACACATGGAATGCGCAAATAAACATCCGAACAACATGGTAACGAGCAAACTCCTATATATACACCATGGTTCATACACACCATTACATAGTTCAGTACCACCTCAACTGAAGAGAAAACTACTGAAAAGATGATACTACTCATCAGAGGCTTTCCAAGCTTCCTATACATTATTTATCTATGCTTCCGGAACTCAGCTCACGACATAGTCATACTACACAAGACACATATAATTGTGGAAATATAACAACTACAACACTACCCTTCCACTCACGGGCTCAGGCATCCGCATAAAACATCTCATACAGATTGCCTCCATGGCCTGGGAGCTGAACCTACGGATCAGGAAATACTCTAGCCTAAGACCCTTGGGAACCGTAAGGACACGGGTGTGGCCTTGGTCCCCTGACTGGTGGTAGTAGAGGTCCCCGAAGAGGGGTGACACCTCCTATAGTAGGCCAGTCAACATGAGCTGGAAGATGAGTCCTAACGGGGTTCAACATCTCCATATCTCCATAAACTGTCTGAACTACAGGTGCCAGATGTGTCAAAGCTGTCCATAGACGGGCACGAGTAGCATAAAGCTCCATACGAAGGGCACGAGCATCTCGGTCTCTATTCTATAACATCTGAGTGGGAATCTGCAGTAGCGGATCCTCCAAAGAAGAATCAAAGTAGACTCCACTGAGATATCCTTCTTCTCCTGGCTGAGAAGCGGGAACATAACAGAACTCTGAATTCGGCAGCAGTGCTTGTCTGGCTCTCATGATGGTCAACATTGAATAGGCGGCATCTTGTACCGCCATGTCAACGGTAACCCCCAATCCATAAGACCAATGGATCGGCTCCTCGGCTCCAGGGTAATCTGGGAATACCCTAACAGTGCATAGGTACTGACTCTGGTCGAAATCCCGGTACTGCTCCTCCATTGTATACTCTGGGTACCAGTGGTAACCGGCTACTGACGTCATCCAGACCAGCATGGTCGTGTGACCCGGTACATCAATGCACCTAGTTAGACGGACGACCTGATGAATAGGATGAGAAGGCATCTGAAATAGAGAATAATGCAAAGGCATTAGAGCTCTGGAAATGAAATTGGGCAGTATAACGGCTGCAAATTCTCAAAAACAATTTTTAGACAAAACACAAAAGATAGGATAGCATTACCACTCAGCTATCAAGTTCAATTTCATGGTCATCAAATAATTATTTTCCTTTCTTTGGGACAAAAGAAAACTCGGATTAACTCTTGAACCGTTTTCCTACAATCTAACGATTAGTAACACGCAATCCTGAGAGATAGATAAGAAACCTAATTCTTAATCCCTGTAGGAAAGATGAGGATGACCAGAGTAGAATGACTAGAGAATAGAAGGAAGAACTTACGTTCCCTTCCACAAACAATTCCCTTACATATAACTAAAGTATTTCTAGACTCAACTTCGACCAGTTTGGCTTGGTAATCCTACAGTCAGTCAGGCTCTGATACCAACACTGTCGGGAACCCGATCCTAAGCCATAAGAATCCAGCGTGTAACACATCGCATCCCTTTGCGGTCTCACGCACGGTTAACCCGACGGCTTCCACGTTACCTTAGCTGGGACCGTTTGCGTCTTTTGACTCATATATGCATTTCTGTCGCTAGCATTCCAATAACAAAGAACCTGGGTCGACATAACTAGTCATAAACTCAAGTGGCTTAACTCTACAGAGACATGCATGCATAACCCAGCAAAGCAGGTGTCGGTCATCAGCGAGTGTAGATGAGTCGTAGCAAGCTACAAGGACTCCATTACACCGCGTGACATTTCCCCGTAGGGACAGACACAGCAACTAAGAAGGATACATGCCGGTCAACCAATGTGTCCAGAGGAGTAGCGAACTACCAAGGATCGTTGGAAGCACAGAGGGGCATTTCTCTGTATAGAGAGATACTAAGGGCATACGACTAGGTGTCGAATCCCATACATATCACAGTGCATCACACGTACGCATGACATACTCGATATGCTTAGATACAACAATGGCATCACAACATAACCATACAACATCACAACATTTATTTAGAAGACTCGGAAGAGTCTTGCATAATATGTTCATACAGGTAGGTGCACATGACCCGATACTCAAGTGATACAAGCAGAGTCATACAAACCAAGCGGAAGCATTAAAGCTGTCTGAGTACAGACAGTTGAAAGGAAAAGGCATAAAGCCTGACTATCTACAGATCCCTTCTGAAAGGGGTCAGGTCGTAGCTGGGACACCAGCTACTCGTCATAATCGAGGTCTAGATAGAACCCACCTATTGGATCGTGGGTATCTTCTGCAACATTCATTAAACAAACATGATTACAAAGGTACTCAGCAAGACTTTGAAACAGATCTATCTACTCATGCACATGTATCAACAAAGGGGGTTGTGGGGTTTCATGCAGCAAGCCAGCTTTGACTCTTGGCTAGACTAAACTACTATTTTAAATAGTTTTAAACAACTTTGATAAATCGTACACGTGTCCACTACCACCACAACAATACATTATTATGGATTCCTTTCCGTCTCCCTACGGAAATGCCATACATGATACTCACACTTATCTTGATACTTTTATGAGTAGCCATTAAAGTTGCCTATGAACAACATATGTCTCCAAGTAGTCCATATCCGCGGACGCGGCTATTAGAATAGATCATAACCTTGCAGGGGTGTACTTCTTCACACACGCTCTCGCCACTTATCGCCATGTGCACGTCATGCACCTCGGCAACCTTCAAGCGGAAGCCCAGCGAGGGAGTCTACCACGACCGTTAACCACGCTAATACCTAGTCCAAGTTTATCGCCTATTTGAGAGTGAACCCACACGGAAGTCCGGCCGAGGTTTCCGCCACAGCCCCAAACGATGTGCGTAGGGTTCCCAAGACCACCATCCGGGTGCCACTTGGTAAACCGTGTCACTGCCTATTGATGTCTACTACGCAACCTTCTTCTTGTAGACGTTATTGGGCCTCCAAGTGTAGAGGTTTGTAGGACGGTAGCAATTTTCCCTCAAGTGGGTGACCTAAGGTTTATCAATCCCCAGGAGGCATAGGATGAAGATGGTCTCTCTCAAGTTACCCTGCAACCAAATAACAAAGAGTCTCTTGTGTCCCCAACACACCCAATACAATGGTAAGTTGTATAGGTGCACTAGTTCGGCGAAGAGATGGTGAAACAAGTTCAATATGGATGGTAGATATAGGTTTTTGTAATCTGAAATTACAAAAAATAGCAAGGTAACTAGTAACAAAAGTGAGCACGAACAATATTGCAAAGCGTGGAAACAAGGCCTAGGGTTCATACTTTCACTAGTTAAGTTCTCTCAACAAAGATAACATAATTGGATCATATAACTAGCCCTCAACATGCAACAAAGAGTCACTCCAAAGTCACTAATAGCGGAGAACAAACGAAGAGATTATTGTCGGGTACGAAACCACCACAAAGTTATTTTTGCTGATCGATCTATTCAAGAGTCCGTAGTAAAATGGCACGAAGCTATTCTTTACGTTTAATCTTTCATAGAGTTCGTACTAGAATAACACCTTAAGATACATATCAACCAAGACCCTAATGCATCACTTAATCAAAGAATCATCTATTCAACCAACACACAGAACTTCAAAGAGTGCCCCAAAGTTCTACCGGAGAGTCAAAACGTGTGCCAACCCCTATGCATAGGTTCCCAATGTCACGAACCCGCAAGTTGATCACCAAAACATACATTGAGTACTCACATGAATCAAACGTGTGCCAACCAATATGCATAGGTTCCTAATGTCACGAACCCACCAGTTGATCACCGCAGATAGACACGTGCAAGACATACATCAAGTGTTTTTAAAGACTCAATCTGATAAGATAACTTCAAAGGGGAAACTCAATTCATTACAAGAAGGGAGAGGGGGAAGAACCATCATAAAATCCAACTATAGTAGCAAAGCCCACGGTACATCGAGATCAAGACATCTCAAGAACAAGAGAGAGAGAGAGATCAAACACATAGCTACTGGTACATACCCTCAGCTCTGAGGGTGAACTACTCCCTCCTCATCATGGAGATTATCGGGATGATGAATATGGCCACCGGAAATGGATTCCCCCTCCGGCAGGGTGCCAGAACAGGCTCCATATTGGTTTTTGGTGGCTACAGAGGCTTTCGGTGGCGGAACTCCCGATCTAGGATTCTTTTTAGGGGTTTGTGAATTTATAGGAATTTATGGCGGTGGAATTACGTCGGTTGGGCCCACGAGGAGGTCACAAGCCTGGTGGGTGCGACCTAGGGGGGTCGCGCCTCCCGGGCTTGTGACTCCCTCGTGGCTCTTATGGCCTTCTCCCAAACCTTCGGGGGTCTCTTTTGGTCCCAAAAAAATCATCGTAAAGTTTCATTCCATTTGGACTCCATCTGAAGAAGGGTCAAAAACACGGAAAAAACAAAAACTGACACTTGGCACTGAGTTAAAGGTTAGTCCCAAAAAAGATATAAAATAGCATATTCATGCATATAAAACATCCAAAGTTGACAAGATAATAGCATGGAACCATCAAAAATTATAGATACGTTGGAGATGTATCAAGCATCCCCAAGCTTAACTCCTGCTCCTCCTCGAGTAGGGAAGTGATAAAGACCGAATTTTTTATGTGGAATGCTACCTAACATGTTTTTCCTTTGTAACTTATTTCTTGTGGCATGAATGTTCAGATCCGTGAGATTCAAAATAATAGTTTACTATTGACATGAAAACAATAATACTTCAACCATACTAGCAAAGTAATCATGAACTTTCGAAATAACAAGGCCAAAGAAAGTTATCCCTACAAAATCATATAGTCTGGCTATGCTCCATCATCCCCACACAACTAATTTAAATGATGCACAACCCCGGTATTGGCCAAGTAATTGTTTTTGCACTCTTACTTTCTCAAACTTTTTTCGACTCTCACGCAACACATGAGCGTGAGCCATGGATATAGCACTATAGGTGGAATAGAGTCTGGTGGAGGTTGTTTGGCAAAAAGGAGTTGATGGTCACATTGACTCGGCATATCAATGGGCTATGGAGATTCCCATCAATAGATATCAATGTGAATGAGTAGGGATTGCCATGCAACGTATGCACTAGAGCAATAAGTGTGTGAAAGCTCAAAAGGAAAACTAGTGGGTGTGCACCCAACTTGCTTGCTCACGAAGACCTAGGGCAATTTTGCGGAAGCCCATCATTGGAATATATAAGCCACGTTATATAATGAAAATTCCCTCTAGTATATGGAAGTGTCAAAACAAGAGACTCTCTATCATGAAGAACATGGTGCTATTTTGAAGCACAAGTGTGGAACAGGATAGTCGCATTGTCCCTTCTCTCGTTTTCTCTCTTTTTTTTGTTTGGGCTCTTTGGCCCCCCCTTTTTTTTGGTGGGCATCTTTGGCCTCTTTTTTTTTAAATTTCCTCACATGGGACAATGCTATAATAATGACGACCATCACACTTTTATTTACTCACAGCTCAAAGCTCAGAACGATGATGACTCTATAGGAAATGCCTCCGGTAGTGTACCGGGATGTGCAACGATCTAGCTTGGCGTATGACGTTGAAACATCTCGCTAGCTATCTTACGATCATGCAAAGGCAATATGAGAGTGACGACACAAGTCATGAGACGGAACAGTGGGAGTTGCATGGCAATATATCTCGGAATGGCTATGAAAATGCCATAGTAGGTAGGTATGGCGGCTGTTTTGAGGAAGGCATATGGTGGGTTTGTGCACCGGCAAAAGTTGTGCGGCACTAGAGAGGCTAGAAATGGTGGAAGGTGAAAGTGCATCTATAACATGGACTCACATTAGTCATGAAGAACTCACATACTTGTTGCGGAAGTTTTTATTAGTAATCGAAACAAAGTGCTAAACGCATACTCCTAGGGGAAGGGTTGGTAGGTGTTAACCATCGCGCGATCCCGACCTCAAGACAAAGGATGACAATCAATACATCAATTATGCTCCGACTTCCTAATATAGCTGTTCACCATACGTGCATGCTACGGGAATCACTAACTTCAACACAAGTATTTCTAGATTCACAACACCCTACTAACATAACTCTTAATATTACCAAATCCACGTCTCAAAACTAATTGAGAGGAATCAAAACTTCTTTTTATACTCAATGCACATGAAGATGGAGGTTTTTGTATCCTCTTTGGGTACCTATCACCTTTGGGACTACTTTCATAGCACAATCCAACTACCAAGTTACGCACCGCCGTGCTCTAAAAGATCTAAGTGAAGCACATAGAGCAAAATTATCTAGCTCAAAAGATATAAGTGAAGCACGATGAGCATTCTAGAAAATTCACGATGAGTGCATGTCTCTCTCAAAAGGTGTGCAACAAGGATGATTGTGACACAACAAAAAGAGAAGACTCCTACGATACAAGACGCTCCAAGCAAAAGACATATCATGTGGTGAATAAAAATATAGCCCTAAGTAATGTTACCGATGGATTGAAGACGAAAGAGGGGATGCCTTCCCGGGGAATACTCAAGCTTAGGATTTTTGGTGTCCTTGAATTTGGCTTGAGATGCCTTGTGTATCAACAAGCTTGAGCTCTTTCCACTCTTTATCTCATCGTCCATGAGAACATCACCCAAAACTTAAAAACTTCACAACACAAAACATAAACAGAAACTCGTGATATCATTAGCCCAAGAAAACAAACTAACACCTCTTGAGTTACTGTTGGAAACTTGAATTCTATTTATATTGGTGTTAGTTTACTGTATTCTCACTTTTCCATAGCTATTACCCCCTGATACTATCCATAGTTTCATCAAAACAAGCAACCAACACAACAAAAACAGAATCTGTCAAAAACAGACCAGTCTGTAGCAATCTGTATACTTCGTATACTTCTGGTATCTCAAAAATTCTGACATATTACTAATGCCTGGAAAAAAGGCATATAAACCAGCAGCAAAAAGAATCAACTCAAAAGCTCTTTCTGAAAAAAATGAAAAATAATCTTGTGAGCGAAAAGTTTCTGTCTTTTTTCAGCAGGATCAAACTACCATCACCAAGACTAGTCATAAAGGTTTTGCTTGGCTCAAACATAAAAGAAGCACAAAATAACAATAATAACAGAATTATGATGGTGTGGACGCAACAAAACAGAAAGAAAAAGATAAATTCATTCGGTTGCCTCCCAACAAGCGCTAATGTTTAACGCCCTTAGCTAGGCATGATGATTTCAATGATGCTCACATAAAAGATAAGGATTGAAGCACAACAAGAGCATCATGGAGCATATGGCTAGCACATTTAAGTCTAACCCACTTCCTATGAATAGGGATTTTGTGAAAAAAAATTGTTGGATCAAGAATCAACTAGCATAGGAAGGCAAAACAAGCATAGCTTCAAAAATTCCAACACATGGAGAGGAAGCTTGATACTATTAAAATAAGTAGAAGCATATGATCCTCTCTCATAGTAATTTTCAGTAGCATCATGAATGAATTCAACAATATAACCAGCACCTAAGGCTTTCTTTTCATGATCTACAAGCATAGGAATTTTACTACTCTCCACATAAGGAAATCTATTCGCCAGAATAGTAGTGGGAGTATCGTAAAAGACTTGAGCACTACAAATTGTGTCCACAATGAAAAGGCAAGGTTTAGCAAAGGGGTTCTCGAGAGTATGACAAGTTTTATCATCCCTCTTCTTTATAGCATAAGTATCCTCACAATAATCATCATAGATAGGGGGCATGCTTTCATCTAAATGATTTTGATCATTCAATGTGGAAGAACTAAAAAGACAATCTTCATCAAATATAGCATCCCCAAGCTTGTGGCTTTGCATATCATTAGTATCATGGGTATTCATAGAATTCATGCTAACAACATTGCAATCATTCTCATCATTCACATATTCTATGCCAAGCCTTCTACGTAATTATTCTTTCAACACTTGAGCACAATTTTCCTTCCGATCATGCTCACGAAAGACATTTAAAAGATGGAGCATATGAGGCATCCTCAATTCCTTTTTTTGTAGTTTTCTAGAGAAATAACAAGAAACAAAAAAGATTCATTGCAATATCTAAAGATATACCTTCAAACACTAATCTCCCCGGCAACGGCTACAGAAAAGAGCTTCGTTGACGGGAGGTAAGTGCCGCTTACCTAGCCTCCCTGGCAACGGCGCCAAAAAAGAGCTTCGTTGATGGGAGGTGAGTGCCGCTTACCTAGCCTCCCCGGCAACGATGCTAAAAAAGAGCTTGATGTCTACTACACAACCTTCTTCTTGTAGGCGTTTTTGGGCCTCCAAGTGCAGAGGTTTGTAGGACAGTGGCAATTTTCCCTCAAGTGGGTGACCTAAGATTTATCAATCTGTGGGAGGCATAGGATGAAGATGGTCTCTCTCAAGCAACTCTGCAACCAAATAACAAAGAGTCTCTTGTGTCCCCAACACACCCAATACAATGGTAAGTTGTATAGGTGCACTAGTTCGGCGAAGAGATGGTGAAACAAGTGCAATATGGATGGTAGATATAGGTTTTTGTAATCAGAAATTACAAAAACATCAAGGTAACAAGTAACAAAAGTGAGCACGAACGGTATTGCAATGCGTGGAAACAAGGCCTAGGGTTCATACTTTCACTAGTGAAGTTCTCTCAACAAAGATAACATAATTGGATCATATAACTAGCCCTCAACATGCAACAAAGAGTCACTCCAAAGTCACTAATAGCGGAGATCAAACGAAGAGATTTTTGTCGGGTACGAAACCACCACAAAGTTATTCTTTCTGATCGATCTATTCAAGAGTCTGTAGTAAACTGGCACGAAGCTATTCTTTACGTTCAATCTTTCATAGAGTTTGTACTAGAATAACACCTTAAGATACATATCAACCAAGACCGTAATGCCACCTAGATACTCCATTGTAACCTCAAGTATTCATGGGCATGATTATACGATATGCATCACATAATCTCAGAATCATCTATTCAACCAACACATAGAACTTCAAAGAGTGCACCAAAGTTTCTACCGGAGAGCCAAAACGTGTGCCAACCCCTATGCATAGGTTCCCAACGTCACGAACCCACAAGTTGATCACCAAAACATACATCGAGTACTCACGTGAATCAAACGTGTGCCAACCCATATGCATAGGTTCCCAATGTCACGAACCCGCAAGTTGATCGCCGCAGATAGACACGTGCAAGACATACATCAAGTGATCTAAAAGACTCAATCCGATAAGATAACTTCAAAGGGGAAACTCAATTCATTACAAGAAGGGAGAGGGGGAAGAACATCATAAGATCCAACTATAGTAGCAAAGCCCACGGTACATCGAGATCAAGACATCTCAAGAACATGAGAGAGAGAGAGATCAAACACATAGCTACTGGTACATACCCTCAGCCCCGAGGGTGAACTACTCCTTCCTCATCATGGTGATCGTGGGGATGACGAAGCTGGCCACCGGAGATGGATTCCCCCTCCGGCAGGGTGCCGGAACGGGCTCCATATTGGTTTTTGGTGGCTACAGGGGCTTGCGGCGGCGGAACTCCCGATCTAGGTTTCTTTTTGGGGGTTTGTGAATTTATAGGAATTTATGGCAGTGGAATAACGTCGGTTGGGCCCACGAGGAGGTCACAAGCTTGGTAGGTGTGGCCTAGGGGGGGTCGCGCCTCCCGTGCTTGTGACTCCCTCGTGGCTCTTCTGGCCTTCTTCCAAACCTTCGGGGGTCTCTTTTGGTTCAAAAAATCATCATAAAGTTTCATTCCATTTGGACTCCGTCTGAAAAAGGGTAAAAAACACGGAAAAAACAGAAACTGGCACTTGGCACTGAGTTAATAGGTTTGTCCCAAAAAAAGATATAAAATAGCATATTCATGACTATAAAACATCCAAAGTTGAAAAGATAATAGCATGGAACCATCAAAAATTATAGATACGTTGGAGACGTATCACCTACCGCACCGTAGCCCACCTCTAAGGTCAGCACTATGCACGGCCTCTAGCATGACTATAAACACCAGAAACTACTTCCAACTCCTGGACCGAGTACTAGACGATTAAAAAGTCGAGCGGGGTCATATTTCAGGGCCCAGCATGTGGTAGTAACTAGTCTTGGATTACATACACGGAACTCAGTTTCTAAAGACGGTTCTAATGAAACAACCGCCATGTACTCCTACATAGCCTTTCATCGGTACCTTTACCAAATCAGGTTCCACACTTATTCTTTGTCACTAGAACACATTCATCCATTCCTGTTCATCACCTAGACGAAACAGACCTGACATAGCTCTAATCATAGCAAGCATAGCAGGATAAGACACATCATGGCTCAAGCAACTACCAGGTATAATAGGTTGCAAAGTTTGGCTATTTATTGTGACAATGACAGGTCATGCAAAGGAATAGGTTCAGCTTCCGAAGTAAAGCATTTTAAATATTTTGTCCTAATGCAATAAGTGGGAGCAGGGGCAGGAACATGGGATTATATCGGGATGATCAAAAGGGTGCTTGCCTTGTTGCTGAGCAGAAGGATTAAATCCGTTAGTCGGATATTCAGACGTATTCGGAATGGCAGAGCCTACCGAAATAATAACGACAATCAATATCATTCAAATGCAACAATATGATGCATGATCATGGCATGAAATTAAATGTAGCATGGTTTAAGGTGACTAACAGAACCTTAGTATGAATCTGATTTGCATTCAAAATTCAAATATTATTTGAAATAATATATTTATCAAATTCATTTAATTGATTTGACCTGATGTTGTTTCATAACTTTGTTTTTCATGCATGATAATAGCACCATTGTGTTCATTGAATTTTTCTGATCATTTTGCATATATTATTTGTCAAATTTGGAGTTATATTTAATTTTCTATGAATTTCCAAAGTTTTGAACTTATTCTGGAATTATTTTAAAACAAAAATAGTATTACTGCATCAGCATGATATCAGCAGGTTAATCTTGCCGTTGCAAGTCAAACTAACCAGTGGGACCCACTGGTCAGTGACTCTGGTTAGTTTTTAGTTAAACTTTAAGTTAAATAGCTAATTAACAGTGGCTGGCCCACATGTGAGATACTGATTAGTAATTAATATTTTCTTTAATTCTGTTCAGGTTAGTTTTATTTAACCTGGGGCTGGCCCCACCTGTCATAGGCTCAGAGGGGTTGAACCCACCGGCGACGAGGTCGATCTCGCCGGCGATGAGCCTCCGGCAGCATCAGGGACGGCGGCGAGCGTCGGAAACACATCTCTGATGACCAATCGAGCGACGAAAGGCACTGGGAGAACGGCCACTAGATGGCGCGCACGCTAGAGCAAACCCGAGGGGCTGGGGTGGCCGGAATCGACGCCGGCGACGAGCTTGGCGGCAGCCGAAGCTCGAGCCTTGTGGAGGTCACTGCTACGGGGCTCAACACACGCGGGACTAGGCTCCTATGTCACCTACTCAACGAGCTGGAGCCGATGGTGGCCTCAGAATGACCAACCAATCACCGGAGCATCACCGGCTACGAGCTCCTGCGGGGGATCTCGTCGGGATCCAAAGAAATCGAGGCCTAGAACTCGGGATCGAAGGGGAAAAGAGGGGGCAAGGCACCCTGAGCTCACGTGTGTTGCAGAGGCGTCGAGAGAGGGCTCAGAGATGGCGTGGAGAGGAAGAACAACGGCGGCGAACTTCGGTGATCCGAGGAAGAAGACGACGGCGTTAAGGCAATGCAGGGCTCGAGGGCTCGTTCCTTTGGAGGGGACGACGTGCTCGACGAGGTGGATAGGATGGCATGCTCGGGGAGGCTTGTGGTGTCCAGAAGCTACGGCTAGCTCGAGCTCAGCTCTAATGGCGGCTGAGAGGTGGGGCGCAGGAGAGCGAATGGGCAGGGGGAGAGGATTGGAATGAGCGCGGGAGGCTTATCCCTTCGCGGCCAGCGCGACGCAGAGGCCATGCAGGCACCCAGGTGCGTGGCCGTTCCGGAGGAAGCGGCGGCCACCTCCTGCTGTTGACTGGCGGGGGGGGGGGGGAGACGATAGGAGAAGATGGGCTAGGCCAAGGTGAGCGTCAGGTAAGCTTTTTCTATTTTTCTTTCTTTTCTGTTTCTGTTAAATCATTTGTGCCATTTTTGGTTCATTGATTTACCTCAAGATTTAAATTGGTTGAATATAGAAGTGCTAGGGTTTTTCTCCTTGATTTCTATTTTCACTTTTAAGTGCAAGAATAAAACATGAGCACAATCTTACTAAACATCAAATGGAAACTAGGGATGTGACATCTGCCTTCCATGCAAGGAAGGCTTGTCGGGGCCTTGTCTATTTTCCCGGCAAGGAGGACTTGTCGGGGCCTTGGATGTCTCCCCGACAATAAAGGCATACCGGGGCCTTGGACGTCTTCCTGGCAAGAAAGGCTTGTCGGGGCCTTGTAGCTTAGGTTTCTTCCTCACATCCTTGGAGGGGTGTGGCCCTAGTGAGCTCGGGGATTTAATCTTCCAACCAGCCTTCATCGTGCCTTGCCGTCAAAGGGGTTGCCGACGTCCGTGGACATGTCTGGGGCACAGGACCCCAGTCTTTAGTGCACCGACACAAAGGACATACAGTTCCTACCGTATTCTCCTTGAACTAAGGACACATAATCCTCGCCCATCACTCGTGGTAAGTTTTCAGGGAAGACTTCTAAACGCTCACAAACTAGGTCAACCGGCAATCCACAATTGAGTGTTGGATGCTCTAGACCATGACGCCTAACTGTTTGGAGGATACACAGTCTTCAAAGGTAATAAGCGTCGGTTCCACACAGGAATAAATTCTTTCGTGATGCTCAATCACTTAGGTTTTGGTTTGAGTTTGGGTGTTTGGGATATTTCCTCACTTGATGATTTTCTCTCGAAGGCTTGGAGAATTGGGTTGCTCTAAATGACAAGTGTTAGTTTCTCTCGAAGCAGCCAACCAGCTAGTGGTTGTGGGGGCGGCCATTTATAGGCTTGGAGCATGCCGACATGATTTGACATAAATGCCCTTAAATAATATGACCGTTGTGATAGGTGGCGCATGGTGCGGCAACGGCCGGAACTTTCAACTGTGAAAGTCCCCATGTCTCTCATATTCCTCACTCTAAGGCTTTGGTAGATTTAGGATTGGGTTGAGCATCATGAGGAAATTCATCCCATAGTTGTACCTCGACCCCCTTTACCAGTACGATATTCCTATGAGTCAAGTGTAAAGAAATCAAAACAGAAAGAGTAAATCTTCAAGCTTCAAAGTCTTTAGAGTGTTTTCTTCAGCACACATGGAATTCCCCATCTTCAATATCTTCATGAGGAATATCAATTTCTTCACAATTTCTTCACGGTCAAAGTCTTCAAGGAATGACCAAAGTCTTGAACCGAAGACATACATTTTTAGGGGTCGATATTCATCGAATAACTCAAACTTCTCATCGACTTATAGAGCATGTGTACACTCACAAACATATCAGTCTCTTAACCTATAAGTCTTCAACCACCAAAATCACTAAGGAGCACTAGATGCACTTACGGTCTCCCCCTTTTTGGTAGTTGATGACAATGAGGTTAAGTTTTCAACATGGATAATAATACGGAATGTAAGTACATAGTTTGAGAAATTTGAAGTCAAGATACACAGAAACTCCCCGTGAAGAAGTGCTAGATTTGAGGAATTTGCTTTGAACAGCACACGCACACTGATGATTTATATCATGGAGATCTCCCCTTGTATCATGCAATTCATGCATGCATTTGACATATAGTATGAGGAATTTGAAATGCATAATGAAAAATGGTGTATGCATGATGAAAAAGGGTGTCTCACGAATTTAAGCATGCATGCATTAATTAACTTGAGGAATAAGCATACGAGAAAAAACGTTCAAAAGTGTCAGAACACCATCGGGCTTAAGTTACAAGTCATTACATAAAAAACTTCAGAAGAGCCAAGAGTTTGTAACTTAATAAATTTATAATCCCATAAATTAAACCCGCTTCAAGACTAACTCTCAGATTTCTCCCCCTTTGTCATCATGTGACGAAAAGGGACAAAAACTGAGGACTAACGCCCGTGAAGAATTTCACTTATGTGCTGATGTAGAGGCATGAGCTTCCATGGAGTCAAACTTCTTCGTTGGACCAGTTGCAGTATTCTCAGGTTCTTCATCTGAATCTGCCATGTGGAATGAAGGAACTGAGCTGTCCACCAAGTTAGGAACTGGAATATTCTTGAATTTCTTCTTTGCAGGCCACAACCAATCAAAGTCTTGAGCGAGCTCCAGTTCTTCAAGTTCCTCACGAGTCTTCAGGTGGGACAATATGGCCCATGTGCGATCAAATACCTTATGAAGATAATAGTAATTCTTCTTCACAACATTTTGAGTCTCGTTGAGGCTTTTCACAATGGAGCCAAACTAGCGTTTTACCCACTAGTGATTGCGATTGACTTTCTGGTGAAGACTGAGGAGAAGCTCTATGTTAGTCATCACCCTTGGAGCAGTTGGGCTTGGAGATTTTGCTCTGCCATCAGATTCTTGAGTGGAAGTGTCATCATATGAGGAATAAGAGACAGCCTTGCGAAATTTACCATACAAAGGCCAATTTCCTTCATCAATCACATACTTGCCTTTGTCGTCAATAGGTTCAAAAGTTTCCTTGATGACTTTGAGAGGCGGCAGATAGCCGAGGTGACTCTGAAAGTCAGCCTTGTAGTTGATGGCAGATCTCTTTATGATGAATCTCATGATCCAAGGTGCATAAACCTTCAGCTCCAATGGTGACAAAGCATTGTCAGCCAAATTCCTCAAGAAGAAATCGCGAAAGTTCATTTTGATTCCATGAATGACACTGAAAAGAATATTCTTCATGAGCCCAACGACATCTTCTTCTTTTTCATGCCCTTTAATAGGTGCAATGGAATATGACAATATTCTGTACACTGTCCGCGGTACGTACTTCAATTCCTTCACAAGGAATCTTGTCCTTGGAGGTTGGCCCGGAGCCAATGGTTTTGTGAGGGCCTCCATGAGGTGATTTGGTAGTACTCTTTCATCATACAACTTGAATACATCTTCTGAAGGAAATGGAATAGGAATAGCTCGAAGCAATTCAATGGCTGGAGCTTTGTAGTGAGTGTGCTATGTCATCTAGTCCAGTACCCATGAGTTGACGTCTTTGGGGTCACCAGAGATGTGCAGTGTGGCATAGAACTGAAGAATGATGTGAGTATTCAAATCACCAATATATATATATGAGAAGAATGGCAATAGGCATGTATCGTGAAGAACACTTAGAACTGGGGTGAAGCAAGGAATTTCCTCCATGTCACAATGAGGAATATGGGTGTGATGAAATATCTTCCTTCTCCCGCAGAGCACAGAAGCATAGTAGTTCAGTTGAGTTCTGGTCTAGAACTTTTTGTGCCTGATGCGAAGCCTATCATAAGGATTTTCTCCTGCGAAGAAATGATGTTTATCATAGAATGCTTGCTTCTAAAACTTTGCCCTTTTTGCAAAGGGGGCTGATGAGGCATTGGTTGAAGAATATGATGCTGCTCATCTTGAGGTGTTTGAGCCACCACAATTGCAATTTCGGGATTTATCACTACAAGTGCAGTTTCATCAACATCAGTTCTATCCTGAGATGAGGCGTTTTCATCGGAGCTTCTTCTTCATTTTGAGGATTTTGCTGTATTGAGTAAGCAGATGCAGTTTCTGGTGCAACAATTTCCTTTTCAGTTTCTTCAGCTGATGCAGCTGAATCTTGATCTGGTGCTGATTTCACATCTGAGCTCTTTTCCTCAGAGCCAGTCAGTACTTCAGTGGTTGTAGGAGTTTGAGGTATTTGAGTTGTTAATGGTGAGTTTGGGTGAGATGTTTCCCAGAACTCATCATGGATAACAGGTGTGCTGCATCCAATGTCTTCGTCACCCTCCTTTTCTTCATCAGTCATTTCTGGGTTTTGAGGAGGAGGTGTTGTGACTTGAGGAATTTGATCTGCTTGAATTTCCTCATCCATTGGCGTGGTTGCAGCAAAGCGATTATCATCCATTTCCTCATCCTGTTCTGGAATGATGTGCTATTCACCAAATGGAATAATCATATATGATGGTTCTACATTGACGGGAGTAGTATCCACTTGAGTTGATGATTAGGTAGGTATAGTCTTCAAACCTTTTGCCTCTGAAGACTCTGAAGTAGATGAAGGTTTTATCTTTTTGGGTTCCTTCTTCAGCCGCTTTTGTTTTCTTCACATCTGATGCAGACGGAGGTGTAATTTCTTCACCTTTGAAGACTTTGGTGAAGGTGCATTTTCATCAGGCACTGCTTTATCAGTGTCAGGCCTGGCAGATTCATCAGCAGGAATATGCTAAGAGATTTCATCAGCAGCTTCTTCTAATTCTACATAGCTGGGCTAAGGATTTTCTAGTTGCTTTGGGGCTGCAACCCTGTTGTTGTATTCATCAACTGCAGTTGTTGCTGCTTTGACAAACTTCACCTTGACACCCTTTTGATCCACATTAAGACTTGTGTATCGGTCAGTGAGAGTTTTCAATTCTGTCTGAGTAGAAACAAGTTTAGGATGTTTTGGTTCACGAATTTCTCCTTTTTATCCTTCGCAGTCCTGGCCTGTTTGGCTTGCCGATCCTTCCGTTTTGCCTCATTGATGTATGAGGTGATCATGTGACTAACTCCAGGTGGAAGTTTCAAGTCATCAATTGGTGTGTTTGTATTCTCATACCAGAGGTCGATGAAATTCAGTACAACTTTGGTATCGAGTGCGAGGGGAATGGTGCTCCCAGTAGCTTGTGCAACTCTTTCTTGCTTGTTTCCTGATGATGGCTTGTAGAGTTTCATCATCAAATTCTTCACTTCCTTCTGATGCAGAAGGAATGTTGACAATCTTCTTGGGCTTGGCCTGGTGCCTCTACCAGCAGTCATCTTAGTCTTCAACAAACCAGGTGATGATTTTGAAGCTGAGCTTGTGGCTGATGGTACAGTGGAACTTGGATTGCCAGATTGATGTTGACTCAGCTGTGAGTGTATAGGCGGTGAAGACTTTGGTGCAGTTGATGACTTGGCAATTGTTGTTGCTACTTTTTGAGGAAGTTGCTCTTTTGATAATGTCGATGAGGCTTTTGGCTTGAGACTTGGTTTCTTAAATAGATCCTTCTTCTGAGGTTTTTCTGTAGCAGAAGCCTCAGTAGCAGAAGAAGTTACAGGAGTAGCTGCAGCAGTAGAATCCTCATTTGGCTTTGTGACAGTAGCTTTAGTCTTTCTCTACAGCTTAGACAAATACTTGTATTTTTCATCCGGGTAGTCCTCAACTGGGGCTACACATGAGGGACGTGATGTTTGTTGATCTCCCTATGGTACAGTTTTGCAAGGAGGTTTAGGGCAAAATTGTTGGCATATTTTGGAGTTACATACCTATATTCCTTCCACTCCTTTGCCCATCTACGTTCAATCTTTTGAAGCCGTATCTTGCGTTTTGCCATAGTTTCTTTTCCGTGAATTTCTTCATCTGGTGGGCAGTACTCAGCATAGATCTCCTCAGGGATCTCAAAGGCAGTGTTCTGTTCCAGTTTCTTTCCACCCTTCTGTTTTCTGTCTTCCTCCATTTTCTTCAGCTGAGGTTTTTCCTGAGGAATTTGTATTCTTGATGAATCTGAGGAAACAGGTACTGTTTCTTCAAGAAATGCTGCAAATGAGTTAAGTTGATGAGAGCCTAGTGATTCATTAGCTGACATTTTGTACCTGTCAACAAAGTATAGGTGCGAAGAATTTGGAGAGGTCATATGCGTTCTCGGATTTGAGGAAATTGAAAGATTTCTTAGGTTGAGGAATTTGACGAGTGAGTTGAGGAATTTTACTAAGTATTCTGATCTTGGGTTCCAGAGTTGTGCAGATTCGAAAATTTACACAATTGAGGAATCTCCTACATATTTTAGTGGCGTAGTGAAATTCACCATGTGTTCTAGACATGGGTGTGCACAGCTAAGAGATTTTCTGAGGAAAAACTGATTTCACAAATCCGAAGAGAATAAAGAGATCAATACGGGTAGTAAAATAGGACTTTAATTACCCTGTGCGAAGAGCATGATGAACTGGGGAAGTAAAAGCAGAAGCTCTTCGGTTCAGATCTTCAGTGCCCTAACTCGGCGACTGAAGACAGCTACGACGGCGGCGGAGGAAGATGTTCCGCAGTCGGCGTGAGTCCGGCGACGGTGAGGTCGAGGCATTGAAGCTTTTCCTCACCGGCTGTTGGGGATATTACCTGCGGTATGACCCGCCCAGATGGGCCGGGTCATCAAAAGGGCGAGTCAACCATTGGAGGTGCAGCCCTTGGCCCAGGAGCCGGATGGCGGTTCAAGAGCTATATAGAAGATAGACTCCCAAGGGGGTTCCCAGTCTTGGAAGACACAGCGACTTAGAGATAGGGAAAGCTACGATTTGTAGCATAGTCAGGACTCTTGTAAACCCTAGGGTCTCGACCTGTATATAAAGGCGAGTCCTTGGGAAAAATAGGGCAAGTTAGAAATCATCGAGAGCCAGGTCAGGCGAGTTACGCCCTCCTTGTAATCGAAACCATCATCAATCTACACAAAGTAGGACGTAGGCTTTTACCTCCACACGAGGGGCCGAACCTGGGTAAATATGAGTCTCGCTTTCGCTCACCCCCTTTGATTCGCCACCAAGGTGCAATGGCTCCATCTTTAATTCCTTTCATGAGGACATCTGTTGTGACAAAACCGCGACAGTTGGCGCCCACCATGGGTCTAGCGCACGGTCAGAAAGCCCTACCAGGGTCAGAAAGCTATGTAGTCGGCATCATGACGAAGAGCCGTCGCAGAAGGTACTACATCGACAACTCGCTGTCGGGGCCAGAAACCGATTCAGTCGAATCTGGTTACACAGTCTCCTTCGGCAAGATCAACATCTTCATCGGCATGATTGGAACACCCGTGCCTTAGCTGGACACCTCCACCGACATCGTCGAGCCGGGCAAGTACGTCCTCCCCATCACACAACCGGACAGGAGTCGCCACACTTTCGTCGGTTTTACGCAGGGAAATGACGTACATGACGAACCGGCGACCCAGGAGGTCACCCGCATCAATTTAGACAACGAGTCGTCCATGGGCGAGACAGATTCAATTCATCCTCTTCACGAAGGACAACTCAGAGGGCTGTCACTGGCGATGGGCCCTGAGATCCTTGAGAGATCCCATCGACAAATCACCATCAATATGGCAGGTGCGACATAGTCTGAGCAAAACCCGGCCGGCAACAATGAGACCGGTGGGACGTCAAAAACCCCAGCTCAAACCATGGCGGAATTAGCGGCGGAGGTTGCCAGGCTCATGGCGACCACCGTCACGCCCGAGAATCAGGAGTCGATCAACGCCGAGCTGGCGAAGCTGCAGGAGGCGATGGGCAAAGCTCAGCGGGACATGGAAGCAGAAGCCGCGAGGGTATAGACGCAGCAGGATGCGATTGCAGCAGAGACGGAACGGCTGAACGCCGAAGGCTGGCGGCTCGAGAAACAACAAAATGCGTCCGACGCCGTTCACCAAAGGAGACACCACGGACGCATCCCGGCCGACTTACACCCAACTCGCCTCTTCGACACCCCGCGCACCCCTGGCGCGGGTCCTAATCGACCTTTAGAAGTTGTTCCGAGGGGAGGTCCGGTTCAACCACCTAACCCGCCATCGCCTCAACCAATGGATGCCCATGTGACTTGTTTCCACACGCCACGAGGCCACTTCTCAAATCCCGTTGATAATGTGCTGGCGACAACTAGCCACCGGGAGTCCCTCCCGATTTACGGAAACTCCCCGGCCGATATAGAGGCGAGAAACACCATCGAGATGCTAAAGACGGCCGTGGTCCAGTACGCGCAGTATTCTCATAGCCTCGACTGGTTACACTCCATGCCCCAGGCGAGTTACACCAGAAGTCGCCACGAGGACTTACCCGCAGTAACCAGCGGGCAACGGCGCCTTCCTCAAAACGACCGACTTGGGATGCCCGACGCACGAGCCCAAGACATCATGGATGCGGCGCGAGGTACGCGTCAGATAGAAACAGCAGCCGCGGCGGATCAGGTTTATCCGGCTTACACCTCGACACCTCCCGCGCCTCTCGACGCCGGAGGCAAGCACATTGGAGTGTCATGTCTCGCGCCTGTTCTGCGCAATGAGCGGATGCCGAAAGACTTCAAAGGACCCAGGAAGGTGCCCAACTACTCGCCAGATCTCGAACCAGCGTCATGGATCAAGAGTTACGAGCTTGCGATGGACATGCTCGACGTAAATGAGGCGGTTGATAACCCACAAGTGTAGGGGATCGCAACAGTTTTCGAGGGTAGGGTGTTCAACCAAAATTTATTGATTCGACACAAAGGGAAGCGAAAGAATATTCTCAAGTATTAGCAGCTGAGTTTGTCAATTTCAACCACACCTGAAAGATTAGTGTCTGCAAGCAAAGTATTATTAGCAAAGTGGTATGATAGCAACGGTGTCAGAAAAAGATCTATTGATGGCAGACTATTCCTAACTTGTTGTATCAATGGCGTCAGTGAAGTGTTGCAGCAAGTAACAACCAAGTAGCAAGTAACATCAGTAGTGACAGTAGTAGCAAGTAACAGCAGTAGCAGTAGAGCAAGTAACAACAGTAGCAACAGAGTAACAGCAGGAGCGACAATAGAGTAATAGTAGCAGCAGTGACAGCAGTAAAAGACTCGTAGGCAGTGGATCGGTGATGCATGAGTGTGCCGGATGTGATTCATCATGTACCATCAATAACACGGAGAGATATGTAACTAGCTCCCGTTCGTTAATCTAATTTTGGCATGTATTCCGTATGTAGTCATACGTGCTTAGGGAAAAGAACTTGCATGACATCTATTGTCCATCCCTCCCGTGGCAGCGGGGTCCTAATGGAAACTACGGGATATTAAGGTTCTCCTTTTAATAAAGAACCGGACCAACGCATTAACATGCGGTGAATACATGAACTCATACTATGGTCATCTCCGGGAGTGGTTCCGGCTATTGTCACACCGGGGTGGCCGGGTCATAACACATAGTAGGTGACTACAACTTGCAAGATAGGATCTGAAACACACATATATTGGCGACAACATAATAGGTTCAGATCTGAAATCATGGCACTCGAGCCCTAGTGACAAGCATTAAGCATGGCAAAGTAGTAGCAACATGAATCTCGGAACATAGTGGATACTAGGGATCAATCCCCGTCAAAACTAACTCGATTACACGATAGATCTCATCCAACTCATCACCGTCCAACAAGCCTACGATGAGATTACTCACGAACGGTGAAGAGCATCATGGAATTGGCGATGGAGGAAGGTTGATGATGATGATGGCAATGATCTCCCCTCTCCGGAGCCCAGAACGAACTCCAGATCTACCCTCCAGATGAAGAACAGGGCGTGGCGGTGCCTCCGTATCATAAAACGCGATGAATCCTTCTCTCTGATTTTTTTCCGGGAGAGACGGAATAAATAGAGCTGAGTTTGGGGCGGTGGTGCCACGTGGGCCCCACAAGCCCTCACGGCGGGGCTTGGGGGGTGGTCGCGGCCCAGGGGCTTGTGGCCCACTCGCACACCTCCTCCGGTGGATCTTTGCGCAGGTATTTTTCATTAATTCCAGAGAAATTCTCCATAAATTTTCAGGTCATTCCGAGAACTTTCATGGACACTAGCATATGATGTTAGCCAAGATAAAGGCGAAATAAGGAATTGGTGTCGATCACCATGACACTTTCAAGGACAAAAAGTAAAGGTACAAGATAGGCCCTTCGCAGAGGGAAGCATAAGTTGTCATGCGCTTTTGAAGTTTGGATGTGTGACCTCTTAGTGTGAAGGAACGTCACTTTATATCGCCTCTTGTGATAAAGAACTTTATTATGAAGTCCGTCGCTTTTTTTCCTTTCTCATCACAGGTTCGTGCAAAGCTTATTTTCCACACACTAATAGATCATACATATTTAGGGAGCAATTTTTATTGCTTGCAGCGATGACAACTTACTTGATGGATCTTCTTCAGTCCATAGGTAGGTATGGTGGACTCTCATTGCAAAACTGGGTTGAAGGTTTATGGATGCACAAGTAGTATCTCTACTTAGTGCGGAAGTTTTGGCTGATATGAGGTGGAAGCAAGCGTCACATGCTAAGGGATCTCTAGTCATATAACATTGCTCGAAACCATGCAAACATAATTCATTATGTTGTCTTCCTTGTCCAACATCTACTTCTAAGAATTTAATAGTTTAATGAGTGTTCACATTCATAGACGGTGTCAAAGATGATATATTTATATGTGAACCTCTCTTTCTATATTACTTCCTATTAATTGCAACCAATACCATGGTCTATGCTTGTCCACCCACAACAAGTTTCAATCAACATTCTTTTTATATGTGAAGCCATCACTTCCCATAAGATCATTACATGATCTTTCATGCTTTTGTTCTTTTATCATTCTTTTCTTTAGATCATGGCATGAAGCAAGGCCTAAACTAAAACACTCTTTATTATATGACTCACGAGCTCGAATACATTAGGGGTGACACAAAGAAAAACTCAAGCCTAGAACACTAAGAACTTTATTCTACTAGATAAAGATAAAACCAAAAAGGATTGAACTAAGAAAAGGTAAAGGCAAAAGATGTGATGGTGATACGATACCGGGGCAACTCCCCCAAGCTTGGCACAAGCCAAGGGGATTGCCCATACCCGTGCTTAGTTGTCTTCCTTCGAAGGTGATGGTGGTGGAGTTGTTGCAACCTGGGTTTGATCCTCCTTCTTCCAAGGCATAGGTTCTCCATCATGGAAAGATGATCGAGTCTCCAGAATTCTCAAATCTGCAGCCAACCGTATTGATTTAAATCTATACTCATACTCACAGTTTTGGTTCTGTAGGTCATAGATCTGGGCTTGGAGGTGATCAATTCTGTCATAGAGTCTGAAGAGGTGCTTCCCGATGTCATTGGCATCGATCTTGTGCTTGTTGGTGAACTCCGTGATAATCATGTGGTTGGCGTTGAGTCCTCGTTCCACCATCCCTTGGCACTTGAAGACTTGCTGCTCCATTGCTTCGAGCCTAGCCTCCATGCTTCCGGTCTTCTTGGGCCCCTCAACATCACGGATGTGAAGCACCCCCTCACGTATCTCGATAGATTGAGGGTGTTGCAGCACACCCGCGAGGTAGGGATTGATGTCCTTCTCGAAGAACTTGTCCTTCGGAACTTTTGGGGACGCCATAGCGATCTAGATCTGTCTGCACAGTAGTTCGGAACGAAAACAGAGGCAATTTGCATGATACGAGGGTCAGACCTTTCGGGAGAATATATAATGAATTTTTTCCGACCAGAAGGAGTACTCCACAAGAAAACGGAGTCCGGGAGGCACACGAGGTGACCACAAGCCCCCTAGGCGCGGCCAGGGAGTAGGCCGCGCCTAGCAGGCTTGTCGCCTCCTCATGCGCTTTCCGGACTACTTTAAATTTTTCTATTTTTCTCAAAATTCCAAAAGAGAGAAAAATTCCTACTGGAAAAGTTTCGGAGTCGGTTTACTTACCGAATCACATACCTCTTCGTTTTTGGAGTCTGAAATAGGCTGATAAATATCCCTTATGTACTCCTCCGGAGTTATGGTATTGATAATATTGCTTTCAACATTTATGGGAGTACCTGAGATATAATTCTTTATTCTTTGCCCATTTACCACTCTCGGAAAATTACCTTTCGTGTTGTTGATCTTGATGGCACTGGAACGATATACTTCTCAACAATGTAAGGACCTTCCCATTTAGAGAGAAGCTTGCCTGCAAAAAATCTTAAACGAGAATTATATAGCAAGACATAATCAACTACATTGAACTCACGTTTTTGTATCCTTTTATCATGCCACCTGTTAACTTTTTCTTTGAACAAATTGGCATTTTCATATGCCTGAGCTCTCCATTCATCAAGCGAGCTAATATCAAATAACCTCTTCTCACCAGCAAGTTTGAAATCAAAGGTGAGCTCTTTGATTGCCTAATAAGCATTATGCTCTAGCTCAAGAGGTAAATGATAGGCTTTACCGTAAACCATTTTTTACGGAGACATGCCCATGGGATTCTTATAAGCAGTTCTATAAGCCCACAGTGCATCATCAAGCTTCTTAGACCAATTCTTTCTAGACCTATTAACAGTCTTTTGTAGAATTAGTTTAATCTCTCTATTGCTTAGATCTACTTGACCACTGGACTGAGGATGATAGGGAGATGCAACTCTATGGTTGACATCATACTTAGCAAGCATTTTACGGAAAGCACCATGAATGAAATGCGAACCACCATCGGTCATTAGATATCTAGGGACTCCAAATCTAGGGAAAATAACTTCTTTAAGCTTCCTAATAGAGGTGTTGTGATCAGCACTACTAGTTGGGATAGCTTCTACCCACTTAGTAACGTAATCAACAACAACTAGGTTATGAGTATAACCGTTGGACTTTGGAAAAGGTCCCATATAATCAAAACCCCAAACATCAAATGGTTCAATGACAAGTGAATAATTCATAGGCATTTCCTAAAGTTTACTGATATTACATATTCTTTGACATTCCTCACAAGACAAGACAAAATTACGGGCATCCTTGAAGAGAGTGGGCCAATAGAAACCTGATTGCAATACCTTGTGTGCAGTTCTATCTCCCTCATGGTGTCCTCCGTAAGCCTCGGAGTGACACTTCTGTAGGATCTGTCCCTGTTCACGCTCAGGTACACAACGTCTAATAACAACATCTACTCCTTCTTTTTAAAGGTGAGGATCATCCCAAAAGTAATGTCTCAAATCAAAGAAGAATTTCTTCTTTTGCTGGTATGTGAAACTAGGTGGTATATATTTGGCAACGATATAATTTGCATAATCAGCATACCACGGTGTACTACGTGAAGCATTGATGACATTCAGTTGCTCATCACGAAAGCTATCATCAATATGTTGTGGGTCATCAAGAACATTCTCCAACCTAGACAAGTTATCTGCTAAGGGGTTCTCAGCACCCTTTCTATCAACAACATGCAAATCAAATTCTTGTAGCAAGAGAACCCATCTGATAAGTCTAGGTTTAACATCTTTCTTTTCCATGGGGTACTTAATAGCAACATGATCAGTGTGAATAGTGACTTTGGAATCAACTTTGTAAGATCTGAATTTTTCACATGCAAACACGACTGCTAAAAATTCCTTTTCATTAATAGCATAGTTTCTTTGGGCACTGTCTAGAGTTTTACTAGCATAGTGAATAACATTCAACTTCTTATCAACTCTTTGTCCTAGAACAGCACCAACAACATAATCACTAGCATCATCCATGATTTCAAAAGGTAAGTTCCAATCAGGTGGTTGAACAATAGGTGCAGTTATCAAGGCCTTCTTAAGTATTCCGAAAGCTTCTTCACAATCGTCGTAAAAAACAAAAGGAATATCCTTTTGCAAGAGATTGGTAAGTGGCCTAGAAATCTTAGAGAAGTCCTTAATGAACCTTCAATAGGAACCAACATGACCAAGGAAACTTCTTATTCCTTTGATATCTTTAGGGCATGGCATTTTCTCGATCGCATCAACCCTTGCCTTATCGACTTCAATACCTCTTTCAAAAATTTTATGTCCTAAGACGATGCCTTCATTAACCATAAAGTGGCACTTCTCCCAATTCAAGACAAGGTTGGTATCTTTACATATCTACAAAACTCAATCAAGGTTGCTGAGGCAATCATCAAAAGAAGACCCGTAAACGGAGAAATCCATGAAAACGTCAACAATCTTTTCACAAAAGTTAGAGAATATAGCCATCATAGATCTTTGAAAGGTAGCAGGTGCATTACATAAGACAAAAGGCATACGTCTGTAAGCAAAGGTATCGAAAGGGAAGGTGAAAGTGGTTTTCTCCTAATCAGATTGTGCAACAGGTATTTGGGAGAAACCAGAATAACCATCTAGAAAGCAAAAGTGTGTGTGTTTAGACAATCTTTCTAGCATTTGGTTGATAAAAGGCAAAGGGTAATGATCTTTCCTAGTGGATTTATTCAATTTCCTAAAATCGATCACCATCCTATAGCCAGTAATAGTCCTCTGTGGGATCAATTCATCTTTATCATTAGGGACAACGGTAATACCTCCCTTCTTGGGACGCAATGCACTGGACTTACCCAATCACTATGAGCAAAAGGATAGATAATACCTGCTTCCAGGAACTTTAGTATTTCTTTTCTTACTACCTCTTTCATCTTAGGATTTAACCTCCGTTTATGATCAGCAACTAGTTTGGAATCAAGGTCGGTTTAATTTTGTGCTGGCATTGAGTGGGACTAATGCCCTTAAGATCATCAAGACTATATCCAATAGTAGCACGGTGCTTCCTCAGAGTTTTCAATAATTTCTTTTCTTCACACTCTGAAAGGCTAGCACTAATAATAACAGGATATATCTATTTTTCATCAAGATAAGCATACTTAAGAGTATCATGTAACTGCTTAAGTTCAAACACAGGATCACCCTTTGGCAGGGGTGGATCTCCAAGTAGTTCAACAGGCAAATTATTCTTAAGGATAGGATGTTGTTCAAAGATAACTCTATCTATCTCATTCCTTTCATCCATATGCATATCATTTTCATGCTCAAGCAAGTATTGCTCTAAAGGATCAGTAGGAGGCACAACAATAGAAGCTAGAGCAATAATTTCATCTTTACTAGACAACTCTTTTTTCATGAGGTTGTCTACCAAACGTGGAGAAATTGAACTCATGTGACACACCTTCAAAGCCAACAGTGACAGTTTGCTTCTCACAGTCACTATGAGCATTGACAGTATTGAGGAAAGGTCTGCCAAATATGATGGGAAAAAAGCTATCTTGTGTGGTAGTAAGAACGAGGAAATCGGCAGGATACTTAGTTTTACCACACAGGAGTTCAACATCTCTAACAATTCCCAAAGGGTAGATAGTATCTCTATTGGCAAGCAGAATAGTGACATCAATAGGTTCCATCTCAACAGGTGCAATCTCGTCTTTAATTTCATCATATAAAGATTGAGGTATTGCACTAACACTAGCACCCACGTCAGATAAACCATGATAACAATGATCTCCTATCTTAACAGAAACAACAGGTGTGCCAACAACAGGCCTGTGTTTGTCTCTAAGATGAGGTTCAGCAATTCTAGCAGCATCTTCACAGAAGTGAATATCATGGCCATCAATATTGTCGGACAGGAGATATTTGATAATAGCAATGCTAGGTTGAAATCTAATTTTCTCAGGGGGTGTAGGTATTTTAATGTAGGCCCTACGTATTACAGTTGAAGCTTTAGAATGATCCTTTATCCTAACAGGGAAAGGTGGTTTCTCAATGTAAGCACTAGGAACAGTAGGATCATTATAACCAATGACTTTCTCTTCAACTGGGTTGGGTTTAACTACATCGACTTCTAAGGGAGGATGATATTTAAACCACTTATCTTTAGGGAAATCAATATGAGCGGCAAATGATTCACACATTAAAGCTACTATCTCAGAGTCAAGTCCATATTTAGCACTAAAATCACAAAAAGTATTTGTTTCAACAAAGGATTTAACGCAATCGAACTTAAGATTCATACCTGACTCCTTACCTTCATTCAAACTCCCAATCTTCAGAGTTGCGTTTGATTCTTTCCAATAAATTTCAATTGAAGTCAATATCTCTCTTCGTAAAAGAACCGGTACAAGAAGTGTTAAGCATGGTGCGATTACCATGAGAAAGCCAAGCATAGAAGTTCTGAATGATAATTTCTCTCGAGAGTTCATGGTTGGGGCATGAATATAACATTGACTTAAGCCTCCCCCAAGCTTGAGCAATACTTTCTCTATCACGAGGCCAAAAATTATAGATATAATTCCGATCACGATGTACCAAATGCATAGGATAAAACTTTTGATGAAATTCCAATTTCAATCGGTTGTAGTTCCATGATCCAGTATCATCACATAGCCTATACCATGTCAATGCTTTATCCCCCAAAGATAAGGGAAAGACCTTCTTCTTGACCTCATCCTCAGGCAAACCTAAAAGCTTAAATAAACCACAAACTTCTTCTACATAGATTAGATGCAAGTCGGGATGTGATGTTCCATCTCGTGTAAAAGGATTAGTCAACAGTTTATCTAGCGTACCCGAAGGAATTTCATAACAAGTATTTTCACTAGGTGCATCATGTTGAGGAGAAACTCCTTGTGCTTCCGTTCGAGGTTAAGATACCCCGAACAAGCTCCTCAAAGGATTAGTTTCCATAGTGACAAGTGACAATAAATTTGAGCACACTATATAAATGTTTCCTTACCAAATTCCACTTACCAAAGGCGCTTCGATCCTCGGCAACGGCGTCAGAAAAGAGTCTTGATGACCCACAAGTTTAGGGGATCTATCGTAGTCCTTTCTATAAGTAAGAGTGTCGAACCCAACGAGGAGTAGAAGGATCTAACAAGTGGTTTTCAGCAAGGTATTCTCTGCAAGCACTAAAATTATCGGTAACAGATAGTTGTGTGACAAGATGATTCGTAGCAACTAGCAAGTAACAATAGTAACAAAGGTGCAGCAAGATGGATCAATCCCTTCTGTAGCAAGGGACAAGCCTGGACAAACTCTTATAGGAGGTAAAGCGCTCCCGAGGACACATCGGAATTTCTGTCAAGCTAGTTTTCATCATGTTCATATGATTCGCGTTCACTACTTTGATAGTTTGATATGTGGGTGGACCAGTGCTTGGGTACTGCCCTTACTTGGACAAACATGCCACTTATTATTAACCCCTCTCGCATGCATCCACAACTAGGAAATAAGAATTAAGGCAAAGTGTAACCATAGCATTAAACTAGTGGATCCAAATCAGCCCCTTACGAAGCAACGCATAAACTAGGGTTTAAGCTTCTGTCACTCTAGCAACCCATCATCTACTTATTACTTCCCAATGCCTTCCTCTAGGCCCAAATAATGTTTAAGTGGTATGTAGTCGACATTCACATAACACCACTAGAGGAGAGACAACATACAACACATCAGAATATCGAACGAATACCAAATTCACATGACTACTTATAGCAAGACGTATCCCATGTCCTCAGGCACAAAAGTGACTACTCACAAAGCATAATTATATTCATGACCAGAGAGGTATTGAATAGAATCAAGTATCTGAACATATAATCTTCCACCCAGTAATCCAACTAGCATCAACTACAAAGAGTAATTAACACTACTAGCAACCTTACAAGTACCAATCGGAGTCGCGAGATGGAGATTGGTTACAAGAGATGAACTAGGGTTTGGAGATGAGATGGTGCTGATGAAGATGTTGATGGTGATGAGTCCCCTCCGATTAGAGGAGTGTTGGTGATGACGATGGTGACGATTTCCCCTCCGGGAGGGAAGTTTCCCCGGCAGGACGATCCTGTCGGAGCTCTAGATTGGTTCTGCACCAGTTGCGCCTCGTGGCGGCGGCGATTCCTCCCGAAAGCCTCCTCTTGATTTTTTCTGGAACGAAACCCTCCTTATAGAAAAAGATGGGAGCCAGAGGGCCAACTGGGAGCCCACAAGCCCCCTAGGCGCGGCTAGGGGGTTAGGCCGCGCCTAGCAGGCTTGTGGCCTCCTGGTGGCTCACCTCTGGTACTTCTTCCACCCAGTATTTTTGATAAATTCCAATCTAATTCCTCCTTGATTTTCACGGCTTTTGGAGTTGCGCAGAATAGGTATCTCAAACTTGTTCCCTTTTCAGACCAGAATTCCAGCTGTCGGCATTCTCCATCTTCATGTAAACCTTGTAAAATAAGAGAGAAAAGGCATAAGTATTGTACCATGAAGTGTAATAACAGCCCATAAAGCGATAAATATCAACATAAAAGCATGATGCAAAATGGACGTATCATGGGGCTACAAGTTCCCAAGTCGTTTTGTAGTAAGAGCGTACACGCTTCTGCAATCCTATGTCCGACTTTTCCTAAATCATAGGTCACTTGGGGGCTTCCACTCACTGAGTTCAGCCCGAATATCCTCTTGGCTAGCGAAAAATTACCGCATTACAAATGGTTATACTGGACTATGTGTTGGACAAGTCGCCACATGGAACTATCTACTTTGGGCGAGTCAATCCATCATTTGGACCCTGAACTCGCCTTGGTTAAAACATAAAAGGTACCAGCAGGAGCCACACATGGAAAATAGAGAAACCATTGGTTCACTGAACCTGCTTCACTGAAGCTTGACTTGCGCCTGATCAGCTGTTCTAAACAATATGGGCTGTTGCAAAAGCCTTCTAAGGGTAACACTAGAGGTTTGCAAACTTGTCCTGTCGCAGCTCATTGAGCCGACGAATTTTATTTCTTGATGGCACAACCACAAGGTTTCATAATATCATTAAGTCGGCTTTTGTTCATAACTCGCCGTGATTCATTGGGCCAGTTTGTTAACTACGATTTGCCATAACCCAGGGGGCTGGTTTATTTTCTTCCATAACTCACTGAGTCGGCTTATGTTTTTCCTGACACACAGGTTGAAGGCTTTTCTGTCAAACTGTGACACTTCCTCGCTTATCAAAGCCGAAGAATTTTAAACGGCGATTCATGAATACACTAAAGGGATAAGTTATTCAGGGATGTCGATCAAAAGGCACGAGTGACAGATTGTCTCGCTACAAAATCTAACAAGCTATTACATGGCTCGCATGGCCAAGTCGGGCGTCATCCCCCGATAAAGAAAGGATTAGATTGTTTTTTAAAGGCAATGATTACATCTTGAGAAGACTCAAGCTGCCTCCGGGTCACCTTGCCTCGAGCTCTCTCCACCTTCAATTCGTAAGTCGCCCAGTTTCCAGTTACACTTGGATAAGGCGACGAACTCATATTCATCATTGAGGAAGAGAGATAGATCTACGTCAAGATCAAAGGGATTCTTGGGCCGGCGAGGAGCCAAGCTAGTAATTTCGTACGAGGGAGGAGTCACCTTCTTGTTCTTATCATCATATGCGGCTTGGTATTTGTTTAAATCCAAGCCGGCTGCCGGCTGAGTCGCCGCAAAGCGGGATTCCTTGATCTCTTGGTGGTAGTCCTCCTTGGTGAACTCCGACCCGTCGTCTTTTAGTTCTGGATAGCCAGCATCTACCTCTTCTGGTTTCAGCTCCAGAGCATAGGCCAACCACCGACTTAGGGTATTCAGGACTCCCTTCCGGGCGGCTGATCTCTTCAGCTCCTCTATTTGAGGAGGCAAAGTGGTAGGTAGCTGAGCATGTTCTTCATGGATTTAATTGGCTCTTTGCTGCCCATCACTGCTTTAATCGTCAGCACGCCCCCTGTATATAACTGCTCGGTGAAGGTATACATAGCCTTTAGTTTTAGCCTATAGTCATCTTGGAGATTGGCGGCTCGTGAACCTACAATGGATACATCCGTGTTTGTTAGCCTTGGGAAACTAGACTGATTTATCCATGAAGAAGTTTAATACTCAGCGAACATGGCTAGAGTCATGTTGGAGATGTGCCCTTTCAAGCCGGAGAGCTCTTGCTGGGCAGCTTCCAGTTTTCCCTCGGCTTGCTCAGCCCGCTTCAGGATGGCGGCTTGGTCAGCTCTGGCTTTCCTCTCCAGTTTCTGGTGATCAGCTTTCATTCTTTCTAGTTCAGCCAGAACCAAGTGATATTTCCTCTTAGACTCAGACCGTGCATTTTGCTGTTCGGCTAGATTCTTCCTTAAGTCGGCTAATGCTGACTCAGTCTGGGTCACAGATTCCTGCAAAACAAAATTTGGGGAGACAAGTTTCAAAACTATTGCGAGAAATATTCCTAACACTTGGGGGCTAATGTATGATTCTATTCGAAGTCATACAAAATACAAGACCCGGCTCATCTTTCAAAAGATGACCCGACCCTTGGGGGCTACAGGTTGAACTTTTTAACCAAATACTAGACCCGACTCATCTTTCTAAAGATGACCCGGCCCTTGGGGGCTAGAGGTTGAAGTTTTTAACCAAATACAAGACCCGGCTCATCCTTCAAAAGCTGACCCGGCCCTTGGGGGCTATAGGTTGAAGTTTTTAACTAAATACAAGACCCGGCTCATCTTTCAAAATATGACCCGGCCCTTGGGGTCTATGGACCGATAAGGGTCTAATAGACATTGCAACAAACATACTTTCATCAAGCAAAGTCTAATCTATTGGAAGGCTAATGGGTGGAAGAGAATACATAATACACGTACCTCATGTTTAACTTTCATCAGGTGGATCAAGCTTTTGTTCATTTCGTAACTCCCCACTAGGCGACTTGCGAAGCCAGAGAAGACTTGATCAAATTCCAGCTTCTCATATTGGGGATGTTTAAACATACTGATGTCTTGTTCGGTGGAAGGATGGGATTCCTTTGAGGTGTGCTTAGATAACACCGCCGCCGTAGGTGTGGAGTAGCCAGTATCAGTGATTATGACGGTATCTGGGTCTTCAGTAGTCTTGAGAAGGATCGGCGGGTTAACCTTGTCAGCAATTTCCTTCAAAATGCCTGGCGAGTCATCTCGGACGTCGGGGATATCATCCACAGGAACATCATGAGCTGCCACTTGATCCTCATGATGCTCTGGGACACAGGCACTCGTGCCTAAGACCTCGGTCGTCTGAGGAGCAGAAGATGAGTCATCGGTCTTTCTTTTCTTCGCTTGTGCTCTGAGATAAGGGCACCAAGATTAGGGCAATTGTCGTTATTGGGAAGAGAGAGAGAGTTAACAAAGGAACTCACCCTTGCACATGAATCATTGGCGGGAGAGCTGACATTGCTGAGTCGCCAGATGAAGGGGGAGAAGTCTGACAGAATAAAAGTTTGAAGACTGTGGGAGTTGAGAATCGTATTTTCCACAAGGAAGAGTGTGTTTAAACAAAAGTATACCTCGCTTGTGCGCTTCCGATCGGTTGTCTTCTCAGGAAGCCCGGAAATTAAGTTGCGAGAGTGGCTCCAGGTTTTGCGCTTGGGAGTATATCTCGCCTTCTTCAAAAGGAAATCAGGGTCCATATAAGCATATGGGTGAGACCTGGAAACTTTCCCACAGATCCGCCTGGTTGGCCTAGGTGAAGAGGAAGGTGAGTCGGAAGAAATAGAAATTCCCTCAACCGGATCATCTCGGCTCTCGTTGTCGTCGCCCTACGCATGAAGACACATGGTATAAGCATGAGTCGGAACATAAAGATGATAAGTAAAGGGGAAGTTTTACCTCTGATTGTTCTTCGACAGCTCATGACTCGTCAACGATGGATGAATCCTT
Organism: Hordeum vulgare subsp. vulgare; assembly: GCF_904849725.1. Lineage (NCBI taxonomy): Eukaryota > Viridiplantae > Streptophyta > Magnoliopsida > Poales > Poaceae > Hordeum > Hordeum vulgare. Next base: position 418,023,196 of record NC_058520.1, on the reverse strand, counting down.
GCCGGTGGCTTTGCCTTTGCCTGCTATCTTCTTCTTTGGTGGTGGTTTGGTGTTTTTTGGGGCTGTCACTTTTTGACCCCTTCGCCAAAAGGGATCATCTTTATGATGGACAGAATAAAATTACAAACTCAGAGCATTGGCACGTGTATTTATAAGGTAAAGGAAGGCGGCTCATATTCATACCGGCGGAGCCGGGTTGGAGCGGCAGAAGGCCTTGAGTCAGATGTTGGCGCAATCTTCCAAAGACTCGCTGGTTAGCTTCTTAATTATCCCAACAATTTCCTTTTCTCTAAGTTTTTTATGGTGGAAACATTACGGATGGTCCACGCTACCATCATATTCACACATCAATCCGTCCTGGCGACTCAGAGGAAGAATGTTCCATTCCACCCAGCAACGGAACAAATCAATCCCAATGAGACCATTATTGGTCAAGGACCGTAACTCGGAGAAGATGGGAATGAATTCTGATTCGTCTTCTTCTGTGAGCTTCTCGGGCAGCTTGAAATCCATGGGCAGGCGATCTTCTCTATAACCCGGAAGTGGGTTCTCGCAAGGAGGAGAGCTGTTGTGACGGTAAAACCATGACTCGGCCTAGCCTTTGGGATGGCTGGGCAGAAGGACTGATGGAAACCCACGCTCAAGGCGTCTTTGGATGTTGGCAAGTTTATAGTAACTGTGTATTTGATAATCACGAGGTTCAGAGTCACTAGAATTAGAAGAGGAAGTGTGGTTTGGTACCTTTGAACCTTTTGCCATGAAGCAATAGGTTGGAGCCAAGTCATCAACATATTCATCAGTGTAGATGGCGTTATCACTTTCATCAAGGTTGAAGATTGACTTGCTGACGAATGTGGTAGAAAGTGCAACACTTGCCACACCAGACTCTGACTCTACTTCAGAACCTTCCTCTTCATAACATTCCTCACATTCTTCGTCAGAATCCATTTGCTTGCCAAAGAGTGCCCGAGACTTTCTGAAACTAGCCTTCTTGTGCGATGAGGACTTTGAAGATGAGCATTTTGAAGATTTCTTCTTTTTCTTCGAGTCATCAGAACTTTAATCTTTGTATTTCTTCTTTCTAGATTCTTTCCCCCAGCGAGGACAATCACCAATGCAGTGACCAGATTTCTTGCATTTGTGCGAGGTTCTTTTCTTGTAGTCCTAAGATGAATATTATGATTTCCTCATGTCTTTCTTGAAGATTATCCGAACTGGCCACATTTTGTGAACTTCTGGAATTTCCTCACGAGCATAGCAAGTGCTTGTCCTAGTTCTTCAGGGTCACCAAGACTGCAATCAGATTCTTCTTCTTTAGATGAGGAAATAGACTTAGCCTTCAGCGCACGAGATCTTGAGTAGCTTGGTCCATACAGATCTATCTTTTCTTCTTGTTGGAATTCATGAATATTGAGTCTCTCAAGTATATCATCAGTATCAAGCATCTTATAGTCTCTTCATTCTTGAATCATCAGAACCAGTGTGTCAAATGATGGATCAAGAGATCGTAGCAGTTTCTTCACAACTTAATGGTCAGTGATGTCTCTAGCACCCTGTGCTTGCAGTTCATTTGAGATGTCAGTGAGGCGATCAAAGGTATCTTGGCAGCTTTCATTGTCAAGCCTGTCCGGTTTCGGGCTCCGCAAAACTCTAAGGATTCGAACACTGGGCGTGTACGAAGGTCTCTCCCTGCTTTGCCTCGCCTATCCCACTACTCGATGGAAATGATGAAGGACTCGCTCGATGGCGAGGGGAACACAGAATGCAATAGTTTACCCAGGTTCGGGCCGCTACGAAGTGTAAAACCCTACTCCTGCTTTTGGTGGTTTGCCTCTCGCGGAAGTGGTGGATGAATTAGTACAGTGTTGTCGAGCCTTTGGAGTCCAAGTGGCTAGGTGTATTGTTCTACCGTTCGAATGAACTCTCCCTCTCAAGTATCCTACCCTCTCTATTTATAGCGGAGGCCCGGGTCCTCTTCCCTCATAGCTTCGGCAAGAAGGGATCCCAAAGTGGCCAATTTTGAAGGGGAATAGGGGAACATGCTCCCGTGCCAAAAGGTGATCTTCGCGTGCAAAGTAACTGTCCGCGCTGCAGAGACGGGCACGTGGGTGACATTTTCCCTACTGGTGTGCGGCTGCGGCTTTGTTGCACCAGAAGGGAAACCTTTGGAAGATGCCTTTGGAACCCTTGTATGCTCCCACCTCCTTTGCACCAAAGGGTAAACCATCCCGTCCTGCCATCTACTGCCCACCTGTCCTTTCATGGCGTCACCCTTGACTCCTAAGGCCCGGCCTTGCCACCGAATATCCGCCACTCTGGAGGGCTCCTAAGGAGGTTCTCTGCGGGTCATGACACTGCTCCTCCTCGTGAGGCTTGGCCCTCACGAGGGCCTTCCCTTGAATGGTGCTCGGACCGTTGGTTTGTTCCGGTGAGGCGGGCTCACCCTGGGCCACACGCACGCCGGTCAGGGTACCCTCATTCCCAGAACGCCGACAGTAGCCCCCGGGACCGCGGAGTGCTCGGGTTGGCTTCGGGGCGGAGCCTCGGGGGGCAGCATAAGATGTTGTGGGCCCTCAAATGCGTGTGGGCCAGGCCGGCGCGCGTCACACGGCTGGTGTCGGGTCCTCCTTATCTTCTATCTTTGCCGCCCTTATTAGGTGCCCTGCTTGTAGCTTTGGTGCCTTATTGCTTTCCTTCTTCCGTACTCGCCTTTCTTATTAGGTCTCTGAATCCAACCGACACCTGCCAGATCCAACGTCGCGTGGTTCCTTGTCGGTTCAGCAGTGCCGCCCGTCAGCAAGTAGAAGCCAGAGGGGCATGGTCCGACCCCGGCCTCTCCGCTCCTGGACTGTGCACTCTACAAGGATGTGGATCTCGTCCCCGTGCTTCCATGGACCACAGCCGAGTCCAGCCAGCACGGGCGGATCCTGATCTGGCCTGGCACCGTAGAGGAGCGGCCCGCGCCCGGGGCGGTATACCCCTTCTTCCTTCACAACATTTATGCTGGGCTGGTGCCGCCTTTCTCCCGGTTCTTCACAGCTGTCTTGGACCACTATGGGATCCAAGCCCTTCATCTTCACCCCAACTTGATCTTTCTTCTATCTGTCTTTGCTTTCTACTACGAGGCTTTCGTTGGCGTGCAGCCTTCGGTTGCCCTCCTCCGCCACTTCTTCAACTTGCACCTGCACGACGGCACTCATTTGTCTGCGTGCGTTTCCTTCGTGGCGGCCTAGATAGGCAACGTGCTCTTGGACGCCGGAAAAAAAGGTGGAGAACTTCAGGCATCGTTGGGTCCTTATGGGCCTCAAGGACGCCAACCCTTGGCTGGAAGAACCGAAGGAGTTGTCAGAGAAGACCTTGATACGTCTCCAACGTATCTATAATTTTTGATGGTTTTATGCTATTATCTTATCAAACTTTGGATGTTTTGCATGCCTTCTATATATTTTTTGGGACTAACTTATTAACTCAGTGCCAAGTGCTAGTTCCTGTTTTTTCATGTTTTTGACCCCTTTCAGAGGAGATTTTGAAATGGAGTCCAAACGGAAGAAAATCCCCAAAAAGATTTTTTCTGGAACGGAAGAAGATCGGGAAGCTTAGGAGCCAAGGCAGGGGAGCCTCAGGGGCCCCACAAGCCCCCACCCCGCGGCCAGGGGGGTAGGACGCGCCACCTAGACTTGTCAGCCCCCTAACCTAGGGGTTGCGCCTATAAATTCCCTAAAAATCCCAAAAAAATGAGGAGATCATCGAAATCAATTTTCCGCCGGCGCAAGCTTCTGTCTCCGCAAGATCCCATCCGGGGCATGTTCTGGTGCCATGTCGGAGGCGGGCTTCGTACACGGAGGGCTTCGGCATCAACACCATGACCTCCCTGATGATGCGTGAGTAGTTCACCATAGACCTACGGGTCCATAGCTAGTAACTAGATAGCTTCTTCTCTCTCTTGGATCTTCAATACAAAGTTCTCCATGATCTTCATGGAGATCTTTCCGATGTAATCTTATTTTGCGGTGTATTTGTCGAGATCCGATGAATTGTGGATTTATGATCAGATTATGTATGAATCTTATTTGAGTTTCTTCTGATCTCTCTTATGCATGATTTCATTTCCTTGTAATTCTCTTCGAGTTGTGGGTTTTGTTTGGCCAATGGGAGAAGTGCTTGGTTTTGGGTTCATACCGTGCGGTGACCTCAACCAGTGATAGAAGTGGTAGCAAGGCACGCATCGTGTTGTTGCCATGAAGGGTAAAAAGATGGGGTTTTCATCGTTGGTTTGAGGTTATCCCTCTACATCATGTCATCTTGCTTAAGGCGTTACTCTGTTCGTCATGAACTCAATACACTAGATGCATGCTGGATAGCGGTCGATGTGTGGAGTAACAGTAGTAGATGCAGAAAGTATCGGTCTACTTGTCTCGGACGTGATGCCTATATGTATGATCATTGCCTTAGATATCGTCATGACTTTACGCGGTTCTATCAATTGCTCTACAGTAATTTGTTCACCCACCGTGATATTTGCTATTTTGAGAGAAGCCTCTAGTGAACACTATGGCCCCCGGGTCCACTCCACACCATATTTTCAGCCTTACACTTTTTACTTCGTTGCACTTTCCGCCTTGGGATCTCACTTTGCAAACAATCTTGAAGGGATTGACAACCCCTTTGAAGCGTTGGGTGCAAGCTTGTTTGTGTTCGCGCAGATACTCTGTACTTTATGAGGCCCTCCTTCTGGATCGATACCTTGGTTCTCAAACTACGGGAAATACTTACTGCTCCTGTGCTGCATCACCCTTTCCTCTTCAAGGGAAAAACCGACGCAAACTAGAGAAGTAACAAGAAGAATTCCTAGCGCCAAGGAAGGACTTTTGTTGCTGCAACATACCTCTGCGTGGAGCTCGACGAAGCTCTCTGACATGTACTTTGCCCCCAAGAAGCTGAAGCAATACTTCCAGGATCATGCCATCACGGTGGTAGCACAGATCCACTTTTAGGAATATTGGGCAACCGTGATGCCACAGGCCGGATCGCCAAGTGGTCCATCGCCATGGCCGACCATGACATTCGCTATGAGCCGTGCACCGCCATCAAGTCTCAGGTGGTGGCCGACTTCCTCGTCGATTGGGACAAGACCCAATTCCTGCCGCCGCCTCCCGACTCCACACATTGGTGGATGCACTTCGACAGCTCGAAGATGCGAACTGGTGTGGGAGCCGACATCGTCTTGACATCTCCTCAAGGGGACCAACACAAGTATGCTGTCAAGATACACTTCGTCGCCTCCAACAAAGTCGCTGAGTACGAAGCGCTCGCACACGACCTCCGACTTGCCTGAGAAATCGACATACGGCGGATCCTTTGCTTCGGCGACTCTGATCGTGTGGTGCAACAAGTCTCAGGCGAATGGTACGCTACGGATGCCAACATGCCAAGCTACTGTTTCCTCATCCAGCATCTCAATGGCCCCTTCGAGGGCTCCGAGTTCCATCATGTCCCCTGAGCAGACAACGAGGCAGCTGATACATTGGCAAAAATCGGCACCACAAGGTAAGCAATTCTGGCCGGCGTCTCCCTCGAGCAGTTGCACAAGCCATCCATCAATCCGTCTTCGGAGTCGGTATCAATGTTCGTGCCTGCGGACCCATCCGTCCCAATGACTTTGAATTCGGAGAAGCCGCCGTAATCAGCATCTATGCCTGGTAATCTTGCCGGCTCCAGCTGATTCGCCGGTTGTAGCTACGTCGCTGGCTACACCAAACCTCGAACCCTGTTGGCTCAACACCCAGTGGGTGGCCGTCATGTATGTTGACGTATGCTGGCTGCCACGATGGCACCAGAGAGAGAAGGTCTCGAATTCAGGACCACAACGACAAACTCGGGGCTTCAGATGTCCCTGACCTTCAGGCCGAGCCGGAGCCGGCTCCTATGTAGGCTCCATTATGGGCACAACCCATCCTGGCTTTCCTTCTTCGCGGCGAGCTTCCTCAAGACGAGGCAGAGGTGAGCCAGATCCAACGACGATCTCCTGCATACGCCATCATCAACCATGAGATGGTTCGACGTAGCGTAATCAGCGTCTTCCAACGCTGCGTTGAGTCCGAGAAAGGGCAAGAAATCGTCAAGGACATACACAAGGGTGAGTGCGGGCATCATGCCGCCTCCAGAACCCTGGTGGCCAAGGCGTTCCGCCATGGATTCTACTGGCCCACAACCCTGGAAGAGGCCACAATCCTCGTCGACAAGTGCGAAGGCTGTCAGCGCTTCAGCATGCAGAGCCACTTGCCAACCTCAACCCTCAAGACCATCCCCTTGTCATGGCCCTTTGCCATCTAGGGTATGGATATGGTGGGACAATTCAATACCGCTCGAGGTGCCATGACGCATCTCCTGGTAACCATCGATAAATTCACCAAGTGGACTGAGGCCAGGCCAACCTATGGCCGTTAGGTTCATCAAGGACATCTATGTCCGCCACAGCATCCCCCAGAGCATCATCACCGACAATGGCACCAACTTCGCCAAAGGTGCAATGGTGCTCTTATGTGCCAAAGAGGGCATCTGGCTCGATCTGGCGTCGGTGGCGCACGCGCAGTCAAACAGCAAGGCGGAAAGGGCAAACAGCCTAATCCTGGCCGGCATCAAGCCAAGAATTATGGCACCGCTTGTCAGGTCAGCCGACTGCTAGATTGAAGAGTTACGGGTTGTGCTGTGGAGCCTCCGCACCACACTGAACTGGTCAACCGGCTTCACACCATTCTTACGTGTATATGGGTTCGAGGCAATCATCCCTACGGATGTCGAGTTTGACTCACCTCGGGTCACCCTATACACGAAGGTAGACACAAAAGAGGCAAGAGAAGATGATGTTGATCTACTCGAGGAGGCACGGAAGCTGGCCAAGAGACGGATGACCATCTACTACCACAGCAAGAAGATAAGGCCCCTCTCCTTTCGTGAGGGGGACCTGGTACTGAGAAGAATCCAGCGAACAGCTGGCTAGCACAAGCTCTCTTGCCCATGGCAGGGACCCTTCGTCATCAGCAGGACTTTGCACAACAATGCATGCTATGTGATAGACGCCTAGAAAATGCAGAAGTGCAAGAGAGACGGCTCCGGTAAAGAAACAGAGCATCCAAGGAACGAGGCATTGCTTCGCCCATTCTACTACTAAGAACAAGAGAGAAAAACATGTAAAAAAACGAAAAAAGCTTCAGTTGGTGGCGGATCCACTCGTGGCTCTGGCGTCACCGGTGACAACTGAGGTAGAGGCGCCGACATGGCCAGCTCCGCGTGAGGTAGAGGCCCCGTCATTCGCCCGAGCGCCTTCGGCACTGTCCCTTGCAGCGGACTCGGCATAGGCCTCGTCACTGGAGTCGGCGTCGTCAAATGTCGTCTCGTCGGAGCTGCCAACAACGTCGTGGAGAAGCAGCTAGAACGGATCCTCCGGGATCACGCTACCGTCAGCTTCGCGTTCCAGGATGAACTTGTTCCAGGCCGGAAAGGATGCGATGTCGCTGGCCCGCACTTGCAGCTCGTTCTCGACGGCTTCCAGCTCCGCTTCTGTGCCGTCGCATTGCGCTGTGAGCCAGCCCAAGTCTAGGTTTTTATACAATGACTTGGCCAGGCGGAGCACCATGTATGCTCCAACGCATGCAGCTGACGCACGCCAGGCGTCCAACGAGAGCTTCCGGCTTCAGGCAAGCGAGATAGCCGGCTCATTGATGCCGGCTCCACCGCATCAGGCCAAAGGAACTTAACCATCGCCAGCCCAGCATCCTGGAGCCGGTTCAGAGAGTGCGCCAGCTCGCGCATACGGGCCTTGGCGCTCGTGGCTATCTCCTCCACGGTCCTGTCAGTGGCGGCGTCCACCTCAATGCCGACAGCACAACGGTCGTCACGATTGGCCTCCATGGCTGCTTCTGCCGCCTCCCGTATCCCTGGGAAGTGTTCTGGGGAGCAGGAACAGGGGGTGGATGAGTAAAATAGAAAAGAAAAGCTAACATAAGAAAATGACAAGACAAGGCAAAGAAGGCTTACGGTTGAGGTGAATATTGACATCACCCGCCTCCTCTAGAGCCTCGCGGTCTCGAACTATGCGCTCTTGAGACACGCGGGTGATCTCGCTCCGGAGGACCTGGGCCGCCTGGGTCTCCTTCACCAACTGAGCATGTGCCTCCTTCAGGGCGGCATCCTTCTGCGCCTTTTCCTCAAGGTACAGCTTCTCCAGGCAGTCCAGGTCGACGGTGAGGGAGGCTTCCTTCTGCTTCAGGGCGTTGGCATGGGCGGCGTGCAGCTGTTCCAGCTCCGCCTAGTGGGACACCTCGCTGTCCTTCTTCTTTGTCTGGAGAACGTCCACCTCCTGACGGAGCCGTCCGTCTTCACCGCGCAAGGAGTCGCGCTTCGAGACGGCCTGGTCCAATGGGCCTTGAAGGATGCTGGTCCGGCTCTCGGCCTCTTGGATCCGGGCCAGCAACACGTTGTGAGCCCGCGCTTGGCTGTTGTGAAGATCCTACAATGAAAATAATCAAAGCAAATCAAGAGTAAGACTCAGCCTAGCTAACTCTCAGCCGACCGGACTCTCGGGGGATACACCAAGTGGAGTAAGAGTCGGCACGACAAACTCTCAGCCGGCTCGGCTCTCGGGGGCTACACCCAGTAGGTGTGCTGGCCCCCCCCCACTGAAGCGAAGATAGAAGACGAAAAAGCTCCACGAAAGGTGTGGGAATATAAAAACTTACCGCGGTCCACTCCTCGAGGCAGTTCAGGTCTTCTCGAGCCACCAGGGCCGCCTGCGCCACCTTGTCGCGGCTCCGGGAGTGCGCCGCCACCAGTGCAAGGACCCCACTCATCATGGCGCCACGAGGCAAGTTCGCAGGTCCGGCCTTGACTGTGTTCCAGGACTCTAGAGGCTGGCTCCCGGAGGAGGGGCCGGCTCCGGAGGCTGACGGGCCACAGCCAGATGCGACCCTGGTGACATCTCCTAGCGGTGCGCTTTTGGCCGGTTCCTTTGACACATCGGCCTGGTGAGGCGCCTGCGGACCCTCGGTCCGGACGGTCTTATCCTTCACCACCAGAGTCGTCTTTGCGTAGGGTGGTGGGATCTCTGCTCTTCGCTCATCCATTGGCGCCTCTGGTGCGGTGTCCGCTCGAGGATCAGGCACGTCGGGCGCTGCATCAAGATCCACCTGCGCGGAGGCATGCTCTTGCCCGGTCGTCTTGGCGATTTGGTTGCATTCGCTCCCGCATGAGCCGGCTCGCTGGTCAGGGCCTCCACACTCACTCGCTCTAAATTGGTAAGGGGAGATCTCCTACCAAAGAATCAAGAAAGGGGGGAGGAAAGGAGGAATGCAATTACCCTGCAACGACGGGAACCGGCCGTCTACCAACAACGACCCGCAGCTTCTTTGAGCCGCCCCCGCGACATCCAGCCGGAGGCCCTGTTGCTGTTCGTTTGGGGGCCGGCTTGGTGGTAGCAATCTGCTTGCCTTTCCGCCGCGCTCCTTCGCCCTGCACGGCCGGCTCGCGGGTGGCTCGACATTGCCACGTCATGGGAGGGATGGAGACCTCCTCTACTCTTCCAGGTCGTCCACGTCGGCTGCAATGCGTAAGGGAGGCGACACCTCGTCGTCATCCGACCAGTCAAGCAACGTAGAATCAAAAAACTCACTGGCCGGCTCGATGCCCTCCGACTCCGCCATTCCTTCCACATATTCGGAGGCGGATGATTGAAGCTCCACCTCGTCCTCATCCTCGATTTTGACAGGGTCGAACACCTCCACGTCGGCAGCCTGCTGCCGTTAGACATGCAGGTGCTCGAATAGCTGAGGGTGTAACCAGTGCTCGGTGTCAGATGCCGGATGGTAATCCAAGAAAGACAAGAAACATACTCAATGAAGGAACTTACCGTCGGAGTCGGATGACTTCGGTTGTAAGGGGTCATACCCTACTCCCATTCACCACCTTCATCCATGAAGGCGGAGGAGATCAAGTTCGCCTGCTCGGCCACCCTGCCGGCTCAAAAGTTCTTCGTCGAGAGCCGACATGGATCATGCCGGCCACCCATCTGGCAGATCAGGTATGGCCAGTACCGCGGAGGCCGGATTTAGCAGGCCACAATGGTGGCAAGCAAATCTCTGGCCAGAAGGCCTCGAGTCCTCAAAATCTCGAGGTGGGCGCATAGCTGCTTCACCTCTGGGATGGGGTTCGGAAGCGAACTACTCCAGTTCAACTTCGCAATCGGTGGAGCGGTCGAAAAGGAGGTAGGTTGATGTAGTCGTGGAGGGGATCCACATTCTTCATGTAGAAGAATCCCCTCTGCCACTTCTGCACCGAATCTTTGAAAGGCAGCTTCGGAAAGCCGGAGACGGACCGGTGATGAACAAGGGCGACACCGCAAGTGGTCATCTTCTTGACGTTGGGATAATCGGTCGGCGTTGACTATTTCTTGAAGAAGAACAATGTACGCCACAAATCCAGGTGCGGTTCAATCCCCAGAAACCCGTCGCACATGGTGACGAAGCCTGCCAGCTAGAGGAAGGCGTTGGGCGCAAGGTGATGCGGCTGCAAGCCGAAATCCACCAGAAATTGCGAGAAGAAGTCCCTGGCGGGGAGCCCGAATCCATGGAAGAAATGCTCCTTGAAGACCACCACCTCCCCGGCTCGAGGGGTCGGAGATCCTTCAGCGCCGGGGAGACAAACCGCCACGTGCTCCACTAGGGGGAACCATACGACGGTGGCGGAGCACCTCGATGTGCCCGTCGGTGACGTCGCTGCTTCCCAGGAACCTCGGAACTTCGCCTTCTCGGCGGCAGTTTGGGACATGGTGGAGCGGTGCCGAGAAGCTCTACGAGACGCATGTAGCTCTGGCGACAAACGGCGGTGAAGGCGCGAGCGGTGTCTCCTTCTCTCTCCGGCTCTGGGAGGGAAGGGGCGCTTGAACGGAGTGGGACGGGGGCAAATGGCCACTTCAGCGCCCCTGCCCCCTTCATTTAAACCGCCAAGGAGATCGTGGGGAGGGGATCCGGTGCGCACGATCCCCACCCCCTCCGAATCGTGCGGGAACCTTAATGCGCTCCAAAATATCAACCGTCATGGTGCAATCCACAGAGGATCCCCACGCACGGGCCGAGGGCACGGTGTGGCAGGGCCCATGACGCAGGCCCAGTCCCGTTATGCGCGTGGCTTGTCTGGGCGCAACGCACAAAGCTCGACACGTGGCACACCGTTGTTGCGTGCGACGAAGCCGACGAGTTCGCGGGAAGCGAGCTGGCTCCTGGCCCGGACGCCTCCCATACAACGACTCTCAAGACTTGCAAGCCGGATACTCAAGCCGGCGAGGCCTTCCGCCTCGAGATGGTGGACCTCCCCTGCTTCGGGGACTACTGACGGAGGGATAATCCCGGGGTAGGCTCATCAAGCCTACTCCTCAATACTTTGGTATAGAAAGGAGCATCCGGGGTAGGCTCATCAAGCCTACTCCTCTATACTTTGGTATAGAAAGGAGCAATAGCTTCCTCAACTGCCGGCTCCTCTTGGCTGACTACGAAGTACTTGCCAGCTTGGAGCATAGCCGGCTACTCTTTGGCCGGTTGGGAAAGCCTCCAGTCGGCTGAAGGGCACGTGTCGCATCAATCCCTAGGATGTGACGGGGGCCTTCGACTAACGGTGAAGGTACGTCACCACGGGTACAATGGAGAAGCGCACACATGGCTATAGTGTCAGCGGTCGTACCGCTGACCGACGTTGGCTCCGATCCGTCAACCATGCACAGTATCCGCATGCCAGCCTCCACTCCATTACTCGACCCGGCGTGGCTACAATGGAGATGGCCATACCACTGACCGGCGTCGGATCCCACAAGATGACACCGAACGTACAACACGCGTCTTGCATGGGGAGCACGCACCAACCCCATAGGCTGGCCGGCGGGTCCCATAGCCAGGTGGGATCTTGCAGCCGATGGGCCCCTCAAGCGACAAGACTAAACCATAGTGGGCCCCTGGCAGTCATGAGAGGCTGCCAGCTGGGTCCCCCATAATGTAGTTATATCCATTTTTTAGTGCTGCATAATGCAGAGGGTCGGCCATTCTTGCACCCACACACACCACACAGGAGAGCTAGAACTCGAGCCGGCTGCTCCTTCTTCCTCTTCCGCCAAATAGCCCAAGGAGCATACTATAAACACTATGGTTCATCAACCACTTCGGTATGAATAGGGGTCTTATCTCCCACGGGGAACCCCGAACCTGGGTACATCGTGTGTCTTGCTCGCTAGTTACCAATCCCGTTCCCGAAGCCCGTCCATGTCCTTTCGGCTCCAAAAACTCTCGATAAGCCTACCTATGGCATGTGTTGTGAGAAAACGACGACAATAACTCGTTGAAAAATATTGATTTCATTCACCATAAAACTATTGCCTTTCACAAAATAAAGCCTAGTGATTGAAACTTTGCTAGATACTTGTTTGAGTGTCGTGAGCTTATTTGTGCTAAATTATATGTCATTACAATCAATAACGTCATTGTTGAAGCCATTCATTTTCATAAGCTTGAATATTGTCATGGTAAGAACTCTAACGAATCTCTTTATTTTTGTGAAAAGGACATTCCATTTGATGATGACAACATGGAACATTGTTACTATGATGAAGATGAGAAGTTTGACATTGAATGTGAGAAGATGATGAAGAGTCTAAGTCTCATCTCCAACTTTAAGTATTACATGTTTGGTGGAAAAGAGTGGTATCTTGACAGTGAATGCACCGATCACATGACAGGATATAAAGACACGTTTCATGAGATCAGACCAAAATCATGGACCATGAAGGTATCTGACTTTTGGAGACAACTACAAAGGTAAGGTAGTTGGTCTTGGCATGGTGACCATATCCCATGATAGTGCTATTCAAAATTTTATGCTGGTTGAATACCTTGGCTACAATGTTCTTTCCATATCTAAACTAGCAGATTTCTATTTCAATGTGTTGTTTACCAAAGTAGATTGCCAAGTATTTCGTCAAGTAAATCATAACATGGTATTTATCTGTATCCATAAAGGTGATCTATACATTGTCGATTTCAGTAAAAGAGACCAACCTTGTACTTGTCTCGTTGAAAAATCTTCTAAACTTGGCTCTAGCATAGAAGGCTAGGCCATGTTGACATGCCTAATATTGACAAGCTAATCAAAGGTCATCACATACTTGGTCTTAAAGATGTTACCTTTGACAAAGACAGACTTTGTAGTGTATGTCAAGCAGGAAAACAGGTGGGTGGAAGTCATCCCGTTAAGAACATCATGACTACTACGAGACCACTCGAGATGCTTCACGTGGATCTTTTTGGTCCCAAAGCTTACAAGAGCCTCGGTGGGAATTCCTTTGGTTTAGTTATAGTTGATGATTTTTCAAGATTTATGTGGGTATTCTTTCTTGATGACAATCACAGGTACATAATATCTTCAAGAACTTTGCTTGTAAAGTGCAAAATAAATTCAAAGTGAAGATAAAAAAATTTGAAGCAACAATGGATCGGAGTTCAAGACCACCAATGTGGATACCTTCCTTAACCAAGAGGGTATATCACATGAGTTATCGGTGACGTACACAGCTCAACAGAATGGAGTTGTTGAGAGGAAGAACCGAACTCTCATTGAGATGGCAAGAACAATGCTCGACGAATACAAGACGCCAAGACACGTTTGAAAGGAAGCAGTGAAAACAACTTGTCATGCTACAAACCGACTCTACCTACACAAGCTTCTCTATAAAATGGCATATGAGCTACTCACCAGTAATAAACCCCAAGTTGGATACTTTCACGTATTCGACTCAAAGTGCTACATTCTTCATAAGCATCACCATTCTAAATTTGCTCCTAAATATCATGAAGTTTTCCAACTTGGTTATGGATCAAACTCTCACACTTACTGTGTCTACAAAAACTTCCACTCAAAAAGTTTAAGAGATGGTAGATTTGAAGTTTGATGAGCCTAATGGTTTGTAAGTTGAACAATTGCCAAATGATGTAGGAGATAAGGACCCTTTGGAAGCCATTCAAGACTTGTCCATCAGCAAGATACATCCCAAGGAGGTGAAGGAAAGTAGTTCATAAAAATAAGTCGATGCTCCTACCTCGTGTCGAAACAAACCGCAAATCAAAATGGAGGCGTCCACAAGCGATACACGACAAGATGAAGAGGATGAAGAAGTACATCAAGATTATCCACCGCAACCGCCTTCACCACCACCTCAAGGGAACGACACCTTCAACAACAATCAAGAATAACAAGAAAAGGCTACCACGAATTCATGCAAGAGTCCACAAGTACCATCCCTTGGATCAAACTCTCGTCAACATACAAACCAAGAGAATCACTCGCTCTAAAAATATTCTAGCTAACTTTTGTGAGAATTACTCATTTATCTCAAGTATTGATCCTATGAAGGTAGAGGAAGTGCCTGAAGACCCGCATTGGGTGAATGCCATGCACGAGGAGCTACATTACTTTGAAAGGAATGAAGTGTGGACACTAGTGGAGAAGTACAAGGACGAGCACAACATCATTGACACAAAATGGGTGTTTCGAAACAATCAAGATGAAGATGGCCAAGTGGTACACAACAAGGCACATCTCATAGCTCAAGGTTACACTCAAGTCGAAGGTATGGGCTACGGTGAGACTTACGCCCTTGTTGTGAGACTTTAGGCCATTGCATACTTCTTGTTTATGCCAATCACCATGATGTTACTCTTTTACCAAATGGATATAAAAAGTGTTTTTCTAACTGGTGAAATTGAGGAAGAAGTTTATGTTAATCAACCTCCCGGTTTTGTGAACCCTAAGAAACCTAATCATGTCTATAAATTATGTAAAGCTCTTTATGGTCTTAAACAAGCCCCACGAGCTTGGTACAAATGCGTGACAGCCCTAGACCGATTCTCCAGAAGATTCCCCTTTTATTCCATTCTCGTCATGTGGTTCGTTTGTGTGTCGCATTCATCATCGCATCATGTGCATCATCTGCATTGCATCAGCACTCCGTTGCTGCTAGTTTTCAAAACCCGCATCCGTTATTAGTTGCCGGTTCTCTCCGTGTTCGTCGTTGTTTGTTTTGAGCCCGACCACACACACACGCGCCCCCGAGATCGATAAAATATTGATTTTGAAAGTGTCCAGAAAATATTCTCGGATTGGATTGAAACTTGGCGTGCGGTTTTAATATAGTGTAGGTAGATAACCTGCCAAATTTCGTCGCAATCACAGTCCATTTGGCAGCTGAACGGTCGACCGTAGCGGCACCGTCTTCGGTTTATCATCGGACTTTTTGGGTGTTGCAAAACTTTGTCACGGGCCACAAACCTATCTCTCTTCTTAGCCCTAGCCCATCTACACAGCCCATTAAACCCCAATAGCCACTTCCTTCGCTCGTGGTCGTCGGATCGCGATTAGACGGACAAGGTCCGCTCCACCATAGCCCAACCCCATGGAGAGCCCTCTCTCACTCCACTAGGGTTCCCCTAGCCATTTTTGCAGCCACCACCTACAAAACCCCACCTGCAAGCCAATACCCTCCAAATCCCGCAACCCTAGCCTCCCCAGCCATTTTTAGCCCTCAGATCTCAGATCTGGGGCTCAGATCGCCCAGAAAACCCCACCTACCGGACATGTCCGCAGACATGTCCGGGCGACTACACAGCCCCGTGCGGCATTACCACGCCGCATGGCGATGCTTGCCTGCCGCAGCACCTGCCGGGCCCCTCCTGCGAGCCGCCCGTAGGTCGACGAGCTCAGGACCCTGCTCCCCATGCCCTTCTCCCTCCTCCCTTCTCTAAGGTTGCTCTCTCCCTCGTGCTTCTTCTTGCAGGAGCTGGAATGCTTGCCGTCATGGAGACCACCACCCTGTTGCCTCCACCGCTAGCTGATCCGACCGCCCGGCCCGATCCCTGCCGGATCTTCCTCCTTGCGGCTCCTCCCCACCGGTCCCGAGGCCTCCGCCGGTCGTCGCCCCTAGTGCGTGCAGCCTGCGCCGCCGGTAGTCCCAGCCCGGGCGAGCAGGGTGCACGACAATGTGCATGTGTGGCTGTTGTGCTGCTAGCGCTCGCGTGGGCGGCAGCGCCCAGGCCACGGCCTGCCAGCCGGCCACGCGATCTGAGCGAGGCCGAGTCGGCCTCCTCCCCAGCAGGCCCATCCTCCTCTCCGTTCGACCCATGAGGCCCTAGGTAAGCCCGTGTCACCTCTATGTTGTGCAATAGGCGCTAGGTAATATGTCCCGCATGCCCAGTTTCGGCCCGTTTAGATTTTAGGTTTTTTTTTCTGCAAATTAATAATTTCAGGAAATTATACATATTTCAAACGCCCGTAGGTATTAAACCGTGGGTCGGATCACGACGATTTAGATATATAACTTCTGTAGATTTTTGGGTAGAATAATATTTTGCAACTTGCATGCATGTTTGGAGTAGTTTGACGTGCCGTTTGCCTAGATTTGCGTGTGTCCTATTAGGATAAATATTCCATAGATATTTTGTGCGCGTCCGGATTTTTCAAATCCCGTAGATAAAATGTTCATGTTGTTGCAACCCCTTGCAATATATTTTAGAAATAGTTGTTCCCTGCCATTTTCATGTAGGTGTCATCAATAGTTTGCTATGTCATGTTTAATACATATTCTCGCATATATGTGTGCGTTAGTTTTATTTTTCAATCCCACATATTATATATGTTTTCGAGGTAGAAAAATCCATAGAGTTTAACTATGCAATTAGTTTTGTCTTTTGAGTAAGTTAGTATGCATGATATTTTGCCATGTTGCCCTCTTGTTTATTTTGTGTGATTTATTTCGTGCATGATATGAATTACTTGTGAACACGAGATATGCCCTTGGATATGTATGCTAGCCCTTCGTAATTTTGGTTTCTCTAGAAATCCATGTTTAGGTGTTGTTTGCTTGTGGCGAACATGCTAGAAAATAGTGTTGTTTTGGGATGCTGGAATATTTCTAAGTCTGAGATCTGTTATATTTTGTTGTTGTCTTGCCTTGAGCTTTGCTAGTGATCTACAACTCCTTTGGGGTTTGTGCCATGGAGTTAATTGTGAAGATTCTCTATCATTCTATAAATTTTCAGGCCATTCTATGCCTTGTAGCATATAGTTTGGTTGCTGCCTATATGCCTTCTGGTTGAAAACTGCACTGTCAAAATTTTTATTTTCACTAAGTCTGAAACTGTATACTACTTGCCATTTTGTGAGTTCTTTTACTAGTGATAAATGCTTCCATGCTAGTTGTATTTAGTAGGGTGTTGTTGTGTATCTTAACCACTACTACATCATGTCTTGTTTGAGCATTTTAGAATTATGTAGCTTGTTGTTTTAGGGTGTAGAAAATGTCATGTTGCTGTTTTGGAAAAATTGTAGTTATTTCTTATTTAGCTTGTATTTGTTGAACCGTTGCTCCGTCTGGAACGTGGCATATATGAAACTTGCATGTAACATCGTGTAGGTTCATATTAGGTTGTTGCCTTCTTGGTTTGGAATGCTTGTGACTGTCATTGCATACATATTGCATTCATGGCATCATATCTTGCGGTGATCATATATTTTGAACCATAGCTCCGTTTGCAATGATCTCTATGTGTAAATTGATTGGAACGATGCGTAAAATCACGTGAACCACTTTATCTTGCTGTTTAACAAATATTAAAACGTGTTAGTTCAGATCTGAACAGAATTATAAATTAATGTTGTAACATCCCAAATTTTGGAATGTTAATATAATTATTAGATTGATTGTTTGTTTGTTTGAGTGATTTAAAGTTGAGTGAAATTTGAAACTTCTTAAAACTTTTGAATGAGAGGAAATAAAATGACTTTCCCCTTTTCCTTTGAATTCAAATTCATCCATTTATAATCAGTGAGAGAAGATAGCATGACTTCTTCAACTATAAAGAATTTGAATCAAGTTGGCATTTGAATTTCTTTTGGTATTTTGATTCGAATTTATTTTAGCACAAGATTTCACCACAAAAAAATTCTTCCTAACAACATGCTTGCCAAGCAAGAAAAAGAGGAGGTAACATGACACCCCAAAATAAATAAAAAGTCAGAAAAAAAATAGTGCCAAAATTTTAAAGACAAAATTTGTATTTTATTTGGATTTAAAAAAATATGTAGTTTTTATTTTGTGAAAAATAAAATGTCCACTCGTGGGAAATATTTTTCTGATAATTTTGATATATAATACTTCTATATTTGGAATTATATTTATTTTATTTTGTATGTTTTACTTTCCTGTTTTTATAAAAAGGGAACAAATCATTTTATTAGGAAAGCTATCGTGGGCCAGTTAGGAAACCGAAATCAGGCCCAAATTATTTCCTTCTTCTTCCTCCCAGCGCACGTTTCCTTCCGGGAAACCTCCAACATGGCGCCACGAAGCTTCCTCTCCCAGATTCGCGGGATTCCTTCCCTCCCCGCACCTCCCACCACCCCTATAAGAATCCCCTTGACCTCCTCTTTCCGCTCCCCAAGAAAAATCTCTGTTTCCTCGTCCAACACCACGCCGCCCACTCGTTGGACTTCCTGCCAGGAACGAGCTCGCGAGGAGCACCTCGTGCGAGCTGCTACGTCGTGAGGAGTGCCCCGTCTCCCCTGGGAACCCACCCCTCCCTACCGAGATCTCCATCGCCGGTTCCACCCCTCCCCGCTGCCGTCCTACTCCCAGAGCGCCCCCACCCCACCCTTCACGTCGGCTGCTGCACGAGAGCTCGCCGTCTCCTTTCCTCTGTCACGGTAAGACTCCCTCTTTTCTCTTATCTCCCCTCCCACCCTTAGATCTACAATGGATGGTTTAGATTAGATCCAACATACCCCGTCAGGCAATTGCAATAAACCAGCAGTTTTCCGGTTAGTCAGATTATAAACCTGAAAGGTTTCCTTATATTGCGGCCGACCTCTAGATAGCCTAAAACGTGCACACCTCTCAGCCAATAGGAATCTGCCACGTCACTTATACTGTTTATCATTTTTCTGTTTTTAATTCTGAAAACTGATTGGAACCTGATTTTAGAATGCCTACAACTTTTATTCTATAAATCCAAATGAGGTGACTCTTTTTGCCTTGGACCACAAATTTTACGTATTTTCTGTAGATATAACATTTTACCATGGTTAAATATTTAATATTTGAATTTAAACAGATTTGGTTTAAATGTGTTTTTCTAATATCTGGAGTTTAAAAGTAGATTTTCAATTGATTCTTTTTGCTACTGATCACTAGTGATGTTATTTACGAGTAGGTTTAATTTCAGAATTTTTGGAATATCTAAATCATTATTTCATGTAAACCAGATTCTATTTTAGTTCTTTCTAGGATTTTTGATATTTTTTGCTATGTTTTTTTATTTTCTCTTGTAATGGTGACTAGTTATATTTTATTTTGTGATATTACTAGTAACTTTTCAACAACAATAAAATTTTATTTTTATTTATTCTTATTTGCTAGCATGAAATCATTTCTAGTTCGGTAATAACTTGCAAAGTGATGTCGTTGCTAGTTTGATTTCTTTTTTTGAAAATACTTTCAAAATAATATTGTTTTATGAAAAATACTTTCTGTTTTCTTAGTTAATTTATATTTTATTTTCTGTTATTTTACTATTTTAGTGTTTTACTTTGCTGTTAAGTTTAATTAGGACAAAAACTATTTAGTGATTGTTGTAGTAGAAGACTCCATAGTTTTTCTTTGAAGTTTCTTTTGGATTTCTATTTGATCTTACTTATTGATTTTATTGCAACAATTTTATTGTTGTTTGTGATATTGATTGCTAGGATGATTGCTAGTATGATTTCTTAAATTAATACTATGTTTGATTATATGGATTTCATAGGAGAGTGATAAACAGTTCTATCAAGTTATTTCTTGAGAGCGATATCTATCTCCATCAACCTTACCAGGCAAGTCACGTTGATCACGTTTCTACCCATGTTTTATATGCATGGTAGTCCTACCTTCTTCACCCAATTACATGCAAAGTAGGTACTTGGAAATTTGGATCCTGATGTAGTATCATGTGGTAGGCACCCCAACCCCCTTGTTACTTGGCCCGGGAGGGTGAATTTTATTTTGCTATGCTTTTAGTAGACGGGGTTATGGTTGAGTGTTATTCACGAGTGTTGTGAGAATATATTAATCAAGACTGGATATTCCAAGACTTTCGAGACCTCGTGATGCAACATACCTCTCGGTGAAGGACAGTTCAGATGGGCTCCCTGGGATAAACCAGCGGAGGACCCGGGATGCATGGAGAAGCGCCATGAAATCTTGCTGAAAGCTTCACCCAGGCTCGAAGAGATGGATGGATATTTCAAGACCCAAGGCTTGCCTGCACAGCCACAAGTCATTATGGGATCTGGCTTGGTTGGACAACGTGATGACTCTGGACGGGCCGTGCTATGAGATGTAGAAGAATGGTAGGATTGGATGGGCACCGACAGAGGCTCAGAGGAACCCGTTGAAAGACCATGTTTTGATCATCCGGTTCTCAAACACGCGTAAGTGCGAGGAGTTCAACGGAGGTGATCAAATCTTGTGGGGAACATGTGCAAAACTATACAGAGTACTCAAACCTAATCGATTAGCCAAAGGAACTGAAACTATCAGGAATTCTCAACACCATTTATTATTGATGTGGGTAATATTAACTTGGGTATGAGAAATGGTAGGTGGAACCTTCTCATTAACAACCAACAATGTAGTAAATTTTGCTTTAACCCTCTCTCTTCTTGTAGGAAAAATTTGCTTTATGCAAAACTTAAACTACAACCCCACTTGCCATATATGCATATAGTATAGATGATATTTTCACCCCTCTCTTTTGTGACTTGCCGGCATATTCAATATGCTAACCTACACGGCTGCAACGTCTCATGTTGCAGATACTTTCTTCGACGATTAAGAGTATGATTCAGGGTTACGTTCTGCACTCAACCTGCCATTGGTGTTTATTGGGAATCCACTCCCTTGACTGTTTCCGCTGAGATTTTTAGGTATATATCAGTTTTACGTTATTTTACATGTGATTGCACTTTGCTATATACATTGTTGTACTGTGTCTGCCAGCATACTAATCCAGGGATGACACGGATACACAGAGGCTTGACTCGTTCTGAGTTGGGTCGCTACAGATATGGTATCAGAGCACATGTTGACTGTAGGACGTAACCCTAGAAACTGGAAATCCCTTAGGAAAGGGTCTCTCTAAAATTTTATACCTCACGATCCGGGCGTTCTTCTGAAAGATAAACTTCAACTCCTGGAACATCTCAAATGCTCCATGACGCTCAAAGCGATGTTGAAGTCCCGGTTCTAAGCCATACAAGACTGCACATTGAACTATTGAGTAGTCCTCCTTACGCGCTAACCAAGCGTTCTTAACATCCTGATCAGCCGTAGCGGGTGGTTCATCTCCTTGCACAGCATTAAGGACATAATCCTTCTTCCCAGCTTGTAAGCTTAGCTTAAGATTACGATCCCAGTCTACAAAGTTGCTTCCATCATCTTTCAACTTAGCTTTCTCTAGGAATGTATTAAAATTCAGGATGACACTTGCGTGAGCCATGATCTACAACACAAATATATACAAAGTGGACTAAGACTATGTTCAAGATAATTAGAGTTTAACTTAATCAAAGTATATGCTAAACTCCCACTCAAAAAGTACATCTCTCTAGTCATTTGAGTGGTTCATGATCCACTTACACTATCCCAAGTCCGATCATCACGTGAGTTGAGTATAGTTTCAGTGGTAAGCATCCCTATGCTAATCATATCAACTATATGATTCATGATCGACCTTTCGGTCTCATGTGTTCCAAGGCCATGTCTGCACATGCTAGGCTCGTCAAGCTTAACCCGAGTGTTCTGCGTGCGCAACTGTTTTGCACCCGTTGTATGTGAACGTTGAGTCTATCACACCCGATCATCACGTGGTGTCTCGAAACGACGAACTGTAGCAACGGTGCACAGTCGGGGAGAACACAATTTCGTCTTGAAATTTTAGTGAGAGATCACCTCATAATGCTACCGTCGTTCTAAGGAAAATAAGGTGCATAAAAGGATTAACATCACATGCAATTCATAAGTGACATGATATGGCCATCATGACGTGCTTCTTGATCTCCATCACCAAAGCACCGGCACGATCTTCTTGTCACCGGCGCCACACCATGATCATCCATCAACGTGTTGCCATCGGGGTTGTCGTGCTACTTATGCTATTACTACCAAAGCTACATCCTAGCAAAATAGTAAACGCATCTGCAAGCACATATGTTAGTATAAAGACAACCCTATGGCTCCTGCCGGTTGCCGTACCATCGACGTGCAAGTCGATATTTCTATTACAACATGATCATCTCATACATCCAATATATCACATCACATCGTTGGCCATATCACATCACAATCATACCCTGCAAAAACAAGTTAGACGTCCTCTAATTTTGTTGTTGCATGTTTTACGTGGTGACCAAGGGTATCTAGTAGGATCGCATCTTACTTACGCAAACACCACAACGGAGATATATGAGTTGCTATTTAACCTCATCCAAGGACCTCCTCGGTCAAATCCGATTCAACTAAAGTTGGAGAAACCGTCACTTGCCAGTCATCTTTGAGCAAAGGGGGTTACTCGTAACGATGAAACCAGTCTCTCGTAAGCGTACGAGTAATGTCGGTCCAAGCCGCTTCAATCCAACAATACCGCGGAATCAAGAAAAGACTAAGGAGGGCAGCAAAACGCACATCACCGCCCACAAAAACTTTTGTGTTCTACTCGAGAAGACATCTACGCATGAACCTAGCTCATGATGCCACTGTTGGGGAACGTCGCATGGGAAACAAAAAATTTCCTACGCGCACGAAGACCTATCATGGTGCTGTCCATCTACGAGAGGGGATGAGTGATCTACGTACCCTTGTAGATCGTACAGCAGAAGCGTTAGAGAACGCGGTTGATGTAGTGGAACGTCCTCACGTCCCTCGATCCGCCCCGCGAACAATCCCGCGATCAGTCCCACGATCTAGTACCGAACGGACGGCACCTCCGCGTTGAGCACACGTACAGCTCGACGATGATCTCGGCCTTCTTGATCCAGCAAGAGAGACGGAGAGGTAGAAGAGTTCTCCGGCAGCGTGACGGCGCTCCGGAGGTTGGTGATGACCTTGTCTCAGCAGGGCTCCGCCCGAGCTCCGCAGAAACGCGATCTAGAGGAAAAACTATGGAGGTATGTGGTCGGGCAGCCGTGAGAAAGTCGCCTCAAATCTGCCCTAAAAGCTCCATATATATAGGAGGAGGGAGGGGGACCTTGCCTTGGGGTCCAAGGGACCCTCAAGGGGTCGGCCGAGCCAAGGGGGGGAGGACTCCCCCCCCCAAACCGAGTTGGACTTGGTTTGGTGGGAGGAGTCCCCTTCCCTTCCCACTTCCTCCCTCTTCTTTATTTATTTTCCTTTGATTTCTTTTTCTTGGCGCATAGGCCCCCTTGGGGCTGTCCCACCAGCCCACTAAGGGCTTGTGTGTCTCCCCAAAGCCTATGGGCTTCCCCGGGGTGGGTTGCCCCCCCCGGTGAACTCCCGGAACCCATTCGTCATTCCCGGTAACTCCGAAAACCTTCCGGTAATCAAATGAGCTCATCCTATATATCAATCTTCGTTTCCGGACCATTCTGGAAACCCTCGTGACGTCCTTGATCTCATCCGGGACTCCTAACAACATTCGGTAACCAACCATATAACTCAAATACGCATAAAACAACGTCGAACCTTAAGTGTGCAGACCCTGCGGGTTCGAGAACTATGTAGACATGACCCGAGAGACTCCTCGGTCAATATCCAATAGCGGGACCTGGATGCCCATATTGGATCCTACATATTCTACGAAGATCTTATCGTTTGAACCTCAGTGCCAAGGATTCGTATAATCCCGTATGTCATTCCCTTTGTCCTTCGGTATGTTACTTGCCCGAGATTCGATCGTCGGTATCCGCATACCTATTTCAATCTAGTTTACCGGCGAGTCTCTTTACTCGTTCCGTAATACAAGATCCCGCAACTTACACTAAGTTACATTGCTTGCAAGGCTTATGTGTGATGTTGTATTACCGAGTGGGCCCCGAGATACCTCTCCGTCACACGGAGTGACAAATCCCAGTCTTGATCCATACTAACTCAACTAACACCTTCGGAGATACCTGAAGAGCATCTTTATAGTCACCCAGTTACGTTGTGACATTTGATACACACAAAGCATTCCTCCGGTGTCAGTGAGTTATATGATCTCATGGTCATAGGAATAAATACTTGACACGCAGAAAACAGTAGCAACAAAATGACACGATCAACATGCTACGTCTATTAGTTTGGGTCTAGTCCATCACGTGATTCTCCCAATGACATGATCCAGTTATCAAGCAACAACACCTTGTTCATAATCAGAAGACACTGACTATCATCGATCAACTGGCTAGCCAACTAGAGGCATGCTAGGGATGGTGTTTTTTCTATGTATCCACACATGTAAATGAGTCTTCATTCAATACAATTATAGCATGGATAATAAACTATTATCTTGATACAGGAATTATAATAATAACTATACATTTATTATTGCCTCTAGGGCATAATTCCAACAGTCTCCCACTTGCACTAGAGTCAATAATCTAGCCCTCACATCACCATGTGAATTACATTGTAATAAATCTAACACCCATACAGTTCTGGTGTCGATCATGTTTTGGCCGTGGAAGAGGTTTAGTCAGCGGGTCTGCTACATTCAGATCCATGTGCACCTTGCTTATATTTACGTCCTCTTCCTCGACGTAGTCGCGGATGAGGTTGAAGCGTCGTTTGATGTGTCTGGTCTTCTTGTGAAACCGTGGTTCCTTTGCTAAGGCAATGACACCAGTGTTGTCACAGAACAAGGTTATTGGATCCAGTGCACTTGGCACCACTCCAAGATCCGTCATGAACTGCTTTATCCAGACACCCTCCTTAGCCGCCTCCGAGGTAGCCATGTACTCTGCTTCACATGTAGAATCTGCTACGATGCTTTGCTTGGAACTGCACCAGCTTACTGCACCCCCATTAAGAATAAATACGTATCCGGTTTGCGACTTACAGTCGTCCGGATCTGTGTCAAAGCTTGCATCGACGTAACCTTTTACGGCGAGCTCTTCGTCACCTCCATACACGAGAAACATCTCCTTAGTCCTTTTCAGGTACTTCAGGATATTCTTGACCGCTGTCCAGTGATCCACTCCTGGATTACTCTGGAACCTACCTGCCATACTTATGGCCAGGCTAACATCCGGTCTAGTGCACAGCATTGCATACATGATAGAACCTATGGCTGAAGCATAGGGGACGGAGCGCATATGCTCTCTATCTTCATCAGTTGCTGGGCAATGAGTCTTACTCAATCTCGTACCTTGTAACACTGGCAAGAACCCTTTCTTGGACTGTTCCATTTTGAACCTCTTCAAAACTTTATCAAGGTATGTGCTTTGTGAAAGTCCTATCAGGCGTTTTGATCTATCCCTATAGATCTTAATGCCTAGAATGTAAGCAGCTTCTCCTAGGTCCTTCATAGAGAAACTTTTATTCAAGTAACCTTTTATGCTCTCCAAAAGCTCTACGTTGTTTCCAATCAGTAATATGTCATCCACATATAATATTAGAAACGCCACAGAGCTCCCACTCACTTTCTTGTAAATACAAGATTCTCCAACCACTTGTATAAACCCAAATGCTTTGATCACCTCATCAAAGCGTTTGTTCCAACTCCGAGATGCTTGCACCAGTCCATAAATGGATCGCTGGAGCTTGCACACCTTGTCAGCATTTTTAGGATCGACAAAACCTTCGGGTTGCATCATATACAACTCTTCCTTAAGAAAACTGTTAAGGAACGCCGTTTTGACATCCATCTGCCAGATTTCATAATCGAAAAATGCAGCTATTGCCAACATGATTCTGACGGACTTAAGCATCGCTATGGGTGAGAAGGTCTCATCGTAGTCAACTCTTGGAACTTCTGAAAAACCCTTTGCCACAAGTCGAGCTTTATAAACGGTCACATTACCGTCAGCGTCCGTCTTCTTCTTAAAGATCCATTTGTTCTGAATAGCCTTGCGGCCCTCAGGCAATATCTCCAAAGTCCACACTTTGTTCTCATACATGGATCCTATCTCGGATTTCATGGCTTCTAGCCATTTTTTGGAATCTGGGCCCACCATTGCTTCTTCATAATTTGCAGGTTCATTGTTGTCTAACAACATGATTGATAAGACGGGATTACCGTACCACTCTGGAGCAGCGCGTGATCTCGTCGACCTGCGTGGTTCAACAGAAACTTGAACTGGAGTTTCATGATCATCATCATTAACTTCCTCCTCAACCGGCATCGCAATGACAGAGGTTTCCCCTTGCCCTGCGCCACCATCCAGAGGGATGAGAGGTTCGACAACCTCATCAAGTTCTATCTTCCTCCCACTCAATTCTCTCGAGAGAAACTCCTTCTCGAGAAAAGTTCCGTTCTTAGCAACAAACACTTTGCCCTCGGATTTGAGACAGAAGGTGTACCCAACTGTCTCTTTTGGGTAACCTATGAAGACGCACTTTTCCGCTTTGGGTTCCAGCTTTTCAGGCTGAAGCTTTTTGACATAAGCATCACATCCCCAAACTTTAAGAAACGACAACTTTGGCCCTTTGCCATACCACAGTTCGTATGGTGTCGTCTCAACGGATTTCGATGGTGCCCTATTTAAAGTGAATGCAGCTGTTTCTAATGCATAACCCCAAAATGATAACGACAAATCAGTAAGAGACATCATAGATCGCACCATCTCTAACAAAGTACGATTTCGTTGTTCGGACACACCATTACGTTGTGGTGTTCCAGGCGGTGTTAACTGCGAAACAATTCCACATTGTCTTAAGTGAGTACCAAACTCGAAACTCAGATATTCACCCCCACGATCAGACCGTAGGAACTTGATCTTCTTGTTACGATGATTTTCCACTTCACTCTGAAATTGTTTGAACTTTTCAAATGTCTCAGACTTGTGCTTCATCAAGTAGACATAACCATATCTACTTAAATCGTCAGTGAAGGTGAGGAAATAACGATATCCGCCGCGTGTCTCCACGCTCATTGGAACACACACATCGGTATGTATGATTTCCAATAAGTCACTTGCACGCTCCATTGTTCCGCAGAACGGAGTCTTAGTCATCTTGCCCATAAGGCATGGTTCGCACGTGTCAAGTGAATCAAAGTCAAGTGACTCCAAAAGTCCATAAGCATGGAGTTTCTTCATGCGCTTTACACCAATATGACCCAAGCGGCAGTGCTACAAAAATATGGCGCTATCATTGTTCACTCTAACTCTTTTGGTCTCAATGTTATGTATATGTGTATCGCTATCAAGATTCAATATGAACAATCCTCTCACATTCGGTGCATGACCATAAAAGATGTTACTCATAGAAATAGAACAACCATTATTCTCAGACTTAAAAGAGTAACCGTCTCGCAATAAACAAGATCCAGATATAATGTTCATGCTCAACGCAGGCACTAAATAACAATGATTTAAGTTCATCACTAATCCCGATGGTAGCTGAAGTGACACTGTGCCGACGGCGATTGCATCAACCTTGGAACCGTTTCCTACGCGCATCGTCACTTCGTCTTTCGCCAGCCTTCGTCTATTCCGCAGTTCCTTCTACGAGTTGCAAATGTGAGCAACAGAACCGGTATCGAATACCCAAGCACTACTACGAGAGCCGGTTAAGTACACATCAATAACATGTATATCAAATATACATGATTTTTCTTTGCCCGCCTTCTTATCTGCCAGATACTTGGGGCAATTGCGCTTCCAGTGACCCATAGCCTTGCAATAGAAGCACTCTGTTTCAGGCTTAGGTCCAGCCTTGGGTTTCTTCGACGGATTGGCAACAGGCTTGCCGCTCTTCTTCGAATTGCCCTTCTTGCCTTTGCCGTTTCTCTTAAAACTAGTGGTTTTGCTCACCATCAACACTTGATGCTCTTTACGGAGTTCAGACTCTGTGACTTCCAGCATCGCAAACAACTCGCCGGGAGACTTGTTCATCCCTTGCATGTTGTAGTTCAACACAAAGCCTTTATAGCTTGGCGGCAGTGATTGAAGGATTCTGTCAGTGATAGCTTCTTGCGGGAGTTCAATCCCCAGTTCAGCTAGACGGTTTGAGTACCCACACATTTTGAGCACATGTTGAGTGATAGACGAGTTTTCCTCCATCTTGCAAGCATAGAATTTATCGGAGGTCTCATACCTCACGATCCGGGCGTTCTTCTGAAAGATAAACTTCAACTCCTGGAACATCTCAAATGCTCCATGACGCTCAAAGCGACGTTGAAGTCCCGGTTCTAAGCCATACAAGACTGCACATTGAACTATTGAGTAGTCCTCCTTACGCGCTAACCAAGCGTTCTTAACATCCTGATCAGTCGTAGCGGGTGGTTCATCTCCTTGCGCTGCATTAAGGACATAATCCTTCTTCCCAGCTTGTAAGATTAGCTTAAGATTACGAGCCCAGTCTACAAAGTTGCTTCCATCATCTTTCAACTTAGCTTTCTCTAGGAATGTATTAAAATTCAGGATGACACTTGCGTGAGCCATGATCTACAACACAAATATATACAAAGTGGACTTAGACTATGTTCAAGATAATTAGAGTTTAACTTAATCAAAGTATATGCTAAAGTCCCACTCAAAAAGTACATCTCTTTAGTCATTTGAGTGGTTCATGATCCACTTACACTATCCCAAGTCCGATCATCACGTGAGTTGAGTATAGTTTCAGTGGTAAGCATCCCTATGCTAATCATATCAACTATATGATTCATGATCGACCTTTCGGTCTCATGTGTTCCGAGGCCATGTCTGCACATGCTAGGCTCGTCAAGCTTAACCCGAGTGTTCTGCGTGCGCAACTGTTTTGCACCCGTTGTATGTGAACGTTGAGTCTATCACACCCGATCATCACGTGGTGTCTCGAAACGACGAACTGTAGCAACGGTGCACAGTCGGGGAGAACACAATTTCGTCTTGAAATTTTAGTGAGAGATCACCTCATAATGCTACCGTCGTTCTAAGGAAAATAAGGTGCATAAAAGGATTAACATCACATGCAATTCATAAGTGACATGATATGGCCATCATGACGTGCTTCTTGATCTCCATCACCAAAGCACCGGCACGATCTTCTTGTCACCGGCGCCACACCATGATCATCCATCAACGTGTTGCCATCGGGGTTGTCGTGCTACTTATGCTATTACTACCAAAGCTACATCCTAGCAAAATAGTAAACGCATCTGCAAGCACATATGTTAGTATAAAGACAACCCTATGGCTCCTGCCGGTTGCCGTACCATCGACGTGCAAGTCGATATTTCTATTACAACATGATCATCTCATACATCCAATATATCACATCACATCGTTGGCCATATCACATCACAATCATACCCTGCAAAAACAAGTTAGACGTCCTCTAATTTTGTTGTTGCATGTTTTACGTGGTGACCAAGGGTATCTAGTAGGATCGCATCTTACTTACGCAAACACCACAACGGAGATATATGAGTTGCTATTTAACCTCATCCAAGGACCTCCTCGGTCAAATCCGATTCAACTAAAGTTGGAGAAACCGTCACTTGCCAGTCATCTTTGAGCAAAGGGGGTTACTCGTAACGATGAAACCAGTCTCTCGTAAGCGTACGAGTAATGTCGGTCCAAGCCGCTTCAATCCAACAATACCGCGGAATCAAGAAAAGACTAAGGAGGGCAGCAAAACGCACATCACCGCCCACAAAAACTTTTGTGTTCTACTCGAGAAGACATCTACGCATGAACCTAGCTCATGATGCCACTGTTGGGGAACGTCGCATGGGAAACAAAAAATTTCCTACGCGCACGAAGACCTATCATGGTGATGTCCATCTACGAGAGGGGATGAGTGATCTACGTACCCTTGTAGATCGTACAGCAGAAGCGTTAGAGAACGCGGTTGATGTAGTGGAACGTCCTCACGTCCCTCGATCCGCCCCGCGAACAATCCCGCGATCAGTCCCATGATCTAGTACCGAACGGACGGCACCTCCGCGTTCAGCACACGTACAGCTCGATGATGATCTCGGCCTTCTTGATCCAGCAAGAGAGACGGAGAGGTAGAAGAGTTCTCCGGCAGCGTAACGGCGCTCCGGAGGTTGGTGTTGACCTTGTCTCAGCAGGGCTCCG
This sequence comes from Hordeum vulgare subsp. vulgare, assembly GCF_904849725.1. Lineage (NCBI taxonomy): Eukaryota > Viridiplantae > Streptophyta > Magnoliopsida > Poales > Poaceae > Hordeum > Hordeum vulgare. The sequence continues at coordinate 417,992,854 of NC_058520.1, read as the reverse complement.
CCCGAGCTCCGCAGAAACGCGATCTAGAGGAAAAACTATGGAGGTATGTGGTCGGGCAGCCGTGAGAAAGTCGTCTCAAATATGCCCTAAAAGCTCCATATATATAGGAGGAGGGAGGGGGACCTTGCCTTGGGGTCCAAGGGACCCTCAAGGGGTCGGCCGAGCCAAGGGGGGGAGGACTCCCCCCCAAACCGAGTTGGACTTGGTTTGGTGGGAGGAGTCCCCTTCCCTTCCCACTTCCTCCCTCTCTTTTTTTTTCTTTTCCTTTGATTTCTTTTTCTTGCCGCATAGGCCCCCTTGGGGCTGTCCCACCAGCCCACTAAGGGCTGGTGTGTCTCCCCGAAGCCTATGGGCTTCCCCGGGGTGGGTTGCCCCCCCGGTGAACTCCCGGAACCCATTCGTCATTCCCGGTACATTCCCGGTAACTCCGAAAACCTTCCGGTAATCAAATGAGGTCATCCTATATATCAATCTTCGTTTCCGGACCATTCCGGAAACCCTCGTGACGTCCGTGATCTCATCCGGGACTTCGAACAACATTCGGTAACCAACCATATAACTCAAATACGCATAAAACAACGTCGAACCTTAAGTGTGCAGACCCTGCGGGTTCGAGAACTATGTAGACATGACCCGAGAGACTCCTCGGTCAATATCCAATAGCGGGACCTGGATGCCCATATTGGATCCTACATATTCTACGAAGATCTTATCGTTTGAACCTCAGTGCCAAGGATTCGTATAATCCCGTATGTCATTCCCTTTGTCCTTCGGTATGTTACTTGCCCGAGATTCGATCGTCGGTATCCGCATACCTATTTCAATCTCGTTTACCGGCAAGTCTCTTTACTCGTTCCGTAATACAAGATCCCGCAACTTACACTAAGTTACATTGCTTGCAAGGCTTATGTGTGATGTTGTATTACCGAGTGGGCCCCGAGATACCTCTCCGTCACACGGAGTGACAAATCCCAGTCTTGATCCATACTAGCTCAACTAACACCTTCGGAGATACCTGTAGAGCATCTTTATAGTCACCCAGTTACGTTGCGACGTTTGATACACACAAAGCATTCCTCCGGTGTCAGTGAGTTATATGATCTCATGGTCATAGGAATAAATACTTGACACGCAGAAAACAGTAGCAACAAAATGACACGATCAACATGCTACGTCTATTAGTTTGGGTCTAGTCCATCACGTGATTCTCCCAATGACGTGATCTAGTTATCAAGCAACAACACCTTGTTCATAATCAGAAGACACTGACTATCATCGATCAACTGGCTAGCCAACTAGAGGCATGCTAGGGACGGTGTTTTGTCTATGTATCCACACATGTAAATGAGTCTTCATTCAATACAATTATAGCATGGATAATAAACTATTATCTTGATACAGGAATTATAATAATAACTATACATTTATTATTGCCTCTAGGGCATAATTCCAACATGTTTTCCGACATCCACAAATAAAACCTATTCTCAAAAATATTGTTTGTATTCTGTGTATCTCCCTCTTTCTCTATCTCTCTTACCCATCTCATCCCAAAAATACCTTGGATCCAATAGATGGCGTATGAAGCTGGACTTGTAATCTCTGAACCAATGACCTAGCTGGAGGCTGAAATATGGATCCAGAACATGGAGAACCACCTTGAGAGCAATTTCATTTCAAGGAAATATGAAGTGGCACACGCTCTTCAGTACTTTACCCAAAGTGCTGCTATCCGGTGGAAAATGCATCATGCCATACAAGGATTTAGTGGAGTAGAAACTTGGGACGAATTTAAGAAGACTCTGTTAAGATCCCATCTTACTCAAAAGTGCTATGAAAGCCCGATGAAGAAGCCTTGTGCATGCAAGATCTATGGAGAAATTGGACACACCCAGGAAGAACACCAGGATGGATGCACCCATTGTGAATAAAATCACCCAGCATTGGAATGCCCAACTAGTCGGGTGACTTGCTTCTTGTGTGAAAGAACCACCTACTACCCAGCTCAGTGTCACATTTACCCCAAGGTGCAACAAGTTTTCAAGCAGCAGAAAGAAGTAATGAAGGAAACCCTCAAGAAGAAGATTCTAGAAGAACCTGTGATGAAGGAAAATATAGAAGACCGTGATGACCAAAGCCTAACCATATTTTTCTCCAATGCCTATTACTCATGTGGAGAAGAAGGACATTTCTCAATGGATTGCACAAAGGAAATCCATAAATATCTAGGAAACTTCCCAACAGAAAAAGTAGAGTTTGATCCTCACGAAATGGACGAACTGACCAGAACACTTGGAAAAGCCAAATCTCTACAGATAAAGACTTGAGTCATATCTCATGTTTTAAATGCAAGACGTTAGATCACTATGACAATATGTGCCTAGCAAGGAAGTAGGAAACCCGAGGAGCAAAAAAAACACCCATAAGCCTCGAGATAGGTCGGAAGTCATTTGTTTTTGTTGCAAGGAAGCATGACATTATGGTACTAATTGTCCATAGGGGAAGAATGCTAAAATGGACTAGTTAAGTTTTGACAAGGGCAATAAGTGTAATATGAAGCCCTCTTATTATCATGAGTTTATGGAGTTAAATTTTGTAACGGAAGTGTTCGAGATTGTAATAACTTCATGAATCAATAAAATTTATTGTGTCATGATTGCCTATGTTGAAACTGTATGCGTTGTTCCTCTACGAACAAAGATCTCTGAACGTTTATGAGGATATGAGAAAATATGGTCTATGCAGGCATGAGTATATTTTATTTTTAAGTGTGGTAGGAATCGGTAAACCCACAAGATCCAATGAGTAGGAACGTACCATGCATACCAAGGAGACACATACATTCCTCTGAGTACCCATTTTTTGACACCTGCAGAGGACAACTCTCTACGAGTTCTTCCTTAAGGGCCCAGAAACGATCATGACCCTGACTAGTGATCATGATTACCCAAAAATCCTGAAGGACATGATAAAGCACATACATCTTGAAGGAGATGCAGTCTACAAAGGTTACCCATTCATGGAAAGTGGAGTAGAACTTTGGTATGTGGAAGTACACCTCCACCATGTGAAGGGAGTCTGTCCAAAGACTATAGGGCAATACTTTTTCATTTCACGTGTACCACGAGCAACCTTCTTTGATGCTGTTCGTGATGCTACCATGGAAGCCATACGTCAGATTGGAGAAATACTTGAAGCAAGACTCCGTCATACCCAGGAATACCTAAGTGAAGTGCATGCGGAGATGATGGAGATTAAGCTCATGGCCACCATGATAAAGCAAAAGATGGACGATTTCAAGGAGCGCCTCGGAAAGTTCCAGCAGGACTAAAGTATCTCCAAGGGAGACAAATGAGTAAAGTTGGCAGAAATGCTTGACCATACCGAACAATGTGGATGGCAACATTTGTAATAAAGTACTTTTTGAATTGAATTTTTGACAAGAAATTAAGGATGTAATAAAGGATTGAATATGAAATGAATATGATTTATGGATGAACCAATACCTTTTGATGGTAAACACACCAATGAAAAGAAGGGTATCCCACAGAGTGGAGTGTGTACCAAAAATAAGTTTGAGGATTATTATTATATGATAGTTACCCCAAGAGTATGATGGAATGAAACACTGTGGGATTTAAAGGTGGAGTAATTCCAAGTAAGAGTTCAAGTGGGTCTGCAACCCACAGACCCCGAGACTAATAAGGATCAAGCACTATCTTTATGAAGAAAGAAACTTGGAAGAAGCTATGATGGATCGGCAAACGTTTTCTTAGGAGCATGCGTAAAACCTAAGAGTGGTAAAGAATACGATAGATGTTTTTTTCATCTTGCAGAACCAATGGATTTGTATGAACTTCGTGCGTGTACAAGAGAAATTCTGCAATGCTTGTGAGGACGCTCAAGTGTTAGAATACGAGATTCACTAAACCTTATACAAGGTAATGATTTCAGCATGACATGGTTTGGCCACCATGACGACTTACTGTTATCATTCTCTTTCTATTCATAATGGTCTCGAGAGACTTACCAATAGTGAGGACGACTTTCTTTGAAGATTTTGTTTAAGCCTTAGAATGGTATGATGAAAGCCCATGTACATGGCAATTGTTGTCACGCGTCGGAAATTTTACGGTGTGGATGAAGCCAAGACCTTTCTCTGTGTAGGATAACCACATATGGTAGACAACCATGAGAATCATCGATAGGTTATTTAGAATGGTCACGAGACTTGTCAGTTAAGAAGACCTAGTGTAGGAAGAAGCTTATATCAACGAAAGCGCACTCGATTTTGATGGAAAACATTATGAGTATACTAGAACATCATCACCAAAGGAGTTACCATGAAGAATGTGAGGAGCGAGATGCCAAGACCCCGGAGAATTGTTAGAATTTTGAGGGACCATTAGCTCTCATTTTAAGTGTGGTAGCATCCTACTTTGCACGAGATTGGATTTGTTAAAAGACCCCCAAACCCTAACCTTTACTTTCTAACCTCTTCGAATCTCGAGGACGAGTTTCATTTTAAGTGTCGTAGGTTTGTAACATCCCATATTTTGGAATGCTAATATAATTATTAGATTGATTGTTTGTTTGTTTGAGTGATTTAAACTTGAGTGAAGTTTGAAACTTCTTAAAACTTTTGAATGAGAGGGAATATAATGACTTTCCCCTTTTCCTGTGAATTCAAATTCATCCATTTAAAATCAGTGAGAGAAGATAGCATGACTTCTTCAACTATAAAGAATTTGAATCAAGGTGGCATTTGAATTTCTTTTGGTATTTTGATTTGAATTTATTTTGGCATAACATTTCACCACAAAAAAATTCTTCCTCACAATATGCTTGCCAAGCAAGAAAGAGAGGAGGTAACATGACACCCCAAAATAAATAAAAAGTTAGAAGAAAAATAGTGCCAAAATTTGTATTTTATTTGGATTTTTAAAAAAATTAACTTTTATGAAGTTTTTATTTTGTGAAAAATAAAATGCCCACCTGGTGGGAAATATTTTTTTGATAATTTTGATATATAATACTTCTATATTCGGAATTATATTTATTTTATTTTGTACGTTTTACTTTCCTGTTTTTATAAAAAGGAAACAAATCGTTTTATTAGGAAAGCTATCATGGGCCAGTTAGGAAACCGAAATCAGGCCCAAATTCTTTCCTTCTTCTTCCTCCCAGCGCATGTTTCCTTCTAGGAAACCTCCACCATGGTGTCAGGAAGCTTCCTCTCCCAGATTTGCGGGATTGCTTCCCTCCCCGCACCTCCCACCACCCTATAAGAATCCCCTCGACCTCCTCTTTCCATTTCCCTAGAAAAATCTCTATTTCCTCGCACGACACCACACCGCCCCATTCGCCGGAGTTCCTGCCAGGAACGAGCTCGCCATGAGCACCTAGTGCGAGCTGCTACGTCGTCAGGAGCGCCCCGTCGCCCCTCGGAACCAACCCCTCCCTGCCAAGATCTCCTCCGCCGGTTCCACCCCTCCCCGCAGCCGTCCTACTCCCCAGAGCACCCCCACCCCGCCCTTCACGTCAGCTGCTGGAGGAGAGCTCGCCGTCTCCTTTCCTCTGTCACGGTAAGACTCCCCTCTTTTCTATTATCTCCCCTCCCACCCTTAGATCTATAATGTATGGTTTAGATTAGATCCAACATACCCCTTCGGGTAATTGCAATAAACCAGGTTTTCTTATATTGCGGCCGACCTATAGATAGCCTAAAACGTGCACACCACTCAGCCAATAGGAATCTGCCACGTCACCTATACTGTTTATTATTTTTCTGTTTTTAATTCTGAAAACTGATTGGAACCTGATTTTAGAATGCCTACAACTATCATTCTATAAATCCAAATGAGGAGATTCTTTTTGGATTGGATCACAAATTTTATGTAGATTCTGTAGATATAAAATTTGACCATATTTAAAAATTAAAAGTTTGTAATTAAACAGATTTGGTTTAAATCTTGTTTTGTTAATATCTGGAGTTTAAAAATAGATTATCAATAGATTCTTTTTGCTACTGATCACTACTTATGCTATTTACCGGTAGGTTCAATTTCAGAATTTTTGGAATAATTTAACTCATTATTTCATGTAAAACTGATTCTCCTTTAATTCTTTCTATGATTATTGCTATTTCTTTGCTATGTTTTTTTCTTTTGTAATGGTCACTAGTTATATTTTGTTTTATGAAATTACCAGTAAATTTTCAACAACAATAAAATTTTATTTTTATTTATTCTTATTTGCTAGCATGAAATCATTTCTAGTTCGGTAATAACTTGCAAAGTGATGTCTTTGCTAGTTTGATTTCTTTTTTTGAAAATACTTTCAAAATAATATTGTTTTATGAAAAATACTTTATGTTTTATTATTTAATTTATATTTTATTTTATGTTATTTTACTATTTTAGTGTTTTATTTTGCTGTTCAGTTTAATTACGACAAAAACTATTTAGCGATTGTTGTAGTAGAAGACTCCATAGTTTTTCTTTGAAGTTTCTTTTGGATTTCTATTTGATCTTTCTTATTTATTTTATTGCATCAATTTTATTGCTGTTTGTTATATTGATTTCTAGGATGGTTGCTAGTATGATTGCTTATATGAATATATGTTTGATTATATAGATTTCATCGGAGAGTGACGAATAGTTCTATCAAGTTATTTCTTGAGAGCGATATCTATATCCATCAACCTTAGCAGGCAAGTCACGTTGATGATGTTTCTACCCATGTTTTATATGCATGGTAGTCCTACTTTTTCAACCAATTGCATGCAAAGTAGGTACTTGGAAATTTGGATCTTGATGTAGTATCATGTGGTAGGCACCCAACCCCCTTGTTACTTGGCCCGGGACGATGAATGTTATTTTTCTATGCTTTTAGTAGACGGGGTTATGGTTGAGTGTTATTCACGAGTGTTGTGAGAATATAATAATCAAGACCGGGAATTCCAAGACTTTCGAGACCTCGTGATGCAACATACCTCTGGGTGAAGGACGGTTCAGATGGGCTCCCTGGGATAAACCAGTGGAGGACCCAGGATGCATGGAGAAGCACCATGACATCTTGCAGAAAGCTTCACCCAGGATCAAAGAGATGGATGGATATTTCAAGACCCAAAGCTTACCTACAAAGCCACAAGTCATTATGGGCTCTGGCTTGGTTGGACAACGTGGTGACTCTGGACGGGAGTTGCTAGAGATGTAGAAGAACGGTAGGATTGGATGGGCATCGACAGAGGCTCAGAGGAACCCGTCGAAAGACCATGTTTTGATCATCCAGTTCTCAAACACCTTAAGTGCGAGGACTTCAATGAAGGCGATGAAATCTTGTGGGGAATGTGTGCAAAACTCTACAGAGTACTCAAACCTAATCGATTAGCCGGGTCCATGGTCATGGACAACTTGAGCCAAAGGAACTGAAACTATCAGGAAGTCTCAACACCATTTATTATTGATGTGGGTAATATTAATTTGGGTATGAGAAATGGTTGGTGGAACCTTCTCATTAACAACCAACAATGTAGTAAATTTTGATTTAACCTTCTCTCTTGTTGTAGGAAAAATTTGCTTTACGCAAAACTTAAACTACAACCCCACCTGCCATATATGCATATAGTATAGATGATATTTTCACCCCTCTCTTTTTTGACTTGCCGGCATATTAAATATGCTGACCTACATGGCTGCAACGTCTCATGTTGGAGATACTTTCTTCGACGAGTAAGAGTATGATTCAGGGTTACGGTCTGCACTCAACCTGCCATTGGTGTTTATTGGGAATCCACTCCCTTGACTGTTTGCGCTGAGATTTTTAGGTATATATCAGTTTTACGTTATTTTACATGTGATTGCACTTTAATATATACATTGATGTACTGTGTGTGCCAGCATACTGATCCAGGGATGGCAGAGATACACAGAGGCTTGACTCGTTTTGAGTCGGGACGCTACAAACGTATGGGGTCAGTTCGGAGATGCTATAAGTTGTTTCCGACCTCATTTAAGATGCCTAGATAGGTAGCTTAATTATGCTTCACCTCTTGCCATGTTTAACCAACGTTTATTATTACCATGTACCTAATCAAGATAGAACTAAAGAATTCGTATGTGGAGTTTCGCCAATATGCAACTCGTTGCATATTGAGCTTCACTTAATGTGTATTGTTTGATTGTTGTGAATTGCCATTCCATACCCTGCATAACTGTAGCCAATCATGCGTCATAAGTGTTGCGCATCATGTAGTGCATGTGCCGTGGTGAATATCGTGTGTTGATTCTTGTTTTCGGTTTTCTTCGTCTCGTTAGAGATCCGCAAGTGTGTCAGAATGTGAGGATCGTTCGACTACGTCAGTTCGTCTGCTACACAGAGTCGTTCTTCTTCCAAGCAGGATGTCAGGCAAGATGATCATTTCCCTAGATACCATTACTATCATTGCCATGCTAGTTGTCTCGTTTCTTTCGTTATGTCTCGTTGCCTACCACCTATTAAATATCAGCATCCCAACATTGCCATGAAAACCTTCAACCTGTCTACAACCTAGCAAACCACTGTTTGTCTACGTTACCGCTTGCTTAACCATTGGATAGCATTGCTAGTTGCAGGTGGAGTTGCTTCCATGTGCAAACATGGGTTCCTTGTTATATCACCATACTAAATGCTATTTAATTTAATGCTCCTATATAATTGGTAAAAGGTAGAAGGCTTGGTTTTCTAGCATGGTGTTTTGTTCCACCTTTGTCGCCATAGTTTCGGCTACCGGTGTTATGTCCCATAAATGAGCGCTCCTAACATGCTTGGGGTTGTTATGGGGACCCCCTAGATTGTTGTTTTGGGATAAAGCTCGTCTGGCAAGGCCAACATTGGTACTATATTTGTCCAACATAATAATTCTGTTAATACTCAAAAACATATGTCGTCATGAACCCAAGGAGTAATTCAACATAACATAGGGGGGCCAGTGCTGATGGTGTTGGTCCCAAATGGGCTGCATGCGGGGCCACCACGAGGGAACTCGAGCTAATCCCATCCGGTCTTGTCCTGAGAACAAGATACGCGGCTCCTATCGGGCTCGTCGACACGTCGGGCGGCGTTGCTGGACTTGTTTTACCTTTCTCGAGCGTCTTGTGCGAGGGATTCCGAGGATGCTTTGGGTTATCTCGAGGTTGAGGTTTTCCAATAGGAACCCGAGGAGATCACGGGTCTCCCTGATCGAGGTTATTCCATCGCAGCATGCGGTAGTTTGTGATGGACTAGTTGGAGCACCCCTACAAGGTTAACCTGTCGGAAAGTCGTGCCCGCGGTTATGTGGCAATGTGGAAACTATGTTTAACATCCGTTTCTAGAAAACTTGAAGTAAGCTTAATTAAAATTTGCCAGGTGAGTGTGTAACCATGACTGTCTATTTGGTGAGCTCCTTCTCCGATCGAGGACACGGTGGGGTTATGTCTCACATAAGTAGGTGTTCAGAATCATTAATTTGATCATCAGTAGCTCACGTCCGCTATGCGTAGTTCATCCCCCCTCTTTTATTCTTGTACTCTAAGTTAGCCACCTCCAATAAATAATTAGTCTCTTGCTACAACCTCAACCCTTAACCATACCTCACACATCAAGCTTTGCTAGTCTTGATACCTTTGGAAATTAGATTGCTGAGTCCCTATGGCTCACAGATTTCTGCAACAACAGTTCTAGGTACAGGTAAAGGGTTACTTGACACGAGCGTGTTGATTGTTCATTTGGAGTTTCTTCTTCTTCATCATCAATCTAGGATGGGTTCCAGACCGACAGCCTGGGATAGGAAGGATGGAGGTCGTTATTTTATCGTTTGATTTCGTCCATAGTCGGATCCTGCTCTTCTTCATGATGAATGTATGTATTGAACTGATGTGACTCTGATGAACTTGTGGCGAGTGTAAGCCAACCCTTTATACTCATGTTTTCAGTAAATGTACTTGTAACAATATCCATTCTTGCGAGATGATGAGATGCGTTTGGATCCCTGTCGAGGCCCTCGTGCCAAAATAAGGATAGGACCGCATCTTGGGCGTGACAAAATGCTTAACGAAGTTGCTCATTGAAAAGGTTTTGGAGATTGGTAAAATTGATGCAACCTTGTTCACTAATAGAATTCACGGAGAATTATTTGTGTGCCAAATTTATGTGGATGATATTATGTTTGAATTTACTAACTCACATTTTAGTGAGAAATCTAGAAGGTTGATGTGAGAGAAGTATGAGATGTCTATGATGTGTGAGCTCAATTGTTTTCCTTGCTTTGCAAATCAAGCAGATGAGAGAAGGTACGTTCATATCCCAAACCAAATACACCAAGGACTTGTTCAAAAAGTTCAACATGGAAGAGTTCAAAGGTATGAAAAATCCCATGCCTAAAAGTGGACATGTCGACCTCACAAAGGAGGACAAACAAGTTGATCAAAAGGTTTATCGATCAATGATTGGTTCGTTGCTATATTTATGTGCCTCCCATCTCAATATCATGTTATGTGTGTGCATGTGTGCCCGATATCAAGCAACACCCAAAGAGTGGCATCTTAAGGCTGTGAAAAGAATTGTGAATACTTGATACACACACCAAATTTTGGCATCTGATATCCCAAGGGATCTTATTTCAATCTGATGGGATGTTCTGATTCGTACTATGCCGGGGTTGATAGAAAATCCACCTCAGGTACTTGCCAATTTCTTGGGAGATCTCTTGTGTCTTAGTCATCCAAGAAACAAAACTCGGTATCTCTATCCACCGCCGAAGTGGAATACATTGCCTCTAGATCATGTTGTGTACAATTACTATGGATGACTCGAACTCTTAAGGACTATGGAATACATGTGATTCATGTTCCATTGTTGTGTGATAATGAGAGTTCTATAAAATTGCTCATAAGCCCGTGCAACATTATTGAACCAAACATATTGAAGTCTGACATCATTTCATTCGAGATCATTTTGCCAAAGGAGAAATTAATCTCAAGCATGTTTAGACCAATAAATGATTGGCCGATATCTTTACAAAGCCACTTGATGAGAAAGTGTTTTGTCGCTTGAGGAGTGAATTGAAAATCATTGATGCTCTAGACTTGGGCTAGACTCACTCGCATGCATGCAAGGGCATGAGCTTACTTGAATATTGCTTGATGCTATTGATATGACACTACCTTGTACCTTGGAAATCTATGCTCCCTTGTACTGCATCTAACCTTTTGTAGGTACTTGGATGAAACTCATTCCACAAGACTGCCAACAACTCATACTAACAGCATTCTTCTCATGGCCAAGTATCAACAACCCTCTTAGATGATGAAGGAAGATGGCAACATAAACATATCCTTGACATATAACCCTTGAAATCCTCACTCACGTCATTTGGATATATCATGTTCTTCCTTGCATGACTAACCCATGTAGGTTAAGAGTAATCGAAACAATCAAGGATAGCTCCCAACTCAAGATGATCTTCATCAACATTGAGCATCCACAACAAGTACACCAACATGCCACATCATCAACATCATTCAAAGGTATGTACTCATATCCTTGAGACAACTTTACTCCAAGTCATGAGATAAAGGACCTCAAGTGATATGAAGACATTAAAATGCTTAAAGGAAAAATGGTATGTCCATTTTGAGTTTAAACTTGAGTATGACTTGTGATCAAGCATTCTTGCTTGGCTCCTTATGTCAATATACACTAATATCGGTGACCTAGTCACCACCCAACATCTAGTAGTAGGACTTGAGTGGGGAATTTTCTTTGTTGCCAATTGTATTGCTTCCATTCAATCCTAGTCTAGGTGAAAATCCCTTGCAAATATTTATGAAAATTCCTTGCAATTCTTTATAAAAATTCCTTGCAAATATTTATGAAAATTCCATGCAGATTTTTTGAAAGTTTCTTGCCAAATTTATCAAGTCTGTCTGAAAAGTTCTCTTTATCAAAATAGCCAAAAACACCTTTGCCAAATTTGTGTTCGTAGCTCGGATACATCGAATCAGGAAAATCGGTTTCACCGACGCAACAAATAAACTACTTAGAGTGTCCCCGGTACCACCGTTATGGAACTCTTTGGTGTCACCGATATTTCCCAAAATCCTACAAACACATATCGGTTCAACCAATACATTTTGAGTCGGAGCCTCCGACTTTTTCCACTATTTGTTTTCTTTGCCATATTCTAACCATTTTGAAAATAAGTTATCTATGATCATTAGTCTAGGATCCCTTGCCCTCTGACCCTTCTTGGTAATTTATGCGAATGGGGGTGAAAGATAAAAGCTTAAATTCAAAGCTTCAGGGGTGAATCATTAAAGCTTATAGCTACCATTAACGGGGGGATATCAATTCATATTTATTATTGCTAAAAGCAGAGAGAAAAGACTATGAATCCAAGGGAGAAAGGTATTCATAGTTTTCTATTGATATATGCGTCTTGATACACTTCTCACCATACCTACTCCCAATATCTACATGCTGAGATTTAGGGGGAGAGGAGAAACTCAGATCTATATTCAGGCGAGAAAGTTATACAATATCTTTGGATACATGTTAATCTTGAAAGTAGTATCTTCTACATGTCTTCCAAACCTTGGTAAAATTGAAGTTTCCTTGCGTTTTTATGAAGAAATATTGTTGTGTTACCTAACATTGTTTTCCTAAGTATGTTTCCCTAGTAAAAATGCTCGAGAACATCAAGGTAAATATATGAATCATATCCTTGATCGGGATTATCTCTTGCTTCTTGCACATATTGTTTTTGCAAGAGTGAATCCTGAACATGGAGACAATTCATTCTTATTCATCTGATGCATATAGCCAAGGTACATATGAACTGTCATGCTCTATCTACCATATGTGCACTCATGCGTTCCAAAGCAACTATTCCTTAAAATAGATTGCTCACAATTAGAGGGAGCTTTCCTAAGTCATCTATTTCTCACATCTACCAAACTTTATTGGTCGTCTTTAAATTGAAGCTTTGATTATATGTTGTCATCAATTATCAAAAAGGGAGAGATTGAAATCACATATGCTCCCTTGGTGATTTTGATATTCATGACAACATATATCATTTCTTGAACTAATGGTTTTATCAAGTGTTTCAGAAAATGTCCAGAAGATTGTTGTGGATAGGCCAAGTTGTGAGGAGAATCCCCAAGTAAAGAATAAGAAGAATGAAATGAATAGGATTGGAAAATCTTCAAGCATTGAGAATCTACATTTTTGTTTTATGTGAAAATCACAATTAAGTCCATAGGAAAGCCAATACAATTAAAAGAGGATGAGGTATCCATGATGATCTGGTTGCTTAAGTGCTTAGAGTTAGCCACCAAAAGTACTCATCATTTCTCCCAACAAATATTTTGTGTAAGCACTAAAGTCAAATTCGGTGACACTAATATTTCCCACTTCGGCCCTACCGAGTTTTAACTTAGACAGGTTGAGTGCAAACCCTAGTGTCTCGGTGATACCAAGTTCCATTTTGGTGAGACCGAAATCAGTGACCAACTTTCTCATATCCTATTTTCGAGAATCAGAATTTCTGAGTTTTAGTAATCGGTACCAACGAAACGAGGAACTAACCAGGCCAATTGAAAGAGGATTCAACGAGATTTATATATCGATCTCACCAAAAAGACAAAGTTTCCACATTTTGCACTAGTCGATACAACCTAGTTTTTGCTTCAGTTTCACCGAGTTGGGCAATAATTTTGCAAGGGTTCGATTTTGGGAGATGCCTATATATACCCATCCACCTCCCTCTCATTTTGTGAGTGTCACACCCTGTTTTTGCTATCACTTGTCTGTATTGTGAAATTCTGAGCTTGTTAAAACTTTTCAAAACTAATGTTGTGAGTGCCATGATTGACATTGTATGCTTGTATGCTTGATCATGTGAGGATTAAAACCCTAAATTCTTTGGTATTATACTGATTTCCAAAAACCCTTGCTTATTTCACACCAAGGTAAAACCTACCATAAATTGCACTACATGTCCTTGATAGCAAGCAGTGCTTCTACTCATATTTGGTAATCTGATTTTAACAGCACCTTCGACAACCCCGGCTCTGCCTCTTCAAGAAAGCAGCAGGGAACCGGAGGGGAAGCTCAAGATGGAGATCACCACGCGTAGCAAGACGATGTTCCACCGCCAGCACCCCCCCTGAAATCTTGACCATGGCTCAGTTCCTTCAAGCTCTTCGAGAGGAGCGTCAATCCAACAATGCCGCTATCCGCAGCTGGCTCAAACCTTAGTGAACCACCCGCCGCAGAACGGGAATGGCAACGGTCGCTCAACTCTCTCTGAGTTTATGCGGACTATGCCACCCATATTCATGGAGACGACTGAACCCTTGGATGCCGATGACTGGATCCGCACTATTGAATACCTTCTCGCGCTAGTCAAGCGCACCGATGACAATGAGAAACTCCGCTATGCAACCCACTGTCTCGGAGGCACAGCCAGAGCCTGGTGGGATGGTTTCAGATCATGCGAGCCGGGCAATTCATCACTTGGGCCGTGTTCAGGGATGGATTCCGCCCCGCTCACATTCCTCCAGGAATGATGCCATTAAGAAGTGGGAATTCCAAGCCTTAAGGCAAGGCAGTGGATCTGTCAAGGAGTATTTACAGAAGTTCAACCTCCTATCACGATACGTACCTGAAGACGTCAGCACTGAGGCTGCCAAAGTGGAACGATTTATGGAAGGACTGCAACAGTCACTCCAGTATCAGCTAGTTGTTTGTGAATGTCGGACCTTCAGTGACCTGGTTAATAAGGCTCTTATGTTGGAAGACAAGCGTCGTGCAATGGACGACACCCGTAAGCGCAAGGTAATGGGTAGTGGAGGACCGATTAGCTCGAAACCACGACCATGGCAGTCAGCCCCAGCAAGACCCAACTATGAGCAGCAACAATACAAGCATCTGACATTTCGCCAGAATTACCAACCTCAGCAGCAAGTCAACGCCAAGCCAGCAAGCACTCCGCCAAACAACGGTGGGGGCAAGACCAACCTTCCAGCACAAGTTACCTTTTCGGGTGTGGAAATAAGGGCACTATTCCAGGCAGTGCCCCAACAAGAAACCCGATGCTCCGTGCCCCAATGCGCCAAATCCAGGGCAAGGAGCACCAGGCAGGAACCAGGCTCCCCGCAATAAGCAGTATCACAGCAAGGGGCGGATTAATCATATTTCTGCAGAAGAGGCACAAGAAGACCCGGACAGCATTCTGGGTACGTTCCTCGTCAACTCTACCCCAGCAACAGTATTGTTTGATTTCGGTGCTTCACGTTCCTTTGTTACGCAAAAGTTTGAGGAAAAGTGTGGTCTAGAACCTACCTTGCTTCGTGGGCATATGGAAATTCAAACCCCGGGAGCAGTTTTGAGGACCAACCTAGGGTGTAGGAAGGTCGGGATAGTTATCAATGGGATGAGCTCCACAGGGGATCTCATTGTCCTTAAGTCGCAAGGCCTAGAAGTAATTCTCGGCATGGACTGGTTGGCCAAGCATCAGAGTATCTTGGACTGTGCTAACAGCACCATTACCACGACAAGTGACCAAGGGGTCAAAGTCAAGTATGTCTCTGAGCCAGTACCCACTCGAGTGCGACGAATTAACAACCCATCACAGGAAGGACTCGACCAAGTACCAATAGTCTGGGAATACCCGGACGTCTTTCCTGATGAGCTACCAGGGATGCCTCCTGACCGAGACATCGAGTTCATCATCGAACTCATGCCCGGATCAAGGCCTATCTATAAGAAGCCTTACAGGATGGGATCCGAAGAGCTAGTTGAGTTGAAGAAGCAACTGGATGAGCAACTCATGAAAGGGTTTATTCGTCCGAGTGCGTCACCTTGGGGATCACCTGTTCTCTTCGTGTCCAAGAAGGATGGGACAATCCGACTTTGCATCGATTACCGTTCTCTCAATGAGGTCACGATCAAGAACAAGTACCCACTCCCCAAGATCGAAGACTTGTTCGACCAGCTAAATGGAGCTAAGGTATTCTCCAAGATCGACCTCCGATCTGGATATTACCAACTAAAGATTCGACCCGAAGACATATCGAAGACGGCATTTGTGACCTGGTACGGTCTGTACGAATGCACTATCATGTCCTTTGGATTGACCAATGCCCCAGCTTACTTCATGTACCTCATGAATAAGGTCTTCATGGAATACCTGGACAAGTTTATCGTCATATTCATTGATGACATATTAATCTTTTCCAAGTGTGAAGAAGAGCATGAGCAACACTTGAGGTTAGTATTGGAGAAGCTTCGAGAGCACCAGATGTATGCCAAGTTCAGCAAATGCCAGTTTTGGCTGAACGAAGTTGGATTCCTGGGTCATACCATGACAGCAAGTGGATTGGCAGTTGATCCCTCTAAGATTACCACTGTAACCAACTGGGAATCGCCAATCGACGTGAAGGAAGTGAGGAGCTTCCTCGGACTCGCGGGATATTACAGCAAGTTTGTAGAAGGATTCTCCCGCATCGTGCACCTATGACTTGGCTCTTGAAGAAATGCAAGAAGTTTGAATGGACGCCGGAATGGGAAGCAAGCTTCCAAGAGCTGAAGAAGAGGCTAACCACCGCCCAGGTATTGGCCACTCCAGATATCAGCAAGGAGTTCGTGATATATTGCGATGCCTCAAGGACCGGACTAGGTGGGGTTCTAATGCAGGATGGCAGAGTCGTGGCATACTTGTCCCGGCAACTGCGCCCGCATGAGTAAAACTATGCCACCCATGATCTCGAATTGGCAGCAGTAGTGCATGCTCTGAAGACATGGCGACATTACCTTCTGGGGAAGCGATGTGAAATATACACCGACCACAAGAGTGTAAAGTATATCTTCACCCAAAGGGAATTGAATATGAGGCAACGGAGATGGTTGGAGTTAATCAAGGATTACGACCTCAGCATTCAATATCACCCCGGCAAGGCTAACGTAGTGGCTGATGCCTTGAGCCGGAAGACCAACATCTTAAATGTCATGCTTAAGGAAAGGCAGCCCGCCTTATATGAAGAATGGGAGAACTTCGGGTTGGAACTAGTGGAATCTGGATTCCTAGATAACCTTGAAGTCAAACCAACACTAGAAGACGACATCAAGGGAGCCCAGAAGGGTCACAAGAGCATTGAAGGTATCAAGAAGAAGATTCAAGAAGGCAAGGCCCCAGGATTCTTAGAGGATGATCAAGGAGTGGTGTGGTTTGGGCAACGTTTATGCGTACCCAACAAGGCTGAACTCAAGGATTTAATCCTATGGGAAGCACATGATACACCCTACTCCATTCACCCCGGTGGTACCAAGATGTATCAAGATCTCCGAGGAAGATTCTGGTGGCACGACATGAAGAGGGAGATTGCGACGTATGTGGACATGTGCTTTGTGTGCCAGCAAGTTAAGGATGAGCATCAACCATCCGCAGGGCTGCTACAACCTCTCAGGGTGCCGGAATGGAAGTGGGACAAGGTAGGGATGGATTTTATTACCGGCTTACCAAGGTCTAGCAAGGGCCATAACTCGATATGGGTTGTTGTCAACCATTTGACCAAAGTGGCCCATTTCATCCCTGTCAACACCACATATGACGGGAACAAGTTGGCTAGTATCTATATCAAGTGCATAGTAAGCCTTCATGGAGTTCCCAAGGAGATTGTATCTGACCAAGGCACGCAGTTCACCTCAAGGTTTTGGAGGAAACTTCAAGAGGACCTCGGTACCAAGCTCTCTTTTAGAACCGCCTTCCACCCGCAAACGGGAGGATAGACGGAAAGGGTGAATCAGATACTCGAAGATATGCTCCGCGCATGCATCCTAGCACACGGAGCCAAATGGGAAGACCGTCTGCCGTTCGCTGAGTTTTCATACAACAACAGCTACCAGTCCAGTCTCCAGATGGCCCCGTTCAAAGTACTATACGAACGGAAATGCCGCATCCCACTCAACTGGTCTCAAACCGGAGACGGGCTGATTTTCGGACGAGAAGTTTTGCATAGGGCAGAAGAGAAGGTGCAACTAGTCCAAGAAAATCTGAAAGCAGCCAAGTCATGACAAAAGAGTTATGTGGACTCTCGCCGCAGTAATATGGAGTTCAATCCCGGAGACCTAGTGTACCTCTGTGTCACACCTGTCAAGGGAACCAAGCGTTTCCACGTTAAGTGTAAACTCGCTCCAAGGTTCATTGGGCCATCTAAGATCACGACAAGGCGTGGAGAGGTCGCTTATCAGTTGGAGTTACCTCCGGAACTTTCGGGTGTGCACAACGTTTTCCACGTGTCACAACTTCGGAAGTGTCTCCAAGCGCCAAGTCGTTCTGATCTTTACAAGGACATTGATCACCAGGCGATTGACCTTCAGTCTGATCTCACCTACCGCGAGAGGCCCATTCGCATACTGGACGAAGCGGAAAGATGCACCAGGAGCCGCACTATCAAGAATTTCAAAGTTCAATGCAGCAACCACACCGAAGCCGAAGCTACATGGGAGCGTGAAGACTATCTCCGACCTGAGTTTCCAGACCTTTTTAGCACCTAGATTAAGAATCTCGGGGAGGAGATTCTTGTAAGGGGGATAGGTGTGTCACACCCAGTTTTTGCTATCACTTGTCTGTATTGTGAAATTCTGAGCTTGTTAAAACTTTTTCAAAACTAATGTTGTGAGTGGCATGATTGACATTGTATGCTTGTATGCTTGATCATGTGAGGATTAAAACCCTAAAGTCTTTGGTATTATACTGATTTCCAAAAACCCTTGCTTATTTCTGACCAAGGTAAAACCTACCTTAAATTGCACTACATGTCCTTGATAGCAAGCAGTGCTTCTAGTCATATTTGGTAATTTGATTTTAACCTATCTTTATATTTCAAAACCACAAAAATAATTATTTTTGTGATTATTTTTCTAATTAAATAACCTGTCCATTTCTAAGGCCAGAATTGGTATTCCAACATGGAAAAATACTTTTCTGCTTTAGAAAAATCTGATTAAAATTAGAGATGATCATAAGGACATATTTTCCATACATAGGATTTTAAACCCCATTTTGTATTATATTTATTGATTAAAACTATAAAAGATATTTCTATCAGTTTTGGCATTTTGAAATATTTCCAAAGGAAATATTCTCAATAAATTCTTTGAAACTTCGAGTGATATCCCTAAGCCTTGTTTGGTGTCCACATAAAGTTTCACCTTGATCAAAGGTGAATAAGAACCCCAAGTAACCCAAAAACCATTTCTGTCCAGAATCAAGTTAGAGCAACTCTACATAGCGAAGTTTGTCCAATGATGCTAAAACTTTGCAGGAGTGCCTAATACCTCAAATGAGGGTTCCACACCAAAAATGGGATTTGTGGGACTTAGTTTGCCCACACTCCCTTTGGAAGGGACAAATCTGGTCATATGGGAGTGTTTTCAAGTTTACAAAGCTAAACTTGTCCTTTGGAGCTCAAAATTGGTGAAACTCCATGGTTTACCAACAAACCAAACTTGTTAAGTTGCAGCACCAGTGGTGGGGTGCAACCCCCTGAAGCCACTATCGAACACATTCTAACATATAGGGAAAAGCCACCTTAGCCACAGCTAAACCAAACTCCTCTGCTTCAAACTTATAGATTAAGTGGCCAGCACCTGTGTCTAACCCCAGTCAACTGACCCTAACTAGTTCAAAGTGGAAAGGCCAAAAACCCCAATTTAGATCTCAGTTCATGACTGACAGCACCAGTATTTCTTTCCTCCCTTGACCAGCCAAAGCTCCCACAAGAACCAAACGGCTAGCCACACCCCCAGCCAGTGCCAGGATATGCTAGACACGTCCAAAGTGCCTCAGAGTGCACCAGCATGCCGTGGCATGCCAAAACTGCGGTCTGGGTGCGCTACAGGGAGTCACCGAGGTGGGGGCGATGCCCTCGGCCAGTTCCAGCCTCCCCCGAGATGTCCAACCTCTTCCCCGACAACCCTGCTGCATCGAGCAAGCCTCAGGGCCCCTCCTCTCCCGTGCTAGAGCTCGTGCGACGCGTGCCCGCGCGCACCAGAACCGGCCAAGGTTGCGCGGCCACAAATGCTCGACTCCCCTCTCTCTCTCTCTCTGCTGCAGAGGGTTCGGGCAGTCCAAAACAACGTCCTGAGACCGTGGTTTCGATCCCAGCCTCTCTCTGCACCCCCATGCGCGCCACGGTGAGTCACCGACGCTTCCGAATCTGCACACCATCGCAGGCCTATAAATAGCCCTCCCGCTCGCTCCATTACCCCTCAGATAGTTTCACCACGATCACTAGTACCTCCCTAGCCACCCGAGCAAACCAACAGAGCTCCGGTGCTCGAGATCGACCGAGGCCCCTCCACCTTGGAGCTCCGGTCGATCTCCGGCTACACGATGGCTTCTGCGCCCCTCGACCCACCAAACTAACCCTCTCGTTTCCAGGAAGCTGTCCCCCAAACTCGCCCGAGCTTTTCCGTGTCTCTAGCCACCTCCTCGACCACCTCCCGAAACTCTTCCGCCACGGCCTCCTCGTCACCGGCGAACCCCTGCCTCCCCGTCATTGTTTCGACCACCAACAGGTAGGCGACAGTAAGGCGAACCCATTCCTGTGCTCATTGGGGCATCAGCGTGTCGGCAACCTCGTCGGCGTCCTCCTCCTCCTCTCTGGCCAGAGGTAGGAGATGACCCCGACAGGTGTGCCCCATCTGTTGGTGGCCCAGCCTCCTCCCCCGCGCTGACCTCGGCTGCTGAACGCAAGGCGTCGCGCGTCAAGTTCAAACCTGAAGGCGCGCGCACCTGGGCAGGCTGTCGGCTGGCCATGGGCCAGCCCAGCTATGGGCTGAGCCAGGCCGGGAGTTAGCTTGTTTTTCTTTTATTTTTAAACCCTGGTTTCTAAGATTTTTATAAAAACATTTAACCAGTGTAAAAATATGATTCTTCCACTATTATTCTTGTAAAAACATGTAGTATTTAATAATATGTTTGGATGAATTTTCCAATAGCTATTCTATTTTATATTAATAAAAAGGATTAAATTGAAATATTTTTGCTTCTGTTTGGTTGATTTCAAAAATATACCTTCAAGGAAAATTAAGGCAAATATTTTTTAAATGTTACCTTAGATTTATCAGTAGTAGAGAACATTTTTAAAATGACTTTGTGGACTGTTTTTGTGTGAGCTATTTCTTCTTTACTATTTTATCGACGATAGAAAATCCATGTGATGGGGGAATCGGAGCGGAAGACCTCGAAGACCCTTGATACTGAGCTGACCAAGGCAAGCAACCCTTTGACCATGACTGAGCATATGTTACTTTGCATGTTAAAATATCAAGTATTCCCGTTGCATATGATCATAAGTGCCGGTAATCATTTGATATGATTTTACCGAAGGCTCCCACGGAGCACCTGCATTGAGATTGACTCTACCCCTTGAGGGTCCAGGTAATACCCTGTTGACAAGTAAAGATAGAAGTAGTAATATCATGCGCATGTTGTTGACATAAACCAAGAGTTTACTAAAACCCCATCGGGTGCCACTAATGCCCGAAGGTGATGATGAGATAGGTGGCCACTTTTGGTGAAGTGATGCACCCGGTATTTGTGTGAGTATGGTTTCGGAAATGGGAATAGATTTATGATGTGTCGACCGTCCCAACCTTTCCAGTACGACCACGTTACCCCTTATGGGACGGGGCTATGTTAATTACTCTGGTCGGTGCTAGCAAAGAGCCACATTACTAGTGGCGGGAGTGATGTGTGGTCACTCTCGTGATGGGGTCGTGCCAGGTAGGACGACTATGCCATTTTTATGAGTTCCAGTCACACCGTTGTTCCCCGCATGGTTGGTACTGTCCAGAGTTGGTGCTCGTGAGACGTACAACATGTGGGCTGGGTACCAACCGAGTGGACCTCTTTGTCTAATATCGTCAGGGGAAAGGCATTAATCGAGTACTTACCTCGGGTATGTGATATACCGTGAGTCGTGGATGACGCGGAAGTTTCCCGGATCTCGTGGGTCCAGCGTACTACCTCTGCAGAGTGTAAACTATTCGAATAGCCGTGTCCACGGTCAACGACAGTTGGGTAATCCTACTTAAACTATGTCGAGTTATTTCTCAATAAACCAAGTGTGAGTGTGTGTGTGGTGTTGAGAAAGACGCTGCTATGATAGCAATGATATGACCAAGTTCAGTGACTTGGCATATAGGGTGAACCCAGATGGTTCAGCCCTCGACAGATATATTGATATCTGTAACCTCTTCTTGAAGAGTAATTGTCTAATTTGATGTATATTCATGATCATTCCACCCAAATGAGTTACACTAAACATGCATGATATTGTTATCCTTCACTTTCATTGATTATATCATGGGTTGTTTGTGAGTACATTCAAAGTACTCATTGGCTTGCCACTGGTTATGTTATTGACCAGACATGGAAGGACCGGAGTTTGGAGATGAGTACGTCTTCGGAGACGCCCCTGCGAACTAGGATGCTTCCAAGTCAGAATGCCTCTCGTTCTAGGCTTGATGGCATGGGCACCCACTTAGCCCTTTGTTTTTCTCTATTAGTGTATCTGAGTGATTTGGCCGTAGGCCCTGTCTTGTGAACTTGACCCTTCGGTCATGTGTTGTAATCATTGATACTTGGATGTAAGACTCTTTTATTCAGTATCTATGTTCGGTGAGCATTGATCTCTGGGATTAGTGAGCACGACGATTCTCGACTAGTAAGTCGGGGTCCCCACAGTGAGAGAGCACTCAGCACAAGCCAACACTTGCCCCATCCATTTTCTAACATAGAACCACCTACTCATGAGTTGAGAACAAGATCTTGCACTCCAACCATATGAATCTTGATTTCAAGCCCCCCGAAGTCACTTTCCACCTAATCAATCCCTTCTACCAAGCCAAATCTATGTGTGTGTATGTGAGAGAGAGAGATTGAGTGTTGAGGAGACTATCTTTTCAAGAAGAAAAGTAAGGAGTTCATCATTATTACCACATCTATTAGCTTTTGCAGAGTGATGTCTCCTAGATTGGTTAGGGTTCTCTTGGGAAGCTCCGACTACATTTTGAGTTGAACCAAGAAGTTTGTAAGGGCAAGGAATTGCCTACTTTGTGAAGATCTACCCCGAGTGAAGCTAGTCCTTCGTGGACGGAAGCCATGATGGAATAGACAAGGTGACTTCTTCATGGACCCCTGCGGGTGGAGCTCTCCATGGACTCATGCAGCTGTTACCCTTAGTGGGTGGAAGTCTCCATCATTATGGATGTAGGAGAACACAACCTATTGGAATCACGGGAAAAATATCTGTGTGCCTATTGCGTTTGATCTTCATATCTCTACTCGTTACTTTCATGTGCATGTCTTTACTTTCCGCTGCCATACTTGTTGAATTGCCTATGTAGGGTGTGCTAGACTTGCTACAATTGCCAAAATGTGCCAACTATTAAAATTGGGAAAAAGCTAGGTTTTTGATTTTGTTGTGTAGTGTCATCACCCCCCTCTAGACATACTCTTCTCGATCCCACAATAGGCATCTCCAAAAATACAATTGTTACAACATTATTGCCCAACTCTGTGGAATCGAAGATAAATCTCGGTTACACTGACTAGTGCAAAAGGTTGCAGCTTTCGGCGTTTCGGTTAGTCCGAAATATAAAACTCGATGAGTTTGATTTTGGCTGGTCTAGTCAGTTCCTCGCTTCGGTATCACCGATTCACGAAACTCAGAAATTCCGATTTTTAGTAAATGGATACGTAAGGTTGGTCACTGTTTTTGGTTGCACCAAAATTGAACTTGGTGTCACCGAGTGGGTAGGGTTTGGCTCTGGATTCTATCTAAGGGAAAGTAGATAGGGACAAATAGGAATAGTTGGTGGTACCAAATTTGACTATTAGGGTTTTGATAGAATATATTTGTGGGAGAATGCATGAGGGTATTTTGTGGCTATTTTCTTAGCAGTTCAGCAAACAGATCATCATAGACACCTCATCCCCTTTTTATAGTATTGGCTTTCTTATGGACTCAAGTGTGATTTCTCACATAAAAACAAAATGTAGAGTCTTGAAGCTTTTTCCAATTGATGTTCCAAGCTTCTGGTGGATCTCCTCACAATCCTAGCCAATCCATTCATTGAACGTTTCATGAAATATACTAGATAGAATCATTAGTCCAATGAAATATATGTTGTTATTAATTATAAAAACCACCTAAGGAGAAGTTGTGCTTCTAATCTCCCCCTTTTTGGAAATTGATGAAAACATATAGATCAAAGCTTTGAAATAGAATATAATCAATGATTATCATTGTCACGTTGAGAAGTATGTGATAAGAAAGCGCTCCCCATAAATTAGTGCACTATTTTGCATTTGCATTTGAATGCAAATGCACAACCGATTAGGATCATGGATCACCCTTTCATGTCACATCACTACTGGAATCAGAGAGTTTGCCGTCAGTCGGTTCTTTACCATCTGCTTCTGATCGAGAGCGAAGTTATTGGCCCCCAGCTTCCATAAAATTGACAACAAAGAATGGACTGATGGGAAATATTATTTGCCATCAGTCCTTTCTTTGTCGTGAGCCAGCGGACGAGAAATCCCCTAAAGGTAGACGACAAATAACCATCTGGGCCCACTGAATTGTGGGGCTGGCTAGGTCAACGGATGCCATCCGCTGTGGCTTTGCCGTCTTCCTTTAGGGTCTTTGTCCTTTGTTGGGATATGAAAGAGCCCTTCCCTCTAATGACCGTCGGCCCCAAAGTTGTCAAAATCGAGATTCTGAACTGGATTGGAGTTCCGTTGGTAGGATCGTGAATCGTAGAACCATAACAACCAGGATCATAGATACTTAGATACTATGAGCAAAATCATAGAATCGGAGGGACCCGTTTGGACCGTAAGGTTGTAAGATTCTAAGACTTGAATCACGATTCTAACAAATTTGGTCAGCCCCCACCATGGCCCCCCTCTCTCTCCCGTGTGTGTCTCTCCCGTGCGCCCCCACATCGCAACAGCCACGGCACCACCCGCTTCCCCACCGTCGGCGCCACCCCCTTCCCCCACCGTCGGAGCCACCCGCCCTTCCCCCACCGCGAAGAAGACGAAGAAGTAGAAGAAAAGAGAAGAGAACAGGAGAACAACAACAACAACAACAACAACAACAACAACAAGAAGAAGAAGAAGAAGAAGAAGAAGAAACAATAATAATAATAATAATAATAATAAGAAAAAGAGGAGAGGAAGAGAAGAAGAAGAGGAAAAAGGAAAAGGAAAATAAGAAGAAGAGGAGGAGGAGAAGAATAAATAAGAAGAAGAAGAAAAAGAAAAACGAGAAGAAGAAAATGAAGAAATGAAAGAAGAGGAAGAAGAAGAAAAGGAAGAAGAGGAAAACAATTAAGAATAGGAAGAAGAAGAAAATGACACCCCGACATGACACCCTGACACGACGCCCCAACACACCAACATGATGCACCGGCACAACACCCCGATAGCCTGACACGACACCCAACAACGATCCTCCGGTGAGCCCCCTGCAGGACACCTCCGGCACAACACCCCGACACGACACCCCACCACGACACCCTGGCGACACCCCTCTGGTCAGCCCCTTGCATGACACCCCGACACGACACCCCGGAGACACCCCAACATGACACCCCGATGACACCACGGCATGACACCCCGATGACACCACGGCATGACACCCCGACACAACACCAAGAACCTGGACCTGCGCGTGGCAACGAGAAGATGTTACTGATAGATCACCATTACAATCCCCCGCGCAGCTGTTAATATGTCGTCCCAGACACCACTCACCCTAGAGCCCATCACTTCTTCAGCCTCCCGTTGACCGAAAAGGTGCTCTTCGGCCTTCCAGAGGCTGACGGGGTCATAGTTTTGTAAATTATGAGTTAGGTCATATATTTCCCAATTTTGTTATAAAAATAGCATATTATTGTTGATTAGGTGGATTTAAATGTGCAGTTGTTTCGTCCCTGCTAGGGTCTGGTGTTCGACAACCTTCTTGTGTGTTCGATGAGCTCCGCCCCTGCATTCATGGGTGAGCACAAATTACATCTCCTCCCCCTTCATTTGCTCTGCTCCGGTCTTCATGCCGATGAAACTTGCTAGACATAGGTACATTAAATCATCAGTATGCGTGACCAGTATGCATCTCCCCTTTGAAAGGGTTAAAGTTATAAATATGCATGCATTTGCATATATTTATAAACGTGTTCCTTTTTAATTGTACAATGTTTTCCATGAACAGCCCAAGTATGTGTAGATTGGGTTCGTTTTCACATATGCTCTCCTCCGGATCCGACACATAATTTTGTTAGTGCCTCCCTGTTGTTCTCCGGGTACACATCCTCTTTGTTTATTGTCGAGTGTGTATCAGGAGCTTCTCCATTTGCTAAATGGTTCTGATAAGATAGGCCATCTGATCACCTTTTGTCTTGAACACATGAGCACTATTGGCTCTAGCTACCTCTGCTTGGGCGTCAGCCTCAATCTCAGCCTATGTAGAAGATGAAGTGGGATGTGAACGGTCCATCACCACAACATTGTCTTCATGATTTAGTTGAAGGGGAATGTGTGGTCGATCAAGTAGATATAGGCTCTTTCCATGTTTGGAATTAATGAGCATCTAGATACATGGACCATATCCACAATATCTCTTCTGGTCAGTAGCTATTTTCTTGATTGTCTCTACAATCAGATCCATCACCCTTATCCTGGTGTGGCTCTCCACATGGTGCAACATGTTGATGGAATATCTTCTTATCATCTTGTCATCACCGCATTTGGGCATCAAAGTGTGCCTCAAAATTGTGTTGGTTTTAGTCAGACGAGCTTGAAGAAAGTACACAGAACCAAACATGTGGGTCTTCAGATATTCCTTGAGATTGGTGTGTACATGTTGCTCATAGAGTTGTGATTCATCTTAGCTTTAGATTACACATCCAAATATCCTTCCTTGACCTTTGGGGCTCCTAAGATGGTAGCCCGCTCATCAACTCTTGACGGGTATCTGGTGCCCACAGTCATCCAAACTATCATTCCATCTGGATAGAAATGTGGAGTGGAATAGAACTGCATGATCATCTCATTATTCCACGTAGTCACCTCTCTACCAACAAACTCTTCAAGATATATAAGCCTGAAGCTCTCTTGGACATGGGAGAAGTAGTCCTCATTGGACTTGATGTACTTCCACTCCACATGTTTAGTTCAAGATTTTTAGGGTAGGTAAGTTCAGTTCCACCGAGTATCAAAATTTGGAGCTTCCGAAGCAACAAACATTTTTAACACAAACTTGGTCAGTCAAACCAGTTTCATCAAAGAGAGACCTCGTCTCCCTGAAGTTGTTCCCAAAAACCCTAAACATCCATCTCGGTGACACTGACAGGAATTCTTGGTTTCACCGAGAAGCCCTTTGTGTTGTGGGTAACCCGCATCGGTGACACAGAAACATTTAGACTCCGTGACTCCGAAATTACTCACGATGGAAACCTAACCCTAATTTTTTTTCATTCAATCTATTCTACGAAGCTTTTTTGAGGATAGATACATTACAAATAGTGGCAAGAGATCAAATACATCCTAATGCGCATGAATCGGACATTGGAGCACAAAAGTTTTTGGAGATTACCCTAGCTTGGTGAAATCTCCTCTACGACGATAAAAGTGGGGAAGGATCCGTTGACACCAAGAAATCAAAACTGGTTACAGTGAGATGCTTTACTGCCTACTGATAGGGAAACTCAGTGACGCCGAGATTTTTTGATAGGTGGTACCGAGGTTCAAAAAATATATCAACCCTAGTGCCTTTGTGGAATTAAGATTTTAGAGTTGGTCACACCGAGATACACTTGGGAGGCTTTGGAAGTTAGCCCTTGTTGAAACGGTAGCTCTGAGTGCTCCTCACACAAAGAGTCCAACAAGTGCTTGCTCAAATTTTATGATGAAGCATGAATAGAATTTGATACGAGAAAGCATAGATAACTAGAGAGGGTACCTAGGAATTCTTGTACATCCAATTGGCCAGAAAAATAAAAGCCAAAATAAAAACAATTGCATGTCATCGAAAAAATAAAATATGCATACCAACATGCTCCCACAATAAGATGTCAAATAGAATATGTCAATCATGCACAACCACTCTAGTATCTACAAAGCACTTTGGCGATGATGTACTCATCTACGTAAGGAACCAAGAAAGAATAGTTATTCATAGGTCATACTCATCATTTAAGAACAAGTGGGGTTCCTACTTTTACATAAGGCTTTTAATGTGATCACACCTTGTGAGATCCTTTGACTCAAGTCTTAGAGTAAAGGCCCCTGATGTGATATCCCCTTTTAGAGGGATAAACTAACCATGAGTTTGTCGTTGAAGACTTCATGGAGGTGAAGGAGTAGGGGATGCTCTATGTTGATGTAATTCATCTTGAGTAGGGAACTATCTTTGTTGTTTTGTAATCTTCTCACCTACATGGGTTAGTCCCACACAATGAACAAACACAAGGATATCTACGGATATGAAGCGAAGCAAATATATGATGATGTACATGGATGCATTGATTAACTTGTCCCTTGATTACTAATGAGGGAGTGTGTGACTCCTTGAACTATTGCATAAGGTTGGAGTTGCTTGCGAATAATTCTTGCCAAAACTGAGAGTGAGTGAATATTGTTGGCGGACTAAACCCTCAAGAACTTCTCTATTATTCTTTGTAGGGACCCACATAAACTTGAATGGGATCCTTGGAGTTGAAGTAGCACTTCACAAAGTAGAGCTAGTAGTGGCCTTGGGAACCCACTTGACCATGGCTTGAAGTTTGTTCTTCAAATGAGTCAATCTCCTCGTGAAGATTGTCTTTTTCCTTGAGCTTGTGGTGTTGTGGTGGAATATCATCTTAAGATTTTATTCCCTTAGAGATAGTAGGATCATACTTCTCCTTTTGGGGAAATACCTTCCTCTTGGGGTATTGGCTTCTTCCCATTCAACTCCATTGGCATTGAACTTTCATTTGTAACCAATGCCTTGGTTTTTCCGGTGCCATCCTTGCTTGCGTACAATATCCTCAAATTGCTTACATCCGGCAAGACACTTGGAGACACCTTTTGTTGGAGAACGTTGCATGGGAAACAAAAAAATTCCTACGCACATGCAATACCTATCCATGGTCATGATCATCTATGAGAGGGGGGTTCCGATCCACATACCCTTGTAGATCGCAAAGCGGAAGCATATATAACGCGGTTGATGTAGTGGAACATCTTCGCAATCCAAATCGCAGTCCGTCCCGCGATCTCATCACGAACCGTCTCGCGATCTCATCACGATCCGTCTCGCGATCCCATCACGATCCATCCCTATCTAGTGCCGAACGGACAACACCTCTGCGTTCAGCACACGTGCAGCTCGATGACGTTCTCCGCCTTCTTCATCCAGCAAGAGAGACAAAGAGGTAGCTAAATTCTCCGGCAGCACGACGACGTGGCAGTGATGGTGAATCTATTCCGGTAGGGCTTTGTCGTACCATATCGAACTAGCTATGGGGTGTCATGAAGTGGTGGAGGGAGAGAGGGCGGCGCCTTGGCTTGAGGTTCCAAAAGCCTCTCTCACCTCCACTATATATAGGAGGGAGGGTAGGGGTGGCGTCCAAGGGCAAGGCCCTAGGGTTTGGCCGAACCAAGAGGAGAGGGAGGAGTCCTCCTCCAACACAACTTGGAATGAGTCCTCCTTCCCAATTTTGTTTTGGCCCTTTCCTCCTTTCCTTTTTCTCCCTTTGGTTGAAATAGTCTTGCTTGGGCTGGCCACTAGCCTACCAAGGGATGGTGCACCACCCTTGGGCCTCTTTGGTTCTCTCCCGCGTGGGTGTCCCCTCCCGGTATAACTCCAGAACCCATTCGTCACTCCTGGTACTTTACTTGGTAAAGCCCGAAAACCTTCTGGAAGCCAAATGGATACTTCCTATATATCAATCTTCGTCTCTGAACCAATCCCGAAACCCCCGTGACGCCTGAGATCTCATCCGGGACTCCAAACATCCTTCGGTTACCAACATCAATAATTTAACTATACCGAAACATCACCGAACCTTAAGTGTGCAGACCCTGAGGGTTCGAGAACTATGTAGACATGACCTGAGACACTCTTCGGTCAATAACAAATAACAGGACCTGGATGCCTATATTGGCTCCTACATATTCTATGAAGATCATTATCAATTCAACCTCTATGTCAAGGATTCAGTTAATCCCGTATGTTGTTACCTTTGTCCTTCGGTATGTTACTTGGCCGAGATTCGATCGTGGTATCTCTATGCCTAGTTCAATCTGGTTACCGGCAAGTCTCTTTACTTGTTACATAATACAAGATCCTGTGACTAACTCCTTAGTCACATTGCTTGCAAGGCTTATTGTGATGTTGTATTATCGAGTGGGCCCCTATATACCTCTCCGTCACACGAAGTGACAAATCCCAGTCTTGATCCATGCTAACCCAGCAGACACCTTCTGAGATACTTGTAGAGCACCTTTATAGTCATCCAGTTACGTTGCGACGTTTGATACACATGAGGTATTCCTCCGGTGTCCGGGATTTGCATGATATCATGGTCATAGGAACACATACATTGACACGCAGAAAACAATAGAAATAAACTGACTCTATTATATGCTACGTTTATAGTTTGGCTCTTGTCCATCACATCATTCTCCTAATGATGTTATCCCGTTGTCAAACGACATTTCATGTCTATGTCCAAGAAACCTTGACCATCTTTGATCAACGAGCTAGTCAATTAGAGGCTCGCTAGGGACAATGTGTTGTCTATGTATCCACACATGTATTTGAGTTTCCAATCAATACAATTATAGCATGGATAATAAACGGTTATCATGAACAAGGAAATATGATAATAAGCCATATTTTTATTGTCTCTAGGGCATATTTCCAACAGTCTCCCGCTTGCACTAGAGTCAGTAATCTAGTTCACATCACTATGTGATTGTAATGATTATAACACCCATACAGTTCTGGGGTTTGCTCATGTCTTGCTTGTGAGAGAGGTTTTTAGTGAATGGGTCTGAATCTTTCAGATCCGTGTGTGCTTTAAAAATCTCTATGTCACCCTCTAGATGCCGCTACCACATGCCATTTGGAACTATTCAAATGACTGCTCCACTATACAAATCCGATTTACTACTCAGAGTCATCCGGATTAGTGTCAAAGTTTGCATCGACGTAACCCTTTACGACGAACCCTTTTTATCACCTCCATAATCGAGAAAAATCACTTAGTCCACTAGTTACTAAGGAGAACTTTTTACCGCTGTCTAGTAATCCATTCGTGGATCACTTTTGTATGCTTTGATAGATTCATGGCAAGGCACACATCAGGTGCGGTACACAACATAGCATACTATAGAGCCTACTGCTAAGGCATAGGGGACAACCTTCGTCCTTTCTCTTTATTCTGCCGTGGTCAGGCTTTGAGTCTTACTCAATATTCACACCTTACAACACAGCCAAGAACTCCTTCTTTGACTCATCTATTTTGAACTCCTTCAAAGTCTTGTCACGGTATGTATTCATTTGAAAGTTGTATTAAGCGTTTTGACCTATCCCTATAGATCTTGATGCTCAATGTTCAAGTATCTCAATCCAGGTTTTCCTTCGAAAAACACCTTTCAAACAACAATATATGCTTTCCTAAAATTCTACATTATTTCTGATCAACAATATGTCAACCACATATACTCGTTAGAAATTCTATAGTGCTCCCACTCACTTTCTTGGAAATACAAGTTTCTCATAAACTTTGTATAAACCCAAAAGCTTTGATCATCTCATCAAAGCATACATTCCAACTCCAAGATGTTTGCTCTAGTCCATAGAAGGATCGCTGGAGCTTGCATACTTGTTAGCATCCTTAGGATCGACAAAACCTTGTGGTTGTATCACATACAACCTTTCCTCAAGGAAACCGTCAAGGAAACAATGTTTTGACATCCTATCTACAAGATTTCATAAATAATGCAGCAACTGCTAAGATAATTCCAACAGATTTTTAGCATCGCTATGAGTGAGAAAGTCTCATCATAGCCAACTCTTTGAACTTGTGGGAAACATCTTTGAAACAAGTCGAGCCTTCTTAATGGTGACATTTACCATCATCGACCGTCTTCCTTCTAAAGATACATGTGTACCTGACGGTCTTACGACCATCAAACAGGTCTTCCAAAGTCTACACTTTGTTTCCATACATGTATTCTACCTCGAATTTCATGGCGTCGAGCCATTCGTCGGAATCCAGGCCCACCATCGCTTCTCCATAGCTCGTAGGTTCATTGTTATCCCGCAACATGGCCTCGAAGCCACGATTACCGTACCACTCTGGAGAAGTACGTTTTCTTGTCGACCTACGAGGTTTGTACTAACTTGATCCGAAGCTTCATGCTCACTATCATCACCTTCCACTTCAATTGGTGTAGGTGCCACGGGTACAACTTCTTGCGCCTTCCTTCACACTGGTTGAAGTGACGGTTCAATAACCTCATCAAGTTCCACCATCCTCCCAATCAATTCTTTTGAGAGAAACGTTTTCTTGAGAAAGGACCCGTTTCTATAAACAAACACTTTGCTTTCGGATCTGAGATAGGAGGTATTCCCAACTGTTTTGGGTATCCTATGAAGATGCATTTATCCGCTTTGTATTCGAGCTTATCATGCTGAAACTTTTCACATAAGCGTCGCAGCCTCAAACTTTTTAGAAACGACAGCTTAGGTTTCTCGAAACCGTACGGTGTCATCTCAACAGAATTACGTGGTGCCCTATTTAAATTGAATGCGATTGTCTCTAATGCCTAACCCAGAAACAATAGTGGTAATTTGATAGGAGATATCATAGTATGCACCATATCCAATAGGGTGTGGCTATGATGTTTGGAGACACCATCAAACCATGGTGTTCCAGGTGGCATTAGTTGTGAAACAACTTCCACATTGTCTTAAATGTGTACCAAACTCGCAACTCAGATATTCATCTCTATGATCATATCATAGATATTTCATCGTCTTGTCACGATGATCTTCAACTTCACTCTGAAAATACTTGAACCTTTCGATAATGTAGCCTTGTGTTTCATCCAGTAAATATACCAGTATCTACTCATATCATCTCTGAAGCAAGAACATAACAATATCCACTTCGTGCCTCAACACTCATTGGACTGCATGCATCAAAATGTATTACTTCCCATAAGTTACTTTCTTGTTCCATCTCACTGGAAAAAGAGGCCTTCAATCATCTTGCCCATGTGGCATGATTTGCATGTCTCAAGTGATTCAAAATCAAGTGAGTCCAAACAATCCATCTGCATGGACTTTCGTCATGCGTTCACACCAATAGTCATGGTTTGCATGTTTCAACCATTTCAAAAAAAACAAGTGAGTCGATAGATCCATCAGTATTGAGCTTCTTCATCCATTCTATACCTATATGACTCAAGCGGCAGTGCCAAAAGTAAGTGTTACTATCGTTACTCCTTTGTATCTTTTGGCATCAATATTATGAACATGTGTATCACTACGATCGAGATTCAGTAAACCATTCATATTTGGTGCATGAGCATTGAAGGTATTATTCAAGTAAACAGAGTAACCATTATTCTCTTTAAATGAATAATCGTATTGCAATAAACATGATCCAATCATGTTCACACTCAACACAAACACCAATGAATATTTAGGTTTAACACTCATCCCAAAGGTAGAGGGAGCGTGTGATGTTGATCACATCAACCTTGGAATTACTTCCAACACACATTGTCACCTCACACTTGCTAGTATCCATTTAATCCGCAACTATAATTTTGAGCTACTAACACTTAGCAAATGAACACGTATCCAATACCCCAGTGCTACTAGGATTACTAGTAAGGTACACATCAATATAATGTATATCCAATATACTTTTGTCGACTTTGCTAGCCTTCTCATCTACCAAGTATCTAGGGTAGTTCCGCTTCAGTGACTGTTCCCCTCATAACAGAAGCACTTAGTCTCAGGTATGGGTTCAACTTTGGGTTTCTTCACTAGAGAAACAACGGGTTTGCCCTTTCATGAAGTATCCCTTCTTGCCCTTGCCCTTCTTGAAACTAGTGGTTTTAATAACCATCAACAATTGATGCTCCTACTTGATTTCTACTTTCGTGGTGTCACCCATCGCGAATAACTCAGGGATCATCATCGCTATCCCTAACATGTTATAGTTCATCATGAAGCTTAGTAGCTTGGTGGCAGTGACTTTGGAGAACTATGTCAATCACTATCTTATCTAGAAGATCAACTCCCACTCGATTCAAGCGATTGTAGTACCCACACAATCTGAGCAACTGCTCAACGATGTAGCCTTTATCCCTTACTTTGTAGACAAAGAATCTTGTAGGAGGTATAATACCTCTCAACACGGGCACGAGCCTGAAATCCCAATTTCATCTCTTGGAACATCTCAGATGTCCCGTGACGTTCGAACCGTCTTCGGCGCCTCAATTCTAAGCTATTTAAGCATTATGCACTGAACTATCATGTAGTCATAAAAAACATGTATGTCAGATGTTCACAACATCTACAGATCATGCTTGGGGCTTAGCAAACCAAGTAGTGCATTAAGGACATACGCCTTCTATGCAGCAATGAGGACAATCCTCGTTTTATGGAACTAGTCCGCATAATTGCTCCTATCATCTTTCAACTAAATTTTCTCTAGGAACTTATCTAAATCAGTAGAGCTACAGCGCAAGCTACATAATTTGCAAAGACCTTTTGACTATGTTCATGATAATGAGTCGAATTAATCATATTACTTAAGAACTACCACTCAAATTGACATCCCTCTAGTCATTCGAGTGACACATGATCCAAATTCACTAACTCAAGTCCAATCATGACGTGAGTTGAGATTAGCTTCGATGGTGAACATCTCCATGTTGATCATATCCACTATATGACTCATGTTCGACCTTTCGGTCTCTTGTGTTCTAAGGCCATGTATGTACATGCTAGGCTCGTCAAGTTTAACCCGAGTGTTCCGCGTGTGCAACTATTTTGCACCCGTTGTATTTGAACGTAGAGTATATCCCACCGGATCATCACGTGGTGTCTCGAAACGGCGAACAGTCGAAACGGTGCATAGTTGGGGAGAACAGAATTTTATCTTGAAATTTTAGTGAGGGATAACCTTATAATTCTACCATCGTCCTAAGCAAAATAAGTTGCAAAAAGGAATAACATCACATGCAAATCATAAGTGACATGATATGGCCATGAACTTGTGCTTCTTGATCTCCATCACCAAAGGACCGACATTATCTCCATCGTCACCGGCCCCACACCATGATCTCCATCATCATGCTCCTTCATTGTGCTTCCATCAAGGTTTTCTCTCTAACTATGTTGTAACTACTAAAGCTACTGACTAGCTATATAGCAAAGATCTCCAAGCGCAAATATAATTAAAGACAACCCTATGGCTCCTGCTGGTTGCCGTAGCATCAACGTGCAAGTCGATATTTTAACTATTACAACATGATCATCTCATACATCCAATATATCATATCATGTCTTTGGCCATATCACATCACATGCATACCATGCAAAAACAAGTTAGATGTCCTCTTATTTGTTGTTGCATATTTTACATGCCTGCTATGGGTATCTAGTATGATAGCATCTTACTTACGCAAAGCCACAACGGTGATATGCAAATTTCTATTTAACCTTCTCCAAGGGTCGCCTCCATCAAATTCGATTAAACTAAAGTTGAAGAATTAGGCACCCGCCAGTCATCTTTGTGCAACAAGTTGCATGTTAGTCAATGAAACCGGTCTCTCATAAGAGTACGAGTAATGTTGGTCCGGGCCGCTTCAATCAACAATACCGTTGAATCAAGAAAATACTAAGGAGGACAGCAAATTGAACATCAACGCCCTAGTAGTAACGCTGGAAATATGCGTAGCAATAGCGCTGGTCCCAGCGCTAATGCTATCGCGCTACAGCTAAACACTAGTAGTAGCGCTGGTACGGTCCGCGCTACAGGTAAGTAGTATTAGAAGTAGCGCTTCCCTGTACAGCGATACGACTAACTTTAGTAGTAGCGCTTGCACACAGAAAGCGCTGCTGCTAAGCCACGCTACTCCTAATATTTTCAAGCGCTACTACTAACTTTTACTGCTTTCACAGATTTGTATCATTAGAATGCATCATCATCATCGACAATATTAGCAGTATTCAGAATATTCAGAATGCATCATCATCGATAATATTAGCAGTATTCAGAATATTTTCAAGCTCTATGTACTTAGCATCATCATCGACAATATTAG
Source organism: Hordeum vulgare subsp. vulgare (assembly GCF_904849725.1). Lineage (NCBI taxonomy): Eukaryota > Viridiplantae > Streptophyta > Magnoliopsida > Poales > Poaceae > Hordeum > Hordeum vulgare. The sequence goes on along the minus strand of NC_058520.1, from coordinate 417,956,415 downwards.
CATCATCATCATCTATATCAACGACATGGGGATTATCGGTAGCTCATACTCATTTAACTCATATAACTCATACTCACTTAACAACTCATGAAAGTCATACAAGGAGCAAAGACAAACCGAAAGATAACCGATATTATCACTAATACACATCGAATGTTATCAGTAGCTAAATATCATACATTATCACTAATAATAATCCAGTTGACGTCTCACTGTGCAGGCGGTGGCAAACCAAAGATAAGGAACCGTCACCGGATCATAGCTCGGGTGATGTCCCTGGAGAACCTGCCAAGTATTGGAGAACCTGGCATCCAATGCAACCATGTAGCGACAGACGTGCTCGTCCTCCTCCCTCACACGACGACGTACCACCTCCGTGGGGGTTGGCTCCCTCAGCAACGATAATGGCCCACGCGACCGCCACCAAAGAAGCTCCGGGTCAAGGATGAGACCCCGATTCCGCACCAAGGTGCGCCCCCAGAAGGTAGCACCTCCCACTGCCATCCCGGGGGAGCCAAGTCCCGGACATGGCGCCTATCAAGGAGGGTCTCGACGACCAATCGACGACGAGGATGGGGGCCGGGCATTGTCGAAGTCGAGACAAATTCCTCTGAGAAAATTTTCTTATTGTTTAACCAAATATGACATGGCAACATCATATGACAAATTAACCAAATATGACATAGGGTATATCAAGAGATCATGGCAACATCACATGACAAATTAACCAAGTTCATATGACAAAAACTAATTAGCTCACGGTCAGGGGATCAACGCTCACGTAGGTAACCCAAATCCAAACACAAGATTTTCTTCTTGATTCATGGATGCATAAGCATGATCCTCTAATCAACAACATAGTGCAATGTACTACTTGCCCACATTTTTGTATATCAACTATGAATAATGATTGTGCATGTTTGCAAGTTTGAGGTAGTATGAACTAGAGGGGAGCGAGAGTCTGGTAGTACCGTGCGGGGGCGGGGGCGGAGGTGGCCGGGGGTGACGTCGGAGGTGGCCGGTGGCGACGTCGGAGGTGGCCGGAGGCGGCGGTGCTAACCCTAGGACGATGAGAATCGTTGAGAGGGGATGGAAATAAGTTGTCAATAGAAATTAGTTGTCAAATATTTTTAAATAAACGACATAAATTACTTAATAAATATGGTTGAGGAACTTAAATAAACAAGTATGATGGACACACTTCTCTCATATATGGTGGACACTCCCTCACCGATTTTTCGACCGTCGATGATGGTCGCTACTCCTACTTCCCCTAGTGCATAACAAATATCTAGCATAGGGAGAAGGAGGAGAAGCACCCCCCACACAACAGTCGGCATTCTTCTTCTCTCATATATTATGGACAGTCCCTCACCTATTTTTCGACCGTCGATGATGGTCGCTACTCCTACTTCCCCTAGTGCATAAAAAATGTCTAGCACAAGGAGAAGGAGGAGAAGCGACCCCCACGGCAACAGTCGGCATTCTTCTTCCCTGATATATGGTGGACACTCCCTCATCGATTAGACTATTTCTATTAAACACTTACGAAATAAACTATTTCTGTTGAACATTACTAAAAATAGTAAAAACTACATTATGCTTATATTGAAATATAATGTAGCACAAGGAAATAAACTACTTGTGGCTAAAAAGTGAAGCAACTGATGGTAAAAGCCAGTACAATCTCCAAGAAAAAACACTGATTCCAGGTTCATCCGACTTGTGCTATCTTTGCAGGTAACTTTGTGCAAAAAGTATGAACACCTTGCATCAATCGACTTAATCAATGGTATTCTTTGCTGATCTATCAATGGTATTCTCACATGTTCCCCTAGAATATACAGGTAGGAGTGCGTGAGTTTTATCTGCACACTTATGTGTATTGTAAACGCATCCCGTTGTTGCTAATCTTCATTGGGTTAGAATTGCAGCTACTCATACAGTGTTTCAGTTAGAGTTGCGTGTGACACCCTGCTAGTTCTGTCACTAACTCGTTCTTTTCTTCTTTTTCTAGATGATGAAGCGACCAAGAAAATCTAGCATACAAGTTTGGGAGCACAACGGTACTAGAAAAGCAGTTGATTATTCGTTTCAGCACAAGAGATGCTTTGTGTCTAAGCTATTCCCATGATTTTAGATATTAGGTATCTATAATGGATTAAACAAACCAAGACACTACTACCTAAAGAGGTCGCGCTAATGTCTTCCTAGAAAAGAGTGGGGGCCTAGCTTAATTCTACACTCATACAAATTTACAGATTACTCCAAATTTGCATTGATTACTTTTCTTCTAAGGAACAAAACATGATAGTGTAAAGGAGGGCCGGCTAAAATGTAAAATGTCATGCACGGGGAGGGAGACGCCCGGAGAAAAATCAACCTAGTGATGTGAGGAGAAAGTCAGGTGCCAACTACTACTACTTGGATCGCTCATGGCAACATGGATGTACCCCATTTGCGCTTAATTAAGTGCTAGCACTACTAAACTGGAGACAGAGCTCGCGGAATATTCTCCCTGGCTTGACAATGCGGTGTCACATGCCCACGAGACCCGCTCTTTCTGTTTGAGCTGGTCAAGGCACGCCTAGAGAGTGGATAGGTCGATTCAGATGAGTCGCTAGTTCTCCATCTCCATCTCGGTCTTGTGAATCAAAACTCATCAGACGGGAACTAGAGGAGAGAGGAGGAGGAGGGAGGAGGGAGGCAGAGCACCAGGAGCGGCGGCGGCGGCGGGCAACGAGAACGGCGGCGGTGGCGGACAATGGGCGATTGGAACGGCGGCGGCGGACGAGGGGCAACGGGAACGATGGCGGCGGCGGACAACGGGCGGTGCGGGGGGGAGAATGAATTGGAGTGTAGAGGGGAGTAGGAGGGGCGGCCGGTTGGATATGGCGGAGAAGATATACTTAGTAGTAGCGCTCATTTAAGGCAAGCGCTACTGCTATTCCACTTATCAGTAGCGCTTTACACAAGCGCCCACTGGTACTAACTGTAAGTGCATCTAGTGCCCCTTAGTGATTTTGGTGGTTTGAAGACTTATAGGTTAAGTATCGAAAGTGTTCATGAGTGTACACAGGATCTATAAGTAACTGAGGAGTTTGAAATATTTTATGAATATCGACCTCTAAAAATGTATATCTTCGGTTGAAGTAATTGGTCTGAAGCTGAAGAATTGAATCACGAAGAATCTATGACGAAATTAATATTCCTCATGAAGATATTGAAATTGAGGAATTCAGTGTGTCCTGGAGAAAATCATTCTGAAGACTTTGAAGCATGAAGATTTACTCTTTCTGTTTTATTTTCTTCACACTTGAGTAATAGGAACACCGTACTGTTAAAGGGGGTCGAAGTTACACTTTGGAATGAATTTCCTCATGATGCTCAACCCAAGCCTAATCCTACCAAAAGACTCAAGTGAGGAATACGAGTGACATGAGGACTCTCACAGTTGAGGGTTCCGACCGGTTCGATAGCCATGCCACATCATTGGTCTTATCCACACCAACGGTCATATTACTTAAGGGCATTAGTGTAAAATCATGTCGGGATGCTCCCAGGCTATAAATAGCCACCGCCCACAACCATTAGCTGGTTGGATGCTCCGTTAGAAACTAACACTTGTCATAAGAGCAACCCAATTCCTTAGAGTCTTCGAGAGTAATTCATCAGTGAGGAAATACCCCATACACCGAAACCACAAACCTAGAATCAAGTGATTGAGCATCACTGAAGAAGTTGTTCATGTGTGGGACTGAAGCCTTTTACCTTTGAGGATTGTGCATCCTCTAGACGGTTAGGCATCATGGTCTAGAGCAATCCAGCAGTCCATTGTGGATCGTCGGGTGACCAAGTTTGTGAGGGTTTAGAAGTCTGCCCTGAAGACTTACCACGAGTGTTGGGCGAGGACTGTGTGTTCTTAGCCCAAGGAGAATACGGTAGGGACTGTGTGTCCCGGGACTGTTTGTCTTTTGGTTTCAATACCAAGCCACTCCAAACCAGATGTACAACTGTCACAGCAGTTGGAACTGGGTCATCAACTACTGTCTTCGCTGTGAAACGGGTTCTAATTCCTCAACTTCTTACATTCCTCAGATTATGTTTTGATGACTTTCACTGTTACTATTTGAAGAATTTGCTCAAGACTTTCTCTGAAATTCCTCAACCCCAAATTCTTCACGCTAGTTAATCCTCATCTGTTTTCTGCGTGCCTGCTCACTGTGCAATCTGTTTTCACATTCCTCACACTGAAAAACTTCTTTTGTGAAACTTTGCACTTCTCATCTTTTACTGTTTCTACTGTAAGTTAGTCATCAGTGAGGAATTTCCTCAAAAGGAATTTCCTCAGTGATGAAATTCTAAAAATCTCCTATTCACCCCCCTCTAGTCGATATAATGCACTTTTAATTGGTATGAGACCAAGGTACTCCCCTTTTCTGCGTGATTTGGTTTAACCACCTGGAGTTTTAGTTATGTCGACTGCAGGCATGTTTAAGGTTACTGCAGCATGTCCTACTTTCGAAGGAAAGAACTTTCCTTTCTGGAAGAACAAGATGCAAATGCATCTACAAGCTATTGATAATGATCTCTGGTATATTGTGGAACATGGCGTCCCCATCATCTCTGCTAGTGTTTGTGCTGCTGATATGAAGAAATTCAAGCAACTTGATTCTCAAGCGAAGAATATCATCTGTGGCCATCTGAGCCCAGGCCAGTTTGGAAGAGTGAGTGATTTTGGCTCAGCAACACTCATGTGGGAGAGACTGTGCAGAGTGAATGAAGGAGTATCAACACAGCGTGACTCTCGTGTTGATATTCTTCGCAATCTCATCAATCGCTTCAAGAGGCATGACAATGAAAGCTTCCAAGATACCTTTGATCGCCTCACTGACATATCAAATGAACTGCAAGCACTGGGAGCTCGAGACATTACTCATCACGAAGTTGTGAAGAAACTTCTAAGATCTTTAGATTCTTCATTTGATACTTTAGTTTTGATGATTCAAGAAAGACCAGACTACAAGATGCTTGATCCAGCTGATATACTCGAAAGACTCAATACTCATGAATTCCAGCTAGAAGAAAAGAAAGATCTATATGGATCAAGCTATTCTAGACCACGTGCACTGAAGGCTAGAGCAATTTCCTCGTCTGAAGAAGAAGATTCGGATGATAGCATTGGTGACCCTGAAGAATTTGGACAGGAGCTTGCAATGCTCGTGAGGAAATTTCAGAGGTTTACACGACGTGTCCAGTTCGGTAAATCTTCAAGAAGAGACATGAGGAAATCAGAATCTTCACCTGAGGACTACAAGAAAAGAACCTGCCACAAATGCAAGAAATCAGGTCATTACATTGCTGACTGTCCCCGTTGGGGAAAGAATCGAAGAAGAAGAAATACAAGGATGAAAGTTCTGATGACTCGAAGAAGAAGAAGAAATCTTCAAAGCCCTCATCGCACAAGAAGACTAGTCTCAGAAAGGCTCGGGCACTTATTGGCAAGGAAATGGATTCGGAGGCAGAATCAGAGGAATCTGATGAAGAAGAGGGTTCTGATGAAGACTCAGAATCCGGACAGGCCAGTCTTGCACTTGCAACCACTTTCGTTAGCAAGTCAATCTTCAACCTTGAAGAAGATGATAACACCATCCACACTGATGACTATGCTGATGACTTCGCTCCAACCTATTGCTTCATGGCAAAATGTTCAAAGGTACCGAATGATGCTTCCTCCTCTGATTCAAGTGACTGTGAACCTCATGATTATAAAAAACCCAGTTACAGTAAACTTGCTATCATTGCCACTAAACAACAAACTGCCCTGGAAAAACTTCAGAAACTGCTAGATAGAAGTGATGATCTGTTGAATGATGAAATGAATCTTACCCAAATCCTTACTGAAGATGTGAAAAGTCTTCAGTCTAGATTTGATAATCTTCAAGATCGTTATGATACACTCCTCGCTGATCATGAGAAACTTTCCTCTGAATTTCTTCAAAGGAAGCCGGATCTAGAGAAGCTGAGGATTTCTCATGATCATCTTCGTATGGAAAATGATTCATTACTAGCTCAACAGATCAGCGTTGCTCAAGCTGAACTCATTCCTCCATGTCTTAAATGCATTGAATGCGAAACTGCCAATTGTTCACCAGAATCATCAAATGCTTCTATTGCTACAAATTCTTCAACTGCACGTGTAATGTCTATTTCCTCACTTGAGGAAAACACAAATATTAATGATGAAAATGCACGATTGAAGGAATTGTACGTGACAGACATGTACAAAAGCCTCAAAGGACACCAAACCCTTTGTGATGTGCTCAAAGAGCAGATCTTGAACAGGAACCCGAGGAAAGAAGGAATTGCCTTTGATAGGAAATTAAATGCTGATGGAACTTATTGGGAACCTGAGCAGTATCCCAAAACCTCATGGGTTGCTGCTACTGGGCCTCCTTTTGATCCATCTAATCTAACTGGCTTCTCATGTGAATTATCCTATTCCTCGGATGAGTCATTTGATTCCAACTATAAACTGTTCAAAAACCAATCTGGTGAAGTATTTGCTCGATATGTTGGAACTAACTGCAGGAATGACCCTCCTTTGAGGAAAATCTGGGTTCCCAAAAGTTGTCTTGAAAATCTTCAGGTGAATGTCCTCGTGACACCACCTCTGAAGAATCTGAACCCCAGATCAAATTCCTTAGACGGACCAAAGTCTTCAAGAGGATCAAAATCCCCAACTGGTCAAAACTATGCTCGTACCCGTGCTTATGCGTCTAACATGCAGGGAAACTACAAGGAATATGACTATGAGCGTTACTCCTCAAATCATTATGTTCATAAATCCTCAAACCAGTTCTCTGCATACTCATATGAGTACTTTAACCCCCCTACTGTTAAGAGAAGTTCATTAGCTTCAATGCCACCTTTCTCATATGGTGCTCGCAGGATGATGAACGCTTTGCCACCCCTTCAGATGTGGGTGGTGAAGAAATCAAACTAATCACTACTGCAGGTCAGGTCTCCAGATGAAAATCATCATCTGAAGAATTTGCTGGAGACCTGAGGAAATGCTTGATAGGACGCAAGCTAATATTGATGAAATAGAAATATTTCACACGTCCTTATAATTATGTTGTGATGAAATTCTTATTTGATGAAATTGATATCATATTCTTCAAATCTGAAGCATATGAGATGGTAAGTTGTACTAATTCATTTGCAGGATGATAAACCCAAGAATACTGAGTGGGTTCTTGATAGTGGTTGGACACATCACATGACTGGTGATAAAAGCTTGCTCATGAATATGCCACTAACTCCATCACCTCTGAAGCAAATCACATATGTTGACAAAGGTAAAAGCAAGGTATTGGGACTTGGCAAAGTGGCTATTTCCAAGCATAGGCATATGGACAAAGTGATGCTTGTTGAATCCCTTGGTTTTAACGTCATGTCAGTCTTGATGCTTTGTGATCTTGATATGATTGTTATCTTTGGTAGATATAGATGTGTAGTCATCATGGAATCTGATAGATCCAAAGTCTTCGAAGGTGTAAGAAGAGGGGATTTGTACATTGTTTATTTCTCTACAGGTCCTCAACCAGCCACTTTCTTACTAGCAAAAACCTCAGAAGGATGGATGTGGCACCGAAGACTAGGTCATGCAGGCATGAGGAATTTGCACACGCTCGCGAAGAAGAAGCATGTCCTCGGCATCGAACCGGTCAAATTCCTCAAGGACCATCTCTGCGGTGCTTGTGAATCTGGAAAAAGGACCAGATCCAAGCATCCCTCGAAGACCATCATGACTACTACACGTCCATTCGAATTGCTTCATATGGATTTATTTGGACCTACTCACTATGCCACACTAACCAATGCAGCATCTTTATATGGATTTGTCATAGTTGATGATTATTCCAGATACACTTGGGTGCATATCATAGTGTATAAAACTGAAGTGCAGGAAATCTTCAAACGATTTTTTCAAGGGCCTCGACGAACTTTGGCATCAAGATCAAACACGTCAGGAGTGATATTGGAACCGAGTTCAAAAACACTGGTCTTGATGATTATCTTGATGAACTTGGTATTACTCACGAATTGTCTGCTCCTTATAGTCCTCGGGAGAATGGTGTCGTCGAAAGGAAGAATAGGACTCTGGTTGAGAAGGCAAGAACTATGCTTGAAGAATATAAGACTCCTCGTCGCTTCTGGCCTGAAGCAATCAACAGTGTATGTCATATCATCAACAGGGTATATCTTCACAAATTCCCCAAGAAAACCTCATATGAACTACTCACTGACAAGAAACCCAATGTAAGTTATTTCAAAGTCTTCGGTGCAAAATGCTGGATTAGAGATCCTCACCATAGCTCAAAATTTGCACCTAAGGAACATGAAGGTTTTATGCTCGGTTATGGAAAGGACTCGCACACCTACAAAGTCTTCAACAACTATGACAACAAAGTTGTTGAGACTGTAGATGTGCGGTTTGATGAAACTAATGGCTCGCAAAGAGAGCAATTGCCTTCTGATCCAGATAAGCTGACTCGTGAGAAAGCGATAAAGCTTAAGCCTACTGAAGACATTGTCCCCATTGAGGAAATTGGTAAAGAAATAATCCCCATCGCTGATAAAAACCAAGAAGATGCTCCTGAGGAAATTGCAACAGCACCACTTCCTCAGCCCAGACAAAATCCTCAACCAGCTCATCCGAGGATTGCAAATGAAGTAAAACTTGACAAAATCCTCAACGACATCAACGCGCCAGGTCCTCTCACTCGCTCAAAAGCTTCACACTTAGTTAACTTTTGTGGGCATTTTTCCTTTGTATCCATCACAGAACCCTCAAAAGTAGCTGAGGCTTTTCTGGAACCGGAGTGGATCCAAGCCATGCAAGACGAACTTCTTTAATTCAAGCTGAATGACGTATGGGAGCTCGTCAAACGACCAGATCCTCGCAAGCATAACATCATCGGCACCAAGTGGATCTTCCGAAACAAGCAAGATGAGGACGGTCAAGTGGTGAGGAACAAGGCACGACTTGTAGCCCAAGGCTACACCCAGGTTGAAGGAATAGATTTCGATGAAACTTCTGCACCTGTTGCTAGACTTGAAGCTATTCGAATACTACTTGCTTATGCTAATCATCATAACATCACCTTATATCAAATGGATGTGAAAAGTGCATTCCTCAATGGTAATCTTGAGGAAGAAGTATATGTTGCTCAGCCCCCAGGTTTTGAGGATCCAAAGAATCCAGACAAAGTCTTCAGACTCAAAAAGGCTCTATATGGCCTCAAGCAAGCCCCTCGGGCATGGTATGATACATTGAAGGAATTCCTCATGAAGAAAGGCTTCAAACCTGGTTCACTCGATCCAACTCTTTTCACAAAATCCTATGATAATGAACTATTTGTATGTCAAATATATGTTGATGATATCATATTTAGCTCTACTGACAAAAGATACAGTGATGAATTTGCCTACATGATGAGTGAAGAATATCATATGTCCATGATGGGGGAGCTAAAATTCTTCTTAGGTCTTCAAATTCGTTAACAAAACAATGGAATCTTCATATCACAGGAGAAATACCTCAAGGATGTTCTGAGGAAATTCGACATGCACGAATGCAAAGGTGCCAAGACTCCAATGCCTACCAACGGCCACCTCGGCACTGATGAAGATGGTAAAGATTTCGATCAGCAGGTATACCGTTCTATGATTGGCTCTTTATTGTATCTATGTGCATCTAGGCCAGATATAATGCTTAGTGTTTGCATGTGTGCACGTTTTCAAGCAAAACCGAAGGAATCACACCATAAGGCTGTGAAACATATTCTTCGATACTTAGCTCACACACCAACACTAGGATTATGGTATCCCAAGGGCTCCAATCTTCATCTGGTAGGGTATTCTGATTCAGACTATGCTGGTGACCGTGTGGATCACAAGTCAACTTTTGGCACATGCCATTTCCTAGGAAGATCACTAGTTTGCTGGTCCTCAAAGAAGCAGAACTGCGTATCACTCTCCACTGCCGAAGTTGAGTACAACATCAACATGAAGAATGTGCATCTCCACTGCTGGTTCTTGCTGTGCTCAATTGCTATGGATGAAGCAAACCCTCAAGGACTACAACATCAACATGAAGAATGTGCATCTCTACTGTGACAATGAGAGTTCTATCAAGATTGCATATAACCCAGTACAGCACTCAAAGACCAAGCACATCCAGATTCGTCATCATTTTCTTCGGGACCATGTCCTCAAGGGCAATATCCTCATCGACAATGTGAAGACTGATGATCAACTGGCTGATATCTTCACTAAGCCCTTGGATGAGAAAAGGTTTTGCAAGTTGCGGTGTGAGCTAAATATCTTAGAGTCTTCGATTGTTTTGTAAAAACATGCACACATCCTAACACTTATGCAAAGTTGATAACTTAGATGTGCAACACATGATGAAACGATTTTCTTCAACAAATGAAGAAAGTCACTCTGAATGTGAAGAAATTAACGAAGAAATTGATTCTCAGGGCCCTACGACAATTGTAAGCGGCGTCTGTAATCAACGTTCTTATATGGTGGGTAACGCCACCGCCCAATGTGAAATTCCTCAAGCTGATTTTCTTCAAATGATCAATTTCCTCACAATGCATTTTTCTTCAAAAGAGTTGTTCTTGATTGTGATGATCTATTACAAAATCTTCAAAAACACTTGATGACTTTCATTTGCCTAGGTAGACTGTGATTTCTAGTCCTCAACAGCATTCACCTATTGCTATTTCTTCAAGTTGATGTTTCTGCTAAGTGAATGTGATTGGACCCTACTTTACCTCTATGCTATACTTATCCAGTCTATTCAATTCTTCATATGCGTTCTACTTGAAACTTTGTTCAAAATCCTCACTGCATCCTTGTCAGCTGATGATTTTGTAACGAAAATCCTCAAATCTTCAAAAATTGTTTTCTTTAAAGGAACAGTAACTGAACCCCCACTTCCCACGATCGGGTAACCACGATCTCCACTATCTCCACCGCATCGTACGGGAGCTACACGTGTCCTGTGGAGACATAGAGGCAGGGGCTATTTGGTCCGAAACTTTCGCGCCAAACAGTAACTTTCGGGCTATAAATATGTCCTTATCTCCCTCGGTATCATCTTCTTCGCCTCATTGCTCTCTTGCCACAGCACACTCCACCGAATCCTAGCGCCACTGCTGGTAGTCTTGTCGCCGGTGAGGAAGAGATTCACTGCCTCGACCTTTTTGTCGCCAGGATCACGCCGGAGTCGGACCATCTACGTCCGCCGCCGCCGTAGACGTCCTCTGCCGCCAAGTTAGGGTGCATTGGACACTCGACCGAAGAGCCTCTCCAACACCACTTTCTGTGTTCTTCGTTCGCACCTTCCAGGGTAAATATACCCCATTTTTACAGCAGATTAGATCTGAAATTTTACCTCTTCTATGTGAAATCTATTTTTCCTCAAGATACGATGCGCACATGATTCCTCAAACACTACCTATCACCGCAATCATTGATGAACTAGCTAAGCATGTAAGATTTTCACGAGATTCCTCAATTGTGCAAATTTTCAGATCTGTACAACTCTGGAACCCAAGAACAGTATGCTTAGACAAATTCCTCAACCACTGGTTATATTCCTCAAACTATCAAACCATTTCATTTTCTTCAAATCTGAGAACGCATATGACCTCTCCAAATTCCTCGCAACTATACTCTCTTCACAGGTACGCACATGTCAGCTGATGAATCTCTCGGTTCTCATCACATTAACTCATTTGCAGCATTTCTAGAAGAAACTCTTCAAGGCTCATCAGAATCCTCAAGAATTCAAAATCATCAGCAAATTCCTCACCTGAAGAAAATGGAGGAAGAGAGAAAACAGAAGGGAGGAAAGAAACTGGAGCAGAACACAGCTGCTGATATTCCTGAGGACATATACTTGGACTATTATACGCGAGATGAAGAACCTGAGACAATGGCCAAGAGAAAGATTAGGCTGCAGAAGATTGAACGTAGATGGGCAAAGGAGTGGAAGGAGTACAGGTTTGTGACTCCAAAATATGCGAAGAAATTCGCTTTGAAGCCTCCTAGCAGAAGGGCCCCTCTTGAGGATCATCAAGAAGCACATCCCTCTAGTCTTATGACAATTGATGACTACCCAGATGAGAAAGAAAAGCATCTGGCCAAGCTCAATAGGCAAGCAGAAGCTACAGTGAAGAAATTTAATGAATCCTCAACTGCTGCCTCCGGTGCTACTCATTCCTGAGCAGCAGAAACTTTAGACTCAGAGATTCCTCAAATGCAGACTGCGCCAACAAAGCCAAAGGCTCCAAAGCCTCAAGAGAAGTCTGCACAGACTTCTGTCACAAAACCCTCAGCTCCAAAACCCTCGGTTCCAAAACCTTCAACACCAAAACCATCAGCGCCAAAACCCTTAGCACCCATTTCCTCTGCACCAAAATCCTCAACTCCACCTCCAAAGCCAGTACAGAAGCATGTCGTGAAGCCTACAACCGCCAGCTCCAGCTCCTCACTCCCAGCTGCAACTAGCTCGGAGACAAAGTCTTCAACACCACTTGTGAAGACTTTGACAACTGCTCAACCTGCAGCACTGCCCAGCCCCAGCAAAATAATCAGAGTCCCGTCTGGATCAGAGGGAAGTGATGACTATGATAATGAGATCCTGCAAGCCATCATCATAGACAAGCAAGAAAGGGTAGCAAAAGCATCAAGCAGTGCTATTCCTCTGGCCATGGACCCCAAGGTCCTCCTCGACTACATCAATATATGGTATGAGGACCCAAACACCCCCATTGATGATTTGAAACTTCCTCCTGGCATCAGCCACATGGTGGCCACCTTCATAAATGAAGCCAAGTGGAAGGAACAGAAGGCCAGGCAGGCAAAGATTGCAAAGGCCAAAAAGGAGAAATTCCTCAGGCAAAATGTCCTCAAGCTGACTCCTGATGCACTGGTGTCAACCCAGGCAGAGCTGCATGTCTTGACTGACAAGTGTGACAAATTGTCAGATCGCAAAAGCATCAAGCGCAATTTCATCAAGCTAGCCACTAGTGTTGTTGATGAATACAACAAAGGAAACCCACCCCCAGCACCAACTCCTCAGCCCTTGGTTGAGCAGCCAGAAGATGCATCTCCTGATGAGCAGGAAACTCCTCAAGTTGAGGAAGAACACCAAGAGCGCCGTGCTGATGAACCGGCCATTGAAGAAATCATCACGGAGACTGCAACTGATGAAATTGCAACCACTGAAGAGACTACAACTGATGAAATTTCAACCACTGAAGAGACTGCTCCTGATCCGGCTGCTTCAACAAAGCAGGCTGATGACTCTGTTCCAGCTGGTTCCTCACTACCAGCTGAAGAATCTGCAGAAAGAACACCTTCACCAAAAGCTTCAAAGGTGAAGAAGATAATCCCGTCTGCATCAGACGCGAAGAAGACAAGAGCTGATGAGAAGGAAGCAAAGAAGAGAAATGCCTCCTCAGCAGTAGAAATGACAGAGGCAAAGCGCCTCAAGGAAACTGAAGAATCTGCCCCTCTGGACCCGGTGCCTCTTAATGTCGCCCCTTCATATGAGATGGTCGTCATTGGTGACCAAACTACAAGAGCTGATGAGGAAATGAAGGATGTCGCCTCTGAGGAACACATTGATGAGGAAATCCAGATTGATGACAGTCCTCAACCTCATGTTCCTCAGACAGAGACTGCTCAAGCTTCAGCTACACCAACTGATGAAACTGCTTCTGCCACAAAGCCAGCTGAAGAAAAACAAGCTGAGGAAAATGCACATTCTGAGCAGACTCCTCATTCTGAACAAGCTGACCAAACTCCTCAAGCTGAGAAAGAAGCAGAAATTCCTCAGCCTGAAGCTCAGCCAGAGCAAGAAGTACCAGCTGATGAAATTCCTCAACCTGAGGAAAATGCTGAAGAAAATGTTCCCGCCCCTGACAATGAATTCATTGTGCTCAACCCAGAGACTGCCATGGTTGTTTCCCCTCCCATTCCTCAGCACAATCTCAAGCCAGTTCAGCGCCAGCCATTCTCAAAGCGGCCAAAGTTTCAGAAAGAAGATTTCCTTGAGGAACACATGTATTTCATCGGAGAGAATCTTTATGACAAGCCTCAAATGAGGCATCTGAAGTTTTGGACAAGAACTCACATGAACTACTATTCCTCAGTGCTCTGTGGCCACAACAAGATATTCCAGCACAGGCACATTCCTCATGTTGAGCTTGAAGCAATACCCTTCCTGGAACCAGTCCTTAGTGTACTCCACGATGCAGGTTTGCTCCCTATGTGCTCAGACATATCAGATTGGACTAGTGAGCTTATTCTTCTGTTCTATGCAACTCTGCACATCTCTGGCAACGCTGATGACATCAACACTTGGGTGTTCGACTGGATGACCCAAAACACTCACTACAAGGCTCCTGCTTCTGAACTCCTCAGAGAACTGCCCGTACCAATTCCCTCAGACAGGGCAGTGAAGATTTATGGTGAGCGTGAGCTACCAAATGGAATGATGGAAGTCCTCATGAAGCCTTTGGCTGCAGGAAAACCCTCAAGAACCACATTCCTCGTCCATGAGCTCAAGTACACACCACGGTCTGTCTACAGAATCCTATGCAGTGTGCTCGCGCCAATCAAAGGCCATGACGATGAAGACGATGTTGTCGGCCTCATGAAGAATATCCTCTTCAACATCATTCACGGTATTCCTATCAATATCCATGATTTCTTCTTGAGGACTTTGGCCGACAATGCCATGTGCCCCTTTGATCACAAGTTTTATGCCCCATGGATCATGAGATTCATCAGGACAAGGACATGCATCAACTTTCATGCTGATTGTCAAAACCATGTTGGGTATATGCCTCCTATCAGAGTCAACAAGAAGACTTTTGAGCCCATTGAAGGAAAAGGAAAATATGTGATTGAAGAAGGCAGCAGGCTCCTTGATGGTCAGTTCAGAGAGCCAGATGCATATTCTTCATGGGCCGATACTGAGACTCGTCCAACAAGCCCTATTCCTCCTCGCGTGCTAACCACCAGAGAGCTTCTCCTCAGTCTTCACCAGAAGGTGGATCACAACCACAAATGGGTCAAACGCCAGTTTGGTGCCATTTTGAAAACCCTCACTGAAACCCAGAACTCTGTGAAGATTAATCATCACTATCTGCATGAGGTTTTCGATCGCACCTGGGCTACACTTGCACATCTGAAGACCCAGACTGAGCTTGAAGAAATGAACTTTGAGCAGGACTTTGATTGGTCGTGGCCTCCCAAGAGGAAGTTCAGGCCCATTCCAGTGCCAGACCTTGAAGACAACTCCTTTTCTTCATTTCGCACCGCTGAGTCTGATGAGGAACAACTCGACACAGCAACCGGCCCAAGGAAGAAGACTACCCCCAAGAAGCGTCGTGGCTCTTCATCAACCGCCAAGAAATGAAGTCTTCACGAGCGTTAGTCCTCAGTTTGTCCCTTATTGTTACTTGATGACAAAGGGGGAGAAACTTGAGAGTTAGTCTTCAAGCGGGATATTTTGGGGGCTTATGAACTATATTTAAGTTACAAACTCTTGGCTCTTCTGAAGTTTTTATGTAATGAGTTGTAACTTAAGCCCGATGGTACTCTGACGCTTTTGAACGTTTTTCTTCGCATGCTTATTCCTCAAGCTTTAATGCACGCATGCTGTAATTCGTCAGATACCATTTGCCATCATGCATCTTCATTTTCTTCATGATATGTTGTATGTATGCATGATTTACAAGATTCAGGGGGAGATCTCCATGATATAAATCATCAATGTGCATCTGCTATAAAAGCAAAATCCTCAAGGTATGCACATCTTCAGGCGGAGTCTTTGTGAATCTTGTTTTCAAATTCCTCAAATGAGTATTTACACTTCATATTTTTGATCCCTGTTGAAGACTTAACCTAATTGTCATCAACCACAAAAAAGGGGGAGATTGTAAGTGCATCTAGTGCCGCTTAGTGATTTTGGTGGTTTGAAGACTTATAGGTTAAGTATCTAATGTGTTTATAAGTGTACACATGATCTATAAGTCATTGGGGAGTTTGAGATATTTGAAGAATATCGACCCCTAAAAATGTATATCTTCAGTTGAAGAAATTGGTCTGAAGCTGAAGAAATGAATCTCGAGGAATCTGCGATGAAATTGATATTCCTCATGAAGACAGTGATATTGAGAATACCGGTGGTTCGTGAAGAAAATCATTCTGAAGAAATTGAAGCGTGAAGATTTACGTTTTCTGTTTTACTTTCTTTGCATTTGATGAATAGGAACACCGTACTGTTAAAGGGGGTCAAAGTAACACTATGGAATGGATTTCCTCATGATGCTCAACCCAAGCCAAATCCTACCAAAAGCCTCAAGTGAGGAATATGAGTGACATGATGACTCTCACAGTTTTCCCGACCGTTTCGATAACCACGCCAAGTCACTGATCTTATCCACTCCAATGGTCATATTATTTAAGGGCATTAGTGTCAAATCATGTCGGGATGTTCCCAGGCTATAAATAGCCGCCCCCACAACCACTAGCTGGTTGGCTGCTCCGTTAGAAACTGACACTTGTCATAAGAGCAACCCAAATTCCTCAGAGCCTTCGAGAGTAATTCATCAGTGAGGAAATACACCACCCACCGAAACCATAAACCAAACCTAGTGATTGAGCATGTGAAGAAGTTGTTCCTGTGTGGGACTGAAGCCTTTTACCTTTGAGGACTGTGCATCCTCCAGACGGTTAGGCGTCATGGTCTAGAGCAATCCAGCAGTTGTGGATCGCCGGGTGACCGAGTTTGTGAGGGTTTGGAAGTCTGCCCTGAAGACTTAACATGAGTGTTGGGCGAGGATTGTGTGTCCTTAGCTCAAGGAGAATACGGTAGGGACTGTGTGTCCCGGGACTGGGTGTCCTTTGGTTTCAATACCAAGCCGCTCCAAACCAGATGTACAACTGTCACAACAGTTGGAACTGGGTCATCAACGACTGTCGTCTTTGAGAATCGGGTTCTAATTCCTCAACTCTTTACTTTCTCTGTATTATGTGTTGATGACTTTCACTGTGACTGAATGAAGAATTTGCTGAAGACTTTCTCTGAATTTCCTCAACCCCAAATTCTTCACAATAGTTAATCATCATCTGTATTCTGCGTGCCTGCTTATTGTGCGATCTGTTTTCACACTCTTCACTCTGAAATACTGCTGGTGTGAACGTTTGCACGTTTGATCCTTTACTGTTTCTGCTGTAAATTAGTCATCAGTGAGGAATTTCCTCAAAAGGAATTTCCTCGGTGATGAAATTCTAAAAATCTCCTATTCACCCCCCCTCTAGTCGATATAACGCACTTTCACATCTTATATCAAATGGATGTGAAAAGTGCATTCCTCAATGGTAAGCTTGAGGACGAAGTATATGTTGCTCAACCCCCAGGTTTTGAGGAACCAAAGAATCCAGACAAAGTCTTCAGACTCAAAAAGGCGCTCTATGGTCTCAAGCGAGCCCCTCGGGCGTGGTATGATACATTGAAGGAATTCCTCATGAAGAAAGGCTTCAAACCTGGTTCACTCGATCCAACTCTTTTCACTGAATCCTATGATAATGAGCTATTTGTGTGCCAAATATATGTCGATGATATCATATTTGGATGTACTGAAAAACGATACAGTGATGAATTTGCTTACATGATGAGTGAAGAATATCAGATGTCTATGATGGGGGAGCAGAAATTCTTCTTAGGTCTTCAAATTCGTCAACAACGCAATGGAATCTTCATATCCCACGAGAAATACCTCAAGGATGTTCTGAGGAAATTCGACATGCATGAATGCAAAGGTGCCAAGACTCCAATGCCTACCAACGTCCACCTCGGCACTGATGAAAATGGTAAAGAATTTGATCAGCATGTATATCGCTCTATGATTGGCTCTTTATTGTATCTATGTGCATCTAGGCCAGATATAATGCTTAGTGTTTGCATGTGTGCAAGTTTTCAAGCAAAACCGAAGGAATCACACCATAAGGTTGTGAAGCATATTCTTCGATACTTAGCTGACACACCTACACTAGGATTATGGTATCCCAAGGGCTCAAATCTTCATCTGGTAGGGTATTCAGATTCTGACTATGCTGGTGATCGTGTGGATCGCAAGTCAACTTCTGGTACATGCCATTTCCTCGGAAGATCACTAGTTTGCTGGTCCTCAAAGAAGCAGAACTGCGTATCACTCTCCACTGCCGAAGCTGAGTACATTGTTGTTGGTTCTTGCTGCGCTCAATTACTATGGATGAAGCAAACCCTCAAGGACTACGTCATCAACATGAAGAATGTGCCTCTCTACTGCGACAATGAGAGTACTATAAAGATTGCTTACGACCTAGTACAACACTCGAAGACTAAGCACATCCAGATTCGTCATCATTTTCTTTGGGACCATGTCCTCAAGGGCAATATCCTCATCGACCTTGTGAAGACTGGTGATCAACTCGCAGATATCTTCACTAAGCCCTTGGATGAGAAAAGGTTTTGCAAGTTGTGGTGTGAGCTAAATATCTTAGAATCTTCAAATGTTTTGTAAAAACATGCACACATCCTAACACTTATGCAAAATTGATGACTTAGATGTGCAACACATGATGAATCGATTTTGTTCAACTGATGAAGAATATTACTCTGAATGTGAAGAAATCAACGAAGAAATTGATTCTCAGGGCCCTAGGACAATTGTACGCGGCGTCTGCAATCAACATTCTTATATGGTGGGTCACGCCACCGCCCAACGTGAAATTCCTCAAGTTGATTTTCTTCAAAAGTTCCATTTCCTCAAAACTTGTTGTTCTTCAAAACATTTTTCTTCATTGTGACGATTTATCAAAAAATCCTCAACTTCCATTGATGATTTTTGTTTAACTAGATAGACTGTGATTTCAAGTCCTCAACAGCATTCACTTATAGCTATTTCTTCAAGCTGATATTTCATCTTAGTGAATGTGATCGGACCCTACTTTACCTCTATGCAATTCTCATCCAGTCTATTCAATTCTTCGTATGTGTTCTACTTGAAACTTTGTTCAAAATCCTCACTGCGTCCTTGTCAGCTGATGATTTTGTAACAAAATCCTCAAATCTTCAAAAATGTTTCTTTAATACACTGTAACTGAACCCCACTTCCCACGTTCGGATAACCACGATCTCCACTATCTCCACCGCCTTTCTCAGGAGCTACACGTGTCCTGCGGAGACGTAGAGGAAGGGAAGAAACTTGAGCAAGAGTTCAATCTCATCAGCAAAATCCTTAGCTGAAGAAAATGGAGGGAAGAAACTTGAGCAGAATACAACTTTGGATATCCCTGAGGATATTTACTTGGACTATTGCACACCTGATGAAAATGAAACAATGGACAAGAGAAAGATTCGGCTTCAGAAGATAGAACGTTGATGGGCTAAGGAATGGAAGGAATACAGATTTGTCACTGCCAAGTATGTGAAGAAAGTCGCTGTGAAGCCTCTTGGCAAATGGGCTCCACTTGAGGCTCATCAAGTAGCACATCCCTCAAGCCTCAAGACCCTTGATGACTATCCTGATGAAAAGTACAAGCACTTGGCTAAGCTTAAGACAAGGACTATCCTGATGATACACAAATTCTTCAGACTTACATAAGTTTTCAGAATTTTTTAAGTAACAGAAGTATACAGATTGCTATAGACTGGTCTGCTGTTAACAGATTATGTTTTTGTTGAGTTGGTTGTTTATTTTGATGAAACTATGGATAGTATCGGGGGCTATTAGCCATGGAAGATTGAAAATACAGTAACCCAACATCAATATAAGTAGAATTTAAGTTCTCTACAATACCTAAGGAAGTGGTGGTTTGCTTTCTTATACCAATGTTATCACGAGTTTCTGTTTAAGTTTCGCGTTGTGAAGTTTTCAAGACTTGGTGAAGTTCTTATGGACAAAAAGATAAAGAGTGGCAAGAGCTCAAGCTTGGGGATGCCCAAGGCACCCCAAGTTGATTCAAGGATGCCATAAAAGCCTAAGCTTGGGGATGCCCCGGGAAGGCATCCCCTCTTTCGTCTTCAATCCATCGGTAACGCTACTTGGGGCTATATTTTTATTCACCACATGTTATGTGTTTTTCTTGGAGGGTCTTGTATCGTAGGAGTCTTTTATTTTTGTTGTGTCACAATCTTCCTTGCTGCACACCTATAGAGAGAGACATGCACTCACCGTGATTTTGTCGAGCTTCACTTATATCTTTTTGTTAGACACTTCATCTCACATGTGCTTCACTTATATCTTTTGAGCTAGTTGATTTTGCTCTATGTGCTTCACTTATATCTTTTAGAGCACAACGGTGCGTGGCTTGGTAGTTGATCTATGCTATGATAGTAGTCTCTAAAGGGGTAGTTATCCAAAGGGATATGAAAACGTTCACCTTCATGTGCATTGAGTAGTTGGAGAAGTTTGATTCATCTCAATTAGTTTTGAGTTATGGTTGTGGTAATATTAAAGTTATACTAGTAAGGTGTTGTGGATCTAGAAATACTTGTGTTGAAGTTAGTGATTCTCGTAGCTTGCATGTATGGTGAACCTCTATGTGATGAAGTCTGAGCATGATTTGTCTATTGATTGTCATCCTTTGTGTGGCGGTCGGGATCACGCGATGGTTTATACCTACCAACCCTTCCCCTATGAGTATGCGTTGAATGCTATGTTTCGATTACTACTAAAACTTTTGCAACAAGTATATGAGTTCTTCATGACGAATGTAGAGTCCATGGTTTAGATGCACTTTCACCTTCCACCATCACTATCTTCTTTAGTGTCGTGCAACTTTGGTCGGTGCACAAAACCCACCATTAGCCTCCCTCAAAGCAGCCACCATACCTACCCACTATGGCTTCTTCAAAGCCATTCCGAGATATATTGCCATGCAACTACCACCATTACATGTGCCACCACTTCTACATTGCCATTGCATGATCATAAGATAGCTAGCATGATGTTTCTATTGATGTCTATGCCATGCTAGATCATTGTCACGGTACACTACCGAAGGCATTCCATATAGAGTCATCATTGCTCTAAGTTTTGAGTTGTAAGTGTGATGATCATCATTGATGGAGCATTGTCCCATGTGAGGAAATAAAAGAGGCCAGCGAAGCCCATTTACAAAAAGAGGCCAAAGATGCCCACACAAAAAAAAGAGGCCAAAGAGCCCACCAAAAAATGAGAGAAAAGGAGAGAAGGGACAATGCTACTATCTCCTTTCCAGACTTGTGCTTGTTGATCACCATGATCTTCATGATTGAGAGTCTCTCGTTTTGTCACCACCATATAGCTAGTGGAAATTTTCATTATATAACTTGGCTTGTATATTCCAATGATAGGCTTCCTCAAAATTGCCTTAGGTCTTCGTGAGCAAGCAAGTTGGATGCACACCCACTAGTTTTCTTTAAGAGCTTTCACATACTCTTAGCTCTAGTGCATCATTTGTATGGCAATCTCTACTCATTCACATTGATATCTATTGATGAGCATCTCTATAGCTCATTGATATGCCTAGTTAATGTGACCATCTTCTCCTTGTTTGTCTTGCAACCACCACCACACTCCATTCCACTTATAGTGCTAAAACCATGGCTCACGCTCATGTATTGCGTGAGACTTGAAAAAGTTTGAGAAAGTAAAGGTGTGAAAACAATTACTTGTCCAATACCGGGGTTGTGCATGATTTAAATTCGTTGTGCAAGGATGATAGAGCATAGCCAGACTATATGATTTTGTAGGGATAACTTTCTTTTGGCCCTATTATTTTGAAAGTTCATGATTACCTTGCTAGTTTGCTTGAAGTATTATTGTCTCCACATCAATAGTAAACTATTGTTTTGAATCTAATGGATCTGAACATTCACGTCACATAAGAGGAGTTACAAAGGACATCTATGCTAGGTAGCATGAAAGCATCAAAAATTCATTCTTTGTCACTTCCCTATTCGAGGACGAGCAGGAGTTAAGCTTGGGGATGCTTGATACGTCTCAAACGTATCTATAACTTTTGATGGTTTCACGCTGTTATCTTGTCAACTTTGGATGTTTTATGTACCTTTTATATCTTTTTTAGGACTAACTTATTAATTTAGTGCCAAGTGCCAGTTCCTGTTTTTTCTGTGTTTCTGACTCTTTTCAGATCTGATTTTGGAACGGAGTCCAAACGGAATAAAATCCCCAAAATAAATTTTTCCAGAACAAAAGAAGATCGGGGGCCTTGAGGGCCAAGGCAGGAGAGCCACACGGGCCCACAAGCCCTGTAGCCTCCGCCAGGGGGGCCAGTGGCTACCAGGCTTGTGGCCTTCCTGGTGCTCCCCTGCCCTAGCTCTCTGGCCTATAAATTCCCTAAAATCATAGAAAAAAATCAGGGCATCCACGAAAACACTTTTCCGCCGCCGCAAGCTTCCGTTTCCACGAGATCTCATCTGGAGACCCTTCCCGGTGCCCTGCCGAAGGGGACTTTGGAGTTGGAGGGCTTGTACATCAACATCATCGCCTCTCCAATGACTTGTGAGTAGTCCACTTCAGACTACGGGTCCGTAGTTAGTAGCTAGATGACTTCTTCTCTCTCTTGGATCTTCAATTCAAAGTTCTTCATGATCATCATGGAGATCTATCCGATGTAATCCGTTTTGGCGGTGTGTTTGTCGAGATCCGATGAATTGTAGAATTGTGATCAGATTATCTATGATTTATATTTGAGTCTTTGTTGATTTCTTATATGCATGATTTGATATCCTTGTAAGTCTCTCCGAGTCTTTGGTTTTGTTTGGCCAACTAGATCTATGATTCTTGCAATGGGAGTAGTGCTTGGTTTTGGGTTCATACCGTGTGGTGACCTTTCACTACTGGAAAACAGTTTTTTGCCATCTGCCAAATCTTTGTCGTCTGCTAGCTGATGGCAAAGAGTGTCTTTGCCGTCACCTTCCACAAAGCGGACGGCAAAGCACTGGCTGATGGCATAGAGTGTTTTTGCCATCAGTCACATCTTTGGCGTCAGCTAGTAGACGGCAAAGAGTCTCACAGCAGACGGCAAACATGTAGATGGGCCCACCTGACCGCGGGGACGTTAGGGCAAAATGAAGTCCCTTCTTTGCCGTCTGCTAGCGGACGTCAAAGAGTCTGGAGGCAGACGACAAAGAGTCTAGACTCTTTGCCGTCCGTCGGCAGACGACAAAGAGGTAACTCCGTTAACGGCTCTTTGCCCCCACCCCGCCCCTCTCTCTCTCACCCACGGCTCACCCCGCCCCTCTCTCTCTCTCCCACTCCTCTCCCCGATGCCCACCGCCGCCACCACCATCGCGCCGCGGCCCCCGTCGCGCCTCCGCCCATGTCTCCCCCGCCGCCGCCGCCCCACCGCCCTCGTCGCCGCCCCGGTGTCCCACAGCCCCCTGGCGCCGCTGCCCCACCTCTCCCCAACGCCCACCAGAGCCACCACCACCGTCGCGCCGCTGTCCCACCTCGCCCCTGCCGCCACTGCCCCACCACCGTCGCACCGCCACCCCTGGGGCTGCCCCGCCACCCCCAACACCCCCGGCCCGCCACAGCCGTCCCTCCGGGTGAGCCCCCCCCCCCCCCCCCCCGCACCCGCATGATTTTTTTCTTGTTAGTAGTTTTAGTGGTAGTAGTTTTAGTAGTTGTTCTTGTTAGTAGTTATAGTAGTTTTTCTTGTTTGTAGTTTTAGTAGTTGTTCTTGTTAGTAGTTTTAGTGGTAGATTTAGTTAGTTGGTAGATTCAGTAGTTAGTTTAGTGGTAGATTTTGTTTTGTTAATTAGTGGTAGCTTGTTAAATTAGTTAGGTTAGTTAGTTAGCTTGGTTAGTTAGGTGGAGGTGGAGAAGAGGAGAAGAGGAGGAGGAGGAGGACGAGAAGAGGAGAAGAAGAAGAGGAGTAGGAGGAGGAGGAGGAGGAGAAAAAGAAGAAGAAGAAGAAGAAGAAGAAGAAGAAGAAGAAGAAGAAGAAGAAGAAGAAGAAGAAGAGGAGGAGAAGAAAAAAATTAGAAGGAGAAGAGGAAGAAGAATAAGAAGAAGAAGAAGAAGAGAAGAAAAAAATAAAAAGGAGAAGAAGTAAAGAAGAAGAGAAGAAGAGAATAAGAAAAAATAAGAAGGAGAAGAAGAGAAAAAAGAAGAAGTAGTTGATTTTTTATTGTTTGGTATTTAGTGGTAGCTAGATTCTTTTTTAGTTACTTAGTGGTAGATTATGTTTTTGTTATTTTTTTGCTGTTTAGTGCTATATTGGTTTAGCGATAGGTTTAGTTAGCTTGCTTAGTTAGGTTAGTTAGTTAGTTAGCTTAATAGAAAGAATAGGAAGAAGAAGAAGAGGAGGAGGAGCAGAAGAGGAGAAGAGGAGGAGGAGGAGGAGAAGAAGAAGAAGAGGAGGAGGAGGAGGAGGAGGAGAAGACAAAAATAAGAAGGTGAAGAAGAAAAGAAGAAGATAAGAAGAAGAAAAGAAGAAGAGAAGAAGAAGAGAAGAAGAACAGAAGAAGAGAAGAAGAATACCTTCTCCTCCTTCTCCTTCTTCTCCTCCTCCTCCTTCTCCTTCTTCTTGATTTCTTCTTATTCTTCTCCTCCTCCTCTTTCTTCTCCTCTATCTTATTCTCCTTACCTTATTTTCCCCAACAATGAGATAATTAGCCCATTTATCTACAAAATGGCATGGTTAGCTCATGAATATTATATTCTTAACTCGTTTTCTTCTAAAATGACATAATTAGAATATTTGTGTTGATCGGGTGGATTTACATGTGATAGCTTTCTCATCGCTGTGAGGTCTGCTATGCGAAGACCTCCCCGTGCGTTGTACGAGCTCCGCCCCTGCATTCGTGGGTCAGTACAAATTTTATCTCCTCCTCGCCCCTTCATTTACCGTGGCTCGGTTTCCGGATGAAACTTTCTAGATTTAGGTAATTAAATTAATTTATCAGTATGCGTGACCAGTATGCGTCTCCTGCTCGAAAGGGCGACATCTATAAATATGCATATCTTTGCATATTTATAACCGCCATCCTTTCGAATTATCCAACATTATCCATGGACAGCCCGAGTATGTGTAGATTGGGTTCGTTTTCCCGTATGCTGTGCTCTGGATCCAATGCGGAATTTCGTTAGTGCCTCCCTGTTGTTCTCCGGATGCACATCCTCTCTGTTTATTGCGGAGACGTGTATCAGGAGAACAACGGGGAGGTGCTGCCGAAATTTTGCGTTGGATCTGGAGCAGAGCATGGGAAAACGAACCCAATCTACACATACTCGGGTGGGATTAGGACCTATCTTTACCTATTAGCGTGTAGGTTGCTTGGACGTAATAAAAATGGCGAACATGATTAACCGATGAATATAAATGCTAAATTATATATAAATATATTTCTACTGTCTTTAGTAGCTAGGCAAGATGAGTGATCGTGCGTGGATGTGTACCGGTCACCCTAGTCAGAAAGAGATGACGAAAGAATGGTTTGTAAAAACAAAGGAATTTGTGAAAGCCGCATTCGCAAATGGCCAGGAAAGAAACTATTGCCCCTGTCCTGGATGCGACAACTATAAAAAGACGACAAAGGCTGTAATGATTAAGCACCTGCAGAGGAGGGGTTTTAAGCCTAATTATACGGTGTGGACATTTCATGGTGAGTCTATACAATGCACAAGAGCTGAGGTGGTCCGTCGTCGCACGGACGAGCATGGTACCGGGATCGAAGACATGGTGCAAGACTTTGATGATGCTCGGAATTCGGAAGATCAGATGGAGAAATCTGCAAAGGCCTTTTATGAAATGTTGGAGTCTTCAAAATGTCCTCTGCATGAGCACACTGAGCTCTATCAGCTGGATGCAATTGCACAAGTAATGGCTCTGAAGGCTCAGTTCAACTTGGGAAGAGAATGCTATGACGCGATGATGACACTATTTGGATGCTTCCTACCCAAAGGCCATGTCATGCCTGCAAACTTGTATGAGTCGGAGAAAATACTTCATGTACTTAAGATGCCCTATGAGAAGATAGATGCATGTGAGAAAGGATGTGTCTTATTTAGGAAGGAGTATGCACACTTGGACTATTGTCCCAATTGCGAGTCTTGCAGGTATCTTGTGGTAGAGAACGGTATGGGTGAGAAGTGGTAGACCAAGATCGTAGTTAGTGTTCTTCGGTATATGCCAATCGTACCAAGACTTCAACGTCTTTTCATGGTCGAAGAGACAGTGAGACAAATGACATGGCACAAATTGGGCAAAAGAACCGAACTAGATGCGGATGGGAATAAGATGGTGGTACACACATCGGATGGGGAAGCCTGGAAACATTTCGATGGACTGCATCAGGATAAAGCGGCAGATCCAAGGAATCCTCGAGTCTGCATCGCCACGGATGATTTTAATCCCTTCGGCATGATGGCAACCAAATATAGTTGTTGGCCTGTATTTGTCATTCCACTCAATCTCCCCCCTCCCGGACAGATTATGCAAAGAAAGAACATATTTCTGACGTTGATAATTCCAGGGCCCAATTATGCGGGGAAGAATATGAATGTGTACCTGCAGCCTCTTATGGATGAATTGGAAGACGGTTTGGATAATGGGGTCAAGACTTACGATGCCGCTAGAAAACAAAACTTCAAAATGCATGTGTGGTACATGTACTCTATGCATGACTTGCCGGCGTATGCACTATTCTCTGGATGGTGTGTGCATGGAAGGTTCCCGTGCCCCCAATTCAAGGCAGCTCTTCAGTTTCATTGGTTGCAGGAGGGTCGGAAGTATTCTTGCTTTGACTTGCATAGACAGTTCCTGGATCTTGACCACCAGTTCAGAAAAGACAAGATGAACTTTACCAAAGGTAAAGTTGTCAAAAACTTGGCACCACTTGCATTGATAGGCCAACAGATCCTGGATCGGTTAAACGCCCTCGAGCCTGATCTAGAGCGTCCAGGGTATTTCAAGGGGTATAATTCAAAACACGCCTGGAATCACAAGCCATGCTTCTGAGATCTGCCTTACTTCAAAGACCTCCTTCTTCCACACAATATCGACATGATGCACATTGAAAAGAATATCGGAGAGGCTATTTTTGGTACATTGTTCGACATAGACTGGAATACAAAGGATAATACTAAGGCTAGAGTCGATCAAGAGACACTATGTCATAGACCGTTACAAAACATGCGAGAAGGCAAAGGAAAGCAGAAGTGGTCGAAGCCAAAGG
This sequence comes from Hordeum vulgare subsp. vulgare, assembly GCF_904849725.1. Classification (NCBI taxonomy): domain Eukaryota; kingdom Viridiplantae; phylum Streptophyta; class Magnoliopsida; order Poales; family Poaceae; genus Hordeum; species Hordeum vulgare. The sequence goes on along the minus strand of NC_058520.1, from coordinate 417,929,084 downwards.
CTTGGTTCAATCTTGGAAGGCCAGGTATGAGGAAAATTATCTTGGGAGCACTACCAGACTGCGCAGACCCCGCCGAAGGAGATTATAGATGGTGTCTTGTGACACACAAGGGCCGAGATGGTGATCAAGAGCTTTTGGGTAAATTATCCTTTTACACAATCTAAAATTAACAATATAACTAATTATTGTACTGATCGGTGTTTTCACGTTTGATTGCAGACCTTCTATAGGTGTGAGGATGGATATGAGGAGGAGGCGGACAAGGTTCTCGAGGCCGAGTGTAGGCAGTTACTACAGAACTGACGCCACGAGGCTTGGCCGCAGGCTATTCGAGACTACTACGCCACGTGTGGTATTAAGAAGCAGAAGAAGGATTGCCGCAGAAAGTTTCTGAAGAAGGAGCAATACATGAAGGTAATTCCCTATTCTTAAGTCCTTCTACGTAGTTATCTTGATTTCATTCATAGTCCTAGCGCTCAAAATTCTTTCTAATAACTTACAGGTGCCCCCGAGATGGTGTGCGGATAAGATGGATTGTTGGGAGGCATTGGTTGATGAGTGGTGCACAGGCAGCTGGCGAGCTGTCCAAGAGAATGCGAAGGATCGGCATAGCCAAATGGTTGGTGTGCCACACCATCAAGGTAGCGCCAACTTACTTCACTTCAGACGAAACTGGGTATGTGATTTGCTTCACGATTCATGCAATTCATTCTTCATGCTAATATTTGTTCCTCTCTTTTAGGCGCATCACAATAAGACGGAGATGCCACACTTGTACGACCTTTATGGCATGGCCCATACTGCCTCGTACAAGAAGGCGAAGGCATTCTCTGTGTCTGACCTAGATGATCCCAATAACTTCACCAACATATCATCCCACCACAAGCTCGTGGCATACAGGGACGCGGGGAAGGCTACGGAAGGGGATGACTTTAACCCTTGCCAGGAACCTTTGGATCCAGAGCTGGTGATGATATGTGGTGGCGAGAGGCCCCATGGCTCGATAGCCATTGGAGACGGGATAATATGTTGTCCACTCACTCTCCCGGAGATCAAGGCGCGCCAGTCGAGCAGCTGTCCTAAGATAATGCGCCGTCCACGCCCAGTCGATCTTCCCATCGAGGTTAGTTGTACGAACTAAGAACACTTTCATCCATTTCATTATGTGTGTCACCATAGTTCATTATTGTGGTAATGAGGAATGGTGTTTCAGGCTGCTCTTCAGAAAGAGAGATTGGCAAACCAGGCTGCTCTTCAGAAAGAGAGATTGGCAAACTAGGCTGCTCTTGAGAAAGAGATATTGGCAAGCCAGGCTGCTCTTGATGACAGGGACCAGACCACGGCACGATTGATTGAGGAGGAGAGGTCCCGGAATGAGGCGGGTCAATGGGCCCTGTATGAGCTATTTGTGACAAGTTTTTTTTCACATTAGCCAAATCATGTGTGTAATGTCTATTTCATTACTAACTAATACGACCCACTCTTCAGGGTCTGTGCGAGAAGAGTGGTCAAGTACCTCCACCGATGCCCGTCTTCTCTTGGATTGGCATGGTGAGTTTAATTATAAACTAGTATTAATAATTGAGTGTCATCATGCTAACTGAGACATTGCAAAATATGTATTCTGGAGAATAACTCCCGAGCGACATCGCACGACCCTTCTCTAGGTGTTTCTCCTCCTTGATTACCACTACGGTAAGTTTCTCTTTTCCTCTTTCATATTCTCCTTGCCTTAATTTCCCCAACAATGACATGATTAGCCCATTTAGCTCCACAAAGACATAGTTAGCTAATTTAGCTCCAAGAAGAGGAGAGGAGGATAAATGAAAGGAAGAACAAAAGAAGAAGAGAAAGAGAAGAGAAGGAGAAGGAGAAGAAGGAGGAGGAGAAGAAGGAGAAGGAGGAGGAGGAGGAGAAGGAGGAGAAGGCCAAGGACCTTCTAGTCCTTCTCCTCCTCCTCCTCCTTCTCCTCTTCCTTCATTATTTCTTCTTCTTCTCCTCCTCCTCCTCTTTCTTCTCCTCTTTTATATTCTCCTTGCCTTAATTTCCCCAACAATGACATAATTAGCCCATTTAGCTCCAAAATGCCATAATAACCTCAAAATGGCATAAGAACCTTGGTTAGCTCATTAATATTATATAATTAGCTTGTTTTCCTCTAAAATGGGATAATTAGCCCATTTAGCTCCAAAAAGACATAGTTAGATAATTTAGCTCCAAGAAGAGGAGAAGAGGAGAAGAAATAGGAAAAATGAAAAGAAAGAAGAAGAAGAAGAAGAAGAAGAAGAAGAAGAAGAGAAGAAGGAGAAGTAGGAGGAGGCGAAGGAGGAGATGGCCAAGGACCTTCTAGTCCTTCTCATCCTCCTCCTCCTTCTCCTCCTTCTTATTTATTTCTTATTCTCCTCCTCCTCCACTTTCTTCTCCTCTTTCATATTCTCCTTGCCTTAATTTCCCCAACAATGACATGATTAGCCCATTTAGCTCCAAAATGCCATAATAACCTCAAAATGGCATAAGAACCTTGGTTAGCTCATTAATATTATATACCTAGCTTGTTTTCCTCTAAAATGGGATAATTAGCCCATTTAGCTCCAAAAAGACATAGTTAGCTAATTTAGCTCCAAGAAGAGGAGACGAGGAGAAGAAATAGGAAAAATGAAAAGAAAGAAGAAGAAGAAGAATAGAAGAAGGAGAAGGAGGAGGAGGAGGAGGAGAAGGAGGAGAAGGCCGAGGACCTTCTAGTCCTTCTCCTCCTCCTCCTCCTTCTCCTCCCTCTTATTTATTTCTTCTTCTTCTCCTCCTCCTCCTATTTCTTCTCCTCTTTCATATTCTCCTTGCCTTAAATTCCCCAACAATGACATAATTATCCCATTGAGCTCCAAAAAGACATTATAACCTCAAAATGGCATAAGAACCTTGGTTAGCTCATTAATATTATATACCTAGCTTGTTTTCCTCTAAAATGGGATAATTAGCCCATTTAGCTCCAAAAAGACATAGTTAGCTAATTTAGCTCCAAGAAGAGGAGACGAGGAGAAGAAATAGGAAAAATGAAAAGAAAGAAGAAGAAGAAGAAGAGAAGAAGGAGAAGGAGGAGGAGAAGGCCGAGGACCTTCTAGTCCTTCTCCTTCTCCTCCTCCTTCTCCTCCCTCTTATTTATTTCTTCTTCTCCTCATCCTCCTCCTCTTTCTTCTCCTCTTTAATATTCTCCTTGCCTTAAATTCCCCAACAATGACATAATTATCCAGTTAGCTCCAAAAAGACATTATAAACTCAAAATGGCATAAGAACCTTGGTTAGCTCATTAATATTATATACTTAGCTTGTTTTCCTCTATAATGGGATAATTAGCCCATTTTCTCCAAAAACACATAGTTAGCTAATTTAGCTCCAAGAAGAGGAGAAGAGGAGAAGAAATAGGAAAAATGAAAAGAAAGAAGAAGAATAAGAAGAGAAGAAGGAGAAGGAGGAGGAGGAGGAGGAGAAGGAGGAGAAGGCCAAGGACCTTCTAGTTCTTCTTCTCCTCCTCCTCCTTCTCCTGCTTCTTCTTTATTTTTTTTCTTCTCCTCCTCCTCCTATTTCTTCACATCTTTCATATTCTCCTTGCCTTAATTTCCCCAACAATGACATAATTAGCCAATTTAGCTCCAAAAAGACATTATAACCTCAAAATGGCATAAGAACCTTGGTTAGCTCATTAATATTATATACTTAGCGTGTTTTCCTCTAAAATGGGATAATTAGCCCATTTAGCTCCAAAAAGACATAGTTAGATAATTTAGCTCCAAGAAGAGGAGAAGAGGAGAATAAATAAGAAAAATGAAAAGAAAGAAGAAGAAGAAGAGAAGACGGAGAAGGAGGAGGAGGAGGAGGAGGAGAAGGCCAATGACCTTCTAGTCCTTCTCCTCCTCCTCCTCCTTCTCCTCCTTCTTCTTTATTTATTCTTCTTTTTCTCCTCTTTCATATGCTCCTTGCCTTAATTTCTCCAACAATGACATGATTAGCCAATTTAGCTCCAAAAAGACATTATAAGCTCAAAATGGCATAAGAACTTTGGTTAGCTCATTAATATCATATACTTAGCTTGTTTTCCTCTATAATGACATAATTAGCCCATTTAGCTCCAACAAGACATAGTTAGATAATTTAGCTCGAAGAAGAGGAGAAGAGGAGAAATGAAAAGGAAGAACAAAAAGAAGAAGAGAAAGAGAAGAGAAGGAGAAGGAGAAGAAGGAGGAGGAGAAGACGAAGAGAAGAAGGAGAAGGAGGAGAAGGAGCCCTCCTTATACTCCTTCTTCTTCCCTCCTTCTTCTCCTCTTCTTCTTCAATTTAGCTTATTTTCCCCAACAAAGTCATACTTAGCCAATTATCATCCAAAATGACATAATTAGCTTAGTTAGCTAAAAACATCATAAGAACCTTGGTTAGCTCAATAAAATGAGTAATTAAGCTCGTAAAAGACATAATAAGCTCAAAATGGCATAAGAACCTTGGTTAGCTCATTAATATTATATACTTAGCTTGTTTTCCTCTAGAATGACATAATTAGCCCATTTAGCTGCAAAAAGACATAGTTAGCTAATTTAGCTCCAAGAAGAGGAGAAGAGGAGAAATGAAAAGAAGGAAGAAGAAAAAGAAGAAGAGAAGAAGAAGAGAAGGAGAAGGAGAATTAGAAGAAGAAGGAAGAGGAGGAGAAGAAGAGAAGAAGAAGGAGAAGGAGGAGAAGAAGGAGAAGGAGGAGAAGAAGGAGAAGGAGCCCTCCTTCTTCTCCTTCTTCTTCTCTCCTCCTTCTTCTCCTCCTTCTTCTACTTATTCTTATCTTCTTCTTTTTCTTCTTCTCCTCCTCCTTCTCCTTCTCCTTCCCCTCCTCCTCCTCCTCCTTCTTGTTTTTCTTCTCCTTGTTCTCTTCTTGCTTCTTCTCTTTCTTCTTCAATTTAGCTTATTTGTCATATATATGTTGTTGTTGTTCTTTTTCTGACTTTCTTATTCCCAGTTTGCAGATTGGATGTACTACATGCACGGAAGCTGGCATTGATGGAGTGCTTTAGTTCTAGTTTTCATTTGAGTTGCTGAACAATGTGGAATTATATGTATATGTATCTATGGATGAACACTATATGTGGAACTATATTTATATGTGTTGTGACCTATATATGTTCTATGAATATGGATGAAACTTTGTGCTATGAATGTGTTGTGACCTATATATGTGCTATGTATATCTATATGTGTTGTGACCTATATCTGTGCTATGTATATGTATATGTGATGTGAAATAAACAAAACAAACAAAACTGTGACGATATGGGATCTTTGCCGTCTGCCAGCTGATGGCAAAGGCCTTTGCCATCAGCTGACCGACGACAAAGGTGCCACGTGGTGCCCAGCTGTGAAACCTGGGCAGCAGCAGCTGGCCATATAGTATCTTTGTCGTTTGCTTCCAGGGGGGCAGACGGCAAAGAAGAGGGCACAGAGGAGGGGGGAAGAGGAGGTGGAAGCAGACGGCAAAGAAGAGGGGAGAGGCAGATGGCAAAGAGGGGGGAGGCAGACGGCAAAGAAGAGGGCGCAGAGGTGGGGGGAGGAGGAGGTGGAGGCAGACGACAAAGAAGAGGGGGAAGGCAGACGAGAAGAGGGGGGGGGGCAGACGGGAAAGCCTCCGTCAGCCCCTAACAAAGGCAACGCCTGTCGGCTGCCGTCTCGACATCTTTGCCGACTGCTCTTATGAAAAGCTGACGACAAAGCTCTTTGTCGTCTGCTTCGGTGAGGCAGACGACAAAAAAGCTACAATGTCGTCGTAGGCTGACGCAGAAATTTTGCCGACAGTGGGATTCTTTGCCATCTGTGATATACTCTTTGTCGTCTGTGATATACTCTTTGCCGTCTGTGATGGCAGACGACAAATAAGCTAATTCATGTAGTGTTTCCCAGTGACAGAAGGGGCAGCAAGGCACGCATCGTGTTCTTGCCATCAAGGGTAACAAGATGGGCTTTCATCATAGATTTGAGATTGTCCATCTACATCATGTCATCTTTCTTAAGGCGTTACTCTGTTCTTTTGAACTTAAGACACTAGATGCATGCTGGATAGCGATCGACGTGTGGAGTAATTGTAGTATATGCAAAAAGTATCGGTCTACTTGTTTTGGACGTGATGCCTATAGATATAATCATTGCCATATATAACGTCACGACTTTGCGCAGTTCTATCAATTGCTCAACGGTAATTCGTTCACCCACCATCTACTTGCTTTCATGAGAGAAGCCACTAGTGAACACTATGGCCCCCGGGTCTATTCACCACTATCGTCTCCACTTTTACTTTTAGTTTGCTTTGTTTACTCTTTGCTTTCAGTTCTCACTTTGCAAACAATCTATAAGGGATTGACAACCCCTTCATAGCGTTGGGTGCAAGCTCTTTGTGTTTGTGCAGGTACTTGTGACTTGACGCGATTCTCCCACTGGATCGATACCTTGGTTCTCAAACTGAGGGAAATACTTACCGCCGCTGTGATACATCACCCTTTCCTCTTCAAGGGAACACCAACACAAGGCTCCAAGGCCGCGGGGAAATCCTTCGCATATTTGCCAAGGAAGTCCCTATAGGCGTAGCCCGTAGCAAAAGGATTCATGGCGCCATTGCCAGGGAAGGTCTGTTGACACAGTAGCAGCCGCCGAAGCACGAGCCCAGGTGCCTCAGCAGTTGCAGCGCCCGCTCAACCACTGCAGCTCGCCGGTGAGGCCCTCCTCGAGTTCTCCTCACTCTCCCCTCGTTCACCTCTCCCCCCTCTCTTCCCTGCAGGTCTGCAACACCATGGAGGCAAGCTCCTCAAGAACGCGTTAGATCCGATGGGAACGGAGCCACCCCGGCCGGATCTGACGAGAGCCACCACTGCCCGAGCCTTCTCTGTCATTCCCTGCCGGAATCCGTGCTCCAGACCCCTGCCATGGCCGACGGGATCTGTTTCCGTGTAAGCAACCTTCTGAATCGTGTTTCTTTCCCTAGATGCATATCTGATGCGTAGAGGTAATATATATTAGACGTTGGCTTTAATCACGAGTTCAACGCTAGCTGAGTTGGCTAGCGCAGCTGATCCCACCTCCTAGCACCAGCAGGTCGAGGGTTCAAGTCCCCACGACTGCATGTTTTGATATGCATTATTTTTCCCTCTTGAGGATGGCCTCCTTCCTTATTTCAGTTTCTATCAAGCCACTTGTTTTTCACAAACACTTGGTAGCCCAGTTGGTCAACTTTCGTTAGCATCCACTCGGTCCTGGGATCAAATCCCACCAGCTCCAACATACCTTTTTCTCTTCATTTTTTTGCTTTGTCTTTTATCAGCCTGGTTGTTATGTTCAATAACCGAATGCACAAAGCACAAGGGCACTCCGAGCCCTGCTGGTTAACCCAGAGCATTGGCATTGTGGAGATCTGGGGTTCAAATCCCAGTTATTTCCCATATCATTTTTCCCTTGTCGTTTTTTTATACGCTACAAATTTTGCTATTGCAGGAGATAGGTATATTTTCAAACGCCCGTAGATTCTATTCCGTGTGTCGGATTTCGACGAGTTAGATATGTAACTTGGCTAGAATTTCACGTAGATTAATAATTTATGACTTTCATGCTTGATAAAATTACATAAACATGTTGTTTGCTTCGGTTTGCGTGTTGATATGTTAGAAGAGGTTTAGGTCATAGTTATTTAACCGTAGCTCCGTTGGAGATGTGCCATATATGTAAATGGGCCAGTACAACGAGTAGAATCACGTGAATCACTTTGTTTGCCATTTAACAAACATAAAAAGTGATTAGGACAAATCAGGACAGAATTAGAATTTAACGCGTGGGGTCATTTCGGAGATGCTATATGTCGTTTCCGGACTCATCTAAAATGCCTAGCTAGGTAGATTAATTTGTTCTTCACCCCTTGCCATGTTAACAACCTTTTAATATTGCCGTGATGATAAACGGGAGTGAACTAAATAATTCGTATGTGGAGTTCCACCAATATGCAACTCGTTGCATATTGAACTTCGCTTAATGTGTAGTGTTGATTGTAGTGAATTGCCATGCCATGTCTTGCGTGTTTTCTCCTACTCATGTGTCATTTGTGTTGTGCATCGTGTGGTGTATATAGTGTGTTGAGTCTTGTTTCCGGTTTGCTCCATCTCGATAGAGTTCTGCAAGCGTGTCGGAATGTGAGGACCCGTTCGACTACGTTGGTTCGCCGACTTCACGGAGTCATTCTTCTACCAAGCACGATCTTAGGCAAGATGACCATTTCCCTAGATACCATTACTATCATTGCCATGCTAGTTTTATCGCTTCTATTGATTATGTCTCGTTGCCTACCACATGTTACATATCAGCCTCTCAACAATGCCATGAAAACCTTCAACCTGTTCAACCTAGCAAACCACTGATTGGCTATGTTACCGCTTGCTTAACCCTGTGTTAACGTTGCTAGTTGCAGGTGCAGTTGCTTCCATGTGATAACATGGGTTCCTTGTTATATCACCATATTAATGCTATCTAATTTAATGCACCTATATACTTGGTAAAAGGTGGAAGGTTCGGCCTTTCTAGCCTGGTGTTTTGTTCCACCTTTGCCCCCTTAGTTTCGGCTACCGGTGTTATGTTCCATAATTGAGCGCTCCTAACACGGTCGGGGTTGTTATGGGGACCCCCTTGATAACTAGTTTTAGATTAAAGCTGGTCTGGCAAGGCCCAACATATATACTATTTGCCCAACATAATAATTCTGTTAAACTGAAATGCGTAGGGAGTTAGCGCTACCCGAGGAGTAATTCTACATAATACAGGGGGCCAGTGCTGATGGTGCTGGTCCAAAATAGAGCACTGTGCGGGGCCAACCCAGGGAAACTTGGGTGATTTCTACCAGGCCTCCGTACGCGTAGCTTATCCGTCGTGTCCTGAGAACGAGATACCCGGCTCCTATCGGGATCGTCGACACGTCGGGTGGCCTTGCTGGATTAGTTTTACCTTTGACGAGATATCTTGTGCATCGGGATTCCGGTGATGCTTTGGGTAATCTCAGAGTTGAGGTTTTCCACTAAGGAATCCAACGAGATCGCGAGCTTCGTGATCGAGGATTTCTATGCGGCTTGTGGTAATTTGTGATGGACTAGTTGGAGCATCCGTGCAGGGGTAAATCTTTCGGAAAGCCGTGCCCACGATTATGTGGCAATGTGGAAAGTTTGTTTAACACTGGTTCTAGATAACTTGAAGTTAACTTAATTAACATATGCCAACTGAGTGCATAACCGTGACTGTCTCTTTCGTGAGTTCCTTCTCCGATCGAGGACACGGTGGGGTTATGTCTGACGTAGGTAGGTGTTGAGGATCATTCTTTTGATCATCAGTAGATCACGTCCTCTATGCGTAGTTCATCCCCCTCTTTATTCTTGTACTCGTAAGTTTAGCCACCAAATATATGCTTAGCCGCTACTGCAACCACACCACTTAACCATGTCTCACCCAATAAGCTTTGCTAGTCTTGATACCTTTGGAAATGACATTGCTGAGTCCCCTGTGGCTCACAGATTACTACAACACTAGTTGCAGGTACAGGTAAAGGTTACTTGACGCGAGCGCGTTGATTGTTCATTTGGAGTTGCTTCTTCTTCTTCTTCTTCTTCATCGATCTAGGATGGGTTCCAGGCCGGCAGCCAGGGATAGCAAGGATGGATGTCGTTCTTCTTTTCTCGTTTGTTTTCGTCCGTAGTCGGACCCTTCTCTTCTTCATGATAATTATTTATTGTACTATTGTGACTCTGATGTAGCTTGTGGCGAGTGTAAGCCAATTCTATAAATATATATCTCTTCTTTTCAGTACATGTACTTGTAATGATATCCATTCTTGCGACACGACGAGATGCGCTTCTATCCCTGACGAGGCCCTCGTGCCAAATTGAGGATAGGGTCGCATCTTGGGCATGGCAAGTTGGTATCAGATCAGTACCGACCTAGAAGCCCCCTTGATTGATCGAACTTGGCCGAGTCGAGTCTAGTGAAAAACTACTTTGTGTCTAGTTATATATCGGAGAGTAGGATTCTTTTTTTCTCCTCTTCTATGCTCTAGTGAGGAATCTTGACGTAATAATTTAATTCTACTCCTGTTCCCACTCAAAAAAATTAGGATCACGCGGATATTTTTGGAATCTATATGATGCCGATGTGACGGAGTTCTATCTTGGTGCGTCCTGTCTGACTTGATTTCTTCCGGGTAGTTGAGCTCCAGAGGATTCTTGAGCACATCGTTATTTCTTAGTATCTCAGAACGAAGGATGTTCGTAATTTCTTCAATACTAGTAGTGGCGAGATAACCCCGATGTCCCCAGTACTAGTGCAGATTCTTCGGGAGTACTGCCATACTTTGTATCGTTGTGATCACGAGGGTCTGTTGTAGATGAAGGTCCGAGATTCTGGTTGTGTGTTGACGGATGTGATACAGGTGACAGGTTAGTATAGGAGTTGTGTGATTATTACTCCTTGTATCCATGTACCAGATTGCATGACCAGAAATTTCGGGAAATTCTAAGGTGGGAATTCAAGTAGTTACTTATAGAATAATCTTCCAACAAATGCATGATGTTAGGTTGGGGTTCGACATCTAGTTGACTCGTTTGTTGATGGTCGTCTTACGTCGGTTCTCGTTGTGTCTTAAAGAGTCCTTGTAGCTCGCTACGACTCGGGGACGCTTCATATGTCGGGTGCACTACCTTGCACTTGATGGCTACTGTAAGGTTCGAGCCCGTGCGATCCTGTCCACGAAAATATCAGACGGAATCTGTCGTTGGTATAAGCCTGACAGTAGATGTGTAGGGTACGAATGAGATGGGCAGAGTCCTAGCTACGGCGAGGTTGTATGAGTTCAGGCCCCTCTATGGTGGAGGTAATAGCCCTACGTCTCGGTGCTCTTGGAGCTTGTTACCGAGTGTAATATGGAGTACAATGTTTTTCTAACCCTTTTACCAGTGGGGGAGGGCGGCTTATATAGAGTGCGCTGCCCTCCAAAACGGTTCTGATTCAAGCGTGGAGGAGTGGCGATTGAATGCATGCGTTACAGGTAACGTATGCTATAAACGCTAGTTAATGCACCCGGAAACGTACGGCAGTTTCCCTCCAGGGAGGTTACGACGCACCGAGTGTATCCAGTCGGTAGGTCCGGTGTCCTCCGAGTCTTAGTCTCCGGCTGGATGATTCTGGGCCCGTTACCGACTGGATGGTGGGGGCACCTTAATACAGTCGGGCATACTTAAGGTCCTGTCCCTTGCATGGGGTAGTCCTTGGGTAGGACCTGTAGGGCAGGCCTATGACCCTACCCTAGGACTATGACCCGATCATTAGTCCACGAATGGATTGGGGTTGAAACGTCAAAGCAGTGTGCGATGCTCAGATCCGACTGAACTGGGTTCGGCTTGGGCGTTCCTTGCCTCTATCGATTCTATCTCTCCTGGCCAATGATCCGAGTGAATGTGTTCTGCGGAACGGACTGTTGGTAACCGAGTGCCTTCGCGACATCTTTTGACACGACCGGTCAACTGACAGCGGCGGATTTTCCGGGATCTCAAATTTCGGGTTCCGCGCGCTTAGCGGGGGCGACATCAGCGCGCTCGAGTAGCGCCTGACTCCTCGATCCTCGCGCCTTCAACTCTTCCGCTGATATCGCCGCGGCTGGTTGGGCGGATAAGATTTCGGGCCCGCTCGCTAGCGACCCAGTCGGTGTTCTATTTAACTCTGGCCGACGAGACCCTTCGGTTACGCTCGCCGAATCCTCTGCTCTCGCTTGCTCCGTCTTCCTCGCCACCTCTTGCGCTCATAGACCTTTCTCTTCCCATCCTTCTCGAAAGCTCGCCATCGCCGCCATGACCAAGAGCCAGACCAGCAAGATGGAGGCAATGAAGAAGAAGGGCAAGGCGGCGGCTGCTCAGCGGCGGCAGCGGCCATTGTCAGCGGGATGGATCCAGGGAGACTTTCTCCCCTCCATAGTGACGGAGGGGGACCTGCTGGAGTTGGTAGAGCACGACCAGCTCGTGCATAAATCTTGGAGGTTGCCGGCGGACGACGAGGTTGAGCCGGCGCCACGGGAGGGGGAGCGCGTCTTGCTCCTCAGCCACGTTCACCGAGGTTTCTCTCTGCCCCCCACCCTTTCTTCAAGGGTATCATGAATCATTTTGGTGCACAACTCCATCATTTCCCTCCGAATGCCATCGTCCACCTTTCTGCCTTCATCGTTTTATGCGAATGCTTTATTGGTTGTCCTCCCCATTGGGGTTTATTCAAACACATCTTTTCCGTCCGCTCCCAAACCATAAAACGTCTTAGTCAATCGGATGACAAGACGCATCTCCTCCAGCTTTGTGGGGGTTTAGGGTTTCAGAAGAAGAATCGGAGTATTTACCCTGCTCTGCAGTTGAGTGAGTCGGTTAGGAACTGGCAGTCGACGTGGTTCTACTGCCAGGACATAGCCTATCCAAACGCGTCGACTAGGCTGCCTCCATTCAGTCTAGACCACCCTGCTCCACCCAAGCAACTCGCTCTCTAGAAAGCGGAGAAGAAAGACATCCAGACTTTGGTTGAGGCACTCGCGGATGTTGTCAGGAGGGGGGTCACTGGGATGGACCTGCTGGAAGTCTTCATCGGTCGGCGAATCCAGCCCCTGCAAGCCCGCCACCACGCTATGTGGCACTACGTAGGACCTGAAGACTCCACTCGGACCAACGTGGAGGGCATTCTCGAGGAGAAGGTGACCTCAAAGGTGCTCCAAATCACGGATCCCTGTGAGAATCCCAAGGGGGCCCGTCGAGGGGCGCCTTATGGTGCGGACAACCCTCCACCAAATTAGGTGAGTAGCATTAGCCGAGTACGTTGAACTGCCTTGATTTCAGCAACTCATTTATATCTCCGCGTGATGCTTAACGTTTCCGACTGCAGGCGTGGACCAACTGGTTCTCCCCCGTCTCGAGCGGGAAACTGGAGGAGGAAGATGAAGAAGGCAGCCAGGAGGGAAGCGTGGAGAGCGACGAATACATCTTCGACAGCGGAGAGTCGGAGGAGGAAAACAACGAGGAAGAGGAAAAGGATGAAGAGCCAGACTCGCCGCCTCCGCGGCCAGAGCATCGGAATAGGCGTCGGCAAGAGTCTGCCGTCCCTTCAGTTCCCCCTGTGTCGCCGAGTGCCCCGCCTGCTTCCCCGGCTGCACCGAGTGTTCGAGGTACCAAAAGAGCCAGGGACGCAGCCGCTGAACCTGCGGGCCAGTCCTCCAAGGCGCCCAAATCGAGCGGGTCCAAACCTCGGAAGGCTCTGCCGCGGATGAGGGTGGCCATCCCCGTCACCTCCACCTAATCGAATCTAGTTTTCAGTCCATTCTGTTGACCGAGTGAACTCTTGTTTTACAAGTAGAATGGTCTTCACTCGACAGGGTTGCCACGTCTGCGACCTCGCCAGCTCGCCAAGGGGACGACCCCATGGACGCGGACAATGTCGTTTCATCACAGCCAGGTACGTTGTGGGAGAGTCGGGTATTTTATTCCTGCAGACTGCGCCATCTCTTTCTTCTTCTGAAGCGCTGTGTTATTCGGCTTGTCACGGGGGAGAGCTGACCCGACCGCGGAGCCCATCGAAGAGCCTGTCCTTGAGGCTGCTCCTCCTGCCGCCGCCCCTGCCGTCGACGCTCTACCAAATGAAGTGCCTCCGCCGACTGAACCGGCGCTGACGGGTGAGGAACCTACTGGGGCGAACCTTGGGATGAACCAGGATCTCCCCTCGATTCCCGGTTCGTCAAACGCCGAATTCAACATTCGGTGTGTCCCGGAGGAGCAGGTGGGAGCGGTCAAGGGGACCATGGTTCAGGCGGAGCTGATGGGCGGAGAGGCCAAGAGGGTTTATGACTCCGCTGCAGCTTTATATCAGCGGAGCTTGGAGCTGCGCGATGACATCCGAGTAAGTACCCTAGTAAGTACTTACTTTTCTTCTGTAGCCCACTGGGTGTTGTCGTAGTCCGTTGTTTGCAATGGGTTCACTCCGAGTGAACCCAGTGGGTGTAGTCCCCGAGACTTCTGTCGAGTGCTTGCACCGACAGTTGTCTTTATATATTTGGTCTTTATTTTTGTCGTGTCCGTAGACAAGATTTTTGAGTGCAAGTACTTACTGCAGTCGGAGCACTCTTGCGGTAAGAGTTCCCTAGAGTAAACTGCACACAGGTGGAGTAGCTTTAGCCTCGGAGGCGTAGGTGAAAACGTGCACCTCAATAGGGCAGACCTGCTTGAGGTGCATGCCAGTGGGGTCACTCTTAGTGAACCCACTGGGTGTAGTCCCCGAGACCGCTGTCGACTGCTTGCGTCGGCAGGGGTCTGAAGAACGTAGTGTGTATTGAGAAAGTTGATGATAACCCTTTGTTTTGTTTTGTAGAAAACTTGTGATATGCGAACTTCTTATGAAGCCCTCAGAGCGGAGAGGAATCAATATGCTGGTGAACTGGAAGCTGCAATGCTTGCCATGGCTGGTATGAAGGACGCTCTGGAAGCGCGAGAAAATTCCTTGGAAGAAGCTCGGGAGGCAAACAGGGTATTGACGGCGGAGACGCAGATGATGAGGAAACATAGGACCGATCTGCATAATCAGATGGGCGCCCTGAACAGAAGGTGCATAGCTCAAGAGAAGTATGTCACCGACTGGGCTGAGCAAATGATGACTTGTCTGGCTGGTAAGTCTTATGCTTTGTCGAGTGGCTTTATCGTGTGCCCAACATTCGGTTTTCATTGTGTGCTTGCTTGTTGGTGGCAGACTTCTGCGGAGACCCTGAAGCTGAAACGGCGGCTGTGGAACGGTCTGTTAAGGACAAAGTTCCACTCGGTGAGGACGCCAATCGGGATCTCTTCGAGCACAAATCCGCGCTAGCAAAGTAGGTCCTTTCATCGGTCGACTGAGAGAAGTCGTCGGCCGAATTAACAAGGAACTTTGGCCGGAAGACGAGTCGCGGGAGGAGATGGAGACCCTAACGAGCCGACTGGAGGAGGTGTCGAACCAAGTGCAATCTTGGAAGAAATCGGCAGCGCGGTGCGGTGCTGATGTTGCGCTGTCGTTGGTCCGAGTCCATTGCAAGGAGGTGCGGGAAGATAAGCTGAAAGCGTTGAAGGTCGCCAACACGAAGAAACTTCAATTCGAAGACTTCATGGAGACGTTCCTCGAGACTGCCACCCGCATTGCTGATGGAATTGACTTGGACACTTTTGTGGAGTCCTCTAGTCCTGACGCCGGCCCAGCTGACGCGTAATCAGATGTTATGCTCGGTATGCCGAGTGTTTGCCTGTAAGATATTCTGGCCACTTCTGTTGGCCGTCATACTTTTAAATCGGTGCGGGTAAGCTTGATCCGCACCGAGTCTGTTATCGTTTCTAGACTGTTGGAGTCACAACGAAAACACTTATTCTTTTGCTTGAATGCTATTTGGAGTTGAACACTTAATGTGTACTCGTAGAATATTAGGACTTAGGTGATTCATGATCAGTGCTAAGTTTCCGAGTGTAACGTATAGTGTACATTCGGAGGAGGCTAGTACTTAGATGATTCTTGATCATAACGCAGACTCCGAGTGGAACGTATAGTGCACACTCGGAGGAAGATATTACTTAGGCGAATCGGGATCGCAGGTAAGGCTCCGAGTGCGACGTATAGTGCACACTCGGAGGAGCGATTAGTACTTAGGCGATGCAGGATCGCAGCTAAGTCCTCGAGTGTGACGTGAAGTGCACACTCGAAGGAAGATTAGTACTTAGGCGATGCAGGACCGCAGCTAAGTCCCCGAGTGTGACGTAAAGTGCACACTCGGAGGAATTTAATACTTAGGCGATGCAGGATCGCAGCTAAGTCCCCGAGTGTGATGTAAAGTGCACACTCGGAGATAGTTATTACTTAGGCGATGCAGGACCGCAGCTAAGTCCCCGAGTGTGACGTAAAGTGCACACTCGGAGATAGTTAATACTTAGGCGATGCAGGATCGCAGCTAAGTCCCCGAGTGTGACGTAAAGTGCACACTCGGAGGAAGTTAATACTTAGGCGATGCAGGATCGCAGCTAAGCCGCCGAGTGCGACGTGAAGTGCACACTCGGAGATAGTTAATACTTAGGCGATGCAGGATCGCAGCTAAGTCCCCGAGTGTGACGTAAAGTGCACACTCGGAGGAAGTTAATACTTAGGCGATGCAGGATCGCAGCTAAGCCTCCGAGTGCGACGTGAAGTGCACACTCGGAGATAGTTAATACTTAGGCGATGCAGGATCGCAGCTAAGTCCCCGAGTGTGACGTAAAGTGCACACTCGGAGGAAGTTAATACTTAGGCGATGCAGGATCGCAGCTAAGCCTCCGAGTGCGACGTGAAGTGCACACTCGGAGATAGTTAATACTTAGGCGATGCAGGATCGCAGCTAAGTCCCAGAGTGTGACGTAAAGTGCACACTCGGAGGAAGTTAATACTTAGGCGATGCAGGATCGCAGCTAAGTCCCCGAGTGAGACGTAAAGTGCACACTCGGAGGAAGTTAATACTTAGGCGATGCAGGATCGCAGCTAAGTCCCCGAGTGCGACGTAAAGTGCACACTCGGAGGAAGTTAATACTTAGGCGATGCAGGATCGCAGCTAAGCCCCCGAGTGCGACGTGAAGTGCACACTCGGAGGAAGGTGTTACTTAGACGATTCGGGATCACAGCTAAGTTTTTTTTTGTGACCGTAGTCTGCAACCACGGAAGGACTCTGAATCTGCAAAAGAAATTGAACCTCCTGTATATTATTTCTCCAAAACTTGTTCGTTACACTGCTTCAGTCGGCGATCACGTATAAAAATGCTTGAGGAGGTCTCCGTTACACGCGCGGTGTTCGTCGGTCTCCTTCTGAATGTTGTAGGGTCTGTATGCCCCGTTGTTCAGCACCTTTGAAATGATGAAAGGACCTTCCCATGCCGGAGCCAACTTGTGTGGTCTTTGCTGATCCACTCGGAGCACCAAATCGCCAGCCTGGAACGTGCGGCTTCTGACATGTCGTGCGTGAAAACGTCGCAGATCTTGCTGATAAATTGTTGAGCGAGTAAGTGCCATCTCGCGCTCCTCTTCTAGAAGATTGACTCCATCTTGCCTTGCTTGTTCTGCTTTGGCTTCGGAGAAGAGTTCGACTCGCGGGGCATTGTGAAGCAGGTCATTCGGAAGGACCGCTTCTGCTCCATAGACGAGGAAGAACGGTGATCGCCCTGTTGATCTGTTCGGAGTGGTGCGGAGGCCCCAAAGTACTGAAGGTAACTCGATTACCCATGCACCAGCAGCATGTCCTATCTCTCGCAAGAGTCGAGGCTTCAAACCTTGAAGGATAAGTCCATTTGCTCGCTCATCTTGTCCATTGGATTGCGGATGTGCTACGGAAGAAAAATCCACTCGGATACCTTGACTCGCGCAGAAACCTTTGAATCTGTCCGAGTCGAAGTTTGTCCCATTGTCCGTGATTATGCTGTGAGGCACTCCGAATCTGGAGATGATGTCTCTGACAAACTTCACGGCTGTGGAGGCATTGAGTTTCTTGATGGGCTTAGCTTCTATCCACTTTGTAAACTTATCGACTGCCACCAACAGATGGGTGTAGCCTCCTTGGCCTGTCTTGAATGGTCCGACTGTGTCTAATCCCCAGACTGCAAACGGCCACACAAGTGGGATTGTCTTTAGCGCAGATGTTGGCTTGTGGGACTTGTTGGAGTAGAACTGACAGCCTTCGCATCGATCGACCATAGCTTTGGCCATTTCGTTAGCCTGCAGCCAGAAGAATCCAGCACTGAACGCCTTGGCGACGATTGCTCTTGAAGAAGCATGATGGCCGCAGGTTCCCGAGTGGATATCCTCTAGGATCAACTGCCCTTCCTCTGGGGAAATGCAACGTTGGAGAACGCCTGAAACACTCTCCTTATACAATTGACTGTCAATGACAGTGAACGCCTTCGACCTGCGAACTATTTGTCGGGCTTGGACTTCATCTTCTGGAAGTTCTTGCCTTAGGATATATGCCATAATCGGCACAGTCCAATCGGGAATGATTACCAGAATCTCTGTGACCAGATCAACCATAGCAGGCACATCGACTTCAGTCGGGTCTGTTGCGCTCTTGGGTTGTACTGGCTCTTCCGTGAAGGGATCTTCTTTGACTGAAGGAAGATGGAGGTGCTCGAGGCAGACATCACTCGGGACGGGTCTCCGAGTGGATCCGAGCTTCGCCAACTCGTCCGCCGCTTGGTTCTTCTGTCTTGGAACATGATGAAGTTCTAGACCTTCAAACTTCTTCTCCAGCTTCCTGACTGCATTGCAGTAGGTTGTCATAGTGGGGTTCCTTACGTCCCACTCTTTCATCACTTGGTTGACCACCAAGTCTGAATCGCCGTAGACCATCAGGCGACGGACGCCGAGTGAGATGGCCATGCGCAATCCGTAGAGAAGAGCTTCATACTCTGCCTCATTGTTAGAAGAATCAAAGTGTATCTGAAGCACATACTTGAGCTTGTCACCCATTGGTGATACGATCACAACACCAGCGCCGGATCCATTCAACATCTTAGACCCATCGAAGAACATTGTCCAATGAGCCGAGTAGATGTGAGTCGGTTGCTGTTGTTCTACCCATTCTGCTATAAAGTCAGCCAGGGCTTGAGACTTAATAGCTTTCTTGGCCTCGAACTTGATGTCGCAGTACAGCATCTCCATCGCCCACTTCGCCACTCGGCCTGATGCGTTCCGATTGTGGAGAATTTTCGACAACGGAGCATCAGAAACGACAGATACCGAGTGGTCTTGGAAATAACAAGCCACCTTCTTTGCAGTCATATTGATCCCATAGATAAGCTTCTGATAATGGGGATACCTCTGCTTGGAAGGTGTCAGGACTTCGGAGACGTAGTACACTGGCCGCTGAACTTTGTATGCTTTTCCTTCTTCTTCTCGCTCGACTGTAAGAACAGTACTGACGACTTGATTTGTAGCCGCGATATACAGAAGAAGGGGCTCTTTACTGAGCGGAGTAGTAAGAACCGGCTGGGTGGAAAGTAGGACTTTGAGGTCGTCGAACGCGACTTGGGCTTCGTCTGTCCACTCGAAGGTATCTGATTTCTTCATGAGTCGGTACAGAGGAAGTGCTTTTTCGCCGAGTCGACTGATGAACCTGCTCAAAGCTGCTAAACAACCTGTGAGTCAGTGAACATCGTGTATTCTGACCGGCCTCTCCATTTGGATGATGGTCCCGATCTTTTCGGGGTTAACATCGATCCCTCGTTCGGAAACGAAGAAACCGAGTAACTTTCCGCTGGGAACACCGAATGAACACTTGGCAGGATTTAGCTTGATATCGTACGTACGAAGGTTGGCGAATGTTTCTGCCATCTCAGTTAGCAGGTCGGAACCTTTGCGGGACTTGACTACGATATCATCCATGTATGCCTCCACATTGCGACCGATCTGGTCGAGGAGACATTTTTGGATCATGCGCATAAAGGTAGCTCTTGCATTCTTCATACCGAAAGGCATGGTGATGTAGCAGAAGCACCCAAACGAGGTGATGAAAGCTGTTTTCAACTCATCGGGACCATACAGACGGATCTGATGATAACCCGAGTAGGCATCAAGAAATGATAAACGCTCGCACCCCGTAGTCGAATCGACAATTTGATCTATGCGGGGGAGCGGAAAATGGTCTTTCGGGCAGACCTTATTGAGGTGCTTGAAGTCAATGCACATTCGGAGTGACTTGTCCTTCTTGGGCACCATGACTACATTGGCGAGCTACTCGGAGTGGTGAACCTCGCGAATGAATCTGGCAGCTAGCAGCTTAGCCACCTCTTCTCCGATTGCCTTCCTTTTGTGCGCGGCGGACCGGCGCAGGCGTTTTCGGACGGGCCGAGCAGCGGGATCCACATGCAGTCGGTGCTCAGCCAACTCCCTAGGTACACCCGGCATGTCAGATGGCTTCCATGCGAAGATGTCCCAGTTCTCACGGAGGAATTGGGTGAGCTCGGCTTCCTATTTGGGATCCAGGGTGGTGGAGATGTTCGTCGGGGCGGCAGACTCGTCCGTCGGGTGGATGCTGACCTTCTTAGTCTCTCCTGCCGACTGGAACGCGGACTCAGAAGCTGGCTTCTTTGAGCGCATTAAGTCGGCGGGGTCGACTGTCTTCTTGTACTCTTCGAGCTCGAGTACAGCCATCTGCTCCTCGGCGATCCTCGACCCCTCCTGCAGACACTCCTCGGCTCGCTGGCGGTTGCCGGTGATGGTGATAACGCCTTTTGGACCCGACATCTTCAGCTTCAAGTACACATAGCACGGGCGTGCCATGAAACTCACGTACGCCGGGCGGCCCAGAATTGCATGGTAAGCACTCTGGAAATCCACCACTTCGAATGTGAGCTTCTCCTTGCGAAAGTTCTTGTCGGAGCCGAAAATGACCTCCAATGCGATCTGGCCGAGTGATTTGGCCTTCCGCCCTGGGACGACTCCGTGGAACTGCATATTGCTCTCGTTGAGTCTGGACATCGAAATGCCCATTCCCTTGAGAGTGTCGGCGTACATAATATTCAACCCGCTGCCGCCGTCCATTAGGACTTTGCGCAGTCAGACTCCTTCCACCACCGGGTCGACGACCAGAGCCTGCCTTCCTGGGGTGGGGACATGTGTTGGATGATCCGACTGGTCAAAGGTAATCGCAGTCTGAGACCATTTGAGAAACTTGTGGGCAGTCGGAACGGCCATGTTGACTTCTCTGTTCACTAGCTTCAGTCGACCCTTGCTTTCGACGTCAGCGAAGATCATGTGGGTTGCATGGACTTGGGGGAACGGATCCTCCTTGTCCTCCTCATCTTGTTCAGGATTCTTCTCACTCGGCTGCCCTTCACTAAAACCCTGGATCAGGAGACGGCACTGCCGAGTGGTGTGCTTTGCGTATATGGGGTTACCTTCCTCATCCATCATCGTATGGATTGGACAAGGCTGGTCCAGGATGGGATTGTTGAAAGGCTTTTTCTTGGGGGTGAACTGCGCTTTCCCTTTGCCCTTGAATTTGGCACTGGTGACAGCTGCAGCTTCTGCTTGCGGTGTGGGCGGAACCTTTGGTTTCTTCTTCCGAGTGTTACCTCCGTCGGCATCGCCGACTGTCTTGTGCTTACCGCTTCGGATGCGGTCCTCTTCTTCACCATTTGCATAGCGAGTTGCTATCTCCATCATGTTGCTCATGGAGATGTCACCGGTTCGACCAAACTTCAAGTACAGCTCCCTGTACCGCATGCCTGCCTTGAAGGCGCAGACTGCTTGATGCTCGGTGACGTTCTCCACCGTGTGGTAAAGAGTCGTCCATCGCTGGATGAAGTCGCGCAAGGGCTCATTCGGCTTCTGGACACAGTGTTGAAGCTCCACAAGACCTGCAGGGCGCTTGCACGTTCCTTCGAAGGTTCTGACAAACACTCGGGCTAGATATGCCCAACTGTAAATGCTTGAGAGGGCCAACTGGTTCAGCCAAGCTCGGGCCGAGCCGTCGAGCATCAGAGGGAGGTGCTTCATAGCGACATGGTCGTCTCCTCCGATCTGGACCGCCACTCGGTAGTCGTCTAGCCATGTTTCGGGCTTGGACTCTCCTCGGAATTTACCGATTCCCGCAGCCAATCGGAAGTTGGACGGGATATCAACCGAGCGGATGGCTCGACTAAAACACTCGGGGCCAGATACGATGGCCCTGCTTCCACTCGGACGGTCCATATCGCGGCCATCGCGGTGGGCTCGACCCCTGTCAACTCTTCGCTGGGCGATTCGGCCCCTTGCGTCGGGTCTTGGGTCGTAAGTGTCGCCGACTGAATGCCGATCATCATGATGCCGGGACCCGTAGAGCCCACCCCGCGGAGGGGTGCGTGAGCGACGGCGATACTGATGAGATCCATGGTTGTGAACCGATCTATGCGTGTTTGCATGGACGGAACTATTGCGGATCCGATTGTGTGACTGGGAGACTGCCGAATTCTGTTGCTGCACCCTGCGCAACAGGGCTCGGATTTGTTTGATTCCCCTTCCTGCCTCTGAATCAGTCGGCTGGAGGGAATCGGCAATCTGGGCAGCCGCGGCCAGGTTGAGGAGAGGTGTGCGGAACACCTCCACGTTGCTCCGCCGAGTGTGTCGGCTGGCAGAACGACGAGGCGGATGATGCACACCGGATGCTTCGCCAACTTCACCTCGGTCAGCTTGACGAGGATCTTCATGGGAGTTGGCCATGTGTACTTCTGCTGCAGGCCCACGACCCACGTACTCGGTAGGAAGCTCAGTCGGAACCGAGTCCGAGCACTAGGAGCGTGGGGCGACTACAACAGACTCCAGAACTGCCACCTGAGAGGACGCGATCTGGCGCGCTCGGGCATGCTGCACCCAACGTTGGAGACGCGGACTGCGGGACCGCTTACTGCGGCGAGTGACGAGGGTGTAATCTGGAAATGGAGCCGATTGCTGGAGAAGAAGAACGCCGCGAGCGCCGGCACGGAAGTGCGTGGCCCCACGACGGAGAAGCGCCTTGACGTCAAGGGGTGCCTCCCGAAGCCACGCCGAATCGTCGACGACGAAGGACAGAGCACCGAAGAGGATCTGGTGACCCATGCTCGAAACTCCACCGGACGACATGACGAAAGGAAGTGGTCGCAAACTCGCCGGAAGTCGCTTAGACGCCTGCCCCACGGTGGGCACCAACTGTCGTGGGTATAAGCCTGACAGTAGATGTGTAGGGTACAAATGAGATGGGCAGAGTCCTAGCTACGGCGAGGTTGTATGAGTTCAGCCCCTCTACGGTGGAGGTAATAGCCCTACGTCTCAATGCTCTTGGAGCTTGTTACCGAGTGTAATATGGAGTACAATGTTTTTCTAACCCTTTTACCAGTGGGGGAGGGCGGCTTATATAGAGTGCGCTGCCCTCCACAACAGTTCTGATTCAAGGGTGGAGTAGTGGCGATTGAATGCATGCGTTACAGGTAACGTATGCTATAAACGCTAGTTAATGCACCCGGAAACGTACGGCAGTTTCCCTCCAGGGAGGTTACGACACATCGAGTGTATCCAGTCGGTAGGTCCGGTGTCGTGGTTTTGTCACGGCAGATGTCCTCGTGAAAGGACTTAGTATGGGAGCCATAGCACTTTGGTGGCGACTCAAAGGGGTTAAACAGGAGGAATGCGGCGGGTTACCCAGGTTCGGCCCCTCGTGTGGAGGTAATAGCCTACGTCCTGCTTGGCGTGTATTGATGTGGATTCGATTACAAGAAAGGCGTAACTCGCCTCACCTAGCACTCAATGATTTCTAACCTATCTATCCCCCTTCAAACTTGCCTTTATATAGAGGTCGAGGCTTTAGGGTTTTACAAGAGTCCCTTCCTCTTTACAAATCGTGACCACCGCGGTCTCTGAGTCGCCGTCTTGCAAAACCCAAAGACCTTCCATAAATCATAACCATCCCGCGGCCTTGAACCGCCCAGCCTGAGGCCCAACTAGCCCCAAAGGATGAATCGCCTTACTAGTAACCCGGCCCATATTGGGCGGGTCACTTAATAAGCAATATCCCCAACATTAGGCCCCAAATTGACTTGAATCTTCATGCCAATGCTTCTGCTTTAGTTGAAGGTGATTCACTCCTTCGTGTTCCTCCATACGCCAGAAATTTTAACTCGCCAACCGGTACCGGAAAAATCTTTGAGTCGCCAATGCATTTCCCGTCAGCACCTTCCTTAGCCCTCGATTTTCGGGAAATTTAACACAATCCCAACGGATCTTTTAGTGCATCATTATCCCAAAACTTTTGGACGTCATCATGGCGAATCTTTTATTCCCAAACGGTTCCCGCCCGCGGTGCCTCGATTCCAGCGCCCGTCCTGATAAATAGGTGGAAGGGACAGGGCTGGCGCTGGCCACCTACCAGTCTCGTTAGTCCCCCCCCATTATCGCAGCAAAAGACCGCACCGCTTCCCGAGGGTTCCGCCGCCGGCCACAACTTCTGCCCCCGTTCGAGGAGCTCCAGTGCCGCCCGCAAGCCGTCGCCGTCGTCAAGCTTCGCACCTCGGTCGATCCGTCCGCCGTCATCACCGGCAACCTTGTTGCTCGCCCCGAGCACCGCCGCCGCCGAAGGTCTCTTCGTTCATCGGGACCCCCGCGCTTCTCCGGCGATCTCCGTCACCGCCGACCCTCTTTGATCGAGAGCATCAGGTTAGGCCCTCGTTCACCCTCTTAGGAGTAGGTTTATTCCCCACTTGTGTTTCCGCCGTTGCCGTAGCTTTGAAGCTTTCCGCTCATAGTCAGTCATTTCCCTCGAATCGATTAATCCGAGCGCCGCTAGGGTAGCCAGTGCCTTGAATAATGTTAACCATCCGCCATACTTGCGAACCTACGAATATAATGCCTTCTCCAAACGAGGGGCGTCGTCTGATAATACATTTCTCATGCCCAACCGTATTAGTAGGTTTTTATATCTGTTCGGCAGATCCATTCCTCACTTTACTGTTTATAAAAAACCTGTTTGTCACCTTCATTCCTCCCTTAGTGCTTCGGAACGAAGAGATTCCATCATCCATAGTAACATAGCCTTTGGAAATAGCCCTGTTCCCATAAGTCGCCATATCAATCCAACCCGGCCTTTTAGTCTGGCGGGTTAACATGAACCGATCCCGACTCATATAGTAGATGTCCAAAACATGTAATACCATACTTCTACCTATTTGTAGCATGGGAGCCGTTTTCAAGGCGATTGGCTTCCTAGCAAAGTTGATGATGCTGTCTTAGCTAATTACGTGAAAGCGGGCTGCTTGGATCCTCAAGATGTTATTGGATGGCGCACCGGGTTGGGAGAAGATCTCCCCAACCCCAATGAAGGAGAAATAGTAGTCTTTGTGGAACACTTGGAACGGGGTTTCAAGCCGCCCGGCTCCAAGTTTCTTAGGGACGCTTTGACCTTCTTGAACGTCCGACTCCAGGATTTGGGACCCAATTCCATAAGCAACTTGAGCCAGTTCCAAGTCCTTTGCGAAGCTTATCTACGGATCGAGCCTTCCGTTCATCTGTTCTGGCACTTTTTCCATCTGAATCGCTAGACGGAATTCCACAACGGCCCCAGTTTGGAACTCGGCGGCGTCAACATTCAGCGCCGTAGGGACAGTCCATTTCCCTCACTCACCATGCCTAGCCATCCCAAGGGCTGGGGTGAATCTTGGTTTTATTGTCAAGAAACGTCCCCTGCTGGTGAGAACAAGCTTCTGGGCTACAGGCCAACCCGCCTCCCGGTTAACTTCAAGCTCCCCGACAAGCTCACTGAGGAAGAAGAGTCAGAGTTCATCCCAATATTGTCTGAACTAAGATCCCTGACGAACAACGGTCTTACCGGGGTGGACCTGATCCGCTGCTGGGTCGAATGGCGGATTCTTCCTCTGAGCCGCCGAGATGGCCTAATGTGTGAATTTGACGCCACTCTAGATCATCCCCAATGTTACTTTCACACAGCATTAACAGAGATAGACATTGTCGCCATCATCAAAAAGCTGACCGGTGAGCCCGCAGGAAAGTGCGGCCAAATGGGCCTTAATCCCTTCTGCAAGATTAACCCGGCACCCAAGGTAACCAAAGCTGACCCGCCCTTTATTTTTATTCATTCTGTTTTATAGCCATCATGACTTCATGCCATATATCTTTCCAGAAAGGCAACAAGTTCTCGTCTAGGAGACCTAAAAAGCAAGCCATGAAGACTGCTAAGCCGCCCTCTAAGAAAAACAAGGGCAAAGGTAATTCTGCTGCGGCTGAGCCATCTGAAGTCGACGAATCTCAAGTCGGCGACGCACCTTCAGAGGTACCAATCCGTCCTCTTTTTCACTCGCCACCTATTACCATTGACTTTTTATTTATATCTCTCACTCTTCTTGTAATAGAATGAAGATAACGAAAGCCAAGAAGACTCTGTTGAGGTAATTTCCGTTTCCTCCGATTCATCTCCTTCTCCACCTAAGCCGGCCCGGCGAATATGTGGGAAAATCCCCTTCTCACATCCAAATGCCCATTTGGACCCAAATTTCTTACTGAAGAAAACACAGCATGCCTCAAACCGGAAGACACGAAGTCACTCGGGCAACCTGATATCTGGCTTGCCAGAAACAAACAAAAGAAAGCCAAGCGAGGTACCTTCCTTTTTTTATATGAGCAACCATTGTCCGTGCTGCTTTGGGTTACATCTGCAGCCCGCCTGTATTACTAATGTATAATTCCTGCAGAACTCTCCCCCCACCTCCGGCGACTCAGTGATGTCTACTCTTCCACCAATGATTCGAGTTCCGGGGTAAGTCTTCTGCCTTGATTTTTGAGAATAACGATCTTTTCAATTCCTTAACACTTTTATCTCCTTTTGTCAGAGCACAAGCCAAAAAAAGGAAAACCAGTGGCTCAATTCCTGATGCAACTTCTGAATTTCCAAGGAAAAAAACATTGTTCAAGAGGACCCGGGTCAAGCTGACCCGACAATTCAAGTGGATCTTCCTGAGTCGCCGAAAGGAAAAACGGACGCCCCTGAATCGCCAAACGTATTGGCGACAGCAGATGACCCAGATGCTGTAGTCATTACTCGTTTCCGGTTTTTCCAAACCGGCGGCGACAGTTCTGTCCAAACACGTAGCATCCTCCTCTCAAGCAATCCCCGAGTCTGGGCTCTCCAAGGCGAAGCTTTCCGACTATGCAAATCTGGAGTTTAAAGAACTCTGTTCTGGCTTCGCAAGTCACCTGGAAGCGAGCTATGAGATGGAGAAAAACCTGCTAAAGATGTTAAACGACAAACATGAGGTAAACTTTATACTCTATACTATTCCCAGTAACCCCCAAGGGCCGGGTCATCAGTAAAAAGATGAGCCGGGTCTTAAAAAAAACTTCGCGACCAGTAACCCCCAAGGGCTGGGTCATCAGTAAAAAGATGAGCCGGGTCTCGATTTCTGTATAATTTTCCTTGAGAAATTATACATTAGCCCCCAAGTGTCAGGGGTATTTCCTTGCAATAATTCTGAGACTTGTCTTTGTTTTGAACTTTTAAATAGGAAAACCTTGCGCAGACCGAACTAGCGCTGGGCGACCTAAGGAAAAACTTAGCTAATCAACAAGATGCCCGGACTCAGTCGGAAGATAAGTATAAATTGGCTCTGGTTCAACTGGAAAAGCTTAAAGCCGAGTTAGAAAAAACTCAAGCTCACCAAAACGCGGCTTTGAAGAGAGCAGAAAAAGCTGAAGCAAAGCCGGCGACTGTCCAACAGGAGTTGTCCGGCTTAAAACGTCATATCTCTAACATGACGCAAGCCATCTTCGGTAAGCCTTATCCCCTCCTTTGGGCCAAATTTCTGACATTAAGTCACCGGTTTATCAAATTCCAGGTCCAAGAGTAGCCAACCTGCAAGAAGACTATGTGTTGATGCTGAAGGCGATCAATACGCTGATAGAGCAACTGCACACAGGCAGTGTGTTGACCGTCAAAGCTGTAATGGGCGCAAAAGAGCCGATTACTTCCATCAAGAAAGTACTTGGATGTCTGTCCACACTTCCTCCCCAGATTGGCGAGTTAACTCGGTCAGCCGCCCGGAAAGGCGTCCTGACGGCCCTGAGTCGCTGCTTAGTGTATGCTCCAGAGATTAATTTGGAAGAAGTAGCCGCCGGCTTCCCTCAGCTCAAAAACGATGGCTCGGAATTCGTGGAAGAGGATTACCAGAAAGTTGTCAAGGATTCTCGGTTGGCTGCAACACAACTCGCCGCCAGTCTTGATTTAACGAAGTATCAGGCAGCTTATGACGGTAAGAATAAGAAAATCAGCCCGCCAACCTTCGTGGTGACCAACCTAATTCCTCGGCGACCCAAGAATCCCTTCGACTGGGAAGCAGACCTGGCATCAATCTTGACCGATGAAGACGATTTTGCTTCTTTGTCCAGGTGCAATTGGGTCTTGGGCGATTTACAAATCGAAGCTGGTCAGAGCTCACGCCAGGACTTAGCGTAGTAGACTTTTCTTGAATTTGGCCCGCGAGCCATGTAATAGTCAGTACTATATTTTGATGACATCTTCTGAAAGAAAAACCCTTATACCGCTTTTGAGGTGGTTTGAAATATTTGGTCCGCCCTGATAAGAATCTTCTGCAATGCTTAATCCGCCAAGGATGAAACCTTGAACACATTATCTGTGAAAACGAAAGAACTACAAATAGTTTCAGCAAACATGCAGAAAGGATAAAAATCTCCAAGATTGAACCATAACACGAGTAATTTTGTCGGCTCATACGGTCGCGACAGGGGGAGGCGAGTCAGAAAGCTCGTGCACCCACCCTAAATGCAGGTTTCGTCGGCTCATACGGTCGTGACACGGGGAGGCGAGTCAGAAAGCTCGTGCACCCACCCTAAATGCAGGTTTCGTCGGCTCATACGGTCGCGACAGGGGGAGGCGAGTCAGAAAGCTCGTGCACCCACCCTAAATGCAGGTTTCGTCGGCTCATACGGTCGCGACAGGGGGAGGCGAGTCAGAAAGCTCGTGCACCCACCCTAAATGCAGGTTTCGTCGGCTCATACGGTCGCGACAGGGGGAGGCGAGTCAGAAAGCTCGTGCACCCACCCTAAATGCAGGTTTCGTCGGCTCATACGGTCGCGACAGGGGGAGGCGAGTCAGAAAGCTCGTGCACCCACCCGAAATGCAGGTTTCGTCGGCTCATACGGTCGCGACAGGGGGAGGCGAGTCAGAAAGCTCGTGCACCCACCCTAAATGCAGGTTTCGTCCGCTCATACCGTCGCGACAGGGGGAGGCGAGTCAGAAAGCTCGTGCACCCACCCTAGATGCAGGTTTCGTCGGCTCATATGGTCGCAACAGGGGGAGGCGAGTCAGAAAGCTCGTGCAGCCACCCTAGATGCAGGTTTCGTCGGCTCATACGGTCCCGACAGGGGGACGCGAGTCAGAAAGCTCGTGCACCCACCCTAGATGCAGGTTTCGTCGGCTGATACGGTCGCGACAGGGGGAGGCGAGTCAGAAAGCTCGTGCACCCACCCTAGATGCAGGTTTCGTCGGCTCATACGGTCGCGACAGGGGGAGGCGAGTCAGAAAGCTCATGCACCCACCCTAAATGCAGGTTTCGTCGGCTCATACGGTCGCGACAGGGGGAGGCGAGTCAGAAAGCTCGTGCACCCACCCTAAATGCAGGTTTCGTCGGCTCATACGGTCGCAACACGGGGAGGCGAGTCAGAAAGCTCGTGCACCCACCCTAAATGCAGGTTTCGTCGGCTCATACGGTCGCGACAGGGGGAGGCGAGTCAGAAAGCTCGTGCAGCCACCCTAAATGCATGTTCTGTCGGCTCATAAGGTCGCAACAGGATGACACAAATTGCTCTTTTTAAGGAAGAAGCCCCCAAGTCGGGGAACACTTTATTACTTCATAATGAAACTGAAAAACTTACAAAGCATGGAGTTTTTAAGACCTCAAGTGTAGTAAGGCCGCAAATGGGTAATATTCCAAGGGCGAGTTGACTCAGCCTCTATAGTCGGTCGATCAGGCCGAAGATCCATCAAGTAGTAAGAGCCATTGCGGAGGTTCTTGCTGACGACGAAAGGCCCTTCCCAAGGGGGCGAGAGCTTGTGCATGCCTGCCCGATCTTGTATCAGACGAAGTACCAAGTCGCCCTCCTGGAAAGCCCGACTCTTAACCCGGCGACTATGATAACGCCGCAGATCTTGCTGATAGATGGCCGAATGAGCCACCACTAAGTCACGCGCCTCTTCCAAGGCATCCAAGGAGTCCTGATGCCCCAACTCGTTATATTGCTCCACATATGCGGCGACTCTAAGAGAATCATGTCTTATGTCGGTAGGAAGGACAGCTTCTGCTCCATAGACCAAAAAGAAAGGGGTGAACCCCGTGGACCGATTCGGGGTGGTCCGGATGCTCCATAATACCGAAGGTAGTTCTTCAACCCAACACCCTGGGGTCCTTTCCAGGGGAACCATGAGGCGAGGTTTAATCCCTCGTAGGACTTCCTGATTCGCCTGCTCTGCTTGCCCGTTTGACTGCGGGTGAGCAACTGCAGAAATATCAAGCCGGATATGTTCACGGCGACAGAAATCCAGCATCGCTCCTTGGGACAAGTTAGTACCATTGTCCGTGATAATACTGTGTGGATATCCAAAACGGAAAATCAGCTTTTCCAGAAATTTGACCGCAGTCTCCGCATCGCAAGCTCCAACAGGTTCCGCGTCAACCCATTTAGTGAACTTATCAACCGCCACCAATATCTTAAAGGGACCGACCATGTCCAGCCCCCAGACCGCGAAAGGCCAAGTAATGGGAATCATCCTCAATTCTTGAGCCGGCACATGAGCTTGTCTCCCATATCGTTGGCACCCCTCACACCGCCGTACTATATCTTCTGCATCTGCATGAGCCGTCAACCAGAAGAAACCATGTCGAAAAGCTTTTGATACCAAAGAACGTGACCCGGCGTGATGCCCGCAGTCTCCAGAATGGATGTCATTTAGGATTAGGCATCCTTCCTCGGAAGAAACGCACCGCTGAAAGACCCCTGAAGCACTCAGTTTATATAACTCGCCATTAATGATGACCATGGACTTGCTACGTCGAACGATCTGGCGAGCCAGAACTTCGTCGGTGGGTAGCTCGCCACGAGCGAGATAAGCCAGATAAGGAAGAGCCCAATCCAGAGTGGCATGGAGAGCCGCCACAAGCTGAGACTCGGGATCTGGTATCGCCAATTCCTCCTCCGTGGGTATAGTCACAGACGGTTTATGCAAGACATCCAAGAAAACATTAGGGGGGACCGGCTTTCTCTATGAGCCGAGTCGCGAGAGGGCATCAGCTGCTTCGTTGAGTCGCCGATCAACATGATCAACCTGGTACCCATGAAAATAACCCGCCACGTCAGATACAGGTCGCCTATAAGATGCCATCATAGGATCCCGAGAGTCCCAGGTACCCGAAACCTGTTGCGCCACCAAATCTGAATCCCCAAAGCATCTGACTCAGGTTAGGTTCATCTCTTTTGCCAGTCGCAAACCATGAAGCAGAGCTTCATATTCCGCCGCATTATTCGTGCAGGGGAACATGAGGCGGAGAACATAGCAGAACTTATCTCCTTGAGGGGATATCAACACCACACCAGCCCCCGAGCCCTCCAACTGCCTGGATCCATCAAAGTAAATAGTCCAATAGGTAAGGTCAGGCCGATCTTCCGGAGCCTGAAGCTCCGTCCAATCATTAACGAAATCAACTAGTGCCTGGGACTTGATTGCCGTGCGGGGGGCATATTGTATGTGATGCGACCCAAGCTCTATCGCCCATTTGGCGATTCGCCCTGTTGCCTCCCGATTTTGGATGACGTCACCAAGGGGCGCGGAACTGACCACGGTGATCGGGTGCTCCTAGAAATAATGTTTAAGCTTTCGACTCGCCATGAACACCTCACTGATGTTTTGAAAGAGTTAACACCTCACTGATAAAGTACACCGGGCGTTGCACCGGGTATTCCTTTCCTTCCTCCTTTCTTTCGACGACCACAGCCACGCTGACCGCTTTGGAATTCGCGGCGATATACAGGAGCATAGGCTCCTTTTCAGTCGGGGCTGCCAGGACCGGCGGGTTAACCCATTGATGCTTCAAGGCCTGAAGCGCCTCGTCTGCCTCCTCTGTCCATACGAATCGGTCGGACTTCCTCAACAATTGATAAAGAGGAATCGCCTTTTCTCCGAGGCGGCTCACGAAACGACTTAGAGCCGCAATGCGACCCGCCAACCGCTGAACTTGATTAACATTCGTCGGCTTACCGAGGGAAGTAACCGCTTCAATTTTGTCCGGGTTAGCCTCGATGCCGCGCTCCGATACCAAGAAACCTAGTAGTTTTCCCGCAGGTACGCCGAAAACGCATTTGGTAGGATTTAGCTTCATCTGATATACCCGTAAATTATCAAAGGTTTCCTTAAGGTCTTCCAGAAGAGTCTCCTCCCGGCGGGTCTTGATTACAATGTCGTCGACATAAGCGTGGACGTTGCGGCCAATTTGGTTATGAAGATAATTCTGGATGCAGCGTTGGTAAGTCGCCCCTGCGCTCTTGAGCCCGAACGGCATGGACACATAGCAAAAGGCCCCGAAGGGGGTTATGAAGGCCGTCTTCTCCTGATCTTCCACGGCCATTTTGATCTGATGGTAGCCTGAATAGCCGTCCAAAAAGCACAATCGTTCGCATCCCGCCACCGAGTCAATGATTTGGTCGATGCGGGGAAGAGCGAAAGGATCCTTGGGACAAGCTCTATTGAGGTCCGTATAGTCAATACACATACGGAACGTACCATTCTTCTTGAGTACTAACACCGGGTTAGCTAGCCATTTGGGGTGAAAGACTTCCACGATGAACCCGGCGGCTAAAAGACGGGCGACTTCTTCTCCAATCGCCTTCCGTCGCTCCTCGTTAAACCTGCGAAGGTATTGTTGGACAGGTTTGCATTTTGGGTCAGTATTAAGATGGTGCTCAGCGAATTCTCTCGGTACACCCGGCATGTCAAAGGGCTTCCATGCGAAGATGTCCCGATTCTCATGGATGAATTCGATGAGCGCGCTTTCCTATTTGGGATCCAGACCCGTCCCGATGGTGAACTGCTTGGATGAGTCGCCAGGAATGAAATCGATTGTCTTAGTATCCTTCGTCGGCTTGAATTTCAGGGGCGACTCAGAATCTGTAGTCGGCTTCTTGAGTGGTGACATGTCTGCCGGGTCAACATTGGCCCGATGGTGTTTGAGCTCTTCCGCCGCGCAGGCGACCTCCGCATAAGCCGCGTCCCCTTCCTCGCACTCCTTCGCGATTCTTCTATCTCCATCGATCATGATGGGTCCTTTGGGACCCGGCATTTTTAGTTTGAGGTAGACGTAGCACGGGCGGGCCATGAAGCGGGCGTAAGCCGGTCGTCCGAACAGCGCGTGGTATGGGCTTTTCAGTTTGACCACCTCGAAGATTAGGGATTCCGACCTGTAATTCTGCGCAGTTCCAAATGCTACTAAGAGCCTGACCCGGCCTATGGGATAAGCCGACTTGCCCGGGACAATGCCATGGAAAACCGTGGTTGAAGGCATCAAGTCTTTTTCTGATAGATTCATCCTCCGAAAGGTGTCGAAGTATAGGATATTAATGCTTCTTCCACCATCCATTAATACATTTGACAAGGTGTAACCCCCCACTTGGGGAGCCACGACTAATGCCAGGTCGCCCGGGTTATCTATTCTTGGCGGGTGGTCCTCTCTACTCCACGTTATGGTCTGCTCGGACCAATGGAGATACTTGGAAATCGCCGTCTCAGTTACGTTGTACGCCCGGTGATTTACCTTTTTGTCACGCCTGTAAGCATTAGTGGTGAAAATGTGGTACTGCCCATTACTTAGCTGTTTGGGATTGTTGCGGAAGCCCCCGTTGTCATCCTGGTCCTGTGGAGTCCCCTATGGGGGTGGCTGCTGGAAAACTCCCGGCGGGTTGTACCGCCGCTGGTGGTGCACCGGGTACTGGCCGCCGCCTGGTTGCGGGCCTCCCTGGGCCTCCTGTTCGGGAAAACCGCTGAAGGGGTTGTGCCTTTGGTTGGGCGCGGCGAGTTGGTCCTGGCGACGGTTCGGATCTTCGTTTTGGCTCTTCTTGACTGCCTCGGCCCGAAATTCTCGCATCACGAAACAGTTCTCCCAAGAGTGGCCCGCCGGGCCGTCGGCCGTGGCGTGGTGCGGGCAAGGGCCTTTGAGTAGCTCTTCGTAATTACGCGGCCTTTTCCCACTGATGGCTTGATTTTTCTTTTTGCCGTCATTGGTGTTGGTGTTGGCAACCAGATCCGAGGGCTCCTCCTGTGGCCTACGCTTGCCGTTGGTCCCCAGGTTGTGACGGTTGCGGCCTTGGAGGCGGGTGTGGTTTTTGGTCGAATCGCCCTTCTTGGACGAGTTACCCTTACCATCCTCGCCAGGATCCTTGGTATCATCGGCCTCGGCGTACCTAGTGAGGGTATCCATCAGTTCGCCCATATCCTGAACTTTCCGTTTGAGTCGCCCCAATTTCTGGACCAGCGGTTCATAGTGGCAGTTGTGCTCGAGGATAAGCACATCTTGCGCTGCCGTGATGCTATCCGATGAATGGATAATTTCCGCGACTCGCCGCGACCAATGGTGCGCCGGCTCATCCGGGCGTTGTACGCAGTGTTGTAAGTCGACGATCGTCATCGGCCGTTTACAGGTTCCCCGGAAGTTTTTGATGAAACGCTCTTTCAGCTCGGCCTAGGACTGGATAGAATTGGGGGGTAAGTTTTTCAACCAAGTGCGCGCCGATCCCTCGAGCATCATGGTGAAATATCTGGCGCAAACCGCCTCGTTTACGTCGAGCATGTCCATGGCGACCTCATAGCCCTCGATCCAAGATGTTGGTTCGAGATCTGGTGTGTAATTAGGCACCTTTCTTGGTCCTTTGAAATCCTTGGGCATTCTTTCGTTTCGAAGGGCTAGGGACAAGTAGGGCACCCCAACCCGCCCTCCGGTCCCCACAAGGGGAGTCTGGGCCTCGTGAATGTTGGGGGGATCTCTGCCCGGCGGGTTTCGCTCGGGAGGGTTGTCCTGCGGGAAGTGTCGCGGGGCACTGTTTATGGCTGGCTGATCCCCCCGCCTACTCCTGGTGTAGCTCGCCTGGGGGTGGAGTGCAATCTCTCAGGGCTGTGCGAGAATTGCGCGTTTTGGACCACCGCCGTTTTCAACATCTCGATGGCGTTCCTTGCTTCAATCTCAGCTGGGGTGTTGCCGTGGATCGGAAGAGACTCCAGATGGCGAGTTGCGGCAAGCACGTTATCCACCGGGTTGGAGAAGTGGCCTCGAGGGGTACGGAAACGAGGGATTTGACCCTCGGTCGGCTGAATTGGCGGGTTAGGCGGGCGGCCCGGTCCTCCTGCTGGGGCGGCTCCCATCCCGGGTGTTTGGGGAGTGTCGAACAGGCGAGTCGGGTTGATGTCATGGGGCAGGCGACCCTGGTGTCTCCGCTGATGGGCGGCGTCGGACGCGCGCTGCTGTCTCTCGAGCCGCCAGTTGTCGGTGTTCAATCGCATCCTTTCGGCCGTAATCTGGGCTTGTCGAGTTTCCATCCTGGCGGACTCCGTCTCAGCATCCTGATGGGCCTTTGCCACCGCCTCCCTCAGCTTTGCTAGCTCTGCGTTTATCTCTTCTTGGTTCTCTGGCGTGAGGGGGGTTGACATCAGTCTCGTGATTTCCGCCGCTAAATCCACCAGGACTGCTGACGCATTTCTGGATGTCCCGCCGGTCCCATCGCCTCCGGTGGGGTTCTGTGCGGGTTGAGTCGCCCCGGCCATGTAGATGGCGATCTGGCGGCGGGTTCGATCGAGGATTTCCGGATCCATGGCCAATGACAAGCCTCCGAGACCGTCCCCATGGAGGGACTGGATGGAATCTGAATCGCCCACGGATGATTCATTGTCAGAGTTGACCGGGGTAACCTCCTGAGCCGCCGCATGCTCTGGCTCCTCCGACCCCTGCGTGAACCCCACAAAGACCGGGTGGGTCAGATTCCGTGTTATGACTGGATGGACGTACCTGGCCGGCTCGACGATGTAGGAGGAGATGTCCAGCTCAGGATCAGATGATCCGATCATGCCGATGAAGACGTTGATCTTGCCGAAGGGGACCCTGTAGCCCGATTCGAGAGAGTTCGCTTCAGGTCCCCATCGTTGGTTGTCGATGTAGGCTATGCCGCGTCGGCTCCAAGTCATGAGCGCCGCCGCATAACTCCCAAACCCCGGTAGGGCTCCCTTTGAGAACTCAACTCCACCGTGCGTAGGCCCCACGGTGGGCGCCAACTGTCGTGGTTTTGTCACGGCAGATGTCCTCGTGAAAGGACTTAGTATGGGAGCCATTGCACTTTGGTGGCGACTCAAAGGGGTTAAACAGGAGGAACACGGCGGGTTACCCAGGTTCGGCCCCTCGTGTGGAGGTAATAGCCTATGTCCTTCTTGGCGTGTATTGATGTGGATTCGATTACAAGAAAGGCGTAACTCGCCTCACCTAGCACTCGATGATATCTAACCTATCTATGCCCCTTCAGACTCGCCTTTATATAGAGGTCGAGCCTTTAGGGTTTTACAAGAGTCCCTTCCTCTTTACAAATCGTGACCACCGCGGTCTCTGAGTCGCCGTCTTGCAAAACCCAAAGACCTTCCATAAATCATAACCATCCCGCGGCCTTGAACCGCCCAGGCTGAGGCCCAACTAGCCCCAAAGGATGAATCGCCTTACTAGTAACCCGGCCCATATTGGGCGGGTCACTTAATAAGCAATATCCCCAACATCCGGTGTCCTCCGAGTCTTAGTCTCCGGCTGGATGATTCTGGGCCCGTTACCGACTGGATGGTGGGGGCACCTTAATACAGTCGGGCATACTTAAGGTCCTGTCCCTTGCGTGGCGTAGTCCTTGGGTAGGACCTGTAGGGCAGGCCTATGACCCTACCCTAGGACTATGACCCCATCAGAATCTTTCTCATGAGTTTGTTCTGGCTAATTTGCAAGCCTCACCCTTTGTTTTGTTGGAATATGGTAATTCTAGTTGCTTCGATGTCAAGTGGTGATTTCAGATCTTTCATAAGTGGTATTCTGATATTTTTACGAGAGTACTAATCCTTTTGCTCAAATCAGATTGTGATGTCAATTCCTTTTCAACCGGTGTGCTTCTCTTCTACTGAATTCAATCCTCTGCAATTTTGCAAGATCAAGCTCTCTTTTCTTTCCGGAGTTTCATCTCATATGTACCAATTTGTCTTTGTTTTTCCCGCCCTCCCGCCCTTTTCTTCAATGTTTTAGTCATAATCCTAGTGCCTTTATATTTAGTGATGCTTCCGCTATCTCTTCTCCCTTTTGTAGCCGGTGATTTATTGTGAAGATTCTCAGGAGCTTCGTGTTCATATTTATTCATTTTTGTCATCTTTTCCGGTGAATTCAATTCAGTTGTCCGTGTTCATCATATCCTTTTCGTACTTGTAATTCTTTCCTATGTTGGAGATTCTTATCAGCCTATCTTGTTATTCATTTCTCTCTAGTCTATCCAGAGTGCTGAAGTTATTTAAGAAATTCTTGTTTTCAATTCTTTCATTTATTTCGGGGTGCTAACCTCATCTAGTTTTCATTTGTACCGGTGCATTCAATCTTTCTTTCAATCTTTTCAATGGTGGTTTCTTTAAGTGGGACCATAACCCACAGGTTCTTCCCAGGATCTTTTATCACTTGTAATCTTTTCCGGAGATCTTTAATTCTTTCAACTATGATGTAAGTATGAATTTCATCAGTTATATCCCTTCTCCAAGATCTATTCGAATTAATTCTCATATTTGGCTCAACCTTCCATTCTTCTTTATTCCGGAGTGTCTCATTATCCTTGGTGCTGTTTCTCGTCATCATTCCCAGCTTGCAAATTCAAAGGAGTGTTTCTCTCAAATCTTGGTCTATTCTCTTGGATACTCGTCATTTCAGATTCGTGTTATCATCTTGAATTTGTTTTCAATCATGAGTGATTCATTTCTTGCTATCCGGTGCTTTTCTGAATTATTTTCATTCTCGATCCTCTGAAGGCCATTATTTTAGAAGATTATTCGTTCTCAGCTTTCAGCTTTCATGCTCAACTAGCGGGGTGACCCGCGCATTTGCGCGGCTAGATTTCCTATCTCCATGATTTTTTCTATCTTGGTCTTTCTACTGTATGAGTATGTATATAAAAGAAATGGCTAAAATATGTATGTACATAAAACATTATTAAGCTATGATGCAACTTATAGTTTCGTAATTGTTATAAATTTGTTGTTGAAAAGTTGGTTATCTACAACGAAAGCTTATAAGAGCCATGGACTATATATATCCACCAATGCCAAGCGATAGGCTTTGGTACTAATCTATAGTTTTCAGTGTTCCACCTTTTTTATCCATTTTCATTTATCTTTCCACCTAATATATTTTGGGAATTTTCACCAAATAAATCTGAACATTCATAACTTTTACTCATATCTTTTTATTTGTTCCATCATGTGCCTCAACACAGGACAAATAGTGTTTGTATGTTTTGTTAGTACATTGTCATATATCCACTTATCAATATATATTCTTCCACATCTTCTCATTGCAGGATATCTATACCGCTTATCACTCTAAGAGCTTGTAGTCAGTGAATGGTGAATGCAATTCAAATAGATTGTCTCACTTGGGATCACCACATCATCTCATCTCAGATGGTCCCCATTTAGGGAATTAAAATAATTTATTACATATTTGACATGTATGAGTGTTTTCATATAACATTTTGTATGATTCAAAAAATAGTATATATATTCGATATTGTTTTCCCCAATTTTATTTGTTGTTGTTAAATTTACCAATATGTCTTACCAGATGACTGATGGCACAAAATTTTGTGTCCTAGAACATCAACCCATTTCATCGGTAATTAAATGCCTAACTTTCATGACCTCTTCCCCAATCTGTCTCATCACTATGTTTCTTGGAATTACGATTCTAGATCCATCTTTCATGCATGCTTTTAAATCCTCATGACAATGTCCTCTCACCCTGACTATTTATGTTGTAGTCCAAGTAATTCTTCGTACCATTTCATTAAAATGGTATTAATTCTTGCTTGACGATGCTTGTCATAGCTTTTCTTCGCCCTTGTTGTTTTGCGCATTGTATTCGGATTATTGTTTATTTGAGTTTTAAATTTCATGTACAACTTTACAGGTTAATTTAGGCCATATAGTTTAATTTTAAATAACGGAAATACATTTAATAATAATATTTTAATATATTTCAATTTTTTGTTCAACTTTTTGGGATAAATTTTATATTTAAGCCCTATAGCTGAATTTTCTACTTATTGAAAATATATGTAATACTTTTAGTTACTACTTATTATTTGCAATTTATGTATAAATCAAGTTGTAATCTTTGCCTTTCAAAGAAAAAACAAATCTAGTATTTTTATTGTGAAAAAATAAAAAATCTTTATCAATCATCATCAATTGTATTTTGTGGCTTGTCTATTTGTTTGGATTTCTTTTTGCAGAACTATTTTTCTTTGTTGGATGACCGTTTGCATGCAAACATACAACATGTACGTGTGGTATGTATATGGGGCTAGGCTTTGTAGTATATATTTCCTTATAGGTATGATGATTTATATGTGCATGTTTTTTCTTCCGGAAGCATTCTTGCAAGTTTATTTTCTAATGCGTACACTGTCTAGTTTTGTAACGTGTTTAAACTGAACTCTGCTTGTACGTATCATCTGTGTATGTTTATTTATTTTATACAGATCTTTCCATTTTTTCAGAAGTTTTTTTATTGTGTATGTATCCATGCATGCTAGATGTGTCAATGATGGTCGCATACATGGTTTTATTTATTGGGCACTACAATGCTTTTATTCTCTTTTTACTGTTGCATGTGTTGTACTCTTGTCTTATTTAATCCCATGGAGCTCACGTGTACGTAGCGTGGCTAGCTTAGCCGTATGAGAATTGGACTCTCACCCATCGCTTTGTTCTTTTTTAAATCAACTGATCGCGTTATTTTCCAGGCAGGAAACGTACGGGATACAGAAATATGGATACATGATTACTTATTTCCAGCAAATCACAACCGTTCTTTGGTGCTCTTTTCATTGTTATACTTCTAAGCCGTTCGTTTTCTATCGTTTTAATAATATAATAGATTCTTCTCAATTGTTGTCTCTTCGTTCGTCTCTCAATTATTCCGGTGCCTTGTTCTAGTTTTCTCTCAGGTGGCTCATGATCTCTTCTTTCTCATGTATCTCCAGTCATTCATGGTTGCCTCATTCATTTCAATTCTCACCGGTGGCTCTTTCAAGTTTTCTTTTAGTTTGTGCTCATATCTCTCCTCAATCATTTCAAGAAGATTAAGTGGTATGCTAAATCTGTTGCTTGTCATCAATTTAACTTGATGAAGGATAGGCATAACATAATTCTTATTCTTCTCCATAGTGGTTTCAATTCTTCTTCCGGAGTGGCTCATGAGATCAACTCTTTTCTCAAGTGCTTATCTTTCTTTTCCGAAGTTCCAAGTCTATCAGTATCTCTTTGTGAAGCTTCATCTAAATCATTGCAAGGCCTTTAATCTTATTCCGTCTACCTTCATATCTTTGCATCATTCATTTGTATATCGAGGTCCTTCATGGTGGTTCATTAAGGTTTCAATCCATTCTCAAGTGTTCTTCAAGATTCTTGTTGGAGAACCTCAAGTATCCTTTCTCTTGCATTTCTATGTGCAATTGTTCTTCCTTTATCCTTTGAGGTGGTATTATAGCATTCTTGTTAGTGTAGGAGTTTCGAAGAGATTTCCTTCAAGAATAAGATAATTAAACCCACCAATTCTATGTTCATGAGATTATTTCAACCCATGATTTCTTCATTGAGATATCTTGGTTTGGATTTCACCTAAATATTTTCCTATGGATTGTGGCTACTATGGTGCTTGTCATTAATCCAAGTTCTCAATGTATACTCTTGGTGTAAGAAATTCTTCATATCTTGTTTCTCCCAATCAATCCTTGTTTCTGTTAGTGGCTGGTTGTCACTTCATTAGTTTGAAAAGGTTTCCATAAGCCCACTACTATCTTGTTCTTTTCGTTGTTGTTTTCCAACAACTTCGTTCAATTCTTCGTGCAAGGATGCTTGCCAAGTCATTTGAGATAGTAGTTGTCATTTTTTTATATTCTTTTACTCCGTTTGAGCTAGTTCCTATTCTATTCTATGATCTTGTTCTGTCAAGATCATGGTGTTCCCTTGTTCTATTTAGTTGTTTGTTATGAATATTGTCTAATTCTTCCATCTTATCGAATTTTTTGTCCCATTTTCCAACCGAAGTGCTGCCGAAATTTTCCGTGAATTCTTGCTTGTTTCTCATATCATTGCTCATCGCTTTGCAACCTTCAAGGATCGTTGGTTTCACTCGTTTGTCAAAGAAGCAATAAATTTTTACCTGTTGTTCGTTCTCTTCCTCTCCCCCATTCATTCTTCAATCTCGTGGCGAGATCCTATTGTAGTGTAGGAGAGTTGTCACAGCCCGATGCCGATGTTCCAGAAGATTCCCCTTCTATTCCGTTTTTGTCGTGTGGTTATCTTTATTTATTGCATCATCATCGTGTCATGCGCATCATCAGCGTTGTGTCGGCACCCTGTTGCCGCCAGTTTTCAAAACTTGCATCCGTTGTTAGTTGTCGGTTCACGTCGTTGTCCATTCTGAGCCCAACCGCACACACACGCGCCCGCGGCATCGTCAAAACCCTGTTTTAAAAGTGTGTTGAAAACTTTTTCTGATCGGGGTGAAACTTGGCATGCGGTCGTGATTAGTTATAGGTAGGTCATCTGTCAAATTTCGTCGCGATCGGAGTCCGTCTGATAACCGAACGGTCGACCGTAGCGGCACCATCTTCGGTTATTTGTCGGACGTTTGTTGGTGTTTCAAAATACGTTGCCGCGCCGCTCATTTTCCCTCTCATCCCCACCGAGGCTCTTTGCACAGTGCACCGAACCGCCACGCAACCTAGCCCCGAAACCTCCCGATACCCGAAACACACGGTCGTGACCGTTGGATCCGGATCAACCCCGTTATACTGAAAATCGTCATTGGTTTGTTTATTGGACTCTCCTAACCTATATAACCGCGATCGTCCGATTATGATCGGAGCATCTCGATAGCCCAACCTGTCATATATGCTCTATATATAGTGGTTGAGACCTAGATCAATCCCTAATAATGCTCCCCCTTGTCCCATCTACGCGCCACCACCCCTGTCCAGTCTCCACCAACCTCGGGATCTCCCCTCCCGATTCCCTTGTTTTCCTGTGCGAGCCATCCCAATCCCCTTGTTCCTTCTGCAACCCTGGACCCATCCGGCCGCTCGAGGGACCTCCGCCCAAGCGCCACAAGTGCAAAAATTCCCGCAGCCACACCTGTGCTCCTCTCTGTTCACTGCTCGCCTCGCCTCTTCCTCGTGCAGCCCCTCGCAGGAACATGAGCCACTGAAGCAGGAGCCCACGTGCTGCAGCAGTTGCAGTGCCCGCTCAACCACTACAACTCACCGGTGAGGCCCTCCTCGAGTTCTCCTATCTCTCCCCTCATTCACCTCTCTCCCCTCTCTTCCCTGCAGGTCTGCAGCACCATGGAGGCAAGCTCCTCAAGAACGCGTCAGATCCTATGGGAACGGAGCCACCCCGGCCGGATCCGACGAGAGCCACCATTGCCCGAGCCTTCTCTGTCATTCCCCGCCGGCATCTGTGCCCTAGACCCCTGCCATGGCCGACGGGATCTGTTTCCCTGTAAGCAACTTTCTGAATCATGTTTCTTTCCCTAGATGCATATCTGATGCGTAGAGGTAATATATTTTAGACATTGTCTTTAATCATGAGTTCAACGCTAGTTGAGTTGGCTAGCGCAATTGATCCCACCTCCTAGCACCAGCAGGTCGAGGGTTCAAGTCCCCGCGACTGCATGTTTTGATGTGCATTATTTTTCCCTCTTGAGGATGTCCTCCTTCCTTATTTTAGTTTTTTTCAAGCCACTAGTTTTTCACAAACACTTGGTAGCCCAGTTGGTTAACTTTCGTTAGCAACCACTGGGGTCCTGGGATCAAATCCCACCAGCTCCAACATACCTTTTTCTCTTCATTTTTTTGCTTCGTCTTTTATCAGCCTGGTTGTTATGTTCAATAACCGAATGCACAAAGCACAATGTCACTTCGAGCCCTGCTGGTTAACCTAGCGTATTGGCATTGTGGAGATCTGGGGTTCAAATCCCAGTTGTTTCCCATAACATTTTTCCTTGTCGTTTTTTTATACGCTAGGAATTTTGTTATTTCAGGAGATAGGTATATTTTCGAACGCCCGTAGATTCTATTCCGTGTGTCGGATTTCGACGAGTTAAATATGTAACTTGCCTAGAATTTCACGTAGATTAATAATTTCCAACTTTCATGCATGATAAAATTACATAAACGTGTTGTTTGCTTTGGTTTGCGTGTCGATATGTTAGAAGCGGTTTAGGTCGTAGTTATTTATCCGTAGCTCCGTTGGAGATGTGCCATAAATGTAAATGGGCCAGTACAACGAGTAGAATCACGTGAACCACTTTGTTTTGCCGTTTAACAAACATAAAAAGTGATTAGGACAAATCTGGGTAGAATTAGAATTTAACGTGTGGGGTCCTTTCGGAGATGAACTCCGCCTATGTTGTCTCAGCATAGCCGGTCCCAAGCCCGGGTAAAGGAGGAGGGTTGTGATAGGTGTGGCGAGCCAACGTGAAAAACCCAGCCACTCTTATGGAGATAAAACCCAAAGGAAACTCGTTTAGGAGTAACCCTCTTAGCGACCCGCCACATCGGAACCCGGGTGTGGTGTCAAATGGACAAGGGCCGGGCCGTCACCCCCTTGGTGGCGCGCCGTATCTTGATCTGGATACGGTGATAAGTGAGCAAGGGTCGGGTCGTCGCATCCTTAGTGGCGCGCTGCACCGACGCCCCGGTGTAGTGAAAAATGAGCAAGGGTCTTCACATTTGACTCGACGAGTGCGGAGGGTAAGGAAGTTAGCCGAGCCTAGGAGGATATGCTTGGGTAGCTGGAACGTAGGGTCCCTGACGGGTAAGTTACGAGAGCTAGTTGATACGGCGGTGAGGAGGCGTGTTGATGTCCTATGTGTCCAAGAGACCAAATGGAAGGGACAAAAGGCGAATGAGGTGGAGGATACCGGCTTCAAGTTGTGGTACACGGGGACAACTTCAAACAAGAATGGATTAGGCATCTTGGTCAACAAGAGCCTTAGGGATGGAGTTGTGGACGTTAAGAGGCAAGGGGACCGGATGATCCTTGTCAAGCCGGTAGTTGGGGACTTAGTCCTCAATGGTATCAGCGCGTATGCCCCGCAAGTAGGCCACAATGAGAGCACCAAGAGGGAGTTTTGGGAAGGCCTGGAGGACTTGGTGAGGAGGGTACCTATTGGTGAGAAGCTCTTCATAGGAGGAGACCTCAATGGCCATGTGGGTACATCTAACACAAGTTTTGAAAGGGTGCATGGGGGCTTTGGCTATGGCATCAGGAACCAAGAAGGAGAATATGTCCTGAGCTTCGCTCTAGCCTATGACATGGTTGTAGCTAACACCCTCTTTAGGAAGAGAGAATCCCATCTAGTGACGTTCAGTAGTGGTCTACACTATAGCCGGATTGATTTTGTCCTCTCTAGAAGAGAAGACAGACGCGCTTGCATTGATTGTAAAGCGATACCTGGAGAGAGTGTTGCCCCTCAACATAAGCTTGTAGTTGTTGACATCCGCTTTAGGATTCGTGTCCAAGGGGATAAGCGCGCCAAAGTCTCTAGAACGAAGTGGTGGAAGCTCAAGGGGGAGGCGTCCCAGGCTTTCAGGGAGAGGGTCGTTAAGGAGAGCCCTTGGGAGGAAGGAGGCGATGCAAACTTGATGTGGACGAGTATGGTGACCTTCTTGCGGAAGGTTGCTGGAGAGGAGTTTGGGGTGACCAAGGGAAGTAGAAGGGAAGCTAATTACACCTGGTGGTGGAACGATGAGGTCCAGAATGTTATTAGGGAGAAGAAGGACTGTTCCAGATGCCTGTATCTGGACAGGAGTGCAGCTAACATGGAGAAGTATAAGGTGGCGAAGAAGGCGGCAAAGCGGGCGGTGAGTGAAGCGAAAGATTGCGCGTATGAGGACCTCTACCAACGTTTAAACATGAAGGAAGGC
This sequence comes from Hordeum vulgare subsp. vulgare, assembly GCF_904849725.1. NCBI lineage: Eukaryota > Viridiplantae > Streptophyta > Magnoliopsida > Poales > Poaceae > Hordeum > Hordeum vulgare. Next base: position 417,884,207 of record NC_058520.1, on the reverse strand, counting down.
GAAAGGGACATCTATAAGATGGCCAAGATTAGGGAGAGGAAGACGAGGGATGTCAGCAAAGTCAAATGCATCAAGGACGGAGATGATCAGCTTCTTGTGAAGGATGAGGCGATCAAGCGTAGATGGCGGGAGTACTTTGACAACCTTTACAATGGAGAGGTTGACAGCTCTACCATTAAGCTAGATGACTCCTTTGATGATACCAGCTTGTGCTTTGTGCAACATATCCACGAGTGTGAGGTTAAGGAGGCGTTAAAAAGTATGAAAGTAGGCAAGGCGATGGGTCCTGATGGTATCCCCATCGAGGTGTGGAGAGGCCTTGGAGACATAGCGATAGTATGGCTAACTAAGCTTTTCAACCTCATTTTTTGGTCAAACAAGATGCCTGAAGAATGGAGGCGGAGTATTTTAGTACCAATCTTTAAGAACAAGGGGGATGTTCAAAGTTGTACTAATTACCGCGGAATCAAGCTGATGAGACATACTATGAATGTCATGTACACCGCTTAAGAAGGTTGACAAGCGTGACCAAAAACCAATTTGGTTTCATGCCATGGAGGTATACCATGGAAGCCATCTTCTTGGTACGACAGCTGATGGAGAGATACAGGGAGCAAAAGAAGGACCTTCATATGGTGTTCATTGATTTGGAGAAGGCCTATGATAAGATACCTCAGAATGTCATGTGGTGGGCCTTGGAGAAACACAAAGTCCCAATGAAGTACATTACCCTCATCAAGGATATGTATGATAATATTGTGACAAGTGTTCGAACAAGTGATGGTGACACCGATGACATTCCGATTAGAATAGGGCTACACCAAGGGTCAGCTTTGAGCCCTTCTCTTTTTTGATTTGGTGATGGATGAGGTCACAAGGCATATACAAGGAGATATCCCATGGTGTATGCTCTTTGCGGATGATGTGGTGCTAGTCGATGATAGCCGAACGGGGGTTAATAGACAGTTAGAGTTATGGAGGCGGACTCTGGAATCGAAAGGTTTTAGGCTTAGTAGAACTTAAACTGAATACATGAGGTGCAGTTTTAGTGCTACTAGGCACGAGGATGGAGAGGTTAGACTTGGTGGGCAGGTGGTACCGGAGAGAGACACGTTTCGATATTTGGGGTCCATGCTGCAGAAGAATGGCGATATCGATCAAGACGTGGGCCACCGAATCAAGGCTGGGTGGATGAAGTGGCGCCAAGCTTCTGGCGTACTCTGTGACAAGAAAGTGCCAGAAAAGCTAAAAGGCAGGTTTTATAGGACAACTATCTGACCTGCGATGTTGTATGGTGCGGAGTGTTAGCCAACCAAGAGACGACATATCCAACAATTAGGTGTAGCAGAGATGCGCATGTTGAGATGGATATGTGGCCACACAAGGAAGGATCGGGTACGGAATGACGATATACGAGAGGGACTTGGGGTAGCACCGATTGAAGAGAAGCTGGTCCAGCATCGTCTCAGATGGTTTGGACATATTCAACGGAGGCCACCGGAAGCGCTGGTGCATAGCGGACGGATAAAGCGTGCTGAGAATGTTAAGAGGGGTCGTGGTAGACCAAACTTGACATGGGAGGAGTCCGTTAAGAGAAAACTGAAGGTTTGGAATATCGACAAAGACTTAGCCATGGACAGGGGTGCGTGGAAGTTAGCTATCCACGTTCCAGAGCCATGACTTGGCTTCGAGATCTTATGGGTTTCAACTCTAGCCTACCCCAACTTGTTTGGGACTGAAAGGCTAGGTTGTTGTTGTTGTTAGTTGTTGGTCATTTCGGAGATGCTATATGTCGTTTCCAGACTCATTTAAAATGCCTAGCTAGGTAGATTAATTTGTGCTTCACCCCTTGCCATGTTAACAACCTTTTAATATTGTCGTGATGATAAACGGGAGTGAACTAAACAATTCGTATGTGGAGTTCCGCCAATATGCAACTCGTTGCATATTGAACTTCGCTTAATGTGTAGTGTTGATTGTAGTGAATTGCCATGCCATGTCTTGCGTGTTTTCTCCTGCTCATGCATCATTTGTGTTGTGCATCGTGTGGTGTATATCGTGTGTTTATTCTTGTTTCCGGTTTGCTCCGTCTCGATAGAGTTCCGCAATCGTGTCGGAATGTGAGGACCCGTTCGACTATGTTGGTTCGCCGACTTCACGAAGTCATTCTTCTACCAAGCAGGATCTCAAGCAAGATCACCATTTCCCTAGATACCATTGCTATCATTGCCATGCTAGTTTTATCGATTCTATCGATTATGTCTCGTTGCCTAACACATGTTAAATATCAGCCTCTCAACAATGCCATGAAAACCTTCAACTTGTTCAACCTAGCAAACCACTGATTGGCTATGTTATCGCTTGCTTAACCCTGTGTTAGCGTTGCTAGTTGTAGGTGCACTTGCTTCCATGTGATAACATGGGTTCCTTCTTATATCACCATATTAATGCTATTTAATTTAATGCACCTATATACTTGGTAAAAGGTGGAAGGGTCGGCCTTTCTAGCCTGGTGTTTTGTTCCACCTTTGCCCCCTTAGTTTCGGCTACCGGTGTTATGTTCCATAATTGAGCGCTCCTAACACGATCGGGGTTGTTATGGGGACCCCCTTGATAATTCATTTTAGATTAAAGCTGTTCTGGCAAGGCCCAACATTGATACTATTTGCCCAACATAATAATTCTGTTAAACCGAAATGCATAGGGAGTTAGCGCTACCCGAGGAGTAATTCTACATAATACAGGGGGGCCAATGCTGATGGTGCTGGTCCAAAACAGAGCATTGTGCGGGACCAACCCAGGGAAACTTGGGTGATTTCTATCAGGCCTCCGTACGCGTAGCTTATCCGTCGTGTCATGAGAACGAGATACGCGGTTCCTATCGGGAACGTCGACACGTCGGGTGGCCTTGCTGGATTAGTTTTACCTTTGACGAGATATCGTGTGCATCGGGATTCCGGTGACTCTTTGGGCAATCTCAGAGTTGAGGTTTTCCACTAAGGAATCCGATGAGATCGCGAGCTTCGTGATCGAGGATTTCTATGCGGCTTGTGGTAATTTGTGATGGACTAGTTGGAGCACCCCTGTAGTGTTAAATCTTTCGGAAAGCAGTGCCCACGGTTATGTGGCAACGTGGAAACTTTTTTTAACACTAGTTCTAGATAACTTGAAGTTAACTTAATTAAAATATGCCAACTGAGTGCGTAACCGTGATTGTCTCTTTCGTGACTTCTTTCTCCGATCGAGGACACGATGGGGTTATGTCTGACGTAGGTAGGTGTTCACGATCATTCTTTTGATCATCAGTAGATCACGTACGCTATGCGTAGATCATCCCCCTATTTATTCTTGTACTCGTAAGTTTAGCCACCAAATATATGCTTAGTCGCTGCTGCAACCTCACCACTTAACCATGTCTCACCCAATAAGCTTTGCTAGTCTTGATACCTTCGGAAATGAGATTGCTGAGTCCCCTGTGGCTCACAGATTACTACAACACCAGTTGCAGGTACAGGTAAAGGTTACTTGACGCGAGCGCGTTGATTGTTCATTTGGAGTTGCTTCTTCTTCTTCTTCTTCGATCTAGGATGGGTTCCAGGCCGGTAGCCTGGGATAGCAAGGATGGACGTCATTTTTCTTTTCTCGTTTGTTTTCGTCCGTAGTCGGACCCTGCTCTTCTTCATGATGATTATGTATTGTACTGTTGTGACTCTGATGTAGCTTCTGGCGTGTGTAAGCCAATTCTATAAATATATATCTCTTCTTTTCAGTACATGTACTTGTAACGATATCCATTCTTGCAACACGACGAGATGCGCTTCTATCCCTGACAAGGCCCTCGTGCCAAATTGAGGATAGGGTCGCATCTTGGGCGTGGAAACTCTCTGGTCAATAACCAATAGAAGGACCTGGATGACAATATTGGCACCTACATATTCTATAAAGATCTTATCGGTTGAACCTCTAGGTCAAGGATTAAGTTAATCTCGTATGTTGTTCCCTTTGTCCTTCGGTATGTTACTTGCCCGAGATTCGATCATCGGTATATCTATACCTAGTTCAATCTCGTTACCAGCAAGTCTCTTTACTAGTTCCGTAATACAAGATCCCGTGACCAACTCCTTAGTCACATTGCTTGTAAGGCTTATTGTGATGTTGTATTACCGAGTGGACCTCGAGATACCTCTCCCTCACATGGAGTGACAAATCCAATTCTTGATCCATGCCAACCCAAAAGACACCTTCGGAGATACCTGTAGACCACCTTTATAGTCACGCAGTTATGTTGCGACTTTTTATACACACATGGTATTCCTCCGGTGTCCGGGAGTTGCATGACCTCATGGTCATAGGAACAGATACATTGACACGCAGAAAATAGTAGCAATAAACTGGCACGATCATATGCTACATTTATAGTTTGGGTCTTGTCCATCACATCATTCTGCTAATGATGTGATCCCACTATCAAACGACGTCTCATGTCTATGTCAAGGAAACCTTGACCATCTTTGATCAACGAGCTAGTCAACTAGAGGCTTACTAGGCACAATGTGTTGTCTATGTATCCACACATGTATATGAGTTTCCAATTAATACAATTCTAGCATGGATAATAAACGATTATCATGAACAAGGAAATATAATAATTACTTATTTATTATTTCCTCTAGGGCATATTTCCAACACCTTTATCTATAATTGCTTTCAGTAAATAGTTTTTACACTCTGCAGAGGTGGTACATTGTACCCAATAGATTTGGGAAACTTCCATGTCATCTATGACTCATGGTATATAACATACTCGAGGTAAGTACCCAATCAATGTCTTTCCTCTGATGATACTAGACAAAGTGTCCACTCGATTGGTACCCAGCCCACATGATGTATGTCTTACGAGCACCAACACTAGACCGTATCATCCATGCAGGGACCAACGTGTGCCCGAAACACGTAAAAATGGCACAGTGGTCCTACCTGGCACGACCCCGTCACGAGAGTGACCATATTACTCCCGCCACTAGTAATGTGGGCTCTTTTCTAGCACCGGCCACAGTAATGAACAAAGCCCCGTCCCATAAAGGGGTATCATGGTCGCACACGTAAGATTGGGACGGTCGACACATCATAAATCTAATCCCATTTCCGAAACCACTCACACAAAACCTTTCTGGTACACCACTTCTTTCTCAAGTGGCCATCCAGCTCAACACCATCACACTCGGGCATTAGTGGCACCCGATGGGGTTTTCGAAAAACCTTCTTTGTGTTACCATCATCATGCATATGCTCATCCTATGCGTAGCACTACTGTCTACTTGTCAACATTTATCAGCATGACCTTCATAGGTGGTAAGGTCATTCACAAATGCAAGTGCTCTAAAGGAGGAATTGGTGACACCATACCGGTGTGTACCGATTAATCGTGACTATGTGCATCGAAATAAAGTAATCAACATGTCATGCATAAAACATTTTCTCAGACATGGTCAAAGGGGTGCTTGCCTTGGTCGGCGTTCTGGGAATGGGGGTACCCAGACCTGCCTAACTGTGGCCCAGGGCAGGCCTGCCTCACTGGAACAAACCAACGGGCCCGGCCTCGTTCAAGGGAAGACCCTCATGAGGAACCAAGCCTCACGAAGAGGAGCAGCGTCAAGACCCGATGCGGGCCTCCTCAGGGCCCTTCCGGAGCGGCGGATATTCCGAGGCAAGGCCAGGCCTCAAGAGTCAAGGGTGACGCCAGGAAAGGACAGGCGAGCAGCAGATGGCAGGACGGGGCGGTTTCCCCTTTGGCGCAAAGGAGGCGGGAGCGTACAAGGGTTCCAAAGGCATCTTCCAACAGTTTCCCTTCTAGTGGAACGAAGCCGCAGCCGCCCGCTAGTAGGGAAAACGTCACCCACGGGCATGTCTCTGCAGCGCGGATAGTTACTTTGCAAGGAGAGATCACCTTTGGGCAGGGGAGCATGTTCCCCTGTTCCCCTTAAATTTGGACATTGTGGGATCCCTTTGTTGGGGAACGTTGCATGGGAAACAAAAAATTTCCTACGCACACGAAGACCTATCACTGTCATGTCCATCCACGAGAGGAGATTTGGATCTACGTACCCTTGTAGATCGCAAAACAGGAGGCGTTAAGAAACGCGGTTGATGTAGTGAAACGTCCTCACGTCCCTCGATCCGCCCCGCGAACCGTCCCAAGAACTGTCCCGCGATCCGTCCCATGATCCGTTCCGATCTAGTGCCGAACGGAGGGCACCTCCGCGTTCAGCACACGTACAGCTCGACGATGATCTCGGCCTTCTTGATCCAGCTAGCAAGACTGAGAAGTAGATGAGTTCTCCGGCAGCGTAATGGGCTCCGCCTGAGCTCCGCACAAATATGATCTAGAGGTGGTGAAGGATCTACTCCTGCAGGTGGTGGTGAAGTATCTACTCGTGCAGGGCTCCGCCCGAGCTCCGCAGAAATATGATCTAGAGGTAAAACTATAGTCTCTAGATCTGAGTTGCACGTGGCAAAAGTTGTCTCAAATCAGCCATAAATCCTGACTATATATAGGAGGGAGGGGGAGGAGGCTTGCCTTGAGGGCCAAGCCCCCAAGGTGCGCCGTCCAAGAGGAGGAGTAGGACTCCTACTCCAATCCTACAGAAATAGGATTGGAAAGTGGAGTCCTTCTCTTCCTTCCCACCTTTTCTTTTTTTTTTCTTTGGATTTTTTCTTATGGCGCATAGGCCTTATTGCGCTGTCCCACAAGCCCACTAAGGGCTGGTAAGCCACCCATAAGTCCTTTGGGCTTCCCCCGGGAGGGTTTCCCCCCTCCCGGTGAACTTCCGAAACCCATTCGTCACACCTGGTACATTCCCGGTAATGCCCAAAAACTTTCCGGTAACCAAATGAAGTCATCCTATATATCAATCTTTGTCTCCGGACTATTCCGGAAACCCTCGTGACGTCTGTGATCTCATCCGGGACTTCGAACAACATTTGGTAACCACACATATAACTGAACTATACTAAAACATCGCCGAACCTTAAGAGTGCAGACCCTCTGGTTCGAGAACTATGTAGACATGCCCCGAGGTACTCCTCGGTCAATATCCAATAGCGGGACCTGGATGCCCATATTGGATCCTACATATTCTCCGAAGATCTTTATCAGTTGAACCTCAGTGTCAAGGATTCATATAATCCCGTATGTCATTCCCTTTGTCCTTTGTTATGTTACTTGCCCAAGATTCGATCGTCGGTATCTGCATACCTATTTCAATCTTGTTACCAGCAAGTCTGTGTACTCGTTCTGTAATACAACATCCCGTGACTTACAGTTAGTCACATTGCTTGCAAGGCTTGTGTGTGATGTTGTATTACCGAGTGGGCCCCGAGATACCTCTCCGTCACACGGAGTGACAAATACCAGTCTTGATCCATACTAACTCAACGGACACCTTCGGAGATACCTGTAGAGCACCTTTATAGTCACCCTGTTACATTGTGACGTTTGATGAACACTAGGTATTCCTCCGGTGCCAGTGAGTTATATGATCTCATGGTCATAGGAACAAATTCTTGACACGCAGAAAACAATAGCAATAAAACGAAACAATCAATATGCTACGTTCATAGTTTGGGTCTTGTCCATCACATGATTCTACTAATGATGTGACCCTGTTATCAAGTGATAACACTTGTCTATGGACAGGAAACCTTGACCATCTTTGATCAAAGAACTAGTCAACTAGAGGCTCACTAGGGACAGTGTGTTTTCTATGTATCCACACATGTATTTGAGTTTCCAATCAATACAATTCTAGCATGGATAATAAATGATTATTATGCACACGGAAATATAATAATAACTAATTTATTAGTGCCTCTAGGGCATATTTCCAACAGTCTCCCACTTGCACTAGAGTCAATAATCTAGTCCACATCACCGTGTGATTTCAACGAGTCCAACACCCATATAGTTCTGGGGTCTGATCAAGTCTTGCTCGTGAGAGAGGTTTTAGTTAACGGTTCTGAATCTTTCATATTCGTGTGTGCTTTACAAATCTTTATGACATCTTATAGATGTTGCTACTACGTGCTATTCTGAAATACTCCAAATATCTACTCTACTATATGAATCCATTTTACTACTCATAATTATTCAGATTTGTGTCAAAGCTTGCATCAACGTAACCCTTTACAACGAACTCTTTAACCACCTCCATAATAGAGAAAAATTCCTTAATCCATTAGTTACGAAGGATAACTTTGACCGATGTTCGGTGATTCAATCTAGGATCACTCTCTGTACCTGTCAACAGACTTGTAGCAAGGCACACATCAGGTGCGGTACATAGCACGGCATACTGTAGAGTCTACGGCTAAGGCATAGGGGACGACCTTCGTCCTTTCTCTTTCTTCTACCGTGGTCAGGCTTTTGAGTCTTACTCAAATTCACACCTTACAACACAGCCAAGAACTCCTTCTTTGTTGATCTATTTTGAACTCCTTTCAAAAACTTGTCAAGGCATGCATTTCATTTGAAAGATCTGTTTAGCATTTTGATCTATCTCCATAGATCTTGATGCTCAATGTTCAAGTAGATCTATCCAGGTCTTCGTTTGAAAAAGCCCTTTCAAACAACCTTTATGCTTTGTAGAAATTCGACATTACTTCCGATCAACAATATGTCAACCACATATACTTATCAGAAATTATATAGTGCTCCCACTCACTTCTTTGTAAATACAAGTTTCTCATAAACATTGCACAAACCCAAAAGCTTCCATTATCTCATCAAAGCGTATATTCCAACTCCGAGATGCTTGCACCAGTCCATAAATGGATCGCTGGTGCTTGCATACTTGTTAGTATCCTTAGGATCGACAAAACCTGCTAATTGTATCACATACCATCTTTCCTCAAGAAAACCATCGAGGAAACAATGTTTTGACTTCCTATGTGCAATATTTCACAAATAATGCAGCAACCACTAACATAATTCCAACAGACTTTTAGCATCGCTATGAGTGAGAAAGTCACATCATAGTCAACTCTTTGATCTTGTCGAAAACATCTTTGTGACAAGTCGGGCTTTTCTTAATAGTGACTTATCACCATCATCGTCTGTCTTCCTTTTAAAAATCCATCTTTTCTTAATAGTCTTACTATCATCAAGTAGTTCTTCCAAAGTCTACACTTTGTTTTATACATGGATTCTCTCTCGGATTTCATGGCCTCTAGCCATTTGTCGGAATCCGGGCCCACCATTGCTTCTCCATAACTCATAGGTTCATTGTTGTTCAACAACATGACCTCCAAGACAGGGTTACCGTACCACTCTATAGTAGTACGCGACCTTTGTCGACCCACGAGGTTCGTAGTAACTTGATCCGAAGTTCTAATGACCACCATCATCAGCTTCCACTTCAATTGGTGTAGGCGCCACAGGAACATCTTCCTGCACCCTGCTACACACTCGTTGAAGTGACGCTTCACTAACCTCATCAAGTTCCACCACCCTCCAACTCAATTCTTTCGAGAGAAACCTTTCCTTGAGAAACACTCATTTCTAGAAACAAACACTTTGCTTCTGGATCTGAGATAGGAGATGTATCCAACTATTTTGGATATCCTATGAAGATGCATTTATCCGCTTTGGGTTTGAGCTTATCTGACTGAAACATTTTCACATAAGCATCGCAGCCCCAAACTTTCATGAAATGACAACTTAGGTTTCTCCAAACCATAGTCTATAATGTGTATCTCAACGGAAATACGCGGTGCCCTATTTAAAGTGAATGCGGTTGTCTCTAATGTATAACCCATAAACGATAGTGGTAATTCGATAAGAAACATCATAGTATGTACCATATCAAAATAGGGCGTAGCTATGACGTTTGGACACACCATCAAACTATGGTGTTCTAGGTGGCATGAATTGCAAAACAATTTCCACATTGTCTTTACTACGTACCAAAACTCGTAACTCAGATATTCATCTCTATGATCATATCGTAGACAGCTTATCCTCTTGTCACGATGATCTTCACTCTGAAATAGCTTTGAACTTTTAAATATTTCAGACCTGTGATTCATCAAGTAAATACTCTTGTATCTACTCAAATCACAGTGAAGTAAGAACATAACGATATCCACTGCGTGCCTCAGCACTTGTTGGATTGCATATATCAAAAATGTATTACTCCCAACAAGTTACTCTCTTGTTTCATGTGGCATGATTTGCATGTCTTCAAGTGATTCAAAATCAAGTGAATCCAAACAACCCATCCGCATGGAGTTTCTTCATGCATTTATACCAATAGGTATGGTTTGCATGTCTCAAACGTTTCAAAAATGAGTGAGTACAAAGATCCATCAGCATGGAGCTTCTTCATGCATTTTACACCAACATGACTCAAGTAGCAGTGCCGCAACTAAGTGGTACTATCATTATTACTTTGTATCTTTGGCACCAATAGTATGAACATGTGTAACACTACGATCGAGATTCAATAAACCATTGAGGGCAATTATTCAAGCAAATAGAATAACTATTATTCTCTTTAAATGAATAATCGTATTGCAATAAACGCGATCCAATCATGTTCATGCTCAACGCAAACAACAAATAACAATTGTTTAGGTTTTACCACCAATCCTGATGATAGAGGGAGCGTGCGATGTTTGATCACATCAACCTTGGAAACACTTCCAACACATATCGCCACCTCGCCTTTAGATAGTCTCCGTTTATACCGTAGCTTTTCACTTCGAGTTACTAATCACTTAGAAACCGAACCGGTATCCAATACCCTCGTGCTACTAGGAGTACTAGTAAATTACACATCAATATCATGTGTAACAAATATATTTCTATCAACTTTGCCAACCTTCTTATCTACCAAGTATCTAGGGTAGCTCCGCCTCAGTGACCGTTCCCCTCATAACAGAACCAATTAGTCTCGGGTTTGGGTTCAATCTTGGGTTTCTTCATTAGAGCAACTGGTTTGCCGTTTCATGAAGTATCCCTTCTAGCCCTTGAACTTCTTGAAACTAGTGGTTTTACTAACCACGAACAATTGATGCTCCTTCTTGATTTCTACTTTCGCAGTGTCAAACATTGTGAATCGCTCAAGGATCATCATATCTATCCTTGATATGTTATAGTTCATCACGAAGCTCTAGCAGCTTAGTGGCAATGACTTTGAAGAACCATCACTATCTCATGTGGAAGATTAACTCCCACTTGACTCAAGTGATTGTTGTACTCCGACAATCTGAGAACAAGCTCAACGATTTGAGCTTTTGTCCTTTACTTTACAGGGAAATAATCTTGTCAGAGGTCTCTTACCTCTCAACAAGGGCACGGGCTTGAAATCTCAATTTCATCTCTTAGAACATCTCTTATATTTCGCGACGTTTCAAAACGTCATTGGCTCCTTGCTTCTAAGACATTAAGTATTTACGCACTGAACTATCACGTAGTCATCAAAAATGAGTATGTCAGATGTTCGCAACATCCACAGATGACGCTGAGGTGCAGCACACCGAGTGGTGCATTAAGGACATAAGCCTTCTGTGCAGCAATGAGGACAATCCTCAGTTTTAAGGACTCAGTCCGCAAAGTTTCTACTATCAACTTTCAACTAAATTTTCTCTAGGAACATATAAAAACAATAGAGCTATAGCGCAAGCTACATCATAATTCGCAAAGACCATTAGACTATGTTCATGATAATTAGTTCAATTAATCATATTACTTAAGAACTCCCACTCAAAAAGTACATCTCTCAAGTCATTTGAGTGGTACATGATCCAAATCCACTATCTCAAGTCCGATCAACATGTGAGTCGAGTATAGCTTCACTCGTAAGCATCTCTATGCTAATCATATCAACTACACGATTCATGCTCGACCTTTCGTTCTCTTGTGTTCTAAGGCCATGTCTGCACATGCTAGGCTCGTCAAGTATAACCCGAGTGTTCCGCGTGTGCAACTGTTTTGCACCCGTTGTATGTGAACGTTGAGGCTATCACACCCGATCATCACGTGGTGTCTCGAAACGACGAACTGTCGCAACAGTGCACAGTCGGGGAGAACACAATTTCGTCTTGAAATTTTAGTGAGAGATCACCTCATAATGCTACCGTAGTTCTAAGTAAAATAAGCTGCATAAAAGGATTGACATCGCATGCAATTCATAAGTGACATGATATGGCCATCATCATGTGCTTCTTGATCTCCATCACGAAAGCACCGGCACGATCTTCTTGTCACCGGCGCCACACCATGATCTCCATCAACGTGTCACCATCGGGGTTGTCGTGCTACTTATGCTATTACTACTAAAGCTACGTCCTAGCAATATAGTAAACGCATATGCAAACACAAACGTTAGTTTAAAGACAACCGTATGGCTCCTGCCGGTTGCCGTACCGTCGACGTGCAAGTCGATATTAACTATTACAACATGATCATCTCATACATCCAATATATCACATCACGTCATTGGCCATATCATATCACAAGCATACCCTGCAAAAACAAGTTAGACGTCCTCTAATTGTTGTTGCATGTTTTACGTGGTTGCTATGGGTATCTATTAGATCGCATCTTACTTACGCAAAAACCACAACGAAGATGTGCAAATTGCTATTTAACCTCTCCAAGGACCACCTCGGTCAAAACCAATTCAACTAAAGTTGAAGAAACCGACACCCGCCAGTCATCTTTATGCAACGAGGTTGCATGTCAATCAATGAAACCAGTCTTTTGTAAGCGTACCAATAATGTCGGTCCTGGCCGCTTCAATCCAACAATACCGCCGAATCGAGAGAAGGCTAAGGAGGGCAGCAAATCGAACATCACCGTCCACAAAACCCTTTGTGTTCTACTCGAGATAACATCTACGCATGAACCTAGCTCATGATGCCACTGTTGGGGAACGTTTCATGGGAAACAAAAAATTTCCTACGCATACGAAGACCTATCATGGTGATGTCCATCAACGAGAGGAGATTTGGATCTACGTACCCTTGTAGATTGCACAACAGGAAGCGTTAAGAAACACGGTTGATGTAGTGGAACGTCCTCACGTCCCTCGATCTGCCCCGCGAACCGTCCCACGAACTGTCCCGCGATCCGTCCCACGATCCATTCCGATCTAGTGCCAAACGGACGACACCTCCGCGTTCAGCACACGTACAGCTCGACGATGATCTCGGCCTTCTTGATCTAGCAAGCAAGACAGAGAAGTAGATGAGTTCTCTGGCAACGTGACGGTGCTCCGGTGGTGGTGAAGGATCTACTCCTGCAGGGCTCCGCCCGAGCTCCACAAAAATATGATCTAGAGGTAAAACTATGGTCTCTAGATCTGAGTTGCACGTGGCAAAAATTGTCTCAAATCAGCCCTAAATCACCACTCTATATAGGAGGGAGGGGGAGGAGGCTTTCCTTGAGGGCCAAGCCCCCAAGGTGCGCCGTCCAAGAGGAGGAGTAGGACTCCTACTCCAATCCTACTCAAAATAGGATTGGAAAGTGGACTCCTTCTCTTCCTTCCCACCTTTTCTTTTTTTTCTTTCTTTGGTTTTTTTCTTATGGCGCATAGGCCTTATTGGGCTGTCCCACCAGCCCACTAAGAGCTGGTGTGCCACCCATAAGTCCTTTAGGCTTCCCCCGGGAGGGTTGCCCCCCTCCCGGTGAACTTCCGGAACCCATTCGTCACTCCCGGTACATTCCCGGTAATGGCCGAAAACTTCCCGGTAACCAAATGAAGTCATCCTATATATCGATCTTCGTCTCCGGACTATTCCGGAAACCTTCATGACGTCCATGATCTCATCCGAGAGACCGAACAACATTCCGTAACTACGCATATAACTCACCTATACTAAAAAATCGCTGAACCTTAAGTGTGCAGACCCTGCTGGTTCGAGAACTATGTAGACATGCCCCGAGGTACTCCTCGGTCAATATCCAATAGAGGGACCTGGATGCCGATATTGGATCCTACATATTCTCTGAAGATCTTTATCGGTTGAACCTTAGTGTGAAGGATTCATATAATCCCGTATGTCATTCCCTTTGTCCTTCGGTATGTTACTTGACCGAGATTCGATTGTCGGTATCCGCATACCTATTTCAATCTCGTTACCGGCAAGTCCATTTACTTGTTTTGTAATACAAGATCCCGTGACTTACACTTAGTCACATTGCTTGCAAGGCTTGTGTGTGATGTTGTATTACCGAGTGGGCCCCGAGATACCTCTCCGTCACACAGAGTGACAAATCCCAGTCTTGATCCATACTAACTCAATGGATACCTTCGGAGATACCTGTAGAGCACCTTTATAGTCACCGAGTTATATTGTGAAGGTTGATGAACACAAGGTATTCCTCCAGTGCCAGTGATTTATATGATCTCATGGTCATAGGAACAAATACTTGACACGCAGAAAACAATAGCAATAAAACGAAACGATCAATATGCTACGTTCATAGTTTGTGTCTTGTCCATCACATGATTCTCCTAATGATGTGATCCCGTTATCAAGTGACAACACTTGCCTATGGCCAGGAAACGTTGACCATCTTTGATCAACGAACTAGTCAACTAGAGGCTCACTAGGGACACTGTGTTGTCTATGTATCCACACATGTATTTGAGTTTCCAATCAATACAATTCTAGCATGGATAATAAACGATTATTATGAACGCAGAAATATAATAATAACTAATTTATTATTGCCTCTAGGGCATATTTCCAACACCCTTCCAGCCGAAGCTAACAAGGAAGAGGACCCGGGCCTCCGTTATAAATAGAGAAGCTAGGATACTTGAGAGGGGGATCAAAACGGTAGAACAACACACCAAGATACTTGGCCTCCGGAGACTCAAGAACATTGTACTAATTCATGCAACACCTCCGAGAGAGGCAATCCACCAAAAGCAGGAGTAGGGTTTTACACTTCATAGTGGCCCAAACCTGGGTAAACTGTTGTGTCCGGTGCCACCCTCGTCATCGAGTGAGTCCTTCATTGTTTCCATCGAGTAGTGGGCTAGGTGAGGAAAAGCAAGGAGATACCTTCGTACACGCCCCAATGTTCAAATCCATAGGGTTTACCGGAGCCTGAAATCCAACATTTGGCGCGCCAGGTAGGGGCGTGTCGAGGTTTTCTCTAGGATCCGCCTTCACCAAGCTCCACGGCTCCGATGGCTGATGCTCTCCGGGTTTGCACAGAACGCCGCACCACCCGCATCGCCCACCCCTCATTGGTCGGCGCCGCCGGCACGCGCCATTCGCCGTCACCCTTAGTGAATGCCGCTACTGGCCCCAAAGTTCAAGAGCAACAAGGCTCCTCCCAGCCAGTGACCGAGCCGGTCGACAGCCGCACCGCCATTCCGTCACTCGTCAGGCCTTTGGGATCGGCATCGCGTGCCCGGTCGGAGATGACACATGGCCGGCGCGCGCTTTCCATGGCCATGATACGTCTCCGACGTATCTATAATTTTTGATGGTTTCATGCTATTATCTTGTCAAACTTTGGATGTTTTGTATGCATTCTATATATTTTTCGGGACTAACTAATTAACTCAGTGCCAAGTGCCAGTTCATGTTTCTTCCGTATTTTTGACCTTTTTCAGGGGAGAATACCAAATGGAGTCCAAACGGAATAAAACCTCCGAAAAGGATTTTTCTAGAACAGAAGATACTCAGGGAGCTTGAGAACCAAGGCAAAGGGTCCTGAGGGAGGCCACAAGCCCCATAGTCGCGGCCTGGGGGGCGTGTCTAGCAGGCTTGTGGGCCCCCCGTGGCTCCTTTGCCCTACTTCTTCCGCCTATAAATCCCCAAAAAACCTGAAACCACGGGAGAGTGTCACGAAACTACTTTTCCGCCGCCGCAAGCTTCTGTCTCCGCAAAATCCCATCTGGGGCACGTTCTGGTGCCCTGCCGGAGGGGGGATTCGGACACGGAGGGCTTCTTCATCAACACCATTGCCTCTCCAATGACGCGTGAGTAGTTCACCACAGACCTTCGGGTCCATAGCTAGTATCTAGATGGCCTCTTCTCTCTCTTGGATCTTCAATACAAAGTTCTCCATGATCTTCATGGAGATCTATTCGATGTAATCCTCTTTTGCGGTGTGTTTGTCGAGATCCGGTGAATTGTGGATATATGATCAGATTATCTATGAATCTTATTTGAGTTTCTTCTACTCTCTTATATGCACAATTTCATATCCTTGTAATTCTCTTCGAGTTATGGGTCTCGTTTGGCAAACTTGATCTATAATTCTTGCAATGGGAGAAGTGCTTGGTTTTGGGTTCATACCGTGTGGTGTCCTCACCCAGTGACAGAAGGGGTAGCAAGGCACGCATAGTGTTGTTGCCATCAAGGATAAAAAGATGGGGTTGATATCTATTGCATGAATTTATCCCTCTACATCATGTCATCTTGCTTAAGGCGTTACTCTGTTTGTTATGAACTCAATACACTAGATGCATGCTGGATAGCGGTCGATGTGTGGAGTAATAGTAGTAGATGCAGAAAGTATCGGTCTACTTGTCTCAAACGTGATGCCTATATGTATGATCATTGCCTTACATATCGTCATGACTTTGTGCGGTTCTATCAATTGCTCGACAGTAATTCGTTCACCCACCGTAATATTTGCTATCTTGAGAGAAGCCTCTAGTGAACACTATGGCCCCCGGGTCTGCTTCACATCATATTTTCAGCCCTACACTTTTACTTTGTTGCACTTTCCGCCTTCAGATCTCACCTTGCAATCAATCATGAAGGGATTGACAATCCCTTTGTAGCGTTTGGTGCAAGTTTGCTGTTTTTGCGCACGTACTTTGGAGACTTGCCTTGATACTCCTATTGGATTGATACCTTGGTTCTCAAACTAAGGGAAATACGTACTGCTACTATGCTGCATCACCCTTTCCTCTTCAAGGGAAAAACCAACGCAAGCTCAAGAGGTAGGAAGAAGAATTTCTGGCTCCATTGCGGGGGAGCATGAAGTCAAGAATAGGCTTCCTCCAACGTGTCCATTTCTGGCACCGGGTATTATTCTAAGTGAAGCTTATCCAAGTAACTGTCGCCAACTCATCTCTTGCATTTACCTTTTTTGCCTCTCGCTTTCCTCTGCCCCACTTCTGAAAAACAAAAATTACAAAAACAAATATTTGCCTTTTTCCTTTGCCCTTTTCTTTTGCTTGCGTTGTGTTTGCTTGTGTGCTTGTTTGCTTGCTGAAGTCACCATGACTGAAAACACCAAACTTTGTGATTTCTCGAATACTTATAGTAATGAGTTTATTAGTACTCCGATTGCTCCCGCCACTAGTGCAGAATCATATGAAATCAATGCTGCTTTGTTGAATCTTGTTATGAAAGAGCAATTCTCCGGCCTTCCTAGTGAAGATGCCGCATCCCATCTTAATACCTTCATTGAGTTATGCGATATGCAAAAGAATAAAGATGTGGATAATAATGTTATTAATTGAAGCTATTTCCGTTCTCATTGCGAAATTGAGACAAAACTTGGTTTTCATCTTTGCCCAAAAATAGTATTGATTCTTGGAACAAGTGCAAAGATGCTTATATATCCAAGTATTTTCCACCAGCTAAGATTATCTCTCTCCGTAATTATATCATGAATTTTAAGCAACTAGATCATGAACATGTTGCACAATCTTGGGAGATAATGAAATTGATGATTAGAAATTGTCCCGCTCATGGCTTGAGTCTTTGGATGATTATACAAATCTTCTATGCTGGTTTGAATTTTTCTTCTAGAAATATCCTTCATTCTGCCCCCGGTGGAACTTTCATGGAAATCACATTAGGAGAAGCCACAAAACTCCTAGACAATGGAAATCACATTAGGAGAAGCCACAAAACTCCTAGACAATATCATGACAAACTATTCTCAATGGCACACTGAAAGGTCACCTACTAGTAAAAAACTGCACGCTATAGAAGAAATTAACCCTTTGAGTGCTAAGATATATGAGTTAATGAAATTGTTTGCTAGTAGAGGTGCTCCTTTAGATCCAAATGATATGCCCTTGTCTTCCTTGATTGAGAGTAGCAATGAGAGCTTGGATGTTAATTTTGTTGGTAGGAATAATTTTGGCAACAACAATGCTTTTAGAGGAAACTATATTTCTAGGCCTTTTCCTAGTAATCCCTCTAATAACTTTGGCAATTCCTACAACAATGCTCATGGAAATTACAATAAATTACTCTCTGATCTAGAGAGTAATATTAAAGAGTTTATCAACTCGCAAAAGATTTTCAATGCATCCATAGAAGAAAAGCTGCTTAAAATTGATGATTTGGCTAGGAGCGTTGATAGAATGTCTCTTGATATTGATGCTTTGAAATTGAGATGTGCTCCTCCAAAGATCAATATGGATGAAACATTGAAAGCTATGCATGTTTCCATGCATGAGAGTAAAGAAAGAACCGCCCAAATTCGTGCTAGACATGAATGGCTTAAAAAGGCGTGTTCTCGTGATGATAATCACGAAGATCTTAAAGTGCTTGGTGTGACTCCCATTGAATCCTTGTTTTCTAATGTCAAACCTAATGAAGATGCGGCTGGATATGAATCCACTTTGGTTGAAAAATGCCCCAATGATTCGGAGTCTATCTATCTTCATGCTAAAAGCATTGAAAGTGGAGTAGAGGATATCAAAACCTTGAGTAGTAATGAAATTACTACTTTGGATTTCAAGGAATTCAATTATGATAGTTTCTCTTTGATTGAATGTATTTCCTTGATGCAATCCATGCTAAACTCTCCACATGCTTATAGGCAAAACAAGGCCTTTACCGATCATATCGTCGATGCTATGATGAAATCTCCTGAAGAGAAACTTGAATCGGAAGTTTCTATTCCTAGAAAACTTAATGATGAGTGGGAACGTACTATCAAAATCAAGATCAAAAACTATGAATGCAATGCTTTGTGTGATTTGGGTGCTAGTGTTTCCGCGATTCCAAAGTCTTTATGTGATGTTCTAGGCTTCAATGAGATTGATGAGTGCTCTCTTAATTTGCGTCTTGAGGATTCTACTGTTAAGAAACCTATGGGAAGGATCAATGATGTTCTTATTATTGCAAATAGGAACTACGTACCCGTAGATTTCATTGTGCTTGATATTGATTGCAATCCAACATGTCCTATCATTCTTGGTAGACCTTTCCTAAGGACTATTGGTGCTGTCATCGATATGAAGGAAGGGAATATTAGATTTCAATTTCCATTAAAGAAGGGCATGGAACATTTTTCTAGAAAGAAAATAAGATTTCCTTATGAATCCATGATGAGGGCTACTTATTGTTTGATTACCAAAGACGACGATACGTGATTCTGTCGCCTGATGCCTAGCTAAGGGCGTTAAAGAATAGCGCTTGTTGGGAGGCAAACCAATGAATTTATCTTTGTTTTTTGCTTTCTGTTTTGTTGTGTCCACACCATCATAATTATGTTATAATTGTGTTTTTTGTGTTTCTTTTTATGTTTGAGCCAAGTAAAACCTTTATGACTAGTTTTGGTGATGGTTGTTTGATCTTACTGAAAAAGACAGAAACTTTTCTCTCACGAAATTATTTTCATTTTTATCCAGAAAGAGCTTTTATGTTGATTCTTTTTTGCTGCTGGTTGATATGCCAATTTCCCAAATTTTCATTATTTTTCAGAATTTTTGAGATACCAAAGGTATACGAAGTATACATATTGCTACAGACTGGTCTATTTTTGACAAATTCTGTTTTTGTTGTGTTGATTGCTTATTTTGATAAAACTATGGATAGTACCGGGGGGGTACTAGCCATGCAAATGTGAGAATACACTAATATAACACCAATATGAATAGAAATCAAGTTTGCTACAGTACCTAAAGAGGTGGTAGTTTGTTTTCTTTTGCTAATGATATCACGAGTTTTTGTTTAAGTTTTGTGTTGTGAAGTTTCAAGTTTTGGGTGATGTTCTCGTGGACAATGGAATAAAGAGTGGAAAGAGCTCAAGCTTGGGGATGCCCAAGGCATCCCAAGCCAAATTCAAGGACACCAAAAAGCCTAATCTTGGGGATGCCCCGGGAAGGCATCCCCTCTTTCATCTTCAATCCATCGGTAACATTACTTGGAGTTATATTTTTATTCACCGCATGATATGTGTTTTGCTTGGAGCATCGTGTATTATAGAAGTCTTTTCTTTTTCTTGTGTCACAATCATCTTTTCTGCACACCTTTTGAGAGAGACATGCACTCATCATGAATATGCTAGAATACTCATTGAGCTTCGCTTATATCTTTTGAGTTAGGCAATTTAGCTCACATGTGCTTCACTTATATCTTTTGAGCTAGATAACTTTGCTATAAGTGCTTCACTTAGATCTTTTTAGAGAACGGCGGTGTCATATTTTGGAGAAATAAGAACTCTCGATCTTCACATATATCGTTTTGAGAGTGCTCTCGCTGAGTAACTTGGTAATTGGCTTGTGCTATGAAAGTAGTCCTAAAGATGATAGGCATCCAAAGAGGATATAAGAAAACTTCCATATTCATGTGCATTGATTATAAAGATAAGTTTGATTCCTCTCAATTAGTTTTTAGACATGGATTTGGTAATATTAAGAGTCATGTTAGTAGGGTGTTGTGAATCTAGAAAAACTTGTGTTGAGTTAGTGATTCCCGTGACATGCACGTATGGTGAACCGCTATGTTAGGAAGTCGGAGCATAATTGATTTATTGATTGTCATCCTTTGTGTTGCGGTCGGGATCGCGCGATGGTTAACACCTACCAACCCTACCCCTAGGAGTATGCGTTTAGCACTTTGTTTTGATTACTAATAAAACTTTCACAATAAGTATGTCAGTTCTTCATGACTAATGTGAGTCCATGTTATAGATGCACTTTCACCTTCCACCATTGCTAGCCTCTCTAGTGCCGCGCAACTTTCGCCGGTACACAAAACCACCATAGACCTTACTCAAAACAGCCACCATACCTACCTATCATGGCCTTTTCATAGCCATTCCGAGATATATTGCTATGCAACTCCCACCGTTCCGTCTCATGACTTGTGTCGTCACTTTCATATTGCCATTGCATGATCGTAAGATAGCTAGCGAGATGTTTCAACTTCATACACTAAGCTAGATCATTGCACAACCCGGTACACTATCGGAGGCATTTCCTATAGAGTCATCATTGTTATAAGCATTGAGTTGTGAGTAAATAAAAGTGTGATGATCATCATTATTAGAGCATTGTCCCATGTGCGGAAAAATGAAAAGAGGCCAAAGTTGTCCACCAAAAAATGAAAAAAGAGGACGAAGAGCCCAAACAGAAAAAAGAGAGAAAAAGAAAGAAGGGACAATGCTACTAACTTTTTCCACACTTGTGCTTCATAATAGCACCATGTTCTTCATGATTGAGAGTCTCTTGTTTGTCACCACCATATACTAGTGGGAATCTTCATTATATAACTTGGCTTGTGTATTCCAATCATAGGCTTCCTCAAAATTGCCCTAGGTCTTCGTGAGTAAGCAAGTTGGGTGCACACCCACTTTTTCCTTTTGAGCATTCACACACTTATAGCTCTAAGTGCATCCGTTGCATGGTAATCCCTACTCATTCACATTGATATCTATTGATGGGCATCTCCATAGCCCGTTGATACGCCGTGTCGATGTGACCATCTCCTCCTTTTTGTCTCACAACCTCCACCACACTCTATTCCACCTATAATGCTATATCCATGGCTCAGGCTCATGTATTGCGTGAGAGTTGAAAAAAGTTTGAGAAAGTAAGAGTGCGAAAACAATTACTTGGCCAATACCGGGGTTGTGCATGATTTAAACTCGTTGTGTGGGGATGATGGAGCATAGCCAGACTATTTTGTAGGGACACTTTCTTGGGCCTTGTTATTTTGAAAGTTCATGATTACCTTGCTAGTTTGCTTGAAGTATTATTGTTTTCATGTCAATAGGAAACTATTGTTTTGAATCTTATGGATCTGAACATTCATGTCACATGAAAGAAATTACAAAGGACAAATATTCTAGGTAGAATTCCACATCAAAAATTCTGACTTTATCACTTCCCTACTCGAGGACGAGCAGGAGTTAAGCTTGGGGATGCTTGATACGTCTCTGATATGTCTCCAATGTATCTATAATTTTTTATGGTTTCATGCTATTATCTTGTCAAACTTTGGATGTTTTGCATGCCTTTTTTATATTTTATGGGACTAACTTATTAACTCAGTGCCAAATGCCAGTTCCTGTTTTTTTCCATGTTTTTGACCCCTTTCAGAGGAGGATTTTGAACGGAGTCCAAACGGAATGAAACTGCCAAAAAGATTTTTTCCGGAACAAAAAAAGATCGGAGAGCCAGAGAATCTGGGCAGGGGGCCATTAGGGACCCCACAAGCCCTCATGGCGGCCAGGGGGGCCGCGGCCCCCTAGCTTGTGGGCTCCCAGAGGCTCCGTTGCCCTAGGTTTTGCGCCTATATATTCCCTAAAAATCCATAAAAAATCAGGGGATCATCGGAAGTACTTTTCCGCCGCCGAAAGCTTCTGTCTCCGCAAGATCCCATCTCAGGCACATTCTCGTGCCCTGCCGGAGGGGGGACTCGGATACGGAGGGCTTCTTCATCAACACCATGACCTCTCCGATGATGCGTGAGTAGTTCACCATAGACCTACGGGTCCATAGCTAGTAACTAGATGTCGTCTTCTCTCTCTTGGATCTTCAATACAAAGTTCTCCATGATCTTCATGCAGATCTATCCGATGTAATCTTCTTTTGTGGTGTGTTTGTCGAGATCCAATGAATTGTGGATTTATGATCAGATTATCTATGAATCTTATTTGAGTTTCTTCTGATCTCTCTTATGCATGATTTCATATCCTTATAATTCTCTTCGAGTTGTGAGTTTTGTTTGGCCAACTAGATCTATGATTCTTGCAATGAGAGAAGTGCTTGGTTTTGGGTTCATACCGTGCGGTGACCTCACCCAATGACAGAAGTGGTAGCGAGGCACGCATCGTGTTGTTGCCATCAAGGGTAAAAAGATGGGGTTTTCATCATTGGTTTGAGATTATCCCTCTACATCATGTCATCTTGCTTAAGGCGTTACTCTGTTCGTCATGAACTCAATACACTAGATGCAGGCTGGATAGCGGTCGATGTTTGGAGTAATTGTAGTAGATGCAAAAAGTACCGATCTACTTGTCTCGGACGTGATGCCTATATGTATGATCATTGCCTTAGATATCGTCATGACTTTGCGCGGTTCTATCAATTGCTCGACAGTAATTTGTTCACCCACCGTGATATTTGCTATTTTGAGAGAAGCCTCTAGTGAAAACTGTGGCCCTCGGGTCTACTCCACAACATATTTTCAGCCTTATACTTTTTACTTCGTTGCACTTTCCGCCTTCAGATATCACTTTGCAAACAATCTTGAAGGGATTGACGACCCCTTTAAAGCGTTGGGTGCAAGCTCGTTTGTGTTTGCGTAGGTAGTCTGGACTTGAGGAGATTCTCCTACTCGATTGATACCTTGGTTCTCAAACTGAGGGAAATACTTACTGCTTCTGTGCTGCATCACCCTTTCTCTTCAAGGGAAAAACCAATGCAAGCTCAAGAGACGACAAAAGGATCTCTAGCACCACTGCGGGGAAGTACTTTTGTTGCCGTAGCAGTCTCTAACGTATCTATAATTTTTGATGGTTCCATGCTATTATCTTGTCAAACTTTGGATGTTTTGTATGCATTTTATATATTTTTTGGGACTAACTTATTAACTCAGTGCCAAGTGCCTGTTCCAGTTATTTTCGTGTTTTTGACCTTTTTCAGAGGAGAATATCAAACGGAGTCCAAACGAAATAAAACCTTCGAAAAGATTTTTTCCGGAACAGAAGATATGCAGGGAGCTTGAGAACCAGGGTAAAAGGGTCCCAGGGGAGGCCACAATCCCACTAGCCGTGGCCTGGGGGCGCCTAGCAGATTTGTGGGCCCCCCATGGCTCCTTTTCCCTACTTCTTCCGCCTATAAATCCCTGAAAAATCTGAAACTACGGCAGAGAGCCACGAAAATACTTTTCCGCCACCGCAAGCTTCTGTCTCCGCAAGATCCCATCTGGGGCACGTTCTGGTGCCCTGCCGGAGGGGGGATCCGGACATGGAGGGCTTCTTCATCAACACCATTGCCTCTCTGATGATGCGTCAGTAGTTCACACCACACCTTCGGGTCCATAGCTAGTAGCTAGATGGCCTCTTCTCTCTCTTGGATCTTCAGTACAAAGTTCTCCATGATCTTCATGGAGATCTATCCGATGTAATCCTCTTTTATAGTGTGTTTGTCGAGATCCGATGAATTGTGGATTTATGATCAGATTATCTGTGAATCTTATACGAGTTTCTTCTGATCTCTTATATGCATGATTTCATATCCTTGTAATTCTCTTCGAGTTGTGTGTTTCGTTTGGCCAACTTGATCTATAATTCTTGCAATGGGAGAAGTGCTTGTTTTTGGGTTCATACTGTGCGGTGTCCTCACCCAGTGATAGAAGGGGTAGTGAGGCATGCATCGTGTTGTTGCCATCAAGGGTAAAAAGATGTGGTTTATATCTATTGCATGAATTTATCCCTCTACATCATGTCATCTTGCTTAAGGCGTTACACTGTTTGTTATGAACTCAATACACTAGATGCATGCTGGATAGCGGTTGATGTGTCGAGTAATAGTAGTTGATGCAGAAAGTATCGGTCTACTTGTCTCGGATGTGATGCATATATGTATGATCATTGCCTTAGATATCGTCATGACTTTGCGCGGTTCTATGAATTAATCGACAGTAATTCGTTCACCCACCGTAATATTTGCTATCTTGAGAGAAGCCTCTAGTGAACACTGTGGCCCCTGGGTCTACTTCACATCATATTTTCAGCCCTACACTTTTACTTTGTTGCACTTTACGCCTTCAGATCTTACCTTGCAATCAATCGTGAAGGGATTGACAACCCCTTGGTAGCGTTGGGTGCTAGTTTGCTGTTTTTGCGCAGGTACTTTGGAGACTTGCCTTGATACTCCTACTGGATTGATACCTTGGTTCTCAAAATGAAGGAAATACTTACTGCTACTGTGCTGCATCACCCTTTCCTCTTCAAGGGAAAAACCAACGCAAGCTCAAGAGGTACCAGGCCACAGAGCTACTTCGTTACCGGTCTGCTCCTGACCGCCATGACGACTGGCTCCGTCGCATCGAGGAGCTCATCACCGCCGCCGGTGACTCAACGACGCCCTCCTGCTCGCTCCGACCCTCGCTGTTCTTGGCGAACAACGTAGAACAAGACGCGCCACCCCCACCCCCGTGGCGTGTCGCAGACCCTGAGCCCGGGCAGGAGGAGCGACCCCGTGCCCGGCCTCATGAACATAGGGCGGGGCCCGGGGATGAAGCGAGCTGTCAGATGATCCCTAGGACCCGACCAATGTATGAGCGCCCCTGGCGCTGCAAATTCCAGTTCATGAGCGCGCCCCGCTCGAAGCAAACCTCATGGGACAACAAGGCCCGGCGGCCCCGCGTGTACCGTACCCGTTGGATTGGTGGGGTGCTTCGTTATCGCCCACGAGCTCTACCCCGCTGCGTGGCCCTTCAATTTCAAGCCCGACCTGCCCTCGCATTACGATGGCTCCCAAGACCCAACTGAGTTCCTGCAGCTCAACACGATGAGCATCAGGGCTGCAGGAGGAGGTGACAAGGTCATGGCGTGTTTGTTCCCAATGGCACTCAAGGGCGGTGCACTCTCGTGGCTCCTCAACCTCCCGAAGTCGTCCATCACTTTCTGGGATGGCCTGCACTAGTGCTTCATCGCCAACTTCCAAGGCACCCGCGACCATGCCCCCACCTTGAACAACTTGCGGTGCATCAAGTAGAAGGAAGGAGAGACCGTACACAAGTTCATACAACGCTTCACAGTCATGCGCCTCAAGATCCCCAAGGTGTCGGACGAAGCCGTCATCTCAGCTTTCTCCGATGGAGTCACCGACCTCAAGGTGAAGGAGGAGCTCGCCATGAATGATGAAATGAACAACGCCCTGGAGATGTTCAACTTGGCAAGAAAATGCGCCAAGGCTGAAGAAGGACGCCTGTCGCTCCTCGGGCCCCAGGTGGCGGACCCAGAAGAGAAGAAAGCCAAAGCCATGGAGATGAAGCGCAAGGCCCCGGTGGTGCTCGCCGCCGAGCCCGAGGCAAAGCATACCCTAGGGGGAGAGCGCAAGTCCCGAGCGGGCCAACGTGCATCTTCCATGGCACCAGCGGCCATGATACCTCTGAATGTCAAGAACTCCGTCTGGTCCGGGCCGAGCACTTCAACAGGCACCCCGGACGGTTCGAAAGAAGCCCCGCATGCGGAGGAGGCCGGAATAGGGGCGTTGGGATGACCGTGAACCGCGTCAGGGGTGGCGTGACTAGCCTTAGAAGGATTGCTCGCGTGATAACCCTCATGAGGGGCACCGACATGGCCAGCCTCGTGGGGTTCGCCCTCGGGAGGGCGGGCTGCCCCCGTTGCCTCCACCACCCAGGAGGAGGGATGAAGACAAGCAGGACAACAGGGATGGGGGTTCCAGGAGGCTGCTACTAGCTACGCCTATAGGGATTTCCTTGGCAAATATGCAAAGGATTCCCCCGCGGCCTTGGAGCCTTGCATTGGTGTTCCCATGAAGATGAAAGGGTTATGTAGCACAGCGGCGGTAAGTATTTCCCTCAGTTTGAGAACCAAGGTATCAATCGAGTCGGAGGATCGCATCAAGTCACAAGTACCTGCAGAAACACAAAGAGCTTGCACCCAACGCAATGAAGGGGTTGTCAATCCCTTATAGATTGTTTGCAAAGTGAGAACTGAAAGCAAAAAGTAAACAAAGCAAAGTAAAAGTAAAAGCGAAGATGATAGTTGTGAGTAGACCCGGGGGCCGTAGTGTTCCCTAGTGGCTTCTCTCATGAAAGCAAGTAGACGGTGGGTGAACGAATTACTGTCGAGCAATTGATAGAACCGCGCAAAGTCATGACGTTATCTATGGAAATGATCATACATATAGGCGTCACGTCCAAAACAAGTAGACCGATACTTTGTGCACCTACTACTATTACTCCATACATCGATAGCTATCCAGCATGCATCTAGTGTATTGAGTTCATAAGAACAGAGTAATGCCTTAAGCAAGATGACATGATGTAGATGGACAATCTCAAATCTATGATGAAATCCCATCTTGTAACCCTTGATGGCAACAACACGATGCGTGCCTTGCTGCCCCTTCTGTTACTGGGAAAGGTCACCGCATGGTATGAACCCAAAACCAAGCAGTTCTCCCATTGCAAGAATCATAGATCTAGTTGGCCAAACAAAACCCAAGACTCGGAGAGACTTAAAAGGATATCAAATCATGCGTCTAAGAAATTAGCAAAGACTCCAATATAGTTCATAGATAATCTGATCACAAATCCACAATTCATCGGATCTCGACAAACACACCACCAAAGATGATTACATCGGATAGATCCCCATGAAGATCATGGAGAACTTTGTATTGAAAATCCAAGAGAGAGAAGAAGCCATCTAGCTAGTAACTACGGAGCCGTAGGTCTGAAGTAGACTACTCACGAGTCATTGGAGAGGCAATGATGTTGATGTAGAAGCCCTCCAGCTCCAAAGTCCCCTCCGGCAGGGCACCGGGAAGGGTCTCCGGATGAGATCTCGCGGAAACGGAAGCTTGTGGCGGCAGAAAAGTGGTTTCGTGGACGCCCTTATTTTTTCTGGGATTTTAGGGAATATATAGGCCAAAGAGCTTGGGTAGGGGAGCTCCAGGGAGGCCACAAGCCTGGTAGGCGCGGGCCCCCCTGGCCGCGGCTACAGGGCTTGTGGGCTCCCTGTGGGCCTCCTGCCTTGGCCCTAAAGTCCCCCGAGCTTCTTTTGTTCTGGAAAAATTCATTTCGGGGATTTTATTCCGTTTGGACTCCGTTCCAAAATCAGATCTGAAAGAGTCAAAAACACAGAAAAAACAGGAACTGGCACTTGGCACTGAATTAATAAGTTAGTCCCAAAAAAGACATAAAAGGTATATAAAACATCGAAAGTTGACAAGATAACAACATGAAACCATGAAAAATTATAGATACGCTTGAGACGTATCAGAGGCCAGGGCTGTGGCCTCCATCTTGGACGGCGCCTAGACCCCAGCCTCCAACCGCGCCTTCAAGCAGTTTGCCCAAGAAGTGAACACCGCCCTCCCGAGGCCAGAAGCAGTGCATCCCCTCAACTAGTCCCAGACCACCATCGCCTTCGACCCAAGCGACTAGCTTAGGTGCTCGTTCATGGTCCGCAAGCTCCCGATGATGTGCACCCCAACCATCAGTAATGTTCTCGCCACCAAGACAGTCATTGATAGCGGAGCAGGGCTGAACGTTCTCTCAGTTGAGACCTTCCAAAAAATCCAGCTGCCGTATGAGCAGCTCATGCCGACCAAGACCTTCTCATGAGTAATAGAAGGATCCACCGTGCCCATTGGGCAAGTGCATCTGTGTGTCACCTCCGGCGAGCGCAAGAACTACCACATTGAGGTCATCGTCTTCGACGTCGCACACATTCACTTGCCATACAATGCAATCCTCGGGTACCCGACGCTCTCCAAGTTCATGGTATTGGTCCACCATGGTTACAATGTCCTCAAGATGCCTGGGAGCGGCGGCATCATCACCATCCCCTATCACGAGAAGGATGTCGTCTGCGCACTGGAGCGAGCTTACCGCGCGGTGGTGGCAGAATGCTCGGACGATGAAGAAGATGAGATGCCTCGCGAGGACCCACGGAAGAAGAAGAAGGAGCTCGTCCCTACAGAGTGCCTCGAGGCTTCGGCCTTCGCGCCCGAGGATGGGGCCATGCCCCCCATCGCATAGGGGTGCGCACTCGGTGTCCCCCTTGGGTCAGGGCAGGGGATCCCACAGGGGAGGCCCCTGACCTGATCAGTGAGGCACGGGTGGCGTCCGAGCACATCCCCGGAACGCGCAACGGAGCACGCCCACCCAGCTCCAGCGAATTCGTCGTCAGAGCAAGCCAAGAACTTCGAGAAGCCTAAGACGTGCGACACAGTGACTACCCTGCACTACCAATCGCATTCGCCGTTGTCGGCATGGTTGACCGATCCTGCATCTCGATTAGCGCGTCCGCAACAAACATGGTCGCGACGCATGGTCCCTGCTAGTCTACGTTGGCTGGCTACCGATTGGAGTACCCGAACGCCAACACTTTCATGCCCTTCGGGCTGGGGAACGCAGCTGCCACCTACCAGAGGCTCTAGCAGACCATGCTCGGGCCTCGCCTGCTCGGGTGCCGCAAGGAAGAGCAGCAGATGCTCGGGCCGAGCGAAGGTCCCGAGCCTCGGGAGGTGGCGGATCCGTGAGGGCCGCGGCCGCGGAGACAAGAGACCGAGCGACGACGACCCCTCCGGCACTTCAGCGACATGGCCGCGAGGTGACTTTTCATTGGCCGCTCTCAGGTAATTTTTTGGTTCACCCCGTCTAAGGGCACCTCCTGGGCCATGCGGCTTCCCCGAGCTTAGGACAGTCCCCCAGCTGCTACTTTTGTTTATGCATTGTTTGGTTGTTCGGTTTTGCCTGTTGGCATCCTAACGTTTTGTCTTGGTTATATTGTCGGGTAGTCGCCCCCGCATGGGGGATTCGGTCGAAGTTTGCTCATGGAGATATACAACCTCGCTCCCAAAGAAGAAGAAGTCAGCAGGGTTTGCCAATGACGCAAACAAAATCAACTCAGTCCACCAATGACTCGGGGGTAGGGACACTCGCGAGGCCATAGCGTCCTCGCCACCTCCCATATACACCCCCACCGTAACACTCTCACGTAATAACGAGCTGAGGTTGTATACGTCCAGGGCCCCCCGAGGACATGGAGGGGTCCAGCCCATGCCTTGTGTCTGCCATATGCTCCACGCTGGGGAGAATATCAAGCCCCAATGCCTCGGGGGTAGGGACACTTGCAAAGACAAAGCATCCTCGCGACCTCCCAGACACACCCCCACTATGACACTCTCACGTAATAACGAGTCGAGGCTGTATATGCCCAGGGCCCCCCGAGGACGCGAAGGGGTCCATCCCATGCCTAGTGGAAGACCTATGCTCCCCGCTGGGTACAGATAGGGACAATCAACATAGTCCGCCAATGACCACGCCCTCAGCTGGCACCAACACAAGTCGTCAATGGCTACACCCTCGGCAAGCAGGGAGATCAACGCAGTCCACCCGTGACTTCGCCCATGCCCAGAACATGGGGAAAACAACTGAAGGTACGGATCCGCTCGCACGTCTAGAGGGACCCCTGAGCATCGTAACTCAGGGGCCTAACTGTGCTCGTAGCCCCGTTCCCCTTTTGACCGTCCTTGGACGGTTCAATCGTGGTAACGTACGCGCGGGGCGGGCCCTGCCGACGCAGATCCCGGTGTGCTCGACAAATCGCTTTGGGTCCCTTAGGAAGAACACTAGAGTGGCTCGTACGTCAAGGGGGACTCCTGAGCATGGTGACTCAGGAGCCCGAACTGCGCCCGTAGCCCCTTTCCCTTTTGAGCCGTCCATTTCGGTCGTTTCAACCATGGGGAGTTATGTGCGGGGTAGCCCCTGCAAATGCAGAGCGCTAAAGTGGTTCGAGAGTCTTATATCACCGGTTTCTTAGGAGGACCATCAGACTTGCTTGCACGTTAAGGGGGACCTCTGAGCATCGCAACTCACGGGCCTAATTGCGCCTGTAGACCCTCTCCCCTTTGGGCCATCCTTGGTTTCCGGTCGGTTCAATCACGGGGAGGTACACGCGGGGCCGGCCTTGCCGACGCGGAGGGATGAAGGTGTTCCAAGTTTTGAAATCTTCGTCGCGTTCTTCTCATGAGGGAAACTCACGCGTTAAGGGGGACTCCTGAGCATCGCGACTCAGGATCCTAACTGCGCTCGTAGCCCCTTCCCCTTTGGGCCGTCCTTGGTTTCCGGTCGGTTCAATCACGGGAAGGTATGCGCGAGGCGGGCCCTGCCGACACAGAGTAACACACCAAACATGACATGAACAAGGCGGGAAAAACATTCAAGCATTCAATTATTACAGACCACGAGTAAGTTCATGAAACGCAAATAAGTTTAACGCCTCCACAAGGCACGATGTGCATTGCAGGAAAATAATAGGTGTAAGGAATCAGGAGGAGCACCTCCGGTCATCCCCTCCGCAGGGGGCTGGTCGTCGACGTCAGAGGTGTCGTCATCCCCATCATCACCTCTAGCAGCACCTAGGGACGAAGGAGCCGCGACGCGAGCGAGCCTCCTTACAAGCGCCTCCACAGGACCCTACACTGCCTCCGTGGCACGGTCGCGGGCCTCAGAAAGAATCGATATGATCACGGAGCTCAGATCGAACCCGAATTCACGGAGATGAAGGTGACTGAAGATGTGAGTCGCGACCGCGAAGAAGAGGTCGCAATACTCGCTGTCCAAGATCTTGTTCACCTGCGCGATGCTACGGCAACAAAAGTACTTCCCCGGCCGTGGTGCCAGAGATCCTTCTGTCGTCTCTTGAGCTTGCGTTGGTTTTTTCCTTGAAGAGGACAGGGTGATGCAACACAGGAGCAATAAGTATTTCCCTCAGTTTGAGAACCAAGGTATCAATCCAGTAGGAGAATCTCGTCAAGTCCAGAGTACCTGCGCAAACACAAAGGAGCTTGCACCCAACGCTTTAAAGGGGTTGTCAATCCCTTCAAGATTGTTTGCAAAGTGAGATCTGAAGGCGGAAAGTGCAACGAAGTAAAAAGTGTAAGGCTGAAAATATGGTGTGGAGTAGACCCGGGGGCCATAGTGTTCACAAGAGGCTTCTCTCAAAATAGAAAATATCACGGTGGGTGAATAAATTACTGTCGAGCAATTGATAGAACCGCACAAAGTCATGACGATATTTAAGGCAATGATCATACATATAGGCATCACGTCCGAGACAAGTAGACCGATACTTTCTGCATCTACCACTATTACTCCACACATCTACCGCTATCCAGCATGCATCTAGTGTATTGAGTTCATGACGAACAGAGTAACGCCTTAAGCAAGATGACATGATGTAGAGGGATAATCTCAAACCAATGATGAAAACCCCATATTTTTACCCTTGATGGGAACAACACGATGCGTGCCTCACTACCCCTTCTGTCACTGGGTGAGGTCACCGCATGGTATGAACCCAAAACCAAGCACTTCTCCCATTGCAAGAATCATAGATCTAGTTGGCCAAACAAAACCCATAACTCGAAGAGAATTACAAGGGTATGAAGTCATGCATAAGAGAGATAAGAAGAAACTCAAATAAGATTCATATATAATCTGATCATAAATCCACAATTCATCGGATCTCGACAAACACACCGTAAAAGAAGATTACGTTAGATAGATCTCCATGAATATCATGGAGAACTTTGTATTGAAGATCCAAGAGAGAGAAGAAGCCATCTAGTTACTAGCTACGGACCCATAGGTCTATGGTGAACTACTCACGCATCATCGGAGAGGTCATGGTGTTGATGAAGAAGCCCTCCGTATCCGAATCCCACCTCCGGCAGGGCACCAGAACGTGCCCCACATGGGATCTTGCGGAGAAAGAAGCTTGCGGCGGCGGAAAAGTACTTTCGATGATCCCCTGATTTTTTATGGATTTTAAGGGAATATATAGGCGCAAAACCTTGGGCAATGGAGCCTCAGGGAGCCCACAAGCCAGGGGGCCGCGGGCCCCCTGGCCGCGCCATGAGGACTTGTGGGGTCCCTGGTGGCCCCTGCCCTGATTCTTCGGCTCTCCGATCTTTTTTTGTTCCGGAAAAAATCTTTTTGGCAGTTTCATTCCGTTTGGACTCCATTCAAAATCCTCCTCTGAAAGGGTCAAAAACATGGAAAAAACAGGAACTAGCACTTGGCACTGAGTTAATAAGTTAGTCCCAAAAAATATATAAAAGGCATGCAAAAATTCAAAGTTTGACAAGATAATAGCATGAAACCATCAAAAATTATAGATACGTTGGAGACGTATCAAGTATCCCCAAGCTTAAAACCTTCTCGTCCTCGAGTAGGGAAGTGATAAAGAATGAATTTTTGATGTGGAATGCTACCTAGCATCGTTGTCCTTTGCAACTTCTTTCACGTGACATGAATTTTCAGATCCATAAGGTTCGAAACAATAGTTTGCTATGGACATGAAAACAATAATAGTTCAAGGAAACTAGCAAAGTAATCATGAACTTTCAAAATAACAAGGCCAAGGAAAGTTATCCCTACAAAATCATATAGTCTGGCTATGCTCCATCATCCTCACACAACTAATGTAAATCATGCACAACCCCGGTATTGGCCAAGTAATTGTTTTTGCACTCTTACTTTCTCAAACTTTTTATAACTATCACGCAATACATGAGTGTGATCCATGGATATAGCACTATAGGTGGAATAGAGTGTGGTGGTAGTTGTGAGAAAAAAGGAGGAGATGGTCACATTGAATCGGCGTATCAAAGGGCTATGGGTATGCCCATTAATAGATATCAATGTGAATGAGTAGGGATTGCCATACAAGGGATGCACTAGAGCTATAAGTATGTGAAAGCTCAAAGGAAAACTAGTGGGTGTGCATCCAACTTGCTTGCTCACGAAGATCCAGGGCAATTTTGAGGAAGCCCATCATTGGAATATACAAGCCAAGTTATATAATGAAGATTCCCACTAGCATATGGTGGTGGCAAAGCAAGAAGCTCTCAATCATGAAGAACATGGTGCTATTATGAAGCACAAGTGTGGCAAAAAAAGTGGCATTGTCCCTTCTCTCCTTTTCTCTTTTTTTTTGTTTGGGCTCTTGGCCTCTTTTTTATTTGGGCTCTTTGGGCTCTAATTTTTCCTCACATGGGACAATGCTCTAATAATGATGATCATCACACTTTTATTTGCTCACAGCTCAAAGCTTAGAACAATGATGACTCTATAGGAAATGCCTCCTGCAGTGTACTGGGATGTGCAATGATCTAGCATGGTGTATGACGTTGAAACATCTCGCTAGCTATCTTACGATCATGAAATGGCTATATGAGAGTGACGGGACAAGTCATGAGACAGAACGGTGGGAGTTGCATGGCTATATATCTCGGAATGCCTATGAAAATGCCATAGTAGGTAGGTATGGTGGCTGTTTTGAGGAAGGCATATGGTGGGTTTTGTGTACCGGAGAGAATTGCGCGGCACTAGAGAGGCTAGCAATGGTGAAAGGTGAAAGTGAATCTATACCATGGACTCACATTAGTCATGAAGAACTCACATACTTGTTGCGAAATTTTTTATTAGTAATCGAAACAAAGTGCTAAACGCATACTCCTAGGGGAAGGGTTGGTAGGTGTTAACCATCGCGCGATCCCGACCTCAACACAAAGGATGACAATCAATAGATCAATTATGCTCCGACTTCCTAAGATAGCGGTTCACCATACGTGCATGCTACGGGAATCACTAACTTCAACACAAGTATTTCTAGATTCACAACACCCTACTAACATAGCTCTTAATATTACCAAATCCACGTCTCAAAACTAATTGAGAGGAATCAAGACTTCTCTTTCTACTCAATGCACATGGAGATGGAGGTTTTTGTATCCTCTTTGGGTACCTATCACCTTTGGGACTACTTTCATAGCATAAGCCAAATACCAAGTCACGCACCGCCGTGCTCTAAAAGATATAAGTGAAGCACATAGAGCAAAAGTATCTAGCTCAAAAGATATAAGTGAAGCACTATGAGCATTCTAGCAAAATCACGATGAGTGCATGTCTCTCTCTCTCAAAAAGGTGTGCAACAAGGATGATTGTGACACAACAAAAAGAGAAGACTCCTACGATACAAGACGCTCCAAGCAAAAGACATATCATGTGGTCAATAAAAATACAGCCCTAAGTAATGTTATCGATGGATTAAAGACAAAAGAGGGGATGCCTTCCCCGGGCATCCCCAAGCTTAGGCTTTTTGGTGTCCTTGAATTTGGCTTGGGATGCCTTGGACATCCCCAAGATTGAGCTCTTTCCACTCCTTATCTCTTTGTCCGTGAGAACATCACCCAAAACTTCAAAACTTCACAACACAAAACTTAAACAAAAACTTGTGATAAAATTAGCACAAGAAAACAAACTACCACCTCTTTTGGTACTGTAGAAAACTTGAATTCTATCTATATTGGTGTTGGGATACTATATTCTCACTTTTCCATGGCTAGTACCCCCCGATACTAACCATAGTTTCATCAAAACAAGAAACCAACTCAACAAAAACAGAATCTGTCAAAAACAAACCAGTCTGTAGCAATCTGTATACTTTGTATACTTCTGGTACCTCAAAAATCTAAAAAATTACGACTGCCTGGGAAAAAGGCATATAAACCAGCAGGAAAAAGAGTAAACTCAAAATATCTTTCTAAATAAAAATGAAAAATCATCTCGTGAGCGAAAAGTTTCTGACTTTTTCCAGCAGGATCAAACAACCATTACCAAGACTAGTCATAAAGGTTTTGTTTGGCTCAAACACAAAAAGAAACACAAAGAACACAATCACAACAGAATTGTGATGGTGTGGACGCAACAAAACATAAAGAAGAAGATAAATTCATTGGGTTGCCTCCCAAGAAGCGCTATTGTTTAACGCCCTTAGCTAGGCATTGATAAATCAATGATGCTCACACAAAAGACAAGAATTGCAGCACAACGAGAGCATCATGAAACATGTGAAAATCACATCTAAGTGTAACATACTTCCTATGCATAGGCATTTTATAGGAAAACAGATTGTCAAGAGAACCAATAGTTGCCATATGCAAGGAAGAAGAAAGAGACAATAGAATCTCCACATAACGAGAGGTAATTTGGTAACATGAAAGTTTCTACCACAATATTTTCCTCTCTCATAGCAATTACATGTGGGACCATAATCAAATTCAACAAAATAGCTATCACAAAGGATATTCGTTTCATGATCCACATGCATGCAAAGCTGATGCTCTTCAAAAATAGTGGGATTATCGTCAACTAAAGTCATGACTTCTCCAAACCCACTTTCAATATTATTGAAAATTTCATTGCAACAACTAGTGGACATATAAAAACTAGCATCCCCAAGCTTAGGGGTTTGCATATTTTTAGCATGATTGTCATTAATAGAATTTATAATGAAATCATTGCAATCATGCTTTTCATTCGAGGAGCCCTCGTGAATCATTTCATAAATTTCTTCATCACGATTTTCAGATTCACGCATCTCAAGCAAAACTCCATAAAGATAGTCAAGTGCACTGAACTCACTATCAATTGGATCAACATATTTGGATCTCTTAAAGAGATTAGCAAGTGGATGAGGATCCATATCAATATATTTTCAGCAAGCGAAGATGCAAGCATATTGAAGGCACATAGCACACAAGCAAAGGAAAGGCAAACGAAAAAGGGCAAATTAAAAAGGCAAACGAAAAAGGCAAATGAAGAAAAGGGCAAACAAAGAAAAAGGCAAATATTTTTTGTAATTTTTTGTTTTTTCAGAAGTGGGGGAGAGGAAAACAAGAGGCAACTGGCAAACAAAGTAAATGCAAGAGATGAGTTTGCTACACCTACTTGGATGAGTTCTTGACTTGATCCGCCCCGGCAACGGCGCCAGAAATTCTTCTGCTACGGCAACAAAAGACCTTCCCCGGCAGTGGTGCTAGAGATCCTTCTGTCGTCTCTTGAGCTTGCGTTGGTTTTTCCCTTGAAGAGGAAAGGGTGATGCAGCACAGGAGCAGTAAGTATTTCCCTCAGTTTGAGAACCAAGGTATCAATCCAGTAGGAGAATCTCGTCAAGTCCACAGTACCTGCGCAAACACAAACGAGCTTGCACCCAACGCTTTAAAGGGGTTGTCAATGCCTTCAAGATTGTTTGCAAAGTGAGGTCTGAAGGCGAAAAGTGCAACGAAGTAAAAAGTGTAAGGCTGAAAATATGGTGTGGAGTAGACCCGGGGGCCATAGTGTTCACTAGAGGCTTCTCTCAAAATAGCAAATATCACGGTGGGTGAACAAACTACTGTCGAGCAATTGATAGAACCGCGCAAAGTCATGACGATATCTAAGGCAATGATCATACATCTAGGCATCACGTCCGAGACAAGTAGACCGATACTTTCTGCATCTACTACTATTACTTCACACATCGATCGCTACCAGCATGCATCTAGTGTATTGAGTTCATGAAGAACAGAGTAACGCCTTAAGCAAGATAACATGGTGTAGAGGGATAAACTCAAACCAATGATGAAAACCCCATCTTTTTACCCTTGATGGCAACAACCCGATGCATGCCTTGCTACCCCTTCTGTCACTGGGTGAGGTCACCACACGGTATGAACCCTAAACCAAGCACTTCTCCCATTGTAAGAATCATAGATCTAGTTGGCCAAACAAAACCCACAACTCGAAGAGAATTACAAGGATATGAAATCATGCATAAGAGAGATTAGGAGAAAGTCAAATAAGATTCAGAGATAATCTGATCATAAATCCACAATTCATCGGATCTTGACCAAACACACCGCAAAAGAAGATTACATCGGATAGATCTCCATGAAGATCATGGAGAACTTTGTATTGAAGGTCCAAGAGAGAGAAGAAGCCATCTAGTTACTAGCTATGGACCCGTAGGTCTAATCATCGGAGAGGTCATGGTGTTGATGAAGAAGCCCTCCGTATCCGAATCCCCCTCCCGCAGGGCACCAGAACGTGCCCCAGATGGGATCTTGCGGAGACAGAAGCTTGCGGCGGCGGAAAAGTACTTCCGATGATCCCCTGATTTTTTTATGGATTTTTAGGGAACATAGGCGCAAAACCTAGGGCAACGGAGCCTCAGGTAGCCCACAAGCCAGGGGGCCGCGGGCCCCCCTGGACAGGACATGAGGGCTTGTGGGGTCCCTGGTGGCCCCTACCCTGATTCTCCAGCTCTCCGATCTTTTTGTGTTCCGGAAAAAAATCTTTTTGGCAGTTTCATTCCGTTTGGACTCCTTTCAAAATCCTCCTCCGAAAGGGGTCAAAAACATGGAAAAAACAGGAACTGGCACCTGGCACTGAGTTTATAAGTTAGTCCCAAAAATATATAAAAGGCATGCAAAACATCCAAAGTTCGACAAGATAATAGCATGAAACCATCACAAATTATAGATACGTTGGAGACATATCACGCGACGGCAACCTCTAGTGCCGTGACGAGCTCCTTTGCAAGCACGGTGAAGCCATCCTCTGTGGTGGCCAGAGGCTCATCGAACTTGCCCCGACAGAGGGAGCGGAGCGCCTTGCGAAGACCGAGCTCGACGTCGCGGAAGCAAGCCAGCTCAGCGGCCTTCCTCTTCTCGGCCACGGCGAGAGCTTTCTCTTAGACCTCAAGGAGAGCCTTCCTCATGTTGACATCCTTCTCACGCTCCTCCGAGCGCGCCTGCTCCATGCCCAGGTGGCTCGCCTCACGGGACAGTTCTTCCTCCCGGGCTGCGAGTTCAGCCTCGCGAACCTTAAGTTCCTCCTTCTTCAAGCGCTGCTGCTCGTCCAGCTTGGCTTGTTCCCCATGGAGGTCGCTCAGGCGAGCTTCCACCTCCTCACATCACTTGACAACCGTGTTGGCCACTTCCTTGACCTTCCTCATCTCGGCTGCGACTCCAACCTGGGCGGTGAAGGGCGCATCCAAGGCGCTTGGGGTGAGCTTCGAGGTCTTTCGGACCCCCACCTGAAGAGCTCCAATGCTAGCACGGGTGGCGCTGCTGCAGGAGCAGTGCCACGAAGAACTAGGGGCCCTGATGACTGCTCAGTATTTGCGGGCATCAAAACCTCAGGAGCCTGAGGACCCTCGCAGGCCTGCCCCCGGGGCAGTGGCATCCATGTGGTCGCTTTAGGATGTATTGGGTGCTCGGGGGCTCGTCGACCAAGGCCAGAGGGGTCGCCCCACGAGTCTCCTCATCCCATCTTCTTCATCTTTTCCCCTGGCAAGACGACATCCCTAGACGTCAAGTAAAAGGAGTAAATCAGCCAAGCATGGACGATAGACGCACAAGGCGTACCGAAGCGGGTAACTTACTCTTCGACATCACGCCACCTCTTTCTTCTCTCCGCCCCGGTGACGGCAGAGGTAACGAAGCCCCCCATGGAAGAAGGTGGGCTCGACGCCTTGGATCTCCCGCCGGCGGAGGCGGGGTGCGCCAGGGACGGATCAAGCCCGAGCTTCCGAGAAGCAAGTACGCATGCAGAACGTGTGGCGCGCGGAGTCGGCACGGGCCCCCTAGAGGCCCTGGACGGACACGAGGGGGTCCCGACGGAGGTACCACCGGTGGCGTCATCATTCTCAAGCTCGCGCAGAAGGACGGATTGCGACAGGAGGGGAACACTCGTCGCACGGTCATCGACGGTCTTCTCCGAGTTTCCCCCACCGGA
This sequence comes from Hordeum vulgare subsp. vulgare, assembly GCF_904849725.1. Classification (NCBI taxonomy): domain Eukaryota; kingdom Viridiplantae; phylum Streptophyta; class Magnoliopsida; order Poales; family Poaceae; genus Hordeum; species Hordeum vulgare. The sequence continues at coordinate 417,844,649 of NC_058520.1, read as the reverse complement.
AGTGTCGCCGGAAGACACCTCCACCGGACAAGAGCCCTCTGCCGGGAGGAGCCCCCACTCGTTGAAGACGGGCATCGCAGCGACCAGGTCGGCCCGGTTGTCGCGGCGGTACATTGGACCCAAGGCCTCGGGGAGGTCGCTGGGTTCGCCGTCCAGCAAGATCCCCACAACCCTACTCGGGTCCTTTGTGGGGAGGTTCCGAGACCGGAGTCGGAGCTCGTCGTCGCCAGCCCGGTACTCCCACAAAGGCTTGGAGTGCGCCTAGAGAGTCACCAAGCGCTGTGCCAGGAACTCCTTTACTATCATTCCCCCGAACAGCCTCTTCGTGCTGATGTCGTGGGAAAAGTGCTCCATCATGGGTATAGCCCGAGGGTCAGTGAACCTCACCGAGCTCCACGCGAAGGTCTTGTCCGGCAACTCCTTCGGCTTCTCTAGCCAAGGGTTGGCGTCCTTGAGGCACATAAGGACCCAGCGGTGCCTGAAGTTCTCGACCTTCTTCCGGCCTTCTAGAGCACGTTGCCACTCTGGGCCGCCACGAAGGAAACACACGCCGACAAATGAGCGCCATCGTGTAGGTGCAGGCTGAAGAAGTGGGGAAGGAGGGCGACCGAAGACTGCACGTCAACAAAAGCCACGCAATTGAAGGCAATGATGGACAGAAGCAAGATGGAGTTGGGTTGGAGATGAAGGGCTTGGATCGCATAGTGGTCCAAGATAGCAGTGAAGAACCGAGAGAAAGGCGCCAACAGCCCAGCATGAATACTATGAAGGAAGAAGGGGTATACTGCCCCGGGCGCATGCCACTCCTCTACAACACCAGGCTAGATTAGAGTTTGCCCGTGCTCGCTGGACTCACCCATGGTCCATGGCAGCACGGGGACAAGATCCACATCCTTGGAGAGGGCGCAGTCCAGGAGCGGAGAAGCCGGGGCCTGACCGTGACCCTCTGGCTTCTGCTTGCCGGCGGGCACCATTGCTGAACTTGCAAGTAACTACGCGGCATTGGATATGGGAGGCGCCGGTCGGAGTCAAAGACGAGTACGGGAGAAGGAAAGCAATAAGGCACCGAAGCTACAGGCAGGGCACCTAATAAGGGGGCACAAATAGTGGACAAGGGGGACCCGACACCAGTCACGTGACGTGCGCCGGGGTGGCCCACATGCATTTGAGGGCCCATGGCGTCTCATGTCACCCCCGAGGCTCCTCCGTGAAGCCAACCCGAGCACACCCGGGCCCGGGGTCTAATGTCAGGGTTTTGGGAATGGGGGTACCCAGACCTGCCTACCTCTGGCCCCGGGCAGCCCCGCCTCAGTGGAACAAACCAACGGGCCCGACACCGTTCAAGGGAAGACACTCGTGAGGGACCAAGCCTCACGAGGAGGAGCAGCGTCAAGACCCGATGGGGGCCTCCTCATGGCCCCTCCGGAGCGACGGATATTCCGAGGCAAGGCCTGGCTTCAGGAGTCAAGGGTGACTCCAGGAAAGGACAAGCGAGTAGCACCTGGTAGGACGGGGCGGTTTCCCCTTTGGTGCAAAGGAGGCGGGAGCGTACAAGGGTTCCAAAGGCATCTTCCAAAGGTTTCCCTTCTACGGCAATGAAGCCGCAGCCGCCCGCTAGTAGGGCAAACATCACCCACGAGCCCGTCTCTGAAGCACTGACAGTTACTTTGCAACCGAAGACCGCCTTTGGGCAGGGGAGCATGTTCCCCTGCCCCCCTTCAAATTTGGCCTCTGTGGGATGCCTTCCCGCCGAAGCTATGAAGGAAGAGGACACGGGTCTCCGCTATAATTAGAGAAGGTAGGATACTTGAGAGGGGGATCGAAATGGCAGAACAACACACCTAGCCACTCGGCCTCCAGAGACTCAAGAACACTGTACTAATTCATCCAGTACCTCCCGAAGAGGCAATCCACCAAAAGCATGAGTAGGGTTTTACGCTTCAAAGCGGCCCGAACCTGGTAAACTGTTGTGTCCTGTCCCACCCTCGCCATCGAGTGAGTCCTTCATCGTTTCCATCGAGTAGTGCACTAGGTGAGGCAATGCAAGGAGAGACCTTCGTACACACCCCAATGTTCGAATCCTTAGGGTTTAGGAGAGCCCGAAATCCGACAGCCTTGATCATCTAGGTATCCGGGGTCTTCGAGGTCTTCGAGTCCAAGTGCTTCATCAAACGCGTGATCTATCATTGTAATTACAATAATAAGAAGCACACTAAAAACAGAGCACAAACTCATTTTAAAAATGTGAACCTATTCTAAGAAATTATATATTTAATTTTAAAAATGTTTGTTTCTGTTTTTGAAGTAAAAATGTATTTTTAAAGTCTTATTGACACAAGCTAAAAATATCCAAACTAGGTATTTATTTAAAGTTGTGCATAAAAGTCTATCAAAAATTTGTACAACAACACTAATAAATTCTACTCATTTTTAGAAGAGTTATGGTGGAAAAATATCTAAACTAATATAAATATTTTATCCTATAGAAATAATCTAAGAATCTGGTTTAAAGAAAAAGAAAAAGGGCTCAGCCCATGCCCTGGCTCGGCCAGCAGCTGGGCCGGCCCAACTGGACAACCGGACAGCTAGCCAACCAGCTAGCCCATGTGCGCACGCCGTCAGGTTTAAACCTGACGCGCGGGCCCCTGCGGTCAGCGGCACAGAGGGAGAGAGGGGGAGAGACTGGCCACCGACAGGTGGGACCCGCCTGTCGGGTTCTTTTTCCACATCCAAACAGAAAGGATGGGAGGCATGATAGCGGCGACTCCGACGTCCTTGTGGCCAAGCGAGCATAGAAACGGGCACATGGCGTCTTCACCTACCTGGTAGGGGTTGAGGTTCCGACGGGGAGCTCGTGTGTCACCGGCGACAATGAGACCCTGGCAGAGGAGATTCGGGTTGTGGAGGAGAAGGGTCTCCCGAGCGGAGAGAAGCTCGGGGGAGAGGTGGAGAAGGTTCCTGAGCTTCCTGTGGTCACGGGGAAGGTGAGAGGATCTTGAGAGCGAGCCTGTAGCCCGAGATCGAAGGAGCTCCGACGCGGCGGTGCCTCGGTCGATCTCGAGCAGCAACGCTCTTCTTGCTCAAGTGGGGATGCTTGGGGCTCGATTGGATGTTGGGAGGAGAGGAGTGAGGTGCTAGATCGATAGGGAAGCCGATTTATAGGCTAGCGACGGGGCATCGAGCGGGGGTGGGCTGATGCGTTTTGCCACGGCTGCAGGAGAGGGAGAGAGGGCTCGGGGCCGAAACCACAGTTTGCGGACGTGGTTTAGGACTTCTGCGGATGCAATAGGTGGAACGGGGGTAGTTGTGCAGGCGTGTTGCAAGGCTGCGCCCTCTTGACCGAATCAAACGCGCGTGGACACGCATCGGCTGAGTCAGTGGAGAGGGGGAGAAGGGGGCCCTGAGGCTTCGTTGAGTCGGGTTGTTGTCGGGGGCGAGAAGAGACATCAAGGGAGGTGAGAACTGGCGGGAGATGGCCTCCTTAGCCTCGGGTGTGCCCTGTAGCGCGTCTAGAGCACAGCTTTGGCATGCCACGGCATGCTGGCGCGCTCTGGCATGCTTTGGCCTTGTCTGGCGTGTCTCAGGGGTGGTTTAGATGCCCCTCGGTTGCTCGGAACCGAGAAGAGCAATGATGGTCAAAGGGAGGAGGTTAAAGAGGTTCTGCCAGCATTGAACGAGGAGCTAAATTGGGGTTTTTGGCTTACTTACTCGGAACCAAGGAGGGGCCACTCGTATGCAGTTGAGGAGTGGTGCTGACAGTCTGTGTTAGGAGTTTGGATAGAAGGGAGTGGGTGTAGAGAGTGCTAGATGTTGTTTGACCAATCTGGCTGAAGGTGTTTGATCTGGGTTTGGGGCAGTTGACCTTTACCAATAGGGTTGAAAGTTAACAGGATTGAGTTTTAGGCAAGATTAGGATGTTCTACCAAATTTGAGCTCCATTGGACAAGTTTGGCACTTTAAACTTGAAAACACACCCAAATGGGCAGTTCTACCTTATTAAAAGGAAATGTGAGCAAATTAATCCCCACATATCCAATTCTTTGCAGGGTGTCCTCATTTGGGGTATTGAGCACTCCTGCAAAGTTTTAGATTATTTGGACAAACTTTTCTATGTAGAGTTGATTCAATTTCATTCTGGACAGGAAGGGTTTTAGGATTATTTGGTGAACCAAACCAGCTTGGAATGAGGTGAAACTTGGCATTATCACCAAATATAGCTTGGGAAACATGCTAGAATTTTCTGGGAATTTATTGAGAATAATTTTCTAGGAAATATTTCAAAAGATCAAAATAGACAGAATTGGTTTTCAAAGGTTGAAAATCTTATGTATGGAAAATATATGTCTTCTGAGTATCTCCAAATTTTCTCACATTTCTCTAAGGTAGAAAAAGAATTTTCCACTCAGAAATATCATTTCTCACCTCAGAAAAGGACATGCAACTAAAATAAAAATATTTTATAAAATAATGATTTTATTATTTTGGAGAGTTATAATAGTGCTAGAATCAAAATACAATCTTTGGGTGAAGGTACCGTCTTGAAATGAGGGACTTGTAGTGCAAACCCCAAAGCAAGGTTTTGAATTAACAAAAATGAGAAAAAAAGAATTTTGATAGAAATATTATGTTATAAAAATTATTTTTAGATCCACACACTCAAGCATACGTCCAATCAATTACAATCATGGCACTCACAACATTTGCTTAAAAAGTTTTAATAAACTTCAAATTTGAAAAGACTATAGTTGAGGCAAAGTGAAAATAGGGTGTGACATTGGAGTATCTAGGTGACATTAGGGTTGATTGATATGTTTCGTGGGTGTTATTATAGTATGAGCTCTAGGGCTGTTTTTGACACTTATAGGAATAGCTCAAAAGATTGGCGAGAAAGAATAACTTTGAGGTGGTTCTACTACCTACACCAATTTCATCTTATTGTTCCCCGCTTGATAGGAACTATGGAGTGGTTCTTTGTTGCACGTTGAGGGATGATCATATGATTCTACTATGTTAGCATTGTTGAGAGATTGCACTAGTGAAATTATGAACCATAGGCCTTATTTCCAAGAATTTGTACAATGTTTTGCTCGGTCTTTTACACGTGCTACCTTGCTATTTTTATATTTTCAGTTTACAAAACCTATATCTACTATCCATACTACACTTGTATCACCATCTCTTCGCCGAAGTAGTGCACCTCTACAATTTGCTATTGTATTGGGTGTGTTGGGGACACAAGAGGTTTTTTTGTATTTGGTTGCAGGGTTGTTTGAGACAGACGATTTTCATCCTACACCTCCCATGGATTGATAAACCTTAGGTCACCCATTTGAGGGAAAATTGCTACTTTCCTAACAAACTCTGTGCTTGGAGGCCCAACATAGTCTATAATAATAAACTTGTGTAGTAGACATCAACGGGCTGTCCAGAGCCCATGTTGTGCGCCGTGTCTTCGTCCGCAGACAGATGGACCTAGGTACCCCTAGTCCCATAGGCACGACAGTAGCCCTTGGACCCGCGACATGGGCAACCCCGCCAATGGGTGGGTGAGACGGCAAGGGCCCCAACTTCTTGTGATCTAGGCATGACATGCTATGCACGACGGGGTGCGGGACACCCCCCCACACACACACGACGCCCGACCAAGTTCCTAGGTTCAACATAAATCCTACGCGCGGCGCGAGGCTGCCGCCACCCTCCTTGTCGGGCACATGTTCTCTTGCACCTTCCTTCCCGTGCTAGATTGCCCGCTAGCTATTGAACCCTTGCTGACTTCCGCTTTGCCGCACCACCATGGTGCCTCATGGCGTGAGAAAAAGGGTGATGGTGGCGGTGGAGGACCCACCAGCACTGGGACCATCCGTGGGCAAGTCCACGGTGCTCAATCTGGATGGACTCGGTAAGGTCCTTCTAGTTGTCGTCCCCGCTCCCAATGAGTGGGGGTCGACCAAGATCAGGCTGGCTTCACGGCCCACCCTTGAGCTGGATGCCACTACAATCGCCATCCATCTTCGAGCACTCGTCTCTGGATTACTGTCCCCATTCTCAGGCTTCTTCACTGTTGTGCTCTCGCACTAGGAGATTCATGCTTTGCACTTGGAGCCGAAATCCATCCTCCTCCTTTCTGCCTTCACCTTCTTATGTGAGGACTTCCTGGGTGTATCCCCCTCGATGGCACTTCTCTGACACTTCTTCTACCTCCGGCCGACCGCGCCCAAGTATTGCTCCGACTCTGTGTCACTCCTTGTCGTGGGCATGACAGCGGGTGAATGCATAGACATGGAGCTTAGTCCAAAAACAGAGGGCTTCAGGCGACAGTGGGTGTACGTGGATGCAGCTTGGTACAACCACCTATAGTTGATTCCGTCATCTCCAGCATTGTTGAGCTCTGGATGAGGACATAAGAGGCTTGACGACTCGGGACTGTCGCGACTGATGACGAGACTGGTCGCCTTGAGGGCATTGAAGGTAACAGAGCCCATGGTCATGAGGGAGTTCCTCGACCGACGGAGCGCTCTCATCCAGCGCCATTATCGCTTGATGTGGGCCTACACAGGTCAGGCTGACCCCATGCGGCTCCACATGGCTCGCTTGCCACCCCCATACTAAGCAGGGTGCTTAAAACCCTGACTGGCAAAGAAGCCAGCACGCTTCCCGAAATGGTGCCCCCCTATATAACTCCAAAACTTGGACGTTCTTTGTCGAGGGGATGCGTCGCTTTGATTAATGGGGGGCGGTCCCAGCAGGCCACGAGGGGAAACGGGACAACCCCCTCCTGGTGACCCCCGATCATGGGGGCGAGGGGCTTGGAGCTCCTGGCTGGGACAGTGGAAGGCGGCAGCCACTCGTCTCGACAAGTTCTCGACCGATCGGGCCTCGCACCCACATGCGCAAGCAGCACCGCCCCACTCGAGGGCGTAGCTGATACGTCCATTTTGCATCATGTTTTGCCATTGTTATTTTTAGTGTTTTATGCATTACACCACTTTATGGAGTAATTCTAATGTCTTTTCTCTCACAACATGCAAGGTTTACATCAAGAGGGAGAATCTCGGCAGATGGAATTCTAGACGTGAAGAAGCTACATCAAAGACACCTATTCTACACATCTCCAAATGGGCTAAAACTACACGAAGATTTATTTTGGAACAAATGAAAAATACTGGAGGAAATAAATACCAGAGGGGGGCTACTAGGTTCCCACTAGGCACCAGGGCGCGCCAGCCCCGTGGCGCATCCTCGTGGTTAGTGGGTCCCCTGGCCTACCTCTGGAGACCATCTTATAGAATAAATTCTCTTTTAACCTGAACAAAATCAGGAATGGACCTTCAGGATGAAGCGCCGCCGCCTTGAGGGGAACCTGGGCAGGAGGACTTTTGCCCTCCAGCAGAGCGATTTCGTGAGTGGATCTTCCCTCCTGAAGGGGGAAATCGAAGCCATCATAATCACGAGCATCCCTCTCATCTTGGGGAGGCCAATCTTCATCAACATCTTCATTAGCACCATCTCCTCTCAAAACCCTAGGGCATCTCTTGTGCTTAATCTTGTATCAGAACCTCACATTGGTACATGTGGTGTGACTAGTAGTGTTGATTACATCTTGTATTTGATCCTTCATGGTTTATTTGGTGGAAGGTCATATGTTTAGATCAAATATGTTATTTCATACCTCTCTAATCATGAGCATGTTTATCACTTGTGAGTAATTACTTTTGTTCTTGAGGCCACGGGAGAAGTCATGTTGCAATTAGTCAGGTGAAGTTGATATTTTGTTCGATATTTTGATGATGTGAATGTTGTGATTCCCTTAGTTGTGTTATGTGAATGTGGACTGCATAACACTTCACCATCTTTGGGCCTAAGGGAATGCATTATGGAGTAGTAATTAGATGGTGGGTTGGGAGAGTGACAGAAACTTAAAACCCAATTTATGCGCTATTCCGTAAGGGCCTAATTTGGATCCCTATGTTTAATGCTATAGTTATAATTTATTCTTAATACTTTTCTCGTAGTGTAGGATGCATGAGGGAGCGTTAATCATTATTGGGAGGTTGGTTCAAGTAAGAACAACATCAAGCACCGAACGTGAATTACCAACATGACGAAAGTGACTAGATGAAATTCCAGTGTGCCCTCAAGAAGGCTTTGCCTATTAAAAGAAACTATTCCGGCCTATCCTTTGCCACAAATGGATTGGGCTACCTTTCTACACCTATTCTTACTATTGCTAATTGCCACTTGTTACAATTATCTTTCTATCAAACAAATTGTTACTGCTATTTCAATGCTTGCAGAAATTACCTTGCTCTAAACTGCTTGTAATTTCCTTCCGCTCCTCGTTGGGTTTGAAACCCTTACTTATCGAAAGGACTATGATTGATCCCGTATACTCGTAGGTCATCAAGACTCTTTTGTGGCGCCGTTTCCGGGGAGTGAAGCGCCTTTGGTAAGCGTAATTTGGTAAGGGACAATTTGTACTATGTGCTGAAATTTACTCTTACTTGTCACTATGGAAAGTAATCCTTTGAGGGGTTTGTTTGGGGTATCTTCACCTCGACGGGAAACACCAAGATTTATCCATCAACCTTCTGAACCTATTGAAAAATGTTTATTATGAAGTTCCTTCGGGTATGATAGAAAAACTGCTAGCTAATCCTTATGCAGGAGACGAAACAAAACATGCAAATATGCACCTAATCTATGTGGATGAAGTTTGTCAATTATTTAAGCTTGCAGGTTTATCCGGAGATAAAGTCAAGAAGAAGCTTTTCCCTTTATCTTTGGGGGGAAAACCATTGACATGGTATAGGCTATGTGATGATACATGATCTTGGGACTAGAATCAATTTCAATTGGAGTTTCACGAAACTTTTTATCATATGTATCTTGTTCTTCGTGATCTGAATTTCATCTATAATTTTTGGCCTCATGAAGGAGAAAGTATCTATCTAGCTTGAGGCATGCTGAAGTCAACGTTATACTCATGCCCCAATCACGAGCTCTCGAGGGAAATTATTATTCAGAATTTTTATGCTGGACTTTCTCATAATGATCAAACCATGCTCGATACTTCTTGTTCTGGTTCTTTTATGAAGAAGACTATTGAATTTAGGTGGGGTATTTTGTAAATAATTAAACGCGAATCTTAAGATTGGGAACTCGACGAAGGTAAAGAGTTAGGTATAAATCTTAAGTTTGATTGTGTTAAATGTTTTATGAATACCGATGCTTTCAATGATTTTAGCACTAAATGTGGACTTGACTCTGAGATAGTAGCTTCATTCTGTGAAACCTTTGCTGCTCATGTTGATCTCCCTTGAGATAAATGGTTTAAATATCATCCACCTATTAAAGAAAAAGTTGTAGAACCAATTAAAGTTGAAGATGAAACTATCATTTACAATGTTAACCCAGTTGTACCTACTGCTTATATTGAGAAACCAACTTTCCCTTTTAGGATAAAAGAACATGCTAAAGCTTCAACCATGGTTAACAAAAGTTATGTTAGAACAACCAAACCCTCTGAGAAAATCAAGGTAGAACCTAGTATTGCTATGGTTAAATTCTCATGGTCAATAATATAATTGGGCATGTTATTTATTTTTGTGATGAAGCTCCTATAATTTCCAAACCTGATACTAAAGATAAAAATAGACTCGTTGTTCGCATGCCTGTCATTTGATTCAAAATAAGAGATAATTGCTATCATGGTTTATGTGATATGGGTTCTAGTGTTAGTGCTATTCATTATACTTTATATCAAGAAATTATGCATGACATAGCACCTGCTGAAATAGAAGACATAGGTGTTACTATTAAACTTGCTAATAGACACACCATCACACCACTTGGGATTGTTAGAGATGTTGAAGTATGGTGTGGAAAAGTAAAATACACTATTGATTTCCTAGTACTTGGCTCACCACAAGATGATTTTTGTCCCATAATATTTGGTAGACCCTTCTTGAGCACTGTCAATGCTCAAATAGATTGCAAAAAGGAAATTCACAATATTAAATTTGGTGGTATGTCTCATTAGTTTCATTTCTCCAAGTTTAGTAAGCAAAAGCATGATAAAGAATTTCCTATCAGAGATGAAGTAATTGTTCTTGCTTCTATTGACATTCCTCCTACTGATACACTACAACAATATTTGCCAGACCATGAAAATAATATGCATATGCGTGAAAGAAATGAAATCGATAATACGTTCTTTGAGGAAAAGCCTATCCTTAAAGACAACTTGCATGTCGAAACTCTAGGAGGCCCCCCTCCAACCAAGGGTGATCCTGTGTTTGAATTAAAGCAATTACCTGACACTTTGAAATATGCTTATCTTGATGAAAAAAAGATATATCATGTTATTATTAGTGCTAACCTTAAAGAGCATGAAGAATAAAGATTGTTATAAACTTTAAGGAAGCACGAAGTTCATATTGGGTATACTATTTGTGATCTTAAGCGCATTAGTCCCACTCTTTGTCAGCACAAGATTAATGTGGAACCAGATGCTAAACTCGTTGTTGATCGCCAACGGAGACTGAATCCCAAAATCAAATGAGTGGTAAGAAATGAAATACTAAACCTTCCGTAAGCAGGTTCATTGTGTTTCTAAGAAAGGAGGTATTACTGTTGTTCCTAATGATAAAAATGAACTCATTCCACAAAGAATTGCGAATGGCTATAGAATGATAATTTAATTTAGAAAATTAAACAAAGAAAATAGAAAAGATCATTATTCTTTACCTTTCATAGACCAAATGCTAAAAAGATTATCGAAGAACACACATTATTTATTTCTATATGGTTATTCTCGTTTCTCTCAAATACCTTTACTTCTCTTTTCAGAACCTATGCTTATAGACGTATGCCTTTTGGATTATGCAATGCACCTGCTACCGTTCAAAGATGTATGACTGCTATATTCTCTAATTTTTGTGAAAAGATTGTTGAGGTTCTCATGGATGATTTTTCTATTTATGGAACTTCTTTTGATGATTGCTTAAGCAACCTTGACCGATTTGTGCACAGATGTGAGCAAACTAACCTGGCCTTAAATTGGGAGAAGTGCGACATTATGGTAAATGAAGGTATTGTCTTGGGTCATAAAATTCCCGAACGAGGTCTTGAGGTGGATAAGTATAAATTTGATGCAATTGTGAAGATACCATGCCCTAAGATATTAAAGGTATCCGTAGTTTCCTAGGTCATGTTGGTTTCTATAGAAGGTTTATTAAAGACTTCTTTGTAATTTCTAGGCCTATTATTAATTTATTACAACAGGATCTTCCTTTCTTCTTTGATGATGGCTGTGTACAAACCTTTGAAACACTTAAGAAAGCCTTAACTTCTGCACATATTGTTCAACCACCTGATTGGAACTTGCCTTTCTAAATCATGTGTGATGCTAGAGATTATGTTGTTGGCGTTGTTATAGGACAAAGAGTTGATGAGAAATTAAATGTTATTCATTATGCTAGTAAAACTCTATATAGTGTTGTGAGAAATTATGCTACCAGTGAAAAATAATATTTAGCAGTTGTATTTGCGTGTGGTAAACTTAGATCTTACATTGTTGATTCTAAAGTAATTGTTCACACTGATCATGCTGCTATTAAATATCTAATGGAAAAAAAGATGTTAATCCTAGACTTATTAGGTGGGTTCTTTTTGCACAAGAACTTAATTTGCATATCATTAATAGAAAAGGAGCTGAGAATCCCATAGCTGATAACTTGTCTAGGTTAGAAAATATTCTTGATGACCCACTACCTATTGATGATAGCTTCCGTGATGAACAACTAGCTACAGTCAATATTTCTCATAACACACCGTGGTTTGCTGATTATGCTAATTACAATGTTGCTAACTACATACCACCTAGATTCACCTATCAGCAAAAGAAAAAAATCTTCTTTGATTTTAGACATTACTTTTCGGATGACCCACATCTTTATAAAGAGGGAGTAGATGGTATTATTAGACATTGTATACATGAGCACGAATAGGGAAAAATCCTTCGAAAGTGTCACTCGGAGGCTTATGGAGGATACCATGCGGGAGATAGAACTGCACACAAGGTATTATAGTCTGGATTTTATTGGCCTACTCTTTTCAAAGATGCTCATAAGTTTGTCCTTTCTTGTGATGAATGTCAAATAATTGGTAATATTAGTAGACATCAGGAAATGTCTATGAATTATTCACTTGTTATTGGACCATTTGATGTTTGGGGATTTGACCATATGGGACCTTTTCCTTCCTCTAATGTGTTAACACATATTTTGGTTGTTGTTGATTATGTCACTAAATGGGTAGAAGCTATTCCAACCAATAGTGCTAATCACAACACCTCTATTAAAATTCTTAAGGAAGTTATTTCCCCACATTTTGGAGTCCCTAGATACTTAATGACTAATCGTGGTCCACATTTTATTCATGGTGATTTTCGTAAGTTGCTTGATAGATATGATGTTAACCATAGAATTGCATCTCCCTATCATCCTCATTCTAGTGGTCAAGTAGAATTAACCAAAACACAAATAAAGTTAATATTGCAAAAGACTCTCAATAGGTCTCGAAAGATTTGGTCTAAGAAATTAGATGATCCATTGTGGGCCTACAGAATAGCTTATAAAAATCCTATGGGTATGTCTCCTTATAAAATGGTTTATGGGAAAGCATGTCATTTACCTCTTGAGTTATAAGATAAAGCTTATTGGGCAATTAAATAACTCAACTATGATTTCAAACTTTCTGGTGAAAAGTGGTTATTTGATATTATCTCATTAGATGAATGGAGAACCCAAGCTTATGAAAATGCCAAACTATTCAAAGAGAAAGTTAAAAGACGGCATGACAAAAGAATCCAACAACAAGAATTGAAAGTTTGTGAATATGTTCAGTTGTACAATAGTCGTCTTAGATTTTTTGCATGAAAACTTCTCTCCAAATGGGAAGGACCATATATCATCAAAGAAGTTTACCGGTCTGGAGCTATTAAGATCAATAATCCCGAAAGCACTAACACGAAGTTAGTCAATGGACATAGAATAAAGCATTATATTTCAGTTACGCCAATTAATGTTGAAACCAATATTATCCAAACCATGACACCCGAGGAGCACATTAAGGAGACTTCCAGAACACTCGAGAACCCTTAAAAGGAAGAGGTATGTGATACGGTAAGTAAATGGACTCTGAAAAAGCTGGGAAAATATTTTCTGTTAGTTTTGGAATATTATAAAAAATAGGAAATTTATTAACACCTAGGAAGGCAACCCACATGCCCACTAGGCACGAGGGCACGCCATCCCCCCTAGTGCTGCCTGGTGGCTAGTGGGCCCCTCGGGCACCTTCCTGGCTCCGTTTTCTTGTGGGACACGTTTTCCTTGTATAAACTTTTTTTGTATATATCTCCTGATGATTTGACACCCGTACCATAGAGAAATCCTTTGTTCTTATTTTGTGCTATTTTTGTGACAGATCTAGATCATCATGGCTTCATCAAGCTCCTCCAAGGACAAGTTCTTCGAGAGGGTCTGCTGCTATCTACGCCTATAGGGATTTCCTTGGCAAATATGCAAAGGATTCCCCCGCGGCCTTGGAGCCTTGCGTTGGTGTTCCCTTGAAGGGGAAAGGGTGATGTAGAACAACGGCGGTAAGTATTTCCCTCAGTTTGAGAACCCAGGTATCAATCCAGTAGGAGGATCGCGTTAAGTCACAAGTACATGCACAAACACAAAGAGCTTCCACCCAACGCTATGAAGGGGTTGTCAATACCTTATAGATTGTTTGCAAAGTGAGAACTGAAAGCAAAAAGTAAACAAAGTAGAGTAAAAGTAAAAGTGGAGATGATAGTTGTGAGCAGACCTAGGGGCCATAGTGTTCACTACTCGCTTCTCTCATGAAAGCAAGTAGACGGTGGGTGAACGAATTACTGTCGAGCAATTGATAGAACCACGCAAAGTTATGAAGTTATCTATGGCAATGATGGTACATATAGGCATCACGTCCAAAAGAAGTAGACTGATACTTTCTGCATCTACTACTATTACTCCACACGTCGACCGCTATCCAGCATGCATCTAGTGTATTGAGTTCATAAGAACAGAGTAACGCCTTAAGCTTGATGACATGATGTAGATGGACAATCTCAAATCTATGATGAAAGCCCATCTTGTTACCCTTGATGGCAACAACACGATGCGTGCCGTGTTGCCCCTACTGTCACTGGGAAAGGTCACCGCATGGTATGAACCCAAAACGAAGCACTTCTCCCATGCCAAGAATCATAGATCTAGTTGGCCAAACAAAGCCCAAGACTCGGAGAGACTTACAAGGATATCAAATCATGCATATAAGAAATCAGCAAAGACTCAAATATAATTCATAGATAATCTGATCACAAATCCACAATTCATCGGATCTCGACAAACACACTGCCAAAGAGGATTACATCGGATAGATCTCCATGAAGATCATAGAGAACTTTGTATTGAAGATCCAAGAAGCCATCTAGGTACTAACTACGGACCCGTAGGTCTGAAGTAGACTACTCACGAGTCATTGGAGAGGCAATGATGTTGATGTAGAAGCCCTCTAGCTCCAAAGTCCCCTCTGGCAGGGCACCGGGAAGGGTCTCCAGATGAGATCTCGCGGAAACGGAAGCTTGCGGCAATGGAAAAGTGGTTTCGTGGACGCCCTTATTTTTCTGGGATTTTAGGGAATATATAGGCGAAAGAGCTAGGGCAGGGGAGCTCCAGGGAGGCCACAAGCCTGGTAGCTGCGGGCCCCCTGGCCGTAGCTACAGGGCTTGTGGGCTCCGTGTGGGCCTCCTGCCTTGGCCCTCAAGTCCCCCAATCTTCTTATGTTCTAGAAAAATTCATTTCGGGGATTTTATTCCGTTAAGACTCCGTTCGAAAATCAGATCTGAAAAGAGTCAAAAACACAGAAAAACAGGAATTGGCACTTGGCACTGAATTAATAAGTTAGTCCCAAAAAAGATATAAAAGGTATATAAAACATCCAAAGTTGACAAGATAACAACATGAAGCCATCAAAAATTATAGATACGTTTGGGACATATCAGGGTCATCAACCCCTACTTGTCGAAGGTGATAAAGCACCCTCAAACCATTGAGTGAGAGGGTGCTTCACATCCAGTATGTTCAAGGGCCCATGAAGACAAGAACCTCTTGAGGCTACACTGTGACGCTACTTCATCATCTACACCATCACCACCTCCATCTTCATCAGCAAAGAAGGAGACTTGAGTACACGGGCATGTGTACTCCCCTTGTCTTGTGCCAAGCTTGGGGGAGGTGCCTCGGTATCGTTTCACAATCACTCTATTTATCTTTATACATCTTAGTTTGATCTTTAGCTATTTCATGATTTAGTCCAATAAAAGTTTATCCATATTTTCGAGTGCTAGTTTCATGGTCTATCTATCTATCTATGTAATCGAGTGAGAGTTATATAATAAAGTTTATTTTGAGTTTTGCTTCGTTACTTTCTTGCTGCAATGAAAATAAATGAAAATAATGAAAAAGATCATATGCTAATCTTATAGTAAGTAGTGACATCACATAAGGAAAAGTATAAGTGGTATATTTGTTGAAGCTTTACAAACATAGCATTGGTTGGCGATGCAACACATGAAATAATTAATTAGGGAATAGAAGATTTACATGAAAATACACTATCCTTGACATATTTTATGATTGTGAGGCCCCATTAATTATAAGATGCCAAAACATTAACATTGGACAAGGAAAACAACGTAATGATTTATGTTTGTTCACATTGACATAGATGTTATATTCTTATAGATCCTCTAACATGCGGTGCTTTCCCAATATCTTTGGTAGCCAAAACTCCGCACTAAGTAGAGATACTACTTTTGCATCCAAAACCTTAAACATAAATCGATGTTTTAAGAGTCCACCATACCTACCTATGGATTGAGTAAGATCATTCAAGTAAGTTGTCATCGGTGCACAAAGCAATAAAAATTGCTTCCAAACTTGTTTGATCATTTAGTGTAAGGGAAATTAAGCGTTGTACAAACTTGTGATGGCGATAGTAAAAGCGACGGACCGCCTAATAATGGCTGCCATCAGAAGGGGCAATATAACGTAACGTTCTTTTACACTAAGAGATTTGGCATACAACCAAAAAGCGCATGACAACCTCTGCTTCCCTCTGCGAAGGGCATGTCTTTTACTTTTATGTAACTATTATTATGCAAGAGTCAAATTATTCTCCTCTACTCCCCTTTATATTCTCTTTGTAAAGCATCTTGTGGTGGGGAAAGATCTAGACATATATATCCAACTGAATGTGGGTGGTCATGAGTTATTATTGTTGACATCACCCTTGAGGTGAATACGTTGGATGGTGACACTTTAAGCCACTATCTTTCTATGTGTGTGGTTGAAACATTTTGCTCATATGTATGCGGTGAGTGTTAGCAATCATAGAAGAATAACTGATGGTTAGGGATGTAGACTTGCTTAAAAGCTCTCATGTGACCCTTCCTGAAAGTGTGATGAATTGTGTTATATAGCTTATTGAAAACATAGTTTGTTAGTTTTCAATAGAGCTTATGCTTCATACTTCGATGTTGCAATGAATTGTTACTTGTTTATAAGAAGCCTTATGATGAAAATGATGTGATGAAGTATTTTATAAAGTTTTACTTGAATTTATAATAACAAGCATGATGCTACTATGTATGTATTTTATTTTTATTGACACCTTTCTCTCAATGCATGAGGACAAGCGAGATCTAAGCTTGGGGCAGTTGATATGTCCATTTTGCATCATGTTTTGCATTTTTATTTTTAGTATTTAATGCATTATACCACTTTATGGAGTAATCCTAATGTCTTTTCTCTCATACTATGCAAGGTTTAGGTCAACAGGGAGAATGTGGACACACGGAATTCTGGACATGAAAAAGCTACGTCAAAGATACCTTTTCTACACATCTCCAAATGGGAAGAAACTTCATAGACATTCATTTTGTAATAAATATAAAATACTGGAGGAAATGTGGGGACCCCGACTTACGAGTCGAGACCACCGAATGAACGCGTGCAGTGATCGCAGGGATCAATGCTCACTAAACACACAGATACTGAATAACAAGAGTCTTACATCCATGAATAACGTTTGATACAAATAATGACCATTATGGTCAAGTCTTACATAGATAGGGCCATGAAGGCCAACACACCAACTTAACTACTAGCGAAATCTTGTTAGTAAACATGAACACGTGCCATCAGCCTTAACCAACCAGCATTCTGACTAGGAAGCGTCCTAGTTCGCGTGTCCGTCTCCAATGATGAATTCTTCTCCATATTCTGGTTCCTCAATGTCTGGTAAATAAAATAACCAGTGGCAAGCCAATGAGTACTTTGAATGTACTCGCAAACAGCCCATGATGCATATTATATAATGGAGTGCAATATGATGTATATTGCACCCTTTGTGGAAAGCAGGTTTTATTAATGCATAAACATGGTCAAGTATTTAGATGGTCATGCATCACTAGGTAAATAGTAACCGTAAGAACAGGTTACAGATATCAACATAAATATTTTGAGGGTTGAACATCTCATTCTCACCCTTCATGTCAAGTCACCAGACTTGACCCAAGTAATCACTTTCTCATGTAACACCTATATACACACGCACACTTGGTTTATGCGGAAACGACTTGACGTAGTTTAAGCAGCCCGAACACGAGATTGCGTGGACATGGCTATTCGAATAGTTTTACACTCTGTAGAGGTTGCGTGTTATACCCATGAGATCCGGGAAACTTTTGTGTCATCCACGACTCGCGGTATATAACATACCCGAGGTAAGTAGCCAATCATTGCCTTTCCCCTGACGACACTAGACAAAGAGTCCACTCGATTGGTACCCAGCCCACATGATGTATGTCTTACGAGCACCAACTCTAGACCGTATCATCCATTTAGGGACCAACGGTGTGCCCGGAAAATGTAAAAACGACATAGTCACCCTACCTGGCACGACTCAGTCACGAGAGTGACCATATTACTCCCGCCACTAGGAATGTGGAATGTTTGCTAGCACGACCAGAGTAATCAACAAGGCCCCATCCCATAAAAGGGTATCGTGGTCAAACATGTAAGGTTGGGACAGTCGACAAATCTTAAATCTAATCCCATTTCCGAAACCACTCACACAAACCTTTCTAGTACACCACTTCTTTCTCAAGTGCTCATCCACCTCATCACCATCACCCTCGTCCATTAGTGGCACCCGATTGGGTTTTCTAAAACCTTTGATGTTACGTCTATGTTACCATCACCATGCATATTCTCATCCTACGCGTAGCACTACTAACTACTTGTCAACTTTTAGCAGCGTGACCCTCATAGATGGTAAGGTCATGCTCAAATGCAAATGCTCTAGTGGAGCCATCGGTAACACCATATCGAAGGTTTACCAATTAATTATGCTCATATGCATCATAGTAAAGTAATCAACATGGCATGCATAAAATATTTTCTCAAACATGGTCAAATGGCTACTTGCCTTGATCAGCTAGGTATCCGGGGTCTTCGGGTCCAAGTTCTTCGTCAAACGCGTGATCTATCGTCGTAATAGCAATAATAATAATAAGGACCACAATCAAAAACAGAGTACAAACTCACATAAAAAATGTTACCCTATTCTGCAAAATCCTATTATTTGTCAAAATATTCGTTTCTAGTTTTGGAATGAAATTTTTTTATAGTATTTTTAAGAGAAGTTAAAAATACTTAAACTAGGTTTTAAATAAACGTGTGCATAAAATTTCCCATAAAAATTCCACAAAAAGTAATGTTAAATACTACATAATTTTACACGAATTATGGTGGAAAATATTTAAGTTTGAATAAGTAATTAATCCTGTGGATTTATTTTTAAAAACCAGAAATAGAAATTAAACAAAAGGAACCAGATCACTCGCGTGGCTCGGCCAACACTTGGGCCGCCCGAGTTGTCCAACCGGCCAGCCAGCTAGTCAGCCAGCAGAGGCGCGCGCGTCGCGTTGTCAGATTCAAACCTGACGCGCGGGCCCTTACAGCCAGTGACAGAGAGGAGGGAGTGGGTGCCATCAGGTAGGGGCCTCCTGGCGGGGTCGTCTCCTACATCTGGACAGAGCGGAGGGGTGGCTCACCGGCGGCATCTCCGGGGTTCTCGAGGCGAAGTGAGCACGGGAATGGGCTCCTCGCACTTCCGCCTACTAGAAGGGAGTTGAGGGAACGACAAAGGTGGCTTGTGTTGCCGATGATGATGAAGCCACGGCGGAGGCCTTTCGACAAGGTGCTGGGAACGATGTTCCGAGTGGGGAGAAGGACGGGGGAGTGGTGGAGAAGGTTTGGGAGGTCTTTCCGGTCACAGGGTGAGTGAAATGTGCTCTGGAGCATGCATGTAGACTGAGAACGACGGAGCCCCGACGCGGCGGCACCTTGGTCGATCTCGAGTACCGCAGCTCTCTTAGCTCAAGGGGTGCTCAGGGTGGTCGATTGGAGAGGAGAGGGAGGTTTTGGTGGTGCGGGGGGTGCGGGGGACCCTTTAAATAGGTGGGCAATGAGTCACTGAACGGCGGTGCGCCAGTGGTTTTGTTGCGGTGGGAGGAGAGGGAGAGAGGGCTCGGGAGCGAACCCATGGTATTTTTGACACGGTTTGGGACCGCGCGACATCTTCAGGAGGAGATGGGGCAGTCTCTTGGTGTCACACTCTGTTTTTCACCACAAATATTTTATGTTGCAAAAATCAGAGCTTGTTAAAACTTTTTCAAATAATGTTGTGAGTTCAATGTAAACCCTTGTGTGAGTGAATGCTTGCTTGCTTGATGACTCAAACCCATTAAAAACTTATTATTTTGCTCTCTTCAAAACCCCTTTTTCTTTTATATCAAGATCACGTTCATCATGTTGGGGTACACTACTAGCTCATGAAGCCAAGTGGCACTTCCAACCAAAGTTGGTGATCTGATCCAAATCTTATTTTCATTCATTAAAAACATTAATTGGTGATTTAAAATATTATTTTCCTATTTTGTATTTATGTCTGTTTCTAAGGCCAGGAATGGTATTCCCACAAGGAAAATTGCTTTCCTGCCTTAGAAAATTCTGAGTAAATTCATGGAAGCTGAGAAGGACATATATTTTCCATATATTAATATTAATTGAGTAAAACCCTGAAAACCATTTCTGTCTGTTTTAGCTTTTTGAGATGTTTCCAAAGGAAATGATCTCAATAAATTCCCATAAAATTACAGGAGCCCTCCCAAACCATATTAGCTCCTCACATGAAATATCACCTAGATCCAAGGTGGGGAAGTACACCTAATGAGCCCAAAACCCTCTTTGTCCAGAGAAGAGTTGGAACAACTCTACATTGCAAAGTTTCTCCAATGGAGCTGAAACTTTGCAGAGGTGTTTGACACCCCAAATGAGGACTCCACACCAAAGATGGGATTTGTGAGACTCTGTTTGGCCACACTTCCTTTGTAAAGTACAGTACTGGTCATTTTGAAGCATTTTCAAGTTTACAAAGCTAAACTTGTTCAATGGAGCTCAAATTTGGTGAAATCCCATGTTTTTACCCCAAGACCAAACCTGTTAAGTTTCAGTTCGAGTGGTGGAGTGCAAGCACCCCAAATCACTGTCGAACACCTTCTGACAGGAAGATAAAAATCCTCCTAGCCACTGTTTTACCGAATGGCAAAGCCCCAAACTTGGTGAGTTAGAGCCCCATAATACCCTGAGCACCCAGTCAACCAGCCCCTCCCCAACTCCAAGCACAAGTGACAAGATCTTCAATTTGAGCCGCAGGCCAGTACTGGCAACACTGGTGTTCCTTGCCTCCTTTGACCAGCTCGTGCTCCCACTAACACACAACGGCTAGGCACACTCCCAGCAACACTCGGGACATGGAGGACACGTCCCAAGTGCCCCAGAGCGCTCCAGCATGCCGTGGCATGCCAAAACTGCGCTCTGGGCGCGCTACAGAGAGCCTCCAGCAAGGGGACGTCGCCCCGGCCAGTTCCAACCTCCCCAGTAATGTCCAAACGCTCCCCCGACAGCCACTCTGTGCAAAGCCACCATCGGGGACCCCCTCTCCTCGCGCAAGAGCTCGGGCGACGCGTGCCCGCGCGCGCCCGACACGGCCGAGCATGCACGGTCGCTGCGGCTCGACCCCACTCGCTTTCCCTCTGCGGCCGATGCACCAGGAGGTCCTAAACCACGTCCCGAACCCATGGTTTCGCAGCCAGCACCTCACTGTGCACGCAAGCGCGCCACGGTGAGTCACCGGCGCGCCCGAGTCGGCTCACCGTTGTTGGCCTATAAATAGGTCCCCCCGGCACACCAGCACCCCCGAGGCAGCTTCAGCACAACCACTAGACTCCCCCTAGCCGCCCAATCGAGCTCGCAGAGCCCCGGTGCTCGAGATCGACCGAGGCCCCTCGGCCTCGGAGCTCCGGTCGATCTCCGGCTACACACCGGCTCCTACGTCGCCCGACCTCCCATTGCACTCCCCTTGACGCCAGGATCATTTCCCCCAACTTCCCCGAGCGAATCCGTGTCCCTAGCCAATAGCTCGACGCCAACCCGAAACCTTTCCGCCACGGTCACCTCATCGGCGGCGACCGAGACCACCTCCGGTGACGTCCCGACCACGAGCAAGTAGGCGGAGGATCGAGGGACCCATTCTCGCTCCTAGATTGGCCTGAGGGCAACGGTAGCCTTGCTCGCGTCCGTCTCCACCTCTCTGGCTGGAGGTAGGAGAAGGACCCGACAGGTGGAGCCCACCTGTCGGTGTCCTGGGGCAGCCAGCGCGCGTAGCCGCTGACGCTGACCCCAGGGGCCCGCAGGTCAGGTTTGAACCTGGCCCGCGCGCGCCTGGTGGCCAGTCTGCTGCCTGGGCCGGCTTGGTCTTCCCCCCGGCCTTTTTCTTTTATTTTTAACCTGCAGCTTAAATGATTTTTATAAAAATATTTAGCCAGTAGAAAAATATGATTCTTCCACCAACAATTTTCTAAATATGTGTAGTAATTGATTTTGTAAAGTTTGACATTTTTCAAAAACGGAATCTGTTTTGGTACAATAAAATGCTATTAAAAGGATTTTTTTGCTCCTGTTTGCTTTTAAATAAATATGCTTAGCTAATAAAAACCATTGGAAACGTTTTCAAAATAATAAACTGAATTTATTCAAGCTTTGCAACATTTTTAAAAAGCACCTTGTGATCTGTTTTGGTGTGAGCTATTATTTATTTATTCCTTTCTCGACGGTAGAGTTACCGAGTGACGGAGGATCTGGAGCGGAAGACCTCGAAGACCCCGGATACCTAGCTGACCAAGGCAAGCAGCCCTTTGACCATGACTTGATCATAAACATTGTTGCATGCTAGTATAGTTAGTATTTTTCCGTTGCATGAAATCACAGTGCCGGTTCATCATTGATGTGATGGTACCGAAGGCTTCTTCGAAGCACTTGCATGAAAGTGATGTTATACATATGGCTCCTCGGAGCACAAGCATGATGAGCTTGACCCTACCATCTATGAGGATCATGCTACTGTCATGTTGACTAGTAGAGTAAGATCATTGCATTGAGCTTGACCCTACCACTTGAGGGTCATGTTAATACCATGTTGACAAGTAAAGATAGAGCATATTATCATGAGAATAATGATGAGTTCAGATAAAGAGTTTATGAAATCCCCGTCGGATGCCACTAATGCCCGAGGGTGATGATGAGTTGGTGGCCACTTTGGGAGAAGTGGTGCACCGGGTATTTTGCGTGTGTGGTTTCGGAAATGGGATTAGATTTATGATGTGTCGACCGTCCCAACCTTACCAGTACGACCATGTTACCCCTTTATGGGACATGGCTTTGTTGATTACTCTGGTCGGTACTAGCAAAGAGCCACATTACTAGTGGCGGGAGTGATCGGTGTCACTCTCGTGATGGGGTCGTGCCAGGTAGGACGACTGTGCCAATATTATGAGTTCCAGGCACACCGTTGGTTCTTGCATGGGTGATACAGTCCAGAGTCGGTGCTCCTCAGACGTACAACATGTGGGCTGGGTACCAATCGAGTGGACCTCTTTGTCTAGTATCGTCAGGGGAAAGATGATGATCGGATAATTACCTCGGGTATACGTGATATACCGCAACTCGTGGATGACACGGAAGTTTCCCGTTTCTCATGGGTCCAGCGTACTTCCTCTACAGAGTGTCAAACTATTCGAATAGCCGTGTGCACGGTCGAGGACAGTTGGGTGGTGCTGCTTGAACTACGTCCAGCGTTTCCGCATAAACCAAGTGTGTGTGTGGTGTTAAAAAGGTGTTGTTATGAGAGTAATAATATGACCAAGTTCGGTGACTTGGCATATAGGGTAAACCCGGATGGTTTAGCCCTCATTAATACACTGAGGTTATGACAAGTCCGATGACTTGGCATATAGGGTGAACTCGGATGGTTCAACCCTTAGTAGATATGTTGATATCTGTAACCTGTTTTTCTAGAGTAGTTCTTTAACTTGTTGCATATGCCTGCATTCCACCAAATTGCATTCCACCAAAGATACATGTTACTGTTATTCTTAACTATAAATGTTTATATCATGGGCTGTTTGCGAGTACATTCAAAGTACTCATTGGCTTGCCACTGGTTATATTATTGACCAGACATGGAAGGACCGGAGTTTGGCGACGAGTATGCTGTCGGAGACGAACCTGCGATCTAGGACGCTTCCAAGTCAGAATGCCTGTCGGTGTAGGCTTGATGGCATGGGCACCGCTTAGCCCTTACGAGTTTCCGCTACTCGATGTATCTGTTTAATTGGCTTTAGGCCTCGCTCTTGAACCCAACCTTCTGGTCGTTTGATGTAATAATTTCGGTACTTGGATGTAAGACTCTATTATTCAGTATCTGTGTTTAGTGAACATTGATCCTTGGGGTCACTGGGCACGGCGAACTCGACTTGCTAGTCGGGGTCCCCACCGAGCTGGTATCAGAGCCATCCTGACTATAGGAAGCCTTAGATGGCATGGACATTAGCCGAGAACGTTAGAACGCCAGCCTTGCACAAGACTTTTGCACATACAACCTTCTGACCTCTCTCCTATGCCTTGTAGATGGCTGCCGTACCTGAGACGCTTCTCGAGACCGGCTTTCCACTACTCCTGGTGGATTGTCTCAAGAAGTGCCACGTACGTCGCACGCCCATCTTCCTCTACCACGAGCACTGGGTCAACACCGACACTAAGGAATATCACGTGGACGTGATAGTGAAGGCTAATGACTCCCCGTCTAGTTGGTTCTTCGAAGGACCACAGATGGGAGAGCTGATGTTGGCAGTGGAGGCGGCCGCACGAGAGGCGCTCGTGCGTCTCCGAGGCATCCTCCCTGAGATGGCTAATGAGCCTGTCACTCTCCACCTACCTTTCATTAAGGAAGGAGTGGATGGGAGTTGGACACTCACCCCAGCCACAGAGGATGGGATGCCATTAAGGTTTCAGACCTACTTCAGCCTCTCGTCGGACACCCTGACGCACTTCCTGGTTAAGGAATCAGCCAAGCTTCGCCAAGAGTTGCACCTAGTCAAGGGCTTGCTCCACACTGAGAAGATGCAGAACCGCAAGGTAAAGAAGGCAGGCGCACCTAAAGGAAGGACAACTGTTGCTACTAGGGGTGGTGTGTTACCCATCCAGGCAGTCCCTCTTCGGAGCCGCCGCCTGACAGCGGAAGAGTACACTGAGATCTTTGCCGCCTCGCCTAAGAGGCGTCGTGATGTGGGGATTTTCACTTCCACTCCTATAAAGGAAGAAGATGTTGATGAAGAGGAGGACAAAGATGAAGATTCTGTTGAACCCGCCTTTGAGACCGAGCAGTCCGCCGCGTAGGATTTAGCGTAGGCAATTAGGAGTACCCCGAGCATAGGGTATCCATGTATCCGTTTTTAATTTACGTATGTGTGTATGATGTAAGTCACATATTGCCTTAGGCAGCCTGTAAGTGACTACATCACCTAGTTTTTATGAATGCAATTTCCGTTTGTCAAAAACTTTGGTTTTGAAAACTCGGCACTTGCACGCATTGGACCCCGTGTTACTACGAACGAATCCTTGTATTCCCGAGCAAGGTGGCATTTTGACCTGTCTGTTTCTATGACAAGATGGTGCACGCAACCCGCAACAGCACCTTCGGCAACCCCGGTGCCGGCTCCTCAGGAACGCCGCAGGTAACCGAAGGAGAAGCTCACGCTGGAGGTCACCACAAGCAACCTAGAGACATTCCGCCACCACCTCCTCCTGAGAACTTCACGATGGCTCAGTTCCATCAAGATCTTCGGGAGGAGCGTCAAGCCAGCAATGCCGCTATTCAGCAGCTGACCCAAGTCCTGGTGGACAACCCGCCGCGGAATGGGAATGGCGGTGGCCGCTCTACTCTTTCTGAGTTCATGCGGACTACGCCCCCATATTCACGGAGACGACTGAACCACTGGACGCCGATGACTGGGTCCGCAGCATTGAAGACCTCCTTGCGCTGGTCAAGTGCACCGATGATCATGAGAAGGTCCTTTATGCTTCTCACTGTCTCGGAGGCACCGCCAGGGCATGGTGGGATGGATTCCAGATCATGCGGATAGGGCAAGTCATCACTTGGGTGATGTTCAAGGAAGGATTTCGCACGGCTCACATTCCACCTGGACTGATGACCATTAAGAAGCGGGAATTCCGAACCTTGAGGCAGGGCAGTGGAACTGTTAAGGAGTACCTGCAGAAGTTTAACATCTTGTCGAGGTACGCACCCGAAGATGTTAACACTGAGGCCGCTAAGGTGGAACGCTTCATGGAAGGGTTACAGCAGTCCCTGCAATATCAGCTGGTGGTTTGCGACTGCAAGACTTTCAGTGAGTTGGTTAACAATGCGGTTATGTTGGAAGACAAGCCTCGTGCGATGGACGACACCCGCAAGCGCAAACTGATAGGCAATGGAGGACCCAGTAGCGCAAGACCAAGACCATGGCAGTCAACACCTGCGAGACCCAACTTTCAGCAGCAGCAGTACAAGCACCCGGTGTTCCGCCAGAATTATCAGCCTCAGCAGCAAGCCAAGCCAGTAGTCAACCCGACGAACAACGGTGAAGTCAAGACCAACCCTCCGAGGCAGGTCACCTGCTTTGGGTGTGGTCAGACCGGGAACTATTCCAGGCAGTGCCCCAACAAGAAGCCCGACGCACCACGTCCCAATGTACCCAACCCGGGTCAAGGTGCACCAGGAAGGAACCAGGCCCCCCACAACCAGCAGTTCAATGGCAGGGGCCGGATCAATCACATCACTGCAGAAGAGGCGTAGGAAGACCCGGACTGCATTCTGGGTACGTTCCTCGTCAACTCAACTCCAGCAACAGTGTTGTTTGATTGTGGTGCCTCACATTCTTTTGTTACTCAAAGGTTTGCGGAGAAGTGTGGTTTAAAACCAACTCTACTCCGTGGGCAGATGGCAATCCAAACCCCGGGAGCAGTATTGAGGACCAACCTAGGGTGTAGAAGGGTCGAGATAGTTATCAATGGAACGAGTTTCTTGGCAGACCTCATTGTGCTTAAATCGCAAGGTGTAGAAGTAATCCTCGGCATGGATTGGTTGGCCAAGCACCAGAGTCTTTTGGACTGTGCCAACAGAGCCATTACCATGACAAGCAACCAAGGGGTCAAGGTCAAGTTTGTCTCCGAGCCAGTATCGGCTCAAGTGCCTCGAGTCAACAATCTATCCGAGGTAGAGCTTGATCAAGTGCCTGTAGTCTGTGAATACCCGGACGTCTTTCCTGACGAGCTACCCGGAATGCCTCCTGGCCGAGACATCGAGTTCATCATCGAGCTCATGCCCGGATCAAGGCCTATATATAAAAAGCCTTACAGGATGGGTTCCGAAGAGCTGGCAGAGCTGAAGAACCAGCTCGATGAGCAACTCAGGAAAGGGTTCATCCGTCCGAGTGCATCACCTTGGGGATCACCTGTTCTATTTGTTTCAAAGAAGGATGGTACAATTCGACTCTGCGTTGATTACTATTCTCTTAATGAAGTCACAATTAAGAACAAGTACCCGCTCCCCAAGATCAAAGACCTGTTTGACCAGTTAAACGAGGCCAGGGTATTTTCCAAGATCGATCTTCGATTAGGATATTACCAGTTGAAGATTAGACCCGAAGATATACCCAAGACTGCATTCGTGACCCGATACGGTCTATATGAATGCACTGTCATGCCCTTCAGTTTGACAAATGCCCCAGCCTACTTGATGTACCTCATGAACAAGGTCTTCATGGAATATTTGGACAAGTTTGTCGTCGTGTTCATCGATGACATATTAATGTTCTCCATTTCCGAAGAGGAGCATGAGCATCACCTGAGGTTAGTTCTGGGAAAGCTTCGAGAGCACCAACTTTATGTCAAATTCAGCAAGTGTCAGTTATGGCTGAACGAAGTTGGATTTCTGGGTCATATCCTGACGGCAAGCGGTTTGGCCGTAGATCAGTCCAAGATTACTACAGTGACCAACTGGGAATCACCAAAGGACGTGAAGGATGTCAGGAGTTTCCTCGGGCTCGCGGGATACTACCGCATGTTTGTAGAAGGATTCTCCAGCATCGCTCGACCTATGACTCAGCTCTTGAAGAAAGGTCGAAAGTTCGAGTGGACACCGGCGTGTGAAGCAAGCTTCCAGGAGTTGAAGAAGAGGCTAACTACCACCCCGGTATTGGCTACCCCAGACATCAACAAGGTATTCGTGATGTATTGTGATGCCTCTGGAACCGGGCTCGGTGGAGTCCTGATGCAAGATGGCAGGGTCGTGGCGTACTTGTCACGGCAACTGCGACCGCATGAGGAGAACTACGCCATCCATGATCTCCAGCTAGTAGCCGTAGTGCATGCTCTGAGTACGTGGCGACATTACCTTCTGGGGAAGCGATGTGAGATATATACAGACCACAAAAGTCTGAAATATATCTTCACTCAATGGGACCTGAATATGAGGCAGCAGAGATAGCTTGAGATAATCAAGGATTACGACCTCAGCATTCAGTATCATCCCGGCAAGGCGAACGTGGTAGCCGATGCCTTAAGCCGGAAGGCAGGCTCCTTGAATGTCACGCTCAAGGAAAGGTTACCCGTCTTGTATGAAGAGATGGAGAGCTTCGGGCTTGAGATAGTCGAACCAGGATACCTGGCCAACCTCGAACTCAAGCCTACTCTAGCAGACGACATCAAGGAAGCCCAGAAGGGGCACAAGAGTATGGAAGGCCTCAAGAGGAAGGTGTGAGAAGGCAAAGCCCTAGGATTCTCGATTGATGAGCAAGGAGTACTTTGGTACGGGAAGCGCTTATGCGTACCTAACAAGGCTGAACTTAAGGACTTGATCCTGCAAAAGGCTCATGACACACCGTACTCTATCCATCCAGGTGGTAAAAAGATGTACCAAGACCTCTGAGAACGATTCTGGTGGCATGGCATGAAGTGAGAAATTGGCTCCTATGTCTCTAAATGCGATGTATGCCAGCGAGTCAAGGCTGAACATCAGCGACCTGCTGGATTGCTGCAACCTCTTCAAGTGCCGGAATGGAAATGGGATAAAGTCGGCATGGACTTCATCACCGGGTTGCCCCGGTCGAATAAGGGTCATAACTCCATTTGGGTCATAGTCGATCATTTGACCAAGGTGGCCCATTTCATCCCCGTTAACACCACCTACAATGGCGCTGGCCAGTCTATACATCCATCGAGTGGTGAGTCTCCATGGAGTTCCCAAGGAGATCGTGCCCGACCGCGGCACGCAATTCACCTCAAGATTCTGGAAGAAGTTTCAAGAAGCTCTCGGAACCAAACTCCCCTTTAGTACGGCTTTCCACCCGCAAACGGGCGGACAGACCGAGAGGGTAAACCAGATACTTGAGGACATGCTCCGCGCCTGTGTTTTGGCTCATGGTGGCAAGTGGGAAGATTGCCTGTCGTTTGCTGAGTTTTCTTACAACAACAGCTACCAGTCCAGTCTTCAGATGGCCCCATTCGAAGCGTTATATGGGCGGAAGTGTCGCACCCCGCTCAATTGGTCCGAAACCGGTGAAGGACTAGTTTTCGGACCAGAAGCACTACAGGAAGCAGGGGACAAGGTTCAGCTTGTCCGAGAGAACTTGAAGGCAGCTAAATCAAGGCAGAAGAGCTATGCGGACCCTCGCCACAGAGATGTGGAGTTTGTTCCCGGAGACCAGGTGTACTTGCAAGTCACGCCTCTCAAGGGGACCAAGCATTTCCACGTCAAGGGGAAACTAGCTCCAAGGTTCATTGGACCCTTCAAGATCATGGCAAGGCGCGGGGAAGTAGCTTATCAGTTGGAGCTACCTCCTAGGCTTTCGGGTGTGCACAACGTGTTTCACGTGTCACAGCTCCGAAAGTGTTTACAAGTGCCGAACCGTCCCGATCTTTACAAGGACATTGATCATCAAGCTATTGACCTTCAACCGGACCTTACCTACCGCGAGAAGCCAATCCGCATTTTGGATTAAGCCGAACATTGCACCAGAAGCCGCACCATCAAGTTTTCCAAGGTTCAGTGGAGCAACCATACCGAAGCAGAAGCCACGTGGAAACGTGAAGACTATCTCCGATCAGAATTTCCCGAGCTATTTAACGCTTAGCTTAGGAATCTCGAGGACGAGATTTTGGTAAGAGGGATAGGTCTGTCACACCGTGTTTTTCACCACAAGTATTTTATGTTGCAAAAATCAGAGCTTGTTAAAACTTTTTCAAATAATGTTGTGAGTGCAACGTAAGCCCTTGTGTGAGTGAATGCTTGCTTGCTTGATGACTCAAACCCATGAAAAACTTATTATTTTGCTCTCTTCAAAAACCCTTTTCCCTTTATATCAAGATCACCTTCATCATGTTGGGGTACACTACTAGCTCATGAAGCCAAATGGCACTTCCAACCAAAGTTGGTGATCTGATCCAAATATTATTTTCATTCATTAAAAACATTAATTGGTGATTTAAAATATTATTTTCCTATTTTATATTTATGTCTGTTTCTAAGGCCAGGTGATATTCCCACAAGGAAAATTGCTTTCCTGCCCTTGAAAATTCTGAGTAAATTCATGGAAGCTCAGAAGGACATATATTTTCCATATATAAGATTTTCAACCCTACTTTATATTAATATTAATTGCGTAAAACCCTGAAAACCATTTCTGTCTGTTTTAGCTTTTTGAGATGTTTCCAAAGGAAATGATCTCCATAAATTCCCATAAAATTACAGGAGCCCTCCCAAACCATAGTAGGTGCTCACATAAAATCACACCTTGATCCAAGGTGGGGAAGTGCACCTAATGAGCCCAAAACCCTCTCTGTCCAGAGAAGAGTTGGAACAAATCTACATTGCAAAGTTTCTCCAATGGAGCTGAAACTTTGTAGAGGTTTTTGACACCTCAAATGAGGACTCCACACCAAAGATGGGATTTGTGAGACTCTGTTTGGCCACACTTCCTTTGTAAAGGACAGTACTGGTCATTTTGAAGCATTTTCAAGTTTACAAAGCTAAACTTGTTCAATGGAGCTCAAATTTGGTGAAGCCGCATGTTTTTACCCCCAGACCAAACCTGTTATGTTTCAGTTCCAGTGGTGGAGTGCAAGCACCCCAAATCACTGTCGAACACCTTCTGACAGGCAGGTAAAAACCCTCCTAGCCACTGTTTTACCCAATGGCAAAGCCCCAAACTTGGTGAGTTAGAGCCCCAGAACACCCTGAGCACCCAGTCAACCAGCCCCTCCCCAACTCCAAGCACAAGTGACAAGATCTTCAATTTGAGTTGTAGGCCAGTACTGGCAACACTGGTGTTCCTTGCCTCCTTTGACCAGCTCGTGCTCCCACTAACACACAACAGCTAGGCACACTCCCAGTAACACTCAGGACATGGAGGACACGTCCCAAGTGCCCCAGAGCGCGCCAGCATGCCGTGGCATGCCAAAACTGCGCTCTGGGCGCGCTACAGAGAGCCTCCAGCAAGGGGACGTCGCCCCGGCCAGTTCCAACCTCCCCAGTAATGTCCAAACGCTCCCCCGATAGCCACACTGTGCAAAGCCACCATCAGGGACCCGCTCTCCTCGCGCAAGAGCTCGGGCGACGCATGCCTGCACGCGCCCTACGCGGTCGAGCATGCACGGTCTCTGCGGCTCGACCCCACTCGCTTTCCCTCTGCGGACGATGCACCAAGAGGTCCTAAACCACGTCCCAAACCCATGGTTTCGCGGCCAGCACCTCACTGTGCATGCACGCGCGCCACGGTGAGTCACCGGCGCGCCCGAGTCGGCTCACCGTTGCTGGCCTATAAATAGGTCCCCCCGACACACCAGCACCCCCCCAGGCAGCTTCAGCACAACCACTAGACTCCCCCTAGCCGCCCAATCGAGCTCGCAGAGCCCCGGTGCTCGAGATCGACCGAGGCCCCTCCGCCTCAGAGCTCCGGTCGAGCTCCGGCTACACGCCGGCTCCTGCGCCGCCCGACCTCCCATTGCACTCCCCTTGACGCCAGGATCATTTCCCCCAACTTCCCCGAGTGAATCCGTGCCCCTAGCCACTAGCTCGACGCCAACCCGAAACCTTTCCACCACGGTCACCTCGTCGCCGGCGTCCCACACCACCTCCGGTGACGTCCCGACCACGAGCAGGTAGGCGGAGGAACGAGGGACCCATTCCCGCTCCTAGATTGGCTTGAGGGCAACGGTAGCCTCGCCGGCGTCCGTCTCCACCTCTCTGGTTGGAGGTAGGAGAAGGACCCGACAGGTGGAGCCCACATGTCGCTGTCCTGGGGCAGCCAGCGCGCGCAGCCGCTGACGCTGACCCCAGGGGCCCGCAGGTCAGGTTTGAACCTGGCCCGCGCGCGCTTGGTGGCCAGTCTGCTGGCTTGGCCTGCTGGGTCTTCCCCCTGGGCTTTTTCTTTTATTTTTAACCTGCAGCTTAAATGATTTTTATAAAAATATTTAGCCAGTAGAAAAATATGATTCTTCCATCAACAATTTTCTAAAAATGTGTAGTAATTGATTCTGTAAAGTTTGACATTTTTCAAAAACAGAATCTGTTTTGGTATAATAAAATGATATTAAAAGCATTTCATTGCTCCTGTTTGCTTTTAAATAAATATGCTTAGCTAATTAAAACCATAGGAAACATTTTCAAAATAATAAACTGAATTTATTCAAGCTTTGCAACATTTTAAAAAAACACCTTGTGATCTGTTTTGGTGTGAGCTATTATTTATTTATTCCTTTCTAGATGGTAGAGTTACCGAGTGACGGAGGATCCAGAGCGGAAGACCTCGAAGACCCCGGATACCTAGCTGACCAAGGCAAGCAGCCCTTTGACCATGACTTGATCATAAACATTGTTGCATACTAGTATAGTTAGTATTTTTCCGTTGCATGAAATCACAGTGTCGGTTCATCATTGATGTGATGGTACCGAAGGCTTCTTCGAAGCACTTGCATGATAGTGATGTTATACATATGGCTCCTAGGAGCACAAGCATGATGAGCTTGACCCTACCATCTATGAGGATCATGCTACTGTCATGTTGACTAGTAGAGTAAGATCATTGCATTGAGGTTGACCCTACCCCTTGAGGGTCATGTTAATACCATGTTGACAAGTAAAGATAGAGCATGTTATCATGAGCATAATGATGACTTCAAATAAAGAGTTTATGAAAACCCCGTCGGGTGCCACTAATGCCCGAGGTTGATGATGAGTTGGTGGCCACTTTTGGAGAAGTGGTGCACTGGGTATTTTGCGTGTGTGGTTTCAGAAATGGGATTAGATTTATGATGTGTCGACCGTCCCAACCTTACCAGTACGACCACGTTACCCCTTTATGGGACGGGGCTTTGTTGATTACTCTGGTCGGTACTAGCAAAGAGCCACATTACTAGTGGAGGGAGTGATCGGTGTCACTCTCATGATGGGGTCGTGCCAGGTAGGACGACTCTGCCATTATTATGAGTTCCAGGCACACCGTTGGTCCCTGCATGGTTGATACAGTCTAGAGTCGGTGCTCGTAAGACGTACAACATGTGGGCTGGGTACCAATCGAGTGGACCTCTTTGTCTAGTATTGTCAAGGGAAAGATGATGATCGGGTACTTACCTCGGGTATATGTGATATACCGCGAGTCGTGGATGACACGGAAGTTTCCCGTTTCTCATGGGTCCAGCGTACTACCTCTACAGAGTGTCAAACTATTCGAATAGCCGTGTCCACGGTCAAGGACAGTTGGGTGGTGCTGCTTAAACTACGTCCAGCGTTTCCGCATAAACCAAGTGTGTGTGTGGTGTTAAAAAGGTGTTGTCATGAGAGTAATAATATGACCAAGTTCGGTGACTTGGCATATAGGGTAAACCCGGATGGTTTAGCCCTCATTAATACATTGAGGTTATGACAAGTCCGATGACTTGGCATATAGGGTGAACCCGGATGGTTCAACCCTTAGCAGATATGTTGATATCTGTAACCTATTTTTCAAGAGTAGTTCTTTAACTTGTTGCATATGCCTGCATTCCACCAAATTGCATTCCACCAAAGATACATGTTACTGTTATTCTTCACGATAAATGTTCATATCATGGGCTGTTTGCGAGTACATTCAAAGTACTCATTGGCTTGCCACTGGTTATATTATTGACCAGACATGGAAGTACCGGAGTTTGGCGACGAGTACATTGTCAGAGACGAACCTGCGATCTAGGACGCTTCCAAGTCAGAATGCCTATCGGTGTAGGCTTGATGGCATGGGCATCGCTTATCCCTTACGAGTTTCCGCTACTCGATGAATCTGTTTCATTGGCTGTAGGCCTTGCTCTTGAACATGGCCTTCTGGTCGCTTGATGTAATAATTTCGGTACTTGGATGTAAGACTCTATTATTCAGTATCTGTGTTCAGTGAACATTGATCCTTGGGGTCACTGGGCACGGCGAACTCGACTTGCTAGTCGGCGTCCCCACACTTGGTGCGTCAACGTGGCGGGATTCTTCTAGCCGCTTCATCCGTTCACGGTCACGCATCACTATTGGCAGGGGAGAGAGGATGAAGAGCGGCCTGATGCTGTAGTGGACTCGGTCGTCAGTGTGGTCAAAGAGGGGCAACAAGTGGAGGCAGGAACTGGCCGGCGCTGGCCCCTTGGGCTTAGGTGCAGCCTGTAGGGCGTCCAGAGCGCAGCTTTGGCATGCCACGGCATGCTAGCGCGCTCTGGCGCGTCTTGGCCATGCGTGGGGTGTCTACGAGATGGGGTAGATGCTGCTTGGATGCTAGGGGCCAAGAGGAATCATGCTGGAAGGGGGAGAGAGGTAAAGTGATGTTGTATGTCTTGTTTCAGGAGCTAACATGGAGATTTTGGCTCCCTCTCATTGAACCAGTGCTAGGCCTCTCGTGTGCAGTTGTGGAGAGGCACAAGCAGTCTGTGGCAAGAGTTTGAACCGGAGGGAGTAACTGTGGAGGGTGCTATATGCTATTTTTCAAATCTGGCACAAGGTGTTTGATGCATGTTTGGGGAAGTTAACCTCCTCCAAATGCATTGAGAGTTAACAAGATTTGGTTTTGGATATAATTAGGAGGTTGTGACACCCTGATTTTTTTTGCAACTTTTCTTTCCAAAACCATTTGAGCTTTTACTTGCCAACGTGGTTGATTTTCAAAAAATTCAAATTGAGTTGGATTTGTGAATCTCTGAATTTTTCATGTAACCCAAAACCCTTCTCCTCTTGCCAAAACCTTTCTACACCTCTCTTGGATTATTTTTCAATATGTAAATCCTTTCCAATAATTCTTTTCTTTATTTGGGGGATTATGGCATCACCCATGGGTTTTGAAGCAACCAATAGTTTGGATGATCAATAAAACCCCAAACTTTTTCCCCACCTTCTGATTATCATATGATTCCAAAATATCCAAGAATATTCCATTGCCCAATGAAATTTTTTGGCCATAATAATTATTCCTTTTTTGACCAGAATTGCCCCATTGTGAAGCAACCCATTTTTCCTATCCCAGCAAATTCCCAAATAAATTTCCCAAGCTCCTAGGGATCCTATCTAGCCACAATAATCAAAAACATCAGTTGGTCCAGTACAAATTTTGAGCAGGGAAACTCTGTTAAGTTTCTACTAATTCTGAACCTTTGTGAACGAAGTACCAGCTAGGGGTTTACAAATGATCTATAATTTTTTTTGGCATGTGTGCACTACCAAATAACTTATTTCCACCAAGTTTCACCCTCAGTAGTTCATGCATGTGAGGGCCTCAAGCTTATTTCTATTCTCGACCAGAATGATGGTTACCAATGGAGCTATGCTCATTTCTTCTTCAAGCTTTCTCAAACTTTGCCAGATTGAAGTCCTTCCAGTGCTGAGAACCCGAGACACCTCATCTAGCTCCATCCCTATCCTATTTTCTCTCCAGTAGCTCCTCAAGTTTGCACGCAGAAGCTGTAGCTGAAGCTACACTTCACAGGTGAGTGAACCTAGTCGAGCCAGCGATCTAGGGTGACTAATTCGAGGCTAGTCGACGCAATGGACAAGGTTTGACAGGCGTGCGTGGCCTCCTGGTGGATGCAACCGTGGTGAGCATCGTGCTGGCATGCCAGAGCGCGCGCTCTGCACGGCACCAGTGTCAGATCTACTCACCCGAGTGGTCTTTCGTTGCTTCCCCTTGTCCTTGGCGCCGACGACGTTCCTAGTAGTTGTGTGGCACCTCCCGAAGCCTCCCGGTCGCCGGAGAAGGCCGCCGCCACTCCCAGCCAAGCTCCGCCACGGACCAAACAATCGGCTTCGGCCACTGTTGTCGTCCGCGAGCTCTTAATGTCTCACGAGGCGTCTCGTCGGCTCTTTGCCCTCCTCCATCACCTCAAAGCACTCT
The DNA here is from genome assembly GCF_904849725.1 of Hordeum vulgare subsp. vulgare. Lineage (NCBI taxonomy): Eukaryota > Viridiplantae > Streptophyta > Magnoliopsida > Poales > Poaceae > Hordeum > Hordeum vulgare. The sequence goes on along the minus strand of NC_058520.1, from coordinate 417,808,645 downwards.
GCGATGACCCGCTCATCTCCCCTGCTCCAGTGGCCGGACCTAGCCTTGCCGATTCGGGAGAGATCAGCTGAGCTCGTCGCTGGCCTATTTAAAGGCTTTTCCAGCCTCTCCGAGCTCATCAACCAACCCCAATCACCTCCAATCTGCCTCCCGAGTAGCAAGCCACGCCGAGAGGCCCTTTGTCCTCGGAAGCTCAATAGAGACCTGCCACCTGCAGCCACCCATCGCCAGCATCAACCCCTCTCCCCAAACCTCAATTGAACCCGCATTCGAACTCAGAGCATCCCTCTGGTGCTCCCTGACCTCTCGCCCAAGCCAATCATCGTCGGGATCGACGTCTCCGACGACCACCCGAAACCGCTGCCGTTGGACAGGAAGGGGATGACTCTGTCCGGCCACCTCTCATCACGTTGCGGGTACGTAAGTGATTGTATCGGAGCGGCCGATCCATTCCTCCATTCTCCGAGCATCGTCGTCGTCTCTATCGCTCGCGACCATCGTCGGAGAGCCGCCCCGTCTGTGTCTCTCTCCCTCTCCCTCTGTTTTAAACCAGCAGGCCCCACCTGTCGGCGAGCCAGGCCTGCACCGAAGCGGTATAAGTGGAGGCGCCCCTCCACTTTACGCTTTTGACGTGGCCCCTGTTTAGGTTTTCTAAATTTTATTTAAATCTAGGTTTGACCAGTAACTTTGACCAGCTATAACTTTTTATTTATAAGTCCAAATCATTTGATTCTTTTTGCATTGAATTGGTACCGGGCCCCCCTTAATTTTTGATAAATTTTGGTATTTTTCCTATACACCCAGAATTTATGGTTAAAAAAAGGTATTATGTGACATTTTTCTTTTTGCGAATTCAATATGTCTCCGAAGGAGACTTTGGTGAATTTGAAGACCAGAGGTGTTTGAACAACCCAACTCAGCAAGGCAAGCCATGATACCTATGTTGTGTAGCATTTCCATAGCATTGCATATTTGCACACCTTATGCTTAGTTATTTGCTATAGGATAAATTCGTATTAAATTATTTAAAGTAATTAGTTGCTCATTATTAGAAACCACTATATTTGAAATGGCTTAGTGGTTGATATAGAGTCACCTGTCCAGGCTTAACCGTGCAACCATATTTGCCAGTATGGGACGACCGTGGCTTGGGCTGATCATGTGACCTTTCGTCGGAACCTCCAAAGAGGGAGGGTTATGCACACGTGCTACCTTGATCAGGTAGGCGGTGATAACCCTGTGAGCCCAGTTGAGTTATTTGGGCCCGTCCCCGTTTGAGACAGCTTAGTTTGGCCACGACGGTGGCAGGTGTCATGAGGACAAAGGGGCCGGCCAGGGCAGGACTCCGAGGGAGAATGAATGCCGGTGGTACAATGGGAGAGTCACGGGTCACACAGGTTTCATTGGAGCAACATTGGACCACCCGAATGGGATCATGAGGTCAGTGCTCCATGATGTGGGTAAATTGTGCAACCTCTGCAGAGTGTCTAACCTATTCAAATAGCCGTGTCCATGGTATTGGACAGCCCGTCCAAACCTCTGTAGGTGGTCAACCATATCAGTGTTAGCAATGATGGAAGAACTCTTCGCATGATCGGCGATGCTCGATGATTATTCTGGGTGTTGTGAGACATCCCAGATATGAGTAAGTTGATAACCGGTACAGTTAGTAATATTGCTTAATAATCATCATATTGGTTGCCATGCTATTGTTTGCTGCAGTACTTGGTTCTTGTGAGCTTGCGAGTACATTCAAAGTACTCACCTGGCGTATCATGCCAGATGCAGGAGAAGCCGAGGACAGAGGTCCTGATAGTCCGTACTAGGATGTGTCCACAGTAGTTTCCCTCTGGATGGAGTTGCCACTTTGTTCCGCTACGCCGTAGTAGTACTTAGTGGTCTCGAGGCCCAGCTATGTTTGATAAATAATGTAGATACTGTCGCAGCACCGAGGTTGCCTTTGGCCTCGCTATCATTGGAAGATATGTACTTGTACCCATATGCTATCAATAAAGTCAGTTCAGTTCTGTTCCAAGTTGTTGTGTGTTCCTAGAAGACATGATCTCTTGGCTGGGAACACTGGTAATCTTGTTCTCTGAGACGGGGTGCCACAACGCTTGGTATAAAAGCCACGCTGACTGTAAGACACCCTAGTTAGCCCGTGCTAGCACAACGAGTAGTATAGGGTCTTGAGTATGCATTTGCTTGCTGCATTTTCATTGCTGCATTTGATTGCTGCATGGCATGCATCATGATTAATTGTTTTACTAACATTTGGCCTTGTGAGTGTAGATGGCACCAGTTCCATACCATTTCCAGTTTGAGCCTGCACCATCCACCTTTCAAGTACTGCTTTGGAACGTCTAGCTTCGGTTGTACCCCCATGGGAAAGATCCAGTGTACCAGGTGTTTCGGGAGCAGCTTGCTGAGTCCGTGTATGAGTACCACGCAGAGGCTTACCTGGTTGCAAGCTCGGACATTGGTAGCTACTCTCGCTCTACTAAGGGCGGAACGACTTCTACTTTGGAGTTGGCAATCCAGTTTGCTGCGATGGAGGCTCTCACTGACTTGCGCTTCCATGAGGTCGAGATGCAGACTCATCCAGGTTTATTCCACTATCCCACCCTGTCGCCTTTGACACGGCGAGTCATTTTTGCTCCTTTTGACCCGGCATGTGACCGTGCCACTATTGTGTTGTCTCGCTACGTGAACGCCAGCTATCGCATGATTGTATCCCTGGTCGAGAAGATGTCCAGTGTCTAGACGACACTTCTTCCTGCAACTGCAGTGCCACCTTCACCCCAGCCTACCATTCCACCCACATATCCACCACCAGTTCCACCCCCACCGGGATTCGATATTCCTTCTAGCTCTTTAGTGCCGCCAGGCTCTTTGTCTGGCAGCCGCCGTGATACTCCCTTTGAGTGGGCCTCACTCCTAGCCACTCCTGCTGGTCCGATGCTGAGGCATCGTGCTCCTTCTTCCTCGGAAGCAGGACCGTCCTAGCAACGTCGTCGTGTTCCCTTTGATTCGGAGGATGAGATCCATATCATCAGTTCCGACTCCGACTAAGGATCAGATGACGAGGAGTCTTCATTCTATCAGTGTTCGTGCCATCCGCGCCACTAGAGTAGAGGTTAGAGTTGCTAAGCATGCATCTTTGCATATGTCAACTGCCGTATGAGAACTCTAGTCATGATATTTCCCCTACTAGCTTGCCATGAATAATGTTGGCTTATCTTGTATAATTATGTTGCTTGCTTATTCACTTTTCTTGTGTACCCTCTTTTTGTGTTTTATGACTATGCTTCCCTTATGGATGTTGCTCATCGATTCGGTATTTTGCAATGGGAACAACAATTTAGGATGAAGAGAAGTTGTAGCCAAGGCAGCGATGGAACCCCTATCCGTCGATCCGCCAGACAGGCAGGACAGCAACCAGAAGACTTACCGCCTCCACCACGCTAAGCACCGACTACTGACCAGAATATGAGGATGTTTGAAGAAAAGAGGAATCAGGTTCTTATGGAATTCCTGAGAAGCATGCAGGCTATGGTAGGTCAGAATCACAACAATAATGGGTCACGTTCCAAGCTGTCAGACTTCCAGCGCACTAAGCCACCCAACTTTGGTCAAGCCGTGGATCCTATAAAAGCTGACAACTCGCTAAGGGCCATTGAAAAGAAGCTAGACATAGCCCGTTGCGAAGAAGTAGACAAGGTTCCTTTCGCCACTCACTACTTTGAAGGGCCAACAGCTATATGGTGGGATAACACAAAGGCAACATGGCCCTGTGAAGAAGAGATTACTTGGGAAAAATCAAGGAAGCATTCCGCAAATATCATGTCCCTACTGGCATAATGAAGGTGAAGCAAAGAGAATTCCTTGCTCTTACACAAGGAGGTATGTCAGTGGCTGAGTATCTGAATAAGTTTAACAATCTGGCACAGTACTCTGCCCACGACGTATCCACTGAGGAAAGGAAGATAGACCAGTTCCTAGGAGGACTGAATCATACCCTCTATTGTCAGCTTTGTATGCTGGATTTTCCAGACTTTCAAACTCTAGTGAACAAGGCTTTCATAGCCGAACGGGAGCATAAGACCGGGTATGATGACCGCAAGAGGAAGTTTGAACCCAAGAAGGACAACAAAGAACAGATTGCGCAGAAGCCACTTACATGGCAGTCAGGTCCATCCGTGTACATGCCTACCTGGAGCAATGGCAACAACAACAATAAGATAGTGAGCTAGAACAAGACCTTCGGCAAACAGCCAGTGCTAGAGGATTGCCGCCGCAACAACACTTGCTTCACTTGCGGCGAAAGTGGACACTACTCCTAGCAGTGCCCCGCAAAACAACGGGAAGCCATCCTCTGACGTCAAGTTGCAGGTCAACACCATTGGACGCCGCCCTAACCCCAAATATAGCCAAGGACGCATCTATCATGTCTCCACCAAGGAAGCCTGCGAATCTCCAAAAGTCGTCCCTAGTATGATCTCTATCAATGACTGATAACCCACAAGTGTAGGGGATCGCAACAGTTTTCGAGGGTAGAGTATTCAACCCAAATTTATTGATTCGACTCAAGGGGAAGCTGAAGAATATTCTCAAGTATTAGCAGCTGAGTTGTCAATTCAACCACACCTGAAAGATTAGTGCCTGCAAGCAAAGTATTAGTAGCAAAGTGGTATGATAGCAATGGTGCCAGAAAAGGGTCTGTTGACGACAGACTATCCCTGACTTGTTGTATCAATGGCGCCAGTAAAGTGTTGCAGCAGGTAAAAACAAAGTTACAAGTAACAACACTAGTGACAGCAGTAGCAAGGAACGACAGTAGTGACAGCAGTAACAGCAAAGAACACCAGTAGCAGCAGAGCAACAGTAACATCAGTGAAACCAGTAGCAGTAAAGTAACGTAGCAAGGACCAGTAGTAAAAGACTCGTAGGCAGTGGATCGGTGATTGATGATTATGCCGGATGTGATTCATCATGTAACAGCTATAACACGGAGATATAAGTAACTAGCTCCCGTTCGTCAATCTAATGTAGGCATGTATTCCGTATGTAGTCATACGTCCTTAGGGAAAAGAACTTGCATGACATCTATTGTCCATCCCTCCCGTGGCAGCGGGGTCCTAATGGAAACTACGGGATATTAAGGTTCTCCTTTTAATAAAGAACCGGACCAAAGCAGTAACACGTGGTGAATACATGAACTCCTCATACTACGGTCATCTCCGGGAGTGGTTCCGGCTATTGTCACTCCGGGGTTGCCGGGTCATAACACATAGTAGGTGACTACAACTTGCAAGATAGGATCTAAAACACACATATATTGGCGACAACATAATAGGTTCAGATCTGAAATCATGGCAATTGGGCCCTAGTGACAAGCATTAAGCATGGCAAAGTAGTATCAACATCAATCTCAGAACATAGTGGATACTAGGGATCAATCCCCGACAAAACTAACTCGATTACATAATAGATCTCATCCAACTCAGCACCGTCCAGCAAGCCTACGATGAGATTACTCATGAACGGTGAAGAGCATCATGTAATTGGCGATGGAGGAAGGTTGATGATGACGATGGCGACGATTTCCCCTCTCCGGAGCCCAGAACGGACTCCAAATCTGCCCTCCAGATGAAGAACAGGAGGTGGCGGTGCCTCCATATCGTAAAACGTGATGAATCCTTCTCCCTGGTTTATTCCGGGCGAAACAGAATATATAGAGCTGAGTTTGGAGGCGGTGGAGCCTCATGGGACCCACAAGTCCTCACGACGCACCTGGGGGTGGCCGCGGCCCCTAGCCTTGTGGCCCACTGGCTCACCTCCTCTGGTGGATCTTTGCGCAGGTATTTTTCATTAATTCCAGAAAAATTCTCCGTAAATTTTTAGGTCATTCCGAGAACTTTTATTTTTGCACAAAAACAACACCATGGCAATTCTGCTGAAAACAGCGTTAGTACAGGTTAGTTCCATTCAAATCATGCAAATTAAAGTCCAAAACAAGGGCAAAAGAGTTCGGCAAAGTAGATACGACGGAGACGTATCAACTCCCCCAAGCTTAAAGCCTTGCTTGTCCTCAAGCAATTCAGTTGACAAACTGAAAGAGACAAAAGAAAAACTTTGACGAACTCTGTTTGATCTTGTTGTTGCAACTATGTCTAGCTCATAACCAGAATTTCAGCAAGATCAGAAGCAAACCAGAAAAGCAAATGACATCTAGGTCTCACGGTAAACTCATATCAATGGCATAATCAACTAGCGAGAAAATAATAATAAGCCTCAAATGTCAACACTTCAATCAAAACAACATGAAGCAGTACGAACATACGGTATCTCGCTAGATCTTTCTAAGACCGCAAAACATAAATGCAGAGCACCTTCAAAGACCAAGGGTTGCCTAAGCATTGTAACTCAAGGCAAAGAAGATCTAGTCACAGTCATACTCAACATAGTTAAAAGCAAAGCATAAAAATGACAAAGGTGCTCTCTAATTGATGCTTTTATAAGAGGAGGATGACTCAACAGGAACATAAATAGTCAGGCCCTTCGCAGAGGGAAGCATTGATTTGCAGAGGTGCCAGAGCTCAAGCTTTGAAAACAGAGATAATAATTTTGGGTGGCATGCTTTCATTGTCAACGCAATGACTAAGAGTTCTCAACATCTTCCACGCTACACATGCTATAGGCGGTTCCCAAACAGAAAAGTAAAGTTTTGACTCCCCCACCACCAATCAGTCAAACATGGTATGACTAAGAGTTCTCAACATCTTCCACCCTAGACGAATCCTCGGGTACCGTCCATACCAACATCAATCCTGGGGGAGTTTTGTTTGCAATTATTTTTTCAATTTGAGCATGGAACTGGGAATTCCAATAACTGGCCCCTTTCTCGTGAATGATAGTGAATAAACACATATCGAGGATAACACGCCTAGCATGGAAGATACTGATAGCCCCCTGTCACCACATGAGCGGTTCGGGCATGCAAAAAATAATAATTTCTTGAAGGTTTAGAGAGTGGCACATGCAAATTTACTTGGAACGGCAGGTAGATACTGCATATAGATAGGTATGGTGGACTCATATGGAACAACTTTGGGTTTATTGAAGTGGATGCACAAGCAATATTCCCGCTTAGTACAAGTGAAGGCTAGAAAAAGACTCGGAAGCGACCAACTAGAGAGCGACAACAGTCATAAAAATGCATTGAGATTAACCAACATTGAGTGCAAGCATGAGTAGGATATAAATCACCATGAACGTAAATATCATAGAGGCTATGTTGATTTTGTTTCAACTACATGCGTAAACATGCGCCAAGTCAAGCCACTTGAATTATTCAAAGGAGGATACTATCCTATCATACTACAACACAGTCATCTCATCATTCCTGTGGGCATCAAAGACAAACCATTATAAGCTCCTAGCTAAGTAAGCATGGCATAAGCAACTATGATCTCTAAGTTGTCATTGCAAACATGTTTCTCTCACAACAAAGCTGAATCACGCATGATGAGCAGTCATATTTACGAAAACATAATAGATCGAGTTCACACCAGCTTTTCCAGGCTCAGTCACTTCATCATATATCGTCATTATTGCCTTTCACTTGCACGACCGAACGTTGTGAACAATAATAAGAGTGCTCGTGCATTGGACTAAAGCTGGAATCTACAGGCAAACACAAAGGAGAAGACAAAGTAATATGTCTCTATGACAGCTAAACAGTTATGCATCCGAGAGCCACTAAACATTGTAACCATGGTCTTCTACCTTGACCCAAAGAAAAAGAAAACTATTTTCATGGGAAAGCTCCCAACAAGCAAAATAAGAACAAGAAAATCTTTTTGGTTTTTTCAAACTAGACAGACACACGAAAAGAAAATGAGAAAAAGAAATAAACTAGCATGGATGATATAGTGGCAAAGTGTGAACACCGGCTAACAAAGTGAAAGCATAAGCAACAATGTAAAGTCGGTGAGAACACGTACTCCCCCAAGCTTAGGCTTTTGGCCTAAGTTCGTCTACTCCCAAGGATGGTCCTAGCGAAACCCAAAATCATAATGGGGGTTATACGGGAGCGTTGCAGCCACTGCCTGAATAGCTGCCTCACGGAGACGAGCGGCCTTGGCCTCCCTCTCATACTCCTCTGCCTCTCCTCTGGTTATGTAATATCTCGGTTTTACCTAAAAGTCAAAGAAGGCAGGAGCAGGAAGGGTAATATGAAAAACACGCTGCCGGTTAAATATCAAACGATATAGGAGGGATTCATCATCCCTCTCAAGGAACTGGTAGCGTGTCAAAGCGACGCTGTCAAGGAAAGCTGTATGGAGCGAGGGATCTCCATCGCGGATGGGTACTCCAAGAAAATTTGCTACGCGAGTGGCATAGATCCCACCAAAGAAATCCCCTTCATTAGCATTCTTATTCAGCCTCCTTGCTATAATAGCTCCCATGTTGAAACTTTTATCACCCGTTACTGTGCTCTTAAGGATACTAAGGTCGGGCGCGCACAGGTGACAATGCTCAATCTTGCCATTAATGTGTCGGCCTATGAAGAGGGCAAAGTAATGCAAGGTAGGAAAATGAATACTCCCCATGGTAGCTTGCGTAATATCTCTAGTTTCTCCAACAGTTATACCAGAGAAAAAAATCTCTAACCGAAGATTTAGGAGCATCATTGAGACTATCCCAAATAGGTATCTTGCAAATTCTATTGAAATCCTCTAAATCCATGGTATACAATTTTCATAGAGATCAAACAGTACTGATGTGTCACAGCCAACTGAAAATTTGAATCTACGAACAAAAGAGGCAGTGAGAGCAACATATTGTTCGCATTTATTGGATATGAATTCTTCGAGTCCGACGTTGCGAACAAGTGCATCAATCTCATCTTTGAAACCTTCCTCAATCATAAATTCATCAGAAGGCCATTCACATGGTTGTACCTGCGCGTCCCTTGGTTGGTAAGGATCAGGCTCCTGAATCGCAAGACGGGGACCTCTCTTGCTTGAGGAACCACCATGAAAGTTTCTCCTGAACATCTTTCTTTTCTGAAATTTTCAGTGACCGAAAGGAAAACTGAACAAGGCTCAACAAGACTCGTAGCAACTACTCCAACAAGTGCCTAGAGGCCATATTACGAATCAAAACTACTTGGGACCAGCTAAAATCAGCATGCAAAGCTCAAGAATATGGTCACCAAGGCAGCAAAAATACGCGGAGTATAAGGCACTAGAGAAAAAACTAATTGGACCAATGGAGGAGTCACTTACCAAGGAGTAATTTCCCCAAAATAGTTCGGAGAATGGTGATTTGAGCAAAGAGATCGGAAATCCTAGCAAGAGGAGCAAGAACACGGGTTTGAGCTGCGAAACGATTTTTTCTGAAGGTAGGAGAAGCAGATGAGAGCAAGAATGAGTGGAGGGGGTTTCCTGTGGGCCCCACAAGCTTGGGTGGTGCGGCCAGGGGGTGGTCGCACCGTCAGGGCTTGTGGCCCACTGGTGCAGCCCCCAGAGAACCTCTTCGTCTCAGAATTTTTCAGAAAATCTAGAAAAAATCATACTTGATTTTCAGGACGTTCGGAGAAATTTTATTTTTAGGGTACTTTTCTACCAGATGCTAAATCAGAAAACAAGGAAAACTAAACGAAATCTATCATTTTTCTTCTAAGCAACCGAAGGTGAAAGCTTGGAACAGAGGTTTGTGACTCCTCGATTCATCCATCTCATGGTCATTGGAAGAAATCCGCCAGTGAGGTTGATCAAGTCTCTTTGACAAACTTTTTTGAATCGCAAAAGAGAACGGAGAACTTCCGAATAGTCACTAGGTCACCTCAATGGGGATGTGTATGTCCCCAACAAGCAAATCATACTTCATCTTGACATGAGGAATATGGCATTCAAAGCTCCCAATAAGTAACGATGAAGTTTTTTCGATAGCATTGATGCAATGTACTCGATATTGTTTCTTCGGAAAGTGCACCGTGTGCTCATTACCGTTGACATGGAAAGTGACATTGCCTTTGTTGCAATCTATAACAGCCCCTGTAGTGTTATAATAGGGTCTTCCGAGGATGACCGCCATGGCATCGTCCTCGGGAATATCCAAGATAACAAAGTCTGTTAAGATAGTGACATTAGCAACCACAACAGGCACATCCTTGCAAATGCCGATAGGGAAAGCAGTTGATTTGTCGGCCATTTGCAGAGAGATTTTAGTGGGTGTCAACTTATCCAGCTCAAGTCTATGATAAAGAGAGAGAGGCATAACACTAACATCGGCTCCAAGGTCGCATAAAGCAGTTCTAACATAGTTACCTTTAATGGAGCAAGGTATAGTGGGCACACCGGGATCACCTAGTTTATTAGGAGTTCCACCCTTGAAGGTATAATTAGCAAGCATGGTGGAAATCTCAACCTCAGGTATCCTCCTCTCATTATACACAATATCCTTCATGTACTTAGCATACGGAGACATTTTTAGCATATCTATCAAACACATTTGTAGAAAGACAGGTCTGATCATTGCAATGAATCACTCAAAATCCTCATCATCCTTTTTCTTGGATGGTTTGGGAGGAAAGGGCATGGGTTTCTGAACCCATGGTTCCCTTTATTTACCATGCTTCCTAGCAGAGAAGTCATTCTTATCGTATCTCTTATTCTTAGGCTGTGGGTTATCAAGATCAACAGGTTCAATCTCCACATCCTTATCATTGCTAGGTTGAGCATCAACATGAACATCACTATTGATATCGTCATTAGGCTCATGTTCATCACCAGATTGTGTTTCAGCATCAGAGACAGAGGCATCATTTGGACTCTCAGGTGTAGCAGCAACAGGGTTGCTGGCGTGCGAATCCCTATCATCTTTCTTCTTCTTTCTAGGATGACTAGGTGCATCAGCGCTAACTCCTTGAGAATCTTGTTCAATTATCTTCGGATGACCCTCAGGATACAAAGGTTCCTGGGTCATTCTACCGCCTCTAGTAACGACTCTGACGGAATTGTCATTCAACTCGTTGAGCAAGTCATTCTGAGCTTTAAGTACTTCTTCTGCTTGAGTAGTAACCATAGAGGCATGTTTACTCAGAAGCTTAAGATCATTGACATTTCTGTCCACACAAGCACTTAAAAAACTAAGCATACCGACATTCTGTTTCAATTGTCTGCTAACATAATCATTGAAACTCTGTTGTTTGGCAACAAAGTTATCAAATTCATCCAGGCATAACCTAGCAGGTTTATCAAAAGGAATATCACTCTCATCAAACCTACGCAGAGAATTTACTTCTACTACCTGTATCGGGTTATCGAGACCATGTATCTCTTCGATAGGTGGTAGATTTTTGACATCTTCAAATTTAATGCCTTTCTCTCGCATAGATTTCCTAGATTCTTGCATATCTTCAAGACTAAGGAATAGAATACCTCTTTTCTTCGGAGTTGGCTTAGGAGGTGGTTCGGGGATAGGCCAAGCATTCTCATTGCACAAGATGTTATTCAGTAGAATCTCAGCTTGCTCTATGGTTCGTTCCCTAAAAACACAACCAGCACAACTATCTAGGTGGTCCTTCGAAGCATCGATAAGTCCATTATAGAAGATATCAAGTATTTCATTCTTCTCAAGAGGGTGATTAGGCAAAGCATTCAGTAGCTGGATGAGCCTCCCCCAAGCTTGTGGGAGACTCTCTTCTTCAGCTTGAGCAAAGTTGTATATTTCCTGCAAGGCAGCTTGCTTCTTATGGGCAGGGAAATATTTTTCAAAGAAGTAGTACACCATATTCTAGGGGCTACGCACACATCCAGGAGCAAGAGAAGTGAACCAAGTCTTAGCATCATCCTTTAGCGAGAAAGGAAACAGCTTGAGGATATAGTAGTGGCGGATCTTTTCCTCACTAGTGAATAGGGTGGCTATATCGTGCAGTTTGGTAAGATGGGCTACAACCGTTTCAGACTCATAACCGTGAAAAGGATCATATTCAACCAAAGTGATTAACTCGGGGTCGACAGAGAATTCATAATCCTTATCGGTCACAAAGATAGGCGAAGTAGCAAACTTCGGGTCGTATTTCATCCTAGCGTTCAAAGATTTTTATTTCCACTTAAGCAGTAATTTCTCAACATCATAGCTATCCTTACACGCAAGAAAGTCCTCGGCTATCTCTCCCTCCATAACATAGCGCTCAGGCATAATAGGCAATTCAGGCATAGTAGCAGGTTCTACTTGAATAGTATCAGCAGTTTCAGAAGTATCATCACATCTAACAGCAACTCTAGCAATTTGTGCATCAAGGAATGCACCTAGTGGCAAAGCAGTATCAGGCATAGCATCATCAGGCAAAGTAGTATCAGGCATAGCTACATCAGGCAAAGTAGTATCAAGCATAGCATCATCATAAGCATCATGGGCAGCAGAAGTAGCATCATCAAGCACAGGCGACATATCAAGATTTCAAGCAGGAGGCGATTGATGTCCGTTATGCTACTGCACAAAAGACCTTCAACTGGCGCCAGAAATGGGAACGTTGACGACACCAGGAATCTTTCTGCGTTGGTGTTCCCTCGAAGCGGAGAGCATGATGTAGCACAGCGGAGGTTAATATTTCCATCAGTTTGAGAACCAAGGTATCAATCCGGCGGAGGAGTATCTCAAGATCCTGCACAAACACAAAAGCTTGCGCCCAACGCTATGAAGGGGTTGTCAATCCCTTATAGATTGTTTGCCAAATGAGAACTGAAAGCAACAAAGTAACAAAGCAAAGTAAGAGCAGATTTGTAAACGATGGATGTGAATAGACCCGGGGGCCGTAGTGTTTACTAGTGGCTTCTCTCATGAAAGCAAGTATACGGTGGGTGAACAAATTACTGTCGAGCAATTGATAGAACTGTGCAGAGTCGTGACGATATCTATGCAATGATTATTTATATAGGCATCACATCCGAAACAAGTAGACCGATACTTTCTGCATCTACTACTATTACTCCACACGTCGACCGCTATCCAGCATGCATCTAGTGTATTAAGTCCATAACAACAGAGTAACGCCTTAAGCAAGATGACATGATGTAGAGGGATAATCTCAAACCAATGATAAAAACCCCATCTTTTTACCCTTGATGGCAACTGCTTGATGTGCGCCTTGCTGCCCCTACTATCACTGGGAAAGGTCACCACATGGCAGAACCCAAAACCAAGCACTTCTCTCATTGCAAGAATCATAGATCTAGTTGGCCAAACAAAACCCAAGACTCGGAGAGACTTACAAGGATATCAAATCATGCATATAAGAAATCAAGAAAGACTCAAATATATATCATAGATAATCTGATCACAAGTCCACAATTCATCGGATCTCGACAAACACACCGCCAAAGAAGGTTACATCGGATAGATCTCCATGAAGATCATGGAGAACTTTGTATTGAAGATCCAAGAGAGAGAAGAAGCCATCTAGATACTAACTGCGGACCCGTAGGTCTGAAGTGAACTACTCACGAGTCATTGGAGGGGCGATGATGATGATGAAGAAGCCCTCCAACTCCAAAGTCCCCTCCGGCAGGGCGCCGGGAAGGGTCTCCAGATGAGATCTTGCGGAAACGGAAGCTTGGGGCGGAGGAAAACTATTTTCGAGGCTCCCCTGATTTTCTGCGGAATATTTGGCAATTTATAGGCCAAAGACCTAGGTCAGTGGGCGGCCAGGGAGGCCATAAGCCTGCCCACCGCCGCCTCCCCCCTGGTGGCGGAGTGGGGGCTTGTGGGCTCGCTGGAGCCAACCTAGCTTGGCCCAAAATCCCCCTAGACTTCTTCCGTTTGGGAAAAAATCATTTCGGGGTTTTTCTTCTGTTTGGACTCCGTTCCAAAATCAGATGTGAAAAGAGTCAAAAACACGGAAAAACAGGAACTGGCACTTGGCACTGAATTAATAAGTTAGTCCCAAAAAAGATATAAAAGGTACATAAAACATACAAAGAAGGCAAGATTACAGCGTGAAATCATCAAAAATTATAGATACATTTGAGACGTATCAGCGATGTCGCAAACTTACTCATAACTGAAGGTGAATCAAGTGCAGAGCTAGATGGCAGTTCCTTACCTGTCCTCGTAGTTGAGGGCAAGATTCCAGTTCTTGGATCTTTCGGATTCCTCATAGTGACCAACAGACGTCAATCCCAAGTGACTCAGAGAATATAGGTGTGCATCCCCGACAACGACGCCAGAAAATAGTATTGATAACCCACAAGTGTAGGGGATCGCAACAGTTTTCGAGGTAGAGCATTCAAACCAAATTTATTGATTCGACTCAAGGGGAAGCGAAAGAATATTCTCAAGTATTAGCAGCTGAGTTGTCAATTCAACCACACCTGAAATATTAGTGTCTGCAAGCAAAGTATCAGTAGCAAAGTGGTATGATAGCAACGGTGCCAGAAAAGGGTATGTTGACGGCAGACTATCCCTGACTTGTTGTATCAATGGCGCCAGTAAAGTGCTGCGGCAGGTAATAGCAAAGTAACAAGTAATAGCAGTAGTGACAGCAGTAGCAAGGAACAACAGTAGTGACGTCAGTAGCAGCAAAGTAACATCAGTAGCAGCAGAGCAACAGTAACATCAGTGACAGCAGTAGCAACAAAGTAACATATCAAGGACCAGTAGTAAAATACTTGTAAGCAGTGGATCAGTGATGGATGATTATGCCGGATGTGATTCATCATGTAACAGCTATAACACGGAGAGATAAGTAACTAGCTCCCCTTCGTCAATCTAATGTAGGCTTGTATTCCGCATGTAGTCATACGTGCTTAGGGAAAAGAACTTGCATGACATCTATTGTCCATCCCTCCCGTGGCAGCGGTGTCCTAATGGAAACTATGGGATATTAAGGTTCTCCTTTCAATAAAGAACCGGACCAACGCGTTAACGTGTGGTGAATACATGAACTCCTCATACTATGGTCATCTCCGGGAGTGGTTTCAGCTATTATCACTCCGGGGTTGCCGGGTGATAACACATAGTAGGTGACTAGAACTTGCAAGATAGGATCTAAAACACACATATATTGGCGACAACATAATAGGTTCAGATCTGAAATCATGGCACTCGGGCCCTAGTGACAAGCATTAAGCATTGCAAAGTAGTAGCAACATCAATCTGAGAACATAGTGGATACTAGGGATCAATCCCCGTCAAAACTAACTCGATTACATAATAGATCTCATCCAACTCATCACCATCCAGCAAGCCTACGATGAGATTACTCATGAATGGTGAAGAGCATCATGGAATTGGCGATGGAAGAAGGTTGATGATGACGATGCCGATGATTTCCCCTCTCCGAAGCCCGAACGGACTCCAGATCTGCCCTCCAGATGAAGAACAGGAGGTGGCGGCACCTCCGTATCGTAAAACGCGATGAATCCTTCTCCCTGATTTTTCCGGGAAAAACGGAATATATAGAGTTGAGTTTGGAGGCGGTGGAGCCTCGTGGGCCCCACAAGGCCTCACGGCGCGGCGTGGGGGGTGGCCGCGGCCCGTGGGCTTGTGGCCCACTGGCTCACCTCCTCCGGTGGATCTTTGCGCAGGTATTTTTCATTAATTCCAGAAAAATTCTCTGTAAATTTTCAGGTCATTCCAAGAACTTTTATTTCTACACAAAAACAACACCATGGCAATTCTGCTGAAAATAGCGTTAGTCCGGGTTAGTTCCATTCAAATCATGCAAATTAGAGTCCAAAACAAGGGCAAAAGAGTTCGGAAAAGTAGATACGACGGAGACGTATCAACGACCTACCCGCAGTAATTTTATTTGATTCTGGGGCTTCCCACTCGTTTATTTCGTGGAGTTTTGCCACCTTGCACAAGTTCTCTCCTTCGATTTTGGACAAGATCATGGTGGTACAATCCCTTGGCTCTGTGCTCGGAACAAATCTCATATACAGAGATCTGGAAATCCTGATACATGGAGTTAAGTTCCCAGCTGCACTAATTGCTATTGACTCTTCGGGATTGGATGTAATACTGGGAATGGATTGGTTGACACCCCATCAGGTATGCATCAACTGTGCCACCAGAACCGTGACACTGGTCAACCCTGCAGGACAAACGTCCAATTTCTTGCCAATAAGATGATGTCAAGGAAAGGAATGACATACCAGGCTAACGTCACAGATATGAACTTGATTCCGGTAGTATACGAATTTCCGGACGTATTCCCCGAGGAATTACCTAGAATGCCACCTGACCGGGAGTTGGATTTCGCAATTGAGTTGTTTCCCGGAACTATCCCAATTTACAAGAAATACTACCGTATGCCAGGTCCAGAGTTGGCAGAACTAAAGAAGCAGTTGGATGAATTGTTGCAGAAAGGATATATCCGTCCAAGCATCTCACCATGGGGATCAGCAGTACTATTTGTAAAGAAGAAGGAGGGAAGTTTGCGAATGTGCATAGACTATCGTCAACTGAATGAGGTCACCATCAAAAACAAGTACCCGCTCCCTCGGACTGATGATTTATTCGACGAGTTGAATGGAGCATGGGTATTCTCCAAGATAGACTTCCGCATGGGGTATCATCAACTGAAAATCATAAAATAATATACCCAAGACAGCGTTCACCACCCGATATGGCCTGTATGACTTTACGGTCATGTGATTCAGACTGACAAATGCTCCATCCTATTTCATGATCATGATGAACAAGGTTTTCATAGATTTGCTGGACAAGTTTCTGGTGGTGTTCATTGACGATATCCTGATCTATTCCAAGGACGAAGAAGAGCACAAGCAACACCTCCGAGCTGTCTTGGAAAGGTTGAAATCCCATCCATTGTATGCCAAGTTTAGCAAATGCGAATTTTGGCCAAAAGAAGTAGGATTTCTGGGGCACATCGTGTCCGAACAAGGTGTACCCATCAACCCCAGCAAGGTAGCAGCAGTATTAAACTGGAAGACACTAGTCTCGGTGAGCTAAGTGCATAGCTTCCTTGGATTGGCAGGCTAGACCATCGATTTATAGAAGGTTTCTCCAAGATAGCTAAGCCGCTGACGGAATTGCTCAAGAAAAATCAGAGATTCGTCTCGACAACAAAGTGTGACAACAGTTTTCTGGAGCTAAAGACAAGGCTAATGACGGCAACTGTCCTAGTCCTTCCAGACATCCACAAGAGTCTTGATATTTACTGTGATGCTTCCCGATGAGGAATCGGCTGTGTACTAATGCAGGAAGGAAGGGTTGTAGAATATGCATCCCGACAGCTACGACCGCATGAAGAGAACTACCACACACATGACTTGGAATTGGCACCCGTGGTTCATGCCTTGAAAATTTGGAGGCATTACCTTATCGGACAACGATGCGAAATATACACGGACCATAAAAGTCTCAAATATATTTTCACCCAGCCTGATGTGAATCTCAGACAGTGACGATGGCTTTAACTGGTCAAGGACTATGAACTTGGGATTAATTATCATTTGGGAAAAGCTAATGTGGTCGCGGACGCTCTCACGAGAGAGCCAATCATGGTGAATGCATTGATGGGAAGCATGCATCCAAGGTTACAAGAAGAATTCGCTAGCCTCAACATGGTGTTATGCGGTCCGACTACCCCGGATACGCTGGAAATTACCCCCACTCTCATGGAGGGGATCAAGAAAGCTCAAGAGCCAGATGAAAGAATCAAAAATATCAAGGAGTTGATTCCAAAAGGGAAGGCCAAGTCCTTCCGAGTGGATGACCAAGGCATCTTATGGTTTGAGAAGCAGATATGTGTGCCCGACCAAAATAACCTGAGGCAGCAAATACTCAGGGAAGCCCATGATTCCGCATATTCAATCTATCCATGAGGTACAAAGATGTACCAGAATCTGAAAGAGACATTTTTGTCGTCAGGAATGTGAAGGGATATAGCCTACTATGTCGCATGTTGTGACATATGCAAAAAGGTTAAGGCGGAACACCAGAAACCCTCTGGGCTGCTACAACAGTTACCGGTTCCCCACTGGAAGTGAGACGACATATGCATGGACTTCATTGTTGGACTACCTAAGTCAACAAGAGGCAATGATGCTATCTGGGTCATTGTGCATATACTCATGAAAGTAGCCCACTTTATCCCGGTAAAGACCACTTTCAACGCAAATCAGCTAGCACAGCTTTACATGTCCCGAAAAGTCAGCCTTCATGGAGTACCCAAGTTGATCACCTCAGATAGAGTCTCCCTATTCACGTCATCATTCTGGCTACGACTACATCAATCTTTGGGAACCATGCTGAAGCATAGAACAGCGTACCATCCGCAGACTGATGGACAAACAGAGAGAGTGAACCTGATATTGGAGGATATGTTTCGGTCATGTGCCCTCACCCATGGACCCAAATGGGAAGATAGCATACCCTATGTGGAATTCTCCTACATCAAGAGCTATCAAACAAGCCTGAAGATGTCACCGTTTGAGGCGTTATACGGGCGGAAGTGTCGCACCCCATTGAACTGGTCCCGAAAAGGAGATAGTCGCATCTTTGGCACGGATTTGATGCTGGAGGCTGAGAAACAAGTCAAGGACATTCAGGAGCGCCTTCGAGCAGCCAAGTCCCGTCAAAAGAGTTATTATGACCCAAAGCACCGGGAAGTGACTTTTGAGCCCGGAGAATATGCTTACCTCCGAGTAACCCCCATGAAAGGAGTAAAGATGTTTCGCACACATGGAAAGCTCACACCAAGATACATTGGTCCCTTACCAGTGATCGCTAGAAGAGGCAGAGTGGCATACCAGTTGGAGTTACCGTCAGAGTTATCAGATGTGCATGATGTCTTCCACATCTCACAGTTAAGGAAGTGCATTGCACCACCAATCAAGCAAGCAGATATGAGTGAGCTAGAACTAGCTAAGGATTTGACCTATTAAGAGAAACCCGTAGGATTTTGGACTTGATGGAAAGGACTGCCAGGAGTAAGGTACTTAAGTTTTATAAGCTACTATGGGAACACCATACCAAGGAAGAGGCTACCTGGGAAAGAGAAGATTTCTTGAGATCCACATATCCATACTTGTTCCCTGAGCAACCGAATCTCGAGGACGAGATTCATCCTAAGGGGGTAGGTTTGTGACACCCTGATTTTTTATGAACTTTTTCTTTCCAAAACCATTTGAGCTTTTACTTGCAAACCTGGTTGATTTTCAGAAAAATTCAAATTCAGGTGGATTTGTAAATCTCTGAATTTTTTCAAGTAACCCAAAACACTTCTCCTCTTGCCAAAATCTTACTACACCTCTCTTGGATTATTTTTCAATATGTAAATCCTTTCCAATAATTATTTTCTTTATTTGGGGAATTATGGCATCACCATTGGTTGTGAAGCAACCTATAGTTTGGATGATCAATAAAACCCCAAACTTTTTCCCCGCCTTCTGATTATCATATGATTCCAAAATATACAAGAATATTCCATTGCCCAATGCAAAAATTTGGACATAATAATTATTCCTGTTCTGAACAGAATTGCCCCATTATGAAGCAACCCCATTTTCATATCCCAGAAAATTCCCAATAAATTCCCCAAGTTCCTAGGGATCCTATCTAGACATAATATTCAAAAACATGAGTTGGTCCCGTACAAATTTTGAGCAGGAAAACTTTGTTAAGTTTTTGTTGATTCTGAACCTTTCTGAAGGAAGTACCAGCTAGGGTGCACAAATCATCTATAACTTTTTGGGCATGTGTACACTACCAAATAACTTCTTTCCGCCAAGTTTCACCCTCTATAGAGCATGCATGTGAGTGCCTCAAGCACATTTCAATTCTGGACCAGTATGATGGTTTCCAAAGGAGCTATGCTCATTTCTTCTTCAAACTTTCTCAAACATTGCCAGATTGAAGTCCTTCCAGTGTTGATAACCCCAGACACCTCATCTAGCTCCATCCCTATCTTGTGTTCTCTTCAGAAGCTCCTCAAGTTTGTGGGCAGAAGTTGTAGCTGAAGCTACACTTCACAGGTGAGTGAACCTGGTCGAGCGAGTGGTCTAGGGTGACTAATTGGAGGCTAGTCGACGCAATGGACAAGGTTTGACACCCGTGCGTTTCCTCGTGGTGGCCGCAAACGTGGTAAACATGGTGCTGGCGCCAGAGCGCGCGCTCTGCGCGACACTAGTGTCAGATCTACTCACCCGAGTGATCTTTTGCAGCTTCCCCTTGCCCTTGGTGCCGACGACGTTCTTGGCAGCCGCATGGCACCTCCCGAAGCCTCCGGTCGACATACAAGGCCGCCGCCGCTCCGAGTCAAGCTCCGCCACGGACCGAACAGTCGGCTTTGGCCACTATTGTCGTCCGCGAGCTCTTAATGGCTCAGGAGGCGTCTCATCGGCTCTCTGCCCTCCTCCAACACCTCAAAGCACTCGGCGATGACCAGCTCACCTCCCCTACTCCAGTGGCTGGACCTAGCCTTGCCGCTTCGGGAGAGATCGGTCGAGCTCGTCGCTGGCCTATCTAAAGGCTTGCCCAGCCTCTCCGAGCTCATCAACCAGCCCCAGTCACCTCCAATCTGCCTCCCGAGTAACGAGCCACGGCCGAGAGGCCCTCTGGCCTGGTAAAATCACCGGAGCCCCGTCGCCTGCAGCCACCCATCACCAGCATCAACCCCTCTCCCCACAGCTCAATTGAACCCGCCTTCGAACTCAAAGAATCCCTCTGGTGCTCCCTGACCTCTCGCCCAAGCCAATCATTGCCGGATCGATGTCTCCGACGACCACGCGAAACCGCCGTCGTCGGAGAGGAAGGGGACGACTCTATCCGCCCACCTCTCGTGACACTGCGGGTACGTAAGTGATCGTCTCGGATTGGTCGATCCATTCCTCCATTCTCCGAGCATCGATGTCGTCTCTATCGTCGGCGACCATCGTCGGAGAGCCGCCCCGTCTCTTTCTCTCTCCCTCTCCCTTTGTTTTAAACCAGCACGCCCTACCTGTCGGCGACCCAGGCCCGCACCGAAGGAGTATAACTGGAGGCGCCCCTCCACTTTACGCTTTCGACATGGCCCCTGTTTAGGTTTTCTAATTTTTATTTAAAATCCAGGTTTGACGAGTACCTTTGACCATCTATAACTTTTTATTTATAAGTCTAAATCAGTTGATTCTTTTTGCATTGAATTGGTACCGAACCCCTTCATTTTTGATAATGTTCGGTATTTTTCCTATACTCACAGAATTTCTAGTTAACAAAAAGGTATTATGTGACATTTTCTTTTTGGAAATTCAAAATGTTTCAGAAGGAGACTTTGGTGAATATGAAGACCGGGGGTGTTTGAACAACCCAACTAAGAAAGGCAAGCCATGATGCCTATGTTGTGTAGCATTTCCATAGCATTGCATATTTCCACACCTTATGCTTACTTATTTGCTATAGGACAAGTTCATATTAAATTATTTAGAGTAATTATTTGCTCATTATTATAAACCACTATATTTGAAATGGCTTAGTGGTTGATCTAGAGTCACCTGTCTGGGCTTAACCGTGCAACCACATTTGCCGGTATGGGATGGACGTGGCTTGGGATGATCGCGTGACCTTTCACCAGAACCTCCAAAGAGGGAGGGTTATGAATGCGTGCTGCCCAGATCAGGTAGGCGGTGATAACCCTGTGAGCCCAGTTGAGTTGTTTGGGGCCGTCCCCGTTTGGGACAGTTTAGTTTGGCCACGACGGTGGTAGGTGTCATCAGGACACAAGGGCCACCCAGGGCAGGACTCCGGGGGGAATGAATGTCGATGGTACGATGGGAGAGTCACGGGTAAAGCAGGTTTCGTTGGAGCAACACTGGTCCACCCGAATGGGATCACGAGGTGAGTCCTCCATGATGTGGGTAAAGTGTGCAACCTCTGCAGAGTGTCAAACCTATTCGAATAGTTGTGTCCATGGTATTGTACTGCCCATCCAGACCTCCGTAGGTGGTCAACCATATCAGTGTTAGTAATAATGGAAGAACTCTTCGCATGATCGGAGGTGCTCGATGAGTATTCTCGGTGTTGTGAGACAACCCAGATATGAGTAAGTTGATAACTGGTTTAGTTAGTAATGTTGCTTAATAATCATCATATTAATTGCCATGCTATTCTTTGCTGCATTACTTGGTTGTTTCAAGCTTGCGAGTACACTGAAAGTACTCACCTGGCGTATCATGGCAGATGTAGGAGAAGCCGGGGATGGAGGTCCTGATGGTCCGTACTAGGATGTGTCCACAGCAGTGTCCCTGTGGATGGAGTGGCCGCTTTGTTCCGCTACACCGTAGTAGTACTTAGTGGTCTCGAGGTCGAGCTATGTTTGATTAAGAATGTAGATACTGCCGCAGCACCGAGGGTGCCTTTGGCCTCGCTATCATTGTAAGATATGTACTTGTACCCGTATGCTATCAACAAAGTGAGTTCAGTTATGTTCCAAGTTGTTGTGTGTTTCCAGAAGACATGATCTCTGGGCTGGAAACACTAGTAATCCGGTTCTCTGAGCCGGGGTGCCACCGAGGTTCTACCAAATTTAAGATCCATTGTTCATGTTTAATAATGTAAACTTGAAAATACCCACAAATGAGCGGATCTGCCATCCTGTGAGAAGATGTGAGAAAATCAATTTCCACAAATCCAAATATTGGCACGATCTCCTTAGTTGGGGTATTGAGCAGTCCTGCAAAGTTTCAGACCAGATGGACAAACTTGGCAAAGTAGAGTTGGTCCAACTTGATTCTGGACACAAAGGGTTTCTGAATTATTTGGTGAAGGTGAAACTTAGCATGATCACCAACTATAGCATGTGGGACATGCTAGAATTTTCTGTGAATTTATTGAGAATATTTCCTTTGGAAAATTTTCAAAAGGTCAAAATAGACATAATTGGTTTTCAAAGGTTTGCTCTAATATTTTGAACAGGCCTAGGAGTTGAAACTCTTATGTATGGAAAATATATGTCCTGTGAGTATTCCCGATTTTTCTCAGATTTTTCTAAGGTAGAAAAATAATTTTCACCTAGAAATATCGTTTCTAGCCTTAGAAAAGGACCGATAAATAAAATAGAAAAATGGCTTTAAAAATAATCATTTTATGGTTTTGAAAAGTTATATTCATATTATAATCAAAATACAATCTTTTGGTGAAGGCACTCCCTTAAATTCACGGACTTGTAGTACAAACCCCAAAGCAAGGTTTTGGTTACTAAAATAATTAAAAAAAAGATTTTTATGGAAATAATATTTTATAAAGTTGTTCTTAGAGTTCTATTCAGAAGCACACATACAAACAATGACAATCAAGGCACTCATGGAATTTACTTAAAAAGTTCTAATTTATACCTAATTTTGAAAGAAACACAGGAGAGACAAAGTGATGTGAAAACAGGGTGTGATAGACCTATCCCCCTTAGAAGAATCTCATCCCCGAGATTCCTAAGATAGGTGCTAAAATGGTACGGAAACTCGGATCTAAGATTGTCTCCGCATTCCCATGTTGCCTCTCGCCCGGTGTGGTTGCTCCAGTGGACCTTGAAGTACTTGATGGTACTACTTCGGGTACGCTCGGCTTCGTCAAGAATGCGGATCGGTCTCTCGCGATAAGTGAGGTCTGAATGAAGTTCAATAGCTTGATGATCGATGTTCTTATAAAGATCTGGACGACTTAGCGCTTGAAGGCACTCCCAGAGTTGTGACACGTGGAAGATTATGTGCACACCTGAAAGTTATGGAGGGAGCTCCAACTGGTAAGCAACTTCTCCACGCCTTGCAGTGGTCTTAAAAGGTCCAATGTACCTTGGAGCAAGCTTTACCTTGACATGGAAATGCTTTGTTCCCTTGAGATGCGCGACATGGAGCTACATGTGATCTGCAGGGTTGAGCTCCACTTCTCGACGGTGTGAATCCATGTAGCTCTTTTGTCGCGACTTGACAGCCTTTAGGTGCTCCCTAACGAGTTGCAACTTCTCCACAGCTTCACGGAGGACATCTGGGTGAAAATCAGTCCCTCACCAATCTCGAACCAGTTAAGGGGAGTGCGGCACTTACGTCCGCAAAACACCTTAAATGGGGCCATCTGGAGACTGGACTGATAGTTGTTGTTGTAATAGAACTCAGCGAAAGGCAGACAGTCTTCCCATTTGGTTCCGTGTGCCTAGACACAAGCGCGGAGCATATCCTCAAGTATCTGATTTACTCGTTCCGTCTACCCACCGGTCTGTGGGTGGAAGGCGGTGTTGAAGGAGAGCTTAGTTCCCAGAGCTTCTTGAAACTTCTTCCAGAATCTTGAGGTGAATTGCGTGCCTCGTTCGGACAAAATCTCTTTGGGAACCCGATGGAGACTCACCATATGATGGATGTATAGATTGGCCAGTTGGCTACCATCGTACGTGGTGTTGACAGGAATGAAGTGGGCCACCTTGGTGAGATTGTCTACAATGACCCATATGGAGTCGTGTCCCTTTCCTCACTTAGGCAGACTGGTGATGAAGTCCATACCGACTTTATCCCACTTCCATCCAGGCACCTAGAGAGGTTGTAGCAGCCCAGCAGGTCGCTGGTGCCCAGCACGTCGCTGGTGTACGTCGCATTTGGCAACATATGAAACTATTTCCCTCTTCATGCCATGCCACCAGAATCTTTCTCTAAAGTCTTGATACCTCTTGGTATCACCAGGGTGAATTGAGTATCGGATGTGGTGGGCTTCTTGCAAGATTAAGTTCTTGAGTTCAGCCTTGTTGGGTACGCATATGCGATTCCCAAACCACACAACTCCTTGTTCATCCATTGAGAATCCTAGAGCTTTTCCTTCCTTGATCTTCCTCTTAATGCCTTCGATGCTCTCGTGTCCCTTCTAGGACTCTTTAATGCCGTCCATCAGCATGGTTTTAGCTTCGACGTTCGCCAGGAATCCTTGTTCAACTAGCTCCAACCTGAAGCTTTCCAACTCCTCATATAGAGCGGGTATCCTTTCCTTGATCATAGCATTCAAGGTGCAAGCCTTTCGGCTCAAGGCGTCTGCTACCATGTTGGCCTTACCGGGATGGTATTGAATGCTCAGGTCGTAGTCTTTAATCAACTCCAACCATCTTCACTGCTTCATATTAAATTCCTTCCTGGTAAAAATATACTTCAATATCTTGTGGTCGGTGTATATTTCGCATCGCTTCCCCAAAAGGTAATGTCGCCTTGTCTTGAAGGCATGAACTACGGCCGCTACCTCGAGGTCATGAGTGACGTAGTTCTCTTCAAGAGGATGCAGTTGTCGTGACATATAAGCAACGACCCTGCCATCTTGCATGAGAACGCCATCGAGCCCGATTCTTGATGCATCATAGTATATCACAAACTCTTTGTTGATATATGAAGTGGTTAGTACCGGGGTGGTGGTTAACCTATTCTTCAGTTCTTGGAAGCATTCTTTGCACTTCGGCGTTCATTCGAATTTTTTCCCTTCTTCAGGAGCCGAGTCATTGGTCGGGCGATGCGGGAGAATCCTTCCACGAATATGCGGTAATATCCCGCGAGTCCGAGGAAGCTTCTAACTTCCTTCACATCGATTGGTGACTCCCAGTTTCTTACTCTAGTAATCTTGGCGGGATCGACTGCCAATCCATCTGCCGTCATGGTAGCACAAAAGAATCCAACTTCGCGGACCCAAAATTCGCACTTGCTGAATTTGGCATAATGTTGGTGCTCTCGAAGTTTTTCCAACACCATCCTCAAGTGTTTCTCATGCTCTTATTCAGACATGGAGAAGATGAGTATGTCGTCGATGAAGACGACAAACTTGTCCAGGTATTTCGCGAAGACTTTGTCCATGAGGTACATGAAGTCGGGTGGGGCCTTGGTCAACCCAAATGACATGACCGTGCACTCGTACACGCCATACCTGGTCCCGAATGTTGTCTTTGGTATGTCTTCGGGCTGAATCTTTAATTGGTAATACCCAGATCTGAGATCGATCTTGGAGAATACCTTGGCACCATTCAACTCGTCGAATAGGTATTTAATCTTGGGGAGTGGATACTTGTTCTTTATCGTGACTTCATTGAGGGAACGATAATCAACACAGAGCATGATAGTCCGATCCTTCTTGGACATGAATAGAATATGTGATCCCCAAGGAGAGTCACTAGGACGATTGAATTCCTTCCTTAGCTGCTCGGCTAGCTGCTTCTTCAACTCTGCCAATTCCTTGCATCCCATCCTATAGGGCTTGTTATAGATAGGCCTTGATCCGGGCATGAGTTTAATGATGAACTCAATGTCTCGGTTGGGAGGCATCCCAGGCAGTTCATCAGGAAAGATGTCTGAATATTCACATACCAGTGACACTCGGTCCAACTCATTTCCTAGAAGGCAATTAACGTGAGGGACTTGAGCGGAGGTAGGCTCATGAACATATTTGACTTTGATTCCTTGGTCACTGGTCATGGTGATAGCCCTATTGGTGTAGTCCAGTATGCTCTGGTGCTTGGCCAACTAGTTCATGCCTAGGATCAGGTTCAAGCCTTGCGACTTAAGAATGATGAGATCTGCCATGAAGTCTAATCCGTTAATGCTGATCTCAACTCCCCTACATCCTATGTTTGTCCTCAATACTGCATGTGAGGTCTGTACCGCCATTTGACCATTTAGGAATGTAGGTTTCAAAACACTCTTTGTAGCAAACTTTTGGTTGACAAAAGAATGCAAAGCACCACAATCAAAAAATACTGTTGCTGGAGTGGAGGTAACGAGGAACGTACCCAGTATGCAGTCCGGGTCTTCCTAGGCTTCCTCTGCGGATATGTGGTTCACTCGTCCCCGGCTGTGGTATTGCTGGTTGCGAGTAGTCTAATTCTTGTTTGGTGCTCCATGACCTTGTCCTTGATTCGGCGCATTGGGGCGTGGTGTATCAGGCTTCTTGTTAGGGCATTGCCTGGAGTAGTGTCCACGCTGTCCACACCCAAAGCAAGTGATCTGCCCCGGGTTGTTGGGCTTGCCACCACTGTTGTTGGGCGGGTTGTACGCCGGCTTGGGGTTGGCATACTGCTGAGGCTGAAAGCTTGGGCGAGGTGCAGGTGTCTTGTACTGATGTTGCTGATAGTTCGGTCTTGTCGAGGTTGTCTACCACAGATGAGCCTTCTGGTTGCTAGAAATAACATTGCCCATAAGCTTGCGCTTGCGAGTATCATCCATAGCACGGCGTTTGTGTTCAAGCATCAGAGCTTTATTCACCAGGTCACAGAAGGCAAACAGTCACACACAAAAAGCTGATATTGCAGTGACTGCCCAAGCCCTTCCATGAAGGGTTCCACCTTGGAGGCTTCAGTGCTGACATCAATAGGTGCATACCTCGACAAATGGTTAAATTTCTACAGGTACTCCTTGACAGTGTTGCTACCTTGCTTCAGTGCACGGAACTCCCGCTTCTTGATAATCATTATTCTCGAGGGAATGTGAGTAGCGCAAAAGCCGTCCTTGAAGAAAGCCAAAGTGATAACTATGGGGACCCCGACTTACGAGTCGAGATCGCCGAATGAACGGGCTCAGTGATCCCAGAGATCAATGCTCACCGAACACACAAATACTGAATATTAAGAGTCTTACATCCATACATACCGTTTGATACAACAAATGACCATTCCAGTCAAGTCTTACATATATAGGGCCTTGAGGGCCAACACTCCACACTGGACCAAAAGCGGAATTATTGGTCAAAAGCGTGAACCCATGCCATCAGCCTTCACCTCCAGGCATTATTACTGGGAAGCGTCCTAGCTCGCAAGAACGTCACCGAGTTGCTCTTGACCATATTCTGTTCTTTCATACCTAGTCAATGAAATAACCAGTGGCAAGCTAATGAGTACTTTTGATTGTACTCGCAAACAGCCCATGATATGAATAATGAAAGTGAAGGATAACAATAACATGCATCTTTGGTGGATATCTCTCGGTGGTAAATAAACATGATCACAGGTATGCATCATAAGTTAAGAACTACTTTTGGAGATCAGGTTACAAATATCAATATATCTGTTGAGGGCTGAACCATCCAGGTTCACCTTATATGCCAAGTCACCAAACTTGGTCATATCATTACTTCCATAATAACTCTTTTTTTTCACCACTCACACATACTTGGTTTATGGGGAAATGACTGGACGTAGTTTAAGCAGGATTACCCAACTGTCCTTGACCATGGACACGACTATTCGATTAGTTTTGCACTCTACAGAGGTAGCACGCTGGACCCACAAGATCCGGGAAACTTCTATGTCATCCACGACTCGCGGTATATAACATACCCGAGGTAAGTACCCGATCAATGCCTTTCCCCTCACGATACTAGACAAAGAGGTCCACTCGATTGGTACCCAGCCCACATGTTGTACGTCTTAGGAGCACCGACTCTAGACAGTAACAACCATGCGGGGACCAACGGTGTGCCTGGAACTCATAAAAATGGCATAGTCGTCCGACCTGGCATGACCCCATCACGAGAATGACCACACATCACTCCCGCCACTAGTAATGTGGCTCTTTGCTAGCACCGACCAGAGTAATCAGCATAGCCCCATCCCATAAGCGGTAACGTGGTCGTACTGGTAAGGTTGGGACGGTCGACATATCATAATCTAATCCCATTTCCGATACCATACTCACACAAATACCTCGTGCACCACTTCACCAAAAGTGGCCACCTAACTCATCATCACCCTCGGGCATTAGTGGCACCCGACGGGGTTTTCATAAATCTTTGTTTTATACCAACAACATGCTCATGCTATTTACTTTAGCATTACTTGTCAACATGATACTAGCATGATCCTCAAAGGGTAGGATCAAGCTCAATGCATGTGCTCCAGAGGAGTCATCGGTAACATCACCTTAGTGATTTTCCAGCACTTACGATCATATGCCACGGAAATACTTGCTATCTTAACATGGAATATAACATATGCTCAGTCATGTTCACAGGGTTGCTTGTATTTCCTCACATAAGTCCTCTGGGTCTTTGATAACCCACAAGTATAGGGAATCGCAACAGTTTTCGAGGGTAGAGTATTCAACCCAAATTTATTGATTCGACTCAAGGGGAAGGCAAAGAATATTCTCAAGTATTAGCAGTTGAGTTTTGAATTCAACCACACCTGAAAGATTTAGTATCTGTAGCAATGTATCAGTAGCAACTAGTATGATAGCAGTAGTAGCAACAGTAACCAGTAGCAGCAAAGTGACAGGAGTAGCAGCAAGGTAACAGCAGTAGCAACAGAGTAACAGTAGCAGCAGTGACAACAGTAGCAACAAAGTAATGAAGCAAGGACTAGTAGGAAAAGACTCGTAGGCATTGGATCGTTGATGGATGATTATGCCGGATGCTATTCATCATGCAACAGTTATAACATGGAGAGATGTGTAACTAGCTCCAGTTAGTCAATCTAATGTAGGCATGTATTCCATGTGTAATCATACGTGCTTAGGGAAAAGAACTTGCATGCCATCTATTGTCCATCCCTCCGGTGGTAACGGGGTCCTAATGGAAACTACGGGATATTAAGGTTCTCCTTTTAATAAAGAACCGTACCAACGCATTAACACTTGGTGAATACATGAACACCTCATACTATGGTGATCTCCGGGAGTGGTTCCGGCTATTGTCACTCCGGGGTTGCCTGGTCATAACACATAGTAGGTGACTACAACATGCAAGATAGGATCAAGAACACACATATATTGGCGAAAACATAATAGGTTCAGATCTGAAATCATGGCACTCGGGCCCTAGTGACAAGCATTAAGCATGGCAAAGTAGTAGCAACATCAATCTCAAAACATAGTGGATACTAGGGATCAATCCCCGTCAAAACTAACTCGATTACATGATAGATCTCATCCAACCCATCACCGTCCAGCAAGCCTATGATGAGATTACTCACGAACGGTGAAGAGCATCATGGAATTGGCGATGAAGGAAGGTTGATGATGACGATGGCGATGATCTCCCCTCTCCGGAGCCCAGAATGGACTCCAGATCTGCCCTCCAGATGAAGAACAGCAGGTGGCGGCGCCTCCGTAACGTAAAATATGATGAACTCTTCTCTCTGATTTTTTCTTGACAAAACGGACTAAATAGAGCTGGATTTGGAGGCGGTGGAGCGTTGTGGGCCCCACAAGCCTGCCAGGCGCGGCCAGGGGGGCGCGCTTGGTGGGCTTGTGGGCTCACAACTCCACTTCCTCCGCCGATTCTTGCGCCAGTAATTTTCATAAATTCCCCAAAAATTCTCCGTAAAATTTCACGTCATTCCGAGAACTTTTATTTCTGCGCAAAAACAAAACCATGGCAATTCTGCTGAAAACAGCGTTAGTCCGGGTTAGTTCCATTCAAATCATGAAAATTAGAGTCCAATACAAGGGCAAAAGGGTTCGGAAAAGTAGATATGACGGAGACGTATCAACTCCCCCAAGCTTAAAGCCTTGCTTGTCCTCAAGCAATTCAGTTGACAAACTGAAAGAGACAAAAGAAAAACTTTTACGAACTCTGTTTGATCTTGTTGTTGCAACTATGTCTAACTCATAACCAGAATTTAAGCAAGATCATAAACTAACTACATAAGCAAATGACATCTAGATCTCACGGTAAACTCATATCAATGGCATAATCAACTAACGAGCAAATAATAATAAGTCTCCAACGTCAACACTTCAATCAAAACAATCATGAAGCAGTACAAAGAGATGGTATGTCGCTATCTCTTTCTAAGACCGCAAAACATAAATGCACAGCACCTTCAAAGACCAAGGGCTGACTAAACATTGTAATTCATGGAAAAGAAGATCCAGTCACAGTCATACTCAACACAGTTAAAAGCAAAGCATAAAAATGGCAGAGGTGCTCTCTAATTGGTGCTTTGATCAGAGGAGGATGACTCAATAGGAACATAAATAGACAGGCCCTTCGTAGAGGGAAGCATTTATTTGCAAAGGTGCCAGAGCTCAAGCTTTGAAAATAGAGATAATAATTTTGGGTGGCATGCTTTCATTGTCAACCCAATGACTAAGAGTTCTCATCATCTTCCACGCTACACATGATATAGGTGGTTCCGAAACAGAAAAATAAAGTTTTGACTCCCCCACCACCGATCAATCACACTCCACGACTAGCCAAATACTCGGGTGCCGTCCATAGCAACATCAATCCAGGGGGAGTTTTGTTTGCAATTATCTTTTCGATTTGAGCATGGAACTGGGCATTCCAATTAACAGCCCCTTTCTCATGAATGATAGTGAATAAACACATATCGAGGATAACACGCCTAGCATGGAAGATACTGACAGCCTCCTGTCACCGCATGAGCGGTTCGGCCATGCAAAACAGATTATTTCTTGAAG
Organism: Hordeum vulgare subsp. vulgare; assembly: GCF_904849725.1. NCBI lineage: Eukaryota > Viridiplantae > Streptophyta > Magnoliopsida > Poales > Poaceae > Hordeum > Hordeum vulgare. The sequence continues at coordinate 417,777,260 of NC_058520.1, read as the reverse complement.
GTTTAGAGAGTTGCACATGCAAATTTACTTGGAACGGCAGGTAGATACCGCATATAGGTAGGTATGGTGGACTCATATGGAACAACTTTGGGTTTATGGAAGTGGGTGCACAAGCAGTATTCCCGCTTAGTACAAGTGAAGGCTAGCAAAAGCTGGGAAGCGACCAACTAGAGAGCGACAACAGTCATCAAAATGCATTGAGATTAACTAACATTGAGTGCAAGCATGAGTAGGACATAAATCACCATGAACATGAACATCATAGAGGCTATGTTGATTTTGTTTCAACTACATGCATAAACATGCGCCAAGTCAAACCACTTGAATCATTCAAAGGAGGATACCATCCTATCATACTACATCATAGTCATATCAAAATTCATGTTGGCATCCAAGGCGAACCATTATAAGCTCCTAGGTAATTAAGCATGGCATTAGAAACTATGATCTCTAAGTTGTCATTGCAAACATGTTTCTCTCACAACAATGCTGAATCAGGAACGATGAGCTAGTCATACTTACAAAAACAAAATAGATCGAGTTCATACCAGCTTTTCCAGGCTCAGTCACTTCATCATATATGGTCATTATTGCCTTTCACTTGCACGACCGAATGATGTGAACAATAATAAGCGTGGTTGTGCATTGGACTAAGATGGAATCTGCAAGCAAACACAAAGGAGAAGACAAAGTAATATGGCTCTTTAACAGACAAACAGATATGCATGCGAGAGCCACTAAACATTGTAAACATGGTCTTCTACCTTGACCCAAAGAAAAAGAAAACTATTTACACGGGAAAGCTCCCAACAAGCAAAAGAAAAACAAGAAAATATTTTTAGGTTTTCTCAAACTAGATAGACACACGAAAAGAAATGGAGAAAAACAAATAAACTAGCATAGATGATACAGTGGCAAAGTGTGAACACCGACAAACAAAGTGAATGCATAAGCAAGAATATAAAGTCGGTGAGAAACACGTACTCCCCCAAGCTTAGGTGTCACACCCTGATTTTCACCACAAGTATTTTAGGTTGCAAAATCAGAGCTGGTTAAAACTTTTTCAAATAATGTTGTGAGTGCAATGTAAACCCTTGTATGAGTGAATGCTTGCTTGCTTGATGACTCAAACCCATGAGTGCAATGTAAACTTATTATTTTGCTCTCTTCAAAAACCCTTTTTCCTTTATATCAAGATCACCTTCATCATGTTGGGATACACTACTAGCTCATGAAGCCCAGTGGCACTTACAATCAAAGTTGGTGATCTGATCCAAATATTATTTTCATTCAGTAAAAACATTAATTGCTGATTTAAAATATTATTTTCCTATTTTATATTTATGTCTGTTTCTAAGGCCATGAATGATATTCCCACAAGGGAAATTGCTTTCCTGCCTTAGAAAATTCTGAGTAAATTCATGGAAGCTCAGAAGGACATATATTTTCCATATATAAGATTTTCAAGACTATTTTATATTAATATTATTTGAGTAAAACCCTGAAAACCATTTCTGTCTGTTTTAGCTTTTCGAGATGTTTCCAAAGGAAATAATCTCAATAAATTCCCATAAAATTACAGGAGCCCTCCCAAGCCATATTAGGTGCTCACATAAAATCTCACCTTGATCCAAGGTGGGGAAGTGCCCCTAATGAGCCCAAAACCCTCTTTGTCTAGAGAAGAGTTGGAACAACTCTACATTGCAAAGTTTCTCCAATGGAGCTGAAACTTTGCAGAGGTGTTTGACACCCCAACTGAGGACTCCACACCAAAGATTGGATTTGTGAGACTCTGTTTGGCCACACTTCCTTTGTAAAGGACAGTACTGGTCATTTTGAAGCATTTCCAAGTTTACAAAGCTAAACTTGTTCAATGGAGCTCAAATTTGGTGAAACCCCATGTTTTTACCCCAAGACCAAACCTGTTAAGTGTCAGTTCCAGTGGTGGAGTGAAAGCACCCCAAATCACTGTCGAACACCTTCTGACAGGAAGGTAAAAACCCTCCTAGCCACTGTTTTACCCAATGGCAAAGCCCCAAACTTGGTGAGTTAGAGCCCCAGAGCACCCTGACCACTCAGTCAACCATCCCCTCCCCAACTCCAAGCACTAGTGACAAGTTCTTCAATTTGAGCCGCAGGCCAGGGCTGGCAACACTTGTGTTCCTTGCCTCTTTTGACCAGCTCGTACTCCCACTAGCACACAACGGCTAGGCACACTCCCAGCAACACTCAGGACATGGAGGACACGTCCCAAGTGCCCCAGAGCGCGCCAGCATGCCGTGGCATGCCAAAACTGCGCTCTGGGCGTGCTACAGAGAACCTCCAGCAAGGGGACATCGCCCCGGCCAGTTCCAACCTCCCCAGTAATCTCCAAACGCTCCCCCGACAGCCACTCTGTGCAAAGCTACCATCAGGGGCCCCCTCTCCTGGCGCAAGTGCTCAGGCGACGCGTGCCCACGCATGCCCGACGCGGCCTAGCATGCACGGTCACTGCGGCTCAACCCCACTCGCTCTCCCTCAGCGGCCGATGCACCAGTAGGTCCTAAACCACATCCCGAACCCGTGGTTTCGTGGCCAGCACCTCACTGCGCACGCACGCGCGCCACGGTGAGTCACCGGCGCGCCCGAGTCGGCTCACCGTCGCTGGCCTATAAATAGGTCCCCCCCGACACCCCAGCACCCCCCAGGCAGCTTCAGCACAAGCACTAGACTCCCCCTAGCGGCCCAATCGAGCTCGCAGAGCCCCGGTGCTCGAGATCGACCGAGGCCCCTCCGCCTCGGAGCTCTGGTCGGTCTCCGGCTACACGCCGGCTCCTGCGCCGCCCGACCTCCCATTGCACTTCCCATGACGCCAGGATCATTTCCCCCAACTTCCCCGAGCGAATCCATGCCCCTAGCCACTAGCTCGACGCCATCCTGAAACTTTTCCGCCACGGTCAACTCGTCGCCGGCGACCCAGACCACCTCCGGTGACGTCCCGACCACGAGCAGGTAGGCGCAGGAACAAGGGACGCATTCCCGCTCCTAGTTTGGCCTGAGGGCAACGGTAGCCTCGCCGGCGTCCGTCTCCACCTCTCTGGCTGCAGGTAGTTGAAGGAACCGACAGGTGGAGCCCACCTGTTGGTGTCCTGGGGCAGCCAGCGCACACAGCCGCTCACGCTGACCCCAAGGGCCCGCATGTCAGGTTTGAAACTGGCCCGCGCGCACCTGGTGGTCGGTCTGCTGGCTGGGCCGGCTAGGTCCCCCCTGGCCTTTTCTTTTATTTTTAACCTGGAAGCTTAAATGATTTTTATAAAAAAAATTAGCCAGTAGAAAAATATGATTCTTCCACCAACAATTTTCTAAAAATGTGTAGTAATTTATTCTGTAGAGTTTGACATTTTTCAAAAACAGAATCTGTTTTGGTATAATAAAATGATATTAAAAGCATTTGTTTGCTCCTGTTTGCTTTTAAATAAATATGCTTAGCTAATAAAAACCATAGGAAACATTTTCCAAAATTATAAACTGAATTTATTCAAGCTTTGCAACATTTTTAAAAGCACCTTGTGATCTGTTTTAGTGTCAGCTATTATTTATTTATTCCTTTTGCGACGGTGGAGTTACCGAATGACGGAGGATCTGGAGCAGAAGACCTCAAAGACCTCGGATACCTAGGTGACCAAGGCAAGCAGCCCTTTGACCATGACTTGATCATAAACATTGTTGCATGCTAGTATAGTTGGTATTTTCCCGTTGCATGTGATCACGATGCCGGTTCATCATTGTGGTGATGGCTCCGGAGGCTTCTTCAAAGCCCTTGCATGTTGATGATGTTATTCATATGGCTCCTCGGAGCATAAACATGATGAGCTTGACCCTACCATCTATGAGGATCATGCTACTGTCATGTTGACTAGTAGAGTAAGATCATTGCATTGAGCTTGACCCTACCCCTTGAGGGTCATGTTAATACCATGTTGACAAGTAAAGATAGAGCATATTATCATGATCATGATGATGAGTTAAATCAAGAGTTTATGAAAACCCCGTCGGGTGCCACTAATGCCCGAGGGTGATGATGAGTTGGTGATCGCTTTTGGTGAAGTGATGCACCGGTGTTTTGTGTGAGTATGGTTTCGGAAATGGGATTAGATTTATGATGTGTCGGCCGTCCCAACCTTACCTGTACGACCACGTTACCCCTTTATGGGAAGGGGCTTTGTTGATTACTCTGGTCGGTGCTAGCAAAGAGCCACATTACTAGTGGCGGGAGTGATTGTCGTCACTCTCGTGATGGGGTCGTGCCAGGTAGGATGACTATGCCATTATTATGAGTTCCAGGCACACCGTTGGTCCCCGCATGGTTGATACTGTCCAGAGTCGGTGCTCGAAAGACGCACAACATGTGGGCTGGGTACCAATCGAGTGGACCTCTTTGTCTAGTATCGTCAGGGGAAAGATGATGATCGGGTACTTACCTTGGGTATATGTGATATACCGCGAGTCGTGGATGACACGGAAGTTTCCCGGTTCTCGTGGGTCCAGCGTACTACCTCTGCAGAGTGTCAAACTATTCGAATAGTCGTGTCCACGGTCAAGGACAGTTGGGTGGTGCTGCTTAAACTACGTCCAGCGTTTCCGCATAAACCAAGTGTGTGTGTGTGAGTTCGGTGAATGGTGTTAATAACCGGAGTTACTTGAGGAATTGATATGACCAAGTTCGGTGACTTGGCATATAGGGTGAACCCGGTGTGTTCAACCCTTGTCAGATATGTCGATATCGGTAACCTGTTCTTCAAGTGTAGTACTTTAACTTGTTGCATATACCTGATCATTCCACCAAATTGCATTCCACCAAAGATACATGTTACTGTTATTCTTCACTATCAATGTTCATATCATGGGTTGTTTGCGAGTACATTCGAAGTACTCATTGGCTTGCCACTGGTTATATTATTGACCAGACATGGAAGGACCGGAGTTTGGCGACGAGTACGCGTGCGGAGACGAACCTGCGATCTAGGACGCTTCCAAGTCAGAATATCTGTCGGTGTAGGCTTGACCGCATGGGCACCGCTTAACCCTTACGAGTTTCCGCTACCCGATGTATCTGTTTAATTTGGCTTTAGGCCTCGCTCTTGAACCCGACCTTCTGGTCGTTTGATGTAATAATTTCGGTACTTGGATGTAAGACTCTATTATTCAGTATCTGTGTTCAGTGAACATTGATCCTTGGGGTCACTGGGCACGGCGAACTCGACTTCCTAGTCGGGGTCCCCACAGAGATGGTATCAGAGCCATCCTGACTATAGGAAGCCTTAGATAGCATGGACGTTAGCCGGGAACGTTAGAATGCCAGCCTTGCACAAACTTTTGCACATACAACCTTCTGACTTCTCTCCTATACCTTGTAAATGGCTGCCGTACCTGAAACGCTTCTGGAGACCGGCTTTCCACTACTCTTGGTGGATTGTCTCGAGAAGTGCCTCGTACTTCGCACGCCCATCTTCCTCTACCACGAGCACTAGGTCAACGCCGACACTAAGGAGTATCACGTGGACGTGATAGTGAAGGCTAATGACTCACCGTCTAGTTGGTTCTTCGAAGGACCACAGATGGGAGAGCTGATGTTGGCAGTGGAGACTGCCGCATGAGAGGTGCTCGTGCGTCTCCGCAGCATCCTCGATGAGATGGCTAACGAGCCTGTCACTCGTCACCTAACTTTCATTAAGGAAGGAGTGGATTGGAGTTGGACACTCACCCCAGCCACGGAGGATGGGATGCCATTAAGGTTTCAGACCTACTTCAGCCTCTCGTCGGATACCCTGACGCACTTCCTTGTTAAGGAATCAGCCAAGCTTCACCAAGAGCTACACCTAGTCAAGGGCCTGCTCCACACTGAAAAGATGCAGAATCGCAAGGTAAAGAAGGCATGCGCACCTGAAGGAAGGACAGTTGTTGCCACTAGGGGTGGTGTGTTACCCATCCAGGTAGTCCCACTTCGGAGTCGCCGCCTTACAGCGGAAGAGTACACTGAGATTTTTGCCGCCTCGCCTAAGAGACGCCGTGATGTGCGGATTCTTTCTTCCACTCCTATAAAGGAAGAAGATGTTGGTGAAGACGAAGATGAGGATTCTGTTGAACCCGCCTTTGAGACCGAGCAGTCCGCCGCGTAGGATTTAGCGTAGGCAATTAGGAATACCCCGAGCATAGGGTATCGATGTATTCGTTTTTAATTTACGTATGTGTGTATGATGTAAGTCACATATTACCTTAGGCAGCCTGTAAGTGACTACATCACCTAGTTTTTATGAATGCAATTTCTGTTTGTCAAAAACTTTGGTTTTGAAAACTCGGCACTTGCACGCATTGGACCCCCTCTTACTAGGAGCGAATCCTTGTATGTCCGAGCAAGGTGGCATTTTGACCTGTCTGTTTCTATGACAAGATGGTGAACGCAGCCTGCAACAACACCTTCGGCAACCCCGACGTCGGCTCCTCAGGAATGCCGCAGGGAACCGAAGGAGAAGCTCACGCTGGAGGTCACCACGAGCAGCCTAGCGACATTCCGCCACCACCTCCTCCTGAGAACTTGACGATGGCTCAGTTCCTTCAAGCTCTTCGGGAGGAGCCTCAAGCCAGTAATGCCGCTATTCAGCAGCTGACTCAAGTCCTGGTGGACAACCCGCCGCGGAATGAGTATGGTGGTGGCCGCTCTACCCTTTCTGAGTTCATGGGGACTACGCCCCCCATATTCACGGAGACGACTGAACTACTGGACGCCGATGACTGAATCCGCACCATCGAAGACCTCCTTGCGCTGGTCAAGTGCACCAACGATCGTGAGAAGGTCCTTTATGCTCCTAATTGTCTCGGAGGCACCGCCAGGGCATGGTGGGATGGATTCCAGATCATGCGGATAGGGCAAGTTATCACTTGGTTGATGTTCAAGGAAGGATTTCGCGCGACACACATTCCACCTGGAATGATGACCATTAAGAAGCGGGAATTCCGAGCCTTGAGGCAGGGCAGTGGAACTGTTAAGGAGTACCTGGAGAAGTTTAACCTCTTGTCGAGGTACGCGCCCAAAGATGTTAACACTGAGGCCGCTAAGGTGGAACGCTTCATGGAAGGGTTACAGCAGTCCCTGCAATACCAGCTGGTGGTGTGCGACTGCAAGACCTTCAGCGAGTTGGTTAACAAGGCGCTGATGCTGGAAGACAAGCGTCGTGCGATGGACGACACCCGCAAGCGCAAACTGATAGGCAGTGGAGGACCCAGTAGCGCAAGACCAAGACCATGGCAGTCAGCACCTGCGAGACCCAACTTTCAGCAGCAGCAGTACAAGCACCCGGTGTTCCGCCAGAATTAGCAGCCTCAGCAGCAAGCCAAGCCAGTAGTCAACCCGCCGAACAACGGTGGAGTCAAGACCAACCCTCTGGGGTAGGTCGCCTGCTTTGGGTGTGGTCAGACCGGGCACTATTCCAAGCAGTGCCCCAACAAGAAGCCCGACGCACCGCATCCCAATGCACCCAACCCAGGTCAAGGTGCACCAGGAAGGAACTAGGCTCCGCGCAACCAGCAGTTCAATGGCAGGGGCCGGATCAATCACATCACTTGAGAAGAGGCGCAGGAAGACCCAGACTGCATTCTGGGTACGTTCCTCGTCAACTCAACTTCAGCAACAGTGTTGTTTGATTGTGGTGCCTCGCATTCTTTCGTTCCTCAAAGGTTTGCAGAGAAGTGTGGTTTCAAACCCACTCTACTCCGTGGACAGATGGCAATCCAAACCCTGGGAGCAGTATTGAGGACCAGCCTAGGGTGTAGAAGGGTCGAGATAGTTATCAATGGAACGAGTTTCTTGGCAGACCTCATTGTGCTTAAATCGCAAGGTTTAGAAGTAATCCTCGGCATGGATTGGTTGGCCAAGCACCAGAGTCTTGTGGACTGTGCCAACAGGGCCATTACCATGACAGGCAACCAAGGGGTCAAGGTCAAGTTTGTCTCCGAGCCAGTATCGGCTCAAGTGCCTCGAGTCAACAGTCTATCCGAGGTACAGCTTGATCAAGTGCGTGTATTCTGTGAATACCCGGACGTCTTTCCTGACGAGCTACCCTGAATGCCTCCTGACCGAGACATCGAGTTCATCATTGAGCTCATGCCCGGATCAAGGCCTATATATAAAATGCCTTACAGGATGGGTTCCGAAGAGCTGGCAGAGCTGAAGAAGCAGTTGGATGAGCAACTCAGGAAAGGGTTCATCCGTCCGAGTGCATCACCTTGGGGATCACCTGTTCTATTTGTTTCAAAGAAGGATGGTACGATTCGACTCTGCGTCGATTACCGTTCTCTTAATGAAGTCACAATTAAGAACAAGTACCCGCTCCCCAAGATCGAAGACCTGTTTGACCAGTTAAACGAGGCGAGGGTATTTTCCAAGATCGATCTTCGATCGGGATATTACCAGTTGAAGATTCGACCCGAAGATATACCCAAGACTGCATTCGTGACCCCATACGGTCTATATGAATGCACTGTCATGCCCTTCGGTTTGACAAATGCCCCAGCCTACTTCATGTACCTCATGAAAAAGGTCTTAATGGAATATTTGGACAAGTTTGTCGTCGTGTTCATCGATGACATATCAATCTTCTCCATGTCTGAAGAGGAGCATGAGAAACACCTGAGGTTAGTCCTGGGAAAGCTTTGAGAGCACCAACTTTATGCCAAATTCAGCAAGTGTCAGTTCTGGCTGAACGAAGTTGGATTTCTAGGTCATACCGTGACGGCAAGCGGTTTGGCCGTAGATCAGTCCAAGATTACTACAGTGACCAACTGGGAATCACCAAAGGACGTGAAGGATGTCAGGAGTTTCCTTGGGCTCGCGGGATACTACCGCAAGTTTGTAGAAGGATTCTCCAGCATCGCTCGACCTATGACTCAGCTCTTGAAGAAAGGCCGAAAGTTCGAGTGGACATCGACATGTGAAGCAAGTTTCCAGGAGGTGAAGAAGAGGCTAACTACCGCCCCGGTATTGGCTACCCCAGACATTAACAAGGAATTCGTGATATATTGTGATGCCTCTGAAACCGGGCTCGGTGGAGTCCTGATGCAAGATGGCAGGGTCGTGGCGTACTTGTCACGGCAATTGCGACCGCATGAGGAGAACTACGCCACCCATGATCTCGAGCTAGCAGCCGTAGTGCATGCTCTGAAGACGTGGCGACATTACCTTCTGGGGAAGCGATGTGAGATATATACAGACCACAAAAGTCTGAAATATATCTTCACTCAAAGGGAGCTGAATATGAGGCAGCGGAGATGGCTTGAGTTAATGAAGGATTACGGCCTCAGCATTCAGTATCATCCCGGCAAGGCGAACGTGGTAGCCGATGCCTTAAGCCGGAAGGCAGGCTCCTTGAACGTCACGCTCAACGAAAGGTTACCCGTCTTGTATGAAGAGATGGAGGGCTTTGGGCTTGAGATAGTCGAACCAGGATACCTGGCCAACCTCGAAATCAAGCCTACTCTGGCAGACGACATCAAGGAAGCCCAGAAGGGACACAAGAGTATCGAAGGCCTGAAGAGGAAGGTGCGAGAAGGAAAAGCCCGAGGATTCTCGATTGATGAGCAAGGAGTACTGTGGTACGGGAAGCGCTTATGCGTACCTAACAAGGCCGAACTTAAGGACTTGATCCTGCAAGAGGCTCATGACACCCCGTACTCTATCTATCCAGGTGGTACCAAGATGTACCAAGACCTCCGAGAACGATTCTGGTGGCATGGCATGAAGAGAGAAATTGGCTCCTATGTCGCTAAATGTGATGTATGCCAGCGAGTCAAGGCTGAACACCAGCGACCTGCTGGATTGCTGCAACCTCTTCAAGTGCCGGAATAGAAGTGGGATAAAGTCGGCATGGACTTCATCACCAGGTTGCCCCGGTCGAATAAGGGTCATAACTCCATTTGGGTCATAGTCGATCATTTGACCAAGGTGGCCCATTTCATCCCCGTTAACACCACCTACGATGGCAGCCAGCTGGCCAGTCTATACATTCATCAAGTGGTGAGTCTCCATGGAGTTCCCAAGGAGATCATGTTCGACCGCGACACACAATTCACCTCAAGATTCTGGAAGAAGTTTCAAGAAGCTCTCGGAACAAAACTCTCCTTCAGTACGGCTTTCCACCCGCAGATGGGCGGACAGACCGAGAGGGTAAACCAGATACTTGAGGACATGCTCCGCGCCTGTGTTTTGGCTCATGGTTCCAAGTGGGAAGATTGCCTGCTGGTGGGGCTATAGTCCTAGGGTAGGGTCATAGGCCTGCCCTGTAGGTCCTACCCAAGTACTACCCCTCGCAAAGGACTAGACCCTTAGTCAGCTCCGACTGAATTAAGGAATCCCTGTCGTCCAGTCGGTAACATACCCTCGACCTCTAGTCGGAGACTAGCATTCGGAGCATATCAGGCTTACCGACTGTATACCACTCGGTACATCGTAACCCCCCCGGAGGGAAACGGTCGTACGTTTCCAGGTGCATTTATTAGCATTTAGGGCGTACGTTACCTGTAACGTACACATTAAATCGCCACTACTCCACCCCTGTAACGGAAACGTTGTGGAGGGCAGCGCACTCTATATAAGCCACCCTCCCCCACTGGTAAAGGGGTTAAAAACTCTTTGTATTCCCTATTCCACTCGACAACAAGCTCCCTGAGCACTGAGACGTAGGGCTATTACCTCCACCGCAGAGGGGCCTGAACTCATACATCCTCGCCGTAGCTAGGACTTTGCCCATCCTTTTCGTACCCTACACATCTACTGTCAGGCTTATACCCACGAGAGTTGGCGCCCACCATGGGGCAGGCGTCTAAGCGACTTCCGGCGAGTTTGCGACTACTTCCTTTCGTCATGTCGTCCAGTGGAGGTTCGATCATGGGTCACCAGATCTTCTTCGGTGCTCTGTCCTTCATCGTCGAAGCTCTCTCCATCGTCGAAGATTCGGCGTGGCTTCGGGATGCTCCTCTCGACGTCGAGGCGCTTCCCCGTCGTGGGGCTACGCACTTCCGTGCCGGCGCTCGCGGCATTCTTCTTCTCCAACAGTCGACTCCGATGTCGACCTGCACCGCCGTCACGCGCCGCAGCAAGTGGTCCCGCCGTCCGCGGCTCCAACGTTGGGTGCAACATGCCCAGGTGCGCCAGAACGTGTCTTTGCAAGTGGCGGTTCTAGAGTCCGTTGTGGTTGGCCCGCTTTCCCAACACTCGGACTCGGTTCCGACTGAGTTTCCTTCCGAGTATGCGGGTCGCGGGCCCGTAGCAGAAGTACACATGGCCAACTCCCATGAAGATCCCCGTCAAGCTGGACGAAGCAAGCGCGAGGTCGGCGAAGCATCCGGTGCACGCCGTCCACCTCGCCGTTCTGCCAGTCGGCACACTCGGCGGAGCAACATGGAGTTGTTCCGCACGCCCCTTCTCAACTTGGCTGCGGCTGCGAAGATAGCCGATTCCCTCCAGCCAACTGATTCAGAGGCAGGAAGGGGGATCGAGCAGATCCGAGCCCTGTTGCACACGGCGCAGCAGCAGAATTCGGCGGTCTCCCAGTCACACAACCGGATCTATAATAGTTCCGTTCATGCGAATACGCATCGGTCGGTTCACAGCCCTGGTTCCCATCAGCGCCACAGGGGAGGCAGCCGTTCCGTTATTAGTGAAGATCGCTACCGCTCACGCACCCCTCCGCGGGGTGGGCCCTATGGGTCCCGACATCATGATGATCGGCGTTCAGTCGGCGACACTTATGACCCAAGACCCGACGCAAGAGGGCGTATCGCCCAACGAAGAGTCGACAGGGGCCGAGCCCACCGTGATGGGCACGATATGGACCGTCTAAGTGGAAGCAGGACCATCGTGTCTGGTCCCGAGTGTTTTAGTCGAGCCATCCGCTCGGCTGACATCCCGCCCAACTTCCGATTGGCGGCGGGAATCAGTAAATTTACACGAGAGTCCAAGCCAGAAACATGGCTAGACGACTACCGAGTGGCAGTCCAGATCGGAGGAGGGGACGACCACGTCGCCATGAAGCACCTCCCTATGATGCTCGACGGCTCGGCGCGAGCGTGGCTGAATCAGTTAGCCCCCTCGAGCATCTACAGTTGGGCGGATCTGGCCCGAGTGTTCATCCGGGCCTTCGAAGGGACGTGCAAACGCCCTGCGGGCCTCGTGGAGCTCCAGCATTGCGTCCAGAAGCCGAATGAGCCCCTGCGCGACTTCATCCAACGTTGGACGGCTCTCTACCACACGGTGGAGAACGTCACCGAGCATCAAGCAGTATGCGCCTTCAAGGCAGGCGTGCGGTACAGGGAGTTGTACCTGAAGTTTGGCCGAACAGGCGACATCTCCATGAGCAAGATGATGGAGATAGCAGCTCTCGACGCAAATCGAAGAAGAGGACCGCATCCGAAGCGGCAAGCACAAGACAGTCGGCGACGGAGAAGGAAGCAATACTGGGAAGCAAAAGCAAAAAGCTCCATCCACTCCGCAGGCAGAAGCTGCAGTCGTGACCAATGCCAAGTTCAAAGGCAAAGGGAAGGCGCAGTATACCCCCAAGAAGAAGCCGTTCAATAATCCCATCCTGGACCAACCATGCCCGGTTCATACGAAGATGGACGAAGAGGGCAACCCCATATATCCAAAGCATACCACTCGGCAGTGCCGCCTCCTGATCCAGGGATTCGGCGAAGGGCAACCGAGTGAGAAGGTCAATGAACAAGATGAGGAGGATAAGGAGGATCCGTTCCCCCAAGTCCATGCGACACTCATGATTTTTGCTGACATCGCAAGCAAGAGTCGACTGAAGCTGGTGAACAGGGAGGTCAACATGGCCGTTCCGACCAGCCCCAAGTTCCTTAAATGGTCTCAGACTGCGATCAACTTTGACCAGTCGGATCATCCAGCGCATGTTCCCACCCCAGGAAGAGAGGCTCTGGTCGTCGACCCGGTGGTGGAAGGAGTCCGACTGCGCAAAGTCCTCATGGACGGCGGCAGCGGTTTGAACATCATGTACGCTGACACTCTCAAGGGAATGGGCATTCCGATGTCCAAACTCAGCGAGAGCAGTATGCAGTTCCACGGAGTCATCCCTGGACGGAAGGCCAAGTCACTCGGCCAGATCGCGTTGGATGTCGTTTTCGGCTCCGACAAGAACTTTCGCAAGGAAAAGCTCATATTTGAGGTGGTGGATTTCCATAGCGCTTACCACGCAATCCTGGGCCCCCAGCGTATGTGAGCTTCATGGCCCGTCCATGCTATGTATACTTGAAGCTGAAGATGCCAGGCCAAAAGGGCGTGATCACCATCACGGGCAATCGGAAGCGAGCCGAAGAGTGCTTGCAGCAAGGATCAAGAATCGCCGACCAGCAGATGGCAATCCTCAAGCTCGACGAGTACAAGAAAATAGTCGACCCCGCCGACCTGATGCGCTCAAAGAAGCCAGCTTCAGAATCCGCATTCCAGTCGGCAGGAGAGACGAAGAAGGTCAGCATCCACCCAACGGAGGACACTGCTGCCCCGACGAACATCTCCATCACCCTCGATCCTAAATAGGAAGCCGAGCTCACCCAATTCCTCCGTGAGAACTGGGACATCTTCCCATGGAAACCCTTTGACATGCCAGGTGTACCCAGGGAGCTGGCTGAGCACCGACTGCATGTAGATCCCATCGCTCGGCCTGTCCGAGAGCGCTTGCGCCGGTCCGCCGTGCACAAGAGGAAAGCAATCGGGGAGGAGGTGGCCAAGCTGCTGGCAGCCAACTTCATTCGCAAGGTTCACCACTCCGAGTGGCTCGCCAATGTTGTCATGGTGCCCAAGAAGGACAAGTCACTCCGGATGTGCATCAACTTCAAGCACCTCAATAAGGTCTGCCCGGAGGATCATTTTCCGCTCCCCCGCATAGATCAAATTGTTTATTCGACTGCGGGGTGCGAGCGTTTGTCATTTCTTGATGCCTACTCGGGCTATCATCAGATCCGTCTGTATGGTCCCGATGAATTAAAGACAGCCTTTATCACTCCATTCGGGTGCTTCTGCTACATCACTATGCCATTCAGTTTGAAGAATGCAGGAGCTACCTTTATGCGCCTGATCCAAAAATGCCTTCTCGATCAGATCGGTCGGAATGTGGAGGCATATATGGATGATATCGTAGTCAAGTCACGCAAAGGTTCCGACCTGCTCACTGACTTGGCAGAAACATTCGCCAACCTTCGTAGGTACGATATCAAGCTCAACCCCGCCAAATGTTCATTCGGCGTTCCCAGCGGGAAGTTACTCGGTTTCTTCATTTCCGAACGAGGGATCGATGTCAACCCCGAAAAGATCGGGACCATCGTTCGAATGGAGAGGCCGGTCAGAATACATGACGTTCAACGGCTCACAGGTTGCCTAGCGGCTTTGAGCAGGTTCATCAGTCGACTCGGCGAGAAAGCACTTCCTCTGTACCGACTCATGAAGAAATCAGATGCTTTCGAGTGGACAGACGAAGCCCAAGTCGCATTCGACGACCTCAAAGTCCTACTTTCCACCCAGCCGGTTCTTACTGCTCCGCTCAGTAAAGAGCCCCTTCTTCTATACATCGCGGCTACAAATCAAGTCGTCAGTACTGTTCTTACAGTCGAACGAGAAGAAGAAGGCAAAACGAGAAGAAGAAGGCAAAGCATACAAGTGGCCAGTGTACTACGTCTCCGAGGTCCTGACTCCTTCCAAGCAGAGGTATCCCCACTATCAAAAACTTATCTACGGGATTTACATGACTGCGAAGAAGGTGGCTCATTATTTCCAAGACCACTCGGTGTCTGTCGTTTCTGATGCTCCATTGTCGGAAATTCTCCACAATCGAGATGCGTCAGGCCGAGTGGCGAAGTGGGCAATGGAGATGCTGTACTGCGATATCAAGTTCGAGGCCAAGAAAGCTATTAAGTCTCAAGCCCTGGTTGACTTCATAGCAGAATGGGTAGAACAACAGCAACCGACTCACATCTACTCGGCCCATTGGACAATGTTCTTTGATGGGTCCAGGATGTTGAATGGCTCCGGCTGTGGTGTTGTGATCATATCACCAAAAGGCGACAAACTCAAGTACGTGCTGCAGATACACTTCGATTCCTCCAACAACGAGGCGGAGTATGAAGCTCTCCTCTACCGATTGTGCATGGCCGTCTCACTCGGCGTCCGTCGCCTGATGGTCTATGGCAATTCAGATTTGGTAGTCAATCAAGTGATGAAAGAGTGGTACGTCAGGAACCCCACCATGACCACATACTACAATGCAGTAAGGAAGCTCGAGAAGAAGTTTGAAGGTCTAGAACTTCACCATGTTCCGAGACTGAAGAATCAAGCAGCTGATGAGTTGGCAAAACTCGGATCCACTCGGAGACCAGTCCCGAGTGATGTCTGCCTCGAGCACCTTCACCTCCCTTCAGTCAAAGAAGATCCTTTTACAGAAGAGCCAGTACAACCAAAGAGTTCAACAGATCCGACTGAAGTCAATGTACCTTCTGTGGTTGATCTGGTCTTGGAGATTCTTGCTGTCTTCCCCGATTGGACAGTGTCGATCATTGCGTATCTCCCGAGACAGGAACTACCAGAAGACGAGGTCCAGGCGAGGCAGATAGTCCGCAGATTGAAGTCGTTCACTGTCGTTGATGGCCAGTTGTACAAGGAGAGTGTTTCAGGCGTTCTCCAACGTTGCATCTCCCCAGAGGAGGGGCAGCTGATCCTGGAAGATATTCACTCGGGAACCTGCGGTCATCATGCCTCTTCGAGAGCAATCGTCGCCAAGGCGTTCAGGGCTGGTTTTTTCTGGCTGCAGGCGAATGAGATGGCTAAAGATATGGTCGACCGATGTGAGGGCTGTCAGTTCTACTCCAACAAGTCCCACAAGCCAACTTCTGCGTTGAAGACAATCCCGCTTGTGTGGCCGTTTGCAGTTTGGGGATTAGATCTAGTCGGACCATTCAAGACAGGCCAAGGAGGATACACTCATCTGTTGGTGGCAGTCGACAAGTTCATGAAATGGATAGAAGCCAAGCCCATCAAGAAACTCGATGCCTCAACAGCCGTCAAGTTTGTCAGGGACATCATTTCCAGATTCGGTGTACCTCATAGCATAATCACGGATAACGGGACAAACTTTGACTCGGACAGATTCAATGGTTTTTGTACAAGCCAAGGTATCCGAGTGGATTTTGCTTCCGTAGCACATCCTCAATCCAATGGACAAGCAGAGCGGGCGAATGGACTTATTCTTCAGGGTTTGAAGCCCCGACTCCTGCGAGAGGTGGGCCATGTCGCTGGCGCATGGGTCACCGAGTTACCTTTGGTACTTTGGGGTCTCCGCACGACCCCGAACAGATCTACAAGTCAGTCACCATTCTTCCTCGTTTATGGAGCAGAAGCGGTCCTTCCGAGTGACTTGCTTCATAATGCACCACGAGTCGAACTGTTCTCCGAAGCTGAAGCAGAACAAGCAAGGCAAGATGGAGTGGACCTTCTAGAGGAGGAGCGCGAAATGGCACTGACTCGCTCGACCATTTATCAACAAAATCTGCGGCGGTTTCATGCACGCCACGTCAGGAGTCGCATGTTCCAAGCAGGCGACCTGGTGCTCCGAGTGGATCAGCAAAGACCTCACAAGTTAGCCCCGGCCTGGGAAGGACCCTTCATCATCTCCAAGGTGCTGAACAACGGAGCATACAGACTCTACAACATCGAGAGAGGGACAGACGAGCCGCGTGCATGGAATGGAGACCTCCTGAAGCGCTTCTACACGTGATCGTCGACTGAAGCAGTGTAAAGAACAAGTATTGATGAAATAATATAAAGCAGATTCAGTTTTCGCAGATTCAGAATTCTTCAGCGGTCGCAGACTCCGGTCACACACAAAAAAAAACTTAGTTGCAATCCAGAATCGCCTAAGTTCTAACTTTCTCCGAGTGTGCACTAAGCGTCGCACTCGGGGACTTAGCTGTGATCAAGAATCACCTAAGTAATAACTTTCTCCGAGTGTGCACTAAGCGTCACACTCGGGGATTTAGCTGTGATCACGAATCACCTAAGTAATAACTTTCTCCGAGTGTGCACTAAGTGTCGCACTCGGGACTTAGCTGTGATCAAGAATCACCTAAGTAATAACTTTCTCCGAGTATGCACTAAGCGTCGCACTCGGGGACTTAGCTGTGATCAAGAATCACCTAAGTAATAACCTCCTCCGAGTGTGCACTAAGCGTCGCACTCGGGGACTTAGCTGTGATCAAGAATCACCTAAGTAATAACTTTCTCCGAGTGTGCACTAAGCGTCGCACTCGGAGACTTAGCTGTGATCACGAATCACCTAAGTAATAAATTTCTCCGAGTGTGCACTAAGCGTCGCACTCGGGGACTTAGGTGTGATCACGAATCACCTAAGTAATAACCTCCTCTGAGTGTGCACTAAGCGTCGCACTCGGGGACTTAGCTGTGATCAAGAATCACCTAAGTAATAACCTCCTCCGAGTGTGCATTGAGCGTCGCACTCGGGGACTTAGCTGTGATCAAGAATCACCTAAGTAATAACCTCCTCCAAGTGTGCACTAAGCGCCGCACTCGGGGACTTAGCTGTTATCAAGAATCACCTAAGTAATAACCTCCTCCGAGTGTGCATTGAGCGTCGCCCTCGGGGACTTAGTTGTGATCAAGAATCACCTAAGTAATAAGTTCCTCCGAGTGTGCACTAAACGTCGCACTCAGGGACTTTGTTGTGATCAAGAATCACCCAAGTAATCGCTTTCTCCGAGTGTGCACTAAACGTCGCACTCGAAACAACATTCAAACACAAGAGTAAACGCTTTGATTCGGATTCCAAAAATTCTAGCAAAGATAGCTCACTCGGTGCGGATCAAGCTTACCCTCACCGATTTAAGAATGTGACAGCCAACACCAGTGGCCAAAGTACCTTACAGATAAACACTCGGCATACCGAGGATAAAGTTTTCTTACGCGTCAGCTGGATCGGCGCCAGGATTGGAGGGCTCCACGAAGGTGTCCAAGTCGATTCCGTCGGCGATGCGGGTAGCACTCTCAAGGAATGTCTCCATGAAGTCTTTGAATCGAAGCTTCTTCGTGTTGGCAACCTTCAATGTCTTCAGCTTCTCCTCCCGCACCTCCTTGCAATGGACTCGAACCAAGGACAGAGCAACATCTGCACCGCAACGAGCTGCAGATTTCTTCCACGATTGCACTCGGTTAGGAATCTCCTCCAGTCGCGCCATCAGGTTCTCCATCTCCTACCGCGACTCATCTTCTGGCCAAAGCTCCTTGTCAATTCGGCCGATGACTTCTCTCAGTCGACCGATGAAAGGACCCACTTTGCCTAGGCGGATGTGCGCCCGGAGCAGATCCCGATTGGCATCCTCGCCAAGTGGCACGTTATCGCGAGTGGACCGCTCCATGTCCGCTGCTTCAACTTCAGCGTCAATGCAAAAATCTGCAACAGAAGGGCAAGCAACCAATAAGCGTCGATTGTCATGCACACAGTACAAGCACTCGGCAAAAAACAGGACTTACCAGCCAGATGCGTCATCATCTGCCCAGCCCAGTCGCTGACATACTTCTCCTGAGCTATGCATCGTTTATTCAGGACGACCATCTGATCCGTGAGAGCAGTCCTCTGTTTCTTCATCTTTTCTACTTCCTCAGTCAACACCTTGTTCGCTTCAAGAGCCTCCTCCAAGGCCTTCTCTCGTCCCTCCAGAGCATCCTTCATGCCAGCCATTGCGAGCATGGCTGCATCAAGCTCACCAGCGAACTGATTCCTCTCCGCCCTGAGAGCCTCATAGGCCGTCCCCATTTCACAGGTTTTCTGCCAACAAAAACCAAGGGACAATCAGAAAGTTCAACAACTAAAAGTCTAAGTTCTTCAGACCCCTGCCGACGCAAGTAGTCGACAGCGGTCTCGGGGACTACACCCAGTGGATTCACTAAGAGTGACCCCACTAGCATGCAACTCAAGCAGGCCTGCCCTATTGAGATGCATGTTATCACCTACGCCTACGAGGCCAATACTACCCGACCTGAGTTCAACTTACTCTCGGGGACTCTTATAGTAAGTGCACTCCGAGTGCAACAACTGCTCGCAGTCGGTCATATTCTTTACAGACACGACCACTGTAAAGACAATATGTATAAAGACAACTGTCGGTGCAAGCACTCGACAGAAGTCTCGGGGACTACACCCACTGGGTTCACTCAGAGTGAACCCATTGCAAACAACAGCTGCTATTCAAGAACACCCAGTGTGTTACAAGAGAAAAGTAAATACTTACTAGACCACTTACTCGTATATCGTCCCGCAGCTCCAAGCTCCGCTGGTACAAGGACGCAACGGAGTCGTAGGCCCTCTTGGCTTCTCCAACCATCAGCTCCGCCTGCACCATAGCTCCCTTGGCCGCTCCCACCTGCTCCTCCGGAAGACGCTAGATGCTGAATTCAGCATTCGACGAGCCTGGAATCGTCGGAAGTTCCTGAGGCATCCCAAGGTCCGCCCAGTCGGCTCCTCATCCACCAGCACCGGTTCAGTCTGTGGCAGCGCCTCAGTCGGCAGCACGTCGGCGGCGAGAGCAGCAGCAGGAGGAGGAGCCTCAAGAACAGGCTCCACAGCTGGTTCCTCTCTCCCCTAGTCGCCCTCGTCCAGGCAAATCGCCCCTCACAGGCCGAATGACACGAGGTCTCAGAAAAAGAAAGAAGCAGGACCTATGATAGAATTCGAGACACGATAGTATAAAACACTCGGCGTCCCTACAATGCACCTGGCTGGGAAGAGACAACGTTGTCCGTGTCCATGGGATCATCTTCCTGGCGCGCCGGAGAGGCGGAAGAAGTAGCGACTCTGTCGAGTGAAATCCATTTGACCAGTAAATAGAAGTTCACTCGGATATCAGAAAGAATTGAAAGCTGGATACACTTACGTGGAGGTAACAGGGACAACAACCCTCATTCGCAGCAGAGCCTTCAGAGGCTTAGGCCCACTCGGTTTGACCGCCTTAGAAGACTGACCCGCAGGCTCAACGGCGGCATCCCTAGCCCTCTTAGCGCTTCGAACACTCGGAACCACCAGAGCAGTGGGCGGAGCACTCGAAGACGCGGGAGGAGCCGAGGGGACGGCGGGCTCGTGTCAGCGCTTGGTCCGATGCTCTAGTTGCGGAGGCGGCGAGTCCTGCTCTTCGTCTTCTTCCTCCTCCTCGCTGGTCTCCTCCTCGGATTCCCCACTGTCGGAGACGTACTCGGCGCTCACCACGCTGCCCTCCTGGCTGCCTTCCTCCTCTTCCTCGGCCGGATTCCCATTCGAGACGGGGGAGAACCAGTTGGTCCACGCCTGCATAAATTTCAGTCGGCAACATCAGACATCACACAGAGATTCAAACAAACGACAGGAATTAAGACAGTTAAGTGCACTCGACAAGTGTTACTCACCTGATTCGGTGGAGGATGATCCGCGCTGTAAGGCTTCACTCGCCGAAATCCTTTGGGATTCTCACAGGGGGCCGTGATCTGGAGCGCCCACGAGGTCACCCTCTCCTCAGTCACGCCCACCACGTTTGTCCGAGTGGAGTCTTCGGGCCCCGTGTAATGCCACATTGCATGGTCGCGAGCCTGCAGAGGCTGGATATGCCGACCGAGGAAGACCTCCAGCAAGTGTATGCCGATGACCCCCCTCCTGACGACATCCACGAGTGCCTCAATCAAAGGCTGGATGTCGTTCTTCTCCACCTTCGAGAGCGCGAGCTGCTTAGGCGGGGCGGGCCTATCTAAACTAAAGGGAGGCAGCCCAGTCAACGCATTCGGACAGGCGATATCCTGGCAGTAGAACCACGTCGACTGCCAGTTCCTGACCGACTAACTTAACTGAAGAGAAGGATAACTACTCCGACTCTTTTTCTGGAAACCTAAGCCCCCGCAGAGCTGGAGGAGATGCGTCTTATCATCCGACTGGCTAAGTCGTTTGATGGTTTGGGATCTGGCGGAAAAGATGTGTTTGAACAAACCCCAATGGGGAGGGCAGCCGATGAAACACTCGCACAAAACTATAAAGGCAGAGAGATGGGCAATGGCGTTCGGGCGAAAGTGATGAAGTTGAGCTCCAAAGTGATTCATGATGCCTTTGAAGAAAGGATCCGGGGGCAAGGAGAAACCTCGGTGGACGTGGCTGAGCAGCAAGACGCGCTCCCCCTCCCGGGGCGCCGGCTCGACCTCGTTCTCCGCCGGCAGCCTCCAGGACTTGTGCACGATCATCTCGTGCTCCACCAGCTGCAGCAGATCCCCCTCCGTCACTGTGGAGGGGAGGAAGTCGCCCTGAATCCACCCCGCCGGCAGCGGCCGCTGCCGCCGCTGAGCAGGCGTCGCCGCCTTCCCTTTCTTCTTCCTCGCCTCCATCTTGCTGGTCTGACCCTTAGTCATGGCGGCAACTGCGAGCCCTCGGGACGAAGGAGAAGGAAGGAGCGTAGGAGCGCTGGAGGTGGCGAGAAGGATGGAGCAGGCGAGAGCGAAAGATTCGGCGAGCGTAACGAAGAAGCCTCGCCACCGATATTTAAATAGGGTTCCGACTGGGTCACTGGCAGGTGGCCCCGAAACCTTATCCTCCCGACCCACCGCGGCGATATTAGTGGAGAGGTTGAAGGCGCGAGAATCGAGGCGTCAGGCGCTACTCGAGCGCGCTAGCGTCATCCCCGCTGAGGGCGCGGAAACCGAAATTTGAGGATCCCGGAAAATCCGCCGCTGTCAGTTGACTGGTCGCGTCAGAAGATGCCGCGGAAGCACTCGGCTCCCGACAGTCTGTTTCGCGAGTAGTTCCACTCGGATCGTCGATCAGAAAAGTCAAAATGGACCGAGGCAAGCAACGCCCAAGCCAAGTCTGTTCCAGTCGGATCCAACTTCAAACATCGCTTCGTCGTTCCAACCCCAATCCATTCAGGGACTAATGATGGGGTTATAGTCCTAGGGTAGGGTCATAGGCCTGCCCTGTAGGTCCTACCCAAGGACTACCCCTCGCAAAGGACTAGACCCTTAGTCAGCTCCGACTGAATTAAGGAATCCCTGTCGTCCAGTCGGTAACATACCCTCGACCTCTAGTCGGAGACTAGCATTCGGAGCATATCAGGCTTACCGACTGTATACCACTCGGTACATCGTAACCCCCCCGGAGGGAAACGGTCGTACGTTTCCAGGTGCATTTATTAGCATTTAGGGCGTACGTTACCTGTAACGTACACATTAAATCGCCACTACTCCACCCCTGTAACGGAACCGTTGTGGAGGGCAGCGCACTCTATATAAGCCACCCTCCCCCACTGGTAAAGGGGTTAGCAACTCTTTCTATTCCCTATTCCACTCGACAATAAGCTCCCTGAGCACTAAGACGTAGGGCTATTACCTCCACCGCAGAGGGGCCTGAACTCATACATCCTCGCCGTAGCTAGGACTCTGCCCATCCTTTTCGTACCCTACAAATCTACTGTCAGGCTTATACCAATGACACCTGCCGTTTGCTGAGTTTTCTTACAACAACAGCTACCAGTCCAGTCTTCAGATGGCCCCATTCGAAGCGTTATATGGGTGGAAGTGCCGCACCCTGCTCAATTGGTCTGAAACCGGTGAAAGACTAGTTTTCGGACCGGAAGCACTGCAGGAAGCAGGGGACAAGGTTCAGCTTGTCCGAGAGAACTTGAAGGCAACTAAGTCAAGGCAGAAGAGCTATGCGGACCCTCGCCGCAGAGATGTGGAGTTTGTTCCCGGAGACCAGGTGTACTTGCGAGTCACGCCTCTCAAGGGGACCAAGTGTTTCCATGTCAAGGGGAAGCTAGCTCCAAGGTTCATTGGACCCTTCAAGATCACGGCAAGGCGCGGGGAAGTAGCTTATCAGTTGGAGCTACCTCCTGAGCTTTCGGGTGTGCACAACGTGTTTCACGTGTCACAGCTCCGGAAGTGTTTGCAAGTGCCGAACCGTCCCGGTCTTTACAAGGTCATTGATCATCAAGCTATTGACCTTCAACCGGACCTTACCTACCGCGAGAAACCGATCCGCATTCTGGATTAAGCCGAACGTTGCACCAGAAGCCGCACCATCAAGTTTTTCAAGGTTCAGTGGAGCAACCATACCGAAGCAGAAGCCACGTGGGAACGTGAAGACTATCTCCGATCAGAATTTCCCGAGCTATTTAACACTTAGCTTAGGAATCTCGGGGACGAGATTCTTCTAAGAGGGATAGGTATGTCACACCCTGTTTTTCACCACAAGTATTTTATGTTGCAAAATCAGAGCTTGTAAACCCTTGTATGAGTGAATGCTTGCTTGCTTGATGACTCAAACCCATGAAAAACTTATTATTTTGCTCTCTTCAAAAACCCTTTTTCGTTTATATCAAGATCACCTTCATCATGTTGGGATACACTACTAGCTCATGAAGCCCAGTGGCACTTCCAACCAAAGTTGGTGATCTGATCCAAATATTATTTTCATTCATTAAAAACATTAGTTGGTGATTTAAAATATTATTTTCCTATTTTATATTTATGTCTGTTTCTAAGGCCAGGAATGATATTCCCACAAGGAAAATTGCTTTCCTGCTTTAGACAATTCTGAGTAAATTCATGAAAGCTCAGAAGGACATATATTTTCCATATATAAGATTTTCAACCCTATTTTATATTAATATTATTTGAGTAAAACCCTGAAAACCATTTCTGTCTATTTTAGCTTTTTGAGATGTTTCCAAAGGAAATAATCTCAATAAATTCCCATAAAATTATAGGATCCCTCCCAAGCCATATTAGGTGCTCACATAAAATCTCACCTTGATCCAAGGTGGGGAAGTGCACCTAATGAACCCAAAACCCTCTCTGTCTAGAGAAGAGTTGGAACAACTCTACATTGCAAAGTTTCTCCAATGCAGCTGAAACTTTGCAGAGGTGTCTGACACCCCAAATGAGGACTCCACACCAAAGATGGGATTTGTGAGACTCTGTTTGGCCACACTTCCTTTGTAAAGGACAGTACTGGTCATTTTGGAGCATTTGCAAGTTTACAAAGCTAAACTTGTTCAATGGAGCTCAAATTTGGTGAAACCCCATGTTTTTACCCCAAGAAAAAACCTGTTAAGTGTCAGTTCCAGTGGTGGAGTGAAAGCACCCCAAATCACTGTCGAACACCTTCTGACAGGAAGGTAAAAACCCTCCTAGCCACTATTTTACCCAATGGCAAAGCCCCAAACTTGGTGAGTTAAAGCACAGAGCACCCTGAGCACTCAGTCAACCAGCCCCTCCCAAACTCCAAGCACTAGTGACAAGATCTTCAATTTGAGCCGCAGGCCAGGGCTGGCAACACTGGTGTTCCTTGCCTCCTTTGACCAGCTTGTGCTCCCACTAGCACACAACGGCTAGGCACACTCCCAGCAACACTCAGGACATGGAGGACACGTCCCAAGTGCCCTAGAGCGCGCCAGCATGCCGTGGCATGCCAAAACTGTGCTCTGGGCGCGCTACAGAGAACCTCAAGCAAGGGGACTTGGCCCCGGCCAGTTCGAACCTCCCCAGTAAAGTCCAAACGCTCCCCCGACAGCCACTCTGTGCAAAGCTACCATCAGGGGCCCCCTCTCCACGTACAAGAGCTCAGGCGTCGCGTGCGTGCGCATGCCCCACGCGGCCGAGCATGCACGGTCGCTGCGGCTCGACCCCACTCGCTCTCCCTCAGTGAACGATGCACCAGTAGGTCCTAAACCACGTCCCGAACCCGTGGTTTCGCGGCCAGCACCTCACTGCGCACGCATGCCCGCCACGGTGAATCACCGGCGTGCCCGAGTCGGCTCACCGTCCCTGGCCTATAAATATGTCCCCCCAGCACCCCGGCACCCCCCAGGCAGCTTCAGCACAACCACTAGACTCCCCCTAGCCGCCCAATCAAGCTCGCAGAGCCCCGGTGCTCGAAATCGACCGAGGCCCCTCTGCCTCGGAGCTCCGGTCAATCTCCGACTACACGCCGGCTCCTGCGCCGCCCGACCTCCCATTGCACTTCCCTTGACGCGAGGATCATTTCCCCCAACTTCCCTGAGCGAATCCGTGCCCCAGGCCACTAGCTCGACACCATCCCGAAACCTTTCCGCCACGGTCACCTCGTCGCCGGCGACCCAGACCACCTCCGGTGACGTCCCGACCACGAGCAGGTAGGCGGAGGAACAAAGGGCCCATTCCCGCTCCTAATTTGGCCTGAGGGCAACGGTAGCCTCGCCGGCGTCCGTCTCCACCTCTCTGGCTTGAGGTAGGAGAAGGACCCGACAGGTGGAGCCCACCTGTCGGTGTCCTGGGGCAGCCAACGCACGCAGCCGCTGACGCTGACCCCAGGGGCCCGCATGTTAGGTTTGAACCTGTCCCGCGCGCACCTGGTGGCCGGTCTGCTGGCTGGGCCGCCTGGGTCCCCCCTGGCCTTTTCTTTTATTTTTAACCTGCAAGCTTAAATGATTTTTATCAAAATATTTAGCCAGTAGAAAAATATGATTCTTCCACCAAAAATTTTCTAAAACAGAATCTGTTTTGGTATAATAAAATGATATTAAAAGCATTTGTTTGCTCCTGCTTGCTTTTAAATAAATATGCTTAGCTAATAAAAACCATAGGAAACATTTTCCAAAATAATAAACTGAATTTATTCAAGCTTTGCAACATTTTTAAAAGCACCTTGTGATCTGTTTTGGTGTCAGCTATTATTTATTCTTGACGGTAGAGTTACCGAGTGACGGAGGATCCAGAGCGGAAGACCTCGAAGACCCCGGATACCTAGCTGACCAAGGCAAGCAGCCCTTTGACCATGACTTGATCATAAACATTGTTGCATGCTAGTATAGTTGGTATTTTCCCGTTGCATGTGATCACGATAGCGGTTCATCATTGTGGTGATGGCACTGGAGGCTTCTTCAAAGCCCTTGCATGTTGATGATGTTATTCATATGGCTCCTCGGAGCATAAACATGATGAGCTTGACCCTACCATCTATGAGGATCATGCTACTGTCATGTTGACTAGTAGAGTAAGATCATTGCATTGAGCTTGACCCTACCCCTTGAGGGTCATGTTAATACCATGTTGACAAGTAAAGATAGAGCATATTATCATGAGCATGATGATGAGTTAAATCAAGAGTTTATGAAAACCTCGTCGGGTGCCACTAATGCCCGAGGGTGATGATGAGTTGGTGATCACTTTTGGTGAAGTGATGCACCGGTGTTTTGTGTGAGTATGGTTTCGGAAATGGGATTAGATTTATGATGTGTCGACCGTCCCAACCTTACTTGTACGACCACGTTACCCCTTTATGGGAAGGGGCTTTGTTGATTACTCTGGTCGGTGCTAGCAAAGAGCCACATTACTAGTGGCGGGAGTGATTGTCGTCACTCTCGTGATGGGGTCGTGCCAGGTAGGACGACTATGCCATTATTATGAGTTCCAGGCACACCGTTGGTCCCCGCATGGTTGATACTATCCAGAGTCGGTGCTCGTAAGACGTACAACATGTGGGCTGGGTACCAATCGAGTGGACCTCTTTGTCTAGTATCGTCAGGGGAAAGATGATGATCGGGTACTTACCTCTGGTATATGTGATATACCACGAGTCGTGGATGACACGGAAGTTTCCCGGTTCTCGTGGGTCCAGCGTGCTACCTCTGCAGAGTGTCAAACTACTCGAATAGTCGTGTCCACGGTCAAGGACAGTTGGGTGGTGCTGCTTAAACTACGTCCAGCGTTTCCACATGAACCAAGTGTGTGTGTGTGTGTGAGTTCGGTGAATGGTGTTAATAACCGGAGTTACTTGAGGAATTTATATGACCAAGTTCGGTGACTTGGCATATGGGGTGAACCCGGTGTGTTGAACCCTTGTCAGATATGTCGATATCTGTAACCTGTTCTACAAGTGTAGTACTTTAACTGGTTGCATATACCTGATCATTCCACCAAATTGCATTCCACCAAAGATACATGTTACTTTTATTCTTCACTATCAATGTTCATATCATGGGCTGTTTGCGAGTACATTCAAAGTACTCATTGGCTTGCCACTGGTTATATTATTGACCAAACATGGAAGGACCGGAGTTTGGCGACGAGTACGCCTGCGGAGACGAACCTGCGATCTAGGACGCTTCCAAGTCAGAATGCCTGTCGATGTAGGCTTGATGGCATGGGCACCGCTTAGCCCTTACGAGTTTCCGCTACCTGATGTATCTGTTTAATTTGGCTTTAGGCCTCGCTCTTGAACCCGACCTTCTGGTCGTTTGATGTAATAATTTCGGTACTTGGATGTAAGACTCTATTATTCAGTATATGTGTTCAGTGAACATTGATCCTTGGGGTCACTGGCCACGGCAAACTCGACTTGCTAGTCAGGGTCCCCACAGAGATGGTATCAGAGCCATCCTGACTATAGGAAGCCTTAGATAGCATGGACGTTAGCCGGGAACGTTAGAACGCCAGCCTTGCACAAACTTTTGGACATACAACCTTCTGACTTCTCTCATATACCTTGTAGATGGCTGCCGTACCTGAAATGCTTCTGGAGACCGGCTTTCCACTACTCCTGGTGGATTGTCTCGAGAAGTGTCTCGTACGTCGCACGCCCATCTTCCTCTACCACGAGCACTGGGTCAACGCCGACACTAAGGAGTATCACGTGGACGTGATAGTGAAGGCTAATGACTCACCGTCTAGTTGGTTCTTCGAAGGACCACAGATGGGAGAGCTGATGTTGGCAGTGGAGACTGCCGCACGAGAGGCGCTCGTGCGTCTCCGCAGCATCCTCCCTGAGATGGCTAACGAGCCTGTCACTCGTCACCTACCTTTCATTAAGGAAGGAGTGGATGGGAGTTGGACACTCATCCCAGCCATGGAGGATGGGATGCCATTAAGGTTTCAGACCTACTTCAGCCTCACATCGGATACCCTGATGCACTTCCTGGTTAAGGAATCAGCCAAGCTTCGCAAAGAGCTGCACCTAGTCAAGGGCCTCCTCCACACTGAAAAGATGCAGAATCGCAAGGTAAAGAAGGCAGGCGCACCTGAAGGAAGGACAGTTGTTTCCACTAGGGGTGGTGTGTTACCCATCCAGGTAGTCCCTCTTCGGAGTCGCCGCCTGACAGCGGAAGAGTACACTGAGATTTTTGCCGCCTCGCCTAAGAGACGCCGTGATGTGCGGATTCTTTCTTCCACTCCTATAAAGGAAGAAGATGTTGGTGAAGACGAAGATGAGGATTCTATTGAACCCGCCTTTGAGACTGAGCAGTCCTCCGCGTAGGATTTAGCATAGGGAATTAGGAATACCCCGAGCATAGGGTATCCATGTATCCGTTTTTAATTTACGTATGTGTGTATGATGTAAGTCACATATTGCCTTAGGCAGCCTGTAAGTGACTACATCACCTAGTTTTCATGAATGCAATTTCCGTTTGTCAAAAACTTTGGTTTTGAAAACTCGGCACTTGCACGCATTGGACCCACTCTTACTAGGAGCGAATCCTTATATTTCCGAGCAAGGTGGCATTTTGACATGTCTGTTTCTATGACAGGATGGTGACGCAACCCTCAACAGCACCTTCGGCAACCCCGGCGCCGGCTCCTGAGGAACGCCGCTTGGAATCGATGGAAAAGCTCACGCTGGAGGTCACCACGAGCAGCCTAGCGACATTCCGCCACCACCTCCTCCTAAGAACTTGACGATGGCTCAGTTCCTTCAAGCTCTTCGGGAGGAGCGTCAAGCCAGCAATGCCGCTATTCAGCAGCTGACTCAAGTCTTGGTGGACAACCCGCCGCAGAATGGGAATGGCGGTGGCCGCTCTACTCTTTCTGAGTTCATGCGGATTACGCCCCCCATATTCACGGAGACGATTGAACCACTGGACGCCGATGACTGGATCCGCACCATCGAAGACCTCCTTGCGCTAGTCAAGTGCACTGACGATCGTGAGAAGGTCCTTTATGCTTCTCACTGTCTCGGAGGCACTGCCAGGGCTTGGTGGGATGGATTCCAGATCATGCGGATAGGGCAAGTTATCACTTGGGTGATGTTCAAGGAAGGATTTCGCGCGGCTCACATTCCACCTGGAATGATGACCATTCAGAAGCGGGAATTCCGAGCCTTGAGGCAGGGCAGTGGAACTGTTAAGGAGTACCTGCAGAAGTTTAACCTCTTGTCGAGGTACGCGCCCGAAGATGTTAACACTGAGGCCGCTAAGGTGAAACGCTTCATGGAAGGGTTACAGCAGTCCCTGCAATAGCAGCTGGTGGTTTGCGATTGCAAGACCTTCAGCGAGTTGGTTAACAAGGCGCTGATGCTGGAAGACAAGCGTCGTGCGATGGACGACACCCGCAAGCGCAAACTGATAGGCAATGGAGGACACAGTAGCGCAAGACCAAGACCATGGCAGTCAGCACCTACGAGACCCAACTTTCAGCAGCAGCAGTACAAGCACCCGGTGTTCCGCCAGAATTATCAGCCTCAGCAGCAAGCCATGCTAGTAGTCAACCCGCCGAACAACGGGGGAGTCAAGACCAACCCTCTGGGGCAGGTCACCTGCTTTGGGTGTGGTCAGACCGGGCACTATTCCAGGCAGTGCCCCAACAAGAAGCCCGACGCACCGCACCGCGTCCCAATGCACCCAACCCCGGTCAAGGTGCACCAGGAAGGTACCAGGCTCCCCGCAACTAGCAGTTCAATGGCAGGGGCCGGATCAATCACATCACTTCAGAAGAGGCGCAGGAAGACCCGGACTACATTCTGGGTACGTTCCTCGTCAACTCAACTCCAGCAACAGTGTTGTTTGATTGTGGTGCCTCGCATTCTTTTGTTACTCAAAGGTTTGCGGAGTAGTGTGGTTTAAAACCCACTCTACTCCGTGGATAGATGGCAATCCAAACCCTGGGAGCAGTATTGAGGACCAGCCTAGGGTGTAGAAGGGTCGAGATAGTTAACAATGGAACGAGTTTCTTGGCAGACCTCATTGTGCTTAAATCGAAAGGTTTAGAAGTAATCCTCGGCATGGATTGGTTGGCCAAGCACCAGAGTCTTTTGGACTGTGCCAACAGGGCCATTACCATGACAAGCAACCAAGGGGTCAAGGTCAAGTTTGTCTCCGAGCCAGTATCGGCTCAAGTGCCTCGAGTCAACAGTCTATCCGAGGTAGAGCTTGATCAAGTGCGTGTATTCTGTGAATACCCGGACGTCTTTCCTGACGAGCTACCCTGAATGCCTCCTGACCGAGACATCGAGTTCATCATTGAGCTCATGCCCGGATCAAGGCCTATATATAAAAAGCCTTACAGGATGGGTTCCGAAGAGCTGGCAGAGCTGAAGAAGCAGCTGGATGAGCAACTCAGGAAAGGGTTCATCCGTCCGAGTGCATCACCTAGGGGATCACCTGTTCTATTTGTTTCAAAGAAGGATGGTACCATTCGACTCTGCGTCGATTACTGTTCTCTTAATGAAGTCACAATTAAGAACAAGTACCCGCTCCCCAAGATCGAAGCCCTGTTTGACCAGTTAAACGGGGCCAGGATATTACCAGTTGAAGATTCGACCCGAAAATATACACAAGACTGCATTTGTGACCCGATACGGTATATATGAATGCACTGTCATGCCCTTCGGTTTGACAAATGCCCCAGCCTACTTCATGGACCTCATGAACAAGGTCTTCATGGAATATTTGGACAAGTTTGTCGTCGTGTTCATCGATGACATATTAATCTTCTCCAAGTCCGAAGAGCAGCATGAGCAACACCTGAGGTTAGTCCTGGGAAAGCTTCAAGAGCACCAACTTTATGCCAAATTCAGCAAGTGTCAGTTATGGCTGAACGAAGTTGGATTTCTGGGTCATACCCTGACGGCAAGCGGTTTGGCCATAGATCAGTCCAGGATTACTACAGTGACCAACTGGGAATCACCAAAGGACGTGAAGGATGTCAGGAATTTCCTTGGGCTCGCGGGATACTACCGCAAGTTTGTAGAAGGATTCTCCAGCATCGCTCGACCTATGAATCAGCTCTTGAAGAAAGGCCGAAAGTTCGAGTGGACACCGGCGTGTGAAGCAAGTTTCCAGGAGTTGAAGAAGAGGCTAACTACCGCCCCGGTATTGGCTACCCCAGACATCAACAAGGAATTCATGATATATTGTGATGCCTCTGAAACCAAGCTCGTGGAGTCCTGATGCAAGATGGCAGGGTCGTGGCGTACTTGTCACGGCAACTTCGACCGCATGAGGAGAACGACGCCACCCATGATCTTGAGCTAGCAGCCGTAGTGCAGGCTCTGAAGACGTGGAAACATTACCTTCTGGAGAAGCAATGTGAGATATATACAGACCACAAAGGTCTGAAATATATCTTCACTCAAAGGGAGCTGAATATGAGGCAGCGGAGATGGCTTGAGTTAATCAAGGATTACGACCTCAGCATTCAGTATCATCCCGGCAAGGCGCACGTGGTAGCCGATGCCTTAAGCCGGAAGGCAGGCTCATTGAACGTCACGCTCAAGGAAAGGTTACCCGTCTTATATGAAGAGATGGAGGGCTTCGGGCTTGAGATAGTCGAACCAGGATACCTGGCCAACCTCGAAATCAAGCCTACTCTTGCAGACGACATCAAGGAAGCCCAGAAGGGACACAAGAGTATCGAAGGCCTGAAGAGGAAGGTGCGAGAAGGCAAAGCCCCAGGATTCTCGATTGATGAGCAAGGAGTACTGTGGTACGGGAAGCGCTTATGCGTACCTAACAAGGCCGAACTTAAGGACTTGATCCTCCAAGAGGCTCATGACACACCGTACTCTATCCATCCAGGTGGTACCAAGATGTACCAAGACCTCCGAGAACGATTCTGGTGGCATGGCATGAAGAGAGAAATTGGCTCCTATGTCGCTAAATGCGATGTATGCCAGTGAGTCAAGGCTGAACACGACCGACCTGCTGGATTGTTGCAACCTCTTCAAGTGCCGGAATGGAAGTGGGATAAAGTCAGCATGGACTTCATCACCGGGTTGCCCCGGTCGAATAAGGGTCATAACTCCATGTGGGTCATAGTCGATCATTTGACCAAGGTGGCCCATTTCATCCCCGTTAACACCACCTACGATGGCAGCCAGCTGGCCAGTCTATACATTCATCGAGTGGTGAGTCTCCATGGAGTTCCCAAGGAGATCGTGTCCGACCGCGGCACGCAACTCACCTCTAGATTCTGGAAGAAGTTTCAAGAAGCTCTCGGAACCAAACTCTCCTTCAGTACGGCTTTCCACCCGCAGGCGGGCGGACAAACCGAGAGGGTAAACCAGATTCTTGAGGACATGCTCCGCGCGTGTGTTTTGGCTCATGGTGCCAAGTGGGAAGATTGCCTGCCGTTTGCTGAGTTTTCTTACAACAACAGCTACCAGTCCAGTCTTTAGATGGCCCCATTCGAAGCATTATATGGGCGGAAGTGCCGCACCCTGCTCAATTGGTCCGAAACCGGTGAAGGACTAGTTTTCGGACCAGAAGCACTGCAGGAAGCAGGGGACAAGGTTCAGCTTGTCCGAGAGAACTTGAAGGCAGCTAAGTCAAGGCAGAAGAGCTATGCGGACCCTCGCCGCAGAGATGTGGAGTTTGTTCCCAGAGACCAGGTGTACTTGCGAGTCACGCCTCTCAAGCGGACCAAGCGTTTCCATGTCAAGGGGAAGCTAGCTCCAAGGTTCATTGGACCCTTCAAGATCACGGCAAGGCGCGGGGAAGTAGCTTATCAATTGGAGCTACCTCCTGAGCTTTTGGGTGTGCACAACGTGTTTCACGTGTCGCAGCTCCAGAAGTGTTTGCAAGTGCCGAACTGTCCCGATCTTTACAAGGACCGATCAACAAGCTATTGACCTTCAACCGGACCTTACCTCCCGCGAGAAACCGATCCGCATTTTTGATGAAGCCGAACGTTGCACCAGAAGCCGCACCATCAAGTTTTTCAAGGTTCAGTGGAGCAACCATACCGAAGCAGAAGCCACGTGGGAACGTGAAGACTATCTCCGATCAGAATTTCCCAAGCTATTTAACGCTTAGCTTAGGAATCTCGGGGACGAGATTCTTGTAAGAGGGATAGGTCTGTCACACCCTGTTTTTCACCACAAGTATTTTATGTTGCAAAATCAGAGCTTGTTATAACTTTTTCAAATAACGTTGTGAGTGCAATGTAAACCCTTGTATGAGTGAATGCTTGCTTGCTTGATGACTCAAACCCATGAAAAACTTATTATTTTGCTCTCTTTAAAAACCCTTTTTCCTTTATATCAAGATCACCTTCATCATGTTGGGATACACTACTAGCTCATGAAGCCCAGTGGCACTTCCAACCAAAGTTGGTGATCTGATCCAAATATAACTTTCATTCATTAAAAACATTAATTGGTGATTTAAAATATTATTTTCCTATTTTATATTTATGTCTGTTTCTAAGGCCAGGAATGATATTCCCACAAGGAAAATTGCTTTCCTGGCTTAGAAAACTCTAAGTAAATTCATGGAAGCTCAGAAGGACATATATTTTCCATATATAAGATTTCAAACCCTATTTTATATTAATATTACTTGAGTAAAAGCCTAAAAACCATTTCTGTCTGTTTTAGCTTTTTGAGATTTTTCCAAAGGAAATAATCTCAATAAATTGCCATAAAATTACAGGAGCCCTCCCAAGCCATATTAGGTGCTCACATAAAATCTCACCTTGATCCAACATGGGGAAGTGCACCTAATGAGCCCAAAACCCTCTTTGTCCAGAGAAGAGTTGGAACAACTCTACATTGCAAAGTTTCTCCAATGGAGCTGAAACTTTTGAAGACGTGTTTGACACCCCAAATGAGGACTCCACACCAAAGATGGGATTTGTGAGACTCTGTTTGGCCACACTTCCTTTGTAAAGGACAGTACTGGTCATTTTGAAGCATTTCCAAGCTTACAAAGCTAAACTTGTTCAATGGAGCTCAAATTTGGTGAAACCCCAGGTTTTTACCCGAAGACCAAACCTGTTAAGTGTCGGTTCCAGTGGTGGAGTGAAAGCACCCCAAATCACTGTCGAACACCTTCTGACAGGAAGGTAAAAACCCTCCTAGCCACTGTTTTACCCAATGGCAAAGCCCCAAACTTGGTGAGTTAGAGCCCCAGAGCACCCTGAGCACTCTGTCAACCAGCCCCTCCCCAACTCCAAGCACTAGTGACAAGATCTTCAATTTGAGCCGCAGGCCAGGTCTGGCAACACTCGTGTTCCTTGCCTCCTTTGACCAGCTCGTGCTCCCACTAGCACACAACGGCTAGGCACACTCCCAACAACACTCAGGACATGGAGGACACGTCCCAAGTGCCCCAGAGCGCGCCAGCATGCCGTGGCATGCCACAACTGTGCTCTGGGCGCGCTACAGAGAACCTCCAGCAAGGGGACGTCGCCCCGGCCAGTTCCAACCTCCGCAGTAATGTCCAAACGCTCTCCCAATAGCCACTCTGTGCAAAGCTTCCATCAGGGGCCCCCTCTCCTCGCGCAAGAGCTCAGGCGACGCGTGCCCGCGCACGCCCGACGCGGCCGAGCATGCACGGTCGCTGCGGCTCGACCCCACTCGCTCTCCCTCTGCGACCGATGCACCAGTAGGTCCTAAACCACGTCCCGAACCCGTGGTTTTGCGGCCAGCACCTCACTTCGCACGCACGCGCGCCACGGTGAGTCACCGGCGCGCCCGAGTCGGCTCACCGTCGCTGGCCTATAAATAAGTCCCCCTGGCACCCGAGCACCCCCCAGGCAGCTTCAGCACAACCACTAGACTCCCCCTAGCCGCCCAATCGAGCTCGCAGAGCCCCGGTGCTCGAGATCGATCGAGGCCCCTCTGCCTCGGAGCTCCGGTCGATCTCCGGCTACACGCCGGCTCCTGCGCCGCCCGACCTCCCATTGCACTTCCCTTGACGCCAGGATCATTTCCCCCAACTTCCCCGAGCGAATCCGTGCCCCTAGCCACTAGCTCGACGCCATCCCGAAACCTTTCCGCCACGGTCACCGCGTCGCCGGCGACCCAGACCACCTCCAGTGACGTCCCGACCACGAGCAGGTAGGCAGAGGAACAAGGGACCCATTCCCGCTCCTAGTTTGGCCTGAGGGCAACGGTAGCCTCGCCGGCGTCCGTCTCCACCTCTCTGGCTGGAGGTAGGAGAAGGACCCGACAGGTGGAGCCCACCTGTCAGTGTCCTGGGGCAGCCAGCGCGCGCAGCCGCTCACGCTGACCCCATGGGCCCGCATGTCAGGTTTGAACCTGGCCTTTTCTTTTATTTTTAACCTGCAAGCTTAAATGATTTTTATAAAAATATTTAGCCAGTAGGAAAATATGATTCTTCCACCAACAATTTTCTAAAAATGTGTAGTAATTGATTCTGTAGAGTTTGGCATTTTTCAAAAACAGAATCTATTTTGGTATAATAAAATAATATTAAAAGCATTTGTTTGCTCCTGTTTGCTTTTAAATAAATATGCTTAGCTAATAAAAACCATAGGAAACATTTACCAAAATAAAAAACTGAATTTATTCAAGCTTTGCAACATTTTTAAAAGCACCTTGTGATCTGTTTTGGTCTCAGCTATTATTTATTTATTCCTTTCTCGACGGTAGAGTTACCGAGTGACGGAGGATCCGGAGCGGAAGACCTCGAAGACCCCGGATACCTAGCTGACCAAGGCAAGCATCCCTTTGACCATGACTTGATCATAAACATTGTTGCATGCTAGTATAGTTGGTATTTTCCCGTTGCATGTGATCACGATAGCGGTTCATCATTGTGGTGATGGCACTGGAGGCTTCTTCAAAGCCCTTGCATGTTGATGATGTTATTCATATGGCTCCTCGGAGCATAAACATGATGAGCTTGACCCTACCATCTATGAGGATCATGCTACTGTCATGTTGACTAGTAGAGTAAGATCATTGCATTGATCTTGACCCTACCCCTTGAGGGTCATGTTAATACCATGTTGACAAGTAAAGATAGAGCATATTATCATGAGCATGATGATGAGTTAAATCAAGAGTTTATGAAAACCCCGTCGGGTGCCACTAATGCCCGAGGGTGATGATGAGTTGGTGATCACTTTTGGTGAAGTGATGCACCGGTGTTTTGTGTGAGTATGGTTTCGGAAATGGGATTAGATTTATGATGTGTCGACCGTCCCAACCTTACCTGTACGACCACGTTACCCCTTTATGGGAAGGGGCTTTGTTGATTACTCTGGTCGGTGCTAGCAAAGAGCCACATTACTAGTGGCGGGAGTGATTGTCGTCACTCTCGTGATGGGGTCGTGCCAGGTAGGACGACTATGCCATTATTATGAGTTCCAGGCACACCGTTGGTCCCCGCATGGTTGATACTATCCAGAGTCGGTGCTCGTAAGACATACAACATGTGGGCTGGGTACCAATCGAGTGGACCTCTTTGTCTCGTATCGTCAGGGGAAAGATGATGATCGGGTACTTACCTCTGGTATATGTGATATACCACGAGTCGTGGATGACACGGAAGTTTCCCGGTTCTCGTGGGTCCAGCGTGCTACCTCTGCAGAGTGTCAAACTACTCGAATAGTCGTGTCCACGGTCAAGGACAGTTGGGTGGTGCCGCTTAAACTACGTCCAGCGTTTCCGCATAAACCAAGTGTGTGTGTGAGTTCGGTGAATGGTGTTAATAACCGGAGTTACTTGAGGAATTGATAAGCCCAAGTTCGGTGACTTGGCATATAGGGTGAACCCGGTGTGTTCAACCCTTGTCAGATATGTCGATATCTGTAACCTGTTCTTCAAGTGTAGTACTTTAACTTGTTGCATATACCTGATCATTCCACCAAATTGCATTCCACCAAAGATACATGTTACTGTTATTCTTCACTATCAATGTTCATATCATGGGCTGTTAGCGAGTACATTCAAAGTACTCATTGGCTTTCCACTGGTTATATTATTGACCAGACATGGAAGGACCGGAGTTTGGCGACGAGTACGCCTGCGGAGACGAACCTGCGATCTAGGACGCTTCCAAGTCAGAATGCCTGTCGATGTAGGCTTGATGGCATGGGCACCGCTTAGCCCTTACGAGTTTCCGCTACCCGATGTATGTGTTTAATTTTGCTTTAGGCCTCGCTCTTGAACCCGACCTTTTGGTCGTTTGATGTAATAATTTTGGTACTTGGATGTAAGACTCTATTATTCAGTATCTGTGTTCAGTGAACATTGATCCTTGGGGTCACTAGGCACGGCAAACTCGACTTGCTAGTCGGGGTTCCCACATTAGGCTTTTGGCCTAAGTTCGTCTACTCCCTTGGATGATCCGGGTGACACCCAAAATCATAATGGGGGTTATACGAGAGCGCTGCATCCATTGCCTGAATAGCTGCCTCACGAAGACAAGCAGCCTTTGCCTCCCTCTCGTACCCCTCTGCCTCTCCTCTGGTAATGTAATATCTCCGTTTTACCTGAAAGTCAAAGAAGGCAGGAGCAGGAAGGGTAATATGGAAAACACGCTGCCGGTTAAATATTAAACGAACTGGTGGCGTGTCAAAGCGACGCGGTCAAGGAAAGCTGTATGGAGCGGGGGATCTCCTTCGTGGATGGGTACTCCAAGAAAATTTGCTATGCGAGTGGCATAGATCCCACCAAAGAAATCCCCTTCATTAGCATTATTATTCAGCCTCCTTGCTATTATAGCTCCTATGTTGAAACTTCTATCACCCGTTACTGCGCTCTTAAGAATACTAAGGTCTGGTGCACAGAGGTGACAATGCTCAATCTTGACGTTAATGCATCTACATACGAAGAGGGCAAGGTAATGCAACGCAAGAAAATGAATGCTCCCCATGGTAGCCTGCGTAATATCTCTAGTTTCTCCAACAGTTATACCAGAGAAAAAATCTCTAACCGAGGATTGAGGAGGATCATTGAGACTACCCCAAATAGGTATCTTGCAAATTCTATTGAAATCCTCTAAATCCATGGTATACGATTTATCATAGAGATCAAACAGTACATATGTATCACGGCCAACTAAAAATTTGAATCTACGAACAAAAGAGGCAGTGAGAGCAACATACTGTTCACATTTATCGGAGATGAATTCTTCGAGTCCGATGGTGTGAATAGGTGTATCAAACTCGTCTTTGAAACCTGCCTCAATCATGAATTCATCGGAAGGCCATTCACATGGTTATACCTGTGCGTTCCTTGGTTGGTAAGGATTAGGCTCCCGAATCACGAGACGGGGACCTCTCTTGCTTGTGGAACCACCATGATAGTTCCTCCTGAAGATCTTCCTTTTCTGAAATTTTCAGTGACTCTAAGGAAAAGTGAACAAGGTCCAGCGAAACTCATCCCAACTACTCTCACAAGTGCCTAGAGGCCATATTACGCATCAAAACTACTTGGGACCAACTAAAATTAGCATGCAAAGCTCAAGAACATGGTCATCAAGGCAGCAAATATACGCGAAGTATAAGGCACTAGAGCAAAAGCTAATTGGACCAATGGAAGAGTAACTTACCAAGGAGCAATTTCCCCAAAACAGTTTAGAGAATGGTGCTTTGAGCAAGGAGATCGAAAATCCCAGCAAAAAGAGCAAGAACACGGGTTTCAGCTGCGAAACGATTTTTTCTGGAGGTAGGAGAAGCAGATGGGAGCTAGAATGAGTAGAGGGGGTGCACGTGGGCCCCACAAGCCTGGTAGGCGCGGTCAGGGGGGTGCCCGCGCCTCTAGGGCTTGTGGCCCACTAGTGCAGCCCCGAGACTAGCTCTTCGTCTCAGTATTTTTCAAAAATTCCAGAAAAAATCATACTTGATTTTCACGGCGTTCGGAGAACTTTTATTTTCGGGGTACTTTTCTACGGGACGCTAAAACAGAAAACAGGGAAAACTAAACTAAACTTATCATTTTTCTTCTAAGCAACCGAAGGTGAAAG
This sequence comes from Hordeum vulgare subsp. vulgare, assembly GCF_904849725.1. Lineage (NCBI taxonomy): Eukaryota > Viridiplantae > Streptophyta > Magnoliopsida > Poales > Poaceae > Hordeum > Hordeum vulgare. The sequence continues at coordinate 417,738,239 of NC_058520.1, read as the reverse complement.
CTTGGAACAGAGGTTTGTGACTCCTCGATTCATCCATCTCATGGTCATCGAAAGAAATCTATTAATGAGGTTGATCAAGTCTCCCTGACAAAAAATTTCGAATCGCAAAAGAGAACCGAGAATTTTCGAATAGTTACTAGGTCACCTCAATGGGGATGTGCATATCCCCGACAATCAAAATCATACTTCATCTTGACAGGAGGTATAGGGCATTCAACGCTCCCAATAAGAATCGATGAAGTTTTTCGATAGCACTGATGCAATGTACTCGATATTGTTTCTTCGGAAAGTGCACTGTATGCTCATTACCGTTATCATGGAAAGTGACATTGCCTTTGTTGCAATCTATAACAGCCCCTGCAGTGTTAAGAAAGGGTCTTCCATGGATAACCGCCATGGCATCATCCTCGGGAATATCCAGGATAACAAAGTCAGTTAAGATAGTAACATTGGCAACCACAATAGGCACATCCTCGCAAATGTCGATAGGGAAAGCAGTTGATTTGTCGGCCATTTACAGAGAGATTTCAGTGGGTGTCAACTTATCTAGTTCAAGTCTATGATAAAGAGAGAGAGGCATAACACTAACACTGGCTCCAAGGTCGCATAAAGCAGTTCTAACGTAGTTACCTTTAATAGAGCAAGGTATAGTGGGCACACCGGGATCACCTAGTTTCTTAGGAGTTCCACCCTTGAAGGTATAGTTCGAAAGCATGGTGGAAATCTCAACCTCACGTATCCTCCTCTTATTAGTCACAATATCCTTCATGTACTTAGCATACGGAGACATTTTGAGCATATCTGTCAAACGCATTTGCAGGAAGACAGGTCTAATCATTTCAACAAAGCGCTCAAAATCCTCATCATCCTTTTTCTTGGATGGTTTGGGAGGAAAGGGCATGGGTTTCTGAACCCATGGTTCCCTTTCTTTACCATGCTTCCTAGCAGCGAAGTCATGCATTCTTATCGTATCTCCTAGCCTTAGGCTGTGGGTTATCAAGATCAACAGGTTCAATCTCCACATCCTTATCATTGCTAGGTTGACCATCATCATGAACATCACTATTGATATTATCATTAGGCTCATGTTCATCACCAGATTGTGTTTCGGCATCACAGACAAAGACATCGTTTGGACTCTCAGGTGTAGCAGCAACAGTGTTGCTAGCGTGCAGGTTCCTATCATCTTTCTTCTTCTTCCTAGGATGACTAGGAGCATCAGTGCTAACTCCTTGAGAATCTTGTTCAATTCTCTTAGGATGACCCTCAGGATACAGAGGTTCCTGGGTCATTCTACCGCCTCTAGTGACGTCTCTGACAGAGTTGTCATTCAACTCATTGAGCAAGTCATTTTGCGCCTTAAGAACTTGTTCTACCTGAGTAGTAACCATGGAGGCATTTTTACTCAAAATCTTAAGATCATTGACATTTCTGTCCACACAAGCACTTAAATGACTAAGCATACGAACATTCTGTTCCAATTGTGTGCTAACATAATCATTGAAACTCTGTTATTTGGCAACAAAGTTATCAAATTCATCCAGGGAAAGGCTAGCAGGTTTATCAAAAGGAATATCACTCTCATCAAACCTACGCAGAGAATTTACTTCTACTACATGTATCGGGTTATCAAGACCATGGATCTCTTCGATAGGTGGCAGGTTTTTGATATCTTTAGATTTTATGCCTTTCTCTTTCATAGATTTCTTAGCTTCTTGCATATCCTCAGGAATGAGGAATAGAATACATCTTTTCTTAGGAGTTGGCTTAGGAGGTGGTTCGGGAATAGTCCAATCATTCTCATTGCACAAGATATTATTCAATAGGATCTCAGCTTGTTCTACAGTTCGTTCCGTAAAAACACAACCGGCACAACTATGTAGGTGGTCTTTAGAAGCATCGGTAAGTCCATTGTAGAAGATATCAAGTATTTCATTCTTCTCAAGAGGGTGATCAGGCAAAGCATTCAGCAGCTGGACTAGCCTCCCCCGAGCTTGTGGGAGACTCTCTTCTTCAGCTTGAGCAAAGTTGTATATTTCCTACAAGGCAGCTTGCTTCTTATGGGCAGGGAAATATTTTTCAGAGAAGTAGTAGACCATATCCTGGGGGCTACGCACACATCCAGGAGCAAGAGAAGTGAAACAAGTCTTAGCATCATCCTTTAGCGAGAAAGGAAACAGCTTGAGGATATAGTAGTGGCGGATCTTTTCCTCACTAGTGAATAGGGTGACTATATCGTGCAGTTTGGTAAGATGGACTATAACCGTTTCAGACTCATAACCGTGAAAAGGATCAAATTCGACCAGAGTGATTAACTCAGGGTCGACAGAGAATTCATAATCCTTATCGGTCACAAAGATAGGCGAAGTAGAAAACTTCGGGTCGTATTTCATCCTAGCGTTCAAAAAAATTTCTTTCCACTTGAGCAGTAATTTCTCAACATCATAGTTATCCTTACAAGGAAGAAAGTCCTCAGCTATCTCTCCCTCCATAACATAACACTCAGGCATATCATGCAATTCATGTCTAGGAGAACTAGTTCTAGCGGGCAAAATAGCAGGTTCTACTTCAATAGTATCAGCAGTTTCAGAAGTATCATCACATCTAGCAACAATTCTAGAAATTTGTGCATCAAGGAATGCACCTAGTGGCAAAGCAGTATCAAGCATAGCATCATCATAAGCATCATGGCCAGCAGAAGTAGCAGCATCAAGAACAGGCGACATATCAAGATTTCTAGCAGGAGGTGGTGTCGCAAACTTACTCATAACTGAAGGTGAATCAAGTGCAGAGCTAGATGGCAGTTCCTTACTTGTCCTCGTAGTTGAGGGCAAGACTTTAGTTCTTGGATCTATCGGATTCCTCATAGTGATTAGCAGACGTAAATCCCAAGTGACTCAGAGAATATAGTTGTGCCTCCCCAGCAACGGCGCCAGAAAAAGGTCTTGATAACCCACAAGTATAGGGGATCACAACAGTTTTCGATGGTAGAGTATTCAAGCCAAAATTTATTGATTCAACTCAAGGGGAAGTCAAAGAATATTCTCAAGTATTAGCAGTTGAGTTGTCAATTCAACGACACCTGAAAGACTTAGTATCTGCAGCAAAGTATCAATAGCAAAGTAGTATGATAGCAGCAGTAGAAATAGTAACCAGTAGCAGCAAAGTGACAGCAGTAGCAGCAAGATAACAGCAGTAGCAACAGAGTAAAAGTAGCAGCAGTGACAGCAGTAGCAGCAAAGTAAGGTAGCAAGGACCAGTAGGAAAAGACTCGTAGGCATTGGATCGGTGATGGATGATTATGCCGGATGCTATTCATCATGCAACAATTATAACACGGAGAGATATGTAACTAGCTCCAGTTTGTCAATCTAATGTAGGCATGTATTCCGTATGTAGTCATATGTGCTTAGGGAAAAGACCTTGCATGACATCTATTGTCCATCCCTCCCGTGGCAGCGGGGTCCAAATGGAAACTATTGGATATTAAGGTTCTCCTTTTAATAAAGAACAGGACCAACGCATTAACACTTGGTGAGTACATGAACACCTCATACTATGGTCATCTCCGGGAGTGGTTCCGGCTATTGTCACCCCGGGGTTGCCGGGTCATAACACATAGTAGGTGACTACAACTTGCAAGATAGGATCAAGAATGCACATATATTGGCGACAACATAATAGGTTCAAATCTAAAATCATGGCACTCGGGCCCTAGTGACAAGCATTAAGCATGGCAAAGTAGTAGCAACATCAATCTCAAAACATAGTGGATACTAGGGATCAATCCCCGTCAAAACTAACTCGATTACATGATAGATCTCATCCAACCTATCACCGTCCAGCAAGCCTACGATGAGATTACTCATGAACGGTGAATAGCATCATGGAATTGGCGATGAAGGAAGGTTGATGATGACGATGGCGACGATCTCCCCTCTCCGGAGCCCAGAACGGAGTCCAGATCTGCCGTCCAGATGAAGAACAGGAGGTGGCGGCGCCTCCGTATCATAAAACGTGATGAACTCTTCACTCTGATTTTTTTCTGGACGAAACGGACTAAATAGACCTGGATTTGGAGGCGGTGGAGCGTTGTGGGCCCCACAAGCCTGCCAGGCGTGGCCAAGGGGGGCCTCGTGCCTGGTGGGCTTGTGGGGGCACAGCTCCACTTCCTACGCTGATTCTTGCGCCAGTATTTTTCATAAATTCCACAAAAATTCTCTGTAAATTTTCAAGTCATTCCGAAAACTTTTATTTCTGCACAAAAATAACACCATGGCAATTCTGCTAAAAGCAGCGTTAGTCCGGGTTAGTTCCATTCAAATCATGCAAATTAGAGTCCAAAACAAGGGCAAAAGAGTTCGGAAAAGTAGATACGACGAAGACGTATCAGTCTTCGAGGTCTTCCGCTCCAACTCCGAGTACTCCGTCTACCAGTCAACTACCATCGGAAACAACCACCATAAGCCACACAGCAGGCAGAAATAAAAGTGCTACATAAATAGAAGTTATATTTTTCTTGGACCTCTCTGGTCATAAGAAAAATACCTGAAGCTTGCCATAGGAGGTTTGGATCATCAGGGATTTCTGAATGGAGGAAAGGGGGAGTAGGGAATTCTTTATGAAGCCCACAAAAAATATTATGATCAAAATGAGTGGAGGCACTCATTTAACAGAGAACAACTTTAGAAACATTTAGGAAGTTGTTTCACTGGATTTGGAGTTGAAATGAATATTCTAGGAATTTTCTAATATGGAATAAATAGGAATAGGAAGCTATTTATTTAATGCAACAGAATAAAGCCTGACAAAAAGGTTGACCAAGGCTTTAAAAATTGGGCATGATATAATAAGTCTCTGGAAATTGGAATCACTCCAATTGGGGTTGATTTGAATCCTCTAGGAATTTCACAATGTGGGGTTTAAATTATCTAGAATTGGATTTAAATAAAAACACAACAGAAATATTGCTTGGAAAAATGTGCATGGCACATATTTGGATAGCCGTGAATTTTAAGAACGTGTTGGAATTTGAATCAAACAATTTGGAGTTAGAATGATTTTTGAATGGAGTTTTGAAGTTCTTCAAAAAGGGAAAATCAGAAAAGGAGCTTAGCCTTCGGGGTTATCTTACGCCCGGGGCGGAGGAGAGGAATTGGGCCGTCCCAGAGGCTTGGTCTGGCCAGGGATGTGGCCACGCCGAAGGCGTATTTTGCCTTTCTGCCTCTCGCGCGAGCAAGCGCCTAGATGGGATCCCAGCTCCACTTACCTCACACGGCCCGGTCTTTGGGAGGCTGACACGGGGCCCTGGCTGTCAGTCCCTTCTTCTTCCTCCCGCTCGCCCAGGAAGGAGCAGGGGAGGCTGATCCCGTTAGCTGCCAGTGCCCTTTCCGGTCCCTCCAGCCATGCGCGGTTGTGCTCCGGCCAGCGGTGCCCTCGGCGCGAGGTGCGACGCCTTCCATGAGCCCTAGCTCCGCCAGGGAGTCCCTGCGGGAGGAGGGTCTTGGCCACAGCTAATGCCGGCGATGTCGGTTGCGGAAGCTGGCACCCAGGGCGCCAAAGGACAGCAGGGAGCGCGGGGAGGGCTCCCAGGCACCGAGGCATGTTGGTTAGGCTTCAAGGGGAACTGGGAGGGTCCGGCTAGGCGCGGATGTGCGCAGAGACTGACGGGAGATTCGGCCATCACCGCGTTTGCCTAGAGGGAGAAGGCAAAGGAGGCTCCGGGGAGCTTCAAGGAGAGGGAGAGAGGAATATGTGGCAGAAAGAGCTTGGGGGAAGGGAATAGATGGAGGGTAAGCTACAGGAACAGATCGAGATATCCCGGAGCTCCGAGGGCACGGAGGATACATGCGCCCTTGGGAAAGCTTGGCTGCTTCTAGGAGTCAGGATGGGTTGGACTAGTCAAAGGGAGCGTCCTGGCGCGCTGGGACATGCTGCCATGGAGGGACCTGAGCTGCAGAAAGAGAAGAGGATGCAGAGCACTACCATTGCATGCTGCCAGCATGGTCACCATGGCCACTCGTGTCCATAGTTTTCCAATAACCAGTCAAACATGTCTAGCACGCAAGGCACACATGCAGGAGAGTAACTCTAGAGTTTGGTAGCTAGTGGAGGTGGTTTGAATATGTTTTAACTAGTGTTAAGCTTGCAGCAACAAACTTAGGCATACTAATGAGGGCACTCACACGGGAGATAATGGGGAAAAGACATGTGTAGTAGCCTTAGGCATGGAAGGACTACATTTCTGCAAAGTTTCAGCTCAAGCAAGAAAGTGTCGCTAGCACTTGTTGTACAAAGCTACATTTCAGCCACAATTCCACTTGAGGATGTGTTGCTCATTTTCTCCACGTGACCATGCCATCTCTTGGCTTTAAACAATGCTTTGGGTTGCTAGGAACCCTCTGGCAAGAGGTGGGGGCTTTGGCTTAAACATAAGTGAGGCAAGCGGGTAAAAATAGTGATTCCAAGGGTGAAATGAGGAATAGTTACATGAAGCCTCTCTCCAATAATTCACGAGTGGCCATGGAAATGTTACTGGAGGTAAAATGTAACTATATGAAGGTGTGGTAGAAAGTTGAGCTGAAGGATTAAAGTGGAAGGGGCCAAAGAAGCCAATAAAGTGAATGCACACAAGGTGTTTGATGAGTGGAAGAGCAACCACATGGACTTCAATGGATATGAAACTTAACAGGATCAAATAATAGATACAAATAAGCTTGGACACCAAATTTGGGATTTGGTGGAGAAGGTTTCCAATGTAGACTTGTAAAACCCTTCAAATGGGCAGAAATGGCTTTCTGCTTACAATCTTATTCAAATCAATTCCAACAAATCCAATATTTGGTGTGGGGACATTATTTGAGCATTAAGGCATGCACAAAAAGTTTGGTGCCAATTGGAGAAACTATATAATGTAATGTTTCTCAAAGTCAGATATCAACAGAGGGGGTTTTGAGGGGCTTGGGACAAGTTCTTCTATTCTCCTTGAAGCAACAGTTGGTGTGGAAGCATTATTGGAGTATTAGAACATGTCCACAAAGTTTGAGCACAATTGGAGACACTTGAAAATGTAGAGTTGCTCAAATTTGAATCTGGACAAATAGGGTTTTAGAATAATTAGGGGAGTCAAATAAACTTGGGTTGAGATGAAACTTGGCAAGATCATCAAACATATCATAGTTGATATGCTGGAATTTTTACAGGAATTTATTGAGAACATTTCTTATAAAAATATTTCAAAAGCTTGAAATGGGCAGGAAGGGTTTTGGAGGGGTTTGCCCAATAATTTGAACATGACCATGTGTTGAAACTCATATATATGAAATAACTATATCCACTGAGTTTCCTTAAATTTTCTGAAATATTTTGAAAGCAATAAAAATATCTTTCGTTAATAAGAGACCATTTCTGGCCTCACAGAAAGACATTTAAATAAAATAATAAAATAACTTTTAAAATATTAATATTGTGGTTTGTGGAAGACATTTTGATAATACTCCCTCCGCTCCTAAATATAAGTCTTTTAAGGAATTTCAATAGGTGTCTACATGCGGAGCAAAATGATTGAATATACATTGTAAAGTATGTCTATATACATCTGTATGTAGTCCACTAGTGAAATCTTTACAAAGACTTATATTTAGGAACGGAGGGAGTAGATTTTAACTAAAATAACTGGTGTAAAATATATTCACTAATTTGAGGACCTGTAGTACAAACCTCATCTCACGGGTTTTGAAGGCTTAATTCAAAGAAATGCATTTTGGTAAAAATAATATTTGGTAGAAATAGTTTTTGGTCCTAAACACATGGCATGATCATTAGGCAGGAGAACATGGGCTAAGGAGGTGAGTCTGGAGTGTAGCAAGAATTATTGTGAATCAACACAAGCATACCAGCAAGCAAGCAAACAATAGTCACTTCAAGCATCACAAGCATTCACAAAAAAAATTAATTGGTCCTAATTTTTGAAATAAGTTAATTAGTCAGGAAAGCTAAACACAGGGTGTTACAATAACCCGTGCTTGCATGATCTGGACCGCGTCCCAGCAAGCTCTGGCAGTGCCTTCGAGACATAAAGAGGCATAGTGAACCTTTTCACGGTCGTCGGTGCACTTAACCAGCGCGGGGAGATCTTCCATTCATCGGCATCGAGGGCCTAAGTTGTGCAAGGGAATATTGGAGGCCTAGTCCTCATGAACTCCGACAGAGTGGAGCGACCAGTGCCATTTCCGCCCTGCGGCAGGTTGTTTACTAAGGCCTGAGCTATCTAATGGATAGCAGTGTTGTTCGCTTGGCGTTCCTCTGGAAGAGCCTGGAGGAACTGAGCCACGGTCAGGTTTTGTGGAGGAAGAAGGTGGCGGGGGACTTTCATCTTGTGGCTGCTCCCGGTGGTGGGGTTCTGTGGACTCCGGCTTGTGCAGACCCACCGGCTCCTGGCTGCTTAGTAGATTTGTCAGTGTTGGGTGGCCGATGGTACTGGTGCGAGTAGCAATCACCATCCTATTTGGAGTAGTCAGGTCAATATACGAAAATGGTTGAGAGCAAAGCATAAGGGAGAAACATGCCTACATAAGGGGGTTTTGGTATGGTGCAAGTGTGTCAAACAAGAATGGTCGAAGAACCCCATGCAAATACATTAATTATGATAAGAGATGTAGCCACTTACATGTTGCCTAGGGCAAAGGCACGGTTTGCATCGAGACACAAACAAAAAGCACACACTACTAGCATACATGGTTTCATATGAACCATTACACGGACTCGACTTTGCATGGGAACTCCTAGCTTGCCCTAAGACATCCATCCTAAGTGGCGGATTGCTTGGTCTCATACTCACACTCCTCGGGGTCTTCGTCCTCGTCATCAACTATGTGGGAATCACCTCTCGGCAAGGGTGTGGGGGAAAGAAAAAGTCCATCACGATGGCGCTTCGTCGGAGAAGCGGTGAGGATTTATGTGTTCTCCTCGGCGGTCATGCGGCGACTCTGAATAGGGGTGACGTTATGTGGTGGTATTCCTTCTGTGTATGCGACAGCAAGCTGTCCTCTGAGTGCTCCTGTCACACCCTGTTTTTCACCCCAAGTTTTCTGTGTTGCAAAAATCAGAGCTTGTTAAAACTTTCTCAAATAATGTTGTGAGTGCAATGTCAGCCCTTGTTTGAGTGTATGCTTGCTTGTTTGACGACTCAAACCCATGAAAAACTTATTATTTTGCTGTCTTCAAAAACCCTTTTTCCTTTATATCAAGATCACCTTCATCATGTTGGGATGCACTACTAACTCATGAAGCCAAGTGGCACTTCCAACCAAAGTTGGTGATCTGATCCTAATATTACTTTCATTCATTAAAAACATAAATTGGTGATTTAAAATATTATTTTCCTATTTTATATCTATGTCTATTTGTAAGGCCAGTAATGATATTCCCACAAGGAAAATTACTTTCCTGCCTTAGAAAATTCTGAGTAAATTCATGGAAGCTCAGAAGGACATATATTTTCCATACATAAGACTTTTAACCCTATTTTATATTAATATTAATTTAGTAAAACCCTTAAAACCATTTCTGTCTGTTTTACTTTTTGAGATGTTTCCAAAGGAAATTATCTCAGTAAATTCCCATAAAATTACAGGAGCCCTCCCAAACCATATTAAGTGCTCACCTAAAATCTCATCTTGATCCAAGGTGGGGAAGTGCACTTAAAGAGCCCAAAACTCTCTTTGTCCAGAGTAGAGTTGGAACAACTCTACATTGGAAAGTTTCTCCAATAGAGCTGAAACTTCGCAGAGGTGTTTAACACCCCAAATGAGGACTCCACACCAAAAAAGGGATTTGTGAGACTCTGTTTGACCACACTTCCTTTGTAAAGGACAGTACTGGTCATTTTGAGACATTTTCAAGTTTGCAAAGCCAAACTTGTTCAATGGAGCTCAGATTTGGTAGAACCCCGTGTTTTTACCCCAAGACCAAACCTGTTAAGTTTCATTTACAGTGGTGGAGTGGAAGCACCCCAAGTCACTGTCGAACACCTACTGGCAGGAAGGTAAAAACCCTCCTAGCCACTGTTTTACCCAATGTCAAGGCCCCAAACTTGGTGGGTTAGAGCACCAGAACACCCTGAGCACCCAGTCAATCAGCCCCTCCCCAACTCCAAGCACAAGTGACAAGAACTCCAATTTGAGCTGCAGGGCAGTACTGGCAACACTAGTGTTCCTTGCTCCCTTGACCAGCTCGAGGTCCCACTAAACCACAATGGCTAGGCACACTCCCAGCAACACTCAGGACATGTAGGACACGTCCCAAGTGCCCCAGAGCGAGCCAGCATGCCGTGGCATGCCAAAACTGCGCTCTAGGCGCGCTGCAGAGAGCCACCCACAAGGGGCCGCCGCTCCGGCCGGTCCCAGCCTCCCTAGTTATGTCCAAGCGCTCCCCCGACAACCATTCAGTGCAAAGCTACCCTAGGGACCCTCTCCCCCTCGCGCAAGAGCTTAGGCGACGCGTGCCCGTGCGCGCCCGACGCGGCCAAGCATGCGCGGTCGCTGCAGCTCGTCCCCACTCGCTTTCCCTCTGCGGCCGTTGCACCAGGAGGCCCTAAACCACGTCCCGAACCCGTGGTTTCGCGGCCAGCACCTCACTGTGCTTTTACGCGTGCCACGGTGAGTCACCGGCATGCCCGAGTCAGGTCACCATCCTTCGCCTATAAATAGCTCCCCCGGCACTCCAGCACCCTCCAAGCAGCTTTAGCACAACTAGTAAATACTCCCTAGTCGCCCAATCAAGCTCGCAGAGCCCCGCTGCTCGAGATCGACCGAGGCCCCTCTGCCTCGGAGCTCCGGTCGATCTCCGGCTACACGCCGGCTCCTGCGCTGCCCGACCTCTCATTACACTCCCCTTGACACCAGGAACGTTTCCCCTAACTCGCCCGAGCGAATCCATACCCCTAGCCCCTAGTTCAACACGAACCCGAAACCCTTCCGCCACGAGCACCTGGTCGTCGGCGACCCAGACCACCTCCGTTGACGTCCCGACCACGAGCAGGTAGGCGGAGGCACGAGGAACCCGATCCCGTTCCTAGCTAGGCCTGAGGACAACGGCAGCCTCGCCGGCATCCATCTCCACCTCTCTGGCTGGAGGTAGGAGAAGGACCCGACAGGTGGAGCCCACCTGTCGGTGTCCTGGGGCAGGCAACGCGCGCAGCCGCTGACGCTGACCCCAAGGGCCCGCAGGTCAGGTTTGAACCTGGCCCGCGCGTGCCTGGAGGCTAGGCCTGCTGGCTGGGCCGGCTGGATCTGTTTCCCTGGCCTTTTTCTTTTGTTTTAATCCAGCAAACTAAATGATTTTTATAAAAAAGATTTAGCCAATAGAAAAATATAATTCTTCCACCAGTAATTTTCTAAAAATGAGTAGTATTTGATTCTGTAATAGTTCACATTTTCAAAAATAGAAACTATTTTGGTATAATAAAATGATATTAAAGAGCATTTGTTTGCTTCTGTTTACCTTTAAATAAATATGCTTAGCTAATAAAACAATTGGAAACATTTTTCATAATAATAACTTGAATTTATTCAAGCCTTGCAACATTTTTAAAAGCACATTGTGATCTGTTTTAGTGAGAGCTGGTATTTATTTATTCCTTTCTCGGCGGTAGAGTTACCGAGTGACGGAGGATCCGGAGCGGAAGACCTCGAAGACCCCGGATACCTAGCTGACCAAGGCAAGCAGCCCTTTTGCCATGACTTGAGTAAATAAAATGATGCATGCTAGTATAGCAAGTATTTTTCCGATTGCATGTGATCACAGTGTCGGTTCATCATTGATGTGATGGTACCGAAGGCTTCTTCGAAGCACTTGCATGATGATAATAATATTCACATGGCTCCTCGGATCACAAACATCATGAGCTGACCCTACCATCTACGAGGATCATGCTACTGTCATGTGGGCTAGTAGAGTCTAATCACTGCATTGAGCTTGACCCTACCCCGTGAGGGTCATGTCATACCATGTGAACAAGTAATAATAATAGAGCATATTATCATGAGCATGATGATGAGTTAAATAAAGAATTTACGAAAACCCCGTCGGGTGCCACTAATGCCCGAGGGTGATGATGAGTTGGTGATCACTTCTGGTGAAGTGATGCACCAGTGATTTTGTTGTGAGTATGGTTCCGGAAAAGGATTAGATTTATGATGTGTCGACCGTCCCAACCTTACCAGTACGACCATGATATCCCTTTATGGGACAGGGCTTTGTTGATTACTCTGGTCGGTACTAGTAAAGAGCCACATTACTAGTGGCAGGAGTGATCGGTGTCACTCTCGTGATGGGGTCGTGCCAGGTAGGACAACTATGCCATTATTATGAGTTCCAGGCACATCGTTGGTCCCTGCATGGTTGATACAGTCCAGAGTCGGTGCTCGTAAGACGTACAACATGTGGGCTGGGTACCAATCGAGTGGATCTCTTTGTCTAGTATCGTCAGGGGAAAGATGATGATCGGGTACTTACCTCGGGTATATGTGATATACCGCGAGTCTTGGATGACACGGAAGTATTCCGTTTCTCGTGGGTCCAACGTACTACCTCTGCATAGTGTAAACTATTCGAATAGCCGTGTCCACGGTCAAGGACAGTTGGGTGGTGCTGCTTAAACTACGTCCAGTGTTTCCGCATAAACCAAGTGTGTGTGCGTGGTGTTAAAAAGGTGTTGTTATGATAATCACAATAATATGATCATGTTCGGTGACTTGACATATAGGGTAAACCCGGATGGTTTAGCCCTCATTAAAATCTTGAGGTTACAACAAGTCCGATGACTTGGTATATAGGGTGAACCCGGTGTGTTCAACCCTTGACAGATATGTTAATATCTGTAACCTGTTCTTCAAAAGTAATTCTTTAACTTCTTGCACATACTTGATCATACCACCACATCATATTCCACTCAAGATAACTGTTACTGTTATTCATTACCATATACATATCATGGGCTGTTTGTGAGTACATTCAAAGTACTCATTGGCTTGCCACTGGTTATGTTATTGACCAGACATGGAAGGACCGGACTTTGGCGATGAGTACGCCGTCGGAGACGGACCCGCGATCTAGGACGCTTCCAAGTCAAAATGCCTGTCGGTGTAGGCTTGATGGCATGGGCACCGCTTAGCCCTTACGAGTTTCCGCTACTCGATGTATCCGTTTAATTTGGCTTTAGGCCTTGCTCTTGAACCCGACCATCTGGTCGTTTGATGTAATAATTCGGTACTTGGATGTAAGACTCTATTATTCAGTATCTGTGTTCAGTGATCATTGATCCTTGGGGTCACTGGGCACGGCGAACTCGACTTGCCAGTCGGGGTCCCCACAGAACTGGTATCAGAGCCATCCTGACTATAGAATGCCTTAGATAGCGTGGACGTTAATCGAGAACGTTAGAACGCCAGCCTCCTCACTTCTCTCCTATGCCTTCTAGATGGCTGCCGTACGTGAGACGCTTCTGGAGACCGGCTTTCCACTACTTTTGGTGGATTGTCTCGAGAAGTGCCACGTACAATGCATGCCCATCTTCCTCTACCACGAGCACTGGGTCAATGCCGACACCAAGGAATATCACGTGGACGTGATAGTGAAGGCTAATGACTCCCCGTCTAGTTGGTTTTTCGAAGGACCACAGATGGGAGAGCTGATGTTGGCAGTGGAGACGGCTGCACGAGAGGCGCTCGTGCAACTCCGCAGCATCCTCCCTGAGATGGCTAATGAGCCTTTCACCCGTCATCTACCTTTCATTAAGGAAGGAGTGGATGGGAGTTGGACACGCACCCCGGCCACGGAGGATGGGATGCCACTAAGGTTTCAAACCTACTTTAGTCTCTCGTCAGACACCCTGCCACACTTCCTGGTTAAGGAATCAGTCAAACTTCGCCATAATTGCCTTTCTTGCAGTTCTTTGAGTTTTTTGATTTCAGTTGCATAATTTCCCCGAATAAATTATTTACTACATGTTGTTCTGTTTTTCACAGATTCTGCCATGTTTTGCGTTTTCGTTGTTTTGCAAATCCTAAGCTTACTTTTTATTTGCGAAAACCTTTTGGCAATAATGAGAAACAGTAGCTTTTCATGAAAATCTTTATTTCCAGTAGGTAATGAATTATTTTATTAAGGGTACTAACCACTCTAATCAGCTTATGATGAGTTTCGTATGAAGAGAGTTTTCAAGTATGTGATGGGAGATGATGAAAGAAGATACAGGAGTGTCAAGCGCTCAAGCTTCGGGATGCACCCATGCACCCCAATAAATATTCAAGGAGACTCAAGCGTCTAAGATTGGGGATGCCCCCGTGCATCCCCTTCTCTATCAACAATCATCAGTTCGTCCATCTCCATGCTATATTTTTATCACTTCATATGTTATGTGATATGCTTGGAGCGTCCCGCTATTTACTTTTTAGTTTGTTTTAGTTTTGCTTGTTGTTCATAACAAGTCGGAACCTAGCCTACCTTGTTTGGGATAGAAACATGCTCCATTCCACTCTAGAACACAACATAGGTTTTCATGCTTATCTTTTTTGTGTGTTCTTTATCTTTACATAGCTATTGTCATGCTTAGCTCTTAGTTCTCATGCTTATATTTTCAAGAGATTTTATTTAGGTAGTGTCGGGGATATACCCCATAGTGTAACCCGGCTTCAAGTATGACCCGCCAAAGACTTGGCGACTCACCGGCGACTGAGTAGTGGCCTAGCGGGCGGCTCATAGATTACCCCGTAGGCGACTCAGTCAAATGACGAAGGCCCAAGGCCCGGCGTACACTCTGGCATAAGGCGACTCATAGAGAGGCCAGGAGGGCCGACTCACAGAGAAGGCCAAAGAAGAGGAAAGACCCCCACAAGAAGGAAACAAGACCCGGATTAGGATTCAAGAGAGACTAGTCCTATTCCTACTCCTAGTAGGACTCTACATGTAAACTTACCCCTTCCACCTATATAAGGAGGGGTAAGGCGCTCCAAGAGGGACAGATTCACAACTTAGGTCTAGACAAGACAAATTATGAGATAGACAAATTAGACACCCACGAGATTAGAGGTGGCGAGTCTGCACACTTGTAATCGAGATCATCATCTTCATCAATGAAACACAAGAAGGACGTAGGCTTTTACCTCCTTCGGAGGGGCCGAACCTTGGTAAATTCGCGTCTCTCGATTCCGACCAACCCCTCTCAAGCCGCCACATGGTTGCGATTGCCTCACACCTAAGTCCTTGCACGAGGACATATGTCGTGACGAAACCACGACATTTGGCGCCCATCGTGGGGCCGATTGGACGGTGGTATTGTGTTCTTGAAGGGATCTCTCCTAGGGATCGAGAAGCTTATGACCAACCGGATCCGTAAGAGCCGGCACCAAGATCTACATCAACTCCGATTTCAAGATCGATTTAGACGAACAATGCCAGAGAAAATTGCAATGGAGCAATCAAAACAGGATATACGACTTTGAGACGAGAGCTAGGGTTGTGTGTGCGTATGCCGCCGGACACGACCTATTTGCAAGAAATTGAAAATCTCAATTGCAAAAAGACGTATTAATCTCAACATGTGTTTAACATGAAATTAGATACATCATAGAAATATTCCGGAATATCTCGTATTCAACGAAATAATAGTACTGCATAGGTACTCATATTATCTTTGCAAGAGATTAAAATTTCAATTGCAAATGGACGTAATTAATCTCGACACGTGATAAACGTGGACATATATTACGTCAACTTGAGATCTGGAATACATTAATAGTCAACAGAAAACATTACTAAAATAAATGTACCGAATTTAAGAAGTCTAAAACAGGAATAAATCACTGCTAGAAGTGCTGCTAGAACACTGATTTGCTAAAAGATTGAATATTCCAAGCAATTAAGCAAATAAACGGAGTGTTGGTGGCATAGTACCCTTGCTTGCACATGGGCCAATTAAGGCACCATCGATAGCACTAGCCTAGTGAACAAGTCACGTAAGAGAGAGAGAGAGAGCGACCAGAGAAATCACCAGTAGCATCCATCCCCGGGAATGTGATGCGGCCGAGACCAACACACGCGGAGGTCGTCATGGCAGATGCTTTACCAACCACAGCCGCCCATGGCTTCGATCTGAACCTCCCCTGTCTGCTTCTGTCGGACGACATGGGAGTGCTCGAAGCGCCGCTGCTCCGTCCTGACCCTATCAAGGCAGGTGCTTCACCGGCGACGGGGGGAGGGACCCTCGTCTTCCTCTAAGGAGGAACCACCGAGAAGGCCAGGCAGCCACGGCGTGGTCCTGCGCGACCACGACCAAGGGCGGGCAGCGAGGCCATGGCGGGACGGGCGGGGCTGACCACGGCTTGGCGCGAGCGGGCGCGCTCAAGCGCGAGCGAATGCAGCCACGTCCTGGCGCGGGCAGCGGCCGGGCGTGGGGCACGCCACAGGGAGGCGGCCGGGCGTGGGGCGCGGCGCAGGGAGGCGGCCTGGACGGGCGCGGCGCAGGGAGGCGGCCGGGCGGACGGGCGCTCGGCGCGGTGCAGGTGGCCGCGTCCTGCGGCGCGAAGGCCGCATCCAGCGCCATCGGTAGCCACACCGCAGGAGTGGCTTCGTCCGAGAAGGAGAGGCTTCTGCAGGACGCCAGGGGCTTCTGCGGGCCAGCCACGCGGAGGCGACGCCCGTGGCCGCGATGTGGGAGGCCTCGATCCAGACGCAGCGATCCCTTGTAGCCATGGGCTTGCTCGGGCGTCGGCGACGGGTTTTCTTCTTACTTTTAACTGTTTCTTCCCTCGTGTTCTTCTCGATCTCGAAATCGCTGAGATGGAGAGCGTGTTGATAACGTGTTAGAATGAATCCTCTCCTCTTTCATTAGATGAATATGGATATATATACAAGGAGAAGAGATACAATGAAGAGGCATCTATTCGGAAGAGATGGCAGTTACAAGGGGAGATTACCCCATAATTAACACATGTTAATTAAACTCTAACAGCCTCCACGCATCGGCCCTCCGCGCTCGCGTTTTTCATAGCTAGATATGCACGCGCCGCCTCCACACGCCACTACCCCGGGCAGCTCTCGCCTCCACGCGATCCGCTGCACCTTGCTGGCTTCACCGCACGTCCGAGCCGGCCGTTGTGTCACTCCGACTCGGCCTCGCTTTGCTGCCGCAGGCCTGAGCCAGCCGTCGCGTCGCTTCGAGTCACCTTGCTTTTCTGTCGCGCGTCCGAGCCGGTATCGTCCCACCATAACTACCTCCACCGCCACTCATCCGAGCTGACCACATCTAGCCTCACCTCGCATCCACGCCCATGCCGACTTGGCGAGGCACCGCCACCGCGTTCACCAAGCCGCCAGGCTGCGCTTTCGCCTCTCCCACGGGTTGCCACCGACGATTCTTCCCGATCGAGCCGCCAGGCTGCTCCTTTGCCAATGCCATGAGCCACCCCTATTACCTCGAGCTGTTGCGCTACGGGCGACTCTAATGCCACTGCGGTAGAGCTGCACCCGTCTCCGCATCGTGGCTCCCGCTCTACTCCGCAAGCCGCGCTGACCGAGCCGCCCCAACTGCTGGCCACTGCTCGTTACTTGGCTTTGGACAAAAGAAGCCCACAACCATACCCCGCATAGGGTGATAGAAGATCGACCTGTTTGAATTGGAGCACGTCTCTCCCAGACACCTCGTGTTTGGATGGTTTTTTCTCCATACTCATTCGATAACAAAAAACCAGGTGCTATCTGTTTCATTTATTTTATATGACACATATTATTTTCTGTAAGAACAGTTATTTTGATATGTGATGTTTTTATGTAGGGCATTTATTCTTGGCCAAAGTGGCACGATACCACGAAGATGGAGGCGTGCCAACATCAATCTGGGCCAGCGTTCGTCTGTGTCGTGCTGCGCTAGCTTAGAATGACGCGGCCAACTCACATGTCCGCGCGACCAAGACAGATTACAATGATGCGGCCAACTCTCATGTTCGCACGATCAAGGCGGCTTAAAATTCCGTGACTGATTCTCGAGTCCGTGCCAAATCACTAGACAACTCTCAAATTCAACTCAACTCGTCGGTGCAGTGCTAGCCTATGCAAGGCGCCCAATGGATGTGCACAAGACGCCACCCAAGAGATAGATGCAGGACGTCGCCCTCGCGGTCCGGACGACATCAACATCTCGGTGTAGTGCTTGCTTATATGAGCCGCCCGACAGACACGTGCAAGCCGTCGTCCCCGCAGTCTGTTATCCATCAACATATTGAACGAAACACGAGAGTTTGTCAAGGAAACATACCTGGTGAAGCTGCAAATTGAGCCGGCCATCATTGAGAAAGCTATTCATAGCAAGCAGCAAAAGAAAAGGAAAGTGGCCCTGGAGGAACCACGAGAGCCGGACTACCTGAGAATTAAGCACGGGTCAAAGGTCCATTATTCACCATCAATCCTATGCTAGCTCATGTCACAATCAAGTATGGAGACTCTCAAGCCGCCTCCTTGAGTCGACTTAAGACTCACGGGCTACACAGGCATAGAATTGGCAGATTCAACATGGCTGAATAATTCAAGAACCCCGGGTCATTACAGGGAAATTAAGCCGGTCTCGAGGGCTGATGCTTCATTGACAAGAAGATTTAAAGATCGCCTAAGAAGACAAGTCGCCATGATGCGACCGCCCAAACATGGGTGCCCGACCTTATTGGCGGATGATTCATAAGCCGTCCAAGCATGGACGCTATCAGTATTAAAGAGCATAAGTCGACATGCTGCACTTATTTCAAAACTGGATGCTGGTAAGCCAAAGAGGACCAAAGTTGCCACGTTGCACGGTTCAAACATGGGCGCCCTATATGGTTTTGAGAACTAAGCCGGCTTACTTGGGGGCTACTAGCTCCCAAGTCGTTTTGCGGTAAGAGAGGATACGCTTCTGTAATCCTATGTCTGGTTTTTCCTTAATCATAGGTCACTTGGGGGCATCCACTCACTGAGTTCAGCCTGAATACCCTCTTGGCTAGCGCAAAATTACCGCATTACAAATGGTTATACTGGACTATGTGTTGGAGGAGTCGCCCAATGGACCCATGTACTCTTGGTGAGTCAATCCATTTTATGGACCCTGAACTCGCCTTGGTTAAAACATGAAAGGTACCGGCTAGAGCCACACATGGAAAATAGAGAAACCATTGGTTCACTGAACCTGCTTGTCACGCCCAAGATGCGACCCTATCCTCAATTTGGCACGAGGGCCTCGTCAGAGATAGAAACGCATCTCGTCGTGTCGCAAGAATGGATATCGTTACAAGTACATGTACTGAAAAGAAGAGATATATAAATAGAGTTGGCTTACACTCGCCACAAGTTACATCAGAGTCACAACAGTACAATACATAATCATCATGAAGAAGAGCAGGGTCCGACTACGGACGAAAAAAAACGAGAAAAAAAACGACGTCCATCATTGCTATCCCAGGCTGCCGGCGTGGAACCCATCCTAGATCGATGAAGAAGAAGAAGAAGAAGAAGCAACTCCAAATGAACAATCAACGCGCTCGCGTCAAGTATCCTTTACCTGTACCTGCAACTGGTGTTGTAGTAATTTGTGAGCCACAGGGGACTCAGCAATCTCATTTCCAAAGGTATCAAGACTAGCAAAGCTTAATGGGTGAGGTAAGGTTAAGTGGTGAGGTTGCAGCAGCGGCTAAGCATATATTTGGTGGCTAACTTACGAGTACAAGAAAAATAAGAGGGGGAAGATCTACGCATAACGGACGTGACTATTGATGATCAAATGAATGATCCTGAACACCTACCTACGTCATACATAACCCCACCGTGTCCTCGATCGGAGAAGGAACTCACGAAAGAGACAGTCACGGTTACGCACACAGTTGACATATTTTAATTAAGTTAACTTCAAGTTATCTAGAACCAGTGTTAAACAAAGTTTCCACGTTGCCACATAACCGCGGGCACGGCTTTACGAAAAGATTTAACCCTGCAGGGGTGCTCCAACTAGTCCATCACAAATTACCACAAGCCGCATAGAAATCCTCAATCACGAAGCTCGCGATCTCGTCGGATTCCCTAGTGGAAAACCTCAACTCTGAGATTACCCAAAGCATCACCGGAATCCCGATGCACAAGATATCTCGTCAAAGGTAAAATTAATCCAGCAAGGCCGCCCGGCGTGTCGACGATCCCGATAGGAGCCGCGTATCTCGTTCTCAGGACACGACGGATAAGCACAGCGTACGGTGGCCTGATAGAAATCTCCCGAGTTGCCCCGGGTTGGCCCCGCAAACGGCTCTAGTTTTGGACCAGCACCAACAGCACTGGCCCCCCTGTATTATGTAGAATTACTCCTCGGGTAGCGCTAACTCCCTATGCATTTCAGTATTATCAGAATTATTATGTTGGGCAAATGTAGTACCAATGTTGGGCCCTGCCAGACCAGCTTTAATCTAAAACAAATTATCAAGGGGGTCCCCATAACAACCCCGATCGTGTTAGGAGCGCTCATTTATGGAACATAACACCGGTAGCCGAAACTAAGGGGGCAAAGGTGGAGAAAAACACCAGGCTAGAAAGGCCGAGCCTTCCACCTTTTACCAAGTATATAGGTGCATTAAATTAAATAGCATTAATATGGTGATATGACAAGGAACCCATGTAATCACATGGAAGCAACTGCACCTGCAACTAGCAACGCTATCAACAGGGTTAAGCAAGCAGTAACATAGCCAATTAGTGGTTTGCTAGGTCGAACAGGTTGAAGGTTATCATGGCATTGTTGAGAGGCTGATATTTAACAAGTGGTAGCTAATGAGACATAAATGATAGAAGCGGTGAAACTAGCATGGCAATTATAGTAATGGTATCTGGAAAAATGGTCATCTTGCTTGAGATCCCGCTTGGAAGAAGAGCAACTCCGGGAAGCAGTCGAACCAACGTAGTCGAATGGGTCCTCACATTCCGACACGCTTGCGGAGCTCTATCGAGACGAAGCAAACCGGAAACAAACATCAACACGGATATTCACCACACGATGCACAACCTACTATGATGCATGATGAGTTCAACATGCAAGGGATGGCATGGCAATCCACCTCACGCAAACACTAGACATTAAATGAAGCTCGATATGCAACGGGTTGCATATGGATGAAACTCCACGATTAATTATTAGTTCACTCCCGTTAATTTACACGGCAATATTAAATGTGGTTAACATGGCAAGGGGTGAAGCGGTGATCCTACAAGTCATCCTAGTCGGTTAACACGCGGAGCATAGAACGGAGCTACGGCTCAAGAAACATGCAACACAATATATATGTCATGAATGCGTCATGCATGCAAGTTCAAACATCACGGGCAAGAAGAGAAAGAGACTTGTGTCGCCATGGCGAATGAAAGGGAACCATGGCGGCAAAACGGAAACGATGTCACGGCAACGTTCCGGTCCCGATAACTCGAGGAGATACCGGTGTCAACGATTAGGGAGCGCGTGCGTGACATGCCAAATAATGATGGGGTGATCCCGGTTACCGGGTTCCCACGTGTCGGGGGCACGACAAAAGGGAAACAACGTGCAGCTAACATGGCATATATGAAACGGACGACAGCACAACTCATACAACAATGCATGCCTCGAAATTAATAAAATCGCAGCAGGAAAAATATAAGCATGGCCGAATTACAACATAGTGCATGGGCCCTGAATTGGATCAAGCCCGAGGGGCTGAGTGTGTGCTCGAAAGGGAAAAAATTAACTAACTAACATAAGCAAAAATAATTGAGAACTCTCTAGGATTTGATCCCAAGACCTCATACATAAGCCCACACCTAAATAACCGGCTAGACTACAATAGAACGCTAGCAAAATATAGGTATGGACCTATATAACCATTCCATCAGGTTGATGACACTGAAAAAATGTGCTAAAAACAAAGAAAAAGGTTGGAGGCGCCAGGGATTGAACCCAGGACCTCCTGGACACGAGTTGGATGGCAACCACTCGGATTACTATCATGTTTTGTGAATAAAACTGGTGCCCATGCTATTTAACTTTGCAACCAGAACATATCTAGCTAAAACATCAAGGTTCAGTCATGCAGGGCTCGTGCGTTCCTTCCACCTGAACTGCGGTGGCACTAGGAGACCTCACCGGGCCGGCCTGATCCGAACGAGTCGACAGCAGGGGGATGTCGGAATGGATCTGAGGCGGCGCGGGCTTGTCGGATCGGGGTTCGGACGGGGCTCCGGTGGCTGCTCCTCTTCAGCTCGGGCAGCCATTCATGGTCTTGTGGCAGCAACAGAGAGGGAGAGAGGCTATGGTAAGAGAAGATCGAGAATAGAGGAGGGGAAAGAGCACGGGGAGGTGGGGCACTCGCCTGGGCGTGGTGTTTCTCCGGCGGCATCGCTCGCCGGTGAGGTTGGCCTCGGGAGCTCACTCCCTCCGATCCAGGTCGGGAGCGCCGGTTGGGGTTAGGGGCTGCTGTTTCTATTGCTGGCGCGGTGGGCAAAACAGAGGAGGTCGCGGGGCACGGGAGACGGGGCGGCGCGGCGGGAGCGCAGGCAGCGGGGCTGCTCGGGAGAGGGAGGACGGAATGGGAGGAGAGGGGTATCGGGGGGAGGAAGGAGACACGAGGGAGATGGGGTCTCGGGCTCGTGGAGCTACGCTAGGGTTGAGGAGCTGGGCTGTGGCCCAAGTGGCCACATGCTGGGCTCCTCTCCCTAGTTTCCTCTTTGCTTTTTTTAAAACCAGAAAACGCACACAAAGGAAAAAAAGATTTAAACGAAATAAAATACAAAAATACTTTTGAATCCTTTAAAACAAACCCCAACTATAAAATAGATTGGGAATTTTAAAACAAATAAAAAACGAAACCTTCTTTTAGAATTAAAATAAAACCCTTTCACAAAAGAATAAAATCTAAGCTCCTTTTGACAAGAGAATAAAATAAAACCTCTTTTATTTAAAGAATAAAATAAAAGCCTTTTAAAAGAGACAAGAAAATGAGACAGTTTTAAAATAAAACAAAAGGAAAAAAACCAAGGGTTGCCCCCACATTTAATAAAAGGACCTTTTAAAAGAAGACACCTTTTTTTAAAGGGGTTAAAACGGAAACTTAGCAAAATCACAAAATGAAATAAGAGGAGAGAGAGGGGGAACTTCTATCGTGCTACGACTCGGAGAGCACTCGAAGCACGACACTCAAAACCCCACACGTGACAGACGATTCAAGATGCCATGCATGATGCGACGATGCAAACTAAATGACGATGCCACCAAATAAAACTAACCACACGACGGAAATGGAAAAAAGGGGGAATCTTCTGGAACGTCGGTCTTGGGCTGTCACAACTCTCCTACACTACAAGAGGATCTCGCCCTGAGATCCAAGAATCAAAGGGGGGGAGGATGAGAATGCAAGAGGTAAAATTTAGTCGCTTCTTGACAAACGAGTGAAACCAACGATCCTTGAAGGTTGCAAAGAGATGAGGAATGATATGAGAAAGAAGCAAGAATTCACGGAAAATTTCGACAGCACTTCGGTAGGAAAATGGGACAAAAAATTCGATAAGATGGAAGAAATAGACAATATTCATGACAAACAACTAAATAGAGCAAGGGAACACCATGATCTTGGTAGAACAACAAGATTGACCCAAAAGAGCGATATCACAAAGCCTCCGGAACAATAGAATAGGAACTAGCTCATACGGAAGAAGAGAATGAAGAGAGAATGACAACTATTATCGCAAATGAACTTGGCAAGCATCCTTGCAAGAAGAATTGCACGGAGTTGTTTGAAAAACAACAACGAAAAGAACAAGATGGTAGTGGGCTTATGGAAACCTTTCAAACTAATGAAGTGACAACCAGTCACTAACAAAAACAAGGATTGTTTGGGAGAAACAAGATATGAACAATTCTTACACCAAGAGGATACATTGAGAACTTTGATTAAAGATAAGCACCATGATAGCACAATCTATAGGAAAATCTTTAGGTGAAATCGAAACCAAGATAGCTCAATGAAGAAATCATGGGTTGAAATATCTCAACACCATAGAATCGGTGGGTTTAATTATCTCATCCTTGAAAGGAAATCTCTTCGAGACTCCTACACTAACAAGAATGCTATAATACCACCTCAAAGGATAAAGGTAGAACAATTGCACATAGAAATGCAAGAGAAAGGATACTTGAGGTTCTCCAACAAGAATCTTGAAGAACACTTGAGAATGAATAGATATCATGAGCCGCTCCGGAAGAAGAATTCAAATTACTATGAACAAGAATAAGAATTATGTTATGCGTATCCTTCATCAAGTTTAATTGATGACAAACCACGGATTTAGCAAACCACTTAATCTTCTTGAAATAAAACTTGAAGAGAGAGATACGTAAGCACCACTTGAAACAAAATTTAAGGAAGCACCGGTAAGAATTGAAACGAATGAGGCAACGATGAATGACTGGAGATACATGAGAATGAAGAGATGATGAGCCACCTGAGAGAAAACTAGAACAAGGCACCGGAATAATTGAGAGACGAACGAAGAGACAACAATTAAGAAGAACTGAGGATGAAGCTGAAAGCTGAGAACGAAGAATCTTCTGAAATGATGGCTTTCGGAGGATCGAGAATGAAAACAATTCAGAAATGCACCGGATAGAAAGAAAGGGATACTAATGATTGACAACAAATCAAGATGATAACACAAGCTGAAATGATGAATCTCCAAGAGAATGGACCAAGATTCGAGAGAAACACTCCGTCGGATAGCAAGCTGAGAACGATTGAGAACAACACCAAGAATTACTGAGAACTCCGGAATAATGAAGAACGCAAGGTTGAGCCAAATATGAGAATTAATTCGAATAGATCTTGGAGAAGGGATATGACTGATGGAAATCATTCTTACGTCATAGTTGAAAAGAATTAGAGATCTTCGGGGGAAAATTAGAAGAGCCAGGAAAGATCCTCGTAAAGAACCTGTGCGTTATGGGCCCACTCAACGAAACCACCGTTAGAACAGATTGCTAGAAAGATTGATATTGCACCGGTATGAAGAGAAATAGATGAGGTTAGCACCTCGAAATAATTAAAAGAATTGAAAACGAGAAACTACTGAAATATCTTTAACACTCCGGATAGAGAAGAGAGGAATGAATAACAAGAAGACTGATTAGAATTTCCAACATGGGAAAGAATTACAAGGACGAAAAGGATATGATGTACACGGACAATTGTATTGAATTCACCGGAAAAGATAACAAGACTGAATAAAGATGAACACGAAGCTCCTGAGAATCTTCACAAGAATCACCGGATAAGAGAGAAAAGAACAGACAGTGGAAGCACAATGAAAAGAAAACTCCTGGATGAAAATTGAACCACTGAGAAAAAGGGCGGGAGGGCGGGGAAAAACAAAGACAACTTGAGACAGATGAGACAACTCCGGAAAGAATTGAGAGAATGATCTGCAAAAATTTGAGAGGATTGAAATCACTGAAGAGAAGCACACCGGTTGGAAAAGAATTAACATGACGACTCTGGTTGACAAGAATTGATAAGACAATTGATTTGAGCAACAGAATTAATACTCTCATGAAAAATATGAGAACACCACTTAGGAAAGATCTGAAATCACCACTTGACATCGAAGCAACACAAATTACCATATTCAACAAAACAAAGGGTGCGGCTTGCAATTAGCCAGAACAAACTCATGAGAAAGATTTCGTCCGATATTTTCGTGGACAGGATCGCACGGGCTCGATTTTACAGTAGCC
This sequence comes from Hordeum vulgare subsp. vulgare, assembly GCF_904849725.1. Taxonomy (NCBI): domain Eukaryota; kingdom Viridiplantae; phylum Streptophyta; class Magnoliopsida; order Poales; family Poaceae; genus Hordeum; species Hordeum vulgare. The sequence goes on along the minus strand of NC_058520.1, from coordinate 417,712,420 downwards.
ATCAAGTGCAAGGCAGTGCACCCAACATACGAAGCGTCCCCGAGTCGTAGCAAGCTACAAGGACTCTGTAAGACACAACGTGTACCACTATAAGTCGACCGTGAACAAACGAACCCACTAGATGTCGAACCCCAACCTAACATCATGCATTTGTCGGAAGATTGTCCTATAAGCAACTACTTGAATTCCCACCTATGAATTCCCGAAATATCTGGTCATGCAATCTGGTACACGGATACAAGGAGTAATATTCACACAACTCCTATACTAACTCGTCACCTGTATCACATCCGTCAACACACAACCAGAATCTCGGACCTTCATCTACAACAGACCCTCGTGATCACAACGATAGAAAGTATGGTAGTACTCCCGGACAATCTGCACCAGTACTGGGGACATCGGGGTTATCTCGCCACTACTAGTATTGAAGCAATTACGAACATCCTTCATTCTGAGATACTAAGAAATCTGAATGATAACGATGTGCTCAAGAATCCCCTGGAGCTCAACTCCCCTGAAACTTAAAGCACATAGGAGGCACCAAGACAGAACTCCGTCACATCGGCATCATATAGATTTCAAGAATATCCGCGTGATCCCAAAAAAATTGAGTGAGAAGAGGAGTAGAATAAATTATTACGTCAAGATTCCTCAGTAGAGCATAGAAGAGGAGAAAAAAGAATCCTACTCTCCGATATATAACTAGACTCAAAACAGTTTTCCACTAGACTCGACTCGGCCAAGTTCGATCAATCAAGGGGGCTCCTAGGTCGGTACTGCTCTGATACCAACTTGTCACGCCCAAGATGTGACCCTATCCTCAATTTGGCACGAGGGCCTCGTCAGGGATAGAAACGCATCACGTCGTGTCGCGAGAATGGATATCGTTACAAGTACATGTATTGAAAAGAAGAGATATATAAATAGAGTTGGCTTACACTCGCCACAAGTTACATCAGAGTCACAAAAGTACAGTACATAATCATCATGAAGAAGAGCAGGGTCCGACTACGGACGAAAACAAACGAGAAAAAAAAAGAACGACGTCCATCCTTGCTATCCCAGGCTGCCGGCCTGGAACCCATCCTAGATCGATGAAGAAGAAGAAGAAGAAGCAACTCCAAATGAACAATCAACGCGCTCGCGTCAAGTAACCTTTACCTGTACCTGCAACTGGTGTTGTAGTAATCTGTGAGCCACAGGGGACTCAGCAATCTCATTTCCAAAGGTATCAAGACTAGCAAAGCTTAATGGGTGAGGTAAGGTTAAGTGGTGAGGTTGCAGCAGCGGCTAAGCATATATTTGGTGGCTAACTTACGAGTACAAGAAAAATAAGAGAGGGAAGATCTACGCATAACGGACGTGACTACTGATGATCAAATGAATGATCCTGAACACCTACCTATGTCAGACGTAACCCCACTGTGTCCTCGATCGGAGAAGGAACTCACGAAAGAGACAGTCACGGTTACACACACAGTTGACATATTTTAATGAAGTTAACTTCAAGTTATCTAGAACCAGTGTTAAATAAATTTTCCACGTTGCCACATCACCGCGGACACGGCTTTCGAAAAAGATTTAACCCTGCAGGGGTGCTCCAACTAGTCCATCACAAATTACCACAAGCCGCATAGAAATCCTCAATCACGAAGCTCGCGATCTCGTCGGATTCCCTAGTGGAAAACCTCAACTCTGAGATTACCCAAAGCATCACCGGAATCCCGATGCACAAGATATCTTGTCAAAGGTAAAACTAATCCAGCAAGGCCGCCCGGCGTGTCAACGATCCCGATAGGAGCCGCGTATCTCGTTCTCAGGACACGACGGATAAGCACAGCGTACGGTGGCCTGATAGAAATCTCCCGAGTTGCCCCGGGTTGGCTCCGCAAACGGCTCTAGTTTTGGACCAGCACCAACAGCACTGGCCCCCCTGTATCATGTAGAATTACTCCTCGGGTAGCGCTAACTCCCTATGCATTTCGGTATTATCAGAATTATTATGTTGGGCAAATGTAGTACCAATGCTGGGCCCTGCCAGACCAGCTTTAATCTAAAACGAATTATCAAGGGGGTCCCCATAACAACCCCGATCGTGTTAGGAGCACTCATTTATGGAACATAACACCGATAGCCGAAACTAAGGGGGCAAAGGTGGAACAAAACACCAGGCTAGAAAGGCCGAGCCTTCCACCTTTTACCAAGTATATAGCATTAATATGGTGATATGACAAGGAACCCATGTAATCACATGGAAGCAACTGCACCTGCAACTAGCAACGCTATCAACAGGGTTAAGCAAGCAGTAACATAGCCAATTAGTGGTTTGCTAGGTCGAGCAGGTTGAAGGTTATCATGGCATTGTTGAGAGGCTGATATTTAACATGTGGTAGGCAACGAGACATAAACGATAGAAGCGGTGAAACTAGCATGGCAATGATAGTAATGGTATCTGGGGAAATGGTCATCTTGCCTGAGATCCCGCTTGGAAGAAGAGCAACTCCGGGAAGCAGTCGAACCAACGTGGTCGAACGGGTCCTCACATTTCGACACGCTTGCGGAGCTCTATCGAGACGAAGCAAACCGTAAACAAACATCAACACAGATATTCACCACACGATGCACAACCTACTATGATGCATGATCAGTTCAACATGCAAGGGATGGCATGGCAATCCACCTCACGCAAACACTACACATTAAATGAAGCTCGATATGCAACGGGTTGCATATCGACGAAACTCCACGATTAATTATTAGTTCACTCCCGTTAATTTACACGGCAATATTAAATGTGGTTAACATGGCAAGGGGTGAAGCGGTGATCCTACAAGTCATCCTAGTCCGTTAACACGCGGAGCATAGAACGGAGCTACGGCTCAAGAAACATGCAACACAATATATATGTCATGAATGCGTCATGCATGCAAGTTCAAACATCACGGGCAAGAAGAGAAAGAGACTTGTGTCGCCATGGCGAACGAAAGGGAACCATGGCGGCAAAACGGAAACGATGTCACGGCAACGTTCCGGTCCCGATAACTCGAGGAGATACCGGTGTCAACGATTAGGGAGCGCGTGCGTGACATGCCAAATAATGATGGGGTGATCCCGGTTACCGGGTTCCCACGTGTCGGGGGCACGACAAAAGGGAAACAACGTGCAGCTAACATGGCATATATGAAACGGACGACAGCACAACTCATACAACAATGCATGCCTCGAAATTAATAAAATCGCAGCAGGAAAAATATAAGCATGGCCGAATTACAACATAGTGCATGGGCCCTGAATTGGATCAAGCCCGAGGGGCTGAGTGTGTGCTCGAAAGGGAAAAAATTAACTAACTAACATAAGCAAAAATAATTGAGAACTCTCTAGGATTTGATCCCAAGACCTCATACATAAGCCCACACCTAAATAACCGGCTAGACTACAATAGAATGCTGGCAAAAGATAGCTATGGACCTATATAACCATTCCATCAGGTTGATGACACTGAAAAATGTGCTAAAATCAAAGAAAAGGGTTGGAGGCGCCAGGGATTGAACCCAGGACCTCCTGGACACGAGTTGGATGGCAACCACTCGGATTACTATCATGTTTTGTGAATAAAACTGGTGCCCATGCTATTTAACTTTGCAACCAGAACATATCTAGCTAAAACATCAAGGTTCAGTCATGCAGGGCTCGTGCGTTCCTTCCACCTGAACTGCGGTGGCACTAGGAGACCTCGCCGGGCCGGCCTGATCCGAACGAGTCGACAGCAGGGGGATGTCGGAATGGATCTGAGGCGGCGCGGGCTTGTCGGATCGGGGTTCGGACGGGGCTCCGGTGGCTGCTCCTCTTAAGCTCGGGCAGCCATTCATGGTCTCCTGGCAGCAACAGAGAGGGAGGGAGGCTATGGTAAGAGAAGATCAAGAAGTGAGGAGGGGAAAGAGCACGGGGAGGTGGGGCACTGGCCTGGGCGTGGTGCTGCTCCGGCGGCATCGCTCGCCGGTGCGGCTGCCGGTGAGGTTGGCCTCGGGAGCTCGCTCCCTCCGATCCAGATCGGGAGCGCCGGTTGGGGTTCGGGGTTGCTGTTGCTATTGCTGGCGCGGTGGGCAAAACAGAGGAGGTCGCGGGGCACGGGAGACGGGGCACAGAGAGGGGCGGCGCGGCAGGAGCGCAGGCGGCGGCGCTGCTCGGGAGAGGGAGGACATAACGGGAGGAGAGGGGTATCGGGGGGAGGAAGGAGACACGAGGGAGATGGGGTCTCGGGCTCCTGGAGCGACGCTAGGGTTGAGGAGCTGGGCTGTGGCCCAAGTGGCCACATGCTGGGCTCCTCTCCCTAGTTTCCTCTTTGCTTTTTTTAAAACCAGAAAACGCACACAAAGGAAAAAAAGATTTAAACGAAATAAAATACAAAAATACTTTTGAATCCTTTAAAACAAACCCCAACTATAAAATAGATTGGGAATTTTAAAACAAATAAAAAACGAAACCTTCTTTTAGAATTAAAATAAAACCCTTTCACAAAAGAATAAAATCTAAGCTCCTTTTGACAAGAGAATAAAATAAAACCTCTTTTATTTAAAGAATAAAATAAAAGCCTTTTAAAAGAGACAAGAAAATGAGACGGTTTTAAAATAAAACAAAAGGAAAAAAAACCAAGGGTTGCCCCCACATTTAATAAAAGGACCTTTTAAAACAAAAGGAAAAAAAACCAAGAGAGCTCGTCCTACCCGCCGTGACTCACTGAGTCAGCTTATTCATAATAACTTGATGACATACTATGGTGTTGACAACATTATTCTATCATATACATGCATCATCTTGCATTGAATCATGCATCATACATACATATAATGTCAGTCTTCAAACCGGGTCAAAGCATAAACTTCTGCAGGAGCAAATAAATCTTTGATAGCCGATATGGCTGGATTTTCATCATGGTTTATCATAACCAGTGTTAAATGATTGGGGTTTTTAAGCCAGCTCGGAAGAAGTGACTATTGTCGAAGAGCCGCCCTAACACATATAATGTCGAGTCATCTAATTGACCGGCCCTTGGATTTCTTCAACGTGTGCTCTGTGATAAACTACAACACTTATGGATTTCTCAAACATATAAATTTCTCAAGGATATATTTGTCGGGTTACATTGCAAACCACGGTCAAGGATTTCTTTTATCACAAAAGGCATCATCAGCCCACATAGTGGATATGATTTTATTCTACAATGGAAGGAATAGTCCCGAGTCACTGCACGCACACAACCCAGCACTTGGGGGCTACATTATTCAAAATCAAGATTACATCAAAGTATGAAAGTCTCATGTCGCTGCAAGCATGCACCATGACACTTGGGGGCTAATGTGAACTGCTCTTTCAAATCATCACATCATCAACAGACTCGGCTATTTCAATGAGATAAGCCGACCCTGGGGGGCTACATGTCGCTCTTTATTCAAGTATGGATTCAAGGAAGAACTGGTTCATTATTTTTATAATGACCCGGCCCTTGGGGGCTACACATTGCCGCTCAAGTTTACATAGTCAGATCTACAAAGTCACTGCTCAATATTGCATAATAACCCGACCCTTGGGGGCTACATCATATGATGTTTTATTTTCAAAGGAGAAGAATGTGGAAGTCCCGAGTCGCTGCAAGCAATCAACTCGTCACTTGGGGGCTACACTATTCAGATCATAATTTCTAAAGTCCCTGGTTGCCGCAGGCAAGACAACCCGGCCCTTGGGGGCTACAGCGCTAAGTTGTTTCACGGATTATGGGTAATATGGATATATCAAAAAATTGAAGAGCACATTTCATTTCATCATGGAGGTGAAGTATTGGGAGACCGATTCAGCATATTTTTATCTAGTTGAAGCATTGAAAGATCGGCTCAACATCACACAGATTTCTTTATACCCAATAATTAGATATAGTCAATTGGAGTTTAGTTGTTTGACAGGACACTACCAATAATCATGACCCACCATTGTAAATCATAACCACCGAAGCAAGAGAATCTGGTTGAACATTGTGTGGATTTCTTAATATGAAGAAGAGAATCATAACCCAAATTTTCATCAAGCCAAAGCATTGGAGGCCGACTCAATGGCATATGTATTTTATTGCAAAGGACACGTACCAACAAGATGATTGTGAAGACGTCTCATTAATATGAAGAAGAAACCCGAATTTTTCCAGAGGAGCAAGCCGGTCCCTTAACATATTTATTATTCTGATTTCAGGAGCTTACCATGAATAAATTCAAGCTAACCTGGGGGCCAATGTCGGGGATATACCCCGTAGTGTAACCCGGCTTGAAGTATGACCCGCTGACGTCAGTTGTGCTTCCCTGGCAATGGATCCAGAAAAGGGCTGATCCTGCAATCTCTGGCGTTATCTAGACAAATGCTTATAACAACAAACATTCTCCTGCAACGGCACCAGAAGAATGCTGATAGCACTCCCTGGCAATGAGACTGGAAGAATGTTGTTGATGGCCCACCAGCGCATGGGTTCGCAGCAGTTTTCGAGGGTAGAGTATTCGACCCAATTTGTTGGTTTACCAGTCGGGAGGTAAGAGTATACTCTCAAGTATTAGCACCTGATTTGTCAGACTCAACCACACCTGAAAGATTAGTATCTGCAAGCACAGTAGTAACAGCAAAGTAGCGAGTAACGGCAGTGTAACGAGCAATAGGAGTGACAAGGAACAGCAGTAGTGACAGCAGTAGCAAGTAGCAACAGTAGCAAGCGACAGTAGTAGCAACAGTAGTAGCAGCAGCAGAGCAAGACAAGTAACAACAGTAGCAACAGTAGTAGCAGCAGCAGATAAAGACAAGTAACAGCAGTAGCAACAGTAGGACAAACTCGTAGGCAATGGGTTGGTGATTTGTTTGGATGATATTCATCATGCAACAGCTATAACACGAAGAGATATGTGGTTAGCTCCCGTACGTCAATGTGATGTAGGCATGCATTCCGTGTGTCGTCATACGTGCTTAGTGAAAAGAACTTGCATGACATCTATTGTCCATCCCTCCCGTGCCAGCGGGGTCCAAAAGGAAACTACGGGATATTAAGGTTCTCCTTTTAATAAAGAACCGGACCAACGCATTAGCACTTGGTGAACACATGAACTCCTCAAACTATGATCATCACCGGGAGTGGTTCCGGTTATTGTCACTCCGGGGTTGCCGGATCATAACACATAGTAGGTAACTACAACTTGGAAGATCGGATCTAAAACACACATATATTGGTGACAACATAATAATTTCAGATCTGAAATCATGGCACTCGGGCCCTAGTGACAAGCATTAAGCATGGCAAAGTAGTAGCAACATCAAATCTCAGAACATAGTGGATACTAGGGATCAATCCCCATCAAAACTAACTCGATTACATGATAGATCTCATCCTACTCATCAACGCCAAGTGAGCCTATGAATAGATTACTCACAAACGACGAAGAGCTCCATGGAATTGGAGAGGTAAGAAGGTTGATGATGACGATGGCAACGATTTCCCCTCTCTGGAGCCAAAGACGGATTCCAGATCTGCCCTCCAGATGAAGAACAGGAGGTGGCGGCGCATCCGTATCGAAAACGCGACGAAAACTTCTCTTTTTATTTCTGGGACGAAAGACAACTTATAGAGCTGGAGTTGGGGGCGGCAGGTGCCTGTGGGCCCCACAAGCCTGCCCACCGCCACCAGGGGGGTGGTGGCAGAGCAGGGGCTTGTGGCCCACTGGCCCACCCCCTGAAGTGGAACTTGGCGCAGATATTTTTGATATTTTCCAAAACTGCTCCCCTTAAATTTTCAGGACGTTTGGAGAACTTTGATTTCTGCACAAAAATAACACCAAGGCAATTCTGCTGAAAACAGCGTCAGTCCAGGTTAGTTCCATTCAAATCATGCAAATTATAGTCCAAAACAAGGGCAAAGAGTTTGGGAAAGTAGATACATTGGAGACGTATCAACTCCCCCAAGCTTAAAACATTGCTTGTCCTCAAGCAACTCAGTTGAGAAACTGAGAGAGAAAGAAAAACTTTGACAAACTCTGTTTGATCTTGTTGTTGCAACTATGTCTAACTCATAACCAGAATTTCAGCAAGATCACAAGTTAACCACAGAAGCAAATGACACAAAGGTCTCACGGTAAACTAATATCAATAGCATAATCAGCTAACGAGCAAATAATAATGAGTTTCAAATACCAACACTTCAATCAAAACAAGCATGAAGCAATATGAATAGGTGGTATCTCGCTAGCTCTTTCTGAGACCGCAAAACATAAATGCAAAGCACTTTCAAAGATCTAGGGCTGACTAAACATTGTAATTCGTAGCAACGAAGATCCAGTCATAGTCATACTCAATATCAATTAAAAGCAAAGCATAAAAATGACACAGGTGCTCTCTAATTGGTGCTTATATGAGAGGAGGATGACTCGACAGGAAAATAAATAGACAGGCCCTTCGCAGAGGGAAGCATTGATTTGCAGAGGTGCTACAGCTCAAGCTTTGAAAACAGAGATAATAATTTTGGGTGGCATGCTTTCATTGTCAACGCAATGACCAAGAGTTCTCAATATCTTGCATGCTACTCATGCTATAGGCGGTTCCCAAACAGAAAAGTAAAGTTTTAACTCCCCCACCACCAATCAATCACACTCCACGGCTAGCCGAATCCTCGGGTACCGTCCATACTAACATAAATCCGGGGGGAGTCTTGTTTTACAGTTATGTTTTCGATTTAAGCATGGAACTGGGCATCCCAAATACCGGCCCCTTTCTCGTGAATGACTGTGAATAAACACATGTCGAGGATAACACTCCTAGCATGGAAGATACCAATAGCCCTCTGTCACCACATGAGCGGTTCGGGCATGCAAAACAGATTTATTTCTTGAAGGTTTAGAGAATGGCACATGCAAATTTACTTGGAACGGCAGGTAGATACCGCAAAAAGGTAGGTATGGTGGACTCTCATGGAAAAACTTTTGGGTTCATGGAAGTGGATGCACAAGCAGCATTCTCGCTTAGTACAAGTGAAGGCTAGCAAAAGACTGGGAAGCAACCAACTAGAGAGCGACAACAGTCATCAAGATGCAATGAGTTTGACTAACATTGAATGCAAGCATGAACAGGATATAAATCACCATGAATACGAACATCATAGAGGCTATGTTGATTTTGTTTCAACTACATGCATGAACATGCGCCAAGTCAATCCACTTGAAACATTCAAAGGAGAATACCATCATATCATACTACATCATAGTCATCTCAAAATCTATGTTGGCAATCAAGACAAACCATTATAAGCTCTCAGCTGAATAAGCATGGCATCAGAAACTATGATCTCTAAGTTGTCATTGCAAACATGGTTCTCTCACAACAAAGCTAAATCTGGTTCGACAAGCTAGTCATATTCAAAAAAACAACATAGATAGAGTTCATACCAGCTTTTCAGTCTCGGTCACTTCATCATTGTTGCCTTTCATTTGCACGATCGAACAATGTGAACAATAATATGCACATTGGACTAAGCTGAATCTGCAGGCAAACACAAAGGAGAAGACAAAATAATATGGCTCTTTGAAAGCTAAACAGGTAAGCATGTAAGAACCACTAAGCATTGTAACCAATATCTTCTACCTTGACACAAAGAAAAAGAAAACTATTTACACGGGAAAGCTCCCAACAAGCAAAAGAAGAAAGAAAAATCTTTTTGGGTTTTCTCAGAAGGACACAAAACAAGAAAACAAGAAAACAAAAAGAAACTAGCATGGATAATACAGTGGCAAAGTGTAAACACCGGCTAAGAAAGCGAAAGCATAAGCATGAATGTAAAGTCGGTGAGAACACATACTCCCCCAAAGCTTAGGCTTTTGGCCTAGCTTGATCTACTCCCATGGATGATCCAGGCGAAACCCAAAGTCATAATGGGTTTTATACGGGAGCGCTGCAGCCACTGCCTGAATAGCTGCCTCACGAAGTCGAGCAGCAGTCGCCTCCCTCTCATACTCCTCTACCTCTCCTATGGTTATGTAGTATCTTCGTTTAACCTCAAAGTCAAAGAAAGCAGGAGCAGGAAGGGTAATATGGAAAACACGTTTCCGGTTAAATATCAAGCGGCATAGGAGGGATCCATGATCTCTCTCAAGGAACTGGTAGCGTGTTAGAGCGACACGATCAAGGTAGGTTGTATGGAGAGGAGGGTGTTCTGGACGGATGGGTACTCCAAGAAAATTTGCTAAGCGTGTAGCATAAACTCCACCAAAGAAATCCCCCTCATTGGCATTTTTATTCAGCCTCCTTGCTATAATAGCTCCCATATTTAAGCTCCTCTCACCTGTTACTGCGCTCTTAAGGATACTAAGGTCGGAAGCGCATAGGTGACAATGTGCACCCTTGTCGTTAATGCACCTACCTATGAAGAGGGCAAGGTAGTGCGAGGCAGGGAAATGGATGCTTCCTATGGTGGCTTGCGTGATATCTCTGGTTTCTCCAACAGTTATACTAGAGACAAAGTCTCTGATCGAAGACTTAGGAGGATCGATAACACTACCTCCATCGGGTATCTTGCAAATCCTATTGAAATCCCCCAGATCCATGGTATAGGATTTATCGTACAGATCAAACAGTATGGATGATTCATGCCCAACTAAAAATTTAAATCTACGCACGAAAGAGGCAGTGAGCATAGCATACTGTTCACATTTATCTGAGAGGAATTCTTCTAACCCGGCATTGCGGACAAGTGCATCGAACTCATCCTTGAAGCCTGCTTCGATCATGAACTCATTGGAAGGCCATTCACATGGTTGAACCGGTGCGTCCCTTAGTTGAAAAGGTTCGTGCTCCCGAAAGGAGAGATGAGGACCCTTCTTACTTGAGGAACCACCATGAAACTTCCTCCTGAACATAATTTCCTTTGCTAAAATTTTTGAAGTTCAAGAGAAAAGTAAATAAAGACCCACCACACCTTGTAGCAACTACTCCTACTAGTGCCTAGAGACCGTATCACGCGCTAAAACTACTTGGGACCAGCTAAAATCAACTTTTCAAGCTCAAGAACAGGGTCACCAAGGTAGCAAGAATTCGCGAAGGATAAAGTACTAGAGCAAAAACTAATTGGACCAATGGAGGAGTCGCTTACCAAGGAGCAATTTCCCCAAAACAGTTCGGAGAATGGTGCTTTGAGCAAGGAGATCGAAAATCACAGCCAAATGAGCAAGAACACGGGTTTGAGTTGCGAAACAATTTTGTTTCTCGAGGTGGAAGAAGAGGCTGAGGGCTGGAGTGAGTGGAGGGGGTGCCTGTGGGCCCCAATAGCTTGCACCCCGCCACCAGGGGGGTAGGTGGGGGTGGGGGGGGGCTTCTGGCCCACTGGTCAGGCCTCCTGACCGGCTCTCAGGTCTAGAGTTTTTCAAAAATTCCAGAAAAATCATACTAAATTTTCAGGACCATCGGGGAACTTTTATTTTCGAGGTATTTTTCTCCGGGACGCTAAAACATAAAACAGGAAAAGCTAAACTAATTCCATCATTTTTCTTCTAAGCAACAGAAAATGAAGACTCAAAACAGAGGTATGTGACTCTCTGATTCATCTGTTTCATGGTCATCGGAAGAAATCCGTCAATGGGGTTGATCAAGTCCTTATGACAAAACCTTCTCGAATCGAAAGAGAGAACGGAGAATTTTCGAATAACCACTAAGTCACCTCAATGGGGATATGTATCTCCCCAACAAGAAAATCATACTTCATCTTGACACGAGTAATAGGGCATTCAAAGCTCCCAATGAGAATCGATGAAGTCTTTTCGATAGCATTGATGCAATGTACTGGATATCGTTTCTTCGGAAAGTGCACTGTGTGCTCATTACCGTTGACATGGAAAGTGAATTGCCTTTGTTGCAATTTATAACAGCCCTTGTGGTGTTTAAAAAGGGTCTTCCGAGGATGATAGCCATGGCATCGTCCTCGGGAATATCCAAGATAACAAAGTCTGTTAAGATAGTGGTGTTAGCAACTGCACATCCTCGCAAATGCCGATAGGAAAAGCAGTTGATTTATCGGCCATTTGCAGAGAAATTTCAGTGGGTGTCAACTTATCCAACTCAAGTCTACGATAAAGAGAGAGTGTCATAACACTAACACCGGCTCTAAGGTCACATAAGGCAGTTCTTACGTAGTTTCCTTTAATGGAGCAAGGTATAGTGGGCATTCCGGGATCACCAAGTTTCTTAGGAGTTCCACCTTTAAAAGTGTAATTGGCAAGAATGGTGGAGATCTCAAGATCTGGTATCTTCCGTTTATTAGTCACGATATCTTTCATGTACTTGGCATACGGAGACATCTTGAGCATATCAGTTAACCGCATCTGCAGAAAGACGGGTCTTATCATCTCAACGAAGTGCTCAAAATCCTCATCATCCTTTTTCTTGGATGGCTTAGGAGGAAAGGGCATAGGTCTCTGAACCCATGGCTCACTTTCTTTACCATGCTTCCTAGCAGTGAAGTCATTCTTGTCGTATCTCTTAGGTTGTGGATTATCAAGATTAACCATAGGTTCAATCTCCACATCCTCGTCCTGGCTAGGTTGAGCATTATTATGAACATCACTGTCCATATTTTCACCAGGTTCATGTTCATCACCTGATTGTGTTTCTGCATCAGACGCAGAAATATCATTAGGTTCTTCAGGTGTGACAGTATTTGGTGAACTGGCGTGGAGGTTTCTATCATCCTTCTTCTTCTCCTTAGGATGACTAGGTGTATCAGCATTGATTCCTTGAGAATCTTGATCAATTCTCTTAGGATGAGCTTTAGGATACAAAGGTTCCTGAGTCATTTTGCCTCCTCTAGTAATGACTCTGACAGAGTTGTCATTTAATTCATTGAGCAGGTCATTCTGAGCTTTAAGTACTTGTTCTACCTGAGTAGTAATCATAGAGGCATGTTTACTCAGAAGCTTCAGAGCATTGACATTTCTGTCTACACAAGCACTTGGATGGCTAAGCATACGAGCACTTTGTTCCAAATGTCTGCTAACATAATCATTGAAACTCTGTTGTTTGGCAACAAAGTTGTCAAATTCATCAAAGCATAGGCTAGTAGGTTTATCAAAAGGAATATCACTCTCGTCAAACCTATGCAGAGAATTCACTTCTACTACCTGTATCGGGTTATCGAGACCGTGGATCTCTTCGATAGGTGGTAGATTTTTGACATCTTCAGATTTAATGCCTTTCTCTTGCATAGATTTCTTGGCTTCTTGCATATCTTCGGGACTGAGGAATAGAATACCTCTTTTCTTAGGAGTTGGCTTAGGAGGTGGTTCGGGAATAGTCCAAGCATTATCGTTGATCAAGAGGTTATTCAGTAAAGTCACAGCTTGTTCTACAGTCCGTTCCCTAAAAACACAACCGACACAACTATCCAGGTGGTCTCTAGGGGCATCGGTAAGTCCGTTATATAGGATATCAAGTATCTCGTTCTTTTTAAGAGGGTGATCAGGCAAAGCATTCTGTATCTAGACGAGCCTCCCCCAAGCTTGTGGAAGACTCTCTTCTTGGAGTTGAGCAAAGTTGTATATTTCCTGCAAGGCAGCTTGCTTCTTATGGGCAGGGAAATATTTCTCACAAAAGTAATAGACCATCTCCTGGGGACTACGCACACATCCAAGAGCAAGAGAGGTGAACCAGGCTTTAGCATCATCCTTTAGAGAGAAAGGAAACAACTTAAGGATATAGTAGTGGCGGATCTTCTCCTCATTAGTGAAAAGGTTGGCTATTTCGGATAGTTTGGCAAGATGGGCTATGACCGTCTCAGACTCATAACCGTGAAAAGGATCAGATTCGACTAGAGAGATTATCTCAGGGTCGACAGAGAATTCATAATCCTTATCGGTGACAAAGATAGGCGAAGTGGCAAACTTCGGGTCATTTTTCATCCCGACTTCACGAGATTTTTCCTTCCACTTGAGAATTAATTTCTCAGCGTCATAGGCATCCTTACACGCAAGAAAATCCTCAGCTATCTCTCCCTCCATAACGTAACCCTCAGGTATATCAGGCAATTCATATCTAGGAGAGCTAGATCTAGCAGGAGCAAAAGCAGGTTCTATCTCAATAGCATCGGTAGTTTCAGAAGAATCACGAGCATTGGCAGTAACTCTAGCAATATGAGCATCAAGGAACACTCCTAGTGGAACAGACAAAGGAGCATCTCTAGCAGTATGAAGCATAACATCATCAGCCAAAGCAGCATCTCTAGCATCATCAGGCAAAGCAATATCAAGCATAGCATCTCTAGCAGTATCAGGCACAGTATCAAGCATAGCATCTCTAGCAGTAGTATCAAGCATAGTATCAAGCATAGTATCATCAGGCATAGTATCAAGCATAGAATCTCTAGCAGTAGTATCACAAGCATCATCAAGCACATGCGACATATCAAGATTTCTAGCAGGAGGTGATGTCGCAAACTTACTCATAACTGAAGGTGAATCAAGTGCAGAGCTAGATGGCAATTCCTTACCTCCCCTCGTAGTTGAGGGCAAGACTTTGGTCTTCGGATCCTTCAGATTCTTCATAGTGATCAGCAGATATAAATCCCAAGTAACTCAGAGAATATCGCAATACGTCCCCGGCAACGGTGCCAGAAAAATGCTGATGTCAGCTGTGCTTCCCTGGCAATGGCTCCGGAAAAGGGTTGATCCTGCAATCTCTGGCGTTAGCTAGACGAATGCTTATAACAACAAACCTTCTCCTGCAACGGCACCAGAAGAATGCTGATAGCACTCCCCGGCAATGAGACTGGAAGAATGTTGTTGATGGCCTACCAGCGCGTGGGTTCGCAGCAGTTTTCGAGGGTAGAGTATTCGACCCAATTTGTTGGTTTACCAGTCGGGAGGTGAGAGTATACTCTCAAGTATTAGCAGTTGAATTTATCAGATTCAACCAGACCTGAAAGATTAGTATCTGCAAGCACAATAGTAACAGCAAAGTAGCGAGTAACGATAGTGTAACGAGCAATAACAGTGGCAAGGAACAACAGTAGTGACAACAGTAGCAAGTAGCAACAGTAGCAAGCGACGGTAGTAGCAACAGTAGTAGCATCAGCAGAGTAAGACAAGTAACAGCAGTAGCAACAGTAGTAGCAGCAGCAGAGCAAGACAAGTAACAGCAATAGCAACAGTAGGACAAACTCGTAGGCAATGGGTCGGTGATTTGTTTGGATGATATTCATCATGCAACAGCTATAACACGGAGAGATATGTGGCTAGCTCCCGTTCGTCAATGTGATGTAGGCATGCTTTCCGTGTGTCGTCATACGTTCTTAGGGAAAAGAACATGCATGACATCTATTGTCCGCCCCTCCCGTGCCAGCGGGGTCCAAAAGGAAACTACGGGATATTAAGGTTCTCCTTTTAATAAAGAACCGGACCAACGCATTAGCACTTGGTGAACACATGAACTCCTAAAACTATGATCATCACCGGGAGTGGTTCTGGTTATTGTCACTCCGGGGTTGCCGGATCATAACACATAGTAGGTAACTACAACTTGCAAGATCGGATCTAAAACACACATATATTGGTGACAACATAATAATTTTAGATCTGAAATCATGGCACTCGGGCCCTAGTGACAAGCATTAAGCATGGCAAAGTAGTAGCAACATCAAATCTCAGAACATAGTGGATACTAGGGATCAATCCCCATCAAAACTAACTCGATTACATGATAGATCTCATCCTACTCATCACCGCCTAGCGAGCCTACGAATAGATTACTCACGGACGACGAAGAGCTTCATGGAATTGGAGAGGGAACAAGGTTGATGATGACAATGGCGACGATTTCCCCTCTCTGGAGCCCAAGACGGACTCTAGATCTGCCCTCCAGATGAAGAACAGGAGGTGGCGGCACCTCCGTATCGAAAACGCGATGAAAACTTCTCTTTTTACTTTTTTCTGGGACGAAAGACAACTTATAGAGCTCGAGTTGGGGGCGGCAGGTGCCTGTGGGCCCCACAAGCGTACCCACCGCCACCAGGGGGTGGTGGCGGAGCATGGGCTTGTGGCCCACTAGCCCACCCCGTGAGGTGGAACTTGGCGCAGATATTTTTGATATTTTCCAAAACTGCTCCCCTTAAATTTTCAGGACGTTTGGAGAACTTTGATTTCTGCACAAAAATAACACCAAGGCAATTCTGATGAAAACAGTGTCAGTCCAGGTTAGTTCCATTCAAATCATGCAAATTATAGTCCAAAACAAGGGCAAAAGAGTTTGGAAAAGTAGATACGTTGGAGAAGTATCACCCGCCAAGGACTTGGCGACTCACCGGCGACTGAGCAGTGACCTAGCGGGCAGCTCATAGATTACCCTGTAGGTGACTCAGGCAAATGACGAAGGCCCAAGGCCCGGCGTACACTGTGGCATAAGGCAACTCATAGAGAGGCCAGGAGGGCCGACTCACAGAGAAGGTCCAAGAAGAGGATAGACTCCCACAAGAAGGAAACAAGACCCGGATTAGGATTCAAGAGAGACTAGTCATATTCCTACTCCTGGTAGGACTCTACATGTAAACTTACCCGTTCCACCTATATAAGGAGGGGTAAGGCGCCCCAAGAGGGACAGATTCACAACTTAGGTCTAGACAAGAAAAATCATGAGATAGACAGATTAGACACCCATGAGATTAGAGGTGCCGAGTCTGCACACTTGTAATCGAGATCATCATATTCATCAATGAAACACAAGCAGGACGTAGGCTTTTACCTCCTTCAGAGGGGCCGAACCTGGGTAAATTCGCGTCTCTCGATTCTGACCAACCCCTCTCAAGCCGCCACATGGTTGCGATGGCCTCACGCCTAAGTCCTTGCACGAGGACATATGTCGCGATGAAACCACGACAAGGTGCTTTTGGAACTATCTAGAGTTATCATGGTTATCTTGTTTAGAGAGTTGGCTTGTTGCACTGAGTTGTGTGTCTTGCATGAGTAGGTAATTAAGATTACTATTTAAGTATAGTAGTAACTTGAAATAGTTTTGAGGTATTGATTTGAGTAATGTTTGGACTATTGGGTCCAAGAGATTAAGCCTACTAATGATTCTCTTAGCCAAGTTACAGTTGAACAATAAAACAATTTATTGAAAGGAATTATAGAGAGAGGTGTCTTCAGGAGTCTTGCTGGAATTAAGCAATTTTAGAAAATTGTACACAAGCAAGGAGGACATAGGAAGAAGCAAGGTGTTGGCTACTTCAATGGCAACGGAGTTGAATCTGAAGTATGTCAATATCCCATCCCGAAGTTTGTTCCCCAATACGAGACGTATGATCCTACTCTCCCCAAGGAAACAAGCTCTCAAGATTACCTTCCACCACAAGACCACAAGGGCAAGGACAAACTTCAAGAGGAGATTGATTCATTTGAGGAAGAACCCCAAGCCATGGTCAAGTAGATTCCCAAGGCCACCACTAGCTCTCATCTAGTGCTACCACAACTCCAAGGATCCCCATCAAGTTGATGTGGGTCCCCTGGAAGAAGAACTAGGGAAGTTCTTAGGGGTGACTCTGCCAATGAAATTCGCTCACATTCATTTCGGAAAGAACTATATGCAATCAGCTCCAACCATATGCATTAGTTCAAGGAGTCACACATTCCATCAAAGGTAAGAAAGGGACATGGTAATTATTGTATCTTTGGAGATTATCTCGCATGTACTTGACTCCATGTCCATAGATATCCTTGTATTTGTTCCTTGTTATGGACTAACCAATGTAGGTGAGAAGAGTAAGAAACCACAAGATTGCTCCTAACTCAAGATGAACTTCATCAACAATGAGAATCCACCACTCCTACACATAAATGAAGTCTTCTACGACAAAACCCAAGGTTAGTTTATCATTCTTAGGGGAGATGTCACATAAAGGGGAGCTTTACTCTAAGACTTGAGTATAAGCATCTCTTAAGGTGTGAACGCATTGAAAGCTTTACGTAAAAGTGGCAACCCCACTTGTGCTTAAACGATGAGTATGACCTATGATCAAGTATTCTTGCTTGGATCCTATGTCAATATACTCATATATAGATGACTTTATCTCCACCAAAGTGCTTCGTAGATACTAGAGTGGTTGTGCATGTTTTCCATGTTTTATTTGATATCTTATTGTGTGAGCATGTTGGTATGCATATTTTTGCACATTCAAGGATATCCAATTATTATTATTTGTCTTTGTACTTTATTTGGCCAATTGGATATACAAGAATGCCTAGTACCCCTGTCTAGATATCTATGCTTTCCCGTCTCAAATTCTATTCATACTACATCACAAAATTTGAGCAAGCACTTTAGGCACACTCTGTGTCAGGAGCACACGGAGATCCGTCTCGATAAGAGCTAACTTCCAAAACCTCCCATGTGCCACTCGGTGTGACCAACCCCAAAATCTCGATCACACCGAAGCACTAGGGTTGATCAGGTTTTATGATCTCGGTACCATCGATAGGAAATTCTCAGCCTCACCGAGTTTCACTATCACGAGACAATTATGGAGCTTGGTGGCACCGATATTTCCAACTTGATGTCACCGACAATAAGGGATATATATATCCAGCGGGACTGACTTTTGAAATTCAATCGTCAATCGTCACTTCTGCAACCCCCTTGCTGTCGTGCTCTCGTCTCCAAGACATCGACGTTCATCTCCCGTGCCCCGTCACCGCAGGAGTCCTCGTCTTTGTCGGCAATCTCACCCGCCGCCGCCGCCGTAGGAGGTCTTCACCGAAAGTAGGGTAAATACTTCGCCCCTTTTTGAGCTCCTTTATCCGAATCTTGCGCAAATAGGATTAATCCATCTACAATCCATGATTGTAATATTCCTATCCGGAAGAAATGCCAATTAGATTAGAGAACAAGAAGTTTTTAGGTTTAGCCGTTCGCAACATGAATCTTTTTGTCACCGAGTCGGAAAAATCAGTCTGACTGATACCGATATACGTTTTAGGGCTACAAAGAACAATCTCGGTGAAATTGAGTTCCTCTTTTCGATGAAACCGAAAATCCTACCAAGTTTCTGTTAAGGAGGTTGTTTGGCTTGGTGGCTCCGCAAACTTTGACTTGGTGGAACCGAAATCCTTTTAGCTGAAATTGAACTTAAGACTTCGAGTTCAAATTTCTTGAAAACTTCTGAATTTTGTGATGCTCATCCACTTCTGCTCTTCTACTTCTATTCAGAAGGTCAGCTTGTTTTCTTGGTTGCTTGTCAGTATGTCAGGTTGACACGATAGCCAGAATGTTTCGAGAGAGCCCAGTGTAGAAATGCACTCAGGCACAAGTCCACAGAGGACAGCTTTTGACCCAGGTACTCCAAGATCACATGATTTGCCAAAGGCAGCTACCAGGTCTAGGAAGAAACTTAATTCTGATGAGGAGGATGCTGACTTCATTCTAGAATAAAGAATTCCCCAAAAGCAAACAGAGAGGATCACAATCAAGAAAACTATGAAAAAGGAGTATGCTAGGACAGATTCTATGAGAGCTCCGGGGACACCTCAGGAAGGGATGAAACTCACCCTTGAGAACCCCTCTTCCAAGCACGCTAAGAAGCCGGGGCAGAAGAAAGCCAACCTCCATGTATGAAGATCCAGCAGAGGCTGTTTAGGAGGAAGAGGAAGAGGAAACTGCAAATCCACCTCCTTCCAAGAAGAAGAAGCTTATGACAGATGCCATGCCAAGCAGGTATGCACCCAAGACAAAGCCTTTTACTCCTAAATCTAAGAGGCTACTAGCTCCCAACAAGACTACTAGGTATATACCTGCAGCAACGAATAACAAGGGCTCTGCATCCAGAGATGCTGCTGCAGAGGAGGAAGAAGATATTTCTATGCTGAGGAAGTTGAGAGTTAATTTGCCATTACACAATGATGCTCATCCAGTTGCTGAGGATATGGAAAAGAGAAGTGATCAAGGTGTGAGACACTGGAGAACTGCAGATCCCTATGCTGTTGGGAGGAGAACATCTATTGATCCACGTATTCACACCAAGGAGCAACAAGATTTCTATGAGGTAGTGTTATTTGACAAGAGTCTCGCAATTAGTGACATGAGATATGTGGACTCGGAATACATCAAGGAACATGATGATTTCTTCCCTCGTGTGAGTGAGAATTTCAGGGCAATTGATATTGAAGATTTAGTTGGAAAAGAGATGACTGCCTCGAATGATGAGATGATCATGCATTTCTAGTGATATGTGTAGGGGTGCATGTCTAGGGTGCGCTTGACTTACTACAACTGCTAAAACTCACCCACAACTAAAATTGGGAACCTTACACTCTAGCTCTTCTACATCTATTCATAGGGTCATCTTGTTTGCTTCGTTGCTGGTCAGTATCTCAGCCTCTGACGATAGCGAGAATGATTCGAGAGAGCCTAGTATGAAATTGGACTTAGGCACTACTCCTCAGAGGACTGCTTCTAACCCAGATACTCATAGCTCCCATGATTTGCCCAAGGCAGCTACCACGTCCAGAAAGGAGTTGGATTCATATGAGGAGGATGCTGACTTCATTCCAGAAGAAAGCACTGCCCAAAAGCAAAAGGAGAGGGTTACAATCAAGAAAACTGTGAGAAAGGAGCATGCCATGACTGAATCTATGAGAGCTCCACAGACAACTTGGAAAGGGGTGCAGCTCACCCTTGAGAACCCGTCTTCCAAGCAAGCAAAGAAGCCAGGGCAGAAGAGGATCAGGAGAGGACAGTGCATGTTGTCGGGAGGCCAACCTCCATGTATGAAGATCCAGAAGAAGCTGCTGAGGAAGAAGAGGAAGAGGAAAACTGCTAATCCACCTCCTTCCAAGAAGAAGAAGCTTATGGCAGATGCTATGCCAAGCAAGTCTGCACCCAAGACTAAACCTTCTGCTCGCAAGTCCAAAAAGCTAGTAGATCCTAAGTCCAAGACGACTACTAGGGATATATCTGCACAAGAGAAGAACAAGGGCTCTGCATCCGGTGATACTGTTGTAGAGGAGGAATAAGGTCTTTTGTGTTGAGGAAATTGAGAGCTCACCTACCAATGCACAATGATTCTCATCCAGATGCTCAGGATACGAAGAAGAGAAGGGATCAAGGTCTAAGACACTGGAGAGTAGGAGATCCATATGCTGTTAGGAGGAGGATAATCATTGGTCCTTGCTTTCACAACAAGGAACAACAAGATTTCCATGAGACAGTGTTATTAGACAAGAGTCCTTCTTTAAGTGATATGAGATATGTAGACTGGGAATACATCAAGGAATATGAAGACTTCTTTCCTCATGTGAAAGAAAATTTCAGGGCAATTGATATCGAAGATTTTGTTGGAAAAGAGATATCTGTCTGCATTGATGAATTGATCATGCAATTCTACTCCAGCGCACAATTTTATCGAGCTGGTAGAATTGTATGGATGAGTGAAGGTCACATGTATGAGTTAACTGTGGAGGAGTGGGATACAATCATTGGTACCCCAAAGGTACAAGAGGGTGATTTGGAAGTGTACTCTGAGCGAAAAATGAATCACAACACTATGACTAGTATGCACAATACAGTGCCCCACCAGTACTTGAAGGCACAAGCTTGGTTCCGTGTATTTCAAGCAAGCTAGGATACCCACTAGAAACACCACTACGAGGTACACCCTCATGCCCAAATCAGGAGATGATAAGATGATCCGAGGGTATTCCATCAACATGTTGCACCATGTTGACATGTGGCACCCCGATAGAGGGCCGACGTACGGCCGTCCCTAGGATAAGACCGGATGATTTCCTCCGAGATTGTTGTAAGCCGTTTGAGGGGATCAAATCTACATATAAATTACGACGATGTGAGTCAAAAACGTCATAACCGCATAAGATGAGATCGTCATAACTTTTACGACGATTATAAAAATGTCGTAACATGTTCTAACTATGTTGACATGTCATTTGTGGGTCCATTCTATCCAACCTCATCCTAGTTTGTGAAGCAACCTACTATTATGTCATTCCAAAAATTCTTGAAAAATTCTCATAAATACTTTGGATCATATATTCCTCAAATATGTGAAAACCCTTCCTTCCATAGTTCAAAAATAATTCAGCAATGTTCATTTTGCTATTCTATTCAGAATAGCACTTTGTGAAGGAAGTGTTATTTCTATTTCTTTGATTACCCTCGTATTTTTGGGGCACTCTTTCCTATCCAAATCATTGCCTCATGAAAACTTTCGTAACGATTTGCCTAGTAAATCTTTCTCAACAAATTTGCAAAGTTTGTGTTTAGCTAACACCTTTGTGAAAGAAGTAGTAGATAGGAATATCCTCATGAATTGAATTTTTTTCACATCTCTATGTGCCCAAAACATAGCTCTCCACAAAATTTTAGCCCCATCTAACAATCCATGTGAGCTCATCATCCAATCTTTGTTTCTGGTAATATTTTCATTTTGTGAAGCAACCACATTTTATATTGTTTTATAGTTGATGGAAATTTACCACGGGAAGAAACTGACCATATAATCTCACTCCACCAAATTTTAGCTCATTTAATTCAGCCAGTTTCCCTCAATATTTTTCCCAATATTCTATTCAGTAGAGAGCATTGTGAAGGAAGTACAATTTTTGTTTATCCAAATTTTATGAAATTTTTACACTGTCTTAATTTTCCCAAATTATCATCCTCCTCCAAATTTTATCTCAATCCAATTATCTATGTGAGCCCAGTTTCAATTACCATTTTCTGTCCAGATTGGCACATTGTGAAGAAAGTGTCACTTTGGCATGTCCAAATGGTATAATTGTTTTACAGTGCCTTCATATGCTCAAATTAACATCATACACCAAATTTCATCTCAATCCATCGATTCATTTGATCGCAGCTTCACCATCCATATTTATGCACAGTGTGTTACTTTGCAAAGCAAGTGCCACTTAGATTCATCCATTTGAGCTAAAAATTTGCCAAGAGAGTCTCCTTAGTAGATGATCACCCTCAGCCAAATTTTAGGCCCATTTTCTATGTTCATTTCCAGCACCGCTAATCAAACACTTGAGTGCTAATTCATGTTTGAGCTTAGTTCAGTCTCCTCGTGAGATTCTTCTATTGTATTCTTCTTCCAAATACCTACCGAGGGATTGTCCAACCCACGAGACATGGGTGAATCCCCGGATTAAACAATAGTAAAACTATGCACAGGATGCCACGTCACTGTAATTGCTATCGTCAATCTCGCGTTAGTTCAAAATGGTTCGAATTCAAGTTTAAAATAAAGACACACGATGAAAGTTTTCAAGTATAAAAATAAAACTGTTCGATGTTTGTCAAAATTACGTGGGGGATTGTCCTTTAAAAGTTATTAAATGTGAGAGGTATTTATTGCACTGAAATAAAATGAATCTAAAACTATAATAATAAAAAAGAAATAAAACAAAAAAGGAAAAGAACAACACCCACCAACTGGGCCGTCGGCCCACCTATTCTACCCACAAGCCCATTTCTCGTGGGGGTATAAGACCCCCAGGAAACCCTAACCGCCCCACTCCGAGTTCCCATTCCCACGCGCCGCCACCCCCTGGCCCCGAGCGCACCCCTCCCGCTCCCCCCCCCCCCCGCGCATCTCTCTCTCGCTAGCGCCCCACTCCTTCCCGCTCCTGCGCTGCCTCTCTCGCCCCGCCGCTCGATCCCATTGCCTTGCCCCGCTCCCCAGGCCCTCGTGGCCCCTCCCCACGGGCGCCAGTCAGCCACCGCCTCCCTCTGCCTCCCACGCCCCGCTCCTCACCTCCAACCTCTCCCGTCGCTCCTCCCCCAGCGGCTGCACCGGCCCTCTCCATCCCGCACGAGACCAGCTCCCTCCCGCTCGCCACCTCATGCCAGCGCGCGCGCCCCAGGCCACGCCGCTGCGCCTCGCCGGCCTCCAGGAGGAGGAAGGAGGCGGCCGGAGCCATCCACCGACGACGAGGAAGAAGGCGGCCGGAGTTGAGAGGGAGATGACGTACAGGACGGAGGACGACTACGATTACCTGTTCAAGGTGGTGCTGATCGGGGACTCCGGGCTGGGCAAGTCCAACCTGCTCACCCGCTTCACCCGCAACGAGTTCAGCCTCGAGTCCAAGTCCACCATCGGCGTCGAGTTCGCCACCCGCAACATCCACGTCGACGACAAGG
Source organism: Hordeum vulgare subsp. vulgare (assembly GCF_904849725.1). Lineage (NCBI taxonomy): Eukaryota > Viridiplantae > Streptophyta > Magnoliopsida > Poales > Poaceae > Hordeum > Hordeum vulgare. The sequence goes on along the minus strand of NC_058520.1, from coordinate 417,688,216 downwards.
TCTTCAAGGCCCAGATCTGGGACACCGCCGACCAGGATAGGTACCCATCCCCCCATCCAACCAACCCCTAGATCCATTCATCGTTACAGCAGCCGGTGTGGCATGTGGATCTCATCACCCCTTCTTGTCGGCGATCCTTCAGTAGCGTAGCATACGCTGCTGTGTTTGACTGAAATGCTTCACTGAATGCTAAGATTAGATTTGGCATTGTCTCGATCCATACATAGTAGCTTTCCATGATTGGGTATCACATTTTTAGCAATGTGCTGCTGCAGTTGTTGAGGATTGTGTAGGGTCCAGGAGCTGACCCTGATATAGACTGTACATGCACCCCACCTGTTCGAGCATATATATGGGGTTTGGGGAAACATGTTTGCTAGTTGATGAGGAAACATCTTGTAGCCATCAATTACAAGTCATGTGCTCAACAATTTGTAATCATCAATTAGACAATGAGAGCGACTGACTAATTTAATTTGACTAATTTAATTTGTATTAAATTCACTGGTATTTTGAATGAAATTTGGTCCATGGTCCATTTTCTGAATCGCGGTCAGGCTTACAGTGGAGTGAGAGCAGTGCGAATTCATCGAGGTAGCTACCATTTGGATACCATTTGGATTTGGTAGTGGGAAGATAGAATTAGAGTATAACTAATTTCGAAATACAACAATGTTATTATTCATCTTGATTGAATGGCCTTCCACCAAAGTCAAAAAGCACAGTGAAATAGTCGACTGCAGAAATTTTGATCAAAACTGTCCCACTGAAATCAGCAAAACGAAAAAATGGCATAAATCAATATATAGAAGTGCAATTTTGACGAATACTATTTTCTAAAACATCACAGCATGTCTCATCCCTTGTGCGTGCTACTTTGCTTGTCCTCACCCTCTTGACCCTCCCCTTGCTCATCCGCCATCCATATTATTTAGAACGTAGATGGGGGGCAAAGCACCTAAGCTCCAAGTGAGCTCCTGCTCCACCCTCCAGGTGCCTTCATGTACTGTTTTTATTTTTAGTCTCAACATTTGGCATAGATTTATAATACGAAAAATGTCAAACTACTTTTCTTCATAGTCTTTCTTTATCAATCACATTTATGGATCCAAATTCATTCAACACGTTTGCCGCAGCGAGCGCCCAGGGATTACCTTGCGTCGACGTGGGCATTACCAGCGAGCACCCAGGGATTCCCTCTTGAAGAGTGTAATGGTGTGCCATAGTAGTACACTCTGTGTATGTAACCCAGAAAGTGATTCAAAAAATAGCAATTAAGAATCGCATGGAGGAAATATGTGTCGCGTTTAGTCTTCTATAAGACCTGTTTCTATATGGATGATAGCCTTTTTATACTAGATGAGTAAATGTAATTAAATCTGCTTTTGATCTTAAATTTGTAAAACCTGGTTCTTTTTCACATATTAGTCAGTGTTTCATGCATTTGATATCCTTTTACTTCAGATGATTGAGCGGAAATCTGATCTGGCTAGGCTAGAGGCACTTGATTGCGGGAAGCCTCTTGATGAGCTAGTAGCAAAATTGCAATGTTGAGAGTGTAAATTAAAAAATACGGTAAAAAAATAAAATCTTATATGCAATGCTGTCACCATGTGCAAGCTTTCCATATGTCAGACAAAAGGGGTTGCTTATAATACTGTTACTGTTAGCATGTGCAAGCTCTCCTTGTGTTGACAAAAGGGGTTTCTTATTAGTAAAACTTATAGAGTTCGCTGGTAAACAATTCCATTCGCGTTACTTATATGTTTATTGTATTGTAGGAGCATCTGCCAAGCCATGTGGTTAGGCCATCTGATTGCCTTATCTGCTGTATAATACTGTTTCCCATTTCTCTAGGTTGTGGTGGGAAGGAAAGGAACAGAAGTTCTGACCAATGAGGCCGGTGAAGTCACAAGGCAAGCGGAAATTGTTTGCCCATCAATTTGTTTATCAGAAATGTTATTGAACTCATGATGTTTATTACGTAGCTCATATGATTTTTTATTTCTAAATTGCACTCATCTGCAAGGCATGTTGAACGGGACTGTAAGATTGCTTGAAGCAGGAATAAAAGCTGTGTAAGTTTGATCCATTTCTGTGGCTGGTTGGTCGGTTTTCATTTCTTGCTTATTTACACTAAGAGTTGTTTCTTCCTTTTTCCACTTTTACTGTCGGTTTCAGATTGAGAGCTCGGATGCAGTGAGGAAGAAGCGGGTAGCTTGATCTGCTCGGCTCCAGGCGGTCACCTACGGCTAAGATGGCGGCGGCACTGGCGTGGAGGTTCAATGGAACCAACAGCGGCAGCCACGGCGGCGCAGATCTGGTAGGTGCCACTCTCGCTACTACTGGACGTCGTGGTTCAGAGCTACTGTAGTAGACAGTGGCAGGCAGCCTGTCGCTTTTAGAGTTTTTCTTCAACTGCATTCTTCGGTTCCGTGATGTGAGTAAGGATGAATTGATGTTGTTGTTATGATGATGGTGTGCTGAGCACAGGATGTGAAACATTTAGACCACTGAGACCTTTTTTGGTCTTTGATGTATCTAAAATCGAGCTTTTTAAAACTGATGCTAGGCATGCCATCACTATATATATATTGTTGTAGAGATGCTTGAGGTGGTTCTGTTATTGTGGTGCACAATGGAGTTTGTTAGCTAAGCATATGATGTTACAAGGAGATGCTACTGAGATGTCACCCATCATTGAAGTATCTTAAACCGAGCTTTTTAAAACTGATGCTTGGTTTAGCTAGTCCTGGTAGCTTAGAGTGAGTATTGCTTATTTGCTTGTCAATCGAAATCCACAACACACTGAATTTAGCAGTGAGTATTGCTTATTGCTTATATATTTGTCTTCTTAAAAAGAATGGCATGTTGATTAAGGCCAAACGTTGATGGGAATGCCTTAGCTTTTTTCTTTTTCGGCTGGAAATCTTGTTTTTTCTGCAGATTTCTTGACTGGTCAGCCTGGCATCTTACCTTATTAACTATAGCAACATGTTTTACTCTTACTATAATTGAATTATTCTGCAGTATGTGAATCAATTCTTTAAAAGCTGCATTATTGGCAACATGGAGACAAACCTTAAACTTATATCGGTTAAACATGGTCACTTGGACGGCAGACTGAGCCACCAGCCCCCCACATGTCCATATTTATACAAGTTTAATTTGTTTTCTCTTACTGTCAGTGTGAACCGCATCATTGGTTGTTGGGTACTGGACTCCGGTGGCATATCCTTCCATGTGATTTTTGAAGGTGACGGATGCAAATCTAGTTGCATCAGTATACTCCAGTACACTCAATTTAATTGTCAGCTTGCCAGACGAGACGTAGTAGTTGAATCTAACCATATAGTAGTAGTAATAAAAAATAATATATGATTTGGTGTGGCCAAACTGTTGTACATTATGTTTTCAGTAAGGAGCTTAAGTTCTTAACACAAACTTGCTAAGTTTTGAACACTAACTTTAATTTATGTTCATGCAGGAAATGGACTCATTTGTTTGAAATTTCTATGTTGGAAACTGTCCCTTACTCCACTCAGGTAACTGTATAATCTGTCCCGCTTCTAGATTTCCAGCACTTGAATCTTTCGTTAGGAGAGTTTGAAGCTGTTGGTATATTCTCAACCATTGAACGCTTTTAGTCATCCTCTTCGCTCGAGTAACAATGCTCAGAACAACTCTTGTCTAGACTCCAGGATAATAAATCATGCTTTTTCATGTTTCCAAAAATACTTCTACTCCATGTTTCCAGAAAAGCATCACACATGTCGAAAAATACTGGAATATATTAGAAGTAAAAATACTGGAATAAATTAGAAGTGGAGCATTGCTTGATTTATATACTTGATGACTAGAACTCGTTCAAGAGCTCTTTAGTCCTTCCAAAATAAGGTCTTGATTTCCCCCTTACAGAAAAATGTTCATATATATTCCTGCATGATGCGTGTATGCGTGTTGGATGGTCACGTTCTAGTGTACTAGCTAGCTAGGAAGCATTGTTTGGTTAATAAGGTCTTGATTTCCCCCTTACAGAAAAATGTTCATATATATTCCTGCATGATGCGTGTATGCGTGTTGGATGGTCACGTTCTAGTGTACTAGCTAGCTGGGAAGCATTGTTTGGTTAGTGCTCTCCTGCTTGGTTGGCTAAACATATTCGTTTGTTTGATTTGGCTTCACAGTTACATATTTTGATTTGAACTTGGCCTATGTTTATGTCTAGTTTCCGTTAATTATCTTGAATGGTGTGGTACCGTGTCTATGCGCGCACAACTTCCTCTAAAAAAAACTAAGTGCATGTCTCTCTCACTTTTGTTCGCATTTCTTTGAACATCATCTTCAGGATGAATACAAATCTTTTTTATTTCTAATATTTTTTATATTTTTTTTGATTGATTCATGTGCAGTGCAATGTTCTTGTAGGATGACAAGTTGTCGCATCTCGAGCATGTCTCGTAGAAAACTAGAATGAAGTCCATTATACTGTTGGGATAGTAGCAGATGTGTCATTGTTCTATTGTGCAATTCTGTCTGTTCTTGCTATATTCATGTGTAAGAAAATGTATTCATGAGATGAGTTATTGTGTTATGTAAACCTGGGCGATGTATTATGTGATGTTATATGATGAATGATTTTAATTTGACTTGGAGTTTTCTTGATTTGAATATGAAATAGTGTTGCATTAAATATTAGACAAATAATTGGGTTGAAAAAGCCCAACAAATAGAAATGAAACCAAGTTTTGGAACAAAATGTTGTTGAATTCAAAAATGAAAAAGGTCAAAACTGAAACTGGATCAAATGTATTTGGGCACTAAAATGTCAGGGCTCAAATTATAATGATATAAAATTTTTTTGAAGAAATACTAGAAGTGCTTGTAAATAAGATAAGGCTCGAAAATAAGCCCAATAAGAAGAAGCCCCAAAAAATAAAAACCAGCCCAATAAGACAAATAATTGAAATGGGTTGGGCTAATTTTAACCATGAAGTTTTGATTTCGTCGTAATTTTGTCACGTAGGACTGCCACATAGGACTAGGTTAGATTGTCAACGACGATTTATGATCGTCGTAAAGATTACGACGATCCAGGAATCGTCGTAAAATATACGACGATTTCGATCAAAACGTCGTTGCTGTCAGTTTTTGACGCTTCGTTTTCGACGTTTGGTTTTTTGTCGTAAGATCATCGTAAATTAAAAACCGTGACGATGTAGCGACGAAAATATAGCGTCGTGTATTGACATATTTCTTATAGTGGGATTTATTAATATAATGGAGTATTACAATACTATCGCTTTCAACAATATTACATAAATCCAAAGCTAAATAAATGGCAGCAAAGGTCTTGATTCAACGGTCTCGACGCCCCTGGCTGGGCTCCATAACGCACATGACTAGCTGGGTTATGATCTAGCACGACGAGTCTTCTCCTGCAACTGGCCACGTGCAAGGCCACGTGAGTACTTTGAATGTACTCTCAAGACAACCAAATACATAACATCCAAACAAGCACATAACAAAGCTAGCTCTATAATTATATACTGATTATTCTAAGCATGGCATGGAATTAACAGAAAAACAACATAACATGGATTAAGCATGTAAGCTACCTAACTAGCATGGCAAAGATCGCAACAAGTACTTAAATTACTTACTATTATGGAATGTCAACTTACTCTCTTCTCGGTTATCCCACAACTATCGATATACTCGTGATACAACCTGAACGAATTGAAATCTCATCACATGGTCATTCGACCACTCATCATATAACCATCTCTTGGCTAACATATCATGTTCCTGACATCCTGTGATATCCACACAAGATGAGTTCTTCCATCATTACTAACACTCATATGGTTGACCACCTACTCACGTCTGGTCGGGCTGTCTAATACCGTGGACGCGGCTATTGCAATAGATTCTTACACTCTGCAGAGGTTGCACACTTTACCCACACTATGGAGCACTGACCTCGTGATCCCATTCAGGTGGACCAGTGTTGCTCCAACGAAACTCGTCTAACCCGTGACTCTTCCATCGTACCACCGACATTCATCCTCCCCCGGAGTCCTGCCGTGGGTGGTCGTGTGTCCTCATGACACCTACCACCGTCGGGGCCAAACTAAACTATCCCAAACGGGGACGTCGTCACAAACAACTCAACTGGCTCAGGGGGTTATCACTGCCTACCTGATCAGGGTAGCACGCATGCCTAACCCTCCCTCTTTGGAGGTACCGGTGAGAGAGCACGCGATTAGACCAAGTCAAGGCCGTCCCACAACAACAAATGTGGTTGCACGGGTAAGCCCGAACAGGTGACTCAAGATCAATCAACAAGGTTGCATTTGTTAACTCACTCAACTTATTCATCACTTTACCATTACTTTGACGAGTATAAGTGCTGAACAATAGTGTAGCAAAACAATAGTGCTGATAATCATGGCATGAGATCAAACCCTAGTACTATCATGTCAACATACTTATTATCAATATTGTTGTTAGCATGGTAATATGTAAACAAGACAGGGAATTAGATAAACAGTAATGCTAGAAGCTACTACCGATATCATCACACGTGCATGCAAATACAGGCTAACACGTGATACAAATAAGCACACAAGGTGCAAGCAAAGTCGTCACGCAAGTCCGGACCTAATGATAAGAGGTTGCCTTGCCTAGGGGTCGACGAATACTCCGGGAAGAAGCGCAATAAAATGCCAGGAAGATTTGCTGGAGAGGTTTCCCTCTCGGAAGGCTCAATCAGTGGGCAAGAGCAAAACAGTCATTTCTACTGTGCAAACACATTATGGAAATTGTACTATCGAAACGGGCTCGATGATACGAAAGCGTGGGCACAGGTTTTACCTCAATCGGAGCTACGGTTGCGGAGATACACTTGTTATAGCACGAGGGACCAATATGTAAAATGAATTACTGCAAACAAGTCCCTGGAGCTAAAACAGAAAGCGTATTCCGTCGGAGTACGTTTTCAACATTGGAAATCTCCTTTTGGCAAAGTGTGTCTCCACTTAAACTGCGCGGTCCCGAGGGTTGACCTCTCTCTTTCTCTGACGGGCGGGGCCCGCCTTATCCTCTTCCTATCTCTCTCTCTCTCTCTTTCTCTGACGGGTGGGCCTTGCCCCATCTCTCTCTCCTCCTCCTACCTTCTTCTAGCTCCTGCTCGTGCCCGCGAGGCAGAGAGAGGGCGCCGTTGCTGGGATCCGCCAGGACGGCTCCCGCCACCTTGGGCCGAGGGGAAGGCACCGGCGGGATCGGGGGAGAGCGCCGCCTCCATCCTAGACAAGCACGGACGCCGAGGAGGACCAGGGACGCGACGGCTCGGCGAGGCAGAGTGCAATGGCGGAGCGTGACGCCGGTGACAGCCTCGGCGACTCCGACCCGAAATTGGAGGGGGCGATGGTGCACAGTCACCTAGGGGAGGGCAGGGGCAGAGTAGGAGGAGGGGAAGGGTCAGGGCATGGGGTTGGCCCGAGGAAACGGCGGCGGCCTTCGGCCATGGGAGCATTGGGGAGCTCCGAGGGCTTGGGGAGGGGGCGAGGAGGTTGCTGGTTCACGACAGAGGCTTGGGGCACGCTTCAATAGGCTGGCGAGGAAGCTTCGCGGCGATGGCTGAAGCTCCATGACGACGGCCGGAGCTTGCGGATGCGGCAGGTGCTTCCACGGCTAGGGAACAAGGGGGAGAGGGCTCTAGAGTGTGCGAGAGTGCAGTGGGGAGTTTGCAGGCACTAGAGGACAAGTTGGAACCCGCTCGAGACGCACTCCCGTCGACCTCAAGGCACAGAGCTCCCATTTGGCACGCTCTGCTCATGGTCACCAGGAGGCCATGGCATTGCCACGTGACACACGCAGCCAACACATGTCCAGGGTGTTCTCCAAGCTTCCCTGAGATGAGCTGACCCATCAAACTCCATGCTACAGCTCTGGTGTGACCTCTCCTTGCTCAACAAGGATTCAACAGCAAGGTGTTTGTGCTGTGGTGTGGCCACCCCAGTGCACCTCTTCGCCTGATCTTTGGCTGAGGTTGACCACTCACTAAGGTCACTATCGTGGCAAAATTTTAGCTCAAATGAGCATGCCTAACTAGTACTTCCTTTGTAACTTGGCAATATGACCAGAAATGAAGAAACTGATGCTGGGGTCAATTGGCTATATGAAAATGGCTCAAACTTGGAGGAGACCAATGATTTAGGCATATGGAGTAAGTGTAAAAGTTTCATACTATTTGCATAAATATAAATGGTACTTCCTTCACAGTGCTCCAATCTGTGCAGAAACTTAGATAAATTGCCGAGGAATATTGGATTGATAGAATTGGCTCAATTTTGGTGTACCAGGATAATTCATCATAATGAACTACCGTGCAAAATTTCAGCTCAAGGGAATCAAGGAATCAAGCACTTCCTTTGCAAACAGAAATTTGAACAGAATTTGCAAAGGGATGTTGTGCTCAACTTTTGAATTGGGGAACTTGATATTTTGATGGAAATGATGAATATATGGATATGAGAAGCTCCAAAAATTATTTGGGATTTTTCCTAGCTACCAAATTGGTAGTTCCTTTGGAAAGGCCCCAAAATGCAATATTGGCTTTAAATAGGAAAAATGCAATTTTCCCCACTTAGTGATGGCCAATATTTTATGAGAGCTTCATATGATAACAAATAACATCTCCACAAGTTTTCATGAGCTTGGGAGATGGATAGATATTTTCTTGGATTTAATTCCTAAGAAAGGCATAAACAGGAATTAATTCTAGAGGAGAAATATTGCATAGGACTTGGCAATATTTTTGCATATCTAGGGTTTATGAGGGAAGAATGATATCTGGGAATTTATGGAGGATTATCAGAGCAAGGGAAATGATAGCTCCTTTGTAAATTGATGAGGAATGTTGGATTGATGGAATTGGCTCAATTTTGATGGACCAGGATAATTCATCCTAATGAACTACCCTGCAAAATTTCAGCTCAAGGGAATCAAGGAATCAAGCACTTCCTTTGCAAACAGAAAATTTGAACATAATTTGCAAAGGGATGCTGTGCTCAACTTTTGAATTGGGGAACTTGATATTTTGATGGAAATGATGAATATATGGATATGAGAAGCTCCACAAATTATTTGGGATTTTTCCTAGGTACCAAATTGGTAGTTCCTTTGGAAAGGCCCCAAAATGCAATATTGGCTTTAAATAGGAAAAATGCAATTTTCCCCACTTAGTGATGGCCAATATTTTATGAGAGCTTCATATGATCACAAAGAATATCTCCACAAGATTTCATGACCTTGGGAGATGGATGGATATTTTCTTGGATTTAATTCCTAAGAAAGGCATAAACATGAATTAATTCTAGAGGAGAAATATTGCATAGGACTTGGCAATATTTTTTGCATATCTAGGGTTTATGAGGGAAGAATGATATCTGGGAATTTATGGAGGATTATCAGAGCAAGGGAAATGATAGCTCCTTTGTAAACACAAAGGGAGGATTCCTAGTTCTAATATTTCAGAGCTAGGGTTTGAAAGAGGTTCGGGGTTCACTCAACAAGGGCATGCTAGCACAATGACATGGGAAAAGCACTCAGAGGTTGAGGATAGACTGAATTCACCTGGTCATTTGCCAAATTCTAGAGGTAAAATTTGGGAGAGAAAAGCTAGGAAGGAATAACAACACAAAAATCTATAACCCGATTTTTGGGGTGTTACAAACCTTCCCCCCTTAGAAGAATCTCGTCCTCTAGATTCCTAGGGTTAGCTTAGAACAAAACTACTACACCTCCTATGGAAACCTGTGGGCTTGGATCTTAACCGTGTGGTCGAAAGGAACCGAGTTAAGTGTACGAGAACTGGTACACCCGGATCGAGAAACAAATATCATGGGATTTACTCCACACGCGGGGTCACTTGGTAGCCCTTTCATTTTAGAAAAATATTTTTTTTCTTTTTCTTGAAAATGCTTGGGGCACCACAATGAACAGTGGCCTCTATCACTGGCAAGTGGGACCAGGGCCCACTGGCAGACTTCTTCTTCTTCTTAGGCCAACGACTCTCACTCTCTCTCGCTCTTGCGCCGTCCGGAGTGCGGCTAGGCACTGCGCACACCTAGCTCCTAAGGCGTAAAGCACCCTACGACGGTAGTGCGCGGCGTGCACAAGGCCGACGGAGAGAGCATTCCCATCGCGAGCCAACGCCGCTCGGCACTGCTCGTGGATTCGCTCCCGGACGCCGGTGATCGAGCAGCGCGCGACCTCCTGGACCTCGCTCACCGTACACCGGGCCGGGGCTATAAAACGACCGCGGTTTCCTCTCTCTTCTACCTCGCATCCTACCTCACTTCTTTCTTCTCTTTTCGGTTGCAGGAGAGTGAGGCAAGGCACTAATGGCGGGTGTGGGGTCGGAGCTCCTGATGATCCTCTTGGATGGTCTACTAGCGATGTTGGTTGGCGGTTCGCTGCTACTGTGCGCGATGATCCTTGATGATCATCGCGATGCTGCTGCTAGAGGGATGGGTGGGGGTCAACTAAGCCATCTCAGGCAGGCGGAATAAGTGCTAGCGATGGCCGCGAGGGGCGACCTGTCAACATCACACAAGATGGTGATAGAGGCGCTGCTGGGTCTGGGGTTAGTGTGGTGCGGTCAGCGGAGATCTATCAGTGTGGAGACCATGCCGCTGGTTGCTCCTCGCTGAATGGAATCCACAAACAGTGGGTAATGGAGGTAAAATTATGGTTTAAGTCTTGGTTTGGAAGGGTTGTAACGGTGTATGCTGCAATAAAATTTCTTAGAATTTCTCCGAGATTGCAACCAGTATGCAGACATTGCTCATAGGATACACAAGCCATTTATTCAAACTAATATGCAATCTGATGCAAAATGCATATGGTGGCAAAATGCAGGCAGAAGAAAGAATCATATCAAGCAGATTACGCTAAGGTGTTTTAATGCTAGTGGGTGTATGTACTCCTGGCATACATACGCCTACACCAGCTCGCATTTTATTAGGAACTCTAGACGAGTCCGTTGTTATTAGGTGTAAGTGCTCTACTGACTAGGATCTTGTTAAGAATCCACTGCGAGCTCTGTTAAACATTTCTGCTTAACAGGGTGATAGATGAACCAAGCACACAGGGAAAATAGGCATACATGACATTACAACAGCATCCAGGTACAAGCAATGCAAGCAGTACAACAACACGCAGCCCTACTGGGCGGCTAATAACAACAAGTCATATCGTCCTAATCCTAGACGCTGGCAAAGAAACAGTCTTCGCAACACACATGCTCGCAGCATCTCTTGGCTTCCCTCACTGTCGAAGCCACAAATGGGCCTACTCTTACTGGGGCTCTCCTGGGGACGAAGGCTAAGCCAACTTCCGTCTTGATCATCGGGAACCTCTATGGGTTGGGGCTCAACTGCTGGAGCTGCAAGGGGAACTTGACGGAACACATCCTGACGACGAAGTCGCCTGATAGCTCCTAGAATGGAGTTCCGGTGGATGTTCCCGGGTTGATATGGGTCCATAGACTGCAAGGGCGGTACTAGCTGCGAAGGTGGCAGTGGGTTTGGCGACAGGGAACGGGTGGACTGGGGAGCAACTTGACGGGCCACACGGTATGCTTCCATAACAACCCGTGTGGTGTCATGGTCCACGGCTTTAAACTCTCTAAGAATGCCGGAGAGCAATAATCCCTCGGCAGCAACATACTGGATCATTCGAGCTATTGTTGGGTCAGCGTCTTCGACTATGTCGGAGAAATAACAACCCGCGTCTGACGCAGAGGGAAAATAGCGAAACTCCTGCATTTCCGCCACTTGCGGAAACTAGAAACGAAGACGGGTGATGGGTTCAGTAGCAGCTATCTGGACAGCGAACACAGGGGTGGGCATGGGTTTGCCCCAAAAATTCATGGGCTTCCCATCCGCTGCTGGTCCTGGGTTGATATGCACCTTTGCATAGAATCGGCAAAGATGGGGAACGGGTTCCGACTGAAACACAAAATAAACTGGGGGCTTACTACGGCCAAGGGCTCGGGTGAGCATAATCGAAAGGATGGGCGGAAAGCCAGGATAACCATTGGCTGAGGTTCGGCTACGGAGAGTGGGCGTTTTGGAAGAACTGGTCAGGCATGCTGGTTTGGGGATACTAGCCTGGGTTCTCTTGCAGGGTTCTAGCTTACTGGATGGAGAGGGCTGCGGCTCACAAGTGGGAAGGGTTTAAATAGGCAGTTGGGCAAGAACACATTAGGATGGCGTAGATCCTTCTCGTGCCGGGTAGAAGATACGCCGGCACGGCCGACAACTGGGTAGGGTCAGTGTCCAATCTAGAGTGGCTGGTGCTACCTCTTGAGCTTGCGTTGGATTTTTCCCTTGAAGAGGAAAGGGTGATGCAGCATAGTAGCAGTAAGTATTTCCCTCAATTTTGAGAACCAAGGTATCAATCCAGTAGGAGTATCAAGATGAAGCACCGATGTACCTGCACAAAAACAACAAACTTGCACCCAACGCTACAAAGGGGTTGTCAATCCCTTGACGATTGATTGCAAGGTGAGATCTGAAGGCGGAAAGTGCAACAAAGTAAAAGTGTAGGGCTGAAAATATGATGTGAAGTAGACCCGGGGCAATAGTGTTCACTAGAGGCTTCTCTCAAGATAGCAAATATTATGGTGGGTGAACGAATTACTGTCGAGCGATTGATAGAACCGCGCAAAGTCATGATGATATCTAAGGCAATGATCATACATATAGGCATCACGTCCGAGACAAGTAGACCGATACATTCTGCATCTACTACTATTACTCCACACATCGACCGGTATCCAGCATGCATCTAGTGTATTGAGTTCATGACGAATAGAGTAACGCCTTAAGCAAGATGGCATGATGTAGAGGGATAAATTCATGCAATAGATATAAACCCCATATTTTTACCCTTGATGGCAACAACACGATGCGTGCCTCGCTACCTCTTCTGTCACTCGGTGAGGTCACCGCACGGTATGAACCCAAAACCAAGCACTTCTCCCATTGCAAGAATCATAGATCAAGTTGGCAAACAAAACCCACAACTCGAAGAGAATTACAAGGATATGAAATCATGCATATAAGAGATCATAAGAAACTCAAATAAGATTCGTAGATAATCTGATCATAAATCCACAATTCATTGGATCTCTACAAACACACCGCAAAAGAAGATTACATCGGATAGATCTCCATGAAGATCATGGAGAATTTTGTATTGAAGATCCAAGAGAGAGGAGAAGCCATCTAGCTACTAGCTATGGACCTGAAGGTCTATGGTGAACTACTCACGCATCATCGGAGAGGCAATGGTGTTGATGAAGAAGCCCTCTGTATCCGAATCCCCCCTCCGGGAGGGCACCAGAATGTGCCCCAGATGGGATCTTGCGGAGACAGAAGCTTGCGGCGGCGGAAAAGTATTTTCATGGATCTCCCTCGTGGTTTGGGATTTTTCGGGGATTTATAGGCGGAAGAAGTAGGGCAGACGAGCCACAGGGGGCCCACAAGCCTGCTAGGCGGAGACCCCACTGGTCGCGCCTAGGGGGCTTGTGGCCTCCCCTGGTGGCCTCTGCCTTGGTTCTCACGCCCCATGCGTATCTTATGTTCCGGAAAAAATCTTTTTGGAAGTTTTATTCCGTTTGGACTCCGTTTAATAATCTCCTCTGAAAAGGGTTAAATAACACGGAAAAAACAGGAAGTGGCACTGCGTTAATAAGTTAATCCCAAAAAAGATATAAAAGGCATACAAAACATCCAAAGTTTGACAAGATAATAGCATGGAACCATCAAAAATTATAGATACGTTGGAGATGTATCAAGCATCCCCAAGCTTAACTCCTGCTCGTCCTCGAGTAGGGAAGTGATAAAGACTCAATTTTTGATGTGGAATGCTACCTATCATATTTGTCCTTTTTAACTTCTTTCATGTGACATGAATGTTCAGATCCGTAAGATTCAAAACAATAGTTTGCTATTGAGATGAAAACAATAATACTTCAAGCAAACTAGCAAGGTAATCATGAACTTTCGAAATAACAAGGGCAAAGAAAGTTATCCCTACAAAATCATATAGTCTGGCTATGCTCCATCATCCCCACACAACTAATTTAAATCATGCACAACCCCGGTATTGGCCAAGTAATTGTTTTCGCACTCTTACTTTCTCAAACCTTTTTCAACGCTCACGCAATACATGAGCGTGAGCCATGGATATAGCACTATAGGTGGAATAGAGTGTGGTGGAGGTTGTGAGACAAAAAGGAGGAGATGGTCACATTAACTCGGCGTATCAAAGGGCTATGGAGATGCCCATTAATAGATATCAATGTGAAAGAGTAGGGATTACCATGCAATGGATGCACTTAGAGCTATAAGTATGTGAAAGCTCAAAAGGAGAACTAGTGGGTGTGCATCCAACTTGCTTGCTCACGAAGACCTAGGGCAATTTTGAGGAAGCCCATCATTGGAATATACAAGCCAAGTTATATAATGAAGATTCCCACTAGAATATGGTGGTGACAAAACAAGAAACTCTCAATCATGAAGAACATGGTGCTATTATGAAGCACAAGTGTGGAAAAAGATAGTAGCATTGTCCCTTCTCTCTTTTTCTCTCTCTTTTTTGGGCACTTTGGCCTCTTTCCATATCTCTCTCTCTCTTTTTTTTGTAGGAAACTTTGGCCTATTTTTTTCCTCACATGGGACAATGCTCTAATAATGATGATCATCACACTTTTATTTACTCACAGCTCAAAGCTTAGAACAATGATGACTCTTATAGGAAATGCCTCCGGCAGTGTACCGGGATGTGCAACGATCTAGCTTGGTGTATGACTCGCTAGCTATCTTACGATCATGCAATGGCAATATGAGAGTGATGACAAAAGTCATGAGACGGAACGGTTTGAGTTGCATGGCAATATATCTCGGAATTGCTATGAAAATGCCATAGTAGGTAGGTATGGTGGATGTTTTGAGGAAGGTATATGGTGGGTTTTGCACCGGCGAAACTTGCGCGACACTAGAGAGGCTAGCAAAGGTGGAAGGTGAAAGTGCATCTATACCATGGACTCACATTAGTCATGAAGAACTCACATACTTATTGCGGAAGTTTTTATTAGTAATTGAAACAAAGTGCTAAATGCATATTCCTAGGGGAAGGGTTAGTAGGTGTTAACCATCGCACGATCCCGACCGCAACACAAAGGATGACAATCAATAGATCAATTATGCTCCGACTTCCTAACATAGCAATTCACCATACGTGCATGTTACGGGAATCACTAACTTCAACACAAGTATTTCTATATTCGCAACACCCTACTAACATAACTCTTAATATTACCAAATCCATGTCTCAAAACTAATTGAGAGGAATCAAACTTCTCTTTCTAATCAATGCACAAGAAGATGGAAGTTTCATGGTATCCTCTTTGGGTGCCTATCACCTTTGGGACTACTTTCATAGCACAAGCCAACTACCAAGTTACTCAGAGAGACCACTCTCAAAAAGATATAATGAAGATTGAGAGTTCTTATTTCTCCAAAATATGATGCTGCTGTGCTCTAAAATATCTAAATGAAGCACATGTGAGCTAAATTTCCTAACTCAAAAGATATAAGCGAAGCTCAAAGAGTATCCTAGAAATATCATGATGAGTGCATGTCTCTCTCAAAATGTGTGCAGAAAGGATGATTGTGACACAACAAAAATAAAAGACTCCTACGATACAAGACTCTCCAAGCAAAACACATATCATGTGGTGAATAAAAATATAGCTCCAAGTAATGTTACCGATGGATTGAAGACGAAAGAGGGGATGCCTTGGCGGGGCATCCCCAAGCTTAGGCTTTTTGGTGTCCTTGAATTTGGCTTGGGATGCCCAAGCTTGAGATCTTTCCACTCTTTATCCCTTTGTCCATGAGAACATCAACCAAAACGTGAAAACTTCACAACACAAAACTTAAACAGAAACTCGTGGTATCATTAGCACAAGAAAACAAACTACCACCTCTTTAGTTACTGTAGAAAACTTGATTTCTATTTATATTGGTGTTAGATTACTGTATTCTCACTTTTCCATGGCTAATACCCCCCGATACTATCCATAGTTTCATCAAAATAAGCAATCAACACAACAAAAACAGAATCTGTCAAAAACAGACCAGTCTCTAGGAATGTGTATACTTCGTATACTTCTGGTATCTCAAAAATTCTGAAAGATTACGACAGTTTGGGAAATTGGCATATCAACCAGTAGCAAAAAGATTCAACTCAAAAGCTCTTTCTGGACGAAAATGAAAAATAATTTCGTGAGCAAACAGTTTCTGTCTTTTTCCAGCAGGATCAAACAACCATCACCAAACTAGTCATAAAGGTTTTACTTGGCTCAAACACAAAAAGAAACACAAAAGATAAAATCATAACATAATTATGGTGGTGTGGACGCAAAAAACATAAAGCAAAAATCAAAGATAAATTCATTGGGTTGCCTCCCAACAAGTGCTATTGTTTAACGCCCTTAGCTAGGCATAAGGTGATAGAATCACATATCGTCGTCTTTGGTGCTCAAACCATAAGTAGCCCTCATCATGGATTCATAAGGAAATATTATTTTCTTTCTAGGAAAATGTTCCATGCCCTTCTTTAATGGAAATTGAAATCTAATATTCCCTTCCTTCATGTCGATGACAACACCGATAGTCCTTAGGAAAGGTCTACCAAGAATGATATGACATGTAGGATTGCAATCAATATCAAGCACAATGAAATCCACAGGTACATAGTTCCTATTTGCAATAATAAGAACATCATTGATCCTTCCCTTGGGTTTCTTGATAGTAGAATCCGCAAGATGCAAATTAAGAGAGCACTCATCAATCTCATTAAAGCCTAGAACATCAGATAAAGACTTCGGAATCGCGGAAACACTAGCACCCAAATCACACAAAGCATTGCATTCATACTTTTTGATCTTGATTTTGGTAGTAGGTTCCCACTCATCATGAAGCTTTCTAGGAATAGAAACTTCCAACTCAAGTTTCTCTTCAAGAGATTTCATCATAGCATCGACGATATGATCGGTAAAGGCCTTGTTTTGGCTATAAGCGTGTGGAGAGTTTAGCATGGATTGCATCAAGGAAATACATTCAATCAAAGAGCAACTATCATAATTGAATTACTTGAAATCCATAGTAGTAGTTTCATTACTACTCAAAGTTTTGATATCCTCTACTCCACTTGCAATGCTTTTAGCATCAAGATAGATAGACTCCGAATCATTGGGGTCTTTTTCAACCAAGGTGGATTCATATCCAGCCCCATCATCATTAGGTTTGACACTAGAAAACAGGGATTCAATGGGAGTCACCCCAAGCACTTTAAGATCTTCGTGATTCTCATCACGAGAACACGCCTTTTTAAGCCATTCATGTCTAGCACGAATTTGGGCGGTTCTTTCTTTACTCTCATTCATGGAAACACGCATAGCTTTCAAAGTTTCATCCATATTGATCTTGGGAGGAGCACATCTAACTTTCAAAGCATCAATATCAATAGACATTCTATCAACGCTCCTAGCCAAATCATCAATTTTGAGTATTTTTTTCTTCTATGGACGCATTGAAAATATTTTGCGAGTTGATAAACTCTTTGATATTACTCTCTAGATCAGAGGGTAATTTATTATAATTTCCATGAGCATTGTTGTAGGATTTACCAAAGTTATTAGAGGGATTACTAGGAAAAGGCCTAGGAACATAGTTTCCTCTAAAAGCATTGTTGTGGCCAAAATTATTCCTACCAACAAAATTAACGTCTAGGCTCTCATTGCTACTCTCAATCAAGTAAGACAAGGGCATATCATTTGGATCTAAAGGAGCACCTTTACTAGCAAACAATTTCATGAACTCATCCATCTTAGCACTCAACGAGTTAATTTCTTCTATAGCGTGTACCTTTTTACTAGTAGTTGACCTTTCAGTGTGCCACTGAGAATAGTTTGTCATGATATTGTCTAGGAATTTTGTGGCTTCTCCTAATGTGATTTCCATGAAGGTTCCACCGAAGGCGGAGCCCAAGATATTTCTAGAAGCAAAATTCAAACCAGCGTAGAAGATTTGTATAATCCTCCAAAGACTCAAGCCATGAGTGGAACAATTTCTAATCATCAATTTCATTCTCTCCCAAGATTGTGCAACATGTTCATGATCAAGTTGCTTAAAATTCATGATATCATTACAGAGAGAGATAATCTTAGCCGGCGGAAAATACTTGGATATATAAGCATCTTTGCACTTGTTCCAAGAATCAATACTATTTTTGGGGAAAGATGAAAACCAAGTTTTTGCTCGATCTCGGAACGAGAACGGAAATAGCTTCAATTTAATCACATCATTATCCACATCTTTCTTCTTTTGCATATCGCAAAGCTCAATGAAGGTATTAAGATGGGATGTGGCATCTTCACTAGGAAGGCCGGAGAATTGGTCTTTCATAACAAGATTCAGCAAAACAGCATTGATTTCGTATGATTCCGCACTAGTGGCGGGAGCAATCGGAGTACTAATAAAACCATTATTATTAGTATTCGAGAAGTCACAAAGTTTGGTGTTTTCAGTCATGGTGACTTCAGCAAGCACACAAGCACACAAGCGAACAGAAAGCAAGCGAAAGAAAAGGGCGAACGAAAAAGGCAAAAAAAATTTGTAAATTTTTGTTTTTCAGAAGTGGGGGAGAGGAAAACGAGAGGCAAAAAAGTAAATGCAAGAGATGAGTTTGCGACACTTACTTGGATAAGCTTCACTTGATGGTCCCCGGCAACGGCGCCAGAAATTGGCACGTTGATGGGAGACTATTCTTGACCTGATACTCCGCGGCAACGGCGCCAGAAATTGGCACGTTGATGGGAGACTATTCTTAACTTGATACTCCCCGGCAACGGCACCAGAAATTCTTCTTGCTACCTCTTGAGCTTGCGTTGGATTTTTCCCTTGAAGAGGAAAGGGTGATGCAGCACAGTAGCAGTAAGTATTTCCCTCAGTTTTGAGAACCAAGGTATCAATCCAATAGGAGTATCAAGATGAAGCACCGATGTACCTGCGCAAAAACAGCAAACTTGCACCCAGCGCTACAAAGGGGTTGTCAATCCCTTCATGATTGATTTCAAGGTGATATCTCAACGCAGAAAGTGCAACAAAGTAAGAGTATAGGGCTGAAAATATGATGTGAAGTAGACCCGGGGGTCATAGTGTTCACTAGAAGCTTCTCTCAAGATAGCAAATATTACGGTGGGTGAACGAATTACTGTCGAGCAATTGATAGAACCGTGCAAATTCATGACGATATACAAGGCCATGATCATACATATATGCATCACGTCCGAGACAAGTAGACCGATACTTTCTGCATCTACTACTATTACTCCACACACCGACCGCTATCCAGCATGCATATAGTGTATTGAGTTCATGACGAATAGAGTAACGCCTTAAGCAAGATGACATGATGTAGAGGGATAAATTCATGCAATAGATATAAACCCCATATTTTTACCCTTGATGGCAACAACACGATGTGTGCCTCGCTACCCCTTCTGTCACTGGGTGAGGTCACCGCACGGTATGAACCCAAAACGAAGCACTTCTCCCATTGGAAGAATCATAGATCAAGTTGGCCAAACAAAACCCACAACTCGAAGAGAATTACAAGGATATGAAATCATGCATATAAGAGATCAGAAGAAACTCAAATAAGATTCATAGATAATCTGATCATAAATCCACATTTCATCGGATCTCAACAAGCACACCGCAAAAGAAGATTACATCGGATAGATCTCCATGAAGATCATGGAGAACTTTGTATTGAAGATCCAAGAGAGAGGAGAAGCCATCTAGCTACTAGCTATGGACCCGAAGGTCTATGGTGAACTACTCACGCATCATCGGAGAGGCAATGGTGTTGATGAAGAAGCCCTCTGTATCCGAATCCCCCCTCCGGGAGGGCACCTGAACGTGCCCCAGATGGGATCTTGCGGAGACAGAAGCTTGCGGCGGCGGAAAAGTATTTTCGTGGATCTCCCCGTGGTTTTGGATTTTTCGGGGATTTATAGGCGGAAGAAGTAGGGCAGACGAGCCACACGAGGCCCACAAGCCTGCTAGGCGCACGGCCCCCTGGCTGCGCCTAGGGGGCTTGTGGCCTCCCCTGGTGGCCTCTGCCTTGCTTGTCACGCCCCCTGCATATCTTCTGTTCCGGAAAAAAATCTTTTCGGAAGTTTTATTCCGTTTGGACTCCGTTTAATATTCTCCTCTGGAAAGGGTCAAAAACACGGAAAAACAGGAACTTGCACTTGACACTGAGTTAATAAGTTAGTCCCCAAAAAGATATAAAAGGCATACAAAACATCCAAAGTTTGACAAGATAATAGCATGGAACCATCAAAAATTATAGATACGTTGGAGACGTATCAGCTGGGTGGGCGGACAACTGGGTAGGGACACGTCCATTCCGACTGCACCGCCTATTGGTCAATATTGGCCATATCGGATGCGAGAGACGGGTCAAATATATCGGGCTCGCTAACGGTTGATCCTAAGGTGGTCATGGTGCTAGGGTAACCTACGACCAACCTAGCTTTGTTACCACGTCTTCTCGCACCCCGATAGAGGGCCGACGTATGCCCGTCCCTAGGATAAGACCGGACGCACGCCAAAGACATGATACATCAATTCCAGGCATAAATGGCTTTATTATTAAATCAAGTATTACAATACTGTTTCTTACAACAATATTACATAACTCCAAAGCTAACTAAATGGGAGCAGAGGTCTTGATTCAGCGGTCTCGACGTCTCTGGCCGGGCTCCATAACGCACAGGACTGGCTGGGTTACGATCTAACACGACGAGTCTTCTCCTGCAACTGGCCACGTGCAAGGCCAGGTGAGTACTTTGAATGTACTCGCAAGACAACCAAATACATAGCATCCAAACAAGCAGATAACAAAGCTAGCTCTATAATTATATACTGATTATTCTAAGCATGGCATGGAATTAACAGGAAAACAACATAACATGGATCAAGCATGTAAGCTACCTAACTAGCATGGCCAAGATCACAACAAGTGCTCAAATTACTTACTATTACCGAATCAACTTACTCTCTTCTGGGTTATCCCACAACTATCGATATACTCGTGATACAACCAGAACGAATTCAAATCTCATCACATGGTCATTCGACCACTCATCATATAGCCATCTCTTGGCTAACATATCATGTTCCTGACATCCTCCTATATCGACACAAGATGAGTTCTTCCATCATTACTAACACTCATATGGTTGACCACCTACTAAGGTCTGGTCGGGCTGTCCAATACCGTGGACGCGACTATTCGAATAGATTCTTACACTCTGCAGAGGTTGCACACTTTACCCACACTATGGAGCACTGACCTCGTGATCCCATTCGGGTGGACCAGTGTTGCTCCAACAAAACTCGTCTAACCCGTGACTCTTCCATCGTACCACCGACATAAATCCTCCCCCAGAGTCCTGCCCTGGGTGGCCCTGTGTCCTCATGACACCTGCCACCATCGTGGCCAAACTAAACTGTCCCAAACGGGGACACCGACACAAACAACTCAACTGGCTCACAAGGTTATCACTGCCTACCTGATGAGGGTAGCACGCGTGCATAACCCTTCCTCTTTGGAGGTACCGGTGAAAGAGCACGCGATCAGACCAAGTCAAGGCCATCCCAGAATGACAAATGTGGTTGCACGGGTAAGCCCGGACAGGTGACTCAAGATAAATCAACTAGGTTGCATTTGTTAACTCACTCAACTTATCCATCACTTTACCATTACTTTGATGAGTATAAATGCTGAACAATAGTGTAGCAAAACAATAGTGCTGATAATCATGGCATGAGATCAAACCCTAGTAATATCATGTCAACATACTTATTATCAACATTGTTGTTAGCATGGTAATATGTAAACAAGACAGTGCATTAGATAAAAAGTAATGCTAGAAGATACTACCGATATCATCTTAGGTGTATGCAAATACATGCTAACAGGTGATACAGATAAACACACTAGGTGCAAGCAAAGTCATCACGCAAGTCGAGAGCTAATGATAAGAGGTTGGCTTACGTGGGGGTCGATGAATACTCCAGGAAGAAGCGCGATAAAATGTCGGGAAGATTTGTGGGAGAGGTTTCCCTCTCGAAAGGCTCAATCAGAGGGCAAGGACAAAACAGTCATTTCAACTGTACAGACACATTATAGAAATTGTACTATCAAAACGGGCTCGACGAGACGAAAGCGTGGGCACTGGTTTTACCTCAATCGGAGCTACGGTTGCGGAGATACGCTTGTTAGAGCACCAGGGACCAATCTGTAAAAAGAATTACTACAAACATGTCTTTGGAGCTAAAACAGAAAGCGTATTCCGGCGGAGTACACTTTCAGCACTGGAAAGCGCCTTTTGGCGAAGTGCGTCTCCACTTAAACTGCGCAGGCCCGGGGGTTGACCTCTCTCTCTCTTTGACGGGCGGCCCGCCTTATCCACTTGCTCTCTCTCTCTCTCTCTGTGGCGGGCGGGCCCTGCCCCATCTCACTCTCCTCCTCCTACCTTCTTCTACCTCGTGCTCGTGCTCGCGAGGCAGAGAGAGGGCGCCGATGCTGGGATCCGCCAGGACGGCTTCGGCCACCTTGGGCCAAGGGGGAGGCACCGGCGGGATCGTGGCAGAGCGCCGCCTCCATCCTAGACAAGCACAGACGATGAGGAGGACCAGGGACGTGGCGACTCGGCAAGGCAGAGAGAAACGACGAAGCTCAACGCCGGTTGCAGCCATGACGACTCCTGCCCGAAATTGGAGGGGGCGGCGGTGCACACGCACCTAGGTGAGGGCAGGGGCAGAGTAGGAGGAGGGGGAAGGGTCAGTGCGCGGGGTTGGCCCGAGGAAACGGCGGCGGCCTTCAGTCATGGGAGCATTGGGGAGCTCCGAGGGCTTGGGAGGGGGCGAGGAGGTTGCTGGTTCATGGTAAAGGCTCGGGGCACATTTGAATAGGTTCGGGAGGAAGCTTTGCGGCGATGGCCGAAGCTCCATGACGACGGTTGGAGCTTCGGGATGCAGTAGGTGCTTCCACAACTAGGGACCAAGGGGGAGAGGGCTCTAGAGGGTGCAAGAGTGCAGTGGGGAGTTTGCACGCACTCGAGGACAAGCTGGAACCCGCTGGAGACGCGGTCCCGTCGACCTCAAGGCACAGAGCTCCCATTTGGCATGCTCTACCCATGGTCACCACGTGGCCATGGCATTGCCATGCACCACACGCAGCCAACACATGTCTAGGGTGTTCTCCAAGCTTCCCTGAGATGAGCTGACCCATCAAACTCCATGCTACAGCTCTGGTGTGACCTCTCCTTGCTAACAAGGATTCAACAACAAGGTGTTTGTGCTGTGGTGTGGCCACCACAGTGCACCTCTTGGCCTGATCTTTGGGTGAGGTTGACCACTCACTAAGGTCACTATCCTGGCAAAATTTTAGCTCAAATGAGCATGCCTAACTAGCACTTCCTTTGTAACTTGGCAATCTGACCAGAAATGAAGAAACTGATGTTGGGGTCAATTGGCTAGATGATTTAGGCATATGGAGTCACTGTAAAAGTTTCGTACCATTTGCATAAATATAAATGGTACTTCCTTCACAGTGCTCCAATCTGGGCACAAACTTAGATAAATTGCTCAGGACTATTGGATTGATGGAATTGGCTCAATTTTGGTGGACAAGGATAATTCATCCTAATGAACTACCCTGCAAAATTTCAGCTCAAGGGAGTCAAGGAATCAAGCACTTCCTTTGCAAACAGAAAATATGAATTGGGGAACTTGATATTTTGATGGAAATGATGAATCTATGGATATGATAAGATCCACAAATTATTTGGGATATTTCCAAGCTACCAAAATGGCAGTTCCTTTGGAAAGGCCCCAAAATGGAATATTGGCTTTAAATAGGAAAAAGTCAATTTTCCCCAGTTATGATGGCCAATATTTTATGAGAGCTTCATATGATCACAAAGAATATCTCCATGACCTTGGGAGATGGATAGATATTTTGTTGGATTTAATTCCTCAGAAAGGCATAAACAGGAATTAATTCTAGAGGAGAAATATTGCATAGGACTTGGCAATATTTTTGCATATCTAGGGTTTATGAGGGAAGAATGATCTCTGGGAATTTTTGGAGGATTATCAGAGCAAGGGAAATGATAGTTCCTTTGTAAACACAAAGGCAGGACTCCCAGTTCCTATATTTCAGAGCTAGGGTTTGAAAGAGGTTCGGGGTTCACTCAACAAGGGCATGCTATCACAAGGACATGGGAAAAGCACTGAGAGGTTGAGGATAGACTGGATTCACCTGGTCATTTACCAAATTCAAGAGGAAACATTTGGGAGAGAAAAGCTAGGAAGGAATAATAGCACAAAAATCGATAACCCAATTTTTGGGGGGTTACATGACACTCGCACAAGGATTAGATGTCGGGACCCCGATCCTAAGTCATAGGAATCCAGCCTGTAACACATCACATCTCTTTGCGGTCTCACGCACGGTTAACTCCACGGCTGCAGCCTTACCTTAGCCGGGACCGTTTGCGTCTTTTGACTCACGTATGCAATAGTGTCGCTAGCATTCCAATGTCAAAGAACCCGGATCGACAAGTCTAGGCACAAACCAAAGTGGCAGTACCGCACAAGGACATGCATACATGACCCAACAAAGCAGGTGTCGGTCACCAGCGAGTGTAGACGAGTCGTAGCAAGCTACAAGGACTCCATTACATCGCGTGATATTTCCCCAAAGGGGACAGACACAGCAGCTAAGAAGGACACATGCCGGTCAACCAATGTGTCCGGAGCAGTAGCGAACTACCAAGGCTCGTTGGATCACAAAGGGGCATTTCCTTGTAAGGAGTGCTACTAAAGTTCACGACTAGGTAATCGAACCCCATACATATCAAGTATGACACACGTACGCATGGCATACCGATATGTATAGATACATCGATGGCATCACAACATAACCATAAACATACAAGCTTTATTTAAGAGGCTCGGAAGAGCCACACACATAATATTACACATTAAAGGTCTCACGACCCATAATAGCAGTCATTCAGTTACAAGCCAGCGGAAGAGTTTAAACTGTCTGAGTACAGATAGGGCAACTAGAAGGCACATGGCCTGACTATACTACATACCCAACGTAGGGCCAGATCGTAGCTGGGACACCAGCTACTCGTCGTCGTCGATGTCTACGAAGAACCCTCCATTAGGGTCATTAGCAACCTCTGCAACATTTATTAAGCAAACATGAGTACGAAGGTACTCAGCAAGACTTTAGGATAACTAACTACTCATGCAAGGTATCAATAAGGTATTGTGGGGTTTCATGCGGAAGCCAACATTTGACTCGTGGCTAGACAACTTGCATTTTTAAATAATTTTGACAACTTGATTTCTCGCACACGAGTCCACTAACACCACAACAATACACCATCGTGGAATCATTCCGTCTCCATTCGGAATTGCCGTCCACGACACTCACGCTTATCTTGACAATTTTATGAGTAGCCATTGAAGTTATCTATGAACAACATATGTCTCCAAGTAGTCCATATCCGCGGACGCGGCTATTCAAATAGATCATAACCCTGCAGGGGTGTACTTCGTCACACACGCTCTCGCCACTTATCGCCATGTGCACGTCATGCACCTCAGCAACCTTCAAGCGGAATCCCAGCGAGGGAGTCGGCCACGACCGTTAACCACACTAGTACCTAGTCCAGGTTTATCGCCTATCTGAGAGTAACCCGTACGGAAGTCCGGCCGAGGTTTCCGCCACGGTCTCAAACGATGTGCGCAGGGTTCCCAAGCCCGCCATCCGGGTGCCACTTGGTACACCGTGCCACTGCCTACCGCATCACGGCCCACCTCTCAGGTCAGCACCATGCACGGCCTCCAGCATTACTACAAACACCAGAAACTACTTGCAACTCCTGGAACGAGTACTAAGCGATTAATAGGCCGAGCGGGGTCATATTTCAGGGCCCATCATGTGGTAGTATCTAGTCTTGGATTACATACACGGAGCTCAGTTCCTAAGGACGGTTCCAATGAAACAACCCGCCATGTACTCCTACACAGCCTTTCACCGGTACCTTTACCAAATCAGGTTCAACACACAACCTTTGCTTACCGAACACATTCTCACAATTCTGTTCATCTCCCAGATGACAGACCATACACAACTCTAAGCATAGCATGCATAGCAGGATAAGGCACAACATAGCTCAAGCAACTATCAGGTTTGCTAGGTTGCAAGGTTCGGCTATTTACTGTGACAAGGTTAGGTCATGCAAAGGAAGTGGGTTCAACTAACATGGCAAAAGCATTTGAAGCATTTGATCCTAATGCAATAAATAAGTGCAGGAGCAAGAACATGGGATTTATCGGGATGATCAAAAGGGTTGCTTGCCTTGTTGCTCAGAGGAGGGACAATATCCGTCACACGGATATTCGGTGGAATCCGGGGGGGGAGCCTACCGAAGGAATGACAACAAACAATAACAAACATATGCAATCAAGATGATGCATGAGCATGGCATGAGAATGCAAGGTGATATACTATTATAATCAACATGTATTAGGTTTGAAGTTGATTTGAATCACATTCAAATATCAATTCAAACGAGGCATTCTCGGATACCGATTTAATTGATTCGACCTGATGCTCAGATCAACTTGATGTTAGCATGCATGAGATGTCATGTTAAGGTACTGGTTTGTTATTAGAACAATGTTTGATCATGTCAAACAAAAAGAAATTTAAATACTTTTCATATTCCATTTATAAAGTATTTATAAGAATTGACTTATTCATTAATCTACATGTTTGGGTTCTGTAACTTTTTCAAACATGATTGAAAATAGCATATTCAGATTCCTTGAATTTTTCTGATACTTTTCCATATATAAATTATTTTCATTGGAGTTACAGCTTAATTTCTATGAATTTTTGAAGTTTTAAACATTTCTGGAATTATTTTTATACTAGAAAATACTTTTACTGCATCAGCAGGTCCAACTAGCCGTTGAAAGTCAAACCTGACCAGTGGGACCCACTGGTCAGTGTCTCTGGTCAGTTTTAGATTAAGATTAAACTTAATTAGCTGATTAATCTTACTGGACCCACATGTCAGTGACTTATTAACTTATCTGATTTATTTTTATTATTTCTAAACTGTCCAGAGGCTGGCCCCACATGTCAGTGGCTCAGGCCAGCTGAGATCCACCGGCGGCGAGGTCATCCTCGCCGGCGGGGAGCCTCCGGCGAGCACCAGAACATCGGGGGGGGGGGGGGGGCTCGGAAACGGCGCATAGAGGGCCAAACGCTGCGCGGAGAGCACCAGAAGAACGACACTTCTCCCGCGGTTCCATTTCTGCACTTAGCCGGGGCTGATCTGGCCGGAGATGACGCCGGCGACGAGCTTGGCGGTGGCCAAGGTTCGGGCGTCATCGATGTCATCGATACAGAGGGAGTTGCGCATGGGACTTAGCTCCTACGACATCTACGCGACGGCCTGAAGCTGCTGGTGCCCTCAGAAGGACGAGCTGATCACCGGAGGGTTACCGGCGACGAGCTGCAGTGGCAGATCTTGTCGGGCTCCGGTGGAACTAGGCCTAGAGGAGGGGATCGACGGGGAGATCTTAGGGGAAATACACGCAAGCTCACGAGGAGTGCAGTGGTGACGCTAGTTTGCTCGGGGACGGCCTGGAGAGGGAGAACGCCGGCGACGATCTTCGGTGACCCGAGGAAGAAGACGACTGCTTCTCGTCGTTTCACTGCATCAGGGCGTTGGGCTCGTGGCTAGGGAGCTTCAGGGAGTTGCGGCGGAGCTAATGCGTGGCTCAGAAGGAAAGAGGGGAGGCTAGAACGACGGCGAGCTCGAGCTCTGCTCGGGCTCCAATGGCGGCAGAAGGAGGGAGGAGAGGTCCGAGAGGAGGGGGGGGGGGAACTGGCGCTGGGAATGGATAGGGTCGGCCTCGGGGAGCTTATCCCCGAGTTTGCCAGAGCGAAGCAGCGGCCAGGCAGGCGCACAGGTGCGTGGCCGCACCGGAGTACGTGGCGGCCACCTCCTGCTGCCCACTGGCGGGGAGGAAGACGACAGGAGTTGCTGGGCCGGGCTGAGGTGAGCGACAGGTAAGGGTTTTCCATTTTTGTTGATTTGTTTCTGTTTTGACTATTTCAATAACTTGCTATTTAGTTCAGCTCCCAAATAAATTGTAAAAACTATGTTAAGCACCCTAGAATATTTGTTGGAATATTTCCAACCATTCCTAAAGTTTTCAACATTTTTGAAAGTTTAAAGTTTCTGATTTCAAATTTAAAACTTGAAACCAGTAGCTTTTTGCATTTATTTAAAATGCTTAAAGTGCCAAGAAAATGGGTTTCTTCATTGCTCATTTACTTTCATGATTTATCAGAAAGTTTGAACTTTTCTTGAGGCCATTTTGGGTTCATTGATTTTAACTAGTTTGAGATTTCCTTTATTTAAAGAAGTAGCTAGGGTTTGAGTTTTTCCTTCACCTCTTTCTTTGTTCTTGTTGAAAATTTCTTAGATGCAATGCAAAGAAGACATGAGCACAAGACTATCTTGTTTAAGGTGTCAGGGATGTGACATTAGAGTGATGGATCTGATAGTTGAGACAGTCAGGGGGACAACTGCTGGTCAGAAGAGATCATGTGGATATTCTCCATACATTCAGATGCTCATCAATGCAAGATTGGGAAGTATGCATATCAACTTGATCGTCCACACCCTTCCCTTCAACCAGAGTTCAAAGATAATATGGTAATGATGGATTTTAGCCATCCAGCTAAGCTACAGATCGCCAACAAGTAGAGGGAGCAACAAAGGCAAAGGCAGGCACAGTAGCTCCAACACCAAAGCCGAGAACCAGAGAGGAGCATATGTCATTTCTTGTCAGCGCATCTAGGGGATGGATAAGAATATCTCTAAAATTTTGCTGAACCAGAAGATCCTTCACAGGATCGTTGAAACTAAATTCCATGACATGGATATCAAAGTAACGGAGTTTTCTACCACTATTGACCAGCTAAATCATGAACTTAATGCAGTGCATACACCTAGCTCCATGAGTGATGATGATGATTCGTCTCTTCCTGAAACTTCCCAGTTCCGGACCCACACAAGGTCTGCAACTATGCCAGTTCCGGAAGGTAGACCATCTTCCTCAGCCCAAGCATCAACACCTTCAGCTCCTTCACCTCCACCAGCTCCTACACCTCTAGTGTCAACACCTCCACCTGAGAGGACATTCGCTGAAGCCTTCGCCAATGCTCTCCTGTCGACTTCATCAACTTCTACAGAAGGAGGTCAATCCCAAAGCGATGGTTAGCTCTAGATCTTTGAAATTTTTGGTAACTTATTTCCAAAGGGGGTGAAGTGTATAGATCATTAGGGCTTCGAGGGAGAGAGTTTTGCCTTTTATTCCTCTCTTTTGTTTTTTCAAAACACTTCGTATTTTGGATGTCTTAAACTTCGTTGTACTTGATCGTAAACTTTGATTGTTGATGATACTATGTTATATCCCTCAACTATCTACATGATGATCATTCATTCATTTGGTTCGTGTTATGTGTATTACTATTCATTCATATCATTTATGCGCACCACCAAGATGTATGCGACATGGAAGAGTGACCCATGATCCTTATCGATTGTGCATTTGCATTCAAATGAAAATTTAAAATAATGCACAAATTTAGGGGGAGCTCTTGTTTTTCACATACTTCTCAAAGCGACGATGCTAATCATTGATTATCTCTTTTGTCGAAGCTTTGATCTATATGTTGTCATCAATTACCAAAAAGGGGGATATTGAAAGCACAATTGCTGCCTTAGGTGGTTTTGGTAATTAATAATATCATATGTGTCATTAAACTAATGGTTCTATCCATGTATATTTCAAAAACGTTCAAAAATGTATTGGTTAAAGGATTGTCAATAGAACTCTGTGATGCAAGGAAAGCAATAGGATTGGCCAAGCTTCAAGCTACAAGGCTCTACATTTTATATTTGTGAGAAATCAGATTTGGGTCCGTAGGAAAGACAATAGTATTAAAAGGGGGTGAGGTATCTATGAGGAATTGGTTCTCAAGTACTTAGAGATAGCCACCAAAAATACCGATCCATTCTCCCACAAAGTTCTGTGTCCAAAAGGCTAAACAACAAAATCGGTGCCGCCAATATTTTCCACTCGGTCCTTCCGATTTTCCAGAGACAGAACCTTTGCGAAACCCTAGAATCTCGGTACTACCAAATTCCATTTTGGTGCTACCGAAAATTAGTGACCAACTTTCTGGTGTGTTATTTCCAAGAATTCGAATTTCCGAGTCTTGGAATCGGTCTCACCAAGATATGGAAACTTCCCTAGGTCACCATATCGGTGTCACCGAGAATTCAAAAGTTCCCACATTTTGTGCAAATCGGTGCCACCGAGATTAACTTTGGTTTCATCGAGTTGGGCAATAATGTTGTAATGGTTGGATTTTTCGAGATGCCTATATATACCCCTCCACCACCTCCCACTGGCACAGGAAGCATTGAGAACACACAGACACTTGCCATATCCATTTTTCTAAGAGAGAGCCACCTACTCATGTCTTGACATTAAGATCTCCATCCATTTGAAACTTGTTCTCTAGCCCCCAAGTTTCTTTCCACTCAATCAATCTCTTCTACCCATGCCAAATCTATGAGAGAGTGATTGAGTGTTGATGAGACCATATTTTGAAGCACAAGAGTAAGGAGTTCATCGTTCTACCGCATTTATTTCCTTTTTGAGGGTTGTGCATCCTAGATTGGTAAGGATCGTTTGCGTGGTGCGTGTGAAGCCAGGAAGATGACTAGGGAAAACACCCCTTGAAGACTATCATGGCGACTTCCAATCCCTTCGAGCTGCTCTACATGGACTTATTCGGCCCTACTCATTACTTCACTTTCTCTATCACTTCAAATCTTATTTGGCTTCGTAATTATTGACGATTACTCCAGATATACCTGGGTGCACATCTTACTTTATAAGATTGAAGTGAAGTATGTCTTCATGCGATTTGCAAAAAGATGCATGAGCAACTACAACGTCAAGATCAAGTATTTCAGGATTGACAATGGAACAAAGTTCAAGAACACGAGTCTCGGTAACCATCTTGACTCCGTTGGTGTCACTCACGAGTTATCTACTCCATACACACCACATCAGAATGATGTTGTAGAGCGCAAGAATAGGACACTCATAGAGATGGCTCACACCATGATTGATGAGTACACGACTCCACGAAAGTACTAGCCTGAATCCATTAACACTGCATGCCATATCATCAATAGATTATATCTTCATAAGTTCTTCAAGAAAACCTCATATGAGCTAATTGTTGCTAAGAAACCCAATTTAAGTTATTTAAAGTCTTCGATGCAACATGTTGGATTAGAGATACGATGACCCACAAGTGTAGGGGATCTATCGTAGTCCTTTCGATAAGTAAGAGTGTCGAACCCAATGAGGAGCAGAAGGATCTCACAAGTGGTTTTCAGCAAGGTATTCTCCGCAAGCACTGAAATTATCGGTAACAGATAGTTGTGTGATAAGATGATTCGTAAGAAGTAGCAAGTAACAAAGGTGCAGAAAAGTGTCCCAATCCCTTTTGTAGCAACGGACAAGCCTGGACAAACTCTTATAGGAGGTAAAGCGCTCCCGAGGACACATGGGAATTTCTGTCAAGCTAGTTTTCATCATGTTCATATCATTCGCGTTCGCTACTTTGATAGTTTGATATGTGGGTGGACCGGTGCTTGGGTGCTTCCCTTACTTGGACAAACATCCCACTTATGATTAACCCCTCTCGCAAGCATCCTCAACTACGAAAGAAGAATTAAGACAAAGTCTAACCATAGCATTAAACTAGTGGATCCAAATCAGCCCCTTATGAAGCAACGCATAAACAAGGGTTTAAGCTTGTGTCACTCTAGCAACCCATCATCTACTGACTACTTCACAATGCCTTCCTCAAGGCCAAAATAATGGTGAACTGTTATGTAGTCGACGTTCACATAACACCACTAGAGGAAAAACAACATACAACATATCAAAATATCGAACGAATACCAAATTCACATGACTACTTATAGCAAGACTTATCCCATGTCCTCAGGAACAAAAGTGACAACTCACAAAGAATAATTATGTTCATGACCAGAGAGGTATTGAATAACATCAAAGATCTGAACATATAATCTTCCACCAAGTGATCCAACTAGCATCAACTACAAAGAGTAATTAACACTACTAGTAATCTTACAAGTACCAATCGGAGTCGCAAGACGGAGATTGGTTACAAGAGATGAACTAGGGTTTGGAGATGAGATGGTGCTAATGAAGATGTTGATGGTGATGAGTCCCCTCCGATGAGAGGAGTGTTGGTGATGGCGATGGCGACGATTTCCCCCTCCGGGAGGGAAGTTTCCCCGGCAGGACGACCTTGCCGGAGCTCTAGATTGGTTCTGCTCAAGTTCCGCCTCGTGGCGGCGGCGATTCCTCCCAAAAGCCTCCCCTTGATTTTTTTGGAAGGAAACCCTCCTTATAGCAAAAGAGGGGAGCCAGAGGGCCAACAGGGAGCCCACAAGCCCCCTAGGCGCGGCCAGGGGGTAGGCCGCGCCTAGCAGGCTTGTGGCCTCCTGGTGGCTCCCCTCTGGTACTTCTCACGCCCAGTATTTTTTATAAATATCAAAATAATTGCGCAGAATAGGTATATCAAACTTGCTCCCTTTTCAGGCCAGAATTCCAGCTGCCGGGATTCTCCCTCTTCATGTAAACCTTGCAAAAGAAGAGAGAAAAGGCATAAGTATTGTACCGTGAAGTGTAATAACAGCCCATAAAGCGATAAATAACAACATAAAAGCATGATGAAAAATGGACTTATCAACTCCCCCAAGCTTAAACTTCGCTTGTCCTCAAGCAGAAACCGAGATCAATAAATATGCCCACATGTTTAGAGAGAGAGGTGTCGACAAAATAAGATATGGACATGCAGGCATCATGATCATAATGAGAACAACAATACATCATATAATCTCTTATGCTAAAGTGATAATTCCTTCACAAAGTAAACTATGGATCAAGAACCTTATTGAGAATTAGCAACCAATAGCCTTTAGTCGTTGAAGCAACTGCAATTTATCATAACATCAGAAAGAGTCAAATCAGAGCTTGTAAAGAAAATCCACATACTCAATCATCCTTTCGTCTTCTACAATTGCTACAACTCACATGGTACTCAGGAGATCAAAGTTTCAGTCGGACACAGCGAAAGATAGGGGCTTATAGTTTTGCCTCCCAACCATTTACCTCAAGGGTAATGTTAAAAATAATAATTCATGAATACTTACTTCCAAGTTGACATATGAATATAGATCTTTCCCTAGCATATGACGTTAGCCAAGATAAAGGCGAAATAAGGAATTGGTGTAGATCACCATGACACTTTTAAGGACAAAAAGTAAAGGTACAAGATAGGCCCTTCGCAGAGGGAAGCAGAGGTTGTCATGCGCTTTTGAGGTTTGGATATGTGACCTCTTAGTGTGAAGGAACGTCACTTTATATTGCCTCATGTGATAAAAAACTT
Source organism: Hordeum vulgare subsp. vulgare (assembly GCF_904849725.1). Classification (NCBI taxonomy): domain Eukaryota; kingdom Viridiplantae; phylum Streptophyta; class Magnoliopsida; order Poales; family Poaceae; genus Hordeum; species Hordeum vulgare. Next base: position 417,654,385 of record NC_058520.1, on the reverse strand, counting down.
TATTATGCAGTCTGTCGCTTTTATGTCTTCCTCATCACAAGTTCGTACAAAGCTTATTTTCCACACACTAATAGATCATACATATTTAGGGAGCAATTTTTATTGCTTGCACCAATGACAACTTACTTGAGGAATCTTATTCAATCCATAGGGTATGGTGGACTGTCGTGGCAAAACTGGGTTGAAGGTTTATGGATGCACAAGTAGTATCTCTACTTGGTGTGGAAGTTTTGGCTGATATGAGGTGGAAGCAAGGGTCACATGCTAAGGATCTCTAGTCATATAATCATTGTTCGGAACCAAGCAAACATAATTCATTATGTTGACTTCCTTGTCCAACATCTACTTCTAAGCATGCAATAGTTTAGTGAGTGTTCACAATCATAGATGGTGCCCAAGATGATATATTTATATGTGAACCTCTCTTTCTTTATTACTTCCTACTAATTGCAGCAATGACCAAGGTATGCGTTTGTACACCCACAACAAGTTTCAATCAACATTATTTTTATATGTGAAGCCATCACTTCCCATAAGATTATTACATGATCTTTCATGCTTTTGTTCTTTTATCAATCATTTCTTTAGATCGTGGCATGAAGCAACGCCCTTAACTAAAACACTCTTTATTATATGACTCATGAACTCGAATACATCGGGAGTGACACAAAGCAAAACTCAAGCCTATAACACTAAGAACTTTATTCTACTAGTGTAAGATAAGACCAAAAAGGATCGAACTAAGAAAAGGTAAAGGTAAAAGATGTGATGGTGATACGATACCGGGGCAACTCCCCCAAGCTTGGCACAAGCCAATGGGATTGCCCATACCCATGCTTGGTTGTCTTCCTTTGGAGGTGATGGTGGTGGAGTTGTTGCAACCTGGGTTTGATCCTCCGTCTTCCAAGGCATAGCTGCTCCATCATGGAAAGATGATCGAGTCTCTGGACTCCTCAAATCTGCAGCCAACCGTATTGATAAATCTATACTCATACTCACAGTTTTGGTTCTGCAGGTCACAGATCTGGGCTTGGAGGTGATCAATTCTGTCATAGAGCCTGGAGAGGTGCTTCCCGATGTCATTGGCATCGATCTTGTGCTTGTTGCTGAACTCCGTGATCATCATGTGGTTGGCGTTGAGTCCGCGTTCCACCATCCCTTGGCACTTGAAGACTTGTTGCTCCATTGCTTCGAGCCTCGCCTCCATGCTTCCGGTCTTCTGGGCCCCCTCAACATCACGGATGTGCAACACCCCCTCACGCATCTCAATAGATTGAGGGTGTTGCAGCACTCCCGCGAGGTAGGGATTGATGACCTTCTCGAAGAACTTGTCCTTCAGAGGTTTTGGGGACGCCATAGCGATCTAGATCTATCTGCACAACAGCTCGAAACGAAAACAAAGGAAATTTGCACGATACGAGGGTCAGACCTTTCGGGAGAATATATAATGATTTTTTTCAACGAGAAGGAGTACTCTGCAAGAAAACAGAGTCCGGGAGGCACACGAGGTGGTCACAAGCCCCCTAGGCGCGGCTAGGGGGTGGTCCGTGCCTGGCAGGCTTGTCGCCTCCTCGTGCGCTTTTTGAACTGCTTTAAAATTTTCTATTTTTCTAAAAATTCCAAAACGGAGAAAAATTCCTACTGGAAAAGTTTTGGAGTCGGTTTACTTACCGAGTCACATACCTCTTCATTTTCGGAGTGTGAAACAGGCTGATAAATATCCCTTATGTACTCCTCCGGAGTTATGGTATTGATAATATTGCTTTCAACATTTATGGGAGTACCTGAGATATAATGCTTGATTCTTTGCCCATTTACCACTCTCGGAAAATTACCTTCCGTGTTGTTGATCTTGATGGCACCAGAACAATATACTTCCTCAACAATGTAAGGACCTTCCCATTTAGAGAGAAGCTTGCCTGCAAAAAATCTTAGACGAGAATTATATAGGAAGACATAATCACCTACATTGAACTCACGTTTTTGTATCCTTTTATCATGCCACCTCTTAACCTTTTCTTTAAACAACTTGGCATTTTCATATGCCTGAGCTCTCCATTCATCAAGCGAGCTAATATGAAATAACCTCTTCTCACCAGCAAGTTTGAAATCACAGTTGAGCTCTTTGATTGCCTAATAAGCCTTATGCTCTAGCTCAAGAGGTAAATGACATGCTTTACCGTAAACCATTTTGTACGGAGAAATGCCCATGGGATTCTTATAAGCAGTTCTATAAGCCCACAGTGCATCATCGAGCTTCGTAGACCAACTCTTTCTAGACCTATTCACAGTCTTTTGCAGAATTAGTTTAATCTCTCTATTACTTAACTCTACTTGACCACTGGATTCAGGATGATAGGGAGATGCAATTCTATGATTGACCTCGTACTTAGGAAGCGTTTTACGGAAAGCACCATGAATAAAATGTGAACCACCATCAGTCATTAGATATCTAGGGACTCCAAATCTAGGGAAAATAACTTCTTTAACCATCCTGATAGAGGTGTTGTGATCAACACTACTAGTTGCGATAGCTTCTACCCACTTAGTAATGTAATCAATATCAACTAGGATATGAGTATACCCGTTGGATTTTGGAAAAGGTCCCATATAATCAAAGCCCTAAACATCAAATGGTTCAATGACAAGTGAATAATTCATAGGCATTTCCTGACGTTTAGTGATATTACCTATTCTTTGACATTCGTTACAAGACAAGACAAACTTACGAGCATCCTTGAAGAGAGTGGGCCAATAGAAACCTGATTGCAATACCTTGTGTGCAGTTCTATCTCCCGCAAGGTGTCCTCCGTAATCCTTGGAGTGACACTTCTGTAGGATCTGTCCCTGTTCATGTTCAGGTACACATTGTCTAATAACACCATCCACTCCTTCCTTATAAAGGTGAGGATCATCCCAAAAGTAATGTCTCAAATCAAAGAAGAATTTCTTCTTTTGCTGGTATGTGAAACTAGGTGGTATATATTTGGCAATGATATAATTTGCATAATCAACATACCACAGTGTACTACGTTAAACATTGATGACATTCAATTGCTGATCAGGAAAGCTATCATCAATAGGTTGTGGGTCATCAAGAACATTCTCCAACCTAGACATGCTATCTGCTATGGGGTTCTCAGCACCCTTCCTATCGGTAACATGCAAATCAAATTCTTGTAGCAAGAGAACGCATCTTATAACTCTAGGTTTAGCATCTTTCTTTTCCATGAGGTACTTAATAGCAGCGTGATCAGTGTGAATAGTGACTTTGGAATCAACTATGTAAGATCTGAACTTTTCACATGCAAACACGACTGCTAAAAATTCCTTTTCAGTAGTAGCATAGTTTCTTTGGGCATTGTCTAGAGTTTTACTAGCATAGTGAATAACATTCAACTTCTTATAAACTCTTTGTCCTAGAACAGTGCCAACAACATAATCACTAGCATCACACATAATTTCAAAAGGTAAGTTCCAATCAGGTGGTTGAGCAATAGGTGCAGTTATCAAGGCCTTCTTAAGTATTTCGAAGGCATCCTCACAATCATCGTCAAAAACAAAAGGAATATCCTTCTGCAAGAGATTGGTAAGAGGCCTAGAAATCTTAGAGAAGTCTTTAATGAACCTTCTATAGAAACCAACATGACCAAGGAAACTTCTTATACCTTTGATATCTGTAGGGCATGGAATTTTCTCGATCGCATCGACCTTAGCCTTATCGACTTCAATACCTCTTTCAGAAATTTTATGTCCTAAGACGATGCCTTCATTAACCATAAAGTGACACTTCTGCCAATTCAAGACAAGATTGGATCTTTACATCTCTGCAAAACTCGATCAAGGTTGCTAAGGAAATCATCAAAAGAAGACCCGTAAACAGAGAAGTCATCCATGAAAACCTCAACAATCTTTTCACAAAAGTCAGAGAATATAGCCATCATACATCTTTGAAAGGTAGAAGGTGCATTACATAATCCAAAAGGCATACGTTTGTAAGCAAAGGTACCGAAAGAGCAGGTGAAAGTGGTCTTCTCCTAATCAGATTGTGCAACAGGTATTTGGGAGAAACCAGAATAACCATCTAGAAAGCATAAGTGTGTGTGTTTAGACAGTTTTTCTATCATTTGGTCAATAAAAGGCAAAGGGTAATGATCTTTCCTAGTCGCTTTATTCAATTTCCTAAAATCGATCACCATCCTATAGCCAGTAATAATCCTCTGTGGGATCAATTCATCCTTATCATTAGGGACAACAGTAATACCTCCCTTCTTGGGACGCAATGCACCGGACTCACCCAATCACTATGAGCAATAGATAGATAATACCTACTTCCAGGAGCTTTAGTATTTCTTTTCTTACTACCTATTTCATCTTAGGATTTAATCTCCGTTGATGATCGACAACTGATTTGGCATCAGGATCGGTTTTAATCTTGTGCTGGCATAGAGTGGGACTAATGCCCTTAAGATCATCAAGAGTATATCCAATAGCAACATGGTGCTTCCTCAAAGTTTTTAGTAACTTCTTTTCTTCATGCTCTGAGAGGCTAGCACTAATAATAACATGATATATCTCTTTTTCATCAAGATAAGCATACTTAAGAATATTAGGCACCTGTTTATGCTCGAACACAGGATCACCCTTTGGTGGGGGTGGATCTCCAAGCAGTTCAACATGCAAATTATTCTTAAGGATAGGACGTTATTCAAAGATAACTCTATCTATCTCATTCCTTTCATCCATATGCATATAATTTTCATGCTCAGGCAAGTACTGCTCTAAAGGATTAGTAGGAGGCACATCAATAGAAGCTAGGGCAATAATTTCATCCTTACTAGGCAACTCTTTTTCATGAGGTTGTCTACCAAACTTGGAGAAATTGAACTCATGTGACACACCTTCAAAGCCAACAGTGACAGTTTGCTTCTCACAGTCAATATGAGCATTGACAGTATTGAGGAAAGGTCAGCCAAATATGATGGGACAAAAGCTATCTTGTGTGGTAGCAAGAACGAGAAAATCAGCAGGATACTTCGTTTTACCACACAAGACTTCAACATCTCTAACAATTCCCAAAGGGCATATAATATCTCTATTGGCAAGCTGAATAGTGACATCAATAGGTTCAATCTCAACTGGTGCAATCTCGTCTTTAATTTCATCATATAAGGATTGAGGTATTGCACTAACACTAGCACCCACATCACATAAACCTTGATAACAATGATCTCCTATCTTAACAGAAACAACAGGCGTGCCAACAACAAGCCTATGTTTGTCTCTAGCATGTGGTTTAGCAATTCTAGTAGCATCTTCACAGAAGTGAATATCATGGCCATCAACATTGTCGGACAGGAGATCTTTGATAATAGCAATGGTAGGTTCAACTCTAATTTTCTCAAGGGGTGTAGGTGTTCTAATGTAGCCCTACGTATCATAGTTGAAGCTTTAGAATGATCCTTTATCCTAACAGGGAAAGGTTGTTTCTGAATGTAAGCACCGGCAACAATAGGATCATTATAAGCGATGACTTTCTCTTCAACTGTGTTGGGTTTAACTACATTAACTTCTAAGGGAGGATGATATTAAACCACTTCTCTTTAGGGAGGTCAATATGAGCAGCAAATGATTCACACAATGAAGCTACTATCTCAGAGTCAAGTCCATATTTAGCGCTAAAATCACAAAAAGTATTTGTTTCGACAAAGGATTTAACGCAATCAAACTTGAAATTCGTACCTGACTCCTTACGTTCATCAAACTCCCAATCTTCAAAGTTGCGTTTAATTCTTTCCAATAAATTCCATTTGAAGTCAATATCTCTCTTCATAAAAGAACTGGTACAAGAAGTGTCAAGCATGGTGCGATTATCATGAGAAAGCCGAGCATAGAGGTTCTGAATGATAATTTCTCTCGAGAGCTCATGGTTGGGGCATGAATATAACATTGATTTAAGCCTCCCCCAAGCTTCAGCTATACTTTCTCTGTCACGAGGCCAAAAATTATAAATATAATTCCGATCACGATGTACCAAATGCATAGGATAAAACCATTGATGAAATTCCAATTTCAATCTGTTGTAGTTCCATGATCCAGTATCATCACATAGCCTATACCATGTCAATGCTCTATCCCTCAAAGATAAGGGAAATACCTTCTTCTTGACCTCATCCTCGGGCAAACCTGCAAGCTTAAATAAACCACAAACTTCATCTACATAGCTTAGATGCAAGTTGGGATGTGATGTTCCATCTCGTGTAAAAGGATTAGCCAGCAGTTTCCCAAGCATACCAAAAGGAAATTCATAGCAAATATTTTCAGTAGATGCAGCAGGTTGAGGAGCAACTCCTTGTGCTTCGGTTCGAGGTGAAGATACCCCAAACAAGCTCCTCAAAGGATTAGTTTCCATAGTGACAAGTGACAATAAATTTTAGCACACTACATAAATGTTTCCTTACAAAATTCCACTTACCAATGGCGCTTCACTCCCCGGCAACATCGCCAGAAAAGAGTCTTGATGACCCACAAGTGTAGGGGATCTATCGTAGTCCTTTTGATAAGTAAGAGTGTCAAACCCAACGAGGAGCAGGAGGATCCGACAAGTGGTTTTCAACAAGGTATTCTCTTCAAGCACTGAAATTATCGGTAACAGATAGTTGTGTGATAAGATGATTCGTAGCAAGTAGCAAGTAAAAAAGGTGCAGCAAAGTGGCCCAATCCCTTTTGTAGCAAGGGACAAGCCTGTACAAACCCTTCTAGGAGGTAAAGCGCTTCTGAGGACACATGGGAATTTCTGTCAAGCTAGTTTTCATCATGTTCATATGATTCGCGTTCGCTACTTTGATAGTTTGATATGTGGGTGGACCGGTGCTTGGATGCTGCCCTTACTTGTACAAACATCCCACTTATGATTAACCCCTCTCGCAAGCATCCGCAACTATGAAATAAGAATTAAGACAAAGTCTAACCATAGCATTAAACTAGTGGATCCAAATCAGCCCCTTACGAAGCAACGCATAAACTAGGGTTTAAGCTTATGTCACTCTAGCAACCCATCATGTACTTACTAATTCCCAATGCCTTCCTCTATGCCCAAATAATGGTGAAGTGTTATGTAGTCGATGTTCACATAACACCACTAGAGGAAAAACAACATACAACACATCAAAATATCGAACGAATACCAAATTCACATGACTACTTGTAGCAAGACTTATCCCATGTCCTCAGGAACAAAAGTGACTACTCACAAAGCATAATTATGTTCATGACCAGAGAGGTATTGAATATCATCCAAGATGTGAACATATAATCTTCCACCAAGTGATCCAACTAGCATCAACTACAAAGAGTAATTAACACTACTAGTAACCTTACAAGTAGCAATCGGAGTCGCGAGACGGAGATTGGTTAAAAGAGATGAACTAGGGTTTGGAGATGATATGGTGCTGATGAAGATGTTGATGGTGATGAGTCCCCTCGGATGAGAGGAGTGTTGGTGATGACGATGGCGACGATTTCCCCCTCCGGGAGGGAAGTTTCCCCGGCAGGACGACCCTGCTGGAGCTCTAGATTGGTTCTGCTCAAGTTCCGAGTCGTGGCGGCGGCGATTCCTCCCGAAAGCCTACCCTTGATTTTTTTATGGAACGAAACCCTCCTTATAGCAAAAGAGGGGAGCCAGAGGGCCAACAGGGAGCCCACAAGCCCCCTAGGCACGGCCAGGGGGTAGGCCACGCCTAGTAGGCTTGTGGCCTCCTGGTGGCTCCCCTCTGGTACTTCTTCCGCCCAGTATTTTTTATAAATTCTAAAATAATTCCTTGTTGATTTTCACAGCTTTTGGAGTTGTGCATAATAGGTATGTCAAACTTGCTCCCTTTTCAGGCCAGAATTCCAGTTGCCGGCATTCTCCCTCTTCATGTAAACCTTGCAAAATAAGAGAGAAAAGGCATAAGTATTGTACCGTGAAGTGTAATAACAGCCCATAAAGCGATAAATAACAACATAAAAGCATGATGCAAAATGGACGTATCAAGATCCACGCCACACATCTAGGTTTGCACCAAAATCACATGAGGGTTTCATGCTTGGTTATGGAAAGGATTCACACACCTACACGGTCTTCAACATTTTTTAAAATAAAATTGGTGAGATTGTAGATGTGCGGTTTGATGAAGCTAATGGCTCGCAAAGAGAGCAGCTGCCACTTGTGCTAGATGAACTTGCATCTAGTGAAGCTATTAGGATGCTGGGCACTAGTGAAATCATACCCGAGGAACCAGAAGTTGAGGAAGTCATCATTCCTCCACCTTCCCATCACGAACTCAATAATGCTCATGAAGACAATGTTGCTTACAAATCAATGTTTGGGATATCGCTTCTCGTTAACTTATAGGTTGACCCAAGATAAGAGATAAATCGGCTTATCGTCCTATTTATTGATTTTATCAGTCGATTATTTATTGGCAAGGTTTTAAGAAACCTCATGTTTTCGTATCATCGGGATCAATCAACACGGCAAACTCGTAGGCCATGTCATCCATATTCCACATAAGCGACCTAAGATGTACCGAAAGTTGCCATCTACACAAATAGAAGGCATCAACTATGTATGAGACTACAAAAAGTCAACCAAAATTAAAAAAATCAAGAGCTAAATTGGTTGGGTCCCGCAGATATTGGCGAATATCGATGATATATCGGTTGTTAGACCGATTTATCAGTCAAACCGGTAAATGACGGAGATATTCACTTATCTTATCGGCCTGACCCCGATAAGCAATAAATTGGCCGATAAATCGGTATATCGTCCGATATTTTGAACATGGTTACAAATAAAATGCTTAGTAGTAGGACCAAAGTCTTCGACCTGCTCATCCTCGAGTTGAAAATGAAGTTCAAATCAAGAAGATGCTCGACAACATCAATGCACCAGGTCCTCTTACTCGCTCAAGACATAAACAACTGGCTAACTTTTGTGGGCACTTTGATTTTGTGTCTATCTTAGAGCCCACCAAAGTAGATTAAGATTTTATGGAATCTGGATGGATTCAAGCCATGCAAGAAGAGCTTCATCAATTCAAGCTCAGCAATGTATGGGAGCTAGTCAAGCGTCTTGATCCACGAAAGCACAATATCATCACCACAAAGTGGATCTACCGCAGCAAGCAAGTGGTGAGAAACAAGGCACGACTTGTCGCTCAAGGCTACAACTGGTTGAGGGTATTAGTTTTGATGAAACATTTGCACATGTTGGTAGACCTGAATCCATACGCATATTGCTTTCTTATGCTAACCAACATGATAAATGCTTATACCAAATAGATGCCAAAAGTGCATTCCCCAATGGTAAGATTAACGAAGAAGTATATGTTTCTCAACCACCAGGGTCTGAAGATCGGAAACACCCCGACATGGTCTACACGCTTGACAAGGCATTGCATGGCCTCAAACAAGCACCAAGGGCCGGGTATGACACACTCAAGGAAATTCTCAAGGAGAAAGGCTTCAAACTTTGGTTCACTCGATAATACTCTTTTCACTAAATCATATGATGGTGAACTGTTTGTCCATGTTGATGACATTATCTTCGGATGTACTAACAATCGATATAGTGATGAGTTTAGCTTCATGATGCAAGAGAAATATCAGATGTCTATGATGGGAGAGATGAAGTTCTCTCTTGGGCTTTAGATTGGATAGCAACCGAATGGAATCTTCAAATCACAAGAGAAGTACCTCGAAGACTGCCTCAAGAAATTTGGCATGAAAGATTGTAAAGGCTACAAGATGGCAATTCCAATAAACGGCCACTTGTGCACTGACGAAAATGGTAAAGATTTTGAATAGAATGTATATCGCTGCATGATTGGATCTTTATTATACTTATGTGCATCTAGGCGAGATATAATGCTTAGACTTTGCATGTGTGCCCGATTCCAAGCGGCACCAAAGGAATCGTACCACCTCACGGTGAAGCGAATACTTAAATATTTGGTTCACACCCCAACGGTAGGATTATGATATCCAAAGGGCTTGAAGTTTGATCTCATTGGCTATTCAGATTCAGATTTTGGTCGTGACAGAGTTGATCGCAACTCTACATCAGGCACTTGTAACTTTCTTGGTCGATGTCTGGTATGTTGGTCTTTGAAGAAGGAGAACTGTGTAACATCCCAATTTTCGTAAATTCGGATGTTAATAGATCATTCATTTGCATTCCATATTTTATGCATCATTGCATTCCTCTGAAAATTTTATCGTTATGTGACTGCGGGCAATTTATCGGAGTGGAGATAATATGACTTCTCCCCTGTGAGTTAAAGTCACCATTTTTGGCTTTTGCAAATTTTTCCAAACTCCGAATTATTTTTGTCGAGTTTTTTTTTCGATCGCGTTGTGTGATCTAATTGCATAAAACTTTTCTTTGAGTTGCATTAGGTGGAACTAGGATTCCTATATATATATTATATATATATTAGTTGTATATGTTATTTTGTTTTCTCCTAAGTTCTAGTGCATATATGTATATTAGTTCCTACTTTTTGTTAGCTAGGAATATATATATATATATATTTTACTGTTTTGGTTTTCTTTCTTTTCTTTCTTGCTGCTGTTAGTTTGTTTAAAAAAAAATAGAACACTGCCAGGCCGAGCCACAAGGGCTCAACCCAGCCGCCCCATGCATTGCACGCATGCACCTTCCATGCATGCAATTCCCCCACGTGAGTACTCCCTCCCTTTCCTATTTCTACTCCCTCCTTTTCCTTTTGTCACCACCGCCACCTCTCCCTCTCTTTCCTATTTTCTCTCCCATGATCTCCTTCCCAAAGTCCTCCCTCTCCTTCCTTTTACTCTCCTCCCCTAAGCCTATATAAACCCCCCCACCGTCACCTCTCCCCAACCCTAGCCGCCGTCTCATCCACCGCCGCCTCCACAAGCCGCCGCCAGCGCCTCACCTCACCGCCGCCCTAGCCGCCGCCGCGAGCAGCGGCAGCAGCCCGAAAGCTGCTGCACCTCGGCCTCGCCGCGGAGGAGGAGCCCTCCCCGAACTCTCTCTCCACCGCCGCCTCTTCCCCGCGGAGGAGGAACCTCACCGCCGCCACCCGACGCCCCACCGCCCGGAGCTACCCCTCCTCCTCGCCGGTCATCTCCTTTCTTGCCGGTGCAAGCTACAGCCAGCAGGTAGCTATCCATCTCTCTCTCTCTATTTGCATGCACTCAATCTCGGCCCTTAGATCCCATGCAACACCATGCAATGGCTAGGATTAGATCACCTATACCCCTTCGGTTTAGTCCAGAAAACCAACGGTTCTTTTGGTCACTTAAGATTTAGCCAGTGGTTTTGCAAGCCATGGGACGTTTGCTCCAAACCAAGAAAACACACAGCCACTACAGCCAATAGAACTTGCCACGTGTGCCTCTCTTTAGCACTAGCAGTTTTGTAATTTTTCTGTCCAGATTTCGAAAACAGAAACTTTCAATCTTGTTTTGATCACAACTTTTTATCCCTACGTCCAATGACATTGATTATTTTTCCAGTAGCTCACAAATTTCCTGTAGTTTTTAAAAATATATAATTTTTCTGTGTTGGGAATTTTCAAATATAACTTAGAGCAGATTTAGTTTAAACACTGTTTTGCCTATTCCAGGAGTTTGAAAAATGATATTGAGTTGATTCTTTTTGCTACTGTTTTCTAGTGATAAAACCTTACTGTAGTAGAATTTTCAGAATTTTCCAAGTATTTTAGTAGTGTTTTCAACAGAAACAAGTTTCTGTCCTACCGACGCGCGATAAATTCTTTTGCGTAGTCGTTTGCAAATCATTGCATGTGATGTTATTTTTACTCGTGGCATGATTGAATTGCTTATGGTGTGCTTTGTATTTGTGTCGGTAGATCATCCGGAGTGCGAAGCGTGTTACTTAGAGACGCTCGAGCAGGACAACTATCATCAAGGCAAGTCATCTTTGATCATGTTATTTTTACCTATGTTTTCAATGCATACTAGATCACCTTCTTTGCCCTATTTGCATGCTGCCTAGGTACTTGGAAACTTTAGTCATAGGTGTAGTATCATGTGGTAGGAACACCAACACCCCGATACTTGGCCCCGGGACGACAAAGTTATACATGCTATGCTTAAGTAGACGGGTTATCGGTTGAGTGTATGCCACGAGAGATGCGAGATTGATATAATAACCAAGACCGGACTAAGACAAGATTTTCAAGACCTCGGACGCAATGCAACACTGGGTGAAGGACGGTTGATCGGCTCCCTGGAAAACCCAGTGGATGCCCGGGATGCTGGAGAGGCCATGTCATCCTGCGGAAAGCTTCACCCAGGCTCAAAGGGACGGACGGAGACTTCAAGACTCAAGGCTTACCTGCACAGCCACAAGTCATTATGGGCTCTGGCTTGGTTGGACAACGCGGCGACTCCGGACAGGCGGTGCTAGCAGATGTAGACGAACGGTAGGAATGGATGGGCACTGACAGGGATTCAGAGGGACCCGTTGAAAGACCATGTTTTGATCATCCGGTCTTCAAACACCCTGAAGTGCGAGGACAAACCCGGAGGCGATCAAATCTTGTGGGGAACGTGTGCAAAACTCTGCAGAGTACTCAACCTAATCGATTAGCCGTGTCCACGGTCATGGACAAATTGAGCCGAAGGCATTGAATTTCCCCTGAACTCTCGACACAACTTAATAATGATGTGGGCGTTAACAACTATTCGGGTACGAGAACTGGTTGGCGGAACCATCTCGTTAACAACAAACTATGTAGTAATATTTTGCTTTCGACCCCTTTTGTTGTAGGATAAAACTGGCTTTATGCAAAAACTTAGCTCCACCGGCCAAATATGCATGTAGAGATAGTTGATTATTATTTTACCCCCCCTTTCTTGATGATTTGCCAGCATATTCAATATGCTGACCTACACGACTGCAACGTATCATGTTGCAGAGTACTGTTCCGACCAGGAGTGAGGCTACGATTCTACGCTCAGCGACATGCCCTTGGAGTCGGATGGACTCGTCTACCTGATGCTTCCGCTTAGTCTTCGTTAGATAATCTCATGAGTTGGCCTTCAGCCACTTTATTGTACTCCTTTATTGTAATAAAGTACTCTTTATGAGATTTCGATTAATAAAGCTGTGTGATTGCACTCTTGAATATATACATTATGTACTGTGTGTGTACCAGCATGATCTTGGGATGGTACAGAAACACCAGAGGCTTGACTCGTTGAGTCGGGTCGTTACAGAAATGGTATCAGAGCACACGCTGACCTTAGGACGTAACCTCTAGGATTGGAAAAGCCTTAGGAAGAAAACTATTTTCTCTTATATCTTCTATTTCCTCTTCTGATCATTTCTGACTTCTCTCCGATTTTCCAATGTTTAGATGGCCACCTTCGTCCCTGTTAAGTTCACGGAGTTTTGCCAGCCCGACACCACTATGCCGTTAAGAAAAGAGCTGGTGGAGATCACCAAGGATTTGAGGATTGCTCTGCCAACTATCACAGGGAAGCCAACTTCGTCTTACCCGGAGGATTCATGCTACAGGATCGAGGTGCATATTCCCGGAAGGACATTCGAGCCGCGCACTGAGTCGATGGATTTCAAGTTCATCGCACCCAACTGGATTCTCGGAAGGGACATGGCGATTCATTGTGCACTCGGACGTATCAAGGATGAATACAAAGGCTGCCCTATTTCTCCAGACCTATTCGCTGTATCCCGGAGAAATGAAGACGGAGACATTATCTCAAGCAAGACCAATGACGCTCTCTTGTCTTATGCCCAGACCTTGGAGAAGCACAGCGGAACTCTGGAGTATCACGCGATCAAGGACGCCCGGAAGATCAAGCAACTGTCACTCCGCGAGCTTGAGCTTGAAGATGCAGCCCGGGAAGCCCACTATGAGCATGAGCTGGAAGTGAAGGATTTTCTGGAGCGGATCGAGAAGCTGAAGACTCGAGTTGCATACCTCGAGGAGGAACTGTACATGGGCGAGAACCTTCATCCCGAAGGAGACGTAGCCCCAGTGATCAGCAACGACGAGGATTATGAAGAAAGCTCCACTGAAGGACCCGACACCATGCTATTCTGAGGAGGACACTTAGACTAGACCACCAAATTTACTTATCGTTTTACGTTTTAGGCCGATGTTTAGGATTATCGATTTTGTATCCCCGTGTGAAACTTTGTGATGATTGAATGGAATGTGTGGTGTGATACTTGTGTGTTGCATTCATATGGGTAGTGTAATTCCTCTAGACCATTGTTCTATGCTAATCTCACCCCTCTACAAACATCAGATGCCTCCGAGACGCGCCCCTACCTCCAACTTTCCGCCGGAACTCACCCAGTTGATCCAGCAACAAAACACCCTGATGCAGCTGATCATCCAGAACCAGAACAACAACAACCGTCCCCCACCCCAGGCAGACAACCTTACCCGTTTTCTGAGGTTGAACCCTCCAACTTTCTCCAGCAGCATTGAGCCCATTGTGGCAGATGATTGGCTTCGCAAGATGGAGCGTGAACTTATCACTGCTGGTTGTTCTGAAGCTGAGAAGGTGCGTTTTGCCGCGCATCAACTTGAAGGCCCTGCAGCTGCTTGGTGGGAGAACTACACTACCACTTATCCCATTGCTGGAGTCACTTGGGAGCAATTCAAGCAAGCCTTCCGCACCGCACATGTCTCAGCTGGTGCAATGAGTCTGAAGAAGCGTGAGTTTCGCAACTTACGCCAGGGGAGTCGCACTGTGGCCCAGTACGTTGATGATTTCAGCATGCTCGCCCGTTATGCACCTGGAGATGTGGTTGATGATGCGGCCAAGCAGGAAAAGTTCTTGGAAGGACTGAATGATGAGCTGAGCATTCAATTGACGGTAGCCACCTTCAACAACTACCAGGAGCTGGTTGATAAGGCCCTCATCTTGGAGGGGAAACATCAGCAGATGGAGAACCGCAAGCGAAAGTATGGGGTTGGAAAGTTCAACTCCGGCACTCAGCAGAAGCCTCGTTACACCCCCTACTCAGGGAATACCGGACTGGATCCGGTAAGTTTGGTGGACATGTTCAGCATAACCACCCTGTGCACAACCATGGAGGCCACAACCATGGAAGAAATGGGAATCACCGCAACAACAACAACTTCAAGAATGGCGGTACTGGCACTCAGCAGAATTCAGCTTCAGCTCAGAAGGATCTGACTCACATCACTTGCTTCAAGTGTCAGAAGAAGGGACACTATGCCACTGATTGTCCCCAGAACAAGCAGGGAAATGGAAACGGCAACGGCAACGCTGCAACAAAGAAGCCCAATCCTTTTCCTCGAGCTCAGGTGAACCACATTGATGTGGAAGAGGTCTATGATCATCCCGATACTATGGTTGGTAAGTTTTTGCTAAATTCACATCCAGTATTGGTACTTTTTGATTCTGGTGCAACGCATTCATTCATATCAAGGGTAGTTGTGGAAAAGTATAGTTTGCCAACTAGAACCCTCAGCCAACCTATTAAGGTCAGTTCCCCAGGAGGCATGATGACAGCCGGGATAGGATGCCATGCTTTGAGTCTCAACATCGGGAACCATAATTTCCCCACCGACCTCATCGTATTAGAGTCCCAGGGATTGGATGTAATCCTAGGCATGGATTGGATGGCCAAGTATGAAGGGAATATCGATTGTGCCCTTAAGTCTATTTTGCTCACCACCCCCGAGCAGAAGCGGATTAAGTACGTGTCTCAGCGCCCGACACGGAGTAAGCGAGTAAACTCTCTCACGGGAGTAGTCCAGGAGGAGGTACCGATCGTACAGGAGTATCCAGATGTATTTCCGGAGGAATTGCCGAGCATGCCACCCGATAGAGAGATTGAGTTTTTGATTGAGCTATTACCCGAAACAGCACCGATATCCAAGAGACCTTATCGGATGCCCGCTAACGACTTGATAGAAATCAAGAAGCAAATTAAAGAGTTATTGGACAAAGGGTATATTTGCCCAAGTTCTTCACCTTGGGGAGCCCTAGTGCTCTTAGTTGAAAAGAAGGACAAGTCCCTGAGAATGGTTGTCGATTATCGTGCATTGAACGATGTGACCATCAAGAACAAGTACCCCTTGCCGATGATCAATGATCTGTTTGATCAGTTAGTTGGAGCTCGCATATTCTCAAAGATCGATCTTCGATCCGGGTATCATCAGTTGAAGATTCGTGAACAGGATATACCCAAGACAGCCTTTACCACTCGGTACGGCTTGTATGAGTACACGGTCATGTCATTTGGACTGACTAATGCTCCAGCATATTTTATGAATCTGATGAACAAAGTATTTATGGAATACTTGGACAAGTTTGTCGTGGTGTTCATCGATGACATACTGATATTCTCCAAGAACGAAGAGGAACACATGGAACATCTGCGTCTAGTTCTGGAGAAGCTTCGAGAGCATAAGCTATATGCAAAGTTCAGCAAATGTGAGTTTTGGTTGAAGGAAGTCGGATTTCTCGGACACGTCATCTCAGGAGAAGGAATAGCAGTGGACCCTGCCAAGGTCGCAGCAGTCACCGAATGGGTAGCACCCACTTCAGTCAAGGAGATCCGCAGTTTCCTCGGACTTGCCGGATATTACCGGAGGTTCATTGAGAATTTCTCAAAGATTGCCAAGCCCATGACAGAGTTATTGAAGAAGGAATCCAAGTATGTTTGGACTGAGGAATGTGAAACCAGTTTTCAAGAGCTGAAGAAACGTCTTGTTATAGCCCGAGTGCTGATATTGCCGAACATTCAGAAGGATTTCCAGGTTTACTGTGACGCTTCTCGTCAAGGACTCGGAGGAGTGCTCATGCAAGAAGGCAATGTTGTTACCTATGCATCCAGACAGCTCAGACCTCATGAGTTGAATTATGCCACACATGACTTGGAACTAGCAGCCGTAGTGCACGCTCTCAAGACCTGGAGACATTTCCTGATCGGAAATAGTTGTGATGTTTACACTGATCACAAGAGCCTGAAATATATCTTCACGCAGAAGGAGTTGAACCTCAGACAGAGGCGATGGCTAGAGTTGATCAAGGACTACGACATGAGATTGCATTATCACCCAGGCAAGGCAAATGTTGTAGCCGATGCGTTGAGCCGCAAGAGTTATGTGAACACGCTCACAGCGGGAGGTTTACCCCAGGAGTTAGTCGATGATCTCCGAGATCTCAGATTGGAGATAGTTCCAAGAGGATTTGTTGCCACACTGGAAATTCAGTTTACTTTGACGGAAAAGATCCGTGAAGCACAGAAGGCTGACAAAGAGATAGCTGAGATTAAGCAGAAAATGGAAGACGCGAAAGTTAAAGGTTTTCGTGAGGATGAACACGGAACTTTATGGTTTGAGGATCGCATCTATGTGCCCAATGATCCCGAACTCAGGAAGTTGATACTTCAGGAAGCTCATGATTCCCCGTACTCGATACACCCCGGTAACACCAAGATGTATCTGGATCTGAAAGAAAGTTTCTGGTGGACGGGATTGAAGAAAGACATTGCCGAGTTCGTAGCTATATGCGATGTTTGTCAGCGAGTAAAAGCCGAGCTTCAGAAGCCAGCAAGTTTGCTCGAACCTCTACCGATACCCGAATGGAAATGGGAAAAGCTTGGTATGGACTTCATCACAGGATTACCTCGGACCTGTTCTGGCTATGATTCTATTTGGGTTGTGGTCGATCGGTTGACCAAGGTAGCTCACTTCATCCCGGTGAAGACTACCTACACGAGTGCCAAGCTGGCCAAGATTTATATGACGAGGATCGTATGTCTGCACGGAGTACCAAAGAGCATTGTGTCTGATAGAGGGACTCAGTTCACATCAAAATTTTGGCACCAACTGCATGAAACCTTGGGAACAAGATTGGAGTTCAGCACAACATTTCACCCGCAGACAGATGGACAGACCGAGAGAGTTAATCAGATTCTGGAGGACATGTTGAGAGCTTGCGCACTAGACTATGGGTCTAGTTGGGATGACAATTTACCGTATGCCGAGTTCTCATACAACAACAGCTACCAGACCAGTCTGAAGATGGCCCCTTTCGAAGCTCTATACGGAAGGAGGTGCAGAACACCGTTGATGTGGGATGGAGTTGGAGACCGACAACTTTTTGGTCCCGACCTCATCCGAGATTCTGAAGAGAAGGTCAAGCTTATTCGTGACCGACTCAAGATAGCTAAGTCCAGGGAGAAGAGTTATGCTGACAGCAAACGCAAGGAAGTAATGTACGAAGTGGGAGATCGAGCATATCTTCGGGTGTCTCCACTTCGAGGAATCAAGAGATTCGGTGTGAAAGGAAAACCAGCACCACGTTTCATTGGCCCCTACAAAATTCTTGAACGTAGAGGCGAAGTTGCATACAAACTGGAACTGCCGGAAGGATTGTCCGGAGTTCATGATGTCTTCCATGTTTCCCAGTTGAAGAAATGCCACGCTGAGATGGCCGATGTTCCGTTGAGAGATACAGTGCCCCTAGAGGCCATACAGCTTGACAGCGATCTGACGTATGAGGAGAAACCCGTCCGGATTCTCGAGACCGCCAACAGAGTTACCCGCAACAAGATCATCAAGTTCTGCAAGGTGTTGTGGAGCCACCACACCGAGGAAGAAGCCACCTCGGAACGAGAAGAGGACCTTCGTCGAGACCACCCGCACCTATTTTCTAGCCAACCCGAATCTCGAGGGCGAGATTCATCTTAAGGTGGGTAGGTTTGTAACATCCCAATTTTCGTAAATTCGGATGTTAATAGATCATTCATTTGCATTCCATATTTTATGCATCATTGCGTTCCTCTGAAAATTTTATCGTTATGTGACTGCGGGCAATTTATCGGAGTGGAGATAATATGACTTCTCCCCTGTGAGTTAAAGTCACCATTTTTGGCTTTTGCAAATTTTTCCAAACTCCGAATTATTTTAGTCGAGTTTTTTTTTTCGATCGCGTTGTGTGATCTAATTGCATAAAACTTTTCTTTGAGTTGCATTAGGTGGAACTAGGATTCCTATATATATATTATATATATTAGTTGTATATGTTATTTTGTTTTCTCCTAAGTTCTAGTGCATATATGTATATTAGTTCCTACTTTTTGTTAGCTAGGAATATATATATATATATATATTTTTTACTGTTTTGGTTTTCTTTCTTTTCTTTTTTGCTGCTGTTAGTTTGTTTAAAAAAATAGAACACTGCCAGGCCGAGCCACAAGGGCTCAGCCCAGCCGCCCCATGCATTGCACGCATGCACCTTCCATGCATGCAATTCCCCCACGTGAGTACTCCCTCCCTTTCCTTATTTCTCTCTTTCCTATTTCTACTCCCTCCTTTTCCTTTTGTCTCCACCGCCACCTCTCCCTCTCTTTCCTATTTTCTCTCCCATGATCTCCTTCCCAAAGTCCTCCCTCTCCTTCCTTTTACTCTCCTCCCCTAAGCCTATATAAACCCCCCCCCCCCCACCGTCACCTCTCCCCAACCCTAGCCGCCGTCTCATCCACCGCCTCCTCCACAAGCCGCCGCCGGCGCCTCACCTCACCACTGCCCTAGCCGCCGCCGTGAGCAGCGGTAGCAGCCCGAAAGCTGCTGCACATCGGCCTCGCCGCGGAGGAGGAGCCCTCCCCGAACTCTCTCTCCACCGCCGCCTCTTCCCCGCGGAGGAGGAACCTCACCGCCGCCACCCGACGCCCCACCGCCCGGAGCTACCCCTCCTCCTCGCCGGTCATCTCCTTTCTTGCCGGTGCAAGCTACAGCCAGCAGGTAGCTATCCATCTCTCTCTCTCTATTTGCATGCACTCAATCTCGGCCCTTAGATCCCATGCAACACCATGCAATGGCTAGGATTAGATCACCTATACACCTTCGGTTTAGTCCAGAAAACCAACGGTTCTTTTGGTCACTTAAGATTTAGCCAGTGGTTTTGCAAGCCATGGGACGTTTGCTCCAAACCAAGAAAACACACAGCCACTACAGCCAATAGAACTTGCCACGTGTGCCTCTCTTTAGCACTAGCAGTTTTGTAATTTTTCTGTCCAGATTTCGAAAACAGAAACTTTCAATCTTGTTTTGATCACAACTTTTTATCCCTACGTCCAATGACATTGATTCTTTATCCAGTAGCTCACAAATTTCCTGTAGTTTTTAAAAATATATAATTTTTCTGTGTTGGCAATTTTCAAATACAAGTTAGAGCAGATTTAGTTTAAACACTGTTTTGCCTATTCCAGGAGTTTGAAAAATGATATTGAGTTGATTCTTTTCGCTACTGTTTTCTAGTGATAAAACCTTACTGTAGTATAATGTTCAGAATTTTCTAAGTATTTTACTAGTGTTTTCAACAGAAACAAGTTTCTGTCCTACCGACGCGCGATAAATTCTTTTGCGTAGTCGTTTGCAAATCATTGCATGTGATGTTATTTTTACTCGTGGCATGATTGAATTGCTTATGGTGTGCTTTGTGTTTGTATCGGTAGATCATCCGGAGTGCGAAGCGTGTTACTTAGAGAAGCTCGAGCAGGACAACTATCATCAAGGCAAGTCATCTTTGATCATGTTATTTTTACCTATGTTTTCAATGCATAGTAGATCACCTTCTTTGCCCTATTTGCATGCTGCCTAGGTACTAGGAAACTTTAGTCATAGGTGTAGTATCATGTGGTAGGAACACCAACACCCCGATACTTGGCCCCGGGACGACAAAGTTATACATGCTATGCTTAAGTAGACGGGTTATCGGTTGAGTGTATGCCACGAGAGATGCGAGATTGATATAATAACCAAGACCGGACTAAGACAAGATTTTGAAGACCTCGGACGCAATGCAACACTGGGTGAAGGACGGTTGATCGGCTCCCCGGAAAACCCAGTGGATGCCCGGGATGCTGGAGAGGCCATGTCATCCTGCGGAAAGCTTCACCCAGGCTCAAAGGGACGGACGGAGACTTCAAGACTCAAGGCTTACCTGCACAGCCACAAGTCATTATGGGCTCTGGCTTGGTTGGACAACGCGGCGACTCTGGACAGGCGGTGCTAGCAGATGTAGACGAACGGTAGGAATGGATGGGCACCGACAGGGATTCAGAGGATCCCGTTGAAAGACCATGTTTTGATCATCCGGTCTTCAAACACCCTGAAGTGCGAGGACAAACCCGGAGGCGATCAAATCTTGTGGGGAACGTGTGCAAAACTCTGCAGAGTACTCAACCTAATCGATTAGCCATGTCCACGGTCATGGACAACTTGAGCCGAAGGCATTGAATTTCCCCTGAACTCCCGACACAACTTAATAATGATGTGGGTGTTAACAACTATTCGGGTACGAGAACTGGTTGGCGGAACCATCTCGTTAACAACAAACTATGTAGTAATATTTTGCTTTCGACCCCTTTTGTTGTAGGATAAAACTGGCTTTATGCAAAAACTTAGCTCCACCGGCCAAATATGCATGTAGAGATAGTTGATTATTATTTTACCCCCCCCCTTTCTTGATGATTTGCCAGCATATTCAATATGCTGACCTACACGGCTGCAACGTATCATGTTGCAGAGTACTTTTCCGACCAGGAGTGAGGCTACAATTCTACGCTCAGCGACATGCCCTTGGAGTCGGATGGACTCGTCTACCTGATGCTTCCGCTTAGTCTTCGTTAGATAATCTCATGAGTTGGCCTTCAGCCACTTTATCGTACTCCTTTATTGTAATAAAGTACTCTTTATGAGATTTCGATTAATAAAGCTGTGTGATTGCACTCTTGAATATATACATTATGTACTGTGTGTGTACCAGCATGATCTTGGGATGGTACAGAAACACCAGAGGCTTGACTCGTTGAGTCGGGTCGTTACAAACTGTGTATCACTCTCCACTGTTGAAGACGAATACATTGTTGTTGGTGCTTGCTGTACACAACTTCTATGGATGAAGCGAACTCTCAAGGACTACGACATCAACGAGAAGAAAGTACCACTCTACTGAGACAATGAGAGTGGTTTCAAGATCGCCTACAACCCAGTACAACACTCGAAGACAAAGTGCATTCATATAGAACATCATTTTCTTCGTGTTCATGTGTTGAAGGGCGACATCATCATCGAACCTATGAAGTCAGAAGAGCAATTGGCTGATATCTTCACGAAGCCTCTGGATGAGAAGAGGTTTTCCAAGTTGAGGTGTGAGCTAAATATCTTAGAATCCTCAAATGTCCAGTGAATGGACACACATCCTAATGCTTATGCATGTTGATGACTTTGATGCACAACACACGAAGTAACGTATGTCTTCAACACAT
This sequence comes from Hordeum vulgare subsp. vulgare, assembly GCF_904849725.1. Lineage (NCBI taxonomy): Eukaryota > Viridiplantae > Streptophyta > Magnoliopsida > Poales > Poaceae > Hordeum > Hordeum vulgare. The sequence continues at coordinate 417,632,049 of NC_058520.1, read as the reverse complement.
GAAGACATACGCCCTAAGTGTGAATACATTAACGAAGAATATGACTTGAGAGCGCCATGATAATTGTGCGTCGTGTCTGGGTCAAACATTCTTATTTGGTTGGAAACGCCACCAACCCCTCCTGGAAACATCACTTTTATCTTCGTATCTTCATATATGTATTCAGGAAATTGAGTTTGTCTTTGGATTTTATGATTGTCTTCGAACTTGAACACATGTCATTTGAATATGTCATATGAGAAAATTGGGAGTTCTGTCCCCAACATCATTTTGCCTATAACTATATCTTTGAATTTTATCTACGCAAATGTGATCGAACCCTTACACCTTATCTATGTTTATCTCTCATAACACTGTTCAGTTTCACACTTATGCATTGTAATTGACACATGTTGATTGACTTAGCAGCATCCTTGTATGCTGAAGACAAATCCAACCACACGCTTAAAATATTTTCAATTTTATCTTTTTACCACCCAAATCGTGAAAATTTTGGCGCCTAGCGCAGCAAATCGGAGGTAGTGGGTTGTGAGATGTGTTGCATCCGTGCCACGCACCCCACTAATTAGAAGAGTACGGGGCAAATCCATACAATTTTTTTGGATATTCCTATTCCAAACCCACTTTATAAATACAAGACCCAAACTCAGTAATTACTCTTACCTCCACACCTCCCTCCTCGAGCTCCTAACGCTAGCGTTGTCGCTGGTTTTCATCATCACCGGAGAATAAGCGCTTTGCTACCGTGACTTCTTTGTCGACATACTCACGCGGACCACGGCCATCCTCATCCGCCGCCATTGTAGCCATCCGCCATCACCAAGCTAGGGTGTGTAGATCGAACTTCTTGGCTTCTCCGCCTCATCGAAAAGTTCCATATGTTCTTCACCGTGGTAAACAAATTGCTGATTTTTACCACTCCTTTGTACTTAAAAGTTATCATATATCTTTGAAAGTTGTTTTTCCACAATAGTTTCAATAGTTCTCAACAATCCATCTCTTTTTGGTCAATGCTTTTACTTATGTTTAAAATCCGGGTTGATTTCTCACTTGTGCAAACTTTTTAACTTGTAGAAATGTGAAACAACCTTGTCTTCAGCGAAAGTGAATGTCTTCGGTGAATGAGGTCAATATATTCACACCATGTTTTATTTTCAAAAATCTTCTTAGAATGCATATGACCTTGTTTATTCCCTTGCATCTCTAATTCTTTCACAGGTATATGTTCACGACAGAATCACTTGGATCTCATAGTATGAATTTTTTTGTACACTACTTGTAGATGAATATGCACTCACCTGGAGCCAGCTCTAACCTAAATCAATCTATGAAGCCTTTGACCAACTCAAAGACTATGGCCACAGACAAGATTCCAAAGAAAGGTGGAAGACAACGATGTCTGAATACTACCAAAGATATTCTACTAGACCTATACGATAGATACAAGTCTGATCCTGACGAGAGTTACCAACACCGCAAGAACCGAATCCAATGGATCCGAAGATATTGGGTCAAAGAATGGTTCAACTACTGCTTCGTCACACATGATTTTTCCAATGACGAAGCTATTGGGAGCTTGAAATTGTTCTTTAATAAAAGTACATACAATTGACGGCAAAAGCAGGAAGTAAAGTTGTCGATGAGGCACCGAAGATGGGGGAGATTCCTGAAATATTGAAGAGATTCAAGCTTTGAAGATTGTATTGAACCAATTGTCAGCTTGAGTAAAACAATCAACGAACTTATTACCTCAACACGGGGCTTACGAGCCGGGGATACAAGAGGCAAGCCTACATCTAATTCATCTGCATCGCTTCGAGTCTTGCGTTTGGATTGACCAACCAACTGTGCCTTCTTCAAGAGAAAATTGGTAGCTAAATAAGCTTGATTTGGCATTTTTACCTTTCAGACGGATTGTTTTTCCTTTCTTGCAACAAACTGTTATGAAGAACTCGAAGAAATAGCAATTACCTCAACATTACTGACCAGCTGGGCTTCAGATTCGTCCTGGGAAGGAGGCTTGTGAGCAACTTCAATAAATAAGTGACCAAGCGAGTCAAGTTCTACCTTTGACGATTCCTTTGAAGATGAACCAGCACCCATGTCATCATGAGTCGGATCATCTTCTTGACCCGCAGAAGGGCATGGGCCTGAGGGGTAACGATCCAAAAGCTAGTACCCTCCTACATAACAAAGAAATATGGCAAAAAGTGGGTCAAAGATAAAGTTTAGTAAAAGAAACAAAGTGTGTATAAGGAAAATAGGAAAGATCAATATCCTAGGAGGAGGATTCAACAAATAAAATGGATTCAAGCCGGAGGTACCACACCGTTCCTTTGAGTCAGAAAAGAATTTCTTCGTTTCTTTGACGAGAACATCATTGGTTATATTGTCGTTGGAGAAGAGTTAGGATCAAATGATGGGCATGAGTACTCGCACATCAAGTTGGGACTCATGCTAACTGGCTGAATACGCCACTATAGGCAGCAACAGATCAAATGAATGCCAATCAGGCCATGGGTGACTAAGACCCGTAACTTTGTTCGGATGGGAGAAATCTCAACTCTTTCTTTCTCTGTTGGCCATCCAAGATACACCACCTGCTTGTCAATCCTACCTAGCCTACAACCCCGCAAGGGATTTTCATTCGCGGGGGAAGTGTACTTGCAATAAAACCAAGTTTTATTCCACTCTTTGGGATGACTCGTGGACATTGATTTAAGAATTATATTGTTTTTCCTTTTCTGCAAAGAAATTCCACCAAGTTCACAAGATGAGCCATCTTTCACCTCGGTCTGGCGGTTGGCTTAGAAGAATTCCCTCAATATGGTTGTTGTTGGCTCGATTTGGAAATAGACTTTTTATAAAATGTGGAACTGGCATCTATTGGTCATGGAATTCGGACCAATATCTTGGGGCCTGAGGCTGAAACAATGCAGAAGGTCCCTGAAGAATTTTGAGCCGGGATGACGAAAACCTCTTCGCAAGTGATCAGTAAAATTAACAACTTCGTCTCCTCGAGGCTGAGGATAAGGCTCTTCTTTGGGAGCTCACCAACTTATCTTTTTTCTAGGAGGTAGGAGCCCCTAACTTACCAGGTTATCTAGAGTAAGTTTAGATTCTTGAGATAGGGCCCAGTTGCAAGCCTTGGAATTTTTTGGAGCAATTTGTGACTAGAGGCAAGTGCACAAGTTAAAGCATAAGACACTGAGAGGCTCATTGATTTCTGAAAGTCGCCAGGACTGCTATCAAGAACTTTCTAAGCAGGCCGGTGTATAGTGGGTGTTTAAGCCGGCAAAACAGGGAAAGGTTTGAAAGGAAAAATCCATGAGAGACATAGCAGAAAATTCCTTCATGAACAGACTGCAATGCGTGACCTATATAGCGACAGATCTATGATTGAGCAGAAAATAGGAAAAATCTGTGTTCTAAGCTGATGAAGGGATCGATGCTCGCGTTCTTTGTGCAAAGTTGTTTTAAAGAAGATTTGGTCTAGATCTATATGCAAAGAAAGACAAAATGAGGCCGCAACATGACTATAACCACTCCAGGTTAATGGATCTATGGACGCTTCTCATAGTGATTCAATGAACACATTAAGGGATCCACAAAAACCTTGAAGAAGAGCATGTGTAGCTGCCGCTATTGGAAGCCAAGATTAGCAACCTTGTACAAACCGACGAAGGAGAAAGTTTGATGAACGGGCGACACACTCGGAAAAGTTTGTTCATCGCAGTCGAAGATCTGAAGCGCGCAGTAATAGGGGAGAGCACAAGGAAGAAGAAAGAGAATAGGATAGCCTAGGGGATTGTCCGCCTATTTATAAAGAAAAGGGGCTGAAACGGAATGGTCGCAAAAAATGAGCGGCTAGGTTTGTGCCTAGATTTTTTGCGCCAGACCGGATTTAGTGTTGTTTTCGAAAATATTCTCCATGATGACCTGGATGGTAACCTTAAACCTAATGATGTCATATCAATGAAGATTAAGAATGTGTTAAGTTTTGAAGAAGAAGAAATAACTCGGCATTACTCTTAAGCCGGATCCAGTTTTATTTCATGGATAAAAGGCAAATAAATGATGGCTCATTGTTTGAAGAAAGGAAGATTGACGTGAATGAAGTTCAAGCCAACTTGGGGCGTAATGTCGGGGATACGATCCCACAATATAACCCGCCCCTTGAGGTCGGGTCAAACCATAAAGCAAGATAAGAAGACGGGCTCAAAGACTCGTCCAGTAAGCTGCCCGGTGGCCCAACACCGGAAGACGATGACTCTAGGCCAAGAAGGTAGAAGACGCAAGAAGCTTTCCTAAACTTGGGGGCAAAGATATAGTAGATTTGTAATAGGATACATGTATTTATTTAACCAGGACTCTGCTATAAACTTGGGGCCTCTACCTATATATAAAGGGGAACCCCCACAATAGAAAGAGTAAGTAAGGAACCCTCGAGATCTATTAACGATTCCTCACCCTTGTAATCGAGATTCCCATCAATAAAAGCACAAAGTAGGACGTACGCTTTTACCTCCATTAGAGGGGCTGAACCTGGGTAAATCTGTCTCTCATTTCCCAATCAACCCATTTGAGTCGCCACTCAGCGACAATGGCCTCACCACTAAGTCATTTTACGAGGACATATGTCGTGACAAAACCACGACAAAAGGCTTATGTACTTAATACACTGCTCGGTGTGCTATATCGAGCGTCATCTGTGAATGTTGCGAACATCTGACATACACGTTTTGATGACTACATGATAGTTCAGTGCGATATGCTTTTCGCCTTAGAATTGAGGCTCCCAAATATTTTGAACGTCACAGAACATATGAGATGTGCCAAGAGCTGAAATTAGGATTTCAGGCTCGTGCCCATATTGAGAGGTATGAGACCTTGATACCTCTCCAACGTATCTATAATTTTTTATGGTTTCATGCTATTCTCTTGTCAAACTTTGGATGTTTTGCATACCTTTTATATATTTTTTGGGACTAACTTATTAACTCAGTGCCAAGTGCCAGTTCCTGTTTTTTCCATGTTTTTGACCCCTTTCAGAGGAGATTTTGAAATGGAGTCCAAACGGAAGAAAATACCCGAAAAGATTTTTTCCTTAACGGAAGAAGATCACGAGGCTTGAGAGCCAAGGCAGGGGAGCCCCAGGGGCCCCACAAGCCCCCACCCCGCGGCCAGGGGGGAGGCCTTGACCCACAGGCTTGTGGGACCCATGGACGTCCTCTGCCCTAGGGTTTGCGCATATATATCCCCAAAAATTCCACAAAAAATCATGAGATCATCGAAAGTACTTTTCCGCCGCCGCAAGCTTCTGTCTCCGCAAGATCCCATCTGGGGCACGTTCTGCTGCCCTGCCGGAGGGGGGGCTTCGGATACGGAGGGCTTCTTCATCAACACCATGACCTCTCCGATGATGCGTGAGTAGTTCCCCATAGACCTACGGGTCCATAGCTAGTAACTAGATGGCCTCTTCTCTCTCTTGGATCTTAAGTTCTCCATGATCTTCATGGAGATCTATCCGATGTAATCTTCTTTTGCGGTGTGTTTGTCGAGATCTGATGAATTGTGGATTTATGATCAGATTATCTATGAATCTTATTTAAGTTTCTTCTGATCTCTCTTATGCATGATTTCATATCCTTGTAATTCTCTTCGAGTTGTGGGTTTTGTTTGGCCAACTAGATCTATGATTCTTGCAATGGGAGACATGCTTGGTTTTGGGTTCATACCGTGCGGTGACCTCCCCCAGTGACAGAAGGGGTAGTGAGGCACGCATCATGTTGTTGCCATCAAGGGTAAAAAGATGGGGTTTATATCTATTGCATGAATTTATCCCTCTACATCATGTCATCTTGCTTAAGGTGTTACTCTGTTCGTCATGAACTCAATACACTAGATGCATGCCGGATAGCGTTCGATGTGTGGAGTAATAGTAGTAGATGCAGAAAGTATCGGTCTACTTGTCTCGAACGTGATGCCTATATGTATGATCATTGCCTTAGATATCGTCATGACTTTGCACGGTTCTATCAATTGCTCGACAGTAATTTGTTCACCCACCTTGATATATGCTATTTTGAGAGAAGCCTCTAGTGAACACTATGGCCCCCGGGTCTACTCCACACCATATTTCCAGCCTTACACTTTTTACTTTGTTGCACTTTCCGCCTTCAGATCTCATTTTGCAAAAAATCTTGGAGGGATTGACAACCCCTTTGAAGCGTTGGGTGCAAGCTCGTTTCTGTTTGCGCAGGTAGTCTAGACTTGACGGGACCGTCCTTCTAGATCGATACCTTGGTTCTCAAACTAAGGGAAATACTTACTGCTCCCGTGCTGCATCACCCTGTCCTCTTTAAGGGAAAATCCGACGCAAACAAGAGAAGTAGCAAGAAGAATTCCTGGTGTTGCCGGGGAAGGACTTTTGTTGCCGTAGTAGAAGAATATCTGGCGCCGTTGCCGGGGAGGAGGATCAAGTCAAGAACTCATCCAAGTAGATGTCGCAAACTCATCTCTTGCATTTACTTTGTTTGCCAGTTGATTCTCGTTTTCCTCTCCCCCACTTCACAATTTGCCTTTTTTGTTTGCCTTTTCTATTTGCCTTTTTGTTTGCCCTTTTTCTCGCTTGCCTTTCCTTTGCTTGAGTGCTATGTGCCTTCAATATGCTTGCATCTTCGCTTGCTGAAAATCTAGTAATATGGATCCTCACCCACTTGCTAATCTCTTTAAGAGATCCACTTATGTGGAACCAATTGCTAGTGAGTTGAGTGCCCTTGACTTTCTCTATGGAGTTTTGCTTGAGATGCGTGAATCTGAAAATTGTGATGAAGAAATTTATGAAATGATTCATGAGGGCTCCTTGAATGAAAAGCATGATTCGAATGATTTCATTATAAATTCTATTAATGACAATCATGCTAAAAATATGCAAAACCCTAAGCTTGGGGATGCTAGTTTTGCTATGTCCACTACTTGTTGCAATGATATTTGCAATAATATTGAAAGTGGGTTTGGAGAAGTCATGACTTTAGTTGATGATAATCCCACTATTTTTGAAGAGCGTCAACTTTGCATGCATGTGGATCATGAAAAGAATATCCTTTGTGATAGCTATATTGTTGAAATTGATTATGATCCCACATGTAATTTCTATGAGAGAGGAAAATATTGTGGTAGAAAATTTCATGTTACCAAATTACCTCTCATTATGTTCAAATTGCTCTTGTCTCTTTCTTCTTCCTTGCATATGGCAGTTATTGCTTGTCTTGATAATTTGTTTTCCTATAAAATGCCTATGCATAGGAAGTATGTTAGACTTATTTGTGATTTTCACATGCTTTATGATGCTCTCGTTGTGCTTCAATTCTTGTCTTTTGTGTGAGCATCATTGAACTATCAATGCCTAGCTAAGGGCGTTAAACAATAGCGCTTGTTGGGAGGCAACCCAATGAACTTATCTTTTTTATTTCTTTTTTGTAGCGTCCGCACGATCATAATTCTGTTTTGATTGTGTTTTTTGTGTTTCTTTTTGTGTTAGAGCCAAGCAAAACCTTTATGACTAGTCTTGGTAATGGTTGTTCGATCCTGCTGGAAAAAGACAGAAACTTTTCTCTCACGAGATGATTTTTCATTTTTATTCAGAAAGAGCTTTTGAGTTGATTCTTTTTGCTGCTGGTTGATGTGCCTTTTTCCGAGGCAGTCGAAATTGTTTGAGGTACCAGAAGTATACGAAGTATACAGATTGCTACACACTGGTCTGTTTTTGACAGATTCTGTTTTTGTTGAGTTGGTTGCTTGTTTTGATGAAACTATGGTTAGTATCGGGGGTACTAGCCATGTAAAAGTAAGAATATAGTAGTCCAACACAAATATAGATGGAATTCAAGTTTGCTACAGTACCAAAAGAAGTGGTAGTTTGTTTTCTTGTGCTAATGTTATCACAAGTTTCTGTTTAAGTTTTGTGTTGTGAAGTTTTCAAGTATTGGGTGATGTTCTCATGGACAAAGAGATAAGGAGTGGAAAGAGCTCAAGCTTGGGGATGCCCAAGGCATCCCAAGCCAAATTCAGGGACACCAAAAAGCCTAAGCTTGGGGATGCCCCGGGAAGGCATCCCCTCTTTTGTCTCCAATCCATCGGTAATATTACTTGGAGCTATATTTTTATTCACCACATGATATGTGTTTTGCTTGGAGAGTCTTGTATCGTAGGAGTCTTTTTTTGTTGTGTCACAATCATCCTCGCTGCACACCTTTTTGAGAGAGAGAGACATGCACTCATCGTGATTTTGCTACAATGCTCATGGTGCTTCACTTATATCTTTTGAGCTAGATACTTTCGCTCTATGTTCTTCACTTATATCATTTAGAGCACGACGGTGCGTGACTTGGTAGTTGGCTTATGCTACGAAAGAAGTCGCAAATGTGATAGGTACCCAAAGAGGATGCAAAAACCTCCATCTTCATGTGCATTGAGTAGAAAGAGAAGTTTTGATTCCTCTCAATTAGTTTTGAGACGTGGATTTGGTAATATTAAGAGCTATGTTAGTAGGGTGTTGTGAATCTAGAAATACTTGAGTTGAAGTTAGTGATTCTCGTAGCATGCACGTATGGTGAACCACTATGTTAGGAAGTCGGAGCATAATTGATCTATTGATTGTCATCCTTTGTGTTGAGGTCGGGATATCGCGCGATGGTTAACACCTACCAACCCTTCCCCTAGGAGTATGCATTTAGCACTTTGTTTCGATTACTAATAAAAACTTTCGCAACAAGTATGTGAGTTCTTCATGACTAATGTGAGTCCATGGTATAGATGCACTTTCACCTTCCACCATTGCTAGCCTCTTTAGTGCCGCGCAATTCTCGTCGGTGCACAAACCCACCATATGCCTTCCTCAAAACAGCCACCATACCTACCTACTATGGCATTTTCATAGCTATTCCGAGATATATTGCCATGCAACTCCCACCGTTCCGTCTCATGAATTGTGCCGTCATTCTCATATTTTCATTGCATGATCGTAAGATAGCTAGCGAGATGTTTCCAACGTCATATGCCAAGCTAGATCGTTGCACACCCCGGTACACTGCGGGAGGCATTTCCTATAGAGTCATCATCATTGTGAGCTTTGAAGCTATGAGTAAATAAAAGTGTGATGATCATCATTATTAGAGCATTGTCCCATGTGAGGAAATAAAAAAAAGAGGCCAAAGGGCCCAAAAATAAAAAAGAAATAAAAAAAAGAGGCCTAAGAGCCCAAATGAAAAAAAGGAAAGAGAGAAAAAGAGAGAAGGACAATGCTACTATCTTTTTGCACACTTGTGCTTCATAGTAGCACCATGTTCTTCATGATTGAGAGCTTCTTGCTTTGTCACTATCATATGCTAGTGGGAATATTCATTATATAACTTGGCTTGTATATTCCAATGATGGGCTTCCTCAAATTTCCCTAGGTCTTCGTGAGCAAGCGAGTTGGATGCACACACACTAGTTCTCCTTTTGAGCTTTCACATACTTATAGCTCTAGTGCATCTCTTGTATGGCAATCCCTACTCATTCACATTGATATCTATCAATGGGCAGTTCCATAGCCCTTTGATACGCCGAGTCAATGTGACCATCTCCTCCTTTTTGTCTCACAACCACCACCACACTCTATTCCACCTATAGTGCTATATCCATGGCTCACGCTCATGTATTGCATGATAGTTATAAAAAGTTTGAAAAAGTAAGAGTGAGAAAACAATTACTTGGCCAATACTGGGGTTGTGCATGATTTACATTAGTTGTGTGAGGATGATGGAGCATAGCTAGATTATATGATTTTGTAGGGATAACTTTCCTTGGCCTTGTTATTTTGAAAGTTCATGATTACCTTGCTAGTTTGCTTGAAGTATTATTGTTTTCATGTCAATAGCAAACTATTGTTTTGAATCTTACGGATCTAAACATTCATGTCACGTGAAATAAGTTGCAAAGGAAAACTATGCTAGGTAGCATTCCACATCAAAAATTCATTCTTTATCACTTCCCTACTCGAGGACGAGCAGGAGTTAATCTTGGGGATGCTTGATACGTCTCCAACGTATCTATAAATTTTGATGGTTTCATGATATTATCTTGTCAAACTTTGGATGTTTTGCATGCCTTTTATATATTTTTTGGGACTAAGTTATTAACTCAGTGCCAAGTGCTAGTTCCTGTTTTTTCCATGTTTTTGACCCCTTTCACAGGAGATTTTGAAACAGAGTCCAAACGGAAGAAAATCCCTGAAAAGATTTTTTCCGTAACGGAAGTAGATCAGGAGGCTTGAGAGCCAAGGCAGGGGAGCCCCAGGGGCCCCACAAGCCCCCACCCCGCGGCCATAGGGGAGGCCGCGGCCCACAGGCTTGTGGGCCCCGTGGACATCCTCTGCCCTAGGGTTTGTGCCTGTATATTCCCTAAAATCCTAGAAAAATCAAGAGGTCATTGAAAATACTTTTCCGGCACCGCAAGCTTCTGTCTCCGCAAGATCCCATCTGGGGCCCGTTCTGGTGCCCTGCCGGAGGGGGATTCGGATATGGAGGGCTTCTTCATCAACACTATGACCTCTCCGATGATGCGTGAGTAGTTCACCATAGACCTACGGGTCCATAGCTAGTAGCTAGATGGCTTCTTCTCTCTCTTGGATCTTCAACACAAAGTTCTCCATGATCTTCATGGAGATCTATGTGATGTAATCTTCTTTTGCGGTGTGTTTGTCGAGATCCGATGAATTGTGGATTTATGATTAGATTATCTATGTATCTTATTTGAGTTTCTTCTGATCTCTCTTATGCATGATTTCATATCCTTGTAATTCTCCTCGAGTTGTGGGTTTTGTTTGGCCAACTAGATCTATGATTCTTGCAATGGGAGAAGTGCTTGGTTTTGAGTTCATACCGTGCGGTGACCTCACCCAGTGATAGAAGGGGTAGCGAGGCACACATCATGTTGTTGCCATCAAGGGTAAAAAGATGGGGTTTTCATCATTGGTTTGAGATTATCCCTCTACATCATGTCATCTTGCTTAAGGCGTTACTCTGTTCGTCATGAACTCAATACACTAGATGCATGCTGGATAGCGGTCGATGTGTGGAGTAATAGTAGTAGATGCAGAAAGTATCGGTCTACTTGTCTCGGACGTGATGCCTATATGTCTGATCATTGCCTTAGATATCGTCATGACTTTGTGTGGTTCTATCAATTGCTCGACAGTAATTTGTTCACCCACCGTGATACTTGCTATTTTGAGAGAAGCCTCTAGTGAACACTATGGCCCCCGGGTCTACTCCACACCATATTTTCAGCCTTACACTTTTACTTCGTTGCACTTTCCGCCTTCAGATCTCACTTTGCAATCAATCTTGAAGGGATTGACAACCCCTTTATAGCGTTGGGTGCAAGCTCTTTTGTGTTTGCGCAGGTACTCTGGACTTGACGAGATTCTCCTACTGGATTGATACCTTGGTTCTCAAACTGAGGGAAATACTTACTACTCGTGTGCTGCATCGCCCTTTCCTCTTCAAGGGAAAAACCAACGCAAGCTCAAGAGACGACAGAAGGATCGCTGGCACCATTGCAGGGGAAGGAGTTTTGTTGCCATAGCAGTCACTGAGGCGGGACTACCCTAGATACTTGGTAGATAAGAAGGTTGGCAACATCAACAGAAGTATATTAGATATACGTGTTATTGATGTGTATATTAATAGTACTCCTACTAGCACGTGGGTATTAGATACCAGTTCAGTTGCTAAATGTTGGTAACTCAAAATAAAAGCTATAGAATAAGCGGAGACTAGCTAAGGGTGAGGTGACGATGTGTGTTGGAAGTGTTTCCAAGGTTGATGTGATCACCATCACACACTCCCTCTACCTTTGGGATTTGTGTTGAACCTAAATAAATGTTATTTGGCGTTTGCATTGAGCATGAACATGATTATATCATGTTTATTGTAATGTGTTTATTCATTTAAGTCAGAGAATAATGGTTATTTTGTTTACATGCATAATACCTTCAATGGTCATGCAGCCAATCACTAATAGCGAGAAGCCTAGCAGTAGCGCGGGTATTATGTGTAGCGGTAGTGCAGGAAACCGCGCTACTGATATGGCTCTACAGCTAACCTGTAGCAGTAGCGTGGGTTGGCCCGTGCTACTGCTATACATGCGTAGTAGTAGCAAGCTCAAGAAGCGCGCTGCTGCTAATATTTGTAGCGCCTTGTAGTAGACCACGCTACTGGTAATGGCATACTGCTGCTAAGTTTACTCCATGCGCTACTGCTAACTTTATTAGTTTCTGTTTTTTTCTTCATATTTGTTTTGTATATGAACATGCTTTATACAAGAATCTTTAGCACGTACAAATGTCATCATCATACACATACAAATGGTTGCGAGACAACGAATGTAATCATAGCATAAACATACAAATAGTCTCATCAAATCATTTCATTATCATAATCATCACCCAACACAAAGTGGTCTCTTGTCATCATCTCGAATATAGCAATACAAGTCTCGAATACTTGCAACTACATCATCGTCCATCTAAACAATGATATACTCGGGAAGAACTATCACTATGAGTGAGAGCGAAACTATGTAGTACATGAGGTGACGGTTATGAGCCCTCTCTCGCGCTAACGTGAGCCTCCTCACGTAACTAGCTTCTGCTTCTTGTCTGCTTTTGAAGCCTTTATGGCTGGCGTCCGGGACCCCCTCCACTTGCGCCTGACAGTGGGACCACTCGCCGTATACGCTCGGAACCTTTCCTTTTGTACACCACATAGCACTGGTACTTCGCCATCAAGAATCTAGGTACCCTTGTTAGAGATGCATCTCCATCAAGAGAATGTACAATCATATGCAACAAAATATACTTGAGCAAAACAAAAAAGAAAGGTTATCAACAAGATGCAACATATAGTAAACATAAATAATCAACGCAGATTCATCGTACGCAAACTAATTAACTAGAGGTACGCAGGTCATCATACACAAACTAACAAAGTAGCATTATGCAAGTTCGGTAGGGACCGTGGACATCAAAAAGTTTCATCGCTATAGAAAGTATATATAGGTTCAACCGACACATATCATCATCATCGACATCATAAATCACTAGAACTTCCATCCTTCCGTATCATCGAGGATGGACCCTAGCTTCCTGAACGGCGTGAGGTCCTGACATTGCATGCCTATGTAAGTTCGGATGTCAGCTCGTGATATAGGGCCGTGGTGGAACATCCCCTTCACTTTGACAACTTCTTTCATGACGATCGTCCCAATGTCCCTCTCGATGCGAAAGAAGTCATCTTTAAGTTTATAATCCGCTTCTCCTTGAGATTCTACCCACTTGCAGGTATGATCATCGTTTCTGGTTGTCATGCGATGTCACATCCCTAACCCTTAAGCAAGTTAGTCTTGTGCTCATGTCTTCTTTGCATTTGCATCTAAGAAGTTTCAACAAAGACAACAAAGTGGCAAAGGAAAAACTCAAAACCCTAGCCACTATTTCAATTAAAGAAAATCTCAAACTAGTTCAAATCAATGAACCCAAAACGGCCTCAAGAAATGTTCAAACTTTCTGTTAAATCATGAAACTAAATGAGCATTGGAGAAAACTATTTTCTTGACACTTTAAGCATTTTAAATAAATGCAAAAGGCTACTGGTTTCAAGTTTTAAATTTGAAATCAGAATCTATAAATTTCCAAAAATGTTGAAAACTTTGAAAATGGTTGGGAATGTTATAACAATATTTCAGGAGGTCTAAAATAGTTTTTTCTTTTTGTTTTGGAGCTGAAATAATTAGCAAAACAATAGTTAGCAAAACAGAAAAACAAAAACAGAAAAAATGGGAAAACCCTTACCTGTCGCCTAGCCTGGCCCGGCCCATCTCCCTCGCTCGTCCCCTCCCTCGCGCCAGTAGGCAGCAGGAGGTGGCCGCCGCCTCGTCCGGCGCGGCCACGCACCTGTGCGCCTCCCTGGCCGCCGCCTCGCGCTGGCAAGGCCGGGGATAAGCCCCCTGAGGCCTCCCCTATCCTTTCCCCGCATCGGCTCTCTCCCTCCTCCCGGATCTCTTCCTCCTCCTTGCTGCCGCCATTGGAGCCGAGCTCGAGCTCGAGCCGCAGCACCTCTAGCCATGGGATCCCGCCTTGGAGTAGTCTGTTAGCTCCGCCTCGTCGCCCTGGTCATCTCTGCAGAAGCCGGAGCTTCCACAAGCTCTGCATCGCCCCCAACGCCGTCGTCTTCCACCTCCGGCCGCCGGACCTCTCCCGTCGATTCGCTTCCTCCGGCGCGTCCCCGAGCCCCTCTTCAGCACCATCGGAACCACCGTGAGCTCGTCGTCGTTTCCCCTCTCGCCCCACGCTCTCCCGTGCATCGTAGCCTAGTTCCCCACCAAGGCCGAGAGCTTCTCGCCGCCGGTCATGTCGTCGCCGTCGCTGTGATGTCCGATCCACGCGCTCGAGCTAGGATTCGAGCTCCTGGAGCCTTCAGGAGCGTGTCGAGCCCTCCAGCTGCCCTCCCCGTGCCCTAGAGCCGTCTCTCATAGAAGGCCGAGCTTCGGCCACCGCTCCGGCTCGTCGCCGGCGCCTCTTCCGGCGACCCTAGCCACCCTGATGCCCGTGCCAGATCGGCCACTTCGCCAGCGTGCCGTAGCTGCAAACCGCGTGCGTTTTGGTGTTGTGCAGCGCCGCTTAGGTCGCCTCCGACGAGCCCTCCGCCGCGGGCCTGGTCGCTGGCGACCACCCTCCGGTGGGGGTCGACGTGGCAAAGCTAACCCAGCAGCTCAGGACTTAATCACTCGCTGACAAGTGGGCCCAAGGCCAAGTCAAACCTCAATTAGGGCTGGTCAGCGCGGGATTAGTCCTAGAGAGGCTGACCAGTGGGGCCCCCCTGTCAGGTTTGACCTGAACAGGTCGGCTGACCTACTGACGTCAGTCTGATGCAATAATTAGAATTTCCAGTATAAAACTAATTCCAGGAAATTGCTAAAACTTGTAAAAATAATAGAAATTAATCTGTAACTCCAATGAAAATAATTTATATATGAAAAAGTATCAGAAAAATTCAAGGATTCTGATTATGCTATTTTCAACTATGTTTGAAAAAGTTACAGAACCCTAAATTGTGGAATAAGGAATAATTCAATTCTTATAATCACTTTTTAAATGGAAATTGCAAAAATGTTCAAATTTCAATATATATACAATGTTCACCACTGTCCTAATTACAAATCAGTATCATAACATGACATTTCATGCATGTTGACATCAAGTTGATCTGAGCATCAGGTCGAATCAATTAAACCGGTATCCGAGAATACCCGTTTGAATTGCTATTCGAATGTGATTCAAATCAACTCTAAACCTAATACATGTTGAAAATAATAACTTATCACCTTGCATTCTCATGCCATGCTCATGCATCATTTTGAGTGCATATGATTGTTATTGAATGTTGCCATTCATTTCGGTAGGCTCCGCACCCCCGGATTCCACCGAATATCCGTCTGACGGATATCGTTCCTCCTCTGAGCAACAAGGCAAGCAACCCTTTTGATCATCCCGATAAATCCCTTGTTCTTGCTCCTGCACCTAATTATTGCATTTAAGATCAAATCCTTCAACTGCTTTTGCCACGATAGTTGAACCCACTTCCTTTGCATGACTTAACCTTGTCACAGTAAATAGCCAAACCTTGCAACCTAGCATACCAGGTAGTTGCTTGAGCTGTGATGTGCCTTATCCTGCTATGCATGCTATGCTTAGAGTTGTGTATGGTCTGTCATCTGGGAGATGAACAGAATTGTGGAATGTGTTTGGTGAGCAAAGGTTGTGTGTTGAACTTGAGTTGGTAAAGGTACCGGTGAAAGGTCATGTAGGAGTACATGGCGGGTTGTTTCATTGGAACCGTCCTTAGGAACTGAGTTCCGTGTATGTATTCCAAGACTAGATACTACCACATGCTGGGCCCTGAAATATGACCCCGCTCGGCCTATTAATCGCGTAGTACCCGGTCCAGGAGTTGCAAGTAGTTTCTGGTGTTTATAGTAATGCTGGAGGCCGTGCATGGTGCTGACCTGAGAGGTGGGCCGTGATGCGGTAGGCAGTGGCACGGTGTACCAAGTGGCACCCGGATGGTGGGCTTGGGAACCCTGTGCACATCCTTTGAGGCCGTGGGGGAAACCTCGGCCGGACTTCCGTACGGGTTACTCTCAAATAGGCGATAAACCTGGACTAGGTACTACTGTGCTTAACGGTCGTGGCCGATTCCCTCGCTGGGCTTCCGCTTGAAGGTTGCCGAGGTGCATGACGTGCACATGGCGATAAGTGGCGAGAGCGTGTGTGACGAAGTACACCCCTGCAGGGTTATGATCTATTCGAATAGCCGCGTCCGCGGATATGGACTACTTGGAGACATATGTTGTTCATAGATAACTTCAATGGCTACTCATAAAATTGCCAAGATAAGCGTGAGTGTCGTGGACGGCATTTCCGTACGGAGACGGAATGATTCCACGATAGTGTATTGTTGTGGTGTTAGTGGACTCGTGTGCGAGAAATCAAATTGTCAAAATCATTTAAAAAATGCAAGTTGTCTAGCCACGAGTCAAATGCTGGCTTCCCGCATGAAACCCCACAATACCTTTTGATACCTTGCATGAGTAGTTAGTCATCCTAAAGTCTTGATGAGTACCTTCGTACTCATGTTTGCTTAATAAATGTTGCAGAGGTTGCTAATGACCCTAATGGAGGGTTCTTCGTAGACATCGACGACGACGAGTAGCTGGTGTCCCAGCTACGATCTGGCCCTACGTCGGCTCTGTAGTATAGTCAGGCCATGTGCCTTCTAGTTGCCTTGTCTGTACCCAGACAGTTTATAACTCTTCCGCTGGCTTGTAATTGTATGACTGCTATTACGGGTCGTGAGACCCTTAATGTGTAATATTATGTGTGTGGCTCTTCCAAGCCTCTTAAATAAAGGTTGTATGTTTATGGTTATGTTGTGATGCCATCGATGTATCTATACATATCGGTATGCCATGCGTACGTGTGTCGTACTTGATATGTATGGGGTTCAATTACCTAGTCGTGAACCTTAGTAGCACTCCTTACAAGGAAATGCCCCTTTGTGATCCAACGAGCCTTGGTAGTTCGCTACTGCTCCGGACACATTGGTTGACCGGCATGTGTCCTTCTTAGCTGCCGTGTCTGTCCCCTTTGGGGAAATGTCACGCGATGTAATGGAGTCCTTGTAGCTTGCTACGACTCGTCTACATTCGCCGATGACCGACACCTGCTTTGTTGGGTCATGTATGCCTGTCCTTGTGCGGTACTGCCACTTTGGTTTAAGACTAGACATGTCGATCCGGGTTCTTTGACATTGGATTGCTAGCGACACTATCGCATACGTGAGTCAAAAGACGCAAACGGTCCCGGCTAAGGTAAGGCTGCAGCCGTGGAGTTAACCGTGCGTGAGACCACAAAGGGATGCGATGTGTTACAAGCTGGATTCCTATGGCTTAGGATCGGGGTCCCGACATGTGAAGCTTTTGGTGATCAATTCTGAACTCCATCATGAGATGGAGGAGGTAGAATCCATCGTTCGTACTTGATTTCGGGACACGGATTCAGCAGAAGTTGGTTTTATGCCAGAAACCCATCTTGCGGTTCCTTTGTTTCCTAATCTGTATGTGGCCACCCCTGAAGCTGAAACCTTGGAGAGCACCATCCAGAGTATTAATTACGTGGGTGTAGTCCTTCTTCTCGTTGTTTCTGGTAGGGTCGAAATACACGACATGGGAGACTCACGGGTAAAGAACAATAAGGACGGGGCGACCGTTGCTGCGGGGAAAAAACACCTCAAACTATTCTCCATGTGAGCGAGAAGTAATGATTGAAACATACGAAAGGGTTGTCCGACACTGACTTACTTTGGATGATAAGGCAGGAGGACAATTTCCTGGTCCTTGTTCTATACCATGAAGTTTTTGATGTACTCCCTAGCAGTTTTACGCTCAAAGTCGCTAAGAGTCAAGAAGGACTCATGCATGTAGTATGGATCCGCCACATAGATTTGCGAGACTTCTTCTCTCTTCATGACGGAGCTCATATGTAGCATAAAAAGGTGAACGATTGTACAATCGAGCCGCCTTGTCAGAAACATCTCGAAGATATGATCAAACCGCAAGAAGACCACCTCCGCGGGGCGTGTGTCGACGTATCACTTCCCCTGAGGCACACGAGCCGCGTATGTCGGATATCCTAGATCCATCGAGGCTAGTAGGCTTTTCTCGGTCGACAACACATGGTCATGCAGTCCCTTGAGATCCCCGTATATTGCCTCCAGTGGTTTCGGCGGTAGCATCGGCTCACCCATGACATGGATCATGGCCATCGTCTGGCTGCTATGTGCTCTGGCTTGTTTGTAGGCAGTTGAGCCTATCTTCTCCGATATCTTCCTCTCCTTTTTCTTGGGCTGACCTTCCAGACCCTTCCTTAACCCCTGACCTAGTGTTCTCAGGCTAAGCACTACTATACGACCCCCTACATCTTCAAGTGTGTCCTGTGAGGATTGCATGAACAGAATCTTCTTGCAATCCCTGCTAGGACGTTCCTGCCCGGGAAGATCATCCATATCCTCATTAGCATGCTGATAGCCCGTGTCATCATATGTCCGACTAATCATATCTAAGTCACCGTCACCGGCGCCTGTATTCAGGAACCGAAGAGGGTCCTCCTCCATCTCATCATCCATTCTTTGTTATACGGGAGCGATTACATTAGCCAATATTGGACCCCCTTCATCATGTCGTCCGCCGCTCTCACCCGGCACTGTAGGCGCTGGTAATTGTGTAGGCGGGGTAGTGGTGTCCATACCTTCTTGTTGATGTGTGGTTATTGGTGTGTTCTCGGCCAGCTCCATACGAAGAAGATTCTTCGACCATAGCAGCACCCAACCATTCCAGCTTCCAATCCACAACGAGGTCTCGTCGTCCTCTCCCCCTAGCCGTAATAGAGGAGGCAAATCCTCGTGCCCCGATTTCACACTCAACAAGGTAACCGTAAAGTGCACACCGGGCATCGGCTGGCCGTGGAACGTGAGTTCCAAGGGCTTCGTTATCACCCCCTTTTCCACGTCCACCTTATGGCCTTTCATCAAGTAGAGTACGGTGCACGGGGTTTCGTCGGCCTGCAAACACATGTCTGTGGTGTAAAACATCCGAAAGGCAACGAAAATGGAATATTCTAGATATATGTTGGTGTGACATGTAATTACCACGAGGTCGTCGAGTTCAGCCAAAGACGAGGCCCGCCTAGCGCGCCAGAGACTGACGACGGCCTGCTATGAGCGGGTGCGGGTGCGGGTGCAGGTGTGGGAGCAAGCCCGGTTGCGTGAGCAGGTGATGGTGTGGTGGTGTTGTTCACCGAGTTGCTCCCGACGAAACTGGGCATGGGGAAATCATGTACCGTCTTGTCTGGATTTTCCTTCGTCTAGTTGATGATAGTCGGGATCAAGTTAGTAGCAAAATCATTTCTGCAGGTACGGACAGCTGCGTCGACTGCCTGTTGTAGCAACTTATTTTTCTCCTCGGCTGCTTTTTCCGCATCCTCAACTGCTTTTTCTCGAATGCAAGCTTCACCTTCTCATCGATGTCCGTCTAACTAAACTTCTTTTTCTGCTTCTTGGCCTCCGGCCCCTCGTTGTAAAACACCTTCCACGTGATGACGTCTTCGGTGCCATGCACACATCCATATTGCGGCCGCTGGCCCAAAGGGAGTCCCTTTAGTTCGTTCAAGGTCCAATTGTGAGGGGTGTCCCACTTGGGCCTCATCGGCTAAGTAGGGCTTTCGACTGCAAGCTGACGTTGCTTCTACTTCAGAAGGAACGTAAACCGTTTACGAATGTGTAGTCGACTTGATCAGTAGCTAAATGTAAGGTGGTAAAAGAATAATTACCAGTATTCTAATCAATTTCCTCGTGATCTGGTCCATGTAAAAAACCTTCTTTTCCTTGTCCCACTTGTAGCGGGCCCTGATGAAGTCACGTTCCAAGGGGTTGGTGAACTTCGCGAATGTGTCTGGGAGACCCACGGCTTCATGTTCCGCGTCCTCCTTATCCCATGTGGGCCTTTTGCCAAGGTATCCACGGCTTCGAGGCGATGCTTCCCCATGTTCCTTTGCTGAAGGCTCTTGAATTTCGCAGCCTTAGTCTTGGCTGCCTCGGTAGCGCAAGTGTCCTTGAACTTTTTGAACTCCTCTTCCGTAAGTGTCGGATTTTCCACCAGAATCTTGGACAGGGGTTCCTCAGCCTCAATAGCTTGTTTCACCCTCCCTTTCCAGGAGGCCAAATCATTGCTGAACAGGCCCAGGGTGTGATTGTTAATCTTTTTCATCTTCTTATCATCCCACGGGTTTTCTACGGTGTCATCCCGGTCGGGGAACTTGATTCTGTTATGCAACTTCGTCAGTTGCAACTGCATCAAATGTTCTTTACCCCTTATGTCATCGTCCTTGATACTCGCGCATTCCCGTAGGAGGCATCCTACTTGGTTCCCATAGCACTTGCAAAGTTCTTCCGGCTGTAATGGCTCAAACTTTCCAGGGGCCATCTTTGTGATCACCAGTCATCCGATGCCGAGTTTGTTAGGTTTTCGTATCCTTTGCTTCTTCCGCTTCTTGTTTTCGGTAGCGGCATCGACGCCGGTACCTTCCCCGCCGGTATGATCCCCGTCGGTACCTTCCCCGCCGGTGTCGATGTCGGCGTCAGTAGCATCATCTAGGCCGACGTGCAAACCTTGACTGTGCTTAGCACACAAAAATTTGAGGTCCTCTTGTTCACCCTCATAATCCATCTCATCTGCATCTTGGTCAGAAGGCCCAGTTTCTTCGTTGTTCGACATGTTTCCTATGATTAAGTCTCCTTGTTTAATTCTAAAACTATAAAAAGAAGGAGAAATGACATAAAAAATATCTATGTTTGCCGGAATGCCGTTTCCCAGCAAAATCCCGGCACTCGATATGCCTACTTTCTAGCACAAGTCATGCCAAAATTCACGAAAATTTTTGGCATGACCTTTGCTAAGAAGTGGATATATGGAGCACCTGAAATTCACCGGAACGGAAATAAATCAACATTCCGGTGAAATATAGGCCACTAGGATCATTTACCCTTCACATAATCATCATTTTCCAAATATGACATGACCAAAACATCACATGTCCAAATATGACATGTCCAAATTCCAAATATGACATGTCCAAATCACATATCCACTTCAAATTTGCATTTAAAAGGAAGAAAAATATAGAACTTGAAGAAAAATGCAAGAAGTCCTAGGTTTCATACTAACTAGGGTTTCATACTAACTAGGGTTCATACTGACTAGGGTTCATAATATAGCCAAATTAACCTACTAGTTTGATAACTAGGGTTCGTAACTAAATAGATAACATAATTAACCTACTGCCCTAACTAAAACCTAAGTAAATTAACAGGGTGCATGGGCGAGGAGGCAGGCCGGACGACTACCGAGGTTGGGAGGGGAGGAAGAAGAGGAGGGAGGCATGGCGCGCCGGGGCCGGGGTCGGGGGCGAGGGCGAGGTCGCCGGGGTGGGGGGTCGGGGGCATGTGCTCGGGTCGAGGGCGAGCGCTGGAGTCTGGGGCGAGGGCAGGACTCCGGAAAGGTCGAGGGCGAGGGCAGGGCTCCGGCGCTTGAGGCAGGGGCGCAGCAAAGTCAAGGGCGAGGGCACGGGCTCCAACGGCGATGAGGGGGAGAAGAGAGCGTGAGGATTTGGGGGAAGAAGCAGAGTGCTACTCCAACAAAAGACCTTCCAACGGTGCCAGAAACATGTGCTCACGGGAGACTGTTCTTGTCTTGATACTCCTAACCAATGGCACTAGGAATCCTTCTGCTACGGCTACGCCTTAAGGGCCTTCCTAGGCAAATATGCAAAGGATTTCCCCCATGGCCTTGGAGCCTTGCGTTGGTGTTCCCTCGAAGTGGAAAGGGTGATGTAGCGCAACGGTGGTAAGTATTTCCCTCAGTTTTGAGAACCAAGGTATCGATCCAGTGAAGGAGTATCACAAGTACCTGCACAAACACAAAACGCTTGCTCCCAACGCTATGAAGGGGTTGTCAATCCCTTATAGATTGTTTGCCAAGTGAGAACTGGAAGCAACAAACTAACAAAGCAAAGGAAAAACGAAAGTGGAAATGAGAGGTGTGAATAGACCCGGGGGCCGTAGTATTCACTAGTGGCTTCTCTCATGAAAGCAAGTAGACGGTGGGTGAACAAATTACTGTCGAGCAATTGATAGAACCGCGCAAAGTCGTGACGTCATCTATGGCAATGATTATATCTATAGGCATCACATCCAAAACAAGTAGACCGATGCTTTTTGCATCTACTATTATTACTCCACACGTCGACCGCTATCCAGCATGCATCTAGTGTATTAAGTCCAAAAGAATAGAGTAACGCCTTAAGCTAGATGACATGATGTAGATGGACAATGTCATATCTACGATAAAAGCCCATCTTGTTACCCTTGATGGAAACAACACGATGCGTGCCTTGCTGCCCCTACTGTCACTGGGAAAGGTCACCACCCGGTATGAACCCAAAACCAAGCACTTCCCCCATTGCAAGAATCATAGATCTAGTTGGCCAAACAAAACCCAAGACTCGGAGAGACTTACAAGGATATCAAATCATGCATATAAGAAATCAGCAAAGACTCAAATATATATCATAGATAATCTGATCACAAATCCACAATTCATCAGATCTCAACAAACACACCGCCAAAGAGGATTACATCGGATAGATCTCCATGAAGATCATGGAGAACTTTGTATTGAAGATCCAAGAGAGAGAAGAAGCCATCTAGCTACTAACTACGGACCCGTAGGTCTGAAGTGAACTACTCACGAGTCATTGGAGGGGCGATGATTTTGATGTAGAAGCCCTCCAACTCCAAAGTCCCCTCCGGCAGGGCACCGGGAAGGGTCTCCTGATGAGATCCCGCGGAAACGGAAGCTAGCGGCGGCGGAAAAGTGTTTTCGTGGATTCCCTGATTTTTTTCTGTATTTTAGGGAATATATAGGCGAAGGAGCTAGGTCAGGGGGGCGCCAGGGAGGCCACAAGCCTGCTAGCCGCCGCCCCACCGCTGGTGGCGGCTACAAGGCTTGTGGGCCCCATGTAGCTCTCCTTGCTTGGCCCTCAAGCCCCCTGATCTTCTTCCGTTCGGGAAAAATTTATTTCGGGGATTTTATTCCGGTTGGACTCCGTTCCAAAATTAGATCGGAAAAGAGCCAAAAACACAGAAAACAGGAACTAGCACTTGGCACTGAATTAATAAGTTAGTCGCAAAAAGATATAAAAGATACATAAAACATCCAAAGATGACAAGATAACAACATGAAACCATCAAAAATTATAGATACGTTTGAGACGTATCAGGCATCCCCAAGCTTAACTCCTACTCGTCCTCGAGTAGGGAAGTGATAAAGATTGAATTTTTTGATGCTTTCATGCTACCTAGCATAGATGTCTTTTGTAACTCCTCTTATGTGACGTGAATGCTCAGATCCATTAGATTCAAAACAATAGTTTTCTATTGTCGTGGAAACAATAATACTTCAAGCAAACTAGCAAGGTAATCATGAACTTTCAAAATAACAAGGCCAAAAGAAAGTTATCCCTACAAAAGCATATAGTCTGGCTATGCTCTATCATCATTGCACAACGAATTTAAATCATGCACAACCCCGTTATTGGCCAAGTAATTGTTTTCACACCTTTACTTTCTCAAACCTTTTCAACTCTCACGCAATACATGAGCGTGAGCCATGGTTTTAGCACTATAAGTAGTGTGTAGTGTGGTGGAGGTTGCAAGAAAAACAAGAAGAAGATGGTCACATAAACTAGGCATATCAATGAGTTGTGGAGATGCTCATCAATAGATATCAATGTGAATGAGTAGGGATTGCCATACAGATGATGCACTAGAGCTAAGAGTATGTGAAAGCTCTTAAAGAAAACTAGTGGGTGTGCATCCAACTTGCTTGCTCACGA
The DNA here is from genome assembly GCF_904849725.1 of Hordeum vulgare subsp. vulgare. Classification (NCBI taxonomy): domain Eukaryota; kingdom Viridiplantae; phylum Streptophyta; class Magnoliopsida; order Poales; family Poaceae; genus Hordeum; species Hordeum vulgare. The sequence continues at coordinate 417,607,937 of NC_058520.1, read as the reverse complement.
AGACCTAAGGCAATTTGGAGGAAGCCTATCATTGGAATATACAAGCCAAGTTATGTAATGAAAATTTCCCACTAGCTATATGGCGGAGATAAAACGAGAGACTCTCAATCATGAAGATCATGGTGCTTAATAAGCACAAGTGTGGAAGGATAGTAGCATTGTCCCTTCTCTCTTTTTCTCTCATCATCATTTTTTTATTTTTTTGGTGGGCTCTTTGGCCTCTTTTTTTTCACATGGGACAATGCTCCATCAATGATGATCATTACACTTTCAACTCAAAACTTAGAGCAACGATGACTCTATATGGAATGCCTTCGGTAGTGTACCGTGACAATGATCTAGCATGGCATAAACATTAATGGAAACATCATGCTAGCTATCTTACGATCATGCAATGGCAATGTAGAAGTGGTGGCACATGTCATGGTGGTAGTTTCATGGCAATATATCTCGTGATGACTTTGAAAAAGCCATAGTAGGTAGGTATGGTGGCTGTTTTGAGGGAGGCTAATGGTGGGTTTTGTGTACCGGCGAAAGTTGCACGACACTAAGAAGATAGTGATGGTGGAAGGTGAAAGTGCATCTAAACCATGGACTCAACATTAGTCATGAAGAACTCATATACTTGTTGCAAATTTTTTATTAGTAATCGAAACAAAGCATTCAACGCATACTCCTAGGGGAAGGGTTGGTAGGTATAAACCATCGCGCGATCCCGACCGCCACACAAAGGATGACAATCAATAGACTAATCATGCTCAGGCTTCATCACATAGCGGTTCACCATACGTGCATGCTACGGGAATCACTAACTTCAACACAAGTATTTCTAGATCCACAACACCTTACTAGCATAACTTCAATATTACCACAACCACAACTCAAAACTAATTGAGATGAATCAAACTTCTCTAACTATTCAATGCACATGAAGGTGGAAGTTTTCATATCCCTTTGGATAACTACCCATTTTGAGACTACTTTCAAAGCATAGATCAACTACCAAGCCATGCACATCTATGCTCTAAAAGATATAAGTGAAGCACATAGAGCAAAATCAACTAGCTCAAAAGATATAAGTGAAGCACATGTGATCTGAATTGTCTACCAAAGGATATAAGTGAAGCTCGACAAAATCACGGTGAGTGCATGTCTCTCTCTCTCTAGATGTGCAGCAAGGATGATTGTGACACAAAAAAAATAAAAGACTCCTACGATACAAGACGCTCCAAGCAAAACACATAACATGTGGTGAATAAAAATATAGCCCCAAGTAACGTTACCGATGGATTTGAAGACGAAAGAGGGGATGCCTTCCCGGGACATCCCCAAGCTTAGGCTTTTACGGCATCCTTGAATCATATTGGGGTGCATTGGGCACAGGGACGGAGCCAACATTCATGCATAGAGGGGGCAAGTTTGTTCATGGAGGGGGCAAAGTTCATATGAAGTGAAATTTTTTGGCTACAATAACCACAATCATAATAGAAGAACCAATTTGTTAGGGGGGTCTAGCCCCCCTCGCCCCCCTAAATTCGTTCTGATTGGGCATCCCCAAGCTTGAGCTCTTGCCACTCTTTATCTTTTCGTCCATAAGAACTTCACCCAAAACTTGAAAACTTCACAACACGAAACTTAAACAGAAACTCGTGATAACATTAGTATAAGAAAGAAAACCACCACTTCCTTAGGTACTGTAGAAAACTTAAATTATACTTATGTTGATGTTGGGTTACTGTATTTCCAATCTTCCATGGATAATACCCCCTGATACTATCCATAGTTTCATCAAAATAAGCAACCAACTCAACAAAAACAGAATCTGTTAACAGCAGACTAGTCTGTAGCAATCTGTACACGTCGTATACTTCTGGTACTTCAAAAATTCTGACAATTTAAGACAGTCTTAAGAATTTGTGTAGCAATCAGAAGCAAAAATAATCAACTCAAAAGCTCTTACAGAAAAAATGAAAATTATTTTCGTGAGTAGAAAGTTTCTGTCTTTTCCAGCATGACCAAACGATCATCCCCAAGACTAATCATAACGGTTTTGCTTGGCACAAACGCAAAAAGAAACACAAAAAACACAATCATAACAGAATTATGAAAGTGTGGAAAACACAAAACAGAAATAAAAAGGATATATTCGTTGGGTTGCCTCCCAACAAGCGCTATTGTTTAATGCCCTTAGCTAGGCATAAAAGCGATAGAATCTAAGTCTAACATACTTCCTATGCATAGGCATTTTATAGGGAAACAAATTGGCAAGACAACCAATAGTTACCAAATGCAAGGAAGAAGAAAGAGACAATATCAATCTAAACATAACGAGAGGTAATTTGGTAACATGAAAGTTTCTGCCAAAATATTTTCCTCTCTCAAAGCAATTACATGTGGGATCATATTCAAATTCAACAATGTAACTTTCACATAGGATATTCTTTTCATGATCCACATGCATGCAAAGTTGACGCCCTTAAAAAATAGTGGGATTATCATCAAATAAAGACATGACTTCTCGAATCCCACTTTCAATACTGTTGCAAATATCATATTCATCATGAGGTTTGAACAAATTTTCAAGATCATAAGAAAGATCATCACCCTAATCATGATTATTGCAACAAGTAGTGGACAAAGCAAAACTAGCATCCCCAAGCTTAGGGTTTTGCATATTTTTAGCATGATTGTCACTAATAGAATTTATAGTGAAACCATTGCAATCATGCTTTTCATTCAAGGAGCCCTCGTGAATCACTTCATAAATTTCTTTATCATGATTTTCAGATTCACGCATCTCAAGCAAAACTCCATAGAGAAAGTCAAATGCACTCAACTCTCTAGCAATTGGATCAACATAATTGGATCTCTTAAAGAGATTAGCAAGTGGATGAGGATCCATATCACTAGATTTTCAGCAAGCGAAGATGCAAGCATATTGAAGGCACATAGCACACAAGCAAATGAAAGGCAAATGAGAGAAAAGGGAGAACGAAAAGGCGAACGAAAAAGGCAAAGGAGAAAGGCAAATGAAAACGACAAATGTGAAGTGGGGGAGAGGAAAACGAGAGGCAACTGGCAAAAAAAGTAAATGCAAGAGGTGAGTTTGCGACACCTACTTAGATAGATCTTGACTTGATCTCTCCTTCCCCGGCAACGGCGCTAGAAATACTTCTGCTACTGCAACAAAAGACCTTCCAACGGTGCCAGAAACATGTGCTGATGGGAGACTGTTCTTGTCTTGATACTCCTTAGCAATGGCACCAGGAATTATTTTGCTATGGCTACGCCTTAAGGGACTTCCTAGGCAAATATGCAAAGGATTTCCCCCGTGGCCTTGCAGCCTTGCGTTGGTCTTCCCTCGAAGCGGAAAGGGCGATGTAGCGCAGTGGTGGTAAGTATTTCCCTCAGTTTTGAGAACCAAGGTATCGATCCAGTGAAGGAGTATCACAAGTACCTGCACAAACACAAAAATCTTGCTCCCAACGCTATGAAGGGGTTTTCAATCCCTTATAGATTGTTTGCCAAGTGAGAACTGAAAGCAACAAAGTAATAAAGCAAAGGAAAAGCGAAAGTGGAAACGATAGGTGTGAATAGACCCGCGGGCCGTAGTATTCACTAGTGGCTTCTCTCATGAAAGCAAGTAGACGGTGGGTGAACAAATTACTGTCGAGCAATTGATAGAACCACGCAAAGTCATGACGTCATCTATGGCAATGATTATATCTATAGGCATCACGTCCAAAACAAGTAGACCGATACTTTTTGCATCTACTACTATTACTCCACACGTCGACCGCTATCCAGCATGCATCTAGTGTATTACGTCCAAAAGAACAGAGTAACGCCTTAAGCAAGATGACATGATGTAGATGGACAATGTCATATCTACGATAAAAGCCCATATTGTTACCCTTGATGGCAACAACATGATGCGTGCCTTGCTGCCCCTACTGTCACTGGGAAAGGTCACCACACGGTATGAACCCAAAACCAAGCACTTCTCCCATTGCAAGAATCATAGATCTAGTTGGCCAAACAAAACTCAAGACTCGGAGAGACTTACAAGGATATCAAATCATGCATATAAGAAATCAGCAAAGACTCAAATATATATCATAGATAATCTGATCACAAATCCACAATTCATCGGATCTCGACAAACACACCGCCAAAGAGGATTACATCGGATAGATCTCCATGAAGATCATGGAGAACTTTGTATTGAAGATCCAAGAGAGAGAAGAAGCCATCTAGCTACTAACTACGGACCAGTAGGTCTGAAGTGAACTACTCACGAGTCATTGGAGGGGCGATGATGTTGATGTAGAAGCCCTCCAACTCCAAAGTCCCCTCCGGCAGGGCACCGGGAAGGGTCTCCAGATGAGATGTCGTGGAAACGGAAGCTTGCTGCGGCGAAAAATTGTTTTCGTGAATTCCCTGATTTTTTTTCTGTATTTTAGGGAATATATAGGCGAAGGAGCTAGGTCAGGGGGGCGCCAGGGAGGCCACAAGCCTGCTAGCCGCCCCCTTCTGGCGGCTACAGGGCTGGTGGGCCCCCTGTAGCTCTCCTGGCTTGGCCCTCAAGTCCCATGATCTTCTTCTGTTCGGGAAAAATTTATTTCGGGGATTTTATTCCGTTTGGACTCTGTTCCAAAATCACATCTGAAAAGAGCCAAAAACACAGAAAAACAGGAACTGGCACTTGGCACTAAATTAATAAGTTAGTCCCAAAAAAGATATAAAAGGTACATAAAACATCCAAAGATGACAAGATAACAACATGAAACCATCAAAAATTATAGATACGTTTGAGACGTATCACAGAGGCAGGACGTAGATTTGGGGGTTAAGTCAACATAGCACTAGCGCATTTATCGAAGAAGCACTACTACTACCATAGGTAGCTATAGTGGGTTTCTCGGAAAAGTGCTACTGCTATAACCAGTACCTATAGCAGTTTTCCTGTTTGTTTCTTTTATTGTTTTTTCCTTTATTTTCTCTTCCTTTTCTTTTCTTCTTTTTCATTTCCTTTTTTCCAAGAGCAGGAACGAAGGGAGGGTGAAACAATGTATATAAGTAAGGCGATATATATTGCATCATTTGACCATTAAGTATGTATACAAAATAGGAACATATAGATTACATCATTTTACCCATGCATAACGGTTAAGTGTGTACACAAAATATGAACATATATATTACATCATTTGACTGATAACGATTCCTCAGCATCGACATTTTCATTTTTTAGTGAGCTTCTTTCCCTTCTTGTTCGTTGAAGAATAATTGAGCCCCTCATTGTGAATTTTCCTTTTCCATGGAGTGCGATCTTTCTTAGGTAATGTAGTATTGATTCTTCTTTTGACGTATACTTCATCGTGATCATCATCTTCCCTCATTGGGTTGCCGTACTAGTCGTAGTCTTCCTCGTTGGCGACTCCATCCATTCGAATGATGTTCCTTTTCCCTCTCCTCACGACAACACGGCTGGGATTGCACGGGTCGGTTATGAAGAAGCATTGTGTCACGTGCTTAGCGTGTACCCATGGCTCGCTTTTTGCGATAGCGTTAACGGTACCGCTCTTGGCGTCGGGTATAGTCTTGGTAGTGAAATACCAGTTTTCTCTTTCAACATTCTTAGCCCATGTGACACGGAACATCATCGCGTTGTGCAGTACAGAGTAGTCAAGCTCCCAGATCTCCCCGACCCTTCAGTAAAATCTCTCAGTTGCGCCATTGTCGATGTCGGTCATGCATTCCATCATCACCCCTGAGTTCTGAACATCAGTGTCCATATCTTTGGCCTCCGTGTAGAACGTGTATTCGTTGATATTGTATGCCTGATAGGTGAGGAGGTTGGGCGAGGGGCCATGTGCTAAGGCGTATATGAGCAATTCGTCCTTAGAACCCTCTTCTAGGGGATTAGCAATAATATACTCTTTGAACCAATGCAGGAAAGTGGAGTTGTGCTCTCTAGTAACTTCGGCGTCTGTCCTACATACCCCCCGGTCACGATACTTCTTTGCGATAGTTTCTTTGTGCAGTGTCGTGAAAGGATCTACCTGGTGTAGGTGTTGTAGCACTACCAATTTTCTCTGTCAAAGTCGTTGCGTCGATCTGAGTAGGCCACATGCAGTTCCCTATGACCGTTGGAGTGACCTTCTCCTTCGAGCCTTCCACCGTGCTTGTTAATGGGCAAACCAACACCAGGCGGCCGGTCTATGCCATATAGAAATTCTCGCAGAAAGAGATGCACTCTTGTGTCACATAGCCCTGGACGATGCTTCCATCCGGACGGGACATGTTACGAACGAATCCTTCGATGATCCCATTCATCCTCTCAAACGGCATCATGTTGTGCAGGAATGACAAGCCCATGTCTATTATGTCATCCACAATATGGACACACAAATGCACCATGACGTCAAAGAACGTGGGCGGGAAGTACAACTCAAGCTCCTTTAGTATGACAATGATATCTTCCTGTAGCCTTCAGAGCTGTTTCACACTAATAGACTTTCGAGAGATGACGTCGGAAATGTTGCAAAGACCAATAAGCGTATCACGGACGTGCTTGTCCATTATCCCTCTAAGGTCAATAGGTAGTATATGCGTCATCATCACATGACAGTCATGTGACTTCATCTTGCCGTACCTTTTCTTCTCCGTGTCCGGATATCTGCTTATCTTGCCACAGTAACCGGAACTAACTTTGATTCCGGTAAGGCACTTGAAGAATTGATCGACCTCAGCCGGACTTAAGGTGAAGCAAGAAGGGGGGAAATAATCCTCTTCCTGTACTTTTTTGCCCTTCTTCTCCCACGCCTTTGTATCCGTCTCTATCTCCTCTGACTTTTTACGGGGCGGCATGTGCAGATCTGCCCTGATCTCCAAATCTTGCAAGTCTTTTCTTGCCTTCACTCGATCCTTGGTCTTATCCAGCTTGTTCATCAGTGTCGCAACCAAGCTCTCAAGGACATTCTTACAGATATGCATTTGATCAAGGCAATGAGGCGTGTCAAGTTTGTGCCAGTACTCCAACTCCGAGAAAACAGATCTCGTCTTCCATACATTCAGTAGCGGCTCCAACGCCTTTCTCATCGTCTTTCTCGGTGCGGGGCACTGTTTCCAATTTTTCAACAACTCATCGATTTCGGCGCTGCTCCGCTTACATGGGGGCCCTCGATGCTCAACCTCGCCATTGAATAGATCTCCATGGTTTCTCCACGGGTCGTCCTTCTCGAGCCATCTTCGATGCCCCATGTACACGATTTTCCGAGACCCGCCATCTTTCCTTAACGTTCGCTGCTGAGACGTTGTATCATCCATGCATCGCGTGCATCCGCAATATCCATGGCACACCTGTCCTGCGACATATCCATAACCGAGATAGTCGTGCACCGTCGTGATTAACGCGGCTCTCATATAGAAATACTCGCCTTTGCTAGCGTCCCATGTCTTGGCCGGTGTTTTCCATAACGTGTCTAACTCCTCTTGAAGTAGCCCCGGATACAGATTAATATTATTTCCCGGTTGTTTCGGCCCTTGAAGCAACATGCTCATGTGTATGTACTTCGACTTCATGCACAACCAGGGAGGAGGTTGTACATCCATACAAACACGGGCCATGTGCTATGGTTGGTGTTCTTGTTTCCAAACGGATTCATGCCATCGGTACACGCACCGAGCACAATGTTCCTTGCATCACACAAGAAATACCGATATTCGTCGTTGAACGCTCTCCACTGGCTTCCATCCACGACGTGTCTTAGCTTCGGATCATCTCCATTGTCGGGCTTCTTCCTCTCCGCATGCGAGCTGATGACCCACAAGTATAGGGGATCAATCATAGTCCTTTCGATAAGTAAGAGTGTCGAACCCAACGAGGAGCAGAAGGATCTGACAAGTGGTTTTCAGCAAGGTAATATCTGCAAGCACTAAAATTATCGGTAACAAGTGATTGTATGGTGAGATGATTCGTAGCGAGCAACAAGTAACAAAAGTAGCAACGATGCAGCAAAGTGGCCCAATCCCTTTTGTAGCAAAGGACAAGCCTGGACAAAGTCTTATAGGAGGAAAAACGCTCCCGAGGACACACGGGAATTTCTGTCATGCTAGTTTTCATCATGTTCATATGATTCGCGTTCGTTACTTTGATAGTTTGATACGTGGGTGGACCGGCGCTTGGGTACTGCCCTTACTTGGACAAGCATCCCACTTACGATTAACCCCTCTCGCAAGCATCCGCAACTACGAAAGAAGAATTAAGACAAAGTCTAACCATACCGTTAAACTAGTGGATCCAAATCAGCCCCTTACGAAGCAACACATAAACTAGGGTTTAAGCTTCTGTCACTCTAGCAACCCATCATCTACTTACTACTTCCCAATGCCTTCCTTTAGGCCCAAATAATGGTGAAGTGTTATGTATTCGACGTTCACATAACACCACTAGAGGAAAAACAACATACAACACATCAAAATATCAAACGAATACCAAATTCACATGACTACTATTAGCATGACTTATCCCATGTCCTCAGGAATAAAAGTAACTACTCACAAAGCATAATCATATTCATGACCAGAGAGGTAATGAGTAGCATCAAGGATCTGAACATAAAGTCTTCCACCAAATAATTCAACTAGCATCAACTACAAGGAGTAATTAACACTACTAGCAACCTTTCAAGTACCAATCGGAGTCGTGAGACGGAGAGTGGTTACAAGTGATGAACTAGGGTTTGGAGATCAGAGGGTGCAGAAGAAGATGTTGATGGTGACGAGTCCACTCCGATGAGAGGAGTGTTGGTGATGACGTGGCAACGATTTCCCCCTCCGGGAGGGAAGTTTCCCCGGCAGGATCGTCCTGCCAGAGCTCTAGATTGGTTCTGCTCAAGTTCCGCCTCGTGGCAGCGGCGAATACACGAAAAAGCTACCTTCTGAATTTTTTCCAGACGAAACCCTTCATATAGCAAAAGATGAGTGTCGGAGGGGCAACATGGGGCCCACAAGCCCTCCAGCCCCGGCCAGGGGGGTAGGCCGGGCCTGGCAGGCTTGTGGCCTCCAGGTGGCGCCCCTCTGGTACTTCTTCCGCCTAGTATTTTTTATATATTCGCAAAAAATTCCATGTTGATTTTCACGGCTTTTGGAGTTGCGCAGAATAGGCATCTCAAACTTGCTCCTTTTTCAAGCCAGAATTGCAGCTGCCGGCATTCTCCCTCTTCATGTAAACCTTGCAAAATAATAGAGAAAATGCATAAGTATTGTACCTCGAAGTGTAATAACAGCCCAAAAAGAAATAAATATCAACATGAAAGCATGATGCAAAATGGATGTATCAACTCCCCCAAGCTTAGACCTCGCTTGTCCTCAAGCGAAAGCCTAGCTCAATAAATATGTCCACATGTTTAGGGAGAGAGGTGTCGACAAAACAAGATACAAACATGCATGCATCATCACCAAGATTAGAACAGCAATACCAACATATAATCTCTCAGGCTAAAGTGACAAATTCTTCACAAAGTAAAGCATGGATCAAGAACCTTGCCGAGAATCAACAATCGATAGCCTTTACTCATTGAAGCAATTGCAATTTATCACAACATCAGAAAGAGTAAAATGAGAGCTTGTAAAGCAAATCCACATATTCAATCATCTTTTCATTCTCTACAATTTCTAGTACTCACGTGGTACTCAGGAGATCAAAGTTTCAGCTCGACACAGAGAAAGATAGGGGCTTATAGTTTTGCCTCCCAACTGCTTCCCTCAAGGGTAATGTCAACAATAATAATTCATGAATACTTACCTCCAAGTTGACATATAAATATAGATCTTTCCCTAGCATGTGACGTTAGCCAAGATAAAGGCGAAACAAGGAATTGGTGAAGATCACCATGACTCTTTCAAGGGCAAAAATTAAAGTTACAAGATAGGCCCTTCGTAGAGGGAAGCAGAGGTTGTCATGCGCTTTTGAGGTTTGGATGCGTGTCCTCTTAGTGCGGAGGAACATCACTTTATATTGCCTCCTGTGATAAATAACTTTATTATGCGGCCTGTCGCTTTTATGTCTTCATCATCACAGGTTCGTACAAAGCTTATTTTCCACACACTAATAGATCATACATATTAAGGGCAATTTTTATTGCTTGCACCGAAGACAACTTACTTGCGGGATCTTATTCAATCCATAGGTAGGTATGGTGGACTCTCATGGCAAAACTAGGTTGAAGGTTTATGGATGCACAAGTAGTATCTCTACTTTGTGCGGGAGTTTTGGCTAATATGAGGTGGAAGCAATCGTCACATGCTAAGGGATCTCTAATCATATAACATTGTTCGAAACCAAGCAAACACAATTCATTATGTTGTCTTCCTTGTCCAACATCTACTTCTAGGCATGTAATAGTTTAGTGAGTGTTCACAATCATAGATGGTGTCAAGGATGATATATTTATATGTGAACCTCTCCTTCTTTATCACTTCCTGTTAATTGCAACAATGACCAAGGTCTACGTTTGTCTACCCTCAACAAGTTTCAATCATCATCCTTTTTATATGTGAAGCCATCACTTCCCATAAGATCACTACTTTCTCGATCATTCTTTCATGCTTTTGTTCTTCCTCGATCTTTTGATCATGGCAAGAGGCAAAGCCCTTCAACTAAGATACTCTTTATTATATGGCTCACGAGCTCAAATACATCGGGGGTGACACAAAGCAAAACTCAAGACTAAAACACTAAGACCTTTATTCTACTAGAGAAAGAGAAAACTGAAAAGGAACAAACTAAAACAAAGGTAAAGGAAAAAATATATGATGGTGATACGATACCGGGGCAACTCCCCCAAGCTTGGCACAAGCCAAGGGGATTGCCCATACCCATGCTCAGTGGTCTTCCTTTGGAGGTGATGGTGGTGGAGTTGTTGAAGAGGTCTTGAGCTTGCGTCTTCCAAGGCATAGGTGCTCCATCATGGAAAGATGAACGAGTATCCGGAATCCTCAAATCTGCAACCAACCGTATTGATTTAAATCTATACTCATACTCACAGTTATGGTTCTGCATGTCATAGACTTGGGCCTGGAGTTGATCAATCATGTCATAGAGCCTGGAGAGGTGCTTCCCAATGTCATTGGCACCAATCATGTGCTTGTTGGTGAACTCTGTGATCATCATATGGTTGGCGTTGAGTCCACACTCCACCATCCCTTGGCACTTGAAGACTTGTTGCTCCATTGCTTCGAGCCTCGTCTCCATGCTTCCGGTCTTCTTGGGCCCCTCAACATCACGGATGTGCAACATCCCCTCACGCATCTCGATAGATTGAGGGTGTTGCAGCACTCCTGCCAGGTAAGGATTGATGACCTTCTCGAAGATCTTGTCCTTCGGAGCTTTTGGGGACGTCATAGCGATCTAGATGTGCAGCAGAAACAAGCTCAAAACGAAAACAGAGGGAATTTGCGTGATACAGAGGTCAGACCTTTCGAGAGAATATATAATGATTTTTCCTAACCAGAAGGAGTACTCCGCACGAAAACGGAGTCCGGGAGGCGCACGAGGTGGCCACAAGCCCTCCAGCCCCGGCTAGGGGGTAGGCCGGGCCTAGGAGGCTTGTTGCCTCCTCGGGCACTTTCCGGATTGCTTTAAAATTTTCTATTTTTTCAAATATTGCAAAACGGAGGAAAATTGCTACGGGAAAAGTTTTGGAGTCGGTTTACTTACCGAATCACATACCACCTCGTTTTCGGAGTCTGAAACAGGCTGATAAGTATCCCATATGTACTCCTTCGGAGTTATGGTATTGATAATGTTGCTCTCAACATTTATGGGAGTACCTGAGATGTAATGCTTGATTCTTTGCCCGTTTACCTCTCTCGGACAATTACCTTCCATGTTGTTGATTTTGATAGCACCGGAACGATATACTTCCTCAACAATATAGGGACCTTTGCATTTAGAGAGAAGCTTGTCTGCAAAAAATCATAAACGAGAATTGTATAGCAAGACATAATCACCTACATTGAACTCACGCTTTTGTATCCTCTTATCATGCCACCTCTTAACCTTTTCTTTGAATAACTTGGCATTTTGGTATGCCTGAGTTCTCCATTCATCAAGCGAGCTAATGTCAAATAACCTCTTCTCACCAGCAAGTTTGAAATCAAAGTTAAGCTCTTCGATTGCCCAATAAGCTTTATGCTCTAACTCAAGAGGTAGATGACATGCTTTACCGTACACCATTTTGTACGGAGACATGCCCATGGGATTCTTATAGGCAGTTCTATAAGCCCACAGTGCATCATCCAACTTCTTAGACCAATTATTTCTAGACCTGTTGACAGTCTTTTGCAGAATCAGTTTAATCTCTCTATTGCTTAGCTCTACTTGACCACTGGACTGAGGGTGATAGGGAGACGCAATTTTATGGTTGACATCATACTTAGCAAGCGTTTTACGGAAAGCACCATGAATGAAGTGTGAACCACCGTTGGTCATTAGATATCTAGGGACTCCAAATCTAGGGAAGATAACTTCCTTAAGCATCCTGATAGAGGTGTTCTAATCAGCACTACTAGCGGGGATAGCTTCTACCCACTTAGTGACATAATCAACAACAACTAGGATATGAGTATACCCGTTGGATTTTGGAAAAGGTCCCATATAATCAAAGCCCCAAACATCAAATGGTTCACTAACAAGTGAATAGTTCATAGGCATTTCCTCACATTTACTAATATTGCCTATTCTTTGACATTCGTCACAAGACAAGACAAACTTACGGGCATCCTTGAAGAGAGTGGGCCAATAGAAACTTGATTGCAATACCTTGTGTGCAGTTCTATCTCCCGCATGGTGTCCTCCGTAGGCCTCGGGGTGACACTTCTGTAGGATCTGTCCCTGTTCATGTTCAGGTACACAACGTCTAATAACACCATCCACTCCTTCCTTATAAAGGTGAGGATCATCCCAAACGTAATGTCTCAAGTCAAAGAAGAATTTCTTCTTTTGCTGGTAAGTGAAACTAGGTGGTATATATTTGGCAACGATATAGTTTGCATAATCGGCATACCACGGTGCACTACGTGAAGCATTGATGACTTTCAGTTGCTCATCAGGAAAGCTATCATCAATAGGTTGTGGGTCATCAAGAACGTTCTCCAACCTAGACAAGTTATTTGCTACTGGGTTATCAGCACCCTTCCTGTCGACAACGTGCAAATCAAATTCTTGTGAAAGAGAACCCATCTGATAAGTCTAGAATTAGCGTATTTCTTCTCCATGAGGTACTTAATAGCAGCATGATCAGTGTGAATAGTGACTTTGGAATCAACTATGTAAGACCTGAACTTTTCACATGCAAACACGGCTGCTAAAAATTCCTTTTCCCTAGTAGCATAGTTTCTTTGGGCACTGTCTAGAGTTTTACTAGCGTAGTGAATAACATTCAACTTCTTATCAACTCTTTGCCCTAGGACAGCACCAACAACGTAATCACTAGCGTCACACATGATTTCAAAAGGCAAGTTCCAATCAGGTGGTTGAACAATAGGTGCAGTTATCAAAGCCCTCTTAAGTATTTCGAGGGCTTCCTCACAATCATCATCAAAAACAAAAGGAATATCCTTTTTCAAGAGATTGGTAAGAGGCCTAGAAATCTTATAGAAGTCTTTAATGAACCTTCTATAGAAACCAGCATGACCAAGGAAACTTCTTATACCTTTGATATCTGTGGGGTATGGCATTTTCTCGATTGCATCAACCTTAGACTTATCGATTTCAATACCTGTTTCAGAAATTTTATGTCCTAAGACGATGCCTTCATTGACCATAAATTGGCACTTCTCCCAATTCAAGACAAGATTGGTGTCTTTACATCTCTGCAAGACTTGATCAAGGTTTCTGAGGCAATCATCAAAAGAAGACCCGTAAATGGAAAAGTCATCCATGAAAACCTCAACAATATTTTCACAAAAGTCACAGAATATAGCCATCGTACATCTTTGAAAGGTGGCAGGTGCATTACATAAGCCAAAAGGCATACGTCTATAAGCAAAGGTACCAAAAGGGCAGGTGAAAGTGGTTTTCTCCTGATCAGATTGTGCAACTGGTATTTGGGAGAAACCAAAATAACCGTCTAGAAAGCAGAAGTGTGTGTGTTTAGACAGTCTTTCTAGCATTTGGTCGATAAAAGGTAAAGGGTAATGATCTTTCCTAGTGGCTTTATTCAATTTCCTAAAATCGATCACCATCCTATAGCCAGTAATAATCCTCTGCGGGATCAATTCATCCTTATCATTAGGGACAACGGTAATGCCTCCCTTCTTAGGGACGCAATGCACCGGACTCACCCAATCGCTATGAGCAACAGGATAAATAATACCTCCCTCCAGGAGCTTTAGTATTTATTTTCTTACTACTTCTTTCATCTTAGGATTCAATCTCCTTTGATGATTAGCAACTGGTTTGGAATCAGGAACAGTTTTAATCTTGTGCTAGCATAGAGTGGGACTAATGCCCTTAAGATCATCAAGAGTATATCCAATAGCAGCACGGTGCTTCCTCAGAGTTTTTAGTAATTTCTTTTCTTCATGCTCTGAGAGGCTAGCACTAATTATGACATGATATATCTCTTTTTCATCAAGATAAGCATACTTAAGAGTATCAGTTAACTGTTTAAGCTCGAACACAGGATCACCCTTTGGTGGGGGTGGATCCCTAAGCAGTTCAATATGCAGATTATTCTTAAGGATAGGATATTGTTCTAAGACAACTCTATCTATCTCATCCCTTTCATCCATATGCATATCATTTTCATGCTCAAGCAAGTATTGCTCTAAGGGATCAGTAGGAGGCACAACAATAGAAGTTAAGGCAATAGTTTCATCCTTACTAGGCAACTCCTTTTCATGAGGTTGTCTACCAAACTTGGAGAAATTGAACTCATGTGACACACCTTCAAAGCCAACAGTGACAGTTTGCTTCTCACAATCAATATGAGCATTGACGGTATTGAGGAAGGGTCTGCCAAATATGATGGGACAAAAGCTATCTTGGGTGGTAGCAAGAACGAGGACATCAGCAGGATACTTCGTTTTACCACACAAGACTTCAACATCCCTAACAATTCCCATAGGGCAGATAGTATTTCTATTGGCAAGATGAATAGTGACATCAATCGGCTCTATGTCAATAGGTGCAATCTCATCTTTGATTTCATCATATAAGGATTGAGGTAGTCCACTAACACTAGCACACACGTCACATAAACCATGATAGCAATGATCTGATATCTTAACAGAAACAACAGGCGTGCCAACAACAGGCCTATGTTTGTCTCTAGCGTGAGGTTTAGCAATTCTAGCAGCATCTTCACAGAAGTGAATACTATGTCCCTCAACATCGTTGGACAAAAGATCTTTGATAATAGCAATGCTAGGTTCAACTCTAATTTGCTCAGTGGGTGTAGGTGTTCTAATGTAGCCTCTATGTATCACAGTTGAAGCTTTAGAATGATCCTTTATCCTAACAGGGAAAGGTGGTTTCTCAATGTAAGCACTGGGAACAACATGATCATTATAGGCAATGACTCTCTCTTCAACTGGATTGGGTTTAACAACATTGACTTCTAAAGGAGGATGATATTTAAACCACTTCTCTTTGGGGATAGCAACATGAGCAGTTAATGATTCACACAATGAAGCTACTATCTCAGAGTCAAGTCCATACTTAGCGCTAAAGTCACAAAAAAGTATTTGTTTCAACAAAGGATTTAACACAATCAAACTAGAAATTCATACCTGACTCCTTACCTTCTTCAAGCTCCCAATCTTCAGAGTTGCGTTTAATTCTCTCCAATAAATTCCATTTGAAGTCAATATCTCTCTCATAAAAGAACCGGTACAAGAAGTATCAAGCATGGTGCGATCATCATGAGAAAGCCGGGCATAAAAGTTCTGAATGATAATTTCTCTCAAAAGCTCATGATTGGGGCATGAATATAACATTGATTTAAGCCTCTCCCAAGCTTGAGCGATGCTTTATCTGTCACGAGGCCAAAAATTATAATTATAATTCCGATCATGATTTACTAAATGCATAGGATAAAACTTTTGATGAAATTCCAATTTCAACCGATTGTAGTCCCATGATCCAGTATCATCACATAGACTATACCATGTCAACGCCTTATCCTTCAAAGATAAAGGAAAGCCCTTCTTCTTGACCTCATCCTTGGGCAAACCTGCAAGCTTAAATAAACCACAAACCTCATCTACATATGTGATGTTCCATCTTCTGTAAAAGGATTAGCCAGCAGTTTCTCAAGCATACCCGAAGGAAATTCAAAGTAAATATTTTTAGTAGGTGCAGCAGGTTGAGGATAAACTATTTGTGCTTCCGTTCAAGGTGAAGATACCTCGAACAAGCCCCTCAAAGGATTAGTATCCATAGTGACAAGTGACAATAAATTTCAGCACACTATATGAAGGTTTCCTTACCAAGTTCCACTTACCAAAGGCGCTTCACTCCCCGGCAACGGCGCCAGAAAAGAGTCTTGATGACCCACAAGTATAGGGGATCAATCGTAGACCTTTCTATAAGTGAGAGTGTCGAACCCAACGAGGAGTAGAAGGATCTGAGAAGTGGTTTTCAACAAGGTAATATCTACAAGCACTGAAATTATCGGTAACAAGTGATTGTATGGTGAGATGATCCGTAGCGAGCAACAAGTAACAAAAGTAGCAATGGTGCAGCAAAGTAGCCCAACCCCTTTTTTAGCAAGGGACAAGCCGGGATAAATTCTTATACGAGGAAAAACGCTCCCGAGGACACACATGAATTTCTGTCATGCTAGTTTTCATCATGTTCATATTATTCGCGTTCGTTACTTTGATAGTTTGATATGTGGGTGGATCGGCGCTTGGGTACTGCCTTTAGTTGGACAAGAATCCCACTTATGATTAACCCCTCTCGTAGGCATCCGCAAATACGAAAGAAGAATTAAGACAAAGTCTAACCATAGCATTAAACTAGTGGATCCAAATCAGCCCCTTACGAAGCAACACATAAACTAGGGTTTAAGCTTATGTCACTCTAGCAACCCGTCATCTACTTACTACTTCCCAATGCCTTCCTCTAGGCCCAAATAATGGTGAAGTGTTATGTAGTCTACGTTCACATAGCACCACCAGAGGAAAAACAACATACAACACATGAAAATATCGAACGAATACCAAATTCACATGACTACTATTAGCATGACTTATCCCATGTCCTCAGGAACAAAAGTAACTACTCACAAAGTATAATCATATTCATGATCAGAGAGGTAATGAGTAGCATCAAGGATCTGAACATAAACTGTTCCACCGAATAATCCAACTAGCATCAACTACAAGGAGTAATTAACACTACTAGCAACCTTACAAGTTCCAATCGGAGTTGTGAGATGGAGATTGGTTACAGGTGATGAACTAGGGTTTGGAGATGAGAGGGTGCTGATGAATATGTTGATGGTGACGAGTCCCCTCCGATGAGAGGAGTGTTGGTGATGACGATTTCCCCCTACGGGAGGGAAGTTTCCCCGGCAGGATCGTCCTGCTGGAGCTCTAGATTGGTTCTGCTCAAGTTTCGCCTCGTGGTGGCAGCGAATCCACAAAAAAGCTCCCTTCTGATTTTTTTCCAGACGAAACCCTTCATATAGAAAAAGATGAGCGTCGGAGGGGCAACAGGGGGCCCTCAAGCCCTCCAGCCCCGGCCAGGGGGGGTAGGCCGGGCCTGGCAGGCTTGTGGCCTCTAGGTGGCGCCCCTCTAGTACTTCTTCCGCCCAACATTTTTTATATATTCCCAAAAAATTCCACGTTGATTTTCATGGCTTTTGGAGTTGCGCAGAATAGGCATCTCAAACTTGCTCCTTTTTCAGGCCAGAATTCCAGCTGCCGGCATTCTCCCTCTTCATGTAAACCTTGCAAAATAAGAGAGGAAAGGCATAAGTATTGTATCTCGAAGTGTAATAACAGCCCAAAAAGCAATAAATATCAACATGAAAGCATGATGCAAAATGGATGTATCACCAGCGCATGAGCTTTGCTTCCTTGGGATATACAAAATAGCGCTGGAGACGGGGAGTGATCGGTAAGTACCGTACAACTTTCTGGGGAGATTTCTTTCCGGCCTTCTTGTATCGAGAAGCATTGCACACCAGACAGCTTATTTTTGCCGCGTGCTCCTTCTGATAAATTATGCAATCATTGATGCTTGCATGGTATCTAACGTGCGACAGATCAAGAGGGCACACGATCTTC
This sequence comes from Hordeum vulgare subsp. vulgare, assembly GCF_904849725.1. Lineage (NCBI taxonomy): Eukaryota > Viridiplantae > Streptophyta > Magnoliopsida > Poales > Poaceae > Hordeum > Hordeum vulgare. Next base: position 417,589,631 of record NC_058520.1, on the reverse strand, counting down.
TTGGCCTCATCCACACTAGTAGGACATAGATTCCCGCAGGAGGAACATCCTTTAGGTACATGAGAAGCTCATCGAGACTAGTGTCGGTCCATTTGTTTTTAGCCTTCTTCTTCAGGAGTTTGAGCGTGAAACTCAAGCAGGTCACCTCGGGATTGCAACCATGATACAATGAAATGTTCGAGTCTACCACCAATTGCTGCAGCTTGGCCTCCTCTCTAGAAGCAGCTCTCTCAGTACTTGTCTCCTTACGAAGCAGTGCTTGAACATGAGGGTCCCGCACGACTGAACTTAGTACCGACGAATTCTGTGGCGTGGAGTCCATGTTTTCTCTGCCGCCATGACCGGCCCCTTCTACGCCACCATGTCCGGCGCCCTCTTCCCCGCCGCCATGTCCGGCCCCTTCTCTGCGGCCATGTCCGGCCTCTTCCCCTACGCCATGTCTGGCCTCTTCCCCGCCGCCATGTCCGGCCCCTTCTCTACCGTCATTATCAATCATCTCTTCGTCTTGACCAGTTGTTACGGCATATTTTGTTCTAAGTAGTTTTGGTGATTCATGACAACACCTCTGCGGACTAATCGTGTGCATTGAGCATTTCAGATAATACATCATAAGGCACAAGATGATTCGCCGCCCCTCGGTGTTGTTGGAGCACGGTGTTTCCTACGGCTCTCTTTGGTAGTGTTGAGTTGTAGGAAAGCCATACTATTAAGAGGGGGTCCGTGTTGGAAAGGTTTGGGTGGAATCAACTCTCCCACACACACATTTTCTTTCCACCACTTTATCTTTGCGGCCATGGAGCACCCGCTAGGTCTGTTGGAGCTTTTGCAAAGGGTCCATCGGTAGTATCGCTCAGGATGAGCGGTAGTACTGCTCGTTAGCGGTAGTACCGCTCCAGATGAGCGGTAGTACCGCTAGCTGAGTGGTAGTACCGCTACAGTCGAGTGGTAGTACCGCTAGGGGACGGTAGTACGTACCTCTATGAGCGGTGTACTTCGTCCGACTTTTTGCAAATACTTTTCCAGCCGTGGTAGGCTTGGTAGTAGTTTTTCTACTACTGTGGCTTTGTGTCAGCCTAGCGGTAGTACCGCTCAGTCCTGGCAATAGTACCGCTGGGGCTTGCGGTAGTACCACTTGCTCCTGACGGTAGTACCTCCGGGGACAGCGGTAGTACCTCCGGGGACAGCGGTAGTACCGCTCCTCCCAAGCGGTAGTACCGCCAGGGGCGTGCTAACATTGAGGGTAACAGTTGGACTTGTTCCCCCACTATATAAAGGGTTCACCTACCTCACAAACCCTACCTTTGACCCTCCAAGACTCCATTGTTGCTCCCTAAGCTCATATGTGCCCGATCTCTCTCCCTAGCCAATCAAACTTGTTCATTTCCTAGGGATTGGTTGAGAAGACCAAGATCTACACTTCCACCAAGAGAAATTTGATTCCCCCTACTAATCCCTTGCGGATCTTGTTACTCTTGGATGTTTGAGCACCCTAGACGTTTGAGGTCACCTCGGAGCCACATTCTATTGTGGTGAAGCTCCGTGGTCTTGTTGGGAGCCTTCAAGCTTTGTGTGGAGATAGCCCCAACCTTGTTTGTAAAGGTCCGGTCGCCGCCTTCAAGGGCACCTATAGTGGAATCACGGCACCTTGAATTGTGTGAGGGCGTGAGGAGAATACGGTGGCCCTAGTGTCTTATTGGCGAGCATTGTGCCTCCACACCGCTCCAACGGAGACGTACTTCTTGTCAAAGGGAAGGAGCTTCGGTAACACATCCTCGTCTTCATCGGTTCCACTTGTTGTCATCTCTTACCTTTACATTGTGTATGTTATTGTTGTAGAGTATTTCTTACATGCTGTAGCGGTTATAGTTGGTAGTATCATATAGGTTGCTCCCCTAGTTATTATCTTAGAGAACCTTTATGTTGCTAACCCTAACTTGTTAAGAAAAGCTAAAAATTGGTAGTTGCCTATTCACCCCCCTCTAGTCAACCTTATCGATCCTTTCATTTGGCAACAGAGCCATGTATCTTTATTAAGGGTTTCACCACCCGAAGAGTATGGATGACGATGAGGGTGGAGTCCATGGACCACACGAGGCCGTGGCCTTGACTTTGGTCACAAGGGGTGACTTGAATGCGGCTATGGACAACCTCAGGACGTCCTTGCCGAACGAAATCAAGGCCATGCTTAAAGAGTTAATTAAGGGGATTAAAAGTTCTCCCGAACCGGCGTTGGTGGTTAAACCCGCCAACACGGATTTGGAGGAAAATTCCTCCAAGGAAGCGGCTAATGGTATGCGACATTCTTCCCCTCTCGACAATAATGGTACTGGAACCTATGCCTCGGTTCCACCTCCCCTAGTCTATGGTGGACCGGTTCCTACACCGCGTATCAATCATGTTGGTCCTCCTCCTAAGCTTGTTAAGGGTGATTTTGCTAACTAGGTGTCTTCCATTAAGTCTCATTTGAATCACATCTCAACAAACTTATGGAGAATCGTTGAGCAAGGCTACTATCCGCATGACCCAAGCAACGTCACTCCAAGAGAAGCGGACAATCAATATAATCATTCTGCATTATTCATTCTCCAGTCTGCGGTGCCTCCTGAAGATCTTCCTCACTCCAAGAGAAGAAGCGGACAATCAATATAATCACTCCGCGTTATTCATTCTCCAGTCAGCAGTCCCCTTCACTCAGGCTAAGGACTGTTGGGAGCACATTATGGTGTTGTACAACGGAAGCTGAAGCATTCAACGGTCCAACTATGAAGTGGTTCTTGATGAGGCCGATGAGTTTTTGATGAAGGAAGATGAGGACCCTTGAGATCTCTATTGAAGGGTGACTGCCATTGTTGTTGCCCTCAAGGATCATGGAAGCAAGGATGTGGATGACACATGGATCAAGCGCATGTTTCTCAAGGCCATCATGCCATTCAACAAAACCATGACTTTCGTCATTCGCCAACGGCCAGATTTCCACTCCTTGTCCTCGAGTGAGGTGTTGGATGAATTCATTGCAATGTCTATCATGAACAAGACCGCTGATAATGCTCTTGCTCACGTTCGGTCAAAGACAGCTTCACCCAACCTTGCCTTAAAAACCAAGGATGCTTCTAAAGAAGAAGAGGAGGAGGAAGAGGAAGGCTGCCTTGAAGACACTAAGTATGCTTATCACGAGCACATGGCTGTTGCGTCAAGGAAATTCTGGGGCAACAAGAGAAACTCAAGGCCCAATTTCTCCAAGAATAACTCAAGTGGGTTCAAGACCAAGCAGTGTGTGACGACATGCTATAACTGCGACAATGTGAGTCACTTCGTGGCAGAGTGTCCCTATGAGAAGAGGGAAGACAACGGAGGCAAGCTCATTCGCAAAGACAAAGCCAAGTCTTTCCCAAACAAGAACAACTTTGTCAAGAAACCCCATCCAAAGGGTATGGTGGCACTTGAAGAGTACCCCCGATGATGATATGGTGGAAACGGCTACTATAGCCATTGACACCCCCTCTCCCAAGGTGTCTCTCTTCGGCGCCCCTAATGATAACCGCATCGCCAAGTGCCTTATGGCCAAAGGTATCGATGAGGTAACACCCAGCATTAAGACCACCATCACTACTGCTCTTGTATTGTTAAACTGTGTTGATGATAGTGATGTTGTGGAACTTAATGAGAATGATTTTGACAAATTTCTGTGTAAAATCAAAGGAAAATCCAAGAAGCACTTTGTTGCTCTTTTGGAACAACTGGGTGAGGCTAATGACCTCATCGAGTCTCATGAGGAGACTATCTCCAAGCTGCAAGGACATAGTCATGACTATGCCGATGAGATTGCTGAGTTATCTATTTCTCTAGAAAAAGAGAGCATTCTTTGTTTGGCTCTTGAGGAGTCACACAACGATGATTGTGCTAAATTACAAAAGGAGCTAGATCACGCTATTGTCCTTACACGTGTGCTTAAGTCTGAAAAGGCTGCACTTGGGGTTCGCCATGACAGACTCAAGGAGGAGTTTGATACACTTGACAAGGCTCACAAGGTCTTGAAAGGTGCTCATTTCTCCCTGAAAGAGTCTCATGATCAACTCCAAGCAAAGCTTACCAAGGAGATCTCTACCTATCCTCCTTTTGTTATAATTGATAATGCTTGTGCAACTAACCCTTGTTGTGAGCATGTACATCTTGTGGAGCAAAATGCTAAGTTGAAGGATCAACTTGAGAAGAGCCATGTGTCATGCATCCAAGGTGAGAAGAGCCTAAACGACCTTTTGAGTAATCAAAAGGGAGTTGTAGGAAAGGAGGGACTTGGACTTACATCCAAGTCGAAAATGAAAAGGAAGAACAGGAACCAGCGATCTCCTACCGTCATGGACATCTTTGTCAAAGAGGGCGAAGGGACTCAGAAGGAGAACAGGAACAAGGTGGAGGATGGTAGTGTCAAGAAGGACAAAACCATTCCTACCAACACAGCCGGCAAATTTAATCCATCTTATGTTTTATGTCGTGCTGGTGATGTGCATGTTTATGCCAGATGATGAGGACATGACTACCTTTGATATTATCATAATCATTGCATAAGCGTATTTATTTGAGGTGATTTCTGATAAAACACATGCAATAACTTATTTATATTATCTGGAACAAAAATACTTCACCTGTTTTTATTTTATGCCTAAATGCAGAATGACCGAACACTTGTATGAATCACGTATGATGACAAGGGAATAATTAGTTGAGGAGGACATGACTACCTATTCAAGAGGTCCTCTCATGTCAAAGAAAATAATTAGTTGTTGTTCAAGAAGTTCTCTCACGTCACTTTTAGCCCAAGAGAAGATAGAGTCCAAGTATTTCACGTTCTCGACTCAGATTCACACTACACAAACATACCTGTATCAAAACGTCTTCAACTTTTTCATCGAGACTCCGAATTGCGTGATTCTTTTTGGGCTGCAAAGTAGATTTTACTGGATTTGAGGACCAATTGTAATCACCTTCAAATTCGTTAGGAGAATGGAGATCTACACCAAACAAAATGAAGTTGCACCAGAATCCGAGTCAAACAGCAAGTCCAAAGGTGTTGCACCACCTCCACTTGGGCCCATAGGCCTTGTATGATCTAGGGTTAGTTTTAGGCTTCCTTGGGATGTACTACCACCTCCTTGGCTGCCACCCCTTGCTCCTATATAAGTAGATCAACCTAGTAGCTTTTTGCTTGAGATTTGTTTAGTTAAAAGTTAGCCATTGCAATTTCGTGTACTTCCTTTGTGTCCAACGACCACACTAAGACCGCTTTCGGATCCCCATCCTTATCAATACTTCATCTATATTCACAATATTAAGATTGCAATATCATATTCTTGCTTGTTCTTCGATTGCTTGCAGGAATAGACCTTCGTGGTCAGGTTGATCGTGCTCCGACATGGTCAATAACCTCTTGGAGATTGGTTTATCGATTGCTAAGGCGCTACGTCGTGCACGTTTGTAGTCGGATCGTCAAAGTCGTCTCCAACAAATCGATATCCCCACTCTCATCGAAAGATCGGGACACCATCGCCTATATCAAGATTCTATCAAGTGGTATCAGTTTTCAGGTTGCTCGGTGAGAATTTCCAGTTATCCCTCGATTAGATTTATTTTTCTTACCTATTACCTAGAAAAAACCCAAAAAAAAGAGTTAGATCTAGTCATCCTTTGTCCAAGCCAGTCTGAGCCTTTGCAATTTTATTTTGAGTGCTTGCATAGTTGAATTATCGGTTGCATCGTCGTGTCAAGTTGCTGGTCTTAGCGTCTAGTCTTTCAGAGTTTCGAGTTCTGTTCACAAGTTGTCACGTCGCCGTCGCACCATCCTCTTTGCTGCTGCCATATACCACCACCACGCCGCCGTCATCCCTTCCATTGTCACCCACCACCATCCATCAATATTCACCACGTGCTTCAATTGTTCATTGTCATTATCATACTTGAGGTCATTCGTATCTCTGCTTGATCCAATCTGTATCTTAATTGGTTGTTCGAGACAAGAGAAAAAAAGTGAGAGCAAAAAAAAGAGAAAAAAGTGATAGAAAAATAGAGAGAAAAAAAATTAAAAGTGAGAGAAAAAAAAGAGAGAAGAGAAAAAAATACAAATTTTGGATCTATCTAGAGTCAATACCGTATGTGAATTTGCATTGAAAACTCTTTTGTGCACCGTTCAGTAAAACAGGTGTATCTTCCTCATACGATGTCCGTTTTGGCTGTGTGAGTACTCACATTCGAGCTATCGACGAGCCACATCTGAATAGTTGATCAAGCATGTTCATTATTGTCACCTCCAAATAGCCTTCTAAATAGGACGTTTTGCCCTTCGAACGTGAGGAACACAGTTTGTCAATATTTTTCAGGTCCGTTCTCGAATTGTTTGAGTCCTCATACGATCTCGGAATTGAGTGATTCTTTTGGCATTCGAAAGCTTGAGTCAGTAGCATTCTTGAGAAAAAAATACAGAAGTTTCACATAATATTTTCAAGAGGGAAGTTCTAGAGATAGTTTTGGTTTATCCTGGTTGGGGTCATTTATCATCAATATCTTTACTGCCATTGTGATCTTCACTTATATCTTCCTATCCAGAGCTACTTCATATCATCCATTGCATCTATTTGTGATTAGCATGACTCCATTAGTGTTCTAGGCTCGCGTCTCTAGTACGGTCTAGCCTAGGACCAGCACAGTATCATCGTTGAGCATTTATTCAGCATTGCATCTCTGAATTGATTCTTGCTAATCTTTTGCTACCATACATTAAGCCTTCCTAGCTGCACATATTTCTACACCGTGTATACATATGTTTACCTGGTAATCGCTTTACTCATTCTTCGGAGATATTGTCACCGTCGGTTGCCGGTCACCTCCTGCTGCATGGTAAGAATTTGTAAGACACTGATATTTGTTTTACTGTGAGCGTTTTACCACCACATCCTCGTAGTTCATAGGAACAATATTCTTGGATTGTTGTTTCTTGTTTCTACTAGTCATCACAGGATCCAGAGTTGTCAGTTCATGGGCTTCTTCAATCGTGGGAGACGTTCCACCACAACAACGGTTACGAGAGGTGTAGAGAGATACAAATGCACTTCATGAGGTTAATGTTTCTATACCACCATTTAATGTCCGTTTTAGACCTGCTTTATATATTGAATGGGAATTTGAAATAAATGATATATTTTCTTCCCATAATTTTGCTGAACATAAGAAAGTTAAGGTCGCGGTTGGTTCTTTCACCGGTTATGCTTTAGTTTGGTGGAGAGAATATTGTCGGTTACACCCTGATTATAGACCTACTACTTGGTATGATTTGAAACTTGCCATGAGACACGCATTCGTTCCTACTTATTATACTCGTGGCATGATTAAAAATCTACAACATTTAAAACAAGGTAGTGACACCGTAACAAAATATTATGATGATTTACAACAACCTTGTTGCATTCCTCATTTGAAGAAAGTGAAGAAGATTTTATGGATAGATTTTGGGGAGGGTTAAACCATGATATTCAGGAGATACTAATTCATGAAAAGTGTTATCCTATGGATCGTTTGTTTCGTCTTGCTTGCAAAGTTGAACAGGAAATAAAACGACGTATTTCCCACAAGGAGAACGAGCACAAGGTGTTTATTCCAAGAGTTGATATGGTTGTTCCTTCAACTACTGGGCGTACGATGACATCCACGTCAATTGTTGTGAGGTATACATCACCTTCACCATGTGACATCGAGAGTGCCTACATCATCAGAGTTGATCATAAGAGGTAATGAAAAACGTGCCTATCTTCCACCTCCACATGAGTATGATGAATACCTTGTCAATTGCAATGTACACTGTGATGAGCCACCTATTACTTTGATCACACCACCTATTTTAGAGAACTACATTGATGATTTGACTTTGTCGTGTGCTCAAACGACTACAATATCAACAATTTTGAGTGCACCCAATGAATTAACTATTGTTGAGAAAGAACCATGTGCAAAAGGTAATAAATCAAATTTCGATCAAATATGTTTGAAAATAATTGTGACAATGTTTAATCATTATATGACCTCCAATCTTGGTTACGATTCTATGTCAAATGACATGTTGCATGTTTGGTTAGTTCATCTTATTGTAGCATGTACATTTGAAACAATTCAATTTTCTTCACCAATATTGGGATGGTATAGTGATGAGGATTGTCAATCTTTTGATATAAATAAGAGCTTCAGTTATATGTGCAAACTGAGTTGTGATGTTTGCCGTGTATCCCTTGCAATGGCGCCAGAAATAGTTGTGTCGACGGCACCGGGAATCCTTCAGCTACGGCTACGCCTTAAGGGACTTCCTAGGCAAGTATGCAAAGGATTTCCCCCGTGGCCTTGGAGCCTTGCGTCGGTGTTCCCTCGAAGCGGAAAGGGTGATGTAGCATAGCGACGGTAAGTATTTCCCTCAGTTTGTGAACCAAGGTATCAATCCGGCGGAAGAATATCTCAAGATCCCGCACAAACACAAAAGCTTGCACCCAACGCTATGAAGGGGTTGTCAATCCCTTATAGATTGTTTGCCAAGTGAGAACTGAAAGCACCAAAGTAACAAAGCAAAGTAAAAGCGGAGATGTAAACGATGGATGTGAATAGACCCGGGGGCCGTAGTGTTTACTAGTGGCTTCTCTCATGAAAACAAGTAGATGGTGGGTTAACAAATTATTGTCGAGCAATTGATAGAACTGTACAGAGTCGTGACGATATCTATGCAATGATTATTTCTATAGGCATCACGTCCGAAACAAGTAGATCAATACTTTCTGCATCTACTACTATTACTCCACACGTCGACCGCTATCGAGCATGCATCTAGTGTATTAAGTCCATAAGAACAGAGTAACGCCTTAAGCAAGATGACATGATGTAGAGGTATAATCTCAAACCAATGATAAAAACCCCATCTTTTTACCCTTGATGGCAACTGCTTGATGTGTGCCTTGCTACCCCTACTGTCATTGGGAAAGGTCACCACATGGCAGAACCCAAAACCAAGCACTTCTCCCATTGCAAGAATCATAGATCTAGTTGGCAAAACAAAACCCAAGACTCGGAGAGACTTACAAGGATATCAAATCATGCATATAAGAAATCAGCAAAGACTCAAATATATATCATAGATAATCTGATCACAAGTCCACAATTCATCGGATCTCGACAAACACACCGCCAAAGAAGATTACATCGGATAGATCTCCATGAAGATCATGGAGAACTTTGTATTGAAGATCCAAGAGAGAGAAGAAGCCATCTAGCTACTAACTACGGACCCGTAGGTCTGAAGTGAACTACTCACGAGTCATTGGAGGGGCGATGATGATGATGAAGAAGCCCTCCAACTCCAAAGTCCCCTCCGACAGGGTGCCGGGAAGGGTCTCTAGATGAGATCTCGCGGAAACGGAAGCTTGCGGCGACGGAAAAGTAGTTTCGAGGCTCCCCTAATTTTTTGTGGAATGTTTGGGAGTTTATAGGCCAAAGACCTAGGTCAGGGGGCGGCCAGGGAAGCCACAAGCATGCCCACCGCCGCCTCCCCCCTCGTGGCGTGGTGGGAGCTTGTGGGCTCCCTGGAGCCCAACTCGCTTGGCCCAAAGGCCCCTGGTCTTCTTTCGTTCAGGAAAAAATCATTTCGCGGTTTTTATTCCGTTTGGATTCCGTTCCAAAATCAGATCTGAAAAGAGTCAAAAACACGGAAAAAACAGGAACTGGCACTTGGCACTGAATCAATAAGTTAGTCACAAAAAGATATAAAAGGTACATAAAACAACCAAAGAAGACAAGATAACAACGTGAAACCATCAAAAATTGTAGATACGTTTGAGACGTATCAAGCATCCCCAAGCTTAACTCCTGCTCGTTCTCGAGTAGGGAAGTGATAAGAATGAATTTTTGATGCTTTCATGCTACCTAGATCCATTAGAATCTTATGTAACGTGAATGTTCAGATCCTTTAGATTCAAAACAATAGTTTACTATTGACGTGGAAACAATAATAATTCAAGCAAACTAGCAAAGTAATTATGAACTTTCAAAATAACAAGGCCAAAAGAAAGTTATCCCTACAAAAGCATATAGTCTCGCTATGCTCTATCATCATTGCACAACGAATTTAAATCATGCACAACCCCGGTATTGGCCAAGTAATTGTTTCACACCTTTACTTTGTCAAACATTTTTAACTCTCACGCAATACATGAGCGTGAGCCATGGTTATAACACTATATGTGGTGTGGAATGTGGTGGAGGTTACAAGACAAAAAGGAGAAGATAGTCACATTAACTAGGCATATTAATGAGCTGTGGAGATGCTCATCAATATATATAAATGTGAATGAGTAGGGCTTGCCATACAAATGATGCACTAGAGCTACAAGTATGTGAAAGCTCTTAAAGAAAACTAGTAGGTGTGCATCCAACTTGCTTGCTCACGAAGACCTAAGGCAATTTTGAGGAAGCCTATCATTGGAATATACAAGCCAAGTTATAAAATGAAAATTTCCCACTAGCTATATGGTGGTGACAAAACGAGAGACTCTCAATCATGAAGATCATGGTGCTCAATATGCACAAGTGTGGAAAAAGTGGTAGCATTGTCCCTTCTCTCTTTTTCTCTCATTTTTTTGGTGGGCTCTTTGGCCTCTGTTTTTTGTGGGCTTCTTTGGCCTCTTTTATTTACTCACATGGGACAATGCTCCAATAATGATGATCATCACACTTTCAACTCAAAACTTAGAGCAATTATGACTCTATATGGAATGCCTTCGGTAGTGTACCGTGGCAATGATCTAGCATGGCATAGACATCAATGGAAACATCATGCTAGCTATCTTACGATCGTGCAAAGGAAATGTAGACGTGGTGGCACATATCATGGTGGTAGTTGCATGGCAATATATCTCGGAATGACTTTGAAAAAGCCATAGTAGGTAGGTATGGTGGCTGTTTTGAGGGTGGCTAATGGTGGGTTTTGTGCACCGGCGAAAGTTGCATTGCACTAAGAAGATAGTGATGGTGGAAGGTGAAAGTGCATCTAAACCATGGACTCAACATTAGTCATGAAGAACTCATATAATTGTTGCAAAAGTTTTATTAGTAATCGAAACAAAGCATTCAACGCATACTCCTAGGGGAAGGGTTGGTAGGTATAAACCATCGCGCGATCCTGACCGCCACGCAAAGGATGACAATCAATAGACTAATCATGCTAAGATTTCATCACATAGCGGTTCACCATACGTCCATGCTACATGAATCACTAACTTCAACACAAGTATTTCTAGATCCACAACACCTTACTAGCATGACTTCAATATTACCATGACCACAACTCAAAACTAATTGAGATGAATCAAACTTCTCTAACTATTCAATACACATGAAGGTGAAAGCTTTCCTATCCCTTTGGATAACTACCCCTTTTGAGACTACTTTCAAAGCATAGATCAAATACCAAGCCACGCACCTCTGTGCTCTAAAAGATATAAGTGAAGCACATAGAGCAAAATTATCTAGCTCAAAAGATATAAGTGAACCACATGTGAGCTGAATTGTCTACCAAAAGATATAAGTGAAGCTCGACAAAATCACGGTGTGTGCATGTATCTCTCTCTATGTGTGCAGCAAGGATGATTGTGAGACAACAAAAAATAAAAGACTCCTACGATACAAGATGCTCCAAGCAAAAAAACATAACATGTGGTGAATAAAAATATAGCCCCAAGTAACGTTACCGATGGATTGAAGACGAGAGAGGGGATGCCTTCCCGGGGCATCCCCAAGCTTAGGATTTTACGGCATACTTGAATCTCTTGGGGTGCCTTGGGCATCCCCAATCTTGAGCTCTTGCCACTCATTATCTTTTTGTCCATAAGAACTTCACTCAAAACTTGAAAACTTCACAACACGAAATTTAAACAGAAACTCGTGATAACATTAGTACAAGAAACCAAACCACCACTTCCTTAGGTATTGTAGAAAACTTAAATTCTACTTGTTCTGATGTTGCGTTACTGTACTTTCAATCTTCCATGGCTAATACCCCCTGATACTATCCATAGTTTCATCAAAATAAGCAACCAACACAACAAAAACAGAATCTGTTAACAGCAGACAAGTCTGTAGCAATCTGTATGTTTCATATACCTCTGGTACTTCAAAACTTCAAAAAAATTACGAAAGTCTTAATAATTTCCGTAGAAATCAGCAGCAAAAAGAATGAACTCAAAAGCTCTTACAGAAAAAAAAAATGAAAATTCTTTTCGTGAGCAGAAAGTTTCTGTCTTTTCCAGCGTGACCAAACGATCATCCTCAAGACTAATCATAACGGTTTTGTTTGGCACAAACGCAAAAAGAAACACAAAAAACACAATCATAACAAAATAATGAAATTTTGTAAAACACAAAACAAAAATAAAAAGGATAGATTCGTTGGGTTGCCTCCCAACAAGCGTTTTTGTTTAACGCCCTTAGCTAGGCGAAAGTGATGGAATCACGTATAGTCATCTTTGGTGCTCAAACCATAGGTAGCCCTCATCATAGATTCATAAGTCAATCTTATTTTCTTTCTAGGAAAGTGCTCCATGCCCTTTTTTTAGGGAAATTGAAATCTAATATTCCCTTCCTTCATATCGATGATAGCACCAATAGTCCTTAGGAAAGGTCTACCAAGAATAATGGGACATGAAGGATTGCAATCTATGTCAAGTACAATGAAATCCACGGGTACATAGTTCTTATTTGCAACAGTAAGAACATCATCGATCCTCCCCATGGGCTTCTTGACGGTAGAATCCGCAAGATGCAAATTAAGAGAACACTCTTCAATCTCATGAAAACCAAGAATATCACATAAAGACTTTGGAATCGCGGAAACACTAGCACCCAAATCACACAAAGCATTGCACTCATAGTTTTTGATCTTGATTTTGATAGTAGGTTCCCACTCATCATGAAGTTTTCTAGGTATAGAGACTTCTAGTTCGAGCTTCTCCTCAAGAGATTTCACCATAGCATATACGATATGCGCGGTAAAGGCTTTGCTTTGGCTATAAGCATGTGGAGAGTTTGCAATGGATTGCATCAAAGAAATGCATTCAAACAAGGAGCAATTATCATAATTGAATTCCTTGAAATCCAAAGTGGGAGTTTCATTACTACCCAAAATTTTGACTTCTTCTACTCCACTCTCCACACCTTTATCATCAAGATAAGTGGACTCCGAATCATTGGGGCGTTTTTCAACCAAAGTGGATTCATATCCAGCCCCTCCATAAGTAGGTTTGACACGCGAAAACAAAGATTCAAGAGGAGACACACCAAGCACTTTAAGATCTTCGTGATTTGCATCACTAGAAAGCACCCTTTTAAACCATTGATGTCTAGCGCGAATTTGGGCGTTTCTTTCTTTGCTCTTATTCATGGAGATACACATAGCTTTCAAAGTTTCATTCAAGTTAATCTTGGGAGGAGCGCATATAACTTTCAAAGCATCAATATCACAAGACATCCTATCAACGCTCTTAGCCAAATCGTCTATTTTGAGTAGTTTTTCCTCTATGGACGCATTGAAAATCTTTTGAGAGTTGATGAACTCTTTGATATTACTCTCTAAATCAGAGGGTAATTTGTTGTGATTTCCATAAGTGTTGCCATAATTGTTAGAGGAGTTACTAGGAAAAGGCCTAGGAACATAGTTTCCTCTAAAAGCATTATTGTTGCCAAAATTGTTCCTACCAACAAAATTCACATCCAAACTAGAGTTACTACTCTCAATCAAAGAAGATAGTGGCATGTTATTAGGATCTATGGTTGCGTTTCTACTAGCAACCAAATTCATCAACTCGTCCATCTTAGCACTAAGTGAGTTAATCTCTTCTATAGCGTGCACCTTTTTGCTAGCAGGCGACCGTTCAGTGTGCCACTGAGAGTAGTTGGTCATGATATTGTCTAGGAGTTTTGTAGCGTCTCCTAACGTGATTTCCATGAAGGTTCCACCTGAGGCGAAGTCCAAGATATTGCGAGAAGCGAAATTCAAGCCAGCGTAAAAGATTTGTATAATCATCCACAAACTCAAGCCATGAGCAGGACAATTTCTAATCATAAGCTTCATCCTCTCCCAAGATTGTGCAACATGTTCATGATCAAGTTGCTTGAAATTCATGATATCGTTACGTAAGGAGATGATCTTAGCGGCGGAAAATACTTGTATATGTAAGTATCTTTGCACCTATCCCAAGAATTGATACTATTTTTAGGCAAAGAAGAAAACCAAGTTTTTGCGTGATCTCCCAACGAGAAAGGAAAAAGTTTCAACTTAATCACGTCATTATCCACATCTCTTTTCTTTTGCATATCACAAAGCTCAATGAAGTCATTGAGATGGGATGCGGCATCTTCACTAGGAAGGCCAGAGAATTGCTCTTTCATAACAAGATTCATCAGAGCTGCGTTGATTTCATACGATTCCGCACTAGTGGCGCGAGCAATCGGAGTACTAATAAAATCATTATTATTAGTGCTCGAGAAGTCGCAAAGTTTGGTGTTTTCAGACATGATGTCTTCAACAAACAAACAAGCACACAAGCAAGCAAGAAACCAGCAAAGGAAAACGGCAAGGGCAAAAGAAAACGACGAAGGAGAAAGGCGAATGAAAACGACAAATGTGAAGTGGGGGAGAGGAAAACGAGAGGCAACTGGCAACAAAAGTAAATGCAAGAGAAGAGTTTGTGAGACCTACTTGGATAGATCTTGATTTCTCCTCCCCGGCAACGGCGCCAGAAATACTTCTGATGTTTTGCTGTGTATCCCTTGCAATGGCGCGAGAAATAGTTGTGTCGACGGCACCAGGATTCCTTCAGCTACGGCTACGCCTTAAGGGACTTCCTAGGCAAGTATGCAAATGATTTCCCCCGTGGCCTTGGAGCCTTGCATTGGTGTTCCCTCGAAGCGGAAAGGGTGATGTAGCACAATGACGGTAAGTATTTCCCTCAGTTTGAGAACCAAGGTACCAATCCGGTAGAAGAGTATCTCAAGATCCTGCACAAACACAAAAGCTTGCACCCAACGCTATGAAGGGGTTGTCAATCCCTTATAGATTGTTTGCCAAGTGAGAACTGAAAGCAACAAAGTAACAAAGCAAAGTAAAAGCGGAGATGTAAACGAAGGATGCGAATAGACACGGGGGCCGTAATGTTTACTACTGGCTTCTCTCATGAAAGCAAGTAGACGGTGGGTGAACAAATTATTGTTGAGCAATTGATAGAACTGTGCAGAGTCGTGACGATATCTATGCAATGATTATTTCTATAGGCATCACGTCCAAAACAAGTAGACCGATACTTTATGCATCTACTACTATTACTCCACACGTCGACTGCTATCCAGCATGCATCTAGTGTATTAAGTCCATAAGAATAGAGTAACGCCTTAAGCGAGATGACATGATGTAGAGGGATAATCTCAAACCAATGATAAAAACCCCATCTTTTTACCCTTGATGGCAACTGCTTGATGTGTGTCTTGCTGCCCCTACTTTCACTCGGAAAGGTCACCACATGGCAGAAGCCAAAACCAAGCACTTCTCCCACTGCAAGAATCATAGATCTAGTTGGCCAAACAAAACCCAAGATTCGGAGAGACTTACAAGGATATCGAATCATGCATATAAGAAATCAGCAAAGACTCAAATATATATCATAGATAATCTGATCACAAGTCCACAATTCATCGGATCTCGACAAACACACCACCAAAGAAGATTACATCGGATAGATCTCCATGAAGATCATGGAGAACTTTGTATTGAAGATCCAAGAGAGAGAAGAAGCCATCTAGCAACTAACTACGGACCCGTAGGTCTAAAGTGAACTACTCAGGAGTCATTGGAGGGGCGATGATGATGATGAAGAAGCCCTCCAACTCCAAAGTCCCCTTCGGTAGGGTGCCGGGAAGGGTCTCCAGATGAGATCTCGCGGAAACGAACGCATGGAGCCCACCTGGCTTGGCCCAAAGGCCCCCTGGTCTTCTTCCGTTCGGGAAAAAATCATTTCGGGGTTTTTATTCCGTTTGGACTCCGTTCCAAAATCAGATCTAAAAAGAGTCAAAAACACAGAAAAAACAGGAACTGGCACTTGGCACCGAATCAATAAGTTAGTCCCCAAAAAGATATAAAAGGTACATAAAACAACCAAAGAAGACAAGATAACAACGTGAAACCATCAAAAATTATAGATACGTTTGAGACGTATCAAGTGGCAATATTTTCATGCTTTGTACTTGTGATAATATTTTGGCTTTATATTTCATAACATATGAAAGTTACTCGTGTATAGATGTGTAATATGTGCAAAAACCAAGGGAAGTAAAAATGGATGACATATACATATACAACATGTACACCTTGTCTCTTTTGTTAGCCAAATTTCAGATTAAGCAGGGTCGAGAACGGCTTTATTTTCAAAAAGGGGAGGATGATGAGGACATGACTACCTTTGATATTATCATAATCATTGCATATGCGTATTTATTTCAGGTGATTTCTGGTAAAACTCATGCAATAATTTATTTATGCTACTCGGAACAAAAATACTTCACCTGTTTTTATTTTATGCCTAAATACAGAATGGCCGAACACTTGTATGAATCACGTGTGATGACAATGGAAGAGAAAATGGTTGAATGCTATTCAAGAGGTCCTCTCATGTCAAAGGAAATAATTAGTTGTTGTTCAAGAAGTTCACTCACGTCACTTTTAGCCCAAGGGAAGATAGAATCCAAGTCTTTCACGTTGTGGACTGAGATTCGGACTGCACAGTCATACCTGTACCAAAACGTCTTCAACTTTTTCATCCAGACTCTGAATTGTGTGATTCTTTCTGGGCTCCAAAGTCGAGTTTACTGGCTTTCGGGCCCAATTGGAATCACCTTCAAATTCGTCCGGAGCTTGGAGATCTCGACAAAACAAAATGATGTTGCACCAGAATCCGAGTCAAACAAGAAGTCCAAGGGTGTTGCACCACCTCCACTTGGGCCCATAGGCCTTGTACGACCTAGGGTAAGTTTTAGGATGCCTTGAGATATCCTCCCACCTACTTGGGCGCCACCCCTTGCTCCTATATAAGTAGATCAACCTAGTAGCTTTTTGCTTGGGATTTGTTTTCTTAAAAGTTAGCCATTACAACTTCGTGTACTTCGTTTGTGTCCAACAACCACACTAAGACCGCTTTCGGATCACCATCCTTATCAATACTTCATCTATATTCACAATATTCAGATTGAAATATCATATTCTTGCTTGTTCTTCGATTGCTTGCAGGAATAGACCTTCGTGGTCAGGTTGATCATGCTCCGACGTGGTCAATAACCTCTTGGAGATTGGTTTAGCGATTGCTAAGGTGCAATTCGTGCACGTTTGTAGTAGGATCGTCAAAGTCGTCTCCACCAAATCGATATCCCCACTCTCCTCGAAAGATCGGGACATCATCGCATATATCACCAGATTTGTTGGTTCTTACTATGAGTCCATTGAATGGGCTATTTGGGTTCCTAAGACCCTTGTTTCTAACATCAAAGGACCCATTCAAAAATGGGTACCTAAAACCAAGCCTTGATCTATTGCAGGAGTTTGCTTTCGGTGGGGTGTCATGGTTGCTCGATAGTGGAGCAACAAATCATATGACCGGAAGCAAGGACTCAGTGGTGGACGTGCATCCTACCCCATCTATGCCCACCCATGTCCAATTTGATGATGCTTTAACATCCAAGGTATTGGGATTTGGTAAGGTGGTCATATCTCAAGAGTTGTCTATTGAGAAGGTCATGCTTATTGAGTTCCTTGCTTACAATTTACTTTTCATTCGTCAACTTGCAATTATGGGCTTTGCCACATTCTTTAATCTTGATACCATGGTCCTTTTGTGGAGCAAGACACTTAAAGTAGCCTATGTTGGATATGTCGAAAATGGTCTCTATGTGGTGAACGTTTCACAGCCACCCACTAAGACTGCGACTTGTCTAATGGCTAAAGTTGATGTGGGCTGGCTTTGGCATCGCCGACTAGCTCATGTCAATATGAGATCTTTGCAAAGTTTCCTCAAAGGGGGCAATGTTCATGGACTAACGAATGCGAGTTTTGTCAGAGATCGTGCCTGCAGTGCCTGTATTGAAGGGAAGATTCACGAAACTGCCCATCGTCCAACGACTCTCATTTACACTAAGAGGCCTTTGGAGCTCCTTCATATGGATCTCTTCGACCCTCCATCTTTTGATAGTCTTGGGGGCATAAAGTGCTGCTTGGTGATTGTTGATGATTACTCAAGATACACTTGGGTATGTTTCTTCAAGAGGAAGAGTGAGACTCAACAAACCGTCATCAACTTTGCTAATGAAGCTCAACGTCAACATGAAGCAAAGATTTTGATGATTAGAAGTGACAATGGGACCGAGTTCAAGAACTACACCTTGGATGAGTTTCTTAGTGATGACGGAATAAAGCATCAATATTCAGCACCATACACACCTCAACAAAATGGTGTGGCGGAGAGGAAGAACCAGATGTTGATGGACGCGGCAAGAACAATGATGGCGAAATTCAAATATTCGTATAACTTTTCGGCCGAAGCCATCAACACAGCATGTCATGCATCTAATCGGCTCTATATCCGCAAAGGCTTGAACAAGACCCATATGAGATTCTCACCGGAAACAAATCAAACCTCAAGTACTTCAGGGTATACGGGTGTAAGTGTTTCATTCTCAAGAAAGGTGCGTGTTTAGCTAAATTTGATTCTAGAGCTCTAGAGGGCATTTTTGTTGGTTATTCCACAAACTCTCATGCTTACCGTGTCCTCAACAAGTCCATCGGGCTCATTGAGGAAACGTGTAACGTGGAGTTTAATAAAAATAATGGCTATCGAGTGGAGCAAAGTGGTCTTTGTGATGTAGGTGATGAAATTCCTCCCCAAGCCATAAGAAGAATGGGATTGGTCAAATACTCCCCATTGAGGAACCCCTTGTGACCGAAGGAGACGGACAACGCTCTACTCAAGTGGAGCCATCACCCTCGCAAGCCCCACACGCTTCCGATGAACAAAGAGAAAACCCTCAACCAGCTGAACAGGATCAAGGGCAAGATCAACCACTCAAAGATGGTGATGCACCACATGATGTCCAAGTGCTTACACAAGGTTCCGAATCTGCTCAAGATCAAGATCAAGTGCTTCCACAAGATCAAGATCAAGAGCAGCCACAAGATCAACAACAAACCAGTGAGCCTACTCAAGACGAAAATCAAGTGGATCAGGATGATGTTTCTCAATTTCCTTCTGCGACACCTAAGAGGGTTCGCGGTGCCAAGGAAGGATCAAAAATCAAGGCCAAGCAACTTGATCAAGTTGATGCTCGCCAATTATCAAGCGCATAACTCTTGGAGCGTCGCACAGCCAAGATTGTATCCAAGCTGAGAGTCAAATCACATCTTATGAAGAACGTCTTGGAAGTTTAAAAAGGGGAGTATCCACTCGTCAACAAATTTTAAATTATTGTGAGCATCACGCGTTTGTTTCGTATTGTGAACCTCAACAGGTACAGGAAGCGCTCGATGATGAGGATTGTCTTATGGCCATGCATGAAGAACTCAACAACTTCGAGCGTAATCAAGTCTAGAAATTAGTGCCAAGGCCGAATGAGGAACATAATGTCATCGGGACCAAATGGATCTTCAAAAACAAGCAAGGTGCCAATGGGATTGTGGTTCGAAACAAGGCAAGATTGGTGTCTCAAGGCTACTCCCAAGTCGAGGGTATCGACTACGGTGAAACCTTTGCCCATGTTACTCGTTTAGAATCTATTCGCATGCTGCTTGCATTTGCATCTTATCATGATTTCAAATTACAACAAATGGATGTGAAAAGTGCTTTTCTTAATGGTCCTTTAAATGAGTTGGTATATGTCAAACAACCCTCGGGATTCGAACATCCCAAGCTCCCCAATCATGTATATAAACTTAATAAGGCACTCTATGGCCTTAAACAAGCCCCACGTGCGTGGTATGAGTACCTTACCGAGTTATTACAAGATCGTGGGTTTGAAATTGGGAAGATTGATCCCACTCTTTTTACCAAGAAGGTCAAAGGGGATTTGTTCATATGCCAACTATACGTTGGTGATATTATTTTTGGTTCCCCTAACTAATCTTTCAATGAAGAATTTGCTGCACTAATAGCCGAGAAATTTGAGATGTCAATGATGGGTGAGTTGAAGTTCTTCCTCGGGTTCGAGATTAAACAAGGTTTATAAGGAACCTTCATCAAACAAGCCAAGTACACCCAAGACATGCTCAAGAGGTTCGATCTAGAGGATGTCAAGCGGGTCAAGTTTCCCATGCCAACCAGATGCAAGCTTGACAGTGATCCCAATGGTAAAGTAGTGGATTAAAAGGTATATCGCTCCATGATTGGATCCCTTCTTTACCTCTATGCATCTAGACTGAATATCATGTTGAGTGTAGGGATTTGTGCACGGTTTCAATCTGCACCAAAGGAAAGCCATTTTATGGCTGTCAAATGAATCTTTCGATATTTGGCTCATACCCCAATCTTTGGCCTATGGTATCCCAAAGGAGCAAGCTTCAACCTAGTGGGATATTCTGACTCAGATTGGGGCGGAGACTGTGTATAGAGGAAGTCAACTTCTGGAGGATGTCAATTTCTTGGTTGTTCACTCGTAAATTGGTCTTCAAAGAAGCAAAATTGTGTCTCATTGTCTTCCACCGAAGCTGAGTATGTTGCAGCTGTGAGTTGATGTGCTCAGTTTCTATGGATGAGGCAAACTTTAAAGGATTATGGTGTCACTTGTGACAAAGTGCCTCTTCTATGTGACAATCAAAGTGCTACCAAGATTTCCCTCAATCCGGTGCAATATAGCAAGACCAAGCACATTGATATTCGCCATCACTTCATTTGTGAGCATATCAAGTGTGGTGATCTTGAGGTTCACTTCATCAATACTGAAGAGCAACTTGCAGATATTTTCACTAAGGCCCTAGATGAAGCAAGGTTCCGGGAGTTAAGGCATGATCTAAATATCATTGATTCAAGCAATGTGGATTGAAACTAGGCACTCTGCACCTCATTCCGCATTATATCTCGTTATAGGTGTAGGCATGGACATAGGGGGAGTGTTGTTCTCTCATTAAACTTTCCCTCCCCCCATTATGCATAAACCGATCAAGTCTTTCACATTGGCCATTATTGATGGCACTTGTGCTTCAAAGATCAGCGTTGGTCATGAACCCAAGGATAATTCTTCGTGGTGTCATACCTTTGTCTCAAACATAGGTGGCTCCGGTCACCGGCCCTCTCCCTCCTGGTAAAGAAGGGTTATAATATTTCCAGTCAGTATATTTTACCTCTGTTTTTTCTCTGGTACTAACTGGTATGTGTCCATGGTGTTTTCTCGCTGTTCTAGCAAATTCTGGATTTTTCTGTATGATCTGGAGCGGTACTACCGCTAGGGGGAAGCGGTACTACCGCCAGGAGGAACGGTAGTACCGTCAGGGGGAGCGGTACTACCGCCAGGGGGAGCGGTACTACCACGAGCTCACGGTACTACTGCCCTCACTGAGCGGTACTACCACTAGCTCGTGGAGCGGTACTACCGCCCTGGCCGAGCGGTACTACCGCTCGTGGAGCGGTACTACCGCCCTCATCGAGCGGTAGTACCGCTAGCACTCGAGTTGCTGCATATGCTTGCTTCTACTTGGATTCTTTTGTGTTTTCTCCTTGTTCTGGATATTGCCATGACTTTTCTTGTCGTTTTCGTGTGTTTGTGTCGCGTGTCTCAGGTGGTAGCTCTCGTAGGTCCAACCTAGTTCGCAACACCGAGTCCAAGAGGTACCGCAACCCTGAAGAATCGGAAAGTTCCCGTCCTTCCAAGCGCCCCGTCAAGAAGACTGTCTCAAAGGACAAGGCATCCACCATTGACTTTGATACTATAGCTCCCAAGGAGTTTTCGAGGCGCCGAAATAAAAAACCCTTATGTCAATGAGAGGGAGGAGTTCAGGGGCGGAGAGATGCATTGGACCAAGCAGCAGCTCATGATTTATCAAGATATCGTCTTGACTAAGAAAAAGAAGTTTGTTCCCATGCAATGGATTGATCTCAATCATCTCCGGAAGGATCCTGAATATCTTGATTGAGCAGCTGGGTATTGATGATATCATCATCTTTCACTATGACTTCGATGTAGAGGTAGTGGCTCAATTCTATACCTCTTTCTTCTTCAACAATGATGAGAATCTCTCTTTGACTTGGATGACACATGGCGAGATGTTGACTAGCTCTTGGGCTGAGTTCATGAAGCTTTTGAGGATCAATTTCACCGAGCTGCATAATTCTCTTGGCCTGCACCCTCATCGCAACCCTGACAAAACCCACAAGGACACGCTGATGCCCTTATATGTCAGGAAGGGTGTGCTCATTCCCTTCTTGGATATCATGCATCAGGCCTTCAACAACACCTTGTTCCCTCGGGTTGGTAACAAAGACGAAGTTCACTCCTATCTGGTGGACATGCTCCTGATGTGTCAGGAAGCACTGGAGAAGCCCAATGGGCCACTCAATGTCGCAAATGTGATGTTCTGCGAGCTTCAGATGGTCATATACAACTGTAGGATCCCCATCTATGGACCTTACTTGTACTACTACATCAAGACTAAATGGGCTCAGACATTCCCTGACAGGGCCTTTCCTGCACCCATAGAGCTCGTCAGCCATGATCCCATCAAGCTGTGCCAGAAAGAGAAGTGGGCCAACACCTCCACTTCACGCTCTACTGCTCACATGGAGGCTGAGGAGGAGATTGCTGCTGCTCGGGCTGAGCGCTGCCCTCCTTCATAGAGTCGTTCTTCTGTTGAGCCAACTTGGGCCAGGAAGCTGAAGGCACAAATGGGGTCCCTGCAGGACCAGATGAAGACCTTGTTTTGCATGCAGGCAAAAGGACAGTATCAAACTCATGTGGCTCAGAAGGAGAACCGTCAGCGGAATAAGCGTCTGCCGAGGATGCTTGATGTGCACGTCTCTAGTGGTTCTGAGGATGTCATCACTCCAGAGGCTGCCTGGATGCAGGCTAGAGACTACCAGTGGGATGGGACTGATCAGGAGGTGTCTGACGAAGAAGATGCAGCAGGGTCTGATCACGAGGAACAGCACGAGGATGATGAGGACGATGATGACGCTATGGATGTGTCTGATGAGGATGATGATGAATGAGCCACCACCTGTGTTCACGTACTCTCTGCCTTTTTGGTGTCCTGATGTCAAAGGAGGAGAGAGTGTTAGAGATTTGCCTTTGGTTTTTTCATTCGTGTTTGATTCTTTCTCTTCTGAACTTGGTTGGTTTAAGTCTGTTGGATATCTTATTATGTGTGTGAAGACTCCTCGTCATATGGTGTGAGACATATGCTATCCTTATGTTATCTCTAAAGTCTCTCTCTATATTTAGCATGTGAGATCGTGTATCTTGTGCCTTTATCTTTATGCTCACATGTCTATGTTTTCATTATTATGTGTTTGTGCAAATCCAGTGTTGTCATCAATCTACCAAAAAGGGGGAGATTGTTAGGGCATATTTTGTTCTAAGTAGTTTTGGTGATTGATGGTAACACCTCTGCGGACTAATCGTTTGTATTGAGTATTTCAGATAATACATCATAAGGCACAAGATTATTCGTCGCCCCTCGGTGTTGTTGGAGCACGGTGTTTCCTACGGCTCTCTTTGGTAGTGTTGAGTAGTAGGAAAGCCGTACTATTAAGAGGGGGTCCACATTGGAAAGGTTTGGGTGGAATCAACTCTCTCACACGCACATTTTCTTTCCACCACTTTATCTTTGCGGCAATGGAGCACCCGCTAGGTACGTCGGAGTTTTTGCAAAGGGTCCAACGGTAGTACCGCTCAAAATGAGCGGTACTACCGCTCGCTAGCGGTAGTACCGCTCGCTAGAGGTAGTATCGCTCCAAATGAGCGGTAGTACCGCTAGCTGAGCGATAGTACCCCTACAGTCGAGCGGTAGTACCGCTAGGGGACGGTAGTACGTACCTCTCCGAGCGGTTGTACTTCGTCGGACTTTTTGCGAAGACTTTTCCAGTGGTGCTAGGCTCAGTAGTAGTTTTTCTACTACCGTGGCTTTGTGTCAGCCTAGCGGTAGTACCGCTCAGTCCTGGCGGTAGTACCGCTGGGGCTTGCGGTAGTACCGCTTCCTCCTGGCGGTAGTACCGCCAGGGACAGCGATAGTACCGCTTCTCCCAAGCGGTAGTACCGCCAGGGTCATGCTGACATTGAGGGTAACAGTTGGACTTGTTCCCCCACTATATAAAGGGTTCACCTACCTCACAAACCCTACCTTTGACCCTCCAAGACTCCACTGTTGCTCCCTAAGCTCATATGTGCCCGATCTCTCTCCCTAGCCAATCAAACTTGTTGATTTCCTAGGGATTGGTTGAGAAGGCCAAGATCTACACTTCCACCAAGAGAAATTTGATTCCCCCCACTAATCCCTTGCGGATCTTGTTACTCTTGGGTATTTGAGCACCCTAGACGGTTGAGGTCACCTCGGAGCCACATTCCATTGTATCGAAGCTCTGTGGTCTTGTTGGGAGCCTCCAAGCTTTGTGTGGAGATAGCCCCAACCTTGTTTGTAAAGGTCCGGTCACCGCCTTCAAGGGCACCTATAGTGGAATCACGACACCTTGCATTGTGTGAGGGCGTGAGGAGAATACGGTGGCCCTAGTGACTTATTGGGGAGCATTGTGCCTCCACGCGGCTCCAACGGAGACGTACTTCCTGTCAAAGGGAAGGAACTTCGGTAACACATCTTTGTCTTCATCGGTTCCACTTGTGGTTATCTCTTACCTTTACATTGTGTATGTTATTGTTGTAGAGTATTTCTTACTTTCTTTAGCGGTTATAGTTGGTAGCATCATATAGGTTGCTCCCCTAGATATTATTTTAGAGAAACTTTATGTTGCTAACCCTAACTTGTTAAGAAAAGCAAAAAATTGGTAGTTTCCTATTCACCCCCCTCTAGTCAACCATATCGAGCCTTTCACCCGTGTCGTCATTGCCTGCCCCGTCAGCGTCCTCAACATCATCATCCTCATCTTCAACTATCCACTGAGTATATCCATCATTGAATGCATTCATGAGCAGGTGCGCCATCACACGACCATCGTCATAGGGGTCGAGCCAAGCTCGTCCTTTGCATCTTCGACACGGACATAAAACCTCTGTCAGGTTATTTTATTTCATGTCCTGCACCGCCGACCGCAACCACCTATCCAACACAGTTCCACTGACCATCATGAACGCTTCAACGGTAATAACAAACAAATTGATTATAAAAATGCATGCACGCATCAATGTCATACAAAAATTTGGCATGACCTTCCCTAAAAATAGGACATATAGAGTTTGCCCGGAATTCGCCGAAACGGAAATAAATCAAAAGTTCGGCAAAACGTAGGCAACTCACAAGCACAATTCGGCGGCAACTCATGCCACACACACAATTTCCATAATATCGCCCGATTATGTCATATCGCACACATACACATATTTCCATTCTTGCAAAAGCATAAATTTTTAATCACCTATCTCGAGATTGACCACGGTGATGATGATGTCGATAGGTGTCACCACACACACCTATGGAATGATCAAAAGTGGACAAAGCTCTTCTTGACAATGCTATAGATCTAGTTAGGGAGGTACATAGGTCACTTCACTAAATGCTAGCTAGATCTACCTAGCTTGCTAGTTTGGGAGTAGACAAGTTCAACTAGTGGAGGGGGAGGAAAAATAGAAAGGAGATGCATTAATGGAGGTTGGTGTAGTTAGCTAGGAGTAATAAAGAGAGAGAAAGATAGGTAGAAGAAGGAGAGTAATGCGGGGAGAAGTAGTCAGGAAGAAGCAAAGTGAGGGAGAGAGGAGGTGGGAGCTAGGGGAAACTGAGGAATAGAGGAGGGGAGGGGAGAGGGGAGGAAAAAGGTGGTATGGCTGCGTCTTAGCAGTAGCGCTGGTAGAAAAATGTGTTGCTGCTAATAAAATAGCAGTAGCACTTCTTTGTCACACGCGCTACTGCTTAGCGGGGCCCGCCATGTGGCTAGTTTCAGAATTGGCAGTAGCGGCATTAAAAAAGCGCGCTACTACTATCACGTTAGCAGTAGCGCGGTTATTTTAAGTGCGCTACTACTAAACCTAGTGTGGCGGGAACGGTCGGTCAATTTTAGTAGCAGCGCGGTTCTACCAAGCCGCGCTGCTGCTAAGTTTATAGCAGTAGTGCTCTATTTAGAATGTGCTACTGCTAAGTAGCACAAGCGCTCCGTCCTGTCCCGCGCTGCTGCTAAGATTCTGTGTATAAGGTTTTCCCTAGTAGTGAATGTGAATGGTTTATTGAATCTCGATTGTAGTCATACACATGTTCATAGTATGTATACCAACAGATACAAAGTTAGTAATGATAGTACCACTTACTTGTGGCACTCCCGCTTAGGACATATTGGTATAAAATGCATCACGAAGCTCCATACTAATGGATCTTTGGACTCACTCGATTTTGAATCGTCTGAGACATGCGAACCATGCCTATTGGTGCGAACGCATGAAGAAGCTCCATGTAGATGGATCTTTTGGACTCACTTGATTCTGAATCACTTGAGACATGCAAACCTTGCCACATGGGCAAGATGACTAAAGGCCTCGTTTTCTAGGGAGAAGGAACGAGTAAGTGTATTTACTTGACGAATCACAAGTCTGAAATATTGAAAAGTTCAAGAAATTTTAGAGTGAAGTTGAAGATCGTCGTGACATGAGGATGAAATATCTACGATGTAATCGTAGAGGTGAATATCTGAGTTGTGAGTTTGGTATACATTTAAGACAATGTGGAAATTGTTTCACAACTCATGCCACCTGGAACACCATAGTGTGATGGTGTGTCCGGACGTCGTAGCCGCGCCCTATTAGATATAGTGCATACTATGATGTTTCTTATCGAATTACCTCTATCATTTTAGGGTTATGCATTAGAGACAACCACATTCACTTTAAATAGAGCACCATAAAATTTCGTTGAGATGACACCATATGAACTACGGTTTGGCAAAAAACCTAAGTTGTCGTTTTTTAAAGTTTGGGGCTATGATGGTTATGTCAAAAGGCTTCAGCCTGATAAGCTTGAACCCAAAGCGGATAAATGCATCTTCATAGGATAACCAAAACAGTTGGGTATACCTCCTATATCAGATCCAAAAGCAAAGTGTTTGTTGCCAAAAAATGGGACCTTTCTCGAGAAAGAGTTTCTCTCAAAAGAATTGAGTGGGAGGGTGGTGGAACTTGATGAGGTTTATGAACCATCACTTCAACCGGAGAATAGAAGGGCACAGGAAGTTGTTCCTATGGTGCCTACCCCATTTGAAGTGGAAGCTGATGATGGTGATCATGACGCTTCAGATCAAGTTACTACCAAACCTCGTAGGTCGACAAGGACACATACTACTCTAGAGTGGCACGGTAATCCTGTCTTGGAGGTCATGTTGTTGGACAAAATGGACCAACGAGCTATGGATAAGTGATGGTGGGCCTGAATTTCGGCAAATGGCTACATGCCATGAAATCCGAGATAGGATCCATGTAAACAAAGTGTGGACTTTGGAAGAACTACTTGATGGCGTAAAACTATTAAGTACAAATGGATCTTTAAAAGGAAGACAAACTATGATGGTAAATGTCACCATTTAAATAGATCGACTTATTGCAAAGAAGTTTCCAAAAAGTTCAAGGAGTTGTCTATGATGAGACATACTCACTCGTAGTGATGCTAAAAGTCTGTTAGAATTATGTTAGCAGTTGCTGCATTTTTTAATTATGAAATATGGCAGATGGATGTCAAAACATTGTTTCCTTAATGGTTTCCTTGAGGAAAGGTGGTATGTGATACAACAAGATGGTTTGTTGATCCTAAGGATGCTAACAGGTATGCAAGCTCGAGCGATCCTTCTATCGACCGGAGCAAGCATCTCGGAGTTGGAATATACGATTTGATGAGATGGTCAAAGATTTTGGGTTTATACAAAGTTTATGAGAAACTTGTATTTCCAAGAAAGTGAGTGGGGGCACTATAGAATTTCTGATAAGTATATGTGGTTGACATATTGTTGACGGAAATGATGTAGGATTTCTAGAAAGCATATAGGGTTGTTTGAAATGAGTTTTTCAAAGGAAAACCTGGATTAAGCTACTTTAACATTGGGCATCAAGATCTATATAGATAGATCAAGACGCTTGATACTTTCAATAAATACGTACCTTGACAAGATTTTGAAAGAGTTCAAAATGGACCAGTCAAAGAAGGAATTCTTGACTGTATTGTAAGGTGTGAGCTTGAGTAAGACTCAAGGCCCGATCACGATAGAAGAAAGAGAAAGGACGAAGGTCGTCCCCTATGCCTTAGTCGTAGGCTCTATAGTATGCCATGCTGTCTACCGCACATGATGTGTACCTTGCCATGAGTCTGTCAAGGGGTACAAAAGTGATCCAAGATTAGATCACTCGACATCGGTCAAAATTATCCTTAGTAACTTTAGGACTAAGGAAATGTTTCTCGATTATGGAAGTGATAAAAGAGTTCGTCATAAAGGGTTACGTCGATGCAAGCTTTGACATGAATCCAGATGACTTTAAGTAGCAAACCGGATTCGTATAATGGAGCAGTCATTTGGAGTGGCTCCAAGTGGAGCATGGTAGCAGTATCTACATGTATGACATAAAGATTTGCAAAGTAACACACGGATCTGAATGTTTCAGGCCTGTTGACTAAAAACCTCTCTCACAAGCAAAGCATGATTAAACCCAAAAATTTATTGGGTGTGAATCACATGGTGATGTGAAGTAGATATTGACTCTAGTGCAAGTGGGAGACTTTTATAAATATTCCCTAGAGGAAATAATAAATTGGTTATTGTTATATTTCCTTGTTCATGATAATCGTTTATTATCCATGCTAGTATTGTATTGATTGGAAACTCAGATACATGTGTGGATACATAGACAACACAATGTACCTACTGAGCCTCTAATGGACTAGCTCATTGATAAAAAGATGGTCGAGGTTTCCTAATCATAGACATGAGTTGTCAATTGAGAATGGGATCACAACATTCAGAGAATGATTTGATGGACAAGACCCGAACTATGAACGTATCATATGATCGTGTTAGTTTATTGCTATTGTTTTCTACATGTCAAGTATCTGTTCCTATGACCATGAGATCATGCAACTCCCGTACAATGGAGGAATGCCTTGTGTTTATCAAACGTCACAACATAACTTGGTGACTATAAAGGTACTCTATAGGTATCTCCAAGGGTGTCTGTTGGGTTGGCGTGAATCGAGACCGGGATTTATCACTTCTATGACGGAGAGGTATCTCTAGGGCCCACTCACTAATACAACATCACAAGAAGCTTGCAAGTAATGTGAGTAAGGAGTTAGTCAAGGAATCGTGTATTACAGAATGAGTAAAGAGACTTGCCAGTAATGAGACTGAACTAGGTATCCAGATACCGATGATACGTCTCCAACGTATCTATAATTTTTTATGGTTTCATGCTATTATCTTGTCAAACTTTGGATGTTTTGTATGCCTTTTATATATTTTTTGGGACTAACTTATTAACTCAGTGCCAAGTGCCAGCTCGTGTTTTATCCATGTTTTTGACCCCTTTCAGCGAAGATTTTGAAACGGAGTCCAAACGGAATAAAATCCCCGAAAAGATTTTTTCCGTAACAGAAGAAGATCACGAGACTTGAGAGCCAAGGCACGGGGTCCTCAGGGGCTCCACAAGCCCCCACCCCGCGGCCAGGGGGAGGCCGTGGCCCACAGGCTTGTGGGCCCCCTGGACCTCCTTTGCCCTAGGTTTTGCGCCTATATATCCCCAAAAATTCCACAAAAAATCAGGAGATCATCGAAAGTACTTTTTCGCCGCCGCAAGCTTCTGTCTCCGCAAGATCCCATCTGGGGCACGTTCTGGTGCCCTGTCGGATGGGGGATTCAGATACGGAGGGATTCTTCATCAACACCATGACCTCTCCGATGATGCGTGAGTAGTTCACCATAGACCTACGGGTCCATAGCTAGTAACTAGATGGCTTCTTCTCTCCCTTGGATCTTCAATACAAAGTTCTCCATGATCTTCGTGGAGATCTATCCGATGTAATCTTCTTTTGAGGTGTGTTTGTCGAGATCCGATGAATTGTGGATTTATGATCAGATTATCTATGAATCTTATTTGATTTTCTTCTGATCTCTCTTATGCATGATTTCATATCCTGGTAATTCTCTTCGAGTTGTGGGTTTTGTTTGGCCATCTAGATCTATGATTCTTGCAGTGGGATAAGTGCTTGGTTTTGGGTTCATACCGTGCGGTGACCTCACCCAGTGACAGAAGGGGTAACGAGGGACGCATCGTGTTCTTGCCATCAAGGGTAAAAAGATGGGGTTTTCATCATTGGTTTGAGTTTATCCCTCTACATCATGTCATCTTGCTTAAGGCGTTACTATGTTCGACATGAACTCAATACACTAGATGCATGCTGGATAGCGGTCGATGTGTGGAGTAATAGTAGTAGATGCAGAAAGTATCGGTCTACTTGTCTCGGACGTGATGCCTATATGTATGATCATTGCCTTAGATATCGTCATGACTTTGCGCGGTTCTATCAATTGGTCGACAGTAATTTGTTCACCCACCGTGATATTTGCTATTTTGAGAGAAGCCTCTAGTGAACACTATGGCCCCCGGGTCTACTCCACACCATATTTTCAGCCTTACACTTTTTACTTCGTTGCACTTTCCGCCTTCAGATCTCACTTTGCAAACAATCTTGAAGGGATTGACAACCCCTTTGAAGCGTTGGGTGCAAGCTCGTTTGTGTTTGCGCAGGTACTCTCGACTTGACGAGACCCTCCTACTGGATCGATACCTTGGTTCTCAAACTGAGGGAAATACTTACTGCTTCTTTGCTGCATCACCCTTTTCTCTTCAAGGGGAAAACCAACGCAAGCAAGTCTCCGTCAACGTGTCAATTTCTGGCGCTGTTGTTTGAGAAGTAGCAAGAACGATTTCTGGCGCCTTTGCTGGGGAGGAAGATCAAGTCAAGAACTCATCCAAGTAGGTGTCTCAAACTCATCTCTTGCATTTACTTTGTTTGCCAGTTGCCTCTCGTTTTCCTCTCCCCCACTTCACCAATTTGACTTCTTCGTTTGCCTTTTCGTTCGCCCTTTTTCTCGCTTGCTCTTTGTTCGCTTGTGTGCTTGCTTGCTTGCCGAAGTCGCCATGAATGAAAACACCAAACTTTGTGACTTCTCGAATACTAATAATAATGATTTTATTAGTACTCCGATTGCTCCCGCCACTAGTGCGGAGTCATACGAAATCAATGCCGCTTTGCTGAATCTTGTTATGAAAGAGCAATTCTCCGACCTTCCTAGTGAAGATGCCGCATCCCATCTCAATACCTTCATTGAGCTTTGCGATATGCAAAATAAGAAAGATGTGGATAATGACGTGATTAAATTGAAGCTTTTTCCTTTCTCGTTGCGAGATCGCGCAAAAACTTGGTTTTCTTCTTTGCCCAAAAATAGTATCGATTCTTGGGATAAGTGCAAAGATGCTTATATATCCAAGTATTTTCCACCGGCTAAGATCAACTCTCTCCGTAATGATATCATGAACTTCAAGCAACTTGATCATGAACATGTTGCACAATCTTCGGAGAGAATGAAATTGATGATTAGAAATTGTCCCGCTCATGGCTTGAGTCTTTGGATGATTATTCAAATCTTTTACGCTGGCTTGAATTTCGCTTCTAGAAATATCTTGGACTCCGCCTCAGGTGGAACATTCATGGAAATCATGTTAGGGGAATACACAAAGCTCTTAGACAACATCATGATGAACTACTCTCACTGGCACACTAAAAGGTCACCTACTAGTAAGAAGGTACACGCTATAGAAGAAATTAACTCGTTGAGTGCTAAGATGGACGAGTTAATGAATTTGGTTGCTAGTAGAAGTGCTCCTTTGGATCCTAATGATATGCCCTTGTCTTCTTTGATTGAGAGTAGCAACGCTAGCTTGGACGTTAATTTTTTTGGTAGGAATAACTTTGGAAACAACAACGCTTTTAGAGGAAACTATGTTCCAAGGCCTTTTCCTAGTAACTCCTCTAATAACTTTGGAAACTCCTACAACAATACTCATGAAAATTACAATAGATTACCCTCTGATCTAGAGACTAATATCAAAGAGTTCATCAACTCACAAAAGATTTTCAATGTGTCCATAGAGGAAAAACTACTCAAAATTGATGATTTGGCTAAAAGCGTTGATAGAATGTCTAGTGATGTTGATGATTTGATAGTTAGATGTGCTCTTCCCAAGATCAACATGGATGAAACTTTGAAAGCTATGCGTGTTTCCGTGATTGAGAGCCAAGAAAGAACCTCCCAAATTCGTGCTAGACATGAATGTCTTAAAAAGGCGTGTTCTCTGTTGGGAAATGTTGCATGGGAAACAAAAAATTTCCTACGCACACGAAGACCTATCATGGTGATGTACATCTACGAGAGGAGATTTGGATCTACGTACCATTGTAGATCGCACAGCAGGAAGCGTTAAGAAACGCGGTTGATGTAGTGGAACGTCTTCACGTCTCTCGAACCGCCCCACGATCCGTCCCACGATCCGTCCAACGAACCGTCTTGCGACCCATCTTCATGATCCGTTCCGATCTAGTGCCGAACGGACGACACCTCCGCGTTCAGCACACGTACAGATCGATGACGATCTCCACCTTCTTGATCCAGCAAGACGGGGCGGAGAGATAGAAGAGTTCTCCGGCAGCGTGACAGCGCGCGGGTAGTGGTGACGATCTACTCTGGCAGGGCTTCGCCTAAGCTCCGCAGAAATACGATCTAGAGGAAAAACTACGTGGTATAGGGTCGAGCAGCACGTGGCAAAGTTGTGTCTCAAAAACCCTCAATACCTCTAGTATATATAGGAGGGAGGGAGGGGAGAAGGCAGCCTCAAACCCTCAAGGTTTGGCCAAAATTGGAGGTGGAGGAGTCCTACTCCAATCCTACTTGGGGTAAGATTCCACCTTCCCACTTGGAAACTCTTCCCACCTTGTGTTTTTTCCTTCTCAAACCTTATGGGCCTTAGTGGGAACTTATTACATCCCACTAGGGGCTGGTTTATCTCTTTCCATAGCCCATGAGACCCCTTGGGGCATGACACCCCTCCCGATGGTCCCTCAGCACCCCTCCCGGCACTCCCGGTACACTACCGATGAGCCCGAAACTTTTCTGGTGACCAAAACAGGACTTCCTATATATCAATCTTTACTTCCGGAGCATTCGGGAGCTCCTCGTGACGTCCTGGATCTCATCTGGGACTCCGAACAACTTTCGGTTACCAACACCTATAACTCAACTATACCGAAAGTCACCGAACCTTAAGTGTGCAGACCCTGCGGGTTCGAGAACTATGTAGACATGACCCGAGACACTCCTCAGTCAATATCCAATAGTGGGACCTGGATGCCATATTGGATCCTACATATTCTCCAAAAATCTTATCGGTTGAACCTCAGTGTCAAGGATTCATATAATCTCGTGTGTCATTCCCTTTGTCCTTCGATATGTTACTTGCCCGAGATTTGATCGTCGGTATCCGCATACCTATTTCAATCTCGTTACTGGCAAGTCTCTTTGCTCGTTCCGTAATACAAGATCCCGTGACTTACACTTAGTCACATTGCTTGCAGGGCTTGTGTGTGATGTTGTATTACCGAGTGGGCCCCGAGATACCTCTCCGTCACACGGAGTGACAAATCCCAGTATTGATCCATACTAACTCAATGGACACCTTCGTAGATACCTTTAGAGCACCTTTATAATCACCAAGTTACTTTGCGACATTTCATGCACACAAGGTATTCCTCCGGTGCTAGTGAGTTATATGATCTCATGGTCATAGGAACAAATACTTGACATGCAGAAAACAATAGCAACAAAACGACACGATCAATATGCTATGTTCATAGTTTGGTCTTGTCCATCACATGATGCTCCTAATGATGTGATCCTGTTATCAAGTGACAACACTTGTCTATGGTTAGGAAACCTTGACCATGTTTGATCAACGAACTAGTCAACTAGAGGCTCACTAGGGACAGTGTGTTGTCTATGTATCCACACATGTATTTGAGTTTCGAATCAATATAATTCTAGCATGGATAATAAATGATTATTATGAACAAGGAAATATAATAATAACTAATTTATTATTGCCTCTAGGGCATATTTCCAACAGTCTCCCACTTGCACTAGAGTCAATAATCTAGTTCACATCACCATGTGATTTTAACGAATCCAACACCCATATAGTTTTGGGGTCTGATCACGTCTTGCTCGTGAGAGAGGTTTTAGTCAACGTTTCTGAAACTTACAGATCCGTGTGTGCTTTACAAATCTTTATGTCATCTTATAGATGCTGCTACTACGTTCTATTCGGAAATACTCCAAATATCTACTCTACTATACGAATCCGTTTCACTACTCATAGTTATTCGGATTAGTGTCAAAGCTTGCATCAACGTAACCCTTTACGATGAACTCTTTAACCACCTCCATAATCGAGAAAAATTCCTCAGTCCATTAGTTACTAAGGATAACTTTGACCGTTGTTCAGTGATTAAATCTTGGATCACTCTCTCTACCTCTTAACAAACTTGTAGCAAGGCACACATCAGGTGCGGTACACAACATGGCATACTGTAGAGTCTACGGCTAAGGCATAGGGGATGACCTTCGTCCTTTCTCTTTCTTCTGCCGTGGTCGGGCTTCTGAGTCTTACTCAAATTCACACCTTACAACACAACCAAGAACTCTTTCTTTGCTGACCTATTTTGAACACCTTCAAAAACTTGTCAAGGTATGCATTTCACTTGAAAGTTCTGCTCAGCATCTTGATGCTCAATGTTCAAGTAGTTCTATCATGGTCTTCCTTTAAAAAAACCCTTTGAAACAAACTTTATGCTTTACAGAAATTCTACATTACTTACGACCAACAATATGTCAACCACATATACTTTATCAGAAGTACTATAGTGCTCCCACTCACTTCTTTGGAAATACAAGTTTTCTCATAAACCTTGTACAAACCCAAAAGCATTGATCATCTCATCAAAGCGTATATTCCAACTCCGAGATCGCTGGAGCTTGCATACTTGTTAGTATCTTTAGGATTGACAAAACCTTCTGGTTGTATCACATACAATCTTTCCTCAAGGAAACCGTCGAGGAAACAATGTTTTGACATCCTATGTGCAACATTTCATAAATAATGCAGCAGCTACTAACATAATTCTAACAGACTTTTAGCATCTCTACGAGTGAGAAAGTCTCATCATAGTCAACTATTTGATCTTGTCGGAAACATCTTTGCGACAAGTCGAGCTTTTCTTAATAGTGACTTATCACCATCATCGTTTGTCTTTCTTTTAAAGATCCATCTTTACTGAATAGTCCTACGACCATCAAGTAGTTCTTCCAAAGTCTATACTTTGTTTTCATACATGTATCCTCTCTCGGATTTTATGGCCTCCAGCCATTTGTCGGAACCCGGGCCCACCATCGCTTCTCCATAGCTCGTAGGCTCATTGTTTTTCAACAACATGACCTCCAAGACAGGGTCACCATACCACTCTGCAGTAGTACGCGACCTTGTCGACCTACGAGGTCTATAGTAACTTGATCCAAAGCTCAATGATCACCATCATTAGTTTCTACTTCAATTAGTGTAGGCGCCACAAGAACATCTTCCTGCGCCCTGCTACACACTGGTTGAAGTGATGGTTCACTAACCTCATCAAGTTTCACTACCCTCCCACTCAATTCTTTCGATAGAAACCTTTCCTCGAGAAAGGACCCGTTTCTTGAAACAAACAGTTCGCTTCCGGATATGAGATTGGAGATGCACCCAACTATTTTGGATACCCTATGAAGATGCATTTATCCGCTTTGGGTTCGAGCTTATCAGTCTGAAACTTTTTCACATAAGCATCGCAGCCCCAAACTTTTAAGAAACGATAGCTTAGGTTTCTCCAAACCATAGTCTATACTATGTCATCTCAACGGAAATACGCAGTGCCCTATTTAAAGTGAATGCGGTTGTCTCTAATGTATAACCCATAAACGATAGTGGTAATTCGATAAGAGACATCATAGTATGCACCATATCAAATAGGGCGTGGCTATGACGTTCAGACACATCATCACACTATGGTGTTCTAGGTGGCATGAACTGCGAAACAGTTTTCACTTTGTCTTAACTGCGTACCAAAAACTCGTAACTCAGATATTCATCTATATGATCATATCGTAGACAGTTTATCCTCTTGTCACGACGATCTTCACTTTGAAATTGCTTTGAACTTTTCAATAATTCAGACTTGTGATTCATCAAGTAAATACTCATGTATCTACTTAAATCGTCAGTGAAGTAAGAACATAACAATATCCACTGCGTGCCTTAGCACTCATTGGACTGCACACATCAAAAATGCATTACTCCCAACAAGTTACTCTCTTGTTTCATGTGGCATGTTTTGCATGTCTGACGTGATTCAAAATCAAGTGAGTCCAAACGATCCATCTCTATGGAGTTTCTTCATGCATTTTGTACCAACAGGTATGGTTTGCATGTCCCAAACATTTCAAAAATGAGTGAGTACAAAGATCCATCGGCATGGAGCTTCTTCCTGCATTTTATACCAACATGACTCAAGTGGCAGTGCCACAACTAAGTGGTGCTATCATTATTACTTTGTATCTTTTGGCACCAATATTATGAACATGTGTAACACTACGATCGAGATTCAATAAACCATTGAGGGTAATTATTCAAGCAAATAGAATAGCTATTATTTTCTTTAAATGAATAATCGTATTGCAATAAACACGATCCAATCATGTTCATGCTCAACGCAAACACCAAACAACAATTATTTCGGTTTTACCACCAATCCCGGTGATAGAGGGAGCATGCGATGTTTGATCACATCAACCTTGGAAACACTTCCAACACGTATCGTCACCTCGCCTTTAGCTAGTCTCCGTTTATACCGTAGCTTTCCTTTCGAGTTACTAATCACTTAGCAACCGAACCGGTATCCAATACCCTCGTGCTACTAGGAGTACTAGTAAAGTACACATCAATATCATGTATATCAAATATACTTCTGTCGACTTTGCCAACCTTCTCATCTACCAAGTATCTAGGGTAGCTCCGCCTCAGTGACCGTTCCCCTCATAACAGAAGCACTTAGTCTTGGGTTTGGGTTCAATTTTGGGTTTCTTCATTAGAGCAGCAACTGGTTTGCCGTTTCATGAAGTATCCCTTCTAGGCCTTACCCTTCTTGAAACTAGTGGTTTTACTAACCATCAACAATTGATGCTCCTTCTTGATTTCTACTTTTGCAGTGTCAAACATTGCGAATCACTCAAGGATCATCATATCTATCCTTGATTTGTTTATAGTTCATCACGAAGCCCTAGCAGCTTAGTGGCAGTGACTTTGGAGAACCATCACTATCTCATCTGGAAGATGAACTCCCACTTGATTCAAGCGATTGTTGTACTCAGACAATCTGAGAACATGCTCAATGATTTGAGCTTTTCTCCGTTACTTTGTAGGCAAAGAATCTTGTCGGAGGTCTTATACCTCTCAACAAGGGCACAAGCATGAAATCTCAATTTCATCTCTTTGAACATCTCCTATGTTCTGCGACGTTTTCAAAACGTCTTCGGCGCCTTGCTTCTAAGCCATCAAGTATTGCGCACTGACCTATCATGTAGTCATCAAAGACGTGTATGTCAGATGTTTGCAACATCCACAGACGACGCCCGAGGTGCAGCACGTCGAGTGGTGCATTAAAGACATAAGCCTTCTGCATAGCAATGAGGACAATCCTCAGT
This sequence comes from Hordeum vulgare subsp. vulgare, assembly GCF_904849725.1. NCBI lineage: Eukaryota > Viridiplantae > Streptophyta > Magnoliopsida > Poales > Poaceae > Hordeum > Hordeum vulgare. The sequence goes on along the minus strand of NC_058520.1, from coordinate 417,551,502 downwards.
TTTACAGTCTGAGTCCGCAAAGTTGCTACTATCAACTTTCAACTAAATTTTCTCTAGGAACATATAAAAATAGTAGAGCTATAGCGCAAGCTACATCATAATTCGCAAAGACCATTAGACTATGTTCATGATAATTAGTTCAATTATTCATATTACTTAAGAACTTCCACTCAAAAAGTACATCGCTCTAGTCATTTGAGTGGTACATGATCCAAATCCACTATCTCAAGTCCGATCATCACGTGAGTCGAGAATAGTTTCAGTGGTAAGCATCTCTATGCTCATCATATCAACAATACGATTCATGCTTGACCTTTCGGTCTCTTGTGTTCCAAGGCCATGTCTGCACATGGTAGGCTCGTCAAGTTTAACCCGAGTGTTCCGCGTGTGCAACTGTTTTGCACCCGTTGTATGTGAACGTTGAGTCTATCACACCCGGTCATCACGTGGTGTCTCGAAACGACGAACTGTAGCAGCAGTGCACAGTCGGGGAGAACACAATTTCGTCTTGAAATTTTAGTGAGAGATCACCTCATAATGCTACCGTTGTTCTAAGCAAAATAAGGTGCATAAAAGGATTAACATCACATGCAATTCATAAGTGACATGATATGGCCATCATCATGTGCTTCTTGATCTCCATCACCAAAGCACCGGCACGATCTTCTTGTCACCGGCGCCACACCATGATCTCCATCAACGTGTCGCCATCGGGGTTGTCGTGCTACTTATGCTATTACTACTAAAGCTATGTCCTAGCAATATAGTAAACTCATCTGCAAACACAACGTTAGTTTAAAGGCAACCCTATGGCTCCTGCCGGTTGCCGTACCATCGACGTGCAAGTCGAAATTAACTATTACAACATGATCATCTCATACATCCAATATATTACATTACGTCATTAGCCATATAAAATCACAAGCATACCCTGCAAAAACAAGTTAGACGTCCTCTAATTTGTTGTTGCATGTTTTACGTGGCTGCTATGGGTATCTAGTAGATCGCATCTTTCTTACGCAAAAACCACAACGGAGATGTGCAAATTGCTATTTAACCTCTCCAAGGACCGCCTCGGTCAAAACCAATTCAACTAAAGTTGAAGAAACCGACACCCGCCAGTCATCTTTATGCAACGAGGTTGCATGTCAACCGATGAAACCAGTCTTTCGTAAGCGTACGAATAATGTCGGTCCGGGCCGCTTCAATCCAACAATACCGCCGAATCAAGAAAAGACTAAGGAGGGTTGCAAATCGAACATCACCGTCCACAAAACCCTTTGTGTTCTACTCGAGATAACATCTATGCATGAACCTAGCTCATGATGCCACTATTGGGAAACATTGCATGGGAAACAAAAAATTTCCTACGCACACGAAGACCTATCATGGTGATGTCCATCTACGAGAGGAGATTTGGATCTACGTACCCTTGTCGATCGCATAGCAAGAAGCGTTAAGATACGCGGTTGATGTAGTGGAACGTCTTCACGTCCCTCGAACCGCCCCACGAACCGTCCCGCGATCCGTCCAATGATCCGTCCCGCGATCCGTCCAACGAACCATCTTGCGATCCGTCTTCATGATACGTTCCGATCTAGTGCCGAACGGACGACACCTCCGCGTTCAGCACACGTACAACTCGATGACGATCTCCACCTTCTTGATCCAGCAAGAGGGGGCGCAGAGGTAGAAGAGTTCTCTGGCAGCGTGACGGCGCGCGGGTGGTGGTGATGATCTACTCCGACAGGGCTTCGCCTAAGCTCCGCAGAAATACGATCTAGAGGAAAAACTGCGTGGTATAGGGTCGAGCAGCACGTGGCAAAGTTGTGTCTCAAAAACCCTCAATACCTCTAGTATATATAGGAGGGAGGGAGGGGAGGAGGCATCCTCAAACCCTCAAGGTTTTGCCAAAATTGGAGGTGGAGGAGTCCTACTCCAATCCTACTTAGACTAGGATTCCACCTTCCCACTTGGAAACTCTTTCCACCTTGTGTTTTTTCCTTCTCAAACCTTATGGGCCACAGTGGGAACTTATTCCAGCCCACTAGGGGATGGTTTATCTCTTTCCATAACCCATGAGACCCCTTGGGGCGTAACACCCCTCCCGATGGTCCCCGGCACTCCCAGTACACTACCGATGAGCCCAAAACTTTTCCGGTGACCAAAACAGGACTTCCTATATATCAATATTTACCTCCGAACCATTCCGGAGGTCCTCGTGACGTCCTGGATCTCATCTGGGACTCCGAACAACTTTCGGTTACCAACACCTATAACTCAACTATACCGAAACGTCGCCGAACCTTAAGTGTGCAAACCCTGCGGGTTCGAGAACTATGTAGACATGACCCGAGACACTTCTCGGTCAATATCCAATAGCGTGACCTGGATGCCCATATTGGATCCTACATATTCTCCGAAGATCTTATCGGTTGAACCTCAGTGTCAAGGATTCGTATAATCCCGTATGTCATTCCCTTTGTCCTTTGATATGTTACTTGCCCGAGATTTGATCGTCGGTATCCGCATACCTATTTCAATCTCGTTACTGGCAAGTCTCTTTACTCGTTCCATAATACAAGATCGTGTGACTTACACTTAGTCACATTGCTTGCAAGGCTTGTGTGTGATGTTGTATTACCGAGTGTGCCCCGAGATACCTCTCCGTCACACGGAGTGACAAATCCCAGTCTTGATCCATACTAACTCAACAGACACCTTCAGAGATACCTGTAGAGCACCTTTATAGTCACCCAGTTACGTTGCGACGTTTTATGCACACAAGGTATTCCTCCGGTGCCAGTGAGTTATATGATCTCATGGTCATAGGAACAAATACTTGACATGCAGAAAACAATAGCAATAAAACGACACGATCAATATGCTACGTTCATAGTTTGGGTCTTGTCCATCACATGATTCTCCTAATGATGTGATCCCGTTATCAAGTGACAACACTTGTCTATAGTTAGGAAACCCTGACCATCTTTGATCAATGAACTAGTCAACTAGAGGCTCACTAGGGACAGTGTGTTGTCTATGTATCCACACATGTATTTGAGTTTCCAATCAATATAATTCTAGCATGGATAATAAACGATTATTATGAACAAGGAAATATAATAATAACTAATTTATTATTGCATCTAGGGCATATTTCCAACATTCTCGTGATAAGAATCACGAAGATCTTAAAGTGCTTGTTGTGACTCCCATTGAATCCTTGTTTTCTTGTGTCAAACCTAATGATTATGGGGCTGGATATGAATCCACTTTGGTTGAAAAGTGCCCCAATGATTCGGAGTCCATCTATCTTGATGCTAAAAGCACTGATAGTGGAGTAGAAGATGTTAAAACTTTGAGTAGTAATGAAATTACTACCATGGATTTCAAGGAATTCAATTATGATAGTTGCTCCTTGATTGAATTCATTTCCTTGAGGCAATCCATGTTAAACTCTCCACACGCTTATAGCCAAAACAAGGCCTTTACCGATCATATCGTCGAAGCTATGATAAAATCTCTTGAAGAGAAACTTGAATTGGAAGTCTCTATCCCTAGAAAGCTTCATGATGAGTTGGAACCTACCATCAAAATCAAAATCAAAAACTATGAATGCAATGCTTTGTGTGATTTGGGTGCTAGTGTTTCTGCGATTCCAAAGTCTTTATGTGATGTTCTAGGTTTTAATGAGATTGAAGATTGTTATCTTAATTTGCATCTTGCTGATTCTACTGTCAAGAAACCCATGGGAAGGATCAATGATGTTATTATTATTGCAAATAGGAACTATGTACCCATGGATTTCATTGTGCTTGACATTGATTGCAATCCTGCATGCCCTATTATTCTTGGTATACCTTTCCTCAGGACTATCTGTGCTATCATCGATATGAAGGAAGGGAATATTAGATTTCAATTTCCTTTAAGGAATGGCATGGAACATTTTCCTATAAAGAAAACAAGATTGCCTTATGAATCCATGATGAGGGCCACTTATGGTTTGATCACCAAAGACGACGATACGTGATTCTATCGCTTTTATGCCTAGCTAAGGGCGTTAAACAATAGCGCTTGTTGGGTCTGTTTTGTTGCGTCCATACCATCATAATTCTGTTGTGATTGTGTTTTTTGTGTTTCTTTTTGTGTTTGAGCCAAGCAAAACCTTTATGACTAGTCTTGGTAATGGTTGTTTGATCCTGCTGGAAAAAGACAGAAACATTTCGCTCACGAAATGATTTTTCATTTTTACCTTCCACCATTGCTAGCCTCTCTGGTGCCGCGCAACTCTCGCCGGTACACAAACCCACCATATGCCTTCCTCAAAACAGCCACCATACCTACCTACTATGGCATTTTCATAGCTATTCCGAGATATATTGCCCTGCAACTCCCACCGTTCTGTCTCATGACTTGTGACGTCACTCTCATATTGCCATTGCAGATCGTAAGACAGCTAGCGAGATGTTTCAACGTCATACGCCAAGCTAGATTGTTGCACATCCCGGTACACCACCGGAGGCATTTCCTATAGAGTCATCATCATTTTGAGCTTTGAGCTGTGAGTAAATAAAAGTGTGATGATCATCATTACTAGAGCATTGTCCCATGTGAGGAAGAAAAGAGGCTAAAGAGCCCAACAATATAAAAAAAGAGAAAAGAAAAAAAGAGGCCAAGAGCCCAAAAAAACAGAGAAAAAAAGAGAAGGGACAATGCTACTATCTTTTTCCACATTTGTGCTTCATAATAGCACCATGTTCTTCATGATTGAGAGCTTCTTGCTTTGTCACTACCATATGCTAGTGGGAATCTTCATTATATAACTTGGCTTGTATATTCCAATGATGGGCTTCCTCAAATTGCCCTAGGTCTTCGTGAGCAAGCAAGTTGGATGCACACCCACTAGTTCTCCTTTTGAGCTTTCACATACTTATAGCTCTAGTGCATCTCTTGTATGGAAATCCCTACTCATTCACATTGATATCTATTAATGGGCATCTCCATAGCCCTTTGATACGCCGAGTCAAGGTGACCATCTCCTCCTTTTTTGTCTCACAACCACTACCACACTCTATTCCACCTATAGTGCTATATCCATGGCTCACGCTCATGTATTGCGTGATAGTTGTAAAAAGTTTGAGAAAGTAAGAGTGTGAAAACAATTACTTGGCCAATACCGTGGTTGTGCATGATTTACATTAGTTGTGTGAGGATGATGGAGCATAGCCAGACTACATGATTTTGTAGGGATAACTTTCCTTGGCCTTGTCATTTTGAAAGTTCATGATTACCTTGCTAGTTTGCTTGAAGTATTATTGTTTTCATGTCAATAGCAAACTATTGTTTCGAATCTTACGGATCTGAACATTCATGTCACGTGAAATAAGTTGCAAAGGACGACTATGCTAGGTAGCATTCCACCTCAAAAATTCATTCTTTATCACTTCCCTACTCGAGGACAAGCAAGAGTTAAGCTTGGGGATGCTTGATACGTCTCCAAAGTATATATAATTTTTGATGGTTTCAAGCTATTATCTTGTCAAACTTTGGATGTTTTGTATGCCTTTTAAATATTTCTTGGGACAAACTTATTAACTCAGTGCCAAGTGCCAGTTCCTATTTTTTCCATGTTTTTGACCCCTTTCAGAGGAGATTTTAAAACAGAGTCCAAACGGAATAAAATCCCCGAAAAGATTTTTTCCGTGACAGAAGAAGATCAGGAGACTTGAGAGCCAAGGTAGGGGGTCCTCAGGGGCCCCACAAACCCCCACCCCGCGGCCAGGGGGAGGCCGCGACCCACAGGCTTATGGGCCCCCTGGACCTCCTTTGCCCTAGGTTTTGCGCCTATATATCCCCAAAAATTCCACAAAAAATCAGGAGATCATCGAAAGTACTTTTCCGCCGCCGCAAGCTTCTGTCTCTGCAAGATCCCATCTGGGGCATGTTCTGGTGCCCTGCCGGAGGAGGGATTCGGATACGGAAGGTTTCTTCATCAACACCATGACCTCTCCGATGATGCGTGAGTAGTTCACCATAGACCTACGGGTCCATAGCTAGTAACTAGATGGCTTCTTCTCTCTCTTGGATCTTCAATACAAAGTTCTCCATGATCTTCATGGAGATCTATCCGATGTAATTTTCTTTTGCGGTGTGTTTGTCGAGATCCGATGAATTGTGGATTTATGATCAGATTAACTATGAATCTTATTTGAGTTTCTTCTGATCTCTATTATGCATGATTTCATATCCTTGTAATTCTCTTCGAGTTGTGGGTTTTGTTTGGCCAACTAGATCTATGATTCTTGCAATGGGAGAAGTGCTTGGTTTTGGGTTCATACCGTGCGGTGACCTCACCCAGTGATAGAAGGGGTAGCGAGGCACGCATCGTGTTGTTGCCATCAAGGGTAAAAAGATGGGGTTTTCATCATTGGTTTGAGTTTATCCCTCTACATCATGTCATCTTGCTTAAGGAGTTACTCTGTTCGTCATGAACTCAATACACTAGATGCATGCTGGATAGCAGTCGATGTGTGGAGTAATAGTAGTAGATGCAGAAAGTATCAGTCTACTTGTCTCGGACATGATGCCTATATGTATGATCATTGCCTTAGATATCATCATGACTTTGTGCGGTTCTATCAATTGGTCGACAGTAATTTGTTCACCGACCATCATATTTTCTATTTTGTGAGAAGCCTCTAATGAACACTATGGCCCCCGGGTCTACTCCACACCATATTTTCAGCCTTACACTTTTTACTTCATTGCACTTTGCGCCTTCAGATCTCACTTTGCAAACAATCTTGAAGGGATTGACAACCCCTTCGAAGCGTTGGGTGCAAGCTCGTTTGTGTTTGCGCAGGTACTCCGGACTTGACGAGACCCTCCTACTGGATCGATACCTTGGTTCTCAAACGGAGGGAAATACTTACTGCTCCTTTGCTGCATCACCCTTTCCTCTATAAGGGAAAAACCAACGCAAGCAAGTCTCCGTCAACGTGTCAATTTCTGGCGCTGTTGTTTGGGAAGTAGCAACCGACGATCGAAACTCGGGTAAGTAACACACCAATGGACAAAGGAAACAATATACGGGATTGATTGAATCCTTGACATCATGGTTCGACCGATAAAGACCTTCGTAGAATATGTCGGAGCCAATATGGACATCCAGATCCTGCTATTGGTTATTGACCGAAGAGTGTCTCGGTCATGTCTGCATAGTGTTCGAACCCGCGATGTCTGCACACTTAAGGTTCAATGACGATTGGGTATTAATGAGTTATGTGTGGTGGTAACCGAAAGTTGTTCGGATTCCCGAATGAGAACCCGTACGTCACGAGGAGCTCCGGAATGGTCCGGAGACAAAGATTGATACATAGGAAAGAGGTATTCGGGTTCCGGAAAGATGTCGGGCGCTCCCGGTAATACAGTGGAGTGCCGAAAGGGTTTCAGTGGTCCATGGGAGGGGCCCAGCCTTCCCAGGGGGCACATGGGCTGAGGAAATGGTGCAGAAACCCCTGGTGGGCTGTGTCGGGGATATACCCCGCAGTGTAACCCGGCTTGGAGTATGACCCGCCAAAGGACTTGGCGACTCACTCGCGACTCAGCAGTGACCTGGCGGGGCGACTCATACTTGTCCCCACAGGCGACTTAGATAAATGACGAAGGCCCAAGGCCCAGCGTGCACCCTGGCGTAAGGCGACTCATAGAGAGGCCAGGAGGGCCGACTCACAAGAGAAGGCCCAAGAAGAGGAAAGACTCCCACAAGAAGGAAACAAGACCCGGATTAGGATTCAAGAGAGACTAGTCCTATTCCTACTCCTAGTAGGACTCTACATGTAAACTTACCCCCTCCACCTATATAAGGAGGGGTAAGGCGCCCCAAGAGGGACAAGAGACACAACTTAGGTCTAGACAAGACAAATCATGAGATAGACAGATTAGACACCCACGAGATTAGAGGTGGCGATTCTGCACCCTTGTAATCGAGATCATCGTCTTCATCAATGCAACACAAGCAGGACGTAGGATTTTACCTCCATTGGAGGGGCCGAACCTGGGTAAACTCGCGTCTCTCGATTCCGACCAACCCCTTCAAGCCGCCACATGGTTGCGATGGCCTCATACCTAAGTTCTCTCACGAGGACATCTGCCGTGACAAAACAACGACAGTTGGCGCCCACCGTGGGGCTGATCGCACGGTGGAATTGTGTTCTTGGAGGGATCTCTACGAGGGATCGAGAAGTTTGAAGATTCGACGGATGAAGAAGAACCGACACAGAAAGATCCACATCATCACCATGAGAAAAAAATCAGAACATAAGGATCTACATTGATTATGAGTTCATCTATCGAGCTTGAACAAAGTTTGAACGACGCGTCAAAACACGAGATGCCGGAAGCGTCGTTTTCTGCTACAATTTGTTTCACAGGCACGTCAAATCGTGAGCCGCCAAGAGCGTCGTCTTCTGTTGCAGCTGGACACACTTCGCCGCGCACGCGAAGAGAAGAAGAACAAAACCATGATTCATCAGAGATACATCTACAGAGACTCGACCTCCACTAACGACGACGCCGGCTCGCCTCGAGCACCTCGGCTTTCCTCTGGTTGGCGCGTCTCCGCCGTTGCAAACTTATCTTGCTGACCACCTCTCGTCGGCGCGTTTCCTCCTCTGCAACTTCGCCTCCATGGCCAATCTGCCGAGCTCCGGTGGTTTGCCGTTCAGCACCTCCGGGCCGGCCTGCGCCAGCCTCGCCGCCGCGGTTTCAATTCCGGGCCGGCCTTGCCTTTGCCTCGCGCGTGGCACATCCACACCTCGCCCTGCCGCAGTTCCACCTTGCTGGTTTGCCCGCCACTGAGCCGCTCCCTGATGTACATCGCTCCACCTCCGCCTCCTCTTTCACTCGCCGCGCCGCGCCGGCCACAGGCTCCGTTGACCTGCAGTTGAGCCACCGTCTCCTTACCCCGTCATGGATGTTGCCACAATGATTTCTGTGATCCATCCACCAATGCTGAGTTTGAAGTCTCGAAGAAAACGAGCCTGCTCACCGAACGAGTTGTGCATGCACACGCTGCAGGAACTACAAGTCAGGACAGAGATAGTAAAGGAAAGAAGGAAGAAAAAGGCTAATCCAATTTGGACACGATTTGCTAGCCAGACAATATTGTGCAGAGACAGAAACAAAGACCGATTTGGAGGCCAACCTGGAAAGGAAATTCACTTTTGGAATCCATGTCCGCCTCACTGACAAGATCAGTCTATACGTATATACATCGGCTATCTGTTTTTCGTCCAGTTACCAGCATTATCCGGGACCAGGATCAGCATTTATCCGACATGGAGGAAAGATGGAGTGGAGTTTTTCCCGTCAGTACATGGATATATTTATGGATACGCAGCCAAGGCATATGCTACCAAATCAACCACAAATGGTGTTCTTAATGGCACTGCTCACAGCAACGGGAGACGAACGACTACAACAGGGCCACCTATTGCTACATATCCAAACAGGATATACCCGAAGCACCCAATCTTATGACCAACATAAAAGAATCAGGTGCTATCCATTTCTATCTATTTTATCTGTATATATTAAAATTTGTTAAAAACAATTACTCTGGCTAGTAATATTTTACTACACAGGACAATTACTCATTACAAAAACGACGTCATATTGCAAGAATGAAGCTCGTGTCAAATCAATATCACGGGCGGCTCACTATCCGCACAAACATCATGGACGATTTACCGTCCGTGCCGGTCTACAATGACATGGGCGACTCACCGTCTGTATTGGCATACAAATGACGCAGTCAATTCTCACGACCGCGCAACCAAGAGGGCTTACAACGCCATGGCTGATTCTCGAGTCCATGCTAAATCACCGGACAACTCTCATGTTCAACATCAACCCGCCGGTGCAGTGCTCGTATGTACGAGCCACCTAACAAACGGATGCAAGACTCCGTCCTCACGGTCCGGATTATATCAACTCGCCGGTGTAGTGCTCACTTATACAAGCCGCCCAACAGAAAGACGTAAGACGCCGTCCTCATGGTCTGGATTATATCAACCCTCCGGTGTAGTGCTCGCCTGTACGAGCCGCCCAACCGAAGGACGCAAGTCGCCACCCTCACGGCCCGGATTACATCAACCTGTCGGTGCAGTGCTCACCTGTATGAGCCGCCCAACAGAAGGACGCAAGTCGCCGCCCTCACGGCTCGAATTACATAAACCTACTGATACAGTGCTCACTTATATGAACCGCCCAACAGACGTGCGCAACCATCAAGCATTATACCGGCTTGTGTCAAAATCAAGTCTGGAGACTCTCAATCCACCTCCTTGAGTCGACTTAAGACTCGGGGGCTACATGGACATGGCTCGGCAGACTCAACTGGGATGAATAATTCAAGAACCCCGGGTCATTACAGGGAAATTAAGCTGGTCTCGGGGGTTGATGCCTCATTGACGAAATGATTTAAAGATCGCCTAAAGAAGACAAGTCGCCATGATGCGACCGCCCAAACATGGGTGCCCGGCCTTATTGGCGGATGATTCATAAAGTCGTCCAAGCATGGACGCTATCAGTATCAAAGAGCATAAGTCGCCATGCTGCACTTATTTCAAACTGGATACTGGTAAGCCAAAGAGGACCAAAGTTGCCACGTTGCACGGTTCAAACATGGGCGCCTTATATGATTCTGAGAATTAAGCCGACTTACTTGGGGGCTACTAGCTCCCAAGTCGTTTTGCAGTAAGAGCGTATACGCTTCTGCAATCCTATGTCTGGTTTTTCCCTAATCATAGGTCACTTGGGGGCTTCCTCTCACTAAGATCAGCCTTACTACCCATTTGGCTAGCGAAAAATTACCGCATTACAAATGGTTATACTCGACTGTGTGTTGGCCGAATCGCCATATGGACCCATGAACTCTTGGCGAGTTACTCCGCTCTATGGACCCAGAACTCGCATTGGTTAAAAAATGCATGGTACCGGCTAGCGCCCCACATGGAAAATAGACAAACCATTGGTTCACTGAACCTGCTTCACTGAAGCTTGACTCGATCCTGATCAGCCGGTCTAAACACAGCTAAGGCAGCTACAATAGCCTCTTGGTGTAGCACTAGAGCCATATGAGCTTGTCCTACCCGCCATGACTCACTGAGCCGGCTTATTTAAAATAGCTTGATGCCATACTTATCATATCATATACATGCATCATCTTGCATTGCATCATGCTTCATACATACATATCATGCCGGTCTTCAAACCGGGTCAAAGCATAAATTCTTGCAGGTGCAAATAAATCTTTGAATAGCCAATTTGGCTGGATTTTTATCAAGGTTTATCATAACCAGTGTTAAATGATTGGGGTTTTTAAAGCCAGCTCGGAAGAATTGACTATTGTCAAAGAGCCGCCCTATCACATATAATGTCGAGTCATCTAATTGACCGACCCTTGGATTTCTTCAACTTGTGTTCTGTAGTAAACTACAACACTTATGGATTTCTCCAACATATGGATTTCTCAAGGATATATTTGTCGGGTTACATTGCAACCACGGTCAAGGATTTCTTTTATCACAAAGGCATCATCAGCTCACAGAGTGGATATGATTTTATTCTACAATGGAAGGAATAGCCCCGAGTCGCTGCAGGCACACAACCCTACACTTGGGGGCTACATTATTCAAATCAAGATTACATCAAAGTATGAAAGTCCCATGTCGCTGCAAGCATACACCATGACACTTGGGGGCTAATGCAATCCGCTTTTCAAATCATCACATCATCAATAGACCCGGCTACCTCAAGGAGATAAGCGGGCCTTGGAGGGCTACATACCGCTCTTTGTTCAAGTATGGATTCAAGGAAGCACCGGCTCATCATTTTTATAATGATCCGGCCCTTGGGGGCTACACATTGCTGCTCAAGGAGAAGAACGTGGAAGTCTCGAGTCGCCGCAAGCAATCGACCCGTCACTTGGGGGCTACAACATTCAGGTCATAATTTCTAAAATCCCAGGTTGCTGCAGGCAAGACAACCCGGCCCTTGGGGGCTACATCACTAAGTTGTTTCATAGATCATGAGGTTCAAATTGAAAGACCCGACCCATCACACACTGATGACCCGACCCTTGGGGGCTACAGGTAATATGGATATATCAAAAAATTGAAGAGCACATTTCATTATGTCATGAAGGTGAAGTATTGGGAGACCGATTCACCATATTTTTATCTAGTTGAAGCATCGAAAGACCGGCTCAACATCACACGGATTTGTCAATTGGAGTTCAGTTGTTTGACGGGGCACTACTAATAATCATGACCCGCTATTAGCAATCATGACCCGCCATTGTCAATCATAACCCGCCGAAGCAAGAGAAGCTGGTTCAACATTGTGTGAATTTCTTATTTCCCAAGTTTTCGTCAAGCCAAAGCATTGGAGGCCGACTCAATGGCATATATATATTTTACTGCAAAATACACGTACCTACGAGATGATTGAAGGCGGCTCGAAGAAACCCGGATTTTTCAAGGAGCCACTTCAGTAAATCAAGCCGGCCAGAGGAGCAAGCCGGTCCCTTAACTTATTTATTATTCTTATTTCAGGAGCTTACCATGAAAAAATTCAAGCAAACCTTGGGGGCTAATGTCGGGGATATACCCCGCAGTGTAACCCGGCTTGGAGTATGACCCGCCAAAGGACTTGGCGACTCACCGGCGACTCAGCAGTGACCTGGCGAGCGACTCATACTTGTCCCCACAGGCGACTTAGATAAATGACGAAGGCCCAAGGCCCAGCGTGCACCCTGGCATAAGGCGACTCATAGAGAGGCCAGGAGGGCCGACTCACAAGAGAAGGCCCAAGAAGAGGAAAGACTCCCACAAGAAGGAAACAAGACCCAGATTAGGATTCAAGAGAGACTAGTCCTATTCCTACTCCTAGTAGGACTCTACATGTAAACTTACCACTTCCACCTATATAAGGAGGGGTAAGGCGCCCCAAGAGGGACAAGAGACACAACTTAGGTCTAGACAAGACAAATCATGAGATTGACAGATTAGACACCCACGAGATTAGACGTGGCGAGTCTGCACCCTTGTAATCGAGATCATCGTCTTCATCAATGCAACACAAGAAGGACGTAGGATTTTACCTCCATCGGAGGGGCCGAACCTGGGTAAACTCGCGTCTCTCGATTCCGACCAACTCCTTCAAGTTGCCACATGGTTGCGATGGCCTCACACCTAAGTTCTCTCACGAGGACATCTGCCGTGATAAAACCACGACAATTTAGGCTGGGTAGTCGATCTCGAGGGCCCATGCGCCCCAATGATGGTAGGTGGGAGGAGTCCTAGAGGAGAGGGACTCCTCCCTAAGGGTGCTCCCCACATCCCTTGTAGGAGGTGGACACCTCTTGGCCGCCGGCCCTAGGGGAAACCCTAGGGCACCACCCCTCCCCCCCTTCCCCCTATATATAGCGCAGAGGAGAGAGGGCGGCCGCAACACAAGCCACGGCGAGCCTCTCCCTCTCCCTCTAGATTGTCTCCTCCTCTAGATATTCCGGTAGTGCTCTGCGAAGCCTTGTCGGGACAGCTACACCACCACCACCGTCACATCGTCGGGTTGACGGGGAACTAATCTACCACTCTGCCTTTGCTTGATGGATCAAGGAGGCAGAGGCATCATCAAGCTGTACGTGTGCTGAACGTGGAGGTGTCATCTGTTCGGCACTAGATCAAAACGGATCGTGATGGGATTGTGGAACGGATTGTGATGGGATCGTGGGACAGATTGCGATTCTGATCGGAAAGACATTTGACTACATCAACCGCATTATATATGCTTCGTCTTAGCGATCTACAAGGGTATGTAGATGCACTCCCCCTCTTGTAGATGTTAGTCTCCATAGATTGATCTTCGTGAGAGTAGGAAATTTTTTGTTTCCCATGCGATGTTCCCCAACAGTGTTGTTAGTTTGAAGAATTTTTCTCTCATGCTTCACATATATTATTTTGAGAGTCAGTACAAATTTTTAAGAAATCCTCTCTTGCTCCACTTATATTATTTTGAGAGTTTAAAATTTTAAACAAACTTGTCCTCTTGGTCTTCACTTATATTTGTTTGAGAGCTTGTTATTTGCAATGGCAATTTTCTTTAAATGAAATTAGTCCTGATGTGATAGATATCCATGGGAGATATAATAAAAACTTTCATGAAGATCATGGGATGTTTAACTTGATTCTTTGCAATAGTATTGTGATATGAAGATAGTGATATGTGAGCTATGTTGATGAGTAATTATGCTTTAGTAAGAATACTGGTGTTCAGGTTTGTGATTCCCTATGCATGCACATGAAGTCAATAATTATGCTATGAAATTACATCCTACTTGTGGTGCATTATTTGGTTTTAGTTATGTTTAATGTTCGCTTATGATGATTTTCGTTCCTTGGTTGGCGCTTCTCAATCTATTTGCTAGCCTTCACTTGTACTAAGCGGGAATACTGCTTGTGCATCAAAATACTAAACCCAAAGTTGTGCCAAGTGAGTCCACCATACCTACAAATATGTGGTATTTCAACGCTATTCTAACTCATGAATTTTTGTTTTGTGTGCCCATACCGCTCATGAAGCGGCGAAGGGTGGCCGGTATCTTCCATATTAAATAGGTTATTCTCAAGATGAGTGTTTATTCACTTGTCATTGCATGAGAGTATGGCAGCAATAGGGATGCCCAGTCCCAAAATGCAAAGAAAATTTATTTTATGTTGTCAAATAATAAATCCCTTGGAAAGTGTTAGTATGGACGGTACAAGTGGATATAGCTAGCCGTGAATTTGAAAGAGTGGTGCAAAAATGAATAAAATTTATTTTCATCTTGGGAACCGCCTACGATTTGTTTAGCATGGGAGATAAACTCTTAGTCGTTTTCGTTGACTCGAAAAGCATACCACCCAAAATATTTTATATCCAAATTTTTCACTTTGAGCTCTCGCACCTCTACAAATCCATACTTCCCTCTACGAAGGGCCTATCTATTTACTTTATGCAATTTTTATTTTGAATTTGAGTCTCCATGTTCTCTTATAAAGCACCAACTAGGGAACACTATTACCATACTTGATCATTGGATTTAGGCAATATTTGGGTGTGTTGCATGAATGGATCAATGATGGAGTATGATGGGCTAGGGATAGCGTTCTTTAGGGTTGATATTTTCAAAGACCTGTTTGCTTGTTGATATGCTTGAGTATTGAAGTTTTCATGTCAAATTATACACTATTGCTTTGCATCATCTACAAGTCCATATGTCCATGCTAAAAAGAAAAAAAGAATATTATGACCATGTTAGGCAGCATTCCACATCAAAAATTATGTTTTCATCATTTACCTACTTGAGGACGAGGAGGAGTTAAGCTTGGGGATGCTGATACGTCTCCAATGTATCTATAATTTTTATTGTTCCATGTTGTTATATTATCATTCTTAGATGTTTTATGACCATTTTACAGCAACTTTATATCATATTTTGGGACTAACCTATTGGCATAGTGCCCACAACTAGCTGCTGTTTTTTGCTGTTTTTTTCCTTCACGAAAAGTCAATACCATATGAAGTCCAAATGCCACGAAACTTTTTGGATCTTTTTGGACGAGAAGGAAACTTGGGGACCAAGGATGATTACTAGAGGAGGCCTAGGCGGCCCACTAGGCAGCAGGGTGTGTCCAGGGCCCCTGGCGTGTTCTGGTGACTAGTGGGGGCCTCGGGCACCTCCTCCACTACCTGTGAGCTCTATAAATACCCCAATATTCCAAAAACCCTATAGGATTCGACGAAAAATCGTTCGAGCCGCCACAAGTTTGAGAACTAGCGAAATCCAATCTAGAGCCCATTTCAGAGAGGAACACGATCATGGAGGGGTTCATCATCCTCATTGGTGCTCCTCCCATGTTTGTGGGTAGTTCATATTAGACCTACGGGTCCGTAGGCAGTAGCTAGATGGCTTTCTCTCTCATTTTGCTTCTCAGTACAATGGTCTGTTGATGATCCATTTGATGTAACTCAACCTTTTGAGGTGTGTTTTTTGGGATCCGATGAATTGTGAGTTTATGATCAGATCTATGAAATTATATCCATTCTTGATTAATGTAGCCTCGTATTTCTTCTCCAATATTTGGTTTTTGTATGGCCAACTTGATATTTTATCTTGCACTGGGAAGAGGTGCTTTGTGATGGGTTCGATCTTGCGGTGCTCAATCTCACTGACAGAAAGAGACATGACTCGCATGTATCATTGCTATTAAGAATAAAATGATGGGGTCTATTCCTACATGGATAGAATTTTTCTACATCATGTCATCATTCTTAAAGCATTACTCCATTTCTGCATGAACTTAATACACTAGATGCATGCTGGATAGCGGTCGATGTTTGGAGTAATAGAAGTAGATGCAGGCATAAGTTGGTCTACTTGTCTTGGATGTGATGCCTATATACATGATCATAGTCTTGTATATCATCATAGTTATTTGCTTTTCTATCAATTGCCCAACATTAATTTGTCTACCCATCGTTTGCTATTTTCTCGAGAGAAGCCACTAGTGAAACCTACGGCCCTCGGGTCTACTTCACATCATCTATTTGCAATCTCTATTTTGCTATTCGCGTTTCCAATTTATTTGCTCTTTTATTTTTAGATCTACATTATTAAAAACCCAAAAATACCTTGTTGCATTTTATTTGTCATCACTTTATTTGCATCTATCAATCTATCATTTCCCTTTACCCACGAGGGATTGACAACCCCTACACGCGTTGGGTTGCGAGTATTTGTTATTTGTATGCATGTACCACTTACACAGTCTTGTGGATCTTCCTATTGGATTGATACCTTGGTTTCTTAACTAAGGGAAACACTTGTCATCGGTGTGCTACATCACCCTTTAAGCCTGGAGGGAAACGAATGCAATCAGCGAGGAATCAAATCCACACAGGGCTCAACCCACGAAGGGTCCACGGAGAAGCAACCTTGTCTATTCCATCATGGCTTACATCCACGAAGGACTAGACTCACTTGGTGTAGATCTTCACGAAGTAGGCGATCTCCTTGCCCTTACAAACTTCTTGGTTCAACTCCACAACATGAAGTAGGAGGCTCCCAAGCGACACCGAACCAATCTAGGAGGCACCACCCTCCAAAAGGCAATAGATGCGGTAGTACGATGAACTCCTTGCTCTTGTGCTTCAAAAGATAGTCTCCTCAACACTCAATCACTATCTCATAGAGTTGTCATGTGTAGAAGAGATTGATTGGGTGGAAAGCAACTTGGAGAGGCTAGAGATCAAGTTTCAAATGGATGAATTGGAATATCTTGATCTCAACACATGAGTAGGTGGCTCTCTCAGAGAAAAATAGATATGGAAAGTGTATGTGTGTTCTGAGTACTTCCTCTACGCGTGAGAGGTGGTGGATGGGTATATATAGGCATCTCCAAAAATCCAACCATTACAATATTATTTCCCAACTTGGTGAAATCGAAGTGAATCTCGGTGGCACCGACTTGCACAAAATGTGGAAACTTTTGTATTCTCGGTGAGACCGACATAGGAATCTTGGTGGTACCGATATGGGTGATCTAGGGCAGTTTCCAAATCTCGGCGAGACCGATTCCAAAACTCAGAAAATCCAATTCTTGAAAACGACATACCAGAAAGTTGGTCACTGATTTCGGTGCCACCGAAAGGAATGTTGGTGGTACCGAGACTCTAGGGTTTGCCAAAGGTTCTGTCTGGTGGAAAATCGGTATGACCGAATGGAAAATCTTGGTGGCTCCAATTTTGATGTTTAGGCTTTGGACACAGATCTTCTGTGGGAGAATGGATGAGTATTTCTGGTGGATATATCTAAGCAGTTGAGCAACCAATTCTTCATAGATACGACACCCCCTTTTAATAGTATTGGCTTTCCTATGGACTCAAATGTGATTTCTCACAAATATAAAATATAGAGTCTTGTAGCTTGAAGCTTGGCAATCATATTCCCTTCCTTGTATCCAGGGGTTCTCCTCACAATCCTTAGCCAATGCTTCTTTGAAATTTTCTGAAGTATACTTGGATAAGATCATTAGTTCAATGGCACATATGTTGCTATTAATTACCAAAACCACTTTAGGGAGAAGTCGTGCTTTCAGAAGGCTTTCCTTGATCATATGGCTGGAAGTTCTTCTATGACAGGTACAAGGGTCAGAAAGAGTGCACACATGTTGAAGGATTACTTTTATGCTAGTGGTAACTAGTTGATGGCCCAAACTAGCATTCGTTTTGCCAAAAAACTATGTTATGAACAATTTGAGTTGCCTAGTTGTTTCATTTTGGTGATAGTGCCAGCCGAGTAATACTTGCAATCCTTATTGTGTAATGAATTATGGTGTTGCCATGGTGCTAGCTACCTGAAGTATGGTTGTTGAATGTCATGTTGAACCTGCTATATGTTGAATGCTCTTATTTTGTAATGAATTGTGGTGTTGCCATAAAAATTATCTTATTGTGTAATGAATTATCTTGCTCCCATCAAATGATCTTGGTTGTGGTTCTACCATCAAAAGGGTTAAAGAAAAGGGTTGTTTTGTCATCGAGTAGTTTGTTGAGAGGCCAGGGTTAAAGAAAAGTGTTGTTTTGTCATCGAGTGGTTTGTGAGAGGCCAGGATTAAAGAAAAGGGTTCTTTTGTCATCAATTGGTTTGTCGAGAGGCTAGGGTTAAAAATAGGTGTTCTATGTCATTGATTAGTTTGTCGAGAGGCTAGGGTGGGTCAAATTTTAATTCTGAACACAATTCAACGAACAACATCATAACTGATATCACAACAACACATTTCATTCCAACCAACATCATAAATCCAAACATAGCAAATTTAATAAGGTTCAACACATAGTTCAACACCTCCAAACACAAAGTTCAACACCTCCAAACATACATATCCAAAATCTTGCGGAATGCATTCTTCACTGCTTCTAGCCATTCTCGGTCAGTCCACTCTATGAGACCACAATTGTCACCTTGTTGTAATAATAAAAATTGTAAAACTATTCAGTACTAAACACCGACAGAAAAATATACACAATATTGCTTATAATGAACATGGAGAAAACAATTTGACTTGGACTACACACATTTTGTTTATTCAATATTGGTTAATAATGAATTTGGACAAGCAATCCACTCTGGTCTTACAAATCAACCAGCACCAAATGTCCACAATTGATTCCAAGATACATATAATGTTCATATGAATGTACATCTAAATGACCAATAAGACCTAAAAAATGTTGATTATCAAACAGAGGATCTACACAAAACCTCGTTAGGGCATCCGTAAAACCTACAACCAGCGTTGATGCCTTGGAATACCACACCCTTGTGCACCGGCAAGTTCTGACTACACATCGCTCCTCCGACAACAATGCCGCACCACTTAGGGTCAACAGTGGTGTGTGGAATCTACAAGGGTTTATATAGAGTACATCCTCCAATTCCAGAAAAAATCGGTCAAAACAAACCTCAAATCAAGTTCAAATTGAAGAAAACCTAACCCCAATTTACAATGAAATGACACTCATGCAGGATTCGTCAGCATGCGAGATGAAGGTGGAAACCGAATCCTCACTGCTCGTTTCGTCGTCCTTCCACGAGACCATGGTAGTGGCAGTCGCCGGCGAGGACGAGTGGCAGATGCGGGGGCACGGACGTTGGCTGCAAAGAGTTGGGCGACAGAAAGGGGAATGGATGAATGGGCTCGCTTCGATTACCTGGTTCGATCTTGACCGACGTCATCTAACGACCGGTCACGGGCGTCGTCTCCATGTGAACATGTGGCGCGTGCTAGCGGGCCCCGTCGATCAGAAATCGACTCAAACGCGGCAAATTGCTTCAGCAGTGTTTTTTGAAAACTGTCAGCACAATGTTGATAGTTATTTGAAAGAAAAACGAATGTTGGGTGTTTTTTCAATTAGGGTCCCCAATTTTGATGTTTTTTTTTTGCAATTTACTCGATATATGACGTGTACTTAGGGAGGGTAATATTGTAGCCCATTCTTTAGCTCATATGGGGAAAGTAGACCAGCGTACTGCTGCATGGCTGCGTAAGGGGCCGGAAGAGTTTACCAGCTTGTGCCAAGCATTAAATCCTTTCATTCGAAAAGAAAAATGCACGCAGTGTGGTGAAAAATGCACACAATATTTTTGGGTGACAAAGATTATAATTACACCCAATAAAATACTAGAGATTTACAAAGGAATCGTTCTGTATGCGAGGGGCTTTTTGCGAGACATGAACAAACACGAGTACATCAGCCGAAGATGAGTTGAAGAGGAGTTGTGGAGGAAGAAACCCCGTCCATGATGTGCTCCAGCAACGGGCCCTTCTCTTCTTCAGTCCATGTGCTTTGCTGCGTCACCATCTCCCATTCCCAGTGCCCCTTATCCAGAGCATGTCCACTCTTGAACATGGCGACACGGCTCAGCGTCGTACATACTCCCATGACAAACTTGACTAGGTAAATCTGTTGTTCCGTTCCCTCAAAACCAGACATTACAAATTCCTTGAGGTGATGCCGCCGAAGGTTTGCGGGCTGCCAGGATATCTCATCGCCCGGCTCGTCCATGGAAGGGGCAATGTGAATGTGGAAGATCTCGAGGGAGGGTGCCACCTCAAGGAGAAGACGAGGCCATGACACATCCCATGACGAAGGCACATCGGCGACCAGCAGCCGCCTGAGGTTAGGTAACAGTAATGACGACGGAGAGCTAGATGGCTCGATCCATCTGTCAGGTCCGGTGAAGCGGATAATCAGGTCGCTTATATCCGGGGTGCATTCAAGAAACAAATCCAGTTCTAGGTGCTGCGCACAGTATTTGCGGAATCCTTTCGATCTGACACCGAGGTCACATGCGAGGTTCCATCGCCTGAGGCAGGGAAATGAAGTTGATTCGAACTGCACCCTGGTCTCGAACGAGGCTAGGCTCTCGAGTTTGGGAAGTGCCCTCATCGACATGGAGAATCTGCACTTGTGGACGACGAGCTCTCTGATCTCTGAGCTGGGGGCGTCCACCACCACGACCGTGCCCATGCCCTGGCCGCAACTGCAAGAGTTGAGGTGAAGCAGCAGTAGGCGCGTGCACGAGGTAAAGATGCGCTCGTAGGCTGCCGCGGACAACTCCGGTATGTCTTGCAGGACGAGCGTAGAGAGCGCGCTGTATTCGTGCAGCGGCGGGAGCAGGCAACCTCCAAGCTTAAGGCTCCTCAGGGATGAGGAGCGGGGATCTTGGCAGAGGCCATGGGTGGGAAAAGTGTGTACTGTTAGATGCCAGTGAATTGGCTTAGCAACAGCCTCGAGTTCATTGACCCCCCAAGCATCCATGGCCTTGGAAATTAGCCGGTTCATGCAGGCTGTGTTGTTGGTAATGAAGAAGTCGAGCCTCAGCCTATCAACTTTCCGGCGAGGTTGGACGGTGTCGTCGGCGTCCAAGAGACTATTGACGGATGTGGACAAGGCGCGCATGGCGCGGCGCTGGTATCTCCTGATGTCAGGCATGAGTTTCTTCTTTATGCCGCCGAATCCGTAGTATAGCATATGAGATCCTTTACGATAAATGTCGCTGTGGAGGAGGAGCCAACGATAGTAGCGCCGCGGTAATATGTCGGTGACCCTCAAGTCGAGGGTAGGGAGCTCGCGTGGGAGGTGAGCCCAGCGACTGGATAGCAACCCTGTGCCGAGCGCCGTGCGGGAGTCCACGCGACGCAGGACGAGGAGGAGCAGATCATCGGGGAGGGCGCTGATCCGGTCGTCACCGCCGGCAGCGTGCAGCCGCAGGCGCCGGAATCGATTCCGATTCGTCCCGCTTCTGCCCCCGACAGCGCGACGAGCCGAGTAGTGTCGAGAGGATGTGGGTGTTGTTGGTCCTGTCGAGATACACCCAAGTTGACGCGTTGCTGCAGGCTCGATTTCACGATGCAAGTCGGTGAAGTACTTTTCGACCAACATTGAGAGCAACTGTCTTGTACGTACGCCTTCTCAACACCACGCACGTAGAATGATCGATCGATCGATGTTGGCGCAGGTCCCAACTTGTAGTGTAGTTTCAGATGAATCCGATTGAGTACTTTACGGCCGTCAGCAGACTATACGTAGCCGGAGACGCACGTACACACACAGCCTTATAGCTACCCAACCTGGTCCTGCTGTACGACTAGAACTCTCGCACATGAGATGTTTGGATCTGAGTTATTACACGAGGTTACGTATATATATAGTGGTAGCCTATTCTGCGTATGTACACGACCGACTCGGTTCAGGCTACACGTCCGTACTGGGCCTGGGCCCTGGCGTCGGCTGATCCGGCCCACTGCAGATGGATCCTGCGGGGCATCGATCCTAGTACGTGGCAAAGTTTGGCGCCGACGCGCTGCGAGAAGCCTCTCCCCCACCAACACCAACACCCCAGTCGCCTCTCCCTCCGCACCTGAAACTTGTAGCTTCGCGCCTTGCACTACACCAACGGTCACCGGCCCTCCTGCTGACCACCACCACTGCCGCTCGTACGCCGAGGCCCTCGTGGCCCCTGCATCACCGACGACAACGTCCCCCGTCCAAAATGCCCGCTCGATAGGCCGGATTGGAAGCCTCCCGCCCGCCGCGCGGCCCTCCAGTCCCGGCCGTCAACGGCTTCCGACGTGAGGCTGACTATCGCCGCTCCGGCGTCGGACCTATACCGTCCGCCCCCCGTGCATGCGGTCGGCCGCGGGGACGAATTTAGGGAGGGGGGGCAAGGGGGGCTAGACCCCCCCTAACAAATTGATTCTTCTATTATGATTATGGTTGTTGTAGTTAAATTTTTTTATTTCATATGAACTTTGCCCCCTTCATGAACAAACCTGTCCCCTCTATGCATGAATGCTGCACAGTCGCGGCCCGCGAGACGCGGGACGTGACCCGTGGCTGCCCTTGCCAAGGTCGGCCGGAGCAACGAAGGGCGGAGCTCCAGTCCCGCCCCTCGGCTCCTGCTTCGGCCAGCACATGGGGCGGTCGGGCTTAGGACAACGGCCCCCTCAAGGAGGTCCGGCGCTCGGAGGGAGTGGACCCTTGGCACCGGCCCCATTATAAGGCGTTGGAACAGGGCGACTCGCATGACTGGCGCTGACGGGCGTCTGGTTCTTTTCGTGGCTCTCCTTCGCATCGGGGGCCTTGGCTCCATCGGCTAAGAAGAAGAAGAAGCGCTCCGGACCGCCCGGCGGTCCTATTCTTGGTGAGGGCTCCTCGACAATGGTGGGCAATACGTCCATAGCCGGGGGTGGAGCACGAGGCTATAGCCCGAGCTGCGGCCAGACCAGGTCCTCCTCGCTTGCCTTTCTCGGGTACGGGATGTCAGGCATCGTCCGTTTTGCTCACTTGAAAGCCTAATTGCTTCCTAATATGGTTTTAGTAATTAATAACAACATATGTGTCATTAAACTATTTATTATATCCAAACATATTTAAAAAAAGTTAAAAGATGCATTGGTTAAAGGATTGTAAGAAAAAGACCCTTCATGCAAGGAAAGGAGTAGGATTGATCATTCTTCAAGCTACAAGACTTTACATTTTATATTTGTAATAAATCACATTTGGGTTCATAAAAAATACGATACTGTTAAAAACGGGTGAAGTATCTATGATGAATTGGTTGCTTAAGTGCTTAAAGATAACCATCAAAAATACTCAACCATTGTTTCACAAAATTCTCTGTCCAAAAGTCTAAACATCAAAATCGATGCCACCAATATTTTTCACTCGTCCTTACCGATTTTTCAGGACCTTTGCCTAACCCTACAATCTCGGTACCACCAACTTCCACTTTGGTGCCATCGAAAATGACTGACCAACTTTTTTGTCAGTCATTTTCAAAATTCAAAATTTTCAAGTCTCGGAATTAGTCTCACCGAGATTTAGAAACTTTCATAGGCCATCATATCGGTACCACCGAGATTTCCATACCGGTCTCACCGAGAATTCGAAAGTTGTCACATTTTGTGCAAATCGATGCCATCGAGATTCACTTCGGTTTCACCGAGTTGGATAATAATATTGTAACGGTGGGATTTTTGGAGATGCCTATATATACCCCTCTGCTACGTATCTGTCGAAGAGGAAGCACTCAAACACACACACACACACACACACTTGTCATGTCCATTTTTCTGAGAGAAAATCACTTACTCATGTGTTGAGATCAAGATATTCCGATCCATCCATTTAAAATTTGATCTCTAGCCTCCCCAAGTTGCTTTCCACCCAATCAATCCCTTCTATCCATGCCAAATCTGTGAGAGATTGATTGAGTGTTGAGGAGACTATATTTTGAAGCACAAGAGCAAGGAATTCATCGTTCTACCACATCTATTACCTTTTGAAGGGTGGTGTCTCCTAGATTGCTTAGATGTCGCTTGGGAGCCTCCTAATTCATGTTGTGGAGTTAAACCAAGAAGTTTGTAAGGGCAAGAAAATCGTAGAGCACCAATATAGTCTTGACATGTGGGGCCGACAGGCTGGCGAGTCATATTTTTTCTTAAAAAAATTGTTCCCCGATCTCTCTCATGACAAGGTGACGGCACAGGAGCTCCAATTGACGCGTCACAGCGGTGGAGTGGGAGATCACTATTATGCGCCATGGTGGCGGGACCCTAAGGGCTTGATTGTAGATAGTTGCGGCCGGAGGGCGACACGGTGGGGTTTAACGATGACCGCACTAATGTTGTGTTTATAGGGTTATTAAGCTCTATACAATGGTAGGTGCTTAGGAAGGTGCTTCGAAAAATAAAATTATTTATTTCTGCATCAGTATATATTTTTATTGAAGAGACGTCTAATTAGACGTCTATCCTGCATAAATAAACACAAATGCTTAAACAAATACTCCCTCTGTAAAAAAGTATAAAAGCGTTTATGTCACTACTTTACACTAAAGGTTTTTATATTTCTTTACGGAGGGAGTATTAATTTATTTACCTAAGCACTCAACCTATGCGCCTTGCGGGGCCTTAGTTGGGACACTTTTATAACTGTTTCACACTTCTTCTTTTTTTTTTTGGAAACGCGAACTGTTTCACACTTTGACTTTGGAAGCACTTTATTCCCGCGACGGACCCAGCGTAACCGATCGAACTCCGGTGAATGGATGGATCACGGTGGTTGGGGCGGAGATCGCAGCCATCATTATGCTTCAAATGAACTGCATTTCTACGAACTTGCTAGCTGCTAGGTTCCCTTACGTCCAAACAAAGGAATTAAGTAGGTGAGGTGAGCAAACTGCAGCAACCGTCAGTCGAGCTAGCAGGCTACCAGTGCCAGCCTGCAACGACGCTGCTTGGCTTGGCTCTAACGGTCTTAGCTGACCAGGTTTTGCAGCCACCTGCTAGTTCCCAACCGTCGTAGTTTGTGTGCACCACACTGCAAGACTAGGAGCCATTTTCCCCACAGGTGTCAGTGTTTGAACTCTGCAACCAAGGCTGGAAGAAAAGAGAAATCAGCAGTGCACACCATTCCGACAGTCACTGACCTGTGAAATGCATGCCTCCTTTATCACTCGTTCGCTGCATGAAAAGAAAGAAAGATATACGTAAACAAAGAGAATCAAATACGAAAAGCCTACCAAGAAGAAGAAGAACCACATGATGGTGGCACGGACGCCAAAGGCTGACTGCTCTGCATTGTTCCTCGACCGTTGCATAGGGCTTGCATAGCTGCATACACGCAGACTTGAGTACTGGTCCAGGGTAATGTGAGATTCTAAACGAGTTTGCATAGCTCGTGTTTTCCAGAGTTTGGGAAATGATTGCGTTTGGCTGTAGAAAACGGCCGGCCAGCACAAGCGTGCTGCGTACCTGGTGTCATACTGAAACCACACGGGATTGTAGAGGTTAGTAGGCCATTCTAAGTCCCATATCTTTCCTTAATAATAAAGCAGGTCATTTTGCAGAAAAGACCTCACAGTTTTAGGTAATCAACCTGCAGTTCAATTCTAAGTCATAGCTAACCGCTTTCTGCATTTTTATATAAAACCCCAGGGACGAAGCCAACATGCAAGCATAGGGGGGGGGGGCAAGTTGTTCATGAAGGGGGCAAAGTTTATATAAAGTAAAAAAAATAGCTACAACAACAATTATTATAGTAGAAAAATCAATTTGTTAGGGGGTCTAGCCCCCCTTGTCCCCCTTAAAATCGTCCCTGAACCCCCCTAATATTTGCATTAAATAACCCACAGTCCATGTAAAATAGAATTTTTAAAACAATCGTATCTTTTAAACCTTAACTTCAATTTCAACATATTATATATGAAATTTGATTAAAAAATGCGTAGAATCTGAATATGATGTATTTTCTATCTACTAAATATTTTTAAAATAATATATTTAAGGTGCAACCTAAATCAATGATGCACGGACTGCTTCTGTCGTCCGTCGTTGGTTATTTTACAGAAAAGCCCTCACAGTTTTAGTTAATCAACCCACAGTCCAATTTTAAGTCACAATGAATCGTTTTCTGTATTTTTACATAAAACCCCCTAATATTTGCATTAAATAACCCGTAATCCATGTGAAATAGAATTTTTAAAACAATCATATCTTTTAAATCTTAACTTTTATTTCAACATATTATATATGAAATTTAATTAAAAAATGCGTAGAATCTGAATATGTTGTATTTTCTATCTATTAACTATTTAAAAAATAATATATTTAAGATGCAACCTAAATCAATGATCTTTATTATATTGATATAAGAGAACTAGTTAGCGTGTGATTCCATTGTGCCAAAAGTTAGTGTTCGCTTTTATTAATTAATAGTACCATATCGCTGCTTTACACGAAACTACATCAGCTTATATAGGTCTGCAAGTATAGAAAAAACAAGCCTGACAAGAAAATAAGGAGATGCGCGAATAAAGATGAAACATGTTGCGCTATAACAGGAGTAAAGAGGCAACTTTGTGACAAGGAGA
Source organism: Hordeum vulgare subsp. vulgare (assembly GCF_904849725.1). Taxonomy (NCBI): domain Eukaryota; kingdom Viridiplantae; phylum Streptophyta; class Magnoliopsida; order Poales; family Poaceae; genus Hordeum; species Hordeum vulgare. The sequence continues at coordinate 417,524,453 of NC_058520.1, read as the reverse complement.
TCCGCCTAACCATCCACGATGCTTATACCGTGGTATGCAAATGTACAGACTAAGAACATCTTTGTTTTGACTGCAACTACATATTATCAAATTCTAAACCATCAATTGTAGACTATAAAAGCATGTGATATTTTTTTCTCTCGTTGCAACGCACGTGCCTTTTTGCTAGTATGTATAATCTGCCGTTGAGCTGAATATATGCAGAACGATCAACCTTAATGCAAGGCACGATAACATCTGTCATCCTCCAACCCAAAAGGAAAAAAAGAATATGTGATCCACATACAAGCCATCTCCAGAACAGAAAAACAAAACAGTTACCAGTACGCTCAGTAGAGCCTATCGTCATAATGCTCACTCATAGCTCCATCAAGAAACGTAACCGACTGACCCTGCACATCGCCGTATCTGATGATCATGCAACGGAAGAACCTAGCTAGCGCGACAGATAGATACGGGAAATTCTCCAGCCGGAGGCACTGACGGAGCTTGACAGGGACTCCTCAACCGGTCTTCCCATTAGCAACAAACAGCCACTAGCTTTGCGGCCTCTTACGCCATGCAGATCTCCGAGCCCTCTCAATGTTCTCCACACAGCCTCGTCGCACCCTCCTCTTTGCAGCAAAAAACACGTGGATCGAGCTACTCCTGTCCTGATCAGACTGGTGGCGACCCACGAGGTCATGCATGGACTGACTATCGGAGCATCGGACCTGCTCCTACGTTTAGGCATGTAGTTGGAGACCATCGTAGGCACGGTCTTTTTTCAAGGAGGCAGGGTTCCGGAAACCAGCGTGCCAGACAGAGGAAAATAAAGTTGTCTCGGAACAAAGATTTTGAGGGAGAAACAGTAGTAAAAAAGATTTCGAGAAAACCCCACCGGTTTCCCAAACCGTTTTTATTTTGGCGTGGGTCAAATGACGGGAAATTTCGGTGAATTTGCTAGAAGCCATAGCATAGGTCTAGAGATTATCCCCGTGTCATTCTCGTGTGGGCGGCACGGGGGTGGAAACCCTCGCCACTGCTGCCCCCAACAATCTCCTCTTCCTCTTTCTTTCTCATCACCTCACGATGAGGCTGACAGTCAGTTGCGTGTTTACTGTGTTGGTAATCACTTGATGCTACATTATGAGTTAATAAAAAAAATAGAAACCACTTTTGCTTTGATTGCTGCATTTTGTTATTGGGCGGGTAAAATCTTTGGCGAGACATATCCTGAAACTTTAGGCCAAATCCATTTTCTGATCGCTTTTAAGAAAATAAAAAACAAACATGGCCCAGCGAGTTTAGTAGAGAAACAGTACTGCATTCAGTAGGACGGCACTCACCACCCGAGCACCAAAGATTTGGAGCGTGCTTTTGCGTTTCAGCTGGAGACGCGCCAACCAACGAGAGCAAGCAGTTCTCGCCGCACCACCACCAGCCACCGCACGGCTAAAGCCTCCACTCACTCTCCCTACCGTCCCTAACCCCACACCATCATCACACCACCCATGAGTAGACATGTAAAAGCTCGGCCGAAATGCGCCTCAAAAGCATCTCATCTCCTCCCGGCATACTAATATACTCGTATTTTGCAGGGCACCAAGCAAGCAAAAGGGAGCCTACCTAAGCCGCCCACATCAAAACACCCCTGTGCATCGTGCGGGGAGGGCTAGAAGGCGTCCGCCCGGCTCTGCTGACCAACCTCCACTTAAGAATTTCCTCTCTCAAGTTCAGGGGAAGATCTTCTCCCTCCTCTTCTTCGGTCATTCTTCGTCGCTGGCAGGGAATCTTGTCCCCATTCTCGCCGGTTTGTTTCTTCCGAGGAGGGGTTGAAATGTCTAGCCTAGGACAAATGCTGGTGTCCGGGAGAAGACCACTGCTCGTTCTGTGCACATGCTCCGTGATTCTTTCGCTTCTCACTCTGCCGTGCGATGGCTCGTCAAATTCCACGGAGGATCTCAATCCAAGCCGCAACAAGACCGCGCATCCTCTCGAGGTAATCACAATGGTTTTCTTACATCCAGTTTGCAGTTTTCTGATCATCAAACTCTAGGATACTTGGTCTGGGTTACATTCACTGGAGAGCAGCTCTTCCTTGGTTGCTTTCCTATTATTTACACTGGCTAAACAGCAACAAACTTCTCTCTTGCAGCTGACGCCAAGAACGGCATTTCAGCTCAAGCTACACGCATTGTTCCACTGGTCTTCTTTCGGTCTCTTGATGCCTGTAGGGATACTGCTGGTCAGGATGTCGAGCAAATCGAAAAGCGGCAGATGCAACAGAGTGCTCTTCTATTGCCATGTCATTTCTCAGGTTCGTATCTTCTTCTTCTCTACGACCTGGAGTAGTATTTTCCGAGAGATGTTTCTGTTTTTTCTTCCATGTTTCATGGAGCGTCAGATTTATTTTTTCGTGCTCTACTGAATTTGCAGATCGCAGCTGTACTTCTTGCTACTGGGGGCGCGGCTCTGTCCTTGATGAACTTCGAGAACTCCTTCAGTAACAGCCACCAGAGAGTAGGATTGGCATTGTATGGATTCATGTGGCTTCAGCCAATCATCGGTTTCTTCAGACCAGAAAGGTAAAAAAACCTACTTCTACTTTCCTGTATCACCTGGGGTCTGGGGAATGTGCATCCTTTCCATGTTCCATACTACAAAGTTCATGCCTGAACCTGAATCCCTTTTCTATCTATCTCTACAGAGGTGTCAAGGGAAGGAGCTTGTGGTTCTTCTTCCACTGGCTTCTCGGCATCGCAGTTTGCGCCACCGGCATCGCAAACGTCTACTCTGGCCTCCGCACGTACCATGAGAGAACCGCCAAGAACGTGAGCCTTTGGACCGGCCTCCTTACAGTTGAGATCTCCTTCCTGGCTTTTTTCTACCTCTTGATAGATAGGTGGAGCTACATGATCAAGCAAGGGCGTCTCCCAGTCGAGCAGCTAAGACCGAGCGATAATCACAGGACCTATCCTACAACTCTTCGGAAAGAGCTGGGCATGGTGCAAGAGTGAAGTCTCTAAATAAGACAAGACAGTGTGTGAAGATTGATAGATGTTGTGAGGTCGGTAAACGGGAGATGGTAAATGCTACTAAATCCTCTGGTAACTTGCTTGGTTTGAGAAGCGTGCGTTTGAACAAGTTTGTACAGCTTTTATACTTGTGTTGAGATTGCAGAGGATTGGAACCTCTGGTGTTGTATCTTGAGAAGTGATTTTAGATCATGTTTCAAGACACCATTTGAACAGCTTGTGGGAAGCAGTCAGATACATCATTACATTTCTGATCATCAGGTAACAAAAAATGGTCAGAAGTTTCAGAACTGTGGTTGAAATGCACCTGTAATCTTCATGTTTCATCAGGTTGTCAGTATCAAAGACAACGCATTATTTTACTGTGCTAATTCTTATTTTGGACCCTCCTTGTTGAGTTTAATATTGCATTGATGTTCCTTCTGGTTAATGAATAAGGGAAAAGCTAACCATCAGCCGGCGGATTATAATGGCCGCATCAGCCACCTCCCCCGTAAGACACGCGTCCAAGTGACTATGCGGTTCTGCAACAAAGACTATGTTTCTGAAACATATACGATGTTGCAGTGGTCTACTATAGATTTATATTCTGACCATGTTGCAGTGGTCTACTATAGATTTATATTCTGACCATCCGGCCGCCGTCAGCCGCCCATGAACGTTGCAAAAAAATTCCGCAACTTGACCTTTGTTGTAAAAATTCCTGAAACATGACATTTGTTGCAAAAACTTCTCCCGCAAAAGTACCTATGTTGCAGAAAGACGAAGAAAAAAAAATCCTGCAACAAGCAAATTGTTTCTGAAACTCGACCGTTGTTTCAGGAATTAACGGGTCCAAAGTTTATTTCTTGCAACAAAGCGAAAGTTTCTGCAACTCAGCCATCGTTTCAGGAATTATGGGGTGCCACCGGAGCAGATCCAACGGCTACGTGTAGATCGGACGGCCCTCCAAGTAGTGAATGTTTAGTAAACATCCACCGGTAGATGCGTAGCAGGCCCCAATGAATAAAGCATACTTATGCCATATCTGTTGCTTAAACAGATAAAAACCTACATGTTGTGCTCCATACACAAATTCTAACTATATATATACACACACATACAATCCTCTGGCAGAGCCAAAGCCTTCATGTGTATGGAAAAGTCCAAAGATAGTCACTAAAGACTTATTGATTCATGGCAAGAGCTGGACATAACCAGTTAGGACAGCGATAGCTAAAATGGCGATAGGCGGCACGAGGACAAAAGCGCCGACGGTCGCGAAGAACACCGAGTCGTTCCTCCCGCTGACCTTGGTGAGCATGGCCTGCCTCTTGATGTTCCTCCTCTGCGAGACGGTGAGGGCGTTGAGGGTCTTGAGGCCTTCCCTGAGCCTCTTGCCCAACGGGAGGGTGAATGTGAATTCGCCTCCCCTGTCACCGTAGAGCGCTACCAGCTGCTCACGGATGGTAGTGCGGACACGGGTTTCCGTAGCGGTGTCATTCTCTGAGCATGAGGGGACATGATGCTGTTAGTTATCAGTGAGAGTGGGATCAAGAACAAGAAGAAATTAAGTGTGGTGATTTTGAAGTATGGAAGGTACCATCAGATGTGGAGGAGGACGTCAGTTGCTCCAGGAGATCCAACTGGGTGCGTGCCGAAGAAACTTCAAAAGACGAGATGGCAGTGTCAGTAAACTGCTGATAACAACAACTGGTGCCGTGGGAAGTTCAGGACAAGGATCCTAGCTATGCATACACTGCTGTACATGGGGAATGTACTGTTTACTTCTGAATTTTGCTACGGATTGCTAAGATGAATTTAAAGCCTCTGCGAGTGAGCATGAAACGACAGAATCAGAGCATTGTGCCCACTGTCATGGCTAGATATCATCACAAACTACTTGATTTCTTAAGTCACAGGGTGTGGAACATTGAACATATAGGTTGCCCTAGTTAATTGTTGTGCGACCACTTCATCAAACGGGTATCAGTACAGTAGCCATAATTCGTCTACGGGCTTTTACAGAGCTAAAACAAGGGCGGAAATCAAGCCAGCGACGAAACCTTGATGGGAGGGTTAGTTAGGGAGATGAAAGACGGTACCTGAGACGCTTGGATCCTGCTGTGTCGCGCCCTCGAATTCCTGACGGGCGGCCCTGCAGCTGCCCAGCGATCTCGGCGCGGCCGAGACCGACGCCTTGAGGGGCACCCTCGCGTTCTTCACGGCCGCCGCGTCCACCGCCTGGAGCCTCGTGGCGGAGGAAGGGGAGAAGCTGCACGCCATGAACCCACGCAGGTTTCGTGGCTCTTGTCCACTAGGCCGAGTGGAGACGGAGAGAGGTGGAAGAAGGTTCTTCGTCTTGTTATTCGGCGTGGGCTGTGGTGGGAATTTTCCGCTTCGCCTTCCACCACAGAGGAAGCGACGCACGGCGCACCACACGTTCGAGCCCGCACAACAACATTCTCGAATCTACTCACTTCGAGTTGAAAGCCTTTTTTTTTTAGAGAGAGAAATTCCATATCTTCTACTACCTCTGTTCCTAAATATAAGTCTTTAAAGAGGTTTCATTAGTGGACTACATACGGATATATATAGACATACTTTAGAGTATAGATTCACTCATTTTGTTTCGTATGTAGACTCCTAGTGAAATATCATAAAAGACTTTTATTTAGGAACGGAGGGAGTATCTTCTACTCCCTTCATCCCAAAATAAGTGTCTCAAGCTTAATACAACTTGATATTAGAGCAAGTACAAAATTGAGACACTTATTTGGGACGGAAGGAGTATAACCCATTACCTAATTTTACTAGACATGCAAACATGCCACACAAGCAAGTCATGCATGTTAGTACAAGTTACACCTTGTGTATTTATTTATGCATGCATGCAGGGTTGTCACATCATCAATACATGCATGTTAATCCTAAATTATTATTTTTCATCCTATTTTGTATTAAAAATACATGTATTGAACGATTTCATATACTAATGTAGTGCAACCTTCACATTTGACATTATTTGACTACAACTTAAAAAATATTTTTATATGCTTCATATTTGTAAATTATTTTTAAATCATATATGTGCTTCATGTTAGTTTTAGTTATTTTATAACAATTATTTACGAAGTTTTCGCTGCAACGCGCGAGGCATCATTTAGTACCATTGAACAACGGATGTCAAATTACAACACCAAACCGTTAAAACCATGAAAGGAAAAAAAAGAGGACACATGCCCAGAAACATTTGCAAGAAAACTCCATTGAAGCATTTTTTTGCAACCGCCATCATTGCTACTGCTTGTCTTCGAAAACGAAAAAACACCATCACACACCATCACCCATAGAGGCTTTGTGAGCCAAAGAAATGGCTTGCCGCCGGCAAGGCTATTGCCGTTGTGGTGCGTCGACCAGGGATCATCGTCATGCTCCTCGAAACCCATATCCCCTTCATGTCGTCGATGTCGTTGCGCAAGACACCGAACTGTCACCCATAAGCCTCCAACCTTATTTTTGGACCTTCATCTTCCCCAAACAAAGACGACGACACACAAGATGAGATTTGGCATAGACACAACAAACGCCACCAGGTCCAACATCAAGGGAACGATGGAATAAGGTTTCTACATATCCCTCGATTTCATCACTAAGGATGTCATCAAGATGGGGATGAGATATGGGAAATTTTATTCCAAAAGTCAGCATCACCGCCATCCAAACGCCGTCGTGGAAGACTCTCAACCTAACCCTAACTACATCCGAGCAAAGAGTCGGGGTTCCCTCACTCATTCGTCGTCGTTCCGGCGATTGGAGGCAAGAGAACCGACGACTTAGCCGGCAAAACGCGGGAGGAGTTTGTCACCTCTTTGATTGATGTTTCCTAGATGAGTTGGAAGGCTTTGGATACAGAGCGGCACTGGCTCATAGGCAGGTCGGGCTCCAATAGTTGCCCTATTTCCGCGTAGTATTTTTTAGATATTTGGGGCCAAAACATCCTTCAACAACTAACAACTCATGAATCATATAAAGTTCGTAAAAAAAGCTACCCTAAATGTGGCAGATGCTAACACCCGGGCTGCTGTTGCAGATCCAGAACGGTTCACAAACTTCCCTCTTGAAGTTCATTTCATAGCCGCCTGCTACCCCCTGCTGCTGCGAGATCTGTCGCCCATCGCATCCCGTCGCACCCGTTGGACCACCAAAATCGCCCCGTCGCCGTCAGAATCCAACGTCCCCGGATTTTTCAAGGGACCTGCTTTTTGAAATCCCTTAAGATATCATATATTACGGAATGTGCTTATGGAAATCACAGAATACAAAAGTTACGAAATGCTGACATACCTTGAGATTTCATAAATTATGGGATGTGCTTTTGGAAACCACAGAACACAAAAGCCACGGAATGCTAACTGTTGGAAATATGCCCTAGAGGCAATAATAAAATAGTTATATTTATGTTTCCTTGTTCAAGATAATCGTTTATTATGCATGCTAGAATTGTATTGAATGGAAAATCATATACATGTGTGGATACATATATAGACAACACACTGTCCCTAGTAAGCTTCTAGTTGACTAGCTCGTTCATTAAAGATGGTTAAGATTTCCTAACCATAGACAAGTGTTTTCGCTTGATAACGGGATCAAATCATTAGGAGACTGATGTGTTGGCCAAGACCCAAACTATGAACGTAGCATGTGATCGTGTCATTTTATTGTACTGTCTTTCTACATTGCCAAGTATATATTTGTATGACCATGAGATCATGTAACTCAGTGACACCGGAAGAATACCTTGTGTGTATCAAATCTCGCAACGTAACTAGGTGACTATAAAGGTGCCTTCGGAAATACCTGTAGAGCACCTTTATAGTCACCCAGTAACGTTGCGACGTTTGATACACACAAAGTATTCCTCCGGTGTCCGGGAGTTGCATGATCTCATGGTCATAGGAACAGATACATTGACATGCAGAAAACAGTAGAAACAAACCGACACGATCATATGCTACGTTTATAGTTTGGGTCTTATCCATCACATCATTCTCCTAATGATGTGATCCCGTTATCAAGTGACAACGCTTTGTCTATGGCTAGGAAACCTTAACCATCCTTGATCAATGAGCTAGTCAACTAAAGGCTCGCTAGGGATATTGTTTTGTCTATATATCCACACAAGAATTTATGTTTCCATTCAATACAATTATAGCATGGATAATAAATGATTATCCTGAAGTAGGAAATATAATAATAACTATTTTACTATTGCCACTAGGGCATATTTCCAACAGTCTCCCACTTGCACTAGAGTCAATAATCTAGCTTCACATCTCTATGTGATTTACAGTGTATGAACCTAACACACATACAGTTCTCGTGTTGATCATGCTTTGCTCATGGAAGAGGCTTAGTCAGCGAATCTGCAATATTCAGATCGTGTGCACTTTGCAAATATTTATGTCCTCCTCCTTGATGTAATCGCGGATGGCATTGAAACGTCGCTTTATGTGTCTGGTCCTCTTCTGAAACCTTGGTTCCTTGGCTAGAGCAATGGCACCAGTGTTCTCACATAATAGATTGATTGGGTCCGGTGCACTTGGTGTTGGGTTACGTAGCATAAATTCAAAATTTTCCTACGCATATTCAGATCTTCCTATGGAGAGACCAGCAACGAGAGAGGGGTAAGAGCATCTTCATACCTTTGAAGATCGCTAAGCGGAAGCGTTACTAGAACGCGGTTGATGGAGTCGTACTCGTAGCGATTCCGATCTAGTGCCGAACAACGGCACCTCCGCGTTCAACACACGTGCAGCCCGGTGACGTCTCCCGCACCTTGATCCAGCAAGGAGGAGGGAGAGGTTGGGGAAGAACTCCGGCAACACAACGGCGTGGTGTCGATGGAGAGACGAGGTCTCCCGGCAGGGCTTCACCAAGCACCGGCGGAGAGGAGGAGGAAGAAGAGCAGGGCTGCGCCGAGAGAGAGGGAAAAACCATGTGTCTCAATGGCCAAAAGTGCCCGATATATATAGGGGGAGGGGAGAGGGGGTGCCACCCCTAGGGTTCCCACCCTAGGGGGTGCGGCAGCCCCCCCCCAGATGGGAGGTGCGGCGGCCAGAGGGGGGAGGAGGGGGTGGCGCACCATCTGGTGGGCCTTAGGCCCTGGCCTAGGGTTTGCCCCCCCCCCCACTTTCTCTCCCTTGCGCTATGGGCTGAGTGGGGAGGCGCACCAGCCCACCTAGGGGCTGGTTCCCACCCCCACTTGGCCCACCTTATCTCCCGGGGTCGTTGCCCCCTTCGGTGGTCCCTCGGGGCCACCTCCGGTGGTCCCGGTGGTCCCCGTACGTTACCGGTGATGCCCGAAAGACTTCTGGTATCCGAAACCATCCGTCCTATATATCAATCTTTACCTCCGGACCATTCCGGAGATCCTCGCGACGTCCGGCATCTCATCCGGGACTCCGAACAACTTTCGGTAACCTCGTATAACAATTCCCTATAACCCTAGCGTCATCGAACCTTAAGTGTGTAGACCCTACGGATTCGGGAGACAGGCAGACATGACCGAGACACCTCTCTGGCCAATAACCATCAGCGGGGTCTGGATACCCATGGTGGCTCCCACTTGCTCCACGATGATCTCATCGGATGAACCACGATGTCAAGGATTCAATCAATCCCGTATACGATTCCCTTTGTCTGTCGGTATAGAACTTGCCCGAGATTCGATCGTCGGTATACCTATACCTTGTTCAATCTCGTTACCGGTAAGTCTCTTTACTCGTTCCGTAGCACGTCATCGTATGACTAACTCCTTAGTCACATTGAGCTCATGATGATGTTCTACCGAGTGGGCCCAGAGATACCTCTCCGTCACACGGAGTGACAAATCCCGATCTCGATTCGTGCCAACCCAACAGACACTTTCGAAGGTACCCGTAGTGCACCTTTATAGTCACCCAGTTACGTTGTGACGTTTGATACACCCAAAGCACTCTTACGGTATCCGGGAGTTGCACAATCTCACGGTCGAAGGAAAAGATACTTGACATTAGAAAAGCATTAGCATACGAACAATACGATCTAGTGCTAGGCTTAGGATTGGGTCTTTTCCATCACATCATTCTCCCAATGATGTGATCCCGTTATCAATGACATCTAATGCCCATGATCAGGAAACCATGATCATCTATTGACTAACGAGCTAGCCAACTAGAGGCTTGCTAGGAACACATTTGTTGGAAATATGCCCTAGAGGCAATAATAAATTAGTTATTATTATATTTCTTAGTTCATGATAATCGTTTATTATCCATGCTATAATTGTATTGATTGGAAACACAATACTTGTGTGGATACATAGACAAAATACTGTCCCTAGTAAGCCTCTAGTTGACTAGCTCGTTGATCAAAGATGGTCAAGGTTTCCTGGCCATAGGCAAGTGTTGTCACTTGATAACGGGATCACATCATTAGGAGAATCATGTGATGGACTAGACCCAAACTAATAGACGTAGCATGTTGATCGTGTCATTTTGTTGCTACTGTTTTCTGCGTGTCAAGTATTTGTTCCTATGACCATGAGATCATATAACTCACGGACACCGGAGGAATGCTTTGTGTGTATCAAACGTCGCAACGTAACTGGGTGACTATAAATATGCTCTACAGGTATCTCCGAAGGTGTTCGTTGAGTTAGTATGGATCGAGACTGGGATTTGTCACTCCGTGTGACGGAGAGGTATCTCGGGGCCCACTCGGTAATACAACATCACACACAAGCCTTGCAAGCAATGTAACTTAATGTAAGTTGCGGGATCTTGTATTACGGAACGATTAAAGAGACTTGCCGGTAAACGAGATTGAAATAGGTATGCGGATGCTAACGATCGAATCTCGGGCAAGTAACATACCGAAGGACAAAGGGAATGACATACGGGATTATATGAATCCTTGGCACTGAGGTTCAAACGATAAGATCTTCGTAGAATATGTAGGATCCAATATGGGCATCCAGGTCCCGCTATTGGATATTGACCGAGGAGTCTCTCGGGTCATGTCTACATAGTTCTCGAACCCGCAGGGTCTGCACACTTAAGGTTCGACGTTGTTTTATGCATATTTGAGTTATATGGTTGGTTACCGAATGTCGTTCGGAGTCCCGGATGAGATCACGGACGTCACGAGGGTTTCCGGAATGGTCCGGAAACCAAGATTGATATATAGGATGACCTCATTTGGTTACCGGAAGGTTTTCGTGCATTACCGGAAAAGTTTCGGGCTCATCGGTAGTGTACCGGGAGTGCCGGGAGGGGTGCCGGGGACCATCGGGAGGGGTGTCACGCCCCAAGGGGTCTCATGGGCTATGGGAAGAGATAAACCAGCCCCTAGTGGGCTGGAATAAGTTCCCACTAAGGCCCATAAGGTTTGAGAAGGAAAAAACACAAGGTGGAAAGAGTTTCCAAGTGGGAAGGTGGAATCCTACTCCAAGTAGGATTGGAGTAGGACTCCTCCACCTCCAATTTCGGCCAAACCTTTAGGTTTTGAGGCTGCCTCCTCCCCTCCCTCCCACCTATATATACGGAGGTTTTAGGGCTGATTTGAGACGACTTTTCCACGGCAGCCCGACCACATACCTCCACGGTTTTTCCTCTAGATCGCGTTTCTGCGGAGCTCGGGCGGAGCCCTGCTGAGACAAGGTCATCACCAACCTCCGGAGCGCCGTCACGCTGCCGGAGAACTCTTCTACCTCTCCGTCTCTCTTGCTGGATCAAGAAGGCCGAGATCATCGTCGAGCTGTACGTGTGCTGAACGCGGAGGTGTCGTCCGTTCGGTACTAGATGGTGGGACTGATCGCGGGATTGTTCGCGGGGCGGATCGAGGGACGTGAGGACGTTCCACTACATCAACTGCGTTCACTAACGCTTCTGCTGTACGATCTACAAGGGTACGTAGATCACTCATCCCCTCTCGTAGATGGACATCACCATGATAGGTCTTCGTGCGTGTAGGAAAAATTTTGTTTCCCATGCGACGTTCCCCAACAGTGGCATCATGAGCTAGGTTCATGCGTAGATGTCTTCTCGAGTAGAACACAAAAGTTTTTGTGGGCGGTGATGTGCGCTTTGCTGCCCTCCTTAGTCTTTTCTTGATTCCGCGGTATTGTTGGATTGAAGCGGCTTGGACCGACATTACTCGTACGCTTACGAGAGAGTGGTTTCATCGCTACGAGTAACCCCGTTGCTCAAAGATGACTGGCAAGTGTCGGTTTCTCCAACTTTAGTTGAATCGGATTTGACCGAGGATGTCCTTGGATGAGGTTAAATAGCAACTCATATATCTCCGTTGTGGTGTTTGCGTAAGTAAGATGCGATCCTACTAGATACCCATGGTCACCACGTAAAACATGCAACAACAAAATTAGAGGACGTCTAACTTGTTTTTGCAGGGTATGCTTGTGATGTGATGTGGCCAACGATGTGATGTGATATATTGGATGTATGAGATGATCATGTTGTAATAGATAATATCGACTTGCACGTCGATGGTACGGAAACCGGCAGGAGCCATAGGGTTGTCTTTATAACTAACGTTTGTGCTTGCAGATGCGTTTACTATTTTGCTAGGACGTAGCTTTTGTAGTAATAGCATGAGTAGCACGACAACCCCGATGGCGACACGTTGATGGAGATCATGATGATGGAGATCATGGTGTGACGCCGGTGACAAGAAGATCGTGCGGGTGCTTTGGTGATGGAGATCAAGAAGCACGTGATGATGGCCATATCATGTCACTTATAAATTGCATGTGATGTTAATCCTTTTATGCACCTTATTTTGCTTAGAACGACGGTAGCATTATGAGGTGATCTCTCACTAAAATTTCAAGACGAAATTGTGTTCTCCCCGACTGTGCACCGTTGCTACAGTTCGTCGTTTCGAGACACCACTTGATGATCGGGTGTGATAGACTCAACGTTCACATACAACGGGTGCAAAACAGTTGCGCACGCGGAATACTCGGGTTAAGCTTGACGAGCCTAGCATGTGCAGACATGGCCTCGGAACACATGAGACCGAAAGGTCGAGCATGAATCGTATAGTTGATATGATTAGCATAGAGATGCTTACCACTGAAACTATTCTCGACTCACGTGATGATCGGACTTGAGATAGTGGATTTGGATCATGTACCACTCAAATGACTAGAGAGATGTACTTTTTGAGTGGGAGTTCTTAAGTAATATGATTAATTGAACTAATTGTCATGAACATAGTCTAATGGTCTTTGTGAATTACGATGTAGCTTGCACTATAGCTCTACTGTTTTATATATTCCTAGAGAAAATTTAGTTGAAAGTTGATAGTAGCAAACTTTGCAGACTGAGTCTGTAAAAGCGAGGATTGTCCTCATTGCTGCACAGAAGGCTTATGTCCTTAATGCACCACTCGGTGTGCTGCACCTCGAGCGTCGTCTGTGGATGCTGTGAACATCCGACATACACGTGTCTGATGACTACACGATAGTTCAGTACAAAAATACTTAATGGCTTAGAAGCAAGGCGCCGAAAACGTTGTAAAACGTCACGGAACATAAGTGATGTTCTAAAGAGATGAAATTGTGATTTCATGCTTGCACCCTTGTTAAGAGGTACGAGACCCCGGACAAGATTCTTTGTCCACAAAGCACAGGAGAAAAGGCTCAATCGTTGAGCATGTGCTCAGATTGTCTGAGTACGACAATCGCTTGAATGAAGTGGGAGTTAATCTTCCAGATGAGATAGTGATAGTTCTCCAAAGTCACTGCCACCAAGCTGTGAGAGCTTCGTGATGAACTATAACATATCAAGGATACATACAATGATCCTTGAGCGATTCGTGATGTTTGACACTGCGAAAGTAGAAATCAAGAAGGAGCATCAATAGTTGATGGTTTGTAAAACCACTAAGTTTCAAGAAAGGCAAGGGCTAGAAGGGATACTTCGTGAAATGGCAAAACAGTTGCTGCACTAATGAAGAGACCCAAGATTAAACCCAAACCCGAGACTAAGTGGTTCTGTAATGAGGGGAACAATCACTGAGGCGGAGCAACTCAAGATACTTGGTAGATAAGAAGGCTGGCAAAAGTCGAAAGAAGTGTATTTGATATACATGATGTTGATGTGTACTTTACTAGAACTTCTAGTAGCACGAGGGTATTGGATACCGGTTCGGTTGCTAAGTTATTAGTGACGCGAAATGAAAGCTACGGCATAAACGGAGACTAGCTAAAGGCGAGGTGACGATACGTGTTGGAAGTGTTTCCAAGATTGATATGATCAAACGTCGCACGCTCCCTCTACCATCGGGATTGGTGTTAAACCTAAATAATTGTTATTTGGTGCTTGCGTTAAGCATGAACATGATTGGATCGTGTTTATTGCAATACGATTATTCATTTAAAGAGAATAATGGTTACTCTATTTTCTTGAATAATCACCTTCAATGGTTTATTGAATCTCGATCGTAGTGTTACACATGTTCATGATATTGGTGCCAAAAGATACGAGTTGATGATGATAGTACCACTTACTTGTGGCACTGCCGCTTGAGTCATGTTAGTATAAATTGCATGAAGAGGCTCCATGCTGATGGATCTTTATACTCACTTGATTTTGAATCACTAGTGACATGCAAATCATACCACATGAGCAAGGCCTTGTTTTCATTGAGATGAAATAAGATAGTAACTTGTTGGAAGTGATACATTTTGATGTATGCAGTCCAATGGGTGCTGAGGCACGCAGTGGATATCATTATGTTCTTACTTCACTAACGATTTGAGTAGATACAGGAGTATTTGCTTAATGAATCACAAGTCTGAAATATTGAAAAGTTCAATTCTGTTTCGGAGTGAAGTTCGTCGTAACAAGAGGATAAACTGTCTACGATATGATCATAGAAATGAATATCTGAGTTACGAGTTTTGGTACGCAGTTAAGACAATGTGGAAATTGTTTCGCAGTTCATGCCACCTGGAACATCATAGTGTGATGATGTGTCTGAACGTCATAGCCACGCACTATTTGGTATGGTGCATACTATGATGTCTCTTATCGAATTACCACTATCGTTTATGGGTTAAGCATTAGAGACAACCGCATTCACTTTAGAAGGGGCACCACGTATTTCCGTTGAGATGACACAGTATAGACTAAGGTTTAGAGAAATCTAAACTGTCGTTTCTTGAAAGTTTGGGGCTTCGACACTTATGTGAAAAAGTTTCAGTCTGATAAGCTCGAACCCAAAGCGGATAAATGCGTCTTCATAGGATATCCAAAACAGTTGGGTACATCTCCTATCTCAGATCCGAAAGCAAAGTGTTTGTTTCTAGAAACGGATCCTTTCTCGAGGAAAGGTTTCTCTCGAAAGAATTGAGTGGGAGGGTAGTAGAACTTGATGAGGTTATTGAACCATCACTTCAACCAGTGTGTAGCAGGGTGCAGGAAGTTGTTCCTGTGGCGCCTACACCAATTGAAGTGGAAGCTGATGATGGTGATCATCGAGCATCGGATCAAGTTACTACAAGTCTCGTAGGTTGACAAGGTCACGTACTACTACAGAGTGGTACGGTAACCCTGTCTTGGAGGTCATGTTGTCGAGCAACAGTGAACCTACGAGTTATGTAGATAGCGATGGTGGGCCCGGATTCCGACAAATGGCTGGAAGCCATGAAATCCGAGAGAGGATCCATGTATGAAAACAAAGTGTAGACTTTGGAAGAACTACTTGATGGTCAGAGGACTAT
This sequence comes from Hordeum vulgare subsp. vulgare, assembly GCF_904849725.1. Taxonomy (NCBI): domain Eukaryota; kingdom Viridiplantae; phylum Streptophyta; class Magnoliopsida; order Poales; family Poaceae; genus Hordeum; species Hordeum vulgare. The sequence goes on along the minus strand of NC_058520.1, from coordinate 417,508,667 downwards.
TGAGTAAAGATGGATCTATAAAGGAAAACAGACGATGATGGTGATAAGTCACTATTAAGAAAAGCTCGACTTGTCGCAAAGATGTTTTCGATAAGATCAAACAGTTGACTATGATGAGACTTTCTCACTCGTAGCGATGCTAAAAGTCTGTTAGAATTATGTTAGTTGTTGATGCACTATTTATGAAATATTGCACGTAGGATGTCAAAACATTGTTTTCTCGACGATTTCCTTGAGCAAACATTGTATGTGATACAACCAGAAGGTTTTGTCGATCCTAAAGGTACTAGCAAGTATGCAAGCTCCAGCGATCCTTCAATGGACTGGTGCAAGCATCTCGGAGTTGGAATATACACTCTGATGAGATGATCAAAGATTTTGGGTTTGTACAAGGTTTATGAGAAACTTGTATTTCCAAAGAAGTGAGTGGGAGCACTATAGAATTTCTGATAAGTATATGTGGTTGACATATTGTGGATCAGAAGTGATGTAGAATCTCTGTAAAGCATATAAGGTTGTTTGAAAGGAGTTTTCAAAGGAATACCTGGATTGCGCTACTTGAACGTTGAGCATCAAAGATCTATGGAGATAGATCAAAAGCGCTTAATGAAAGTTTCAATAAAATGCATGCCTTGACAAGTTTTTGAAGGAGTTCAAAATAGATCAGCGAAGAAAGAGTTCTTGGTTGCGTTGTGAGGTGTGAATTTGAGTAAGACTCAAAACCCGACCATGGCAGAATAAAGAGAATAGACGAAGGTCGTCTTCTATGCCTTAGCCGTAGAATCTAAAGATTGCCATGCTGTGTACCGCACCTGATGTGTGCCTTGACTCAAAGTATGTTGAGAGGTACAGAGAGTGATCCATGATTGAATCACTAGCAGCGGTCAAAATTTATCCTTAGTAACTAATGGACTAAGGAATTTTTCTCGATTATGGAGGTGGTTAAAGAGTTCGTCGTAAAGGGTTACGTCGATGCAAGCTTTGACACTAATCCGAATAACTATGAGTAGTGAAACGGATTTGTATAGTAGAGTAGATATTTGGAGCATTTCCGAATAACACGTAGTAGCAGCATCTATAAGATGACATAAAGATTTGTAAAGAACACACGGATCTGAAAGTTTCAGAACCGTTGACTAAAACCTCTCTCACGAGCAAGACGTGATCAGACCCCATATGGGTGTTGGATTCGTTGGAATCACATGGTGATGTGAACTAGATTATTGACTCTAGTGCAAGTGGGAGACTGTTGGAAATATGCCCTAGAGGCAATAATAAATTAGTTATTATTATATTTCTTAGTTCATGATAATCGTTTATTATCCATGCTATAATTGTATTGATTGGAAACACAATACTTGTGTGGATACATAGACAAAACACTGTCCCTAGTAAGCCTCAAGTTGACTAGCTCGTTGATCAAAGATGGTCAAGGTTTCCTGGCCATAGGCAAGTGTTGTCACTTGATAACGGGATCACATCATTAGGAGAATCATGTGATGGACTAGACCCAAACTAATAGACGTAGCATGTTGATCGTGTCATTTTGTTGCTACTGTTTTCTGCGTGTCAAGTATTTGTTCCTATGACCATGAGATCATATAACTCACGGACACCGGAGGAATGCTTTGTGTGTATCAAACGTCGCAACGTAACTGGGTGACTATAAAGATGCTCTACAGGTATCTCCGAAGGTGTTCGTTGAGTTAGTATGGATCGAGACTGGGATTTGTCACTCCGTGTGACGGAGAGGTATCTCGGGGCCCACTCGGTAATACAACATCACACACAAGCCTTGCAAGCAATGTAACTTAATGTAAGTTGCGGGATCTTGTATTACGGAACGAGTAAAGAGACTTGCCGGTAAACGAGATTGAAATAGGTATGCGGATGCTAACGATCGAATCTCGGGCAAGTAACATACCGAAGGACAAAGGGAATGACATACGGGATTATATGAATCCTTGGCACTGAGGTTCAAACGATAAGATCTTCGTAGAATATGTAGGATCCAATATGGGCATCCAGGTCCCGCTATTGGATATTGACCGAGGAGTCTCTCGGGTCATGTCTACATAGTTCTCGAACCCGCAGGGTCTGCACACTTAAGGTTCGACGTTGTTTTATGCGTATTTGAGTTATATGGTTGGTTACCGAATGTTGTTCGGAGTCCCGGATGAGATCACGGACGTCACGAGGGTTTCCGGAATGGTCCGGAAACAAAGATTGATATATAGGATGACCTCATTTGGTTACCGGAAGGTTTTCGTGCATTACCGGAAAAGTTTCGGGCTCATCGGTAGTGTACCGGGAGTGCCGGGAGGGGTGCCGGGGACCATCGGGAGGGGTGTCACGCCCCAAGGGGTCTCATGGGCTATGGGAAGAGATAAACCAGCCCCTAGTGGGATGGAATAAGTTCCCACTAAGGCCCATAAGGTTTGAGAAGGAAAAAACACAAGGTGGAAAGAGTTTCCAAGTGGGAAGGTGGAATCCTACTCCAAGTAGGATTGGAGTAGGACTCCTCCACCTCCAATTTCGGCCAAACCTTTAGGTTTTGAGGCTGCCTCCTCCCCTCCCTCCCACCTATATATACGGAGGTTTTAGGGCTGATTTGAGACGACTTTTCCACGGCAGCCCGACCACATACCTCCACGGTTTTTCCTCTAGATCGCGTTTCTGCGGAGCTCGGGCGGAGCCCTGCTGAGACAAGGTCATCACCAACCTCCGGAGCGCCGTCACGCTGCCGGAGAACTCTTCTACCTCTCCGTCTCTCTTGCTGGATCAAGAAGGCCGAGATCATCGTCGAGCTGTACGTGTGCTGAACGCGGAGGTGTCGTCCGTTCGGTACTAGATGGTGGGACTGATCGCGGGATTGTTCGCGGGGCGGATCGAGGTCCGTGAGGACGTTCCACTACATCAACTGCGTTCACTAACGCTTCTGCTGTACTATCTACAAGGGTACGTAGATCACTCATCCCCTCTCGTAGATGGACATCACCATGATAGGTCTTCGTGCGCGTAGGAAAATTTTTGTTTCCCATGCGACGTTCCCCAACAACATTGTGATCTATTTATTCACACATGTATTACTGTTTCCTGTTAATACAATTATAGCATGAACAATAGACGATTATCATGAACAAGGAAATATGATAATAACCGTTTTATTATTGCCTCTAGGGCATATTTCCAACAGTCTCCCACTTGCACTAGAGTCAATAATATAGTTACATTGTGATGTATCGAACACCCATAGTATTATGGTGTTGATCATGTTTTGCTTGTGGAAGAGGTTTAGTCAACGGGTCTGCAATATTCAGATCCGTGTGTACTTTACAAATATCTATCACTCCACTCTGGACATGGTCCTGGATGGAGTTGTAGCGGCGCTTGATGTGCTTCGTCTTCCGGTGAAACCTGGGCTCCTTGGCTATGGCAATGGCTCCAGTGTTATCACAGAAGAGTGTCATAGGACCCGACGCGCTTGGAACAACTCCAAGGTCGGTGATGAGCTCCTTCATCCAAATTCCTTCATGAGCCGCTTCTGAAGCAGCTATGTACTCCGCTTCACATGTAGATGCTGCCACGACTTTTTGCTTGCTGCTGCACCAGCTCACTGCCCCACCATTCAACACATATACGTATCCGGTCTGTGACATAGAGTCATCCGGATCTTTGTCGAAGCTAGCGTCGACGTAACCCTTTACGACGAGCTCTTCGTCACCTCCATAAACGAGAAACATTTCCTTAGTCCTTTTCAGGTACTTAAGGATATTCTTGACCGCTGTCCAGTGTTCCGTACCGGGATTACTTTGGTACCTCCCTACCAAACTTATGGCAAGGTTTATATCAGGTCTGGTACACAGCATGGCATACATTAGAGAGCCCACGGCTGAAGCGTAGGGGACAGAACTCATCTTTTCTCTATCTGCTGCCGTGGTCGGCGACTGAGTCTTACTCAATCTCATACCTTGCAAAACTGGCAAGAACCCTTTCTTTGAGTTTTCCATATTGAACTTCTTCAATATCTTGTCAAGGTATGTACTTTGCGAAAGACCTATGAGGTGTCTCGATCTATCTCTATAGATCTTGATGCCTAATATGTATGCAGCTTCTCCAAGGTCCTTCATTGAAAAACTCTTGTTCAAATAGGCCTTTATGCTCTCCAACATCTCTATATTATTCCCAATCAATAATATGTCATCCACATATAGTATGAGGAAAGCTACAGAGCTCCCACTCACTTTCTTGTACAGACAGGCTTCTCTGTAAACCTGTATGAACCCAAACGCTTTAATCACCTCATTAAAGCGAATGTTCCAACTCCGAGATGCTTGCACCAGCCCATAGATGGAGCGCTGGAGCTTGCATACTTTGTTAGCACCCTTAGGGTCGACAAAACCTTCTGGTTGCATCATATACAACTCTTCTTTAAGGTTCCCGTTAAGGAACGCTGTTTTGACGTCCATTTGCCAAATCTCATAATCATAAAAGGCGGCAATTGCTAACATGATTCGGACTGATTTCAGCGTCGCTACGGGAGAGAAAGTCTCTTCGTAGTCAACTCCTTGAATTTGTCGAAAACCCTTTGTGACAAGTCGAGCTTTGTAAACGCTTACATTACTGTGTGCATCAGTCTTCTTCTTGAAGATCCATTTATTTTCTATGGCTCGCCGGTCATCGGGCAAGTCCACCAAAGTCCATACTTTGTTCTCATACATGGATCCTATCTCGGATTTCATAGCCTCAAGCCATTTGTTGGAATCCGGGCCCGCCATCGCTTCTTGATAGTTCGAAGGTTCACCGTTGTCTAACAACATGATTTCCATCACAGGGTTGCCGTACCACTCTGGTGCGGAGCGTGCCCTTGTGGACCTTCGCGGTTCAGTAGTAACTTGATCCGAAGCTTCATGATCATCATCATTAACTTCCTCTTCAGTCGGTGTAGGCGCCACAGGAACAACTTCCCGCGCTGCGCTACTATCCTGTTCGAGAGGGGGTGTAATTACCTCATCAAGTTCTACCTTCCTCCCACTTACTTCTTTCGAGAGAAACTCTTTCTCTAGAAAGGATCCGTTCTTGGCAACAAATGTTTTACCTTCGGATCTAAGATAGAAGGTATACCCAATAGTTTCTTTAGGGTATCCTATGAATACGCATTTCTCCGCTTTGGGTTCGAGCTTTTCTGGTTGAATTTTCTTCACATAAGCATCGCAGCCCCAAACTTTAAGAAACGACAACTTAGGTTTCTTGCCAAACCATAGTTCATACGGTTTCGTCTCAACGGATTTAGACGGTGCCCTATTTAAAGTGAATGATGCAGTTTCTAATGTGTATCCCCAAAATGATAGCGGCAAGTCGGTGAGAGACATCATAGATCGCACCATATCTAATAAAGTGCGATTACGACGTTCAGACACTCCGTTGTGCTGCGGTGTGCCAGGTGGCGTCAGTTGTGAAACGATTCCACACTTCCTTCGGTGTGTGCCAAACTCGTGACTTAAATATTCTCCTCCACGATCAGATCACGGACATTTAATTTTTCTGTCACGTTGATTCTCAACCTCACTCTGAAATTCCTTGAACTTTTCAAACATCTGAGATTTGTGCTTCATCAAGTAGATATACCCATACCTACTCAAATCATCGGTGAGAGTGAGAACATAACGATAACCACCGCGAGCTTCAACGTTCATTGGACCACACACATCAATATGTATTATTTCCAATAAGTCGGTTGCTCTCTCCATTATTCCTGAGAATGGAATCTTAGTCATCTTGCCCATGAGGCACGGTTCGCATGTGTCAAATGATTCAAAGTCAAGAGACTCTAATAGTCCATCGGTATGGAGCTTCTTCATGCGCTTAACGCCGATATGACCAAGGCGGCAGTGCCACAAGTATGTGGGACTATCATTATCAACTTTGCATCTTTTGGTACTCACACTATGAATATGTGTAACATCACGATCGAGATTCATCAAGAATAAACCATTCACCAGCGGAGCATGACCATAAAACATATCACTCATATAAATAGAACAACCATTATTCTCTGACTTAAATGAGTAGCCGTCTCGTATTAAGCAAGACCCTGATACAATGTTCATGCTTAAAGCTGGTACTAAATAACAATTATTAAGGTTTAAAACTAATCCCGATGGTAGATGTAGAGGCAGCGTGCCGATGGCGGTCACATCGACCTTTGAACCATTCCCGACGCGCATCGTCACCTCGTCCTTGGCCAGTCTCCGCTTATTCCGCAGTTCCTGCTTTGAGTTGCAAATGTGAGCAACAGCACCGGTATCAAATACCCAGGAGCTACTACGAGCGCTGGTAAGGTACACATCAATAACATGTATATCACATATACCTTTAACGTTGCCGGCCTTCTTGTCCGCTAAGTATTTGGGGCAGTTCCGCTTCCAGTGACCATTTCCCTTGCAATAGAAGCACTCAGTCTCAGGCTTGGGTCCGTTCTTTTTCTTCTTCCCGGCATCTGGCTTACCGGGTGCGGCAACAGCTTTGCCGTCTTTCTTGAAGTTCTTCTTACCCCTGCCTTTCTTGAAACTAGTGGTCTTGTTGACCATCAACACTTGATGCTCTTTCTTGATTTCTACTTCTGCAGACTTGAGCATCGAGTACAACTCGGGAATGGTCTTCTCCATCCCTTGCATGTTGTAGTTAAGCACAAAGCCTTTGTAGCTTGGTGGGAGAGACTGGAGGATTCTGTCAATTATAGCATCATCCGGAAGTTCGACTCCAAGTGAAGTCAGACGACCTTGTAACCCAGACATTTTGAGTATGTGCTCACTGACAGAACTGTTCTCCTCCATCTTACAGCTAAAGAACTTGTCGAAGACTTCATATCTCTCGACACGGGCATGATCTTGAAAAACTAGCTTCAGCTCCTGGAACATCTCATATGCCCCGTGTTGCTCAAAACGCCTTTGGAGCCCCGTTTCTAAACTGTATAACATGCCACACCTGACCAGAGAGTAGTCATCACTCCGCGTTTGCTAGACGTTCATAATGTCCTGTGCTGCTGCGGGAGCGGGAGGGTCACCTAGCGGCGCATTAAGGACATAAGCCTTTTTAGCTGCTTCAAGGATGAGCTTCAAGTTGCGAACCCAGTCCGCATAGTTGCTACCATCATCTTTCAGCTTGTTTTTCTCTAGGAATGCGTTGAAGTTGAGGTTGACGTTGGACATCTACAATATTTATAAAGACAACTTTTAGACTAAGTTCATGACAATTAAGTTCATTTAATCAAATTAAGTATGCACTCCCACTTAAATCGACATCCCTCTAGTCATCTAAGTGATACATGATCCATGTTGACTAACCCGTGTCCGATCATCATGTAAGACGGACTAGTCACCATGGTGAGCAACTTCATGCTGATCGTATTCAACCATACGACTCATGTTCGACCTTTCGGTCTCTTGTATTCGAGGTCATGTCTGTACATGCTAAGCTCGTCGAGTCAACCTAGGTGTTTCGCGTGTGTAAATCTGGCTTACACCCGTTGTATGCGAACGTTAGAATCTATCACACCCTATCATCACGTGGTGCTTCGAGACAACGAACCTTCGCAACGCGGAATACGTTCTCGAAATTTTAAGAGGGATCATCTTATTATGCTACCGTCGTTTTAAGCAATAAGATGTAAAACATGATAAACATCACAATGCAATCATATAGTGACATGATATGGCCATTATCATCTTTGCTCTTTCGATCTCCATCTTCAGGCATCGCATGATCATCATCGTCACCGGCGTGACACCATGATCTCCATCATCGTGTCTCCGTGAAGTTGTCACGCCAACTACTACTATCACTACTACTATAGCTAACCGTTAGCAATGAAGTAAAAGTAGTAAGCACATGGCATTGCATCTCATACAATAAATTAAGACAACTCCTATGGCTCCTGCCGGTTGTCACACTCATCGACATGCAAGTCGTGAAACCTATTACAATAACATGATCATCTCATACATCATACATGCAACATCACAACTTTGGCCATATCACATCACATGTCAAACCCTGCAAAAACAAGTTAGACGTCCTCTAATTGTTGTTGCAAGTTTTACGTGGCTGATTTGGGTTTCTAGCAAGAACGCCTTCTTACCTACGTGACAGCCACAACGATGATATGCCAAAGCTATTTACCCTTCATAAGGACCCTTTTCATCAAATCCAATCCGACTAGAGTAGGAGAGACAGACACCCGCTAGCCACCTTTATGCACGATGTGCATGTCTGTCGGTGGAACCAGTCTCACGTAAGTGTACGTGTAAAGTCGGTCCGGGCCGCTTCATCCCACAATACCGCCGGAAAAGAATAAGACTAGTAGCGGCAAGCAAATTGACAAATCATCGCCCACAACTTTTGTGTTCAACTCGTGCATAGAATCTACGCATAGAAAACCTGGCTCGGATGCCACTGTTGGGTAACGTAGCATAAATTCAAAATTTTCCTACGCATATTCAGATCTTTCTATGGAGAGACCAGCAACGAGAGAGGGGTAAGAGCATCTTCATACCTTTGAAGATCGCTAAGCGGAAGTGTTACTAGAACGCGGTTGATGGAGTCGTACTCGTAGCGATTCCGATCTAGTGCCGAACAACGGCACCTCCGCGTTCAACACACGTGCAGCCCGGTGACGTCTCCCGCACCTTGATCCAGCAAGGAGGAGGGAGAGGTTGGGGAAGAACTCCAGCAACACAACGGCGTGGTGTCGATGCAGAGACGAGGTCTCCCGGCAGGGCTTCACCAAGCACCGGCGGAGAGGAGGAGGAAGAAGAGCAGGGCTGCGCCGAGAGAGAGGGAAAAACCGTGTGTCTCAATGGCCAAAAGTGCCCGATATATATAGGGGGAGGGGAGAGGGGGTTCCACCCCTAGGGTTCCCACCCTAGGGGGTACGGCAGCCCCCCAGATGGGAGGTGCGGCGGCTAGAGGGGGGAGGAGGGGGTGGCGCACCATCTGGTGGGCCTTAGGCCCACCTGGCCTAGGGTTTGCCCCCCCCTTTTCTCTCCCTTGCGCTATGGGCTGAGTGGGGAGGCGCACCAGCCCACCTAGGGGCTGGTTCCCACCCCCACTTGGCCCACCTTATCTCCCGGGGTCGTTGCCCCCCTTCAGTGGTCCCCCGGGGCCACCTCCGGTGGTCCCGGTACGTTACCGGTGATGCCCGAAACACTTCCGGTATCCGAAACCATCCGTCCTATATATCAATATTTACCTCCGGACCATTCCGGAGCTCCTCGTGACGTCCGGGATCTCATCCGGGACTCCGAACAACTTTAGGTAACCTCGTATAACAATTCCCTATAACCCTAGCGTCATCGAACCTTAAGTGTGTAGACCCTACGGATTCGGGAGACAGGCAGACATGACCGAGACACCTCTCTGGCCAATAACCATCAGCGGGGTCTGGATACCCATGGTGGATCCCACTTGCTCCACGATGATCTCATCGGATGAACCACGATGTCAAGGATTCAATCAATCCCATATATGATTCCCTTTGTCTGTCGGTATAGAACTTGCCCGAGATTCGATCGTCGGTATACCTATACCTTGTTCAATCTCGTTACCGGTAAGTCTCTTTACTCGTTCCGTAGCATGTCATCGTATGACTAACTCCTTAGCCACATTGAGCTCATGATGATGTTCTACCGAGTGGGCTCAGAGATACCTCTCCGTCACACGGAGTGACAAATCCCGATCTTGATTCGTGCCAACCCAACAGACACTTTCGGAGGTACCCGTAGTGCACCTTTATAGTCTCCCAGTTACGTTGTGACGTTTGATACACCCAAAGCACTCCTACGGTATCCGGGAGTTGCACAATCTCACGGTCGAAGGAAAAGATACTTGACATTAGAAAAGCATTAGCATACGAACAATACGATCTAGTGCTAGGCTTAGGATTGGGTCTTGTCCATCACATCATTCTCCCAATGATGTGATCCCGTTATCAATGACATCTAATGCCCATGATCAGGAAACCATGTATCGACGTAACCCTTTACGACAGCTCTTCGTCACCTTCATAAACGATAAAAAAATTCCTTAATCCTTTTTAGGTACTTCCGAATATTCTTGACCGTCGCCCAGTGCTCCACTCCTGGATCACTCTGAAACCTGCCTACCATACTTATGGCCAGGCTGACAACCGGTCTTGTGCACAACATTGCATACATGATAGACCCTATGGATGAAGCATAGGGGACGACACTCATCTTTTCTCTATCTTCTGCAATTACTAGACATTGAGTCTTACTCAACTTTATACCTTGTAACACAGGCAAGAACCCCATCTTCGATTGTTCCATTTTGAACTTCTTCAAAACTTAATCAAAGTATGTGCTTTGTGAAAGAGCTATAAGGCGTTGCTACCTCTTGAGCTTGCGTTGGTTTTTCCCTTGAAGAGGAAAGGGTGATGCAGCATAGTAGCAGTAACTATTTCCCTCAGTTTGAGAACCAAGGTATCAATCCAGTACGAGTATCAAGGCAAGTCTCCAAAGTACCTGCGCAAAAACAGCAAACTTGCACCCAACGCTGCAAAGGGGTTGTCAATCCGTTCACAATTGATTGCAAGGTGAGATCTGAAGGCGGAAGGTGCAACAAAGTAAAAGTGTAGGGCTGAAAATATGATGTGAAGTAGACCCGGGGGCCATAGTGTTCACTAGAGGCTTCTCTCAAAATAGCAAATATTACGGTGGGTGAACGAATTACTGCCGAGCAATTGATAGAACCGCGCAAAGTCATGACGATATCTAAGGCAATGATCATACATATAGGCATCACGTCCGAGACAAGTAGACCGATACTTTCTGCATCTACTACTATTACTCCACACATCGACCGCTATCCAGCATGCATCTAGTGTATTGAGTTCATGACGAACAGAGTAAAGCCTTAAGCAAGATGACATGATGTAGAGGGATAAATTCATGCAATCGATATAAACCCCATCTTTTTACCCTTGATGGCAACAACACGATGCGTGCCTCGCTACCCCTTCTATCACTGGGTGAGGTCACCGCACGGTATGAACCCAAAACCAAGCACTTCTCCCATTGCAAGAATCATAGATCAAGTTGGCCAAACAAAACCCACAACTCGAAGAGAATTACAAGGATATGAAATCATGCATATAAGAGATCAGAAGAAACTCAAATAAGATTCATAGATGATCTGATCATAAATCCACAATTCATCGGATCTCGACAAACACACCGCAAAATACGATTACATCGGATAGATCTCCATGAATATCATGGAGAACTTTGTATTGAAGATCCAAGAGAGAGAAGAAGCCATCTAGCTACTAGCTATGGACCTGAAGGTCTATGGTGAACTACTCACGCATCATCGGAGAGGCCATGGTGTTGATGGAGAAGCCCTCCGTATCCGAATCCCCCCTCCGACAGGGCACCGGAACATGCCCCAGATGGGATCTTGCGGAGACAGAAGCTTGCGGCGGCGGAAAATTATTTTCGTGGATCTCTCCCGTAGTTTTGGATTTTTCGGGGATTTATAGGCGGAAGAAGTAGGGCAGACGAGCCATAGGGGGCCCACAAGCCTGCTAGGCGCGGGCCCCCCTGGCCGCGCCTAGGGGGCTTGTGGCCTCCCCTGGTGGCCTCTGCCTTGGTTCTCATGCCCCCGACGTATCTTCTGTTCCGGAAAAAAGATCTTTTCAGAGGTTTTATTCCGTTTGGACTCTGTTTAATATTCTTCTCTGAAAAGGGTCAAAAACACGGAAAAACAGGAACTGGCACTTGGCACTGAGTTAATAAGTTAGTTCCAAAAAAGATATAAAAGGCATACAAAACATCCAAAGTTTTACAAGACAATAGCATGGAACCATAAAAAATTATAGATACGTTGGAGACGTATCAAGCATCCCCAAGCTTAACTCCTGCCCGTCCTCGAGTAGGGAAGTGATAAAGAATGAATTTTTGATGTGGAATGCTACCTAGCATATTTGTCCTTTGTAACTTCTTTCATGTGACATGAATATTCAGATCCGTAAGATTCAAAACAATAGTTTGCTATTGACATGAAAACAATAATACTTCAAGCAAACTAGCAAGGTAATCATGAACTTTCGAAATAACCAGGCCAAAAGAAAGTTATCCTTACAAAATCATATAGTCTGGCTATGCTCCATCATCCCCACACAACTAATTTAAATCATGCACAACCCCGGTATTGGCCAAGTAATTGTTTTCGCACTCTTACTTTCTCAAACCTTTTTCAACTCTCACGCAATACATGAGCGTGAGCCATGGATATAGCACTATAGGTGCAATAGAGTGTGGTGGAGGTTGTGAGACAAAAAGGAGGAGATGGTCACATTGACTCGGCTTATCAAAGGGCTATGGAGATGCCCATCAATAGATATCAATGTGAAAGAGTAGGGATTACGTACCATGCAATGGATGCACTTTAGAGCTAAAGGTACGTGAAAGCTCAAAAGGAGAACTAGTGGCTATGCATCCAACTTGCTTGCTCACGAAGACCTAGGGCAATTTTGAGGAAGCCCATCATTGGAATATACAAGCCAAGTCATATAATGAAGATTCCCACTATCATATGGTGGTGACAAAACAAAAGGCTCTCAATCATGAAGAACATGGTGCTATTATGAAGCACAAGTGTGGAAAAAGATAGTAGCATTGTCCCTTCTCTCTTTTTCTCTCTTTTTTTTGTTTGGGCTCTTTGGCCTCTTTCCATATCTCTCTCTTTTTTTCTTTTTTTTGTGTGAGCAACTTTGGCCTTTTTTTATTTCCTCACATGAGACAATGCTCTAATAATGATGATCATCACACTTTTATTTACTCACAGCTCAAAGCTTAGAACAATGATGACTCTTATAGGAAATGCCTCCGACAGTGTACTGGGATGTGCAACGATCTAGCTTAGTGTATGACTTGCTAGCTATCTTACAATCATGCAATGGCAATATGAAAGTGACGACACATGTCATGAGACGGACCGGTGGGAGTTGCATGGCAATATATCTCGGAATGTCTATGAAAATACCATAGTAAGTAGGTATGGTGGCTGTTTTGAGGAAGGCATATGGTGGGTTTGTGCACCGGTGAAAGTTGCGCGGAACTAGAGATGCTAGCAATGGTGGAAGGTGAAAGTGCATCTATACCATGGACTCACATTAGTCATGCGCAACTCACATACTTATTGCGAATTTTTTTATTAGTAATCGAAACAAAGTGCTAAACGCATACTCCTAGGGGAAGGGTTGGTAGGTGTTAACCATCGCGCGATCCCGACCGCAACACAAAGGATGACAATCAATAGATCAATTATGCTCCGACTTCCTAACATAGCGGTTCACCATACGTGCATGTTACGGGAATCACTAACTTCAACACAAGTATTTCTAGATTCACAACACCCTACTAACATAACTCTGAATATTACCAAATCCATGTCTCAAAACTATTTGAGAGGAATCAAACTTCTCTTTCTAATCAATGCACATGAAGATGGAAGTTTTATTGTATCCTCTTTGGGTGCCTATCACATTTGGGACTACTTTCATAGCACAAGCCAGCTACCAAGTTACTTAGAGAGATCACTCCCAAAAAGATATAAGTGAATATCGAGAGTTCTTATTTGTCCAAAATATAACACCGCCGTGCTCAAAAAGATCTAAGTGAATCACTAAGAGCAAAATTATCAAGCTCAAAAGATATAAGTGAAGCACAGGTGAGCTAAATTGCCTAACTCAAAAGATATAAGCGAAGCTCAAAGAGTATTCTAGCAAATTCACGATGAGTGCATGTCTTTCTCAAAAGGTGTGCAGCAAGGATGATTGTGACACAACAAAAAGAATAGACTCCTATGATACAAGACGCTCCAAGCAAAACACATATCATTTGGTGATTAAAATATAGCTCCAAGTAATGTTACCGATGGATTGAAGACGAAAGAGGGGATGCCTTCCCGGGGCATCCCCAAGCTTAGTATTTTTGGTGTCCTTGAATTTGGTTTGGGATGCCTTGGGCATCCCTAAGATTGAGATCTTTCCACTCTTTATCCCTTTGTCCATGAGAACATCACCCAAAACTTGAAAACTTCACAACACAAAACTTAAACAGAAACTCGTGATATCATTAGCACAAGAAAACAAACTACCACCTCTTTAGTTACTGTAGAAAACTTTATTTCTATTTATATTGGTGTTAGATTACTGTATTCTCACTTTTCCATGGCTAATACCCCCCGATACTATCCATAGTTTCATAAAAATAAGCAACCAACAAAACAAAAAACAGAATCTGTCAAAAACAGACCAGTCTGTAGCAATCTGTATACTTCGTATACTTCTGGTATCTCAAAAATTCTGAAAAATTACAAAAGTTTGTGCAAATGGCGTATCAACCATCAGCAAAAAGAATCAACTCAAAATCTCTTTCTGGATAAAAATAAAAAATAATTTTGTGAGTGAAAAGTTTCTGTCTTTTTCCAGTAGGATCAAACAACCATCACCAAACTAGTCACAAAGGTTTTACTTGGATCAAACACAAAAAGAAACACAAAAGACACAATCATAACAGAATTATGTTGGTGTGGACGCAACAAAACAGAAAGCAAAAAGCAAAGATAAATTCATTGGGTTGCCTCCTAACAAGCGCTATTGTTTAACGCCCTAAGCTAGGCATAAGGTGATAGAATCACGTATCGTCGTCTTTGGTGCTCAAACCGTAAGTAGCCCTCATCATGGATTCATAAGGCAATCTTATTTTATTTCTAGGAAAATGTTACATGCCCTTCTTTAAAGGAAATTGAAATCTAATATCCCCTTCCTTCATATCGATGAAAACACCAATAGTCCTTAGGAAAGGTCTACCAAGAATGATAGGACATGTAGGATTGCAATCAATATCAAGCACAATGAAATCCACGGGTGCATAGTTCCTATTTGCAATAATAAGAACATCATTGATCCTTCCCATGGGTTTCTTAACAGTATAATCCGCAAGATGCAAATTAAGAGATCACTCATCAATCTCATTAAAGCCTAGAACATCACATAAAGACTTTGGAATCGCGGAAACACTAGCACCCAAATCACACAAAGCATTGCATTCATAGTTTTTGATCTTGATTTTGATAGTAGGTTCCCACTCATCATGAAGTTTTCTAGGAATAGAAACTTCCAATTCAAGTTTCTCTTCAAGAGATTTTATCATAGAATCGATGATATGATCGGTAAATGCCTTGTTTTGGCTATAAGCGTGTGGAGAGTTTAGCATGGATTGCATCAAGGAAATACATTCAATCAAAGAGCAACTATCATAATTGAATTCCTTGAAATCCAAAGTACTAGTTTCATTACTACTCAAAGTTTTGATATCCTCTACTCCACTTTCAATGCTTTTAGCATCAAGATAGATAGAATCCGAATCATTGGGGCGTTTTTCAACCAAGGTGGATTCATATCCAACCCCATCATCATTAGGTTTGACATTAGAAAACAAGGATTCAATGGGAGTCACACCAAGCACCTTAAGATCTTCGTGATTCTCATCACGAGAACACGCCTTTTTAAGCCATTCATGTCTAGCACGAATTTAGGCGGTTCTTCCTTTACTCTCATTCATGGAAACACGCATAGCTTTCAAAGTTTCATCCATATTGATCTTGGGAGGAGCACATATAGCTTTCAAAGCATCAATATCAATAGACATTCTATCAACACTCCTAGCCAAATCATCAATTTTGAGTAGTTTTTCTTCTATGGACGCATTGAAAATCTTTTGCGAGTTCACAAACTATTTAATATTACTCTCTAGATCAGAGGGTAATTTATTGTAATTTCCATGAGCATTGTTGTAGGAGTTGCCAAAGTTATTAGAGGGATTACTAGGAAAAGGCCTAGGAATATAGTTTCCTCTTAAAGCATTGTTGTTGCCAAAATTATTCCTACCAACAAAATTAGCGTCCAAGCTCTCATTGCTACTCTCAATCAAGGAAGACAAGGGCATATCATTTGGATCTAAAGGAGCACCTTTACTAGCAAACAATTTCATTAACTCATCTATCTTAGCACTCAACGAGTTAATTTCTTCTATAGTGTGTACCTTTTTACTAGTAGGTGACCTTTCAGTGTGCTACTGAGAATAGTTTGTCATGATATTGTCTAGGAGTTGTGTGGCTTCTCCTAATGTGATTTCCATGAAGGTTCCACCGGAGGCGGAGTCCAAGATATTTCTAGAAGCAAAATTCAAACCAACGTAGAAGATTTGTATCATCATCCAAAGACTCAAGCCATGAGCGGGACAATTTCTAATCATCAATTTCATTCTCTCCCAAGATTGTGCAACATGTTCATGATCAAGTTGCTTAAAATTCATGATATCATTACGGGGAGAGATAATCTTAGCCGACCGAAAATACTTGGATATATAAGCATCTTTGCACTTGTTCCAAGAATCAATAATATTTTTGGGCAAAGATGAAAACCAAGTTTTTGCTTGATCTCGCAGTGAGAACGGAAATAGCTTCAATTTAATCACATCATTATCCACATCTTTATTCTTTTTCATATCGCAAAGCTCAATGATGGTATTAAGATGGGATGCGGCATCTTCACTAGGAAGGCCGGAGAATTGCTCTTTCATAACAAGATTCAGCAAAGCCGCATTGATTTCATATGATTCCGCACTAGTGGCGGGAGAAAACGGAGTACTAATAAAATCATTATTATTAGTATTCGAGAAGTCACAAAGTTTGGTGTTTTCAGTCATGGTGACTTCAGCAAGCAGACAAGCACACAAGCGAACAGAAAGCAAGCGAAAGAGAAGGGCGAACGAAAAAGGCAAATATTTTTGTAAATTTTTGTTCTTCAGAAGTTGGGGAGAGGAAAACGAGAGGCAAAAAGAGTAAATGCAAGAGATGAGTTTGCGACACTTACTTGGATAAGCTTCACTTTAGAATAATCCCCGTCGCCCAAAATTGACACGTTGAGGGTAGACTATTCTTGACTTCATACTCCCCGGCAACGGCGCCAGAAATTCTTCTTGCTACCTCTTGAGCTTGCGTTGGTTTTTCCCTTAAAGAGGAAAGGGTGATGCAGCACAGTAGCAGTAAGTATTTCCCTCAGTTTGAGAACCAAGGTATCAATCCAGTAGGAGTATCAAGGCAAGTCTCCAAAGTACGTGCGCAAAAACAGCAAACTTGCACCCAACGCTACAAAGGGGTTGTAAATACCTTCACGATTGATTGCAAGGTGAGATCTGAAGGCGGAAAGTGCAACCAAGTAAAAGTGTAGGGCTGAAAATATGATGTGAAGTAGACCGGGGGCCATAGTGTTCACTAGAGGCTTCTCTCAAAATAGCAAATATTACGGTGGGTGAACAGATTACTGTCGAGCAATTGATAGAACCGCGCAAAGTCATGACGATATCTAAGGCAATGATCATACATATAGGTACCACGTCCGAGACAAGTAGAACGATGCTTTCTGCATCTACTACTATTACTCCACACATCGACCGCTATCTAGCATGCATCTAGTGTATTGAGTTCATGATGAACAGAGTAACGCCTTAAGCAAATGACATGATGTAGAGGGATAAATTCATGCAATAGATATAAACCCCATCTTTTTACCTTTGATGGCAACAACACAATGCGTGCCTCGCTACCCCTTCTATCACTGGGTGAGGTCACCGCACGGTATGAACCCAAAACCAAGCACTTCTCCCATTGCAAGAATCATAGATCAAGTTGGCCAAACAAAACCCACAACTCGAAGAGAATTACAAGGATATGAAATCATGCGTATAAGAGATCAGAAGAAACTCAAACAAGATTCATAGATAATCTGATCATAAATCCACAATTCATCGGATCTCGACAAACACACTGCAAAAGAAGATTACATCGGATAGATCTCCATGAAGATCATGGAGAACTTTGTATTGAAGATCCAAGAGAGAGAGAAGAACCATCTAGCTACCAGCTATGGACCCGAAGGTCTATGGTGAACTACTCACGCATCATCGGAGAGGCCATGGTGTTGATGGAGAAGCCCTCCGTATCCGAATCCCCCCTCCGACACGGCACCGAAACGTGCCCCAGATGGGATCTTGCAGAGACAGAAGCTTGCGGGGGCGGAAAAGTATTTTCATGGATCTCTCCCATAGTTTTGGATTTTTTGGGGATTTATAGGCGGAAGAAGTAGGGCAGACGAGCCACAGGGGGGCCACAAGCCTGATAGGCACGCCCCCCTGGCCGCGCCTAGGGGGCTTGTGGCCTCCCCTGGTGGCCTCTGCCTTGGTTCTCACGCCCCTTGCGTATCTTCTGTTCCGGAAAAAAATCTTTTCAGAGGTTTTATTCCGTTTGGACTCCGTTTAATATTCTCCTCTGAAAAGGGTCAGAAACACGGAAAAAACAGGAACTGGCACTTGGCACTGAGTTAATAAGTTAGTCCCAAAAAAGATATAAAAGGCATACAAAACATACAAAGTTTGACAAGATAATAGCATGGAACCATAAAAAATTATAGATACGTTGGAGACGTATCAGGTGCCGTGACCTATCTCTATAGATCTTTATGCCCAATATGTAAGCAACTTCTCCTAGGTCCTTCATAGAAAAACTTTTATTCAAGTAACCCTTTACGCTTTCCAAAAACTCTACATTGTTTCCAATCACTAATATGTCATTGATGACGAGTTGATGGATATACTTCTCGCTCCCTCATTGGTTACCCCAAGTGGAAGGTGGAGATGTAGTCAGCAGCAGATTTCTCTTACACGGGGATTCTAAGGTTTATCGAACCAGGAGGACTCTGAGGATCAAAAAGTAGGTGTCCGCTGCTCTGGCGCTAGCAGAAGACGTGGACCTGCACATACAACAAATAACTTTGCTCCCAACGAGTTCAGAGAGGTTGTCAGTCTCTCCGGCCTTGTAGTCTGCAAAGGATCAAAACACAAGTGGGAATAGTGATAGTTATTGCAACGGAAAAGTAAATAAAAGCAGTAAATGATGGAGGAGTATACAATGGTGGTAATATGGACCAGAGTCACATGATGTTCACTAGTGATGTCTCTCTCCCAAAAGATGATAAACAACTATGTTGGGTAAACAAATTACAGCTAGGCAATTGACAGAATTATAAACGCACTTCAATGCTAATCATGCTACTAGAAAGTTAGAGGCTCAAAAGTAATGAGCAGTATGCCAAGACAAGTAGATCGTTTATCCATCAGCATCTACTCTCTAAGCATCCACCTTGAGATATCTATCCAGAACATCTCGTTGGTATTAAGTTGCAAGCCCCACCCAAAGTGTAAACTCAAAGCAACGGACAACTGCGTTAACGAACTTTGCACAAGGTAAACAATCCTTGCAACCGTGGTCACAAGCACCGTTGTTTTCTCCCTCGTGGCAACAACACATCCCCTAGTCTCATGTTTCTGTCACTCAAGCTAGACATCAGGGGCATGAACCCACAATCATGCATAATGCTCCCTCTTGGAGTTACAATCTACTACTCGGACAAAGCAATAAAAAGCAACGGAGAACATGCATGAATTACTCAAGAACATAATATAAAAGGAGAACCAAATATCTAACTCATCACAATCTCAACATAATCTCATAATCCATTGGATCACAGCAAACCAAGCATAGCAACAACAGGTAAATTACATAGATGCCTTGATCATGTAGGGTAGCTCACAAGGGCTAAGCATTGAAGCACAAGATTGGAGAGAAGACATCACATAGCTACTGGTCATGGACTCATGGTCCAAGGAGGACTACACACGGCACGTCCGGGAAGCGTCCATGGTGGTGGAGAAGCTCCCGAAGGTCAATCCTCCCTCCGGCAAGGTGCCGGGAAGAGGTCTTGTGGCGCTCCCGATCTCGGAAGCGTTATGGCGGCGGAACGATGGAGAAATTTGCGATTCTGGATCTGATCATAGGGTTTTCTGTCGGAGAGGTAAATATAGGCCGAAGGAGGGCACCAGAGGAGGTGGGCCCCACCCAGGTGGCCTCGTGGCGCGGCCAGGGGGTGACCTGTGCAGGGTGGCCGCCCGGGCGAGCCCTGGCTCCCCTCTGGCCCCACTTGATGCCTCGCGAAGCTTCCATCACGCTAATTTTTATATATTTTTCTCGAAAATTTTGGGGCTGTGTAAATTGGGGTAGAAGTCCTTGCAAAAAAGACACCAGCACACATAAATTGGCACTGGGTGCACTGAGTTAGTAGGTTAGTCCAAATATGTGTTAAAAGGTATGATAGTGTAGCAAAACATATAACAATGTCACCCAAAAGAGCATGGAACAAACAAAAATTACAGATACGTTTGGGACGTATCAACATCCCCAAGCTTAATTTCTGCTCGTCCTCGAGTAGGTAAATAATAACACAAATAATTTCTATGGTGACATGCTAACACACATATAAGAACTTCAAAGTAAAGCAAGTAAGATATGTAATTCAAGTCAAGACAATAACAAGCAAGAGTCTATGTCTAGTATTGAAAATAGCAAAGTAAGAACATAAAGGTGCAAGAGCTCTCGCTATCTGTGACTCGAATGTCTCCAAATGGTGTTTGCGTGCAAGAAATGAGAGATGGGTTTAGAGCATAAAAAATATTATATATTTTAATTGAGAAATCAATCTACTAAAACTTCACACTTGGTCTCCTTCGGAATCTTATTTTGACTCATCCCGAGACCACTAGTCAGGCACAAGTCAAAATGATCCTCTCCCTTTCGACTTTGAGCACTCTTGCAATGGATGAGTGCAAGCAAGATATGTTGGCACTTAGGATGTCAAAGAGAATAATTATGGGGAAGGAAGAAAGAAAAGGTGTGAAAGGCTCACATCAATGAGGACAATCATAGGTGAGAGAAAGCCAAATGATAGTTATGATGTGAGGAGTAGGGATTGCCATGCAACAGATGCACATATGAGCTAAGATAAGCTCTCCAATGGAACTAGTGGGGGTGCATCCAACTTGCTTGCTCATGAAGACCTAGAGCTCATTTGAGGAGGCTCATCATTGGAATATACAAGACAAGTTCTATAGTGTAAGGGTCCCCACATAGTTATGCATGAATGATAATCTCTATGGAGTACAAATATAACAATGGAGTACGAGTGTGGATCTTTCAAAAGGAATATTAGTGTTGCCCCTTCTCTCTTTTTATTTCTTTTCTTCTGTCTTTTTTTCTTATTTTTTGTGGCCACTTTGGCTCTTTCTATTTATCTCTCATTTGTTCTCTTTGGGATCTTTTCATTTGTCCTCTTTGGGATCTTTTCCTCACTTAAGGGCAAGACTCTATGTTATACAAGAATAAAAAGAAGATTTTCAAACTTTATAAGAAGTACTCAACACAACAAATGAAAACTATCATGATGTATGCAAATGTATACCTCTACCAGTGTAGAAGGATATTCAATGAAACTAGCACGTCATGTAGCAATAATAAGGGCAAGGCCCAACTAGCATGCGGCTCCTCGATCAAGAAAAAGCATGTATGACATGAAGATCAAGTCATGAGATGGTGGATGTTGCATGGCAATGTATCTCGGAAAGGCTATGAAAATGCCTTAATAGGTAGGTATGGTGGCTGTTTTGAGGAAGGATATAATGAGGCTTATGATGACAGAGCGTATCATGCCAAGGGTTTGGATGCACCGATGAAGTTTGCACCAACTCTCAAGATGAGAAAGGGCAATGCACGGTACCAAAGAGACTAGCAAAATATGGATGGTGGAAGCGCCAACAATCGAATACTCGCATTAGTCTGAAGAACTCATGCACTTATGATCGTTAACTCTCTATCTAGTCAGGAGATTCACAAAGAGACAAGTACCCCGAGGAGGAGTGTTTGGGGATTTGGCTATCCTTGTGCATCCTCGACCCATGGTAACGTGAGGATACTCTATATATTCCAACCCCTCCAGAGGTTAGCGATCCATCTAGTAGCTAGAGTTCTCAACTATTTTTTTAATTTTTGAAAATACACACGGATTTCCCAAAATACGACACCTATCACTAATAGGCTCAAGCTCTTGACACCAATAGTCCAAACATTACTCAAATCAATACCTCAAAACTATTGCAAGTTACTACTATACTTAAATAGCAACCTCAATTACCTACTCATGCAAGACACACAACTCAGTGCAACAAGCCAACTCTCTAAACAAGATAAGCACGATAACTCAAGAGAGTTCCAAAAGCAACATAAATAAAGGCTCTAAAAAGGATAAAGCATGAAAACTAAGAGCTAAGCATGACAACAGCTATGAAAAGATAAAGAACACACAAAAAAGATAAGCATGAAAACCTATGTTGTGTCCTAGGGTGGAGTGGAGCTGTTGCTCTCCCAAACAAAGAAGGCTAGGTTCCAACTTGTTTTGAACAGCAAGCAAAACTAAAACAAACTAAAAAGTAAAGAGTGGGACGCTCCAAGCATAGCACATAACATATGAAGTGATAAAAATATAGCATGGAGAAGGACGAACTGATGATTGTTGATGGAGAAGGGGATGCACGGGGGCATCCCCAAGCTTAGACGTTGAGTCTCCTTGAATATTCTTGGGGGTGCATGGGGGCATCCCCAAGCTTGAGCGCTTGACACTCCTGGATCTTCTTTCATCATCTTCCATCGCATACTTGAAATCTCCCTTCATACGAAACTCATCATAAGCTGATTAAAGTGGTTAGTGCCCATGATAAAATTATTTATTCTCTACTGGAAATAAAGATTTTCAGGAAGAGCTACTATTTATCAAGATTGCCAAAAGGTTTTTGCAAAGGAAAAGCAAGCTTAAGATTTGCAAAACAATGAAAACGCAAAACGAGACAGAATGGGAAAAACAGAACATCAGGTAGTAAATAACTTTTTTGGGGCACTTCTACAACTCAAATCAGAAAACTCGGAACAGATGCCAGAAAGACAATTATATAGAGCATACTGTCAAAACAATTCAGATCAAAAAGATGGTCTGGTGATTTTTGGCAAATTTTTCCGTCAAGCAGACAGAATCTGTTTCTGGACAGCATGTCACAACTTTTGAATTTTCTTGCAATCGGAGGCTCAAACTTGGCAAAAAGCTTGAAAATAAAGATACAATGATGTTGCTACAGTAGTAACAAGCATAAAGACCACTAAAACTGAAAGTAGAAACAAATTGGGCTGCCTCCCGCTTTCTTTTATGCCTTTGAACTAGGCATGATGCAAAAAGATCAAGTTGTATCAATTGAACCATCACAAAGATCATCAAAAAGCTCTTCAATAGTACAACTAATCTTAAGAGGACTCTCAAAGAGAGGCCTAGTGGCAACACTTCTAGGAACATAAGCAAAGGTAGTAGGACAAACTGGAATTTCATTTCTAATCTTACCTACTAATAAAGCAAATAGTGCTTCTTCCGTACGTCATCCAAATTGCCGTTCTGAGTGTTGGAAAAATAAAAATAAAAATAAAAAGTTGTATACTCGTTTTGGGTTGAGGAACCTTGGGTACGTGAACGAACTTAGGTTTCTTACTTGCGGGGGTTTCTACATTTTTAGTCTTGATGGAGGATAGAGTAGTTCCTAAAGTTTCAATAATATCCTCGATCTTATCAATCCTAGAAGGATCCACTTCATGGGATTTAAGGGTCTTCAAAGTTTTGTAAATTTTGTGCATGGAGCTATCAAGTCTATTTAAGTTCCCTTGAATCCTACGATCTACTTCATTTATTCTCTAGCTCCATATTCTCAAGTTTACTCATAATGTGAGCTAAAGTGATATCATCCTTTATGTCAACAATAGGTGGGATTCCAACAAGATTTTCCATAACGTTAAGAGCCTCCCAAACGGGAGCTTCCAAGAAATTCACACCTATTCTTGTGTCTAGAAGAAACCTATTCCAAGAAGTAATACCAACATAAAAATTTCTAAGAAAAATAGTGGTGGATTGCTTCTTGGTGGCTCTATCTTGAGAATCTTTAATTCTATACCAAGCATCTTTCAAACTTTCTCCAACCCTTTGTTTGAAGGTAAGAATCTCTCCTTCGGGTACAACACTAAAGGCAAAGGACTTAGACATGCTGACTAAACAAAGCAAAGTAACTACTCTTTTTTTGTAGTTTTTGGTATAAGACTCTAAAGCAAAAACTAGAAAGCAAACTAACAAGACTAAAAAAACAAAGGTAAAAGATAATGTGAAACTCCCCTATCTTGAAGATTGGAGTCCCCGGCAACAGCGCTAGAAATTTGCTTGATGATGAGTTGATGGATATACTTCTCGCCCTTCGTTGGTTACCCCAAGTGGAAGGTGGAGATGTAGTGAGAACATATTTCCCTTACACGGGGACTGTAAAGTTTATCGAACCAGGAGGACTCCGAGGATCAACAAGTAGGTGTCCGCTGCTCTGGCGCTAGCAGAAGACGTGGACCTGCACACACAACAAATAAGTTTTCTTCCAACACGTTCAGAGAGGTTGTCAATCTCTCTGGCTTTGTAGTTTGCAAAGGATCAAAACACAAGCGGGAATAGTGATAGTGATTGCAACGGAAAAGTAAATAAAAGCAGTAAATATGGAGTTGTAAACAATGGTCGTAATATGGACCAAAGTCACATGATGTTCGCTAGTGATATCTCTCTCTCAAAAGACGATAAACAACTATGTTGGGTAAACAAATTACAGCTGGGCAATTGACAAAATTATAAACGCACGCAATGCTAATCATGCTACTAGAAAGTTAGAGGCTCAAAAGTAATGGGCAATACGCCAAGACAAGTAGATCGTTTATCCATCAGCATCTACTCTCTAATCATCCACCTTGAGATATCTATCTAGAACATCTCGCTGGTATTAAGTTGCGAGCCCCACCCAAAGTGTAAACTCAAAGCAACAGACAACTGCATTAACGAACTTTGTGTAAGGTAAACAATCCTTGCAATCGCGGTCACAAGCACCGTTGTTTTCTCCCTGGTGGCAACAACACATCCCCTAGTCTCATGTTTCTGTCACTCAAGCTAGACATCACGGGGCATGAACCCACAATCATGCATAACGCTCCCTCTTGGAGTTACAATCTACTACTCGGCCAAAGCAATAAAAAGCAATAAAGAACATGCATGAATTACTCAAGAACATAATATAAAAGGAGAACCAAATATATAACTCATCACAATCTGAACATAATCTCATAATCAATCGAATCCTAGCAAACCAGGCATAGCAACATCATGTAAATTACATAGATACCTTGATCATGTAGGACAACTCACAAGGGCTAATCATTGAAGCACAAGATTGGAGAGAATACATCACATAGCTACTGGTCATGGACTCATGGTCCAAGGAGGACTACTCACTACACATCCGAGAAGCGTCCATTATGGTGGAGAAGCTCCCGGAGGTCAATCCTCCCTCCGGCAACGTGCCGGGAAGAGGTCTTCTCGCGCTCCCGATCTCAGAAGCGCTACTGCGGCGGAACGATGGAGAAATTTGCGATTCTGGATCTGATCATAGGGTTTTCTGTTGGAGAGGTAAATATAGGACGAAGGAGGGCACATAGGAGGT
The DNA here is from genome assembly GCF_904849725.1 of Hordeum vulgare subsp. vulgare. Lineage (NCBI taxonomy): Eukaryota > Viridiplantae > Streptophyta > Magnoliopsida > Poales > Poaceae > Hordeum > Hordeum vulgare. The sequence continues at coordinate 417,483,078 of NC_058520.1, read as the reverse complement.
GGGCCCCACCAAGGCGGCCTGGTGGCGTGGCCAGGGGGGCCGCATAGGGTGGCTTCCTGGGCGAGCCTTGGCTCCCCTGTGGCTCCACTTGATGCCTCGTGAAGCTTCCGTCACGCTGATTTTTATATAATTTTCTCAGAATTTTTGGGGTTGTGTAAATTGGGGTAAAAGTCCATGCAAAAAATACATCAACACACAAAAACTGGCACTGGGTGCACTGAGTTAGTAGGTTAGTCCAAATATATGTAAAAAGGTATGAAAGTGTAGCCAAACATATAACATTGTCACCCAAAAGATCATGGAACAAACAAAAATTATAGATACGTTTGGGACGTATGAGTCATCCACATATAATATTAGAAACGCTATAGAGCTCCCACTCACTTTCTTGTAAATACAAGCTTCTCCAAAAACTTGTATAAACCCAAACGCTTTGATCACCTCATGAAAGCGCTGATTCCACCTCCGAGATGCTTGCACCAGTCCATAAATGGATCGTTGGAGCTTGCACACTTTGTCAGCATTCTCTGGATCGACAAAATCTTCGGGTTGCATCATATACAACTCTTCCTTAAGAAACCCGTTAAGGAACGCCATTTTGACATCCATCTGCCAGATTTCATAATCGAAAAAGGCAGCTATTGCTAACATGATTCTGACGGACTTAAGCATCGCTACATGTGAGAAGTTCTCATCGCGGTCAACTGCTTGAACTTGTGAGAAACCTTTTGCCACAAGTCAAGATTTATAAACGGTCACATTACCGTCTGCGTCCGTCTTCTTCTTGAAGATCCATTTGTTCTGAATAGCCTTTCGACCTTCGGGTAATACTTCCAAAATCCATACTTTGTTTTCATACATAGATCCTATCTTGGATTTCATGGCTTCTAACCATCTATTGGAATCTAGGCCCACCATTGCTTCTCCATAATCCGCAGGCTCATTGTTGTCCAACAACATAATTGGCAAGACAATATTCTCGTACCACTCAGGAGCAGTACGTGCTCTTGTCGACCTGTGAGGTCCCATAGCAACTTGATCTGAAGCTTCATGGTAACCATCATTAGCTTCCTCTTCAACTGGTGTTGCCCGATAGAAATTTCTTTCTGCCATGCGCCACCATCTTGTTGAAGTAGAGGTTCCACAACCACATCAAGTTCTATCTTCCTCCCACTCAATTCTTTCGAGAGAAACTCTTTCTCAAGAAAAGCCCTGTTCTTAGTGACAAACACTTTACCCTCGGATTTGAGATAGAAGGTATACCCAACTTTGGCTTCTTGCCATACCATAGCTCATATGGTGTCATCTCAGCGGATTTTGATAGAGCCCTATTTAAAGTGAATGCAGCTGTCTCCAATGTATAGCCCCAAAATGATAATGGAAAATTGGTAAGAGACATCATAGAACGCACCATATCTTATAAAGTATGAGTACGACGTTCGTACACACCATTGCGCTGTGGTGTTCCACGAGGTGTCAACTGTGAAACAATTCCACATTGTCTTACATGAGCACTAAACTCGTAACTCACATATTCTCCTCCTCGATCAGATCGTAGGCATTTGATCTTCTTGTTACGATGATTTTCGACTTCACTCTAAAATTGCTTGAACTTTTCAAACGTTTCAGACTTGTGCTTCATCAAGTAGATATAACCATACCTACTTAAATCGTCGGTGAAGGTGAGAAAATAACGATATCCACCGCGCGCCTCTATGCTCATCGGTTCGCACATACCAGTATGTATGATCTCCAACAAGTCACTTGCACGCTCCATTGTTCCGGAGAACGGAGTCTTAGTCATCTTGCCCATGAGACATGGTTCGCATGTGTCAAGTGACTCCAAAAGTCCATCAGGATGGAGATTCTTCATGCGCTTTACACCAATATGACCTAAGCGGCAGTGCCACAAGAAAGTGGCTCTATCATTGTTAACTCTACATCTTTTGGTCTCAATGTAATGGACATGAGTGTCATCACAGTCGAGATTCAATATGAACAAACCCCTCACATTGGGTGCATGACCATAAAAGATGTTACTCATATAAATAGAACAACCATTATTATCTGACTTAAATGAGTAACCGTCTCGCAATAAACAAGATCCAGATATAATGTGCATGCTCAACGCATGCACTAAATAACAATTATTTAAGTTCATCACTAATCCCGATGGTAACTGAAGTGAGATTGTGCCGACGGCGATTGCATCAACCTTGGAACCATTTCCCACGCACATCGTCACTTCATCCTTCGCCAGCCTTCGTCTATTCTGCAGTTCCTGTTTCGAGTTGCAAATGTGAGCAACATAACCGGTATCAAATACCCAGGCACTACTACGAGAGCTGGTGAATTCCTTTTGATGTCTGCTAGAACTACATCGGTATTTCCCCAAAGAGGAAGGGATGATGCAGTATAGCGATGGTAGGTATTTCCCTCAGTGATGAGACCAAGGTTATCGAACCACTAGGAGAACCTCCTCACATCATGTAGACAACACATGCACACAAATAACAAATACTCGCAACCCAACGTGTTAAAGGGGTTGTCAATCCCTTTCGGGTACGGCGCCTCAAGAGAGGCAAATAACGTGAGGTAAAAGTGGTAGATAGGATAAATAGATCGCGGAACAAATAAATTGCAGCAAGGTATTTTTGTATTGTTGGTTTAGTACATCTGAAAATAAAAGCAAAGGAAAATAGATTGCAAAGGCAAATATGATGAAAAGAGACCCGGGGGCCGTAGGTTTCACTAGTGGCTTCTCTAGAGAAAAATAGCAAATGATGGGAAAACAATTACTGTTGGGCAATTGATAGAACTTCAAATAATCATGAAGATATCCAGGCAATGATCATTATATAGGCATCACGTCCAAGATTAGTAGACCTACTCCTGCCTGCATCTACTACTATTACTCCACACATGGACCGCTATCCAGCATGCATCTAGTGTATTAAGTTCATGGAAAAATGGAGTAATTCAATAAGAACGATGACATGATGTAGACAAGATCTATTTGTGTAGAAATAAACCCCATCTTGTTATCCTGAATAGCAACGATACATACGTGTCGTTTCCCTTTCTGTCACTAGGATCAAGCACCGTAAGATGAAACCCATCATAAAGCATCTCTTTCCATTGCAAGATAAATAGATCAAGTTGGCCAAACAAAACCCAAATATCGGAGAAGAAATACGAAGATATAATGAGTCACGCATATAAGAGATCAAAGAAGACTCAAATAACTTTCATGGATAAAAACATGGATCTGATCATAAACTCCAAGTTCATCGGATCCCAACAAACACACCGCAAAAAGACTTACATCATATGGACTCCAAGAGACCATTGTATTGATAATCAAGAGAGAGAGGAAGCCATCTAGCTACTAGCTACGGACCTGTAGGTCTACAAAGAACTACTCACACATCATCGAAGAGGCACCAATGGACATGATGAACCCCTCCGTGATGGTGTCTAGATTGGATCTGGTGTTTCTGGACTCTGCGGTGGCGGGAATTGATTTTTGACCCCCTCTTAGGGATTCTAGAATATTGGGGTATTTATAGAGCAAAGAGGCGGTGTGGGAGGCCAACGAGGAGGGCATAACCCATCGGGGCACGCCTGGGCCCCCAGGCGTGCCCTGGTGGGTTGTGCTCCCATCGGAGCTCCCCTTAGGTGCGTTCCGGGACCACCGGATCTCTTCTGGCCCAAAAAATCCACAAAATTTTTTGGTGTGTTTGAACTTCATTGGGTATTGATTTCCTGCGATGTAAAAAACATGTAGAAAACAACAACTGGCACTGGGCACTATGTCAATAGGTTAGTACCAAAAATGATATAAAATGATTGTAAAACATCCAAGAATGATAATATAACAACATGGAACAATAAAAAATTATAGATACGTTGGAGACGTATCAGCATCCCCAAGCTTAATTCATGCTCGTCCTCGAGTAGGTAAATGATTAAAATAGAATTTTTGATGTGGAATGTTGTCAAACATGTTCATCACATTTCCTTTCTATATAGCATGGACATTTGGACTTTTACATGGTTCAAAGCAATAGTCTAGTTTTGACATGAAGACTTTAATACTCAATCATACCAACAAGCAACCATGTCTTTCAAAATATCAACACTAAAGCAAGTTATCCCTAGCCCATTATGCTCAATCATTGATCCATTCGTGAAACACACTCGAATATTAGCTACACCCAATGCTCAAATACGATCATAGTGCCACTTAGTTGGTGCTTTGTGAGAGAAGATGGAGACTCAAATTCAAAATAAAAATTGCATAAGTAAAAAAAAGGCCCTTCGCAGAGGGAAGTAGGGATTTGTAGAGGTTCCAGAGCTCAAAGGGAAAATTGAGAGATAAAAATATTTTGGGAGGCATACTTTTCCCACCAACGAAAACGACTTAGAGCTCCCAACACTTTCCATGCTAGATACATCATAGGCAGCTCCCAACAGAAAATAAAGTTTATTTCTTTTTCCACCATTACTTTCACTTTCCGTGGCTTGTCCGTATCCACGGGTGCCCTCCATACCAACACTTTCCAAGGAATTTATTATTTCACAACAAAAACTAAATTCATTTTTTTTATTTCGGGATTGGGCATCCCTAATACCTTTGTCGTACTCTCGTGCAATGACAAGTGAATAAACACTCATCGTGAGAATAACACATCTAGCATGGAAAATATTGGCCACCCCTCACCGCCTTGCGAGCGGTAGAGCACACAAAAGAGAAACTTATTTTGAAAATTAGAGATGGCATATGCAAATTTGCTTAGAACGGCATGGAAATACCGCATATAGGTCGGCATAGTGGACTCATATGGCAAAACTGGTTTAAAGGGTTTTGGATGCACAAGTAGTGATCATACTTAGTGCAAAATGAAGGCTAGCAAAAAGATTGAGAAGCGACCAACCAAGAAACAAAAAATCTCGTACCCAAGCATTAAGCATAAGTAACATCGAATAATGCACCACAAGTAGGATATAAATTTTAGTGCATAACTATTGACTTTCGTGCTTGCATAGGGAATCACAAACCTTAACATCAATATTCTTACTAAATCACAATTACTCATCAACATGACTCACATATCATACCGTCATATCTCAAAACCATTACTAAGAATCAAGTTTATTTTGTCCAATGATCTTCATGAAAGTTTTTATTATATCCTCCTTGGATATCTATCACTTTGGGCCTATTTTCATATGTTGCTTTTGATAAGCTCAAACAAATTTAAGTGAAGAACATGAGCATAATTTTTCTTTCTCTCAAAATAATCTAAGTGAAGCAAGAGAGAATTTCTTAAAAAAATTACTAACTCCCAAATAAATCTAAGTGAAGCATGAGAGCATTTCTTCAAATAAAAAAGCACACCGTGCTCAAAAAGATATAAGTGAAGTACTAGAGCAAATCCATGGCTCTAAAAATTTAAGTGAAGCATAGGAGCAAGCATAGCATAATTTTTGGCTCTCTCAAAAAGCTGTGTCTAGCAAGGATTAAAGACTTAAAACACAAAGCAAAACAACCAAAGACTCATATCATACAAGATTCTCCAAGCAAAACTCATAATATGTGACGAATAAAAATATAGTTTCAAGTAAAATACCGATGGTTCTTAGAAGAAAGAGGGGATGCCACTCGAGGGCATACCCAAGCTTAGTTGCTTGCTACTACTTGAATATTATCTTGGGGTGCCTCGGGCATCTCCGAGCTTAGCCTTTTTCTAATCGTTATTCCTTCATCCATCGTAAGAACACCCAAAACTTGAAAACTTTAACCACACAAAACTCAACAAAACTTTCATGAGATCCATTAGTATAAGAAAGAAAACTACTACTATAAGTATTGTTGAAAATCTATTCATATTTTATTTTTGCATTATATATATTGTATTCCAACTTTTCTATGGAAAAAACTCATCAAATAAAACCATAGAATCATAAAAAAACACAACGCAAAGAGAACAGAATCTGTCAAAAACAGAACAGTCTGTAGCAATCTGACTACTTTGAATACTTATGTAACTCCAAAACTTCTGAAACATTAGGAAGATGTGAATAATTTGTTTATTAATCTTCTGAAAAAATAATCAACTCAAAAGAAATCTTTTGTTAAAATAATAATAATTTCGTGAGCGCAAAAGTTTCTGTTTTTAAGCAAGATCAAATCAACTTTCCCCCAAATCATCCCAAAGGCCTTGCTTGACACAAACACTAATTTAAACCACAAAGACACATCTAACCATAGGTATAATTGTGTATTTTATTGAAAACAGAAAGAAAACCAAAAAGAAAAAGACATACAGGTTGGGTTGCCTCCCAACAAGCGCTATCGTTTTACGCCCCTAGCTAGGCATGATGATTTCAATGATGCTCGCATAAAGGTAAATAATTGAAACATAAAGTGGGCATCATTAATCATATGGAAAGCATATTTAAGTCTAACCCACTTCCTATGCATAGGGATTTTGTGAGCAAACAAATTATGGGAACAAGTATAACTTCAAAAATTTCTAACACATAGAGAAGAAACTTGATATTATTGCAATATGTAAAAGCATATGTTCCTCTCGCATAGTAATTTTCAATAGCATCATGAATAAATTCAACAATATAACTATCACATAAAGCATTATTTTCATGATACACATGCATAAAAGTCTTACAATCTTCCAAGGTAGTGGGATTAACATTAACTAACGTCACGACCTCTCCAAACCCACTTTTATCCAAAAATTCATAAGACTGAACACTCTCCAAATATGCGGGATTCTTTTTACCTAAAGTTGACACTCTTCCAAATCCAATTGTGATACTATTGCAAACCTTATTATCAATAACATATTCATCATGAGGATTAAATAAATTTTCAAGATCATAAGAAGCATCACCCCAATCATGATCATTACAATAAGTAGTGGACATGACAAAATTATCATCCCCAAGCTTGTAGTTTTGCATATCATTAATATAATTGATAATAATAGAATTTATAGTAACATCATTGCAATCACGCTTTTCAATCAAGGAGCTATCATGAATCACTTCATAAATTTCTTCTTTCAACACTTCATCAAAATTTTCACATTCATGATTTTCAAACAAAAATTCATAGAGCTAATCAAGTGTACTCAACTCACTAGCAATTGGTTCATCATAACTTGGACTTTTGAAAAGATTAGCAAATGGATGAGGATCCATATCAATAAATTTTTAGCAAGTGAAGATGCAAGAAAATAGAAGACACATGGCAACACAAGAGAAGATAGAAAACAAGCAAAAAGGCAAACAGAAAGAGGGCAAATAAAACGGCAAATTTTTGTGAAGTGGGGAGAGGAAAACGAGAGGCAAAAAGAAAATAATGTAAATTGCAAAGAGATGAGATTTATGATTAGGGACCTGATTGATGTTGAAGATCCTCCCCGGCAACGGCGCCAGAAATTCCTTTTGATGTCTGCTAGAACTACGTCGGTATTTCCCCAAAGAGGAAGGGATGATGCAGTATAGCGACAGTAGGTATTTACCTCAGTGATGAGACCAAGGTTACCGAACCAGTAGGAGAACCTACTCACACCATGTAGACAGCACCTCCACACAAATAACAAATACTCGCAACCCGGCGTGTTAAAGGGGTTGCCAATCCCTTTCTGGTATGGCTCCTCAAGAGAGGCAAATAACATGAGGTAAAAGTGGTAGATAGGATAAATAGATTGGGGAATAAATAAATTGTAGCAAGGTATTTTTGTATTTTTGGTTTAATAGATCTGAAAATAAAAGCAAAGGAAAATAGATCGCAAAGGCAAATGTGATGAAAAAAGACCCCGGGGCCGTAGGTTTCACTAGTGGCTTCTCTCGAGAAAAATAGCAAACGGTGGGAAAACAATTACTGATAGAAAATTGATATAACTTCAAATAATCATGACGATATCCAGGCAATAATCATTATATAGGCATCACGTCGAAGATTAGTAGACCGACTCCTGCCTGCATCTACTACTATTACTCCACACATCGACCGCTATCCAACATGCATCTAGTGTATTAAGTTCATGGAAAAACAGAGTAATGCAATAAGAACGATGACATGATGTAGACAAGATCTATTTATGTATAAATAGACCCTATCTTGTTATCCTTAATAGCAACGATACATACATGTCATTTCCCTTTCCGTCACTGGGATCAAGCACCGTAAGATCGAACCCATCACAAAGCACCTCTTCCCATTGCAAGATAAATAGATCAAGTTGGCCAAACAAAACCCAAATATCGGAGAAGAAATACGAGGATATAATTAATCATGCATATAAGAGATCAAAGAAGACTCGAATAACTTTCATGGATAAAAACATAGATCTGATCATAAACTCAAAGTTCATCGGATCCCAACAAACACACCGCAAAAAGACTTACATCATATGGATCTCCAAGAGAACATTGTACTGATAATCAAGAGAGAGAGGAAGCCATCTAGCTACTAACTACGGACCCGTAGGTCTACAAAGAACTACTCACACATCATCGGAGGGGCACCAATGGACATGATGAACCCCTCCGTGATGGTGTCTAGATTGGATCTGGTGTTTCTGGACTCTGCGGCGGCTGGAATTGATTTTCGTCCCCCCTCATAGGGTTTCTGGAATATTGGGGTATTTATAAAGCAAAGAGGTGGTGCAGGAGGCCAACGAGGAGGGCACAACCAACCAGGGCGCGCCTGGCCCAGACGCACCCTGGTGGGTTGTGCTCACATCGAAGCTCCCCTCAGGTGCGTTCCTGGCCCACTTGATGTCTTCTATCCCAAACAAATCAACAAAAAGTTTCGCTGCGTTTGGATTCCGTTTGTTATTGATTTCCTGCGATGTAAAATTTTTGCAAAAAACAACAACTGGCACTGGGCACTATGTCAATAGGTTAGTAGCAAAAAATGATATAAGATGACTATAAAATGATTGTAAAACATCCAAAAATGATAATATAATAGCATGGAACAATCAAAAATTACAAATATGTTGGAGACGTATCAGATGTACACATCAATAACATGTATATCAAATATACCTTGTTTGGCGTTGGCCGCCTTCTTATCTGCCAGATAATTGGGGCAGTTTTGCTTCCATTGAACAGTTTCCTTGCAATAATAAAACTTAGTTTCCGGCTTAGGTCTAGCGTTGGGTTTCTTCATCGGAGGGGCAACAGATTTGCCACTCTTCTTGGAATTACCCTTCTTGCCTTTGTCGTTTTTCTTGAAACTGGTGGTCTTATTGACCATCAACACTTGATGCTCTTTCTGGATTTCTGACTCTGCGACTTTCAACATCGCAAACAGCTCGGCGAGTGACTTATTCATCCCTTGCATGTTATAGTTCAACACGAAGCTCTTATAGCTAGGTGGCAGCGATTGAAGAACTATGTCAGTGATAGCCTCTTGTGGGAGTTCAATCCCCAGCTCAACTAGACGGTGAGAGTACCGAGACATTCTGAGTATGTGTTCACTATCAGACCCGTTCTCCTCCATTTTGCAAGCATAGAACTTATCGGAGGTCTCATACCTCTCGATCCGGGCATTCTTCTCAAAGATAAACTTCAACTCCTGGAACATCTCATATGCTCCATGATGTTCAAAACGTCTTTGAAGTTTCGGTTCTAAGCCATACAAAATCGCACATTGAAACAATGAGTAGTCATCCTTACGGGACTGCAAGCGTTCAAAACATCATGGGTCGCCGAAGCGGGTGGTGCATCACCTAGCGCCGCATCAAGCACATATTGCTTTTGACCAGCCATGAGGATAAGCCTCAGATTTCAAGCCCAGTCAACAAAGTTGCTTCCATCATCTTTCAGCTTAGCTTTTTCTACGAATGTATTAAAATTCAGGGTTGCTACTACACAAGCCATTGATCTACAACATAAAATTTTGCAAAGGTTACTTAGACTATGTTCAAGACAATCCCTCTAGTCATATAGACATCCCTCTAGTCATTCGAGTGTCGCATGATCCAAATCATATTACTAATAAACTCCCACTCAAATAGACATCCCTCTAGTCATTCGAGTGTCGCATGATCCAAATCCACAATCTCAAGTCCGATCATCAGTGAGTTGAGATTAGTTTCAATGGTGAACATTTCTATGTTGATCATATCAACTATATGATCCATGCTCGCCCTTTCGGTCTCTTGTGTTCCGAGGCCATGTCTGTACATGCTAGGCTCGTCAAGTTTAACCCGAGTGTTCCACGTGTGCAACTGTTTTGCGCCTGTTGTATGTGAATGTTGAGTCCATCACACCCCATCATCACGTGGTGTCTAGAAACGACGAACTGCCGCAACAGTGCACAGTCGGGGAGAACACAATTTTATCTTGAAATTTTAGTGAGGGGTCACCTTATAATGCTATCGTCGTCCTAAAAAAAATAAGGTGCAAGAAAGGATTAACATCACATGCAAATCAAAAGTGACATGATATGGCCATGAACTTGTGCTTCTTAATCTCCATCACCAAAGCGTCGGCATGATCTCCATTGTCACCGGTGCCACACCATGATCTCCATCATTGTGCTGCCATCGAGGTTGTCGCGCTAATTATGTTGTTACTACTAAAGCTACTGCCTAGCGATATAGCAAGAGCATCTGCAAGCGCAAAATAAATTTAAAGACAACCCTATGGCTCCTGTCGGTTTCCGTAGCATCGACGTGCAAGTCGATATTTAACTATTACAACATCATCATCTCACACATCCAATATATCATATCATGTTACTGGCCATATCACATCACAAGCATACCCTACAAAAACAAGTTAGACGTCCTCTAATTTGTTGTTGCATGTTTTACGTGGCTGCTATGGGTATCTAGTATGATCGCATCTTACTTACACAAAGTCACAAAGGTCATATGCAAATTGCTATTTAACCTTCTCCAAGGACCACCTCGGTCAAATCTGATTCAACTAAAGTTGAAGAAACAGGCACCCGCCAGTCATCTTTATGCAACAAGTTGCATGTTAGTCGATGAAATCGGTCTCTCGTAAGCGTACGAGTAATGTTGGTCCGGGCCGCTTCAATCCAACAATACCGCTGAATCAAGAAAAGACTAAGGAGGGCAGAAAATTCAAACATCAGCGCCCACAAAATCTTTTGTGTTCTACTCGAGATATCATCTACGCATGAACCTAGCTCATGATGCCACTGTTGGGAACGTTGCATGGGAAACAAAAAATTTCCTACGCACACGAAGACCTATCATGGTGATGATCATCTACGAGAGGGAGATCGGATCCACATACCCTTGTAGATCGCTAAGCGGGAAGCGTTAAGAAACGCGGTTGATGTAGTGGAATGTCTTCGCGATCCAAATCGCCACCGTCCCACGATTTGTCCCGATCTAGCGCCGAACGGACGGCACCTCCGTGTTTCGCACACGTACAGCTCGACGACGATCTCCGCCTTCTTGATCCAGAAAGAGGGGGCGGAGAGGTATATGAGTTCTCCGACAGCGAGACGACATGACGGCGATGGTGGTGGAGTTAGTTCAGCACGGCTTTGCCTAAGCACCGCTGAAAACTAAACTAGAGGAGAAACGGATCTAGAGAGAGGGTAGCACGTGGCTAATTGTTGTGTCTCAAAAACCCTCAAAAGCTCTAGTATATATAGTAGGAGAGGAGGGAGGCCGCCAGCCCTAGGGCTGCCCCTTTGGGTTGGCCGAAGTGTGAGGAGAGGAGGATTCCTCCTCCAATCCTACTCCTAGTAGGATTCCCCTTTCCACTTGGAAACATTTTCCACCTTTTGTATTTTTCCCTTATTTTCCACTCCAGCCACATGGGCCCTTAGAGGTGGCTTAGGCCATCCCACTAGGGGATGGTTTGCCTCCTCTCCTCGCCCATGAAGCCTTAGGGTCCTCACAACCCACCTAGTGGTCCCCGACACCATCCCGACACTCCTAGTACACTACCGATGAGTCTGAAACCTTTTCGGTGACCAAAACAGGACTTCCTACATATCAATATTTACCTCCGGACCATTCCGGAGCTCCTCATGATGTCCAGGATCTCATATAGGACTCTGAAAAACCTTCGGTCACCAACACCTATAACTCAACTATACTGAAACGTCATCGAACCTTAAGTGTGCAGACCCTGTGGGTTGGAGAACTATGTAGACATGACCGAGACACTCCGGTAAATATCCAATATCGGGACCTGGACGTCCATATTGGAACCTACATATTCTACGAAGATCTTTATCGGTTGAACCTCTATGTCAAGGATTCAGTCAATCCCGTATGCAGTTCCCTTTGTCCTTCAGTATGTTACTTGCACGAGATTCGATCATCTGTATCTCTATACCTAGTTCAATCTCGCTATCGGCAAGTCTCTTTACTCGTTGCGTAATACAAGATCACGTGACTAACTCCTTAGTCACATTCTTGCAAGGCTTATTGTGATGTTGTATTATCGAGTGGGCCCCGAGATACCTCACCGTCACACGGAGTGACAAATCCCAGTCTTGATCCATGCCAACCCAACAGACACCTTTGAAAATACCTGTAGAGCACCTTTATAGTCACCCAATAACATTGCAACATTTTGTACACACGAAGTATTCCTCCGGTGTCCGGTAGTTGCATGATCTCATGGTCATAGGAACAGATACATTGACATGCAGAAAATAGAAGCAACAAACTGACGCGAGCATATGCTACATTTATAGTTTGGGTCTTGTCCATCACATCATTCTCCTAATGATGTGATCCCATTATCAAGTGCCTTGTCTATGGCTAGAAAACCTTAACCATCCTTGATCAACGAGCTAGTCAACTAGACGCTCACTAGGGATATTGTTTTGTCTATATATACACACATGCATTTATGTTTCCATTCAATACAATTATAGCATGTATAATAAACGATTGTCTTGAAACAGGAAATATAATAATAACTATTTATTATTGACTCTAGGGCATATTTCCAACACGAAGATGTCCCTTGAGTTAGCATGGATCAAGACTGGGATTTGTCACTCCGTATGACGAAGAGTTATCTCGGGGCCCACTCGGTAATACAACATCACAACAAGACTTGCAAGCAATGTGACTAAATAGTTAGCCACGAGATTTTATTTTATGGAACGAGTAAAGAGACTTGATGGTTGATACGTCTCCATCGTATCTACTTTTACAAACTCTTTTGCCCTTGTTTTGGACTCTAATTTGCATGATTTGAATGGAACTAACCCGGACTAACGCTGTTTTCAGCAGAATTGCCATCGTGTTGTTTTTGCGCAGAAATAAAAGTTCTCGGAATGACTTGGAAATTTACGTGGATTTTTTGTGGAATATATTAAAACTACTGGCGCAAGAATCAACCGGAGGCGTGGAGCTGTGAGCCCACAAGCCCACCAGGCGCGGGCCTCCCTCGCCGCGCCTGGCAGGCTTGTGGGGCCCACATTGCTCCATCGCCTCCAATCTCAGCTCTATTTAGTCCCTTTCGTCCGGAAAAAAAATCAAGGAGAAGAGTTCATCGTGTTTTACGATATGGAGGCGCCGCCACCACCTGTTCTTCCTCTAGAGGGCAGATCTGGAGTCCGTTCTAGGCTCCGGAGAGGGGAGATCGTCGCCATCGTCATCACCAACCTTCCTTCATCGCCAATTCCATGATGCTCTTCACCGTTCGTGAGTAATCTCATCGTAGGCTTGCTGGACGGTGATGGGTTGGATGAGATCTATCATGTAATCGAGTTAGTTTTGACGGGGATTGATCCCTAGTATCCACTATGTTGTGAGATTGATGTTGCTACTACTTTGCCATGCTTAATGCTTGTCACTAGGGCCCGAGTGCTATGATTTCAGATCTGAACCTATTATGTTCTCGTCAATATATGTGTGTTCTTGATCCTGTCTTGCAAGTTGTAGTCACCTACTATGTGTTATGACCCGGCAACCCTGGAGTGACAATAGCCGGAACCACTCCCGGAGATGACCATAGTATGAGGAGTTCATGTATTCAGTAAGTGCTAATGCTTTGTTCCGGTTCTCTATTAAAAGGAGAACCTTAATATCCTGTAGTTTCCATTAGGACCCCGCTGGCATGAGAGGGATGGACAATAGATGTCACACAAGTTCTTTTCCCTAAGCACGTATGACTACATACGGAATACATGCCTACATTACATTGACGAACTGGAGCTAGTTACATATCTCTCCGTGTTATAACTGTTGCATGATGAATAACATCCGGCATAATCATCCATCAATGATCCAATGCCTACGAGTCTTTTACTACTGGTCCTTGCTATGTTACTTTACTGCTACTGCTGTCACTACTGCTACTGTTACTCTGTTGCTACTGCTGTTACTTTGCTGCTACTGCTGTCACTTTGCTGCTACTAGCTATTGTTGCTACTGCTGCTATCATACTACTCTGCTACTGATACTTTGCTGCAGATACTAAATCTTTCAGGTGTGTTTGAATTGACAACTCAACTGCTAATACTTGAGAATATTCTTTGGCTTCCCCTTGTGTTGAATCAATAAATTTGGGTTGAATACTCTACCCTCGAAAACTGTTGTGATCCCCTATACTTGTGGGTTATCAAGACTATTTTATGGCACCGTTGCCGGGGAAGCCAAGTCAAGAATATTCTCCCGTCAACGTGCTATTTTCTCGCGCCGTTGCCGGGGAGGCATAGCTATATTCTCTGAGTCACTTGGGATTTACGTCTGTTGATCACTATGAGGGATCCGAGAGATCCAAAAACTAAAGTCTTGCCCACAACTACGAGGACAGGTAAGGAACTGCCATCTAGCTCTGCACTTGATTCACCTTCAGTTATGAGTAAGTTTGTGACACCACCTCTTGCTAGAAATTTTGATGTGTCGCCTGTGCTTGATGATGCCACTTCTCATGTCCATGATTCTTGTGATGATGCTATGCTTGATACTGCTTTGCCACTAGGTGCATTCCTTGATGCACAAATTGCTAGAGTTGCTGCTAGATGTGATGATACTTATGAAACTGCTGAGATTATTGAAGTAGAACCTGCTATTTTGCCTGTTGGAACTAGCTCTCCTAGATATGAATTGCCTGATATGCCTGAGGGTTATGTTATGGAGGGAGAGATAGCTGAGGATTTTCTTGCGTGTAAGCATAGCTATGATGTTGAGAAATTACTACTCAAGTGGAAATAAAAATCTCTGAACGCTAGGATGAAATACGACCCGAAGTTTGCTACTTCGCCTATCTTTGTGACCGATAAGGATTATGAATTCTCTTTCGACCCTGAGTTAATCACTCTAGTCGAATTTGATCCTTTTCACGGTTATGAGTCTGAAACGGTTGTAGCCCATCTTACCAAACTGCACGATATAGCCACCCTATTCACTAGTGAGGAAAAGATCTGCCACTACTATATCCTCAAGCTGTTTCCTTTCTCGCTAAAGGATGATGCTAAGACCTTGTTCACTTCTCTTGCTCGTGGTTGTGTGCGTAGCCCCCAGGATATGATCTACTACTTCTCTGGAAAAATATTTCCTAGCCCATAAGAATCAAGCTGCCTTGCAGGAAATATACAACTTTGCGCAAGTTGAAGAAGAGAGTCTCCCACAAGCTTGGGGGAGGCTCGTCCACCTACTGAATGCTTTGCCTGATCACCCTCTTGAGAAGAATGAAACACTTGATATCTTCTATAATGGACTTACCGATGCTTCTAGAGACCACCTAGATAGTTGTGCTAGTTGTGTCTTTAGGGAACGAACCGTAGAACAAGCTGAGATCCTATAGAATAATATCTTGTGCAATGAGAATGCTTGGACTATTCCCGAACCACCTCCAAAGCCAACTCTGAAGAAAATAGGTATTCTATTCCTCAGTACTAAAGATATGAAAGAAGCTAAGAAATCTATGAAAGAAAAAGGCATTAAATCTGAAGATGTCAAAAATCTACCACCTATCAAAGAGATCTATGGTCTTGATAACCCGATACGGGTAGTAGAGGTAAATTCTCTTCGTAGATTCAATGAGAGTGATATTCCTTTTGATAAACTTGCTAGCTTATGCCTGGATGAATTTGATAACTTTGTTGCCAAACAACAGAGTTTCAATGATTATGTTAGGAGACAATTGGAACAGAATGCTCGTATGTTTAGTCATTTGAGTGCTTGTGTGGACAGAAACGTCAATGATCTTAAGCTCTTGAGTAAACATGCCTCTATGGTTACTACTCAGATAGAACAAGTACTTAAAGCTCAAAATGACTTGCTCAATGAGTTGAATGACAATTCTGTCAGAGTCATCACTAGAGGCGGTAGAATG
Organism: Hordeum vulgare subsp. vulgare; assembly: GCF_904849725.1. Lineage (NCBI taxonomy): Eukaryota > Viridiplantae > Streptophyta > Magnoliopsida > Poales > Poaceae > Hordeum > Hordeum vulgare. Next base: position 417,466,746 of record NC_058520.1, on the reverse strand, counting down.
ACCCAGGAACCTTTGTATCCTGAGGGTCATCCGAAGAGAATTGAACAAGATTCTCAAGGAGTTAGCACTGATGCACCTAGTCATCCTAGAGAGAAGAAGAAAGATGATAGGAACCTGCATGCTAGGAACCCTGTTGGTGCTACGCCTGAGAGTCCAAACGATGTCTCTGTCTCTGATGCTGAAACACAATCTGGTGATGAACATGAGCCTAATGATAATATCGATAGTGATGTTCATGATGATGCTCAACCTAGCAATGATAAGGATGTGGAGATTGAACCTGTTGATCTTGATAACCCACAGCCTAAGGCTAGGAGATATGATAAGAATGACTTCACTGCTAGGAAGCATGGAAAATAAAGGGAACCATGGGTTCAAAAAACCATGCCCTTTCCTCCCAAACCATCCAAGAAAAAGGATGATGAGGATTTTGAGCGATTTGTTGAAATGATTAGACATGTATTTCTGCAAATGCGTTTGACAGATATGCTCAAAATGTCTCTGTATGCTAAGTACATGAAAGATATTGTGACTAATAAAAGGAGGATACATGAGGTTGAGATTTCCACCATGCTCGCTAATTATACCTTCAAGGGTGGAACTCCTAAGAAACTAGGTGATCCCGGTGTGCCCACTATACCTTGCTCCATTAAAGGCAACTATGTTAGAACTGCTTTATGCGACCTTGGAGCTGGTGTTAGTGTTATGCCTCTCTCTCTCTTTATCGTAGGCTTGAACTGGATAATTTGACACCCACTGAAATCTCTCTGCAAATGGCCGACAAATCAACTGCTTTCCCTATCGGCATCTGCGAGGATGTTCCTGTTGTGGTTGCCAACGTCACTATCTTAGCAGACTTTGTTATTCTGGATATTCCCGAGGACGATGCCATGGGGGTCATCCTCGGAAGACCCTTTTTAAACACCGCAGGGGCTGTTATAGATTGCAACAAAGGCAATACCACTTTCCATGTCAACGGTAATGAGCATACGGTGCACTTTCCGAAGAAACAATATCGAGTACATTGCATCAATGCTATCGAAAAGACTTCATCGATTCTTATTGGGAGCTTCGAATGCCCTATTCCTCCTGTTAAGATGAAGTATGATTTGCTTGTTGGGGAGATACACATCCCCATTGAGGTAACCTAGTGACTATTCGAAAATTCTTCGTCTTCTTTTGCGATTCGAAAAAGTTTGTCAAGGAGACTTGATCAACCTCATTGACGGATTTCTTTCGATGACCATGAGATGGATGAATCGAGGAGTCACAAAACTCTGTTCCAAGCTTTCACCTTCGGTTGCTTAGAAGAAAAATGGTAGATTTAGTTTAGTTTTCCCTGCTTTCCGTTTTAGCGTCCCGTCGAAAAGTACCCCGGAAATAAAAGTTCTTCGAACGTCGTGAAAATCAAGTATGATTTTTTCTGGAATTTTTGAAAAATACTGAGACGAAGAGCTAGTCTGGGGCTGCACCAGTGGGACACAAGCCCTCGAGGCGCGGGCACCCCCCTGGCTGCGCCTACCTGGCTTGTGGGGCCCACGTGCACCCCCTCCACTCATTCTAGCTCCCATCTGCTTCTCCTACCTCCAGAAAAAATCGTTTCGCAACTCAAACACGTGTTCTTGCTCTTCTTGCTGGGATTTTTGATCTCCTTGTGCAAAGCACCATTCACCAAACTGTTTTGGGGAAATTGCTCCTTGGTAAGTGACTCCTCCATCGGTCCAATTAGTTTTTGCTCTAGTGCCTTATACTTCGCGTATTTTTGCTGCCTTGGTGACCATGTTCTTGAGCTTTGCATGCTAATTTTAGCTGGTCCCAAGTAGTTTTGATGCGTAATATGGCTTCTAGGCACTTGTGGGAGTAGTTGCTATGAGTTTTGTTGAGCCTTGTTCACTTTTCCTTAGAGTCACTAAAAATTTCAGAAATTTTCAGAGATAGAAAAGGGAAAAGATGAGGAGGTTCTTAAGAGGCTCTTCAAGCCGTGACCCCAAGGATGATGGAAGTGAGAAGAAGCCCAAGTATCCGGTCCCTCAAGTTGTAGAAGTTCGAGCGTGCGAATGGCCAAGCGATTTGTTCTTACGCGCCGCCAGACTTTATGAAGACTTTTATCACTTGGTCGAGAACGCAGGCCTTACCGCCTTCGTTGAAGATAAGTGTCTGCAATACCTCCTCCTCACTAAAATTTTCGTGCAAAGCTTTAACTTCTATCCAAGGAAGAATCCTCCTATGGTTAAGTTCAAATTATATGATATCCCCCAGCGCATGTCACTCCAGGATTTTTTCAATGTTTGCAAATTACCTTATGTCGGGGATATTCATGAACCTCGTCCACGGGACTTGGAGGCTTTCATCGATATAATTGATGTAGGAGAGGAGAGAGGAGTGTCTTGTGCTAGAGTTTCTACCATGACTTTCTTGATAGAGATATAAATAGAAGGATGATTTATAACCTGGTATTTAGTCAGGGTACTCGTGAGACTATTACTTTGCCTGCTCCTTTTTTGTTCAATCTTCATGCACGCAGGTACATTATTATGCCCTCGGACATCTACGCATATTGGGGCATAGCCCAACCACAGGTGCTAGTGCCGGAGCCACCAGTCGAGTACCAGACACCAGTTTATCAGTGGGAGACAGACGAGCTCACATAGTATGAGGAGTTCATGTATTCACTAAGTGCTAATGCTTTGTTCGGGTTCTCTATTAAAAGGAGAACCTTAATATACCATAGTTTCCATTAGGACCCCGTTGCCACGGGAGGGATGGACAATAGATGTCATACAAGTTCTTTTCCCTAAGCACGTATGACTACATACGGAATACATGCCTACATTACATTGACGAACTGGAGCTAGTTAGATATCTCTTCGTGTTATAACTGTTGCATGATGAATAACATCTGGCATAATCATCCATCACTGATCCAATGCCTACGAGTCTTTTACTACTAGTCCTTGCTAAGTTACTTTGCCGCTACTGCTGTCACTGCTGCTACTGTTACTCTGTCGCTATTGCTGTTACTTTCTGCTACTGCTGTCACTTTGCTGCTACTCGTATCATACTACTCTACTACTGATACTTTGCTGCAGATACTAAATCTTTCAGGTGTGGTTGAATTGACAACTCAACTGCTAATACTTGAGAATATTCTTTGGCTTCCCCTTGTGTCTAATCAATAAATTTGGGTTGAATACTCTACCCTCAAAAACCTTTGCGATCCCCTCTGCTTGTGGGTTATCACTCGTAACGAGATTCAAATAGATATAGATATACCGACGATCAAATCTCGAGCAAGTAACATACGTAAGGACAAAGAGAATGTTATACGGGATTAACTGAATCCTTGACATAGAGATTCAACCGATTAAGATCTTCGTAGAATATGTAGGATCCAATATGAACATCCAGGTCCCACTATTGGATATTGACCGGAGAGTGTCTCGGTCATGTCTACATAGTTCTCGAACCTGCAAGGTCTGCACACTTAAGGTTCGGTGACGTTTCGATATAGTTGATTTATGGATGTTGGTGACCGAATGTTGTTCAAAGTCCCGGATGAGATCCCGGACATGACGAGGAGTTCCGAAATGGTCTGGAGATGAAGATTGATATATAGGAAGTATCCATTTAGCTTCCGAAAGGATTTCGGGCATTGCCGGTAAAGTACGAGGAGTGGCGAGTGGGTGCGGGGTTCCATCGAGAAGGGCCACCCACCCGAAAGGGGACCAAACAGGCCCAAGGGTGGCACACCAGCCCCTGATGGGCTGGGTGGCCAGCCCAAGTGGGCCTATTCAACCGAATTGGAGAAATAGAGAGAGGTGGGCCAAACCTACTAGGAGGAGGACTCCTCCTCCACCAAACCAAATTGGAGGAGGACTCCTCCCTCCTCTTGGTGCGCTGGCCGAAACTCTAGGGTTTTGCCTAGGGTGCCACTCTCCCTCCCTCCTATATATAGTGGAGGGTAGAGATGATTTTTGCACCTCAAGCCACGACGCATCCCTCTCTCCCTCCTCCACTTCGTGACACCCTGTACTTATTTTGGTACGACACGACGAAGCCCTGCCGGAGTAGCTCCACCATCATCGCCGTCATGCCGTTGTGTTGCCGAAGAATTCAGCTACCTCTTCGTCTCTCTTGTTGGATCAAGAAGGTGGAGATTGTCATCGAGCTTCATGTGTGCTCAACGCGGAGGTGTCGTCCGTTCGGTACTAGATCGTGATTGGATCGCGGGACGGCTTGCGATTTGGATCACGAAGGCGTACGACTACATCAACCGTGTTTCTTAACGCTTCTCGCTTAGCGATCTACAAGGGTATGTGGATCCGATCTCTCCTCTCGTATATGGTCATCACCATGGATAGATCTTATGTGTGCGTAGGAATTTTTTGTTTCCCATGCAACGTTCCCCATCAGTGGCATCATGAGCTAGGTCTATGCGTAGATGACATCTCGAGTAGAATACAAAGGAGTTTGTGGGCATTGATATTCAGATTGCTTCCCTCCTTAGGCTTTTCTTGATTCGGTGGTATTGTTGTATGAAGCGTCCCGGACCAACATTACTCGTACGCTTACGGGAGACCGGTTCCATCGACTAACATGCAACTTGTTGCATAAAGATGGTTGGCGGGTGTCTGTTTCTCCTACTTTAGTTGAATCAGATTTTACAAAGGCGGTCCTTGGAGAAGGTTAAATAGCAACTTGTGTATCACCGTTGTGGTTTTGCACAAGTAAGATGCGATCATGCTAGATACCCATAGCAGCCATGTAAAACATGCAACAACAAATTAGAGGACGTCTAACTTGTTTTTGCATGGTATGATGTGAGATGATATGGCCAAGGACATGATATGATATATTTGATGTATGAGATGATCATGTTGTAATAGTTAAAAATCGACTTGCATGTCGATGCTACGGCAACCGGCAGGAGCCATAGGGTTGTCTTTAATTATTTTGCGCTTGGTGATGCTTTGCTTTATCGCTAGTTCAGTAGCTTTATTTTCAACAGCATAGTTAGCGCGACAATCTCGATGACAGCACAATGATGGAGATCATGATGATGGAGATCATGGTGTGGTGCCGGTGACGATGGAGATCATGTTGGTGCTTTCAAGATGGAGATCAAAAGCACAACTTCATTGCCATATCATGTCACTTATGATTTGCATGTCATGTTAATCCTTTAATGCACCTTATTTTGCTTAGGACCATGGTAGCATTATAAGGTGATCCCTCACTAAAATTTCAAGATAAATTTGTGTTCTCCCCGAGTGTGCACCATTGCGAAAGTTCGTCGTTTCGAGACACCACGTGATGATCGGGTGTGATAGACTCTACGGTCACATACAACAGGTGCAAAACAGTCGCACACGCGGGACACTCGGGTTAAACTTGACGAGCCTAACATGTACAGACATGGCCTCGGAACACAAGAGACCAAAAGGTCGAACATGAGTCATATAGTAGATACAATCAACATAGAGATGTTCAACTTTGAAGCTAACTCAACTCACGTGACGATCGGACTTGAGTTAGTGAACTTGGATCATGTGTCACTCGGATGACTAGAGGGATGTCAATTTGAGTGGGAGTTTATTAGTAATATGATTAACTAAACTCAATTATCTTGAACATAGTCAAAGTAATCTTTGCAAATTTATGTTGTAGATCAATGGCTCGCGTAGTAGCATCCCTGAATTTTTATGTGTTCCTAGAGAAAGATAAGCTGAACGATGATGGAAGCAACTTTTTTGAGTGGGCCCGTAATCTGAGGCTTATCCTCACGGTTTCACAAAAGCAATATATCCTTGATGTGCCGTTAGGTGAAGCACCACCCCAACCGGTGACCCAAGATGTTATGAACACTTGGCAGTCGCATCAGGATGACTACTCAGTAGTTCAATGTGCAGTTTTATATGCCTTAGAACCGAGACTTCAAAGACGTTTTGAACGTCAGGATGAGTTGAAGTTTATGTTTGAGAAGAATGCCCGGATCGAGAGGTATGAAACCTCCGATAAGCTCCATGCTTGCAAAATGGAGGAGAACAGGTCTGTCAGTGAACATGTGCTCGGAATATTTGGGTACTCTAATTGTTTTGCTGAGCTGGGAATTACTCTCCTGCCAGAAGCAATCACTAACAGAGTTCTTCAATCACTGCCACCTAGCTATAAGAGCTTTATGTTGAACTACAACATGCAAGGGATGAATAAATCACTCGCCGAGCTGTTTGCGATGCTGAAAGTTGCCGAGTCAGAAATCGAGAAAGAACATCAAGTGTTGATGGTCAATAAGACCACAAGTTTCAAGAAAAATGGCAAGGGCAAGAAGGGTAACTCCAAGAAGAGTGGCAAATCTGTTGCCCCTCCCATGAAGAAACCCAAGGCTGGACCCAAGCCGGAAACTGAGTGTTATCATTGCAAGGGGACTGGTCACTGGAAGCGGAATTGCCGCAAGTATCTGGCCGATAAGAAGGCGACCAACACCATACAAGGTATATTTGATATACATGTTATTAATGTGTATCTCACCAACTCTCGTTGTAGTGTCTGGGTATTTGATATTGGTTCGGTTGCTCACATTTGGAACTCAAAGCAGGAACTACGGAATAGACGAAGGTTGGTGAAGGACGAAGTTACGATGTGCGTGGGAAATGGTTCCAAGGTTGATGCGACCGCCGTCGGCATGCTCTCACTTCAATTACCGTTGGGATTAGTGATGAACCTAAATAATTCTTATTTAGTGCCTGCGTTAAGCACGAACATTATATCTGGATCTTGTTTATTGCGAGACGGTTACTCATTTAAGCCAGAGAATAATGGTTGTTCTATTTATATGAGTAATATCTTTTATGGTCATGCACCCAATATGAGGGTGATGACACACATATCCATAACATTGAGGCCAAAAGATGTAGAGTTGATAATGATAGCACCACTTTCTTGTGGCACTGGCGCTTAGGTTATATTGGTATAAAATGGATGAAGAAACTCCATGCTGATGGACTTTTGGAGTCACTTGATTTTGAATCACTTGACACATGTGATCCATGCCTCATGGGCAAGATGACTAAGACTCCGTTCTCGGGAACAATGGAGCCTGCAAGTGACTTGTTGGAGATCATACATACTTTTGTGTGCGGACCAATGAGCATAGAGGCACATGGTGGTTATCGTTATTTTCTCACCTTCACAAATGATTTGAGTAGATATGGTTACATTTACTTGATGAAACACAAGTCTGAAACGTTTGATAAGTTCAAGCAATTTCAGAGTGAAGTTGAAAATCATCGTAACAAGAAGATCAAATTCCTATGATCTGATCGACGAAGAGAATATCTGAGTTATGAGTTTGGCACTCACTTAAGACAATCTGGAATTGTTTCACAGTTGACACCGCCTGAAACACCACAGCATAATGGTGTGTCCGAACATCATAAATGTACTTTATTAGATATGGTGCGTTCTATGATGTCTCTTACCGATTTGCCGTTATAGTTTGGGGTTATGCATTAGAGACATCTGCATTCACTTTAAATAGGGCACCATCAAAATCCGTTGAGACGATGCCATATGAACTATGGTTTGGCAAGAAGCCAAAGTTGTCGTTTCTTAAAGTTTGGGGATGTGATGGTTATGTCAAAAAGCTTTATCCTGAAAAGGTGGAACCCAAAGCGAAAAAGTGTGTCTTCATAGGATACCCAAAAGAGACACTTGAGTACACCTTCTATCTCAGATCCGAAGGCAAAGTGTTTGTCTCCAAAAACGGAGCTTTTCTTGAGAAAGAGTTTCTCTCGAAAGAATTGAGAGGGAGGAAGATAGAACTTGATGAGGTTATAGAACTTATACTGCAACCAGAGAGTAGCGGAGGACATAAAGATGTTTATGTGGAACCTACGACAGTTGAAGAGGAAGCTAATAATGATGATCATGAAACTTCAGATCAAGTTGCTATTGGACCTCATAGGTCAACAAGGGCACATACTGCTCATGAGTGGTACGACAACCCTGTGTTATCAATCATGTTGTTAGATAACGATGAACCTATGAGCTATGGACAAGCAATTGTGGGCCCCGATGCCAACAAATAGTTAGAGGCCATGAAATCTGAGATAGGATCCATGTATGAAAACAAAGTATGGATTTTGGAAGTATTACATGAAGGGCGAAAGGCTATTCAGAATAAATGGATCTTTGCTACGGCGCCATGAATCCCCGGTGGCCTCTTGAGCTTGCGTTGGTTTTTCCCTTGAAGAGGAAAGGGTGATGCAGCACAGGAGCAGTAAGTATTTCCCTCAGTTTGAGAACCAAGGTATCAATCCAGTAGGAGAATCAAGCCAAGTGTCTAGAGTACCTGCACAAACACAAACGAGCTTGCACCCAACGCTATAAAGGGGTTGTCAATCCCTTCAAGATTGATTGCAAAGTGAGATCTGAAGGCGGAAAGTGCAACGAAGTAAAATTGAAAGTCTGAAAATATGGTGTAAAGTAGACCCGGGGGCCATAGTGTTCACTAGAGGCTTCTCTCAAAATAGCAAATAATATGGTGGGTGAACAAATTACTGTCGAGCAATTGATAGAACCCCGCAAAGTCATGACGATATCTAAGGCAATGATCATACATATAGGCATCACGTCCGAGACAAGTAGACCAAATACTTTCTGCATCTACTACTATTACTCCACACATCAACCGCTATCCAGCATGCATCTAGTATATTGAGTTCATGATGAACAGAGTAATGCCTTAAGCAAGATGACATGATGTAGAGGGATAAACTCAAACCAATGATGTAAACCCCATCTTTTTACCCTGCTGCCCCTTCTGTCACTGGGAGAGGTCACTGCACGGTGTGAACCCAAAACCAAGAACTTCTCCCATTGCAAGAATCATAGATCAAGTTGGCCAAACAAAACCCACAACTCGAAGAGAATTACAAGGATATGAAATCATGCATATAAGAGATCAGAAGTAACTCAAATAAGATTCATAGATAATCTGATCATAAATCCACAATTCATCGGGTCTCGACAAACACACCGCAAAAGAAGATTACATCGGATAGATTCTCCATGAAGATCATGGAGAACTTTGTATTGAAGATCCAAGAGAGGGAAGAAGCTATCTAGCTACTAGTTATCGACCCGTAGGTCTATGGTGAACTACTCACACATCATTGGAGAGGTCATGGTGTTGATGAAGAAGCCCTCCGTATCCGAATCCCCCCTCCGACAGGGCACTAGAACGTGCCCCAGATGGGATCTTGCGGAGACAGAAGCTTGCGGCGGCGAAAAAGTATTTTCGTGGATCTCTCTCGCAGTTTTGGATATTTCCTGAATTTATAGGCGGAAGAGGTAGGGCAGACGAGCCACAGGGGGGCCACAAGCCTACTAGGCGCGGCCCCCTGGCCGTGCCTAGGGGGCTTGTGGGGTCCCCTGGTGGCCTCTGCCTTGGTTCTCAACTACCGTGCGTATCTTCTGTTCCGAAAAAATCTCTTCGGAAGTTTTATTCCATTTGGAGACCGTTTAAAATCCTCCTCTAAAAAGGGTCAAAAACACGGAGAAAACAGGAACTGGCACTTGGCAGTGAGTTAATAAGTTAGTACCAAAAAAGATATAAAAGGCATACAAAACATCCAAAGTTTGACAAGATAATAGCATGGAACCATCAAAAATTATAGATACGTTGGAGACGTATTAATCTTGAAGAAGAAGACAGACACAGACAGTAATATCGACTTGTGGCAAAGGGTTTTTCACAAGTTCAAGGAGTTGACTATGATGAGACTTTCTCACCCATAGTGATGCTTAAGTCCGTCATAATCATGCTAGCAATAGCTGCATTTTTCGATTATGAAATTTGGTAGATGGATGCCAAAACAGCGTTCCTTAATGGTATCTTTAATGAAGAGTTGTATATGATGCAACCGGAAGGTTTTGTCGATCCAGAGAATGCTGACAAAGTGTGCAAACTTCAGCGATCCATTTATGGACTGGTGCAAGCATCTCGGAGTTGGAATCAATGTTTTGATGAGATGATCAAGGCGTGTGGGTTTATACAAGTTTATGGAGAAGCTTGTATTTACAAGAAAGTGAGTGAGATCTCTATAGCGTTTCTAATATTATATGTGGATGACATATTTCTGATTGAAAATGATATAGAACTTTTGGGAAGCGTAAAGGATTATTTGAATAAAAGTTTTTCAATGAAGGACCTGGGAGAAGATGCTTACATTTTGGGCATCAAGATCTATAGAGATAGATCAAGACGCTTGATAGGACTTTCACAGAGCACATACCTTGATAAAGTTTTGAAGAAGTTCAAAATGGAACATTCCAAGAAAGGGTTCTTGCCTGTGTTACAAGGTATAAAGTTGAGTAAGACTCGTTGCCTAGTGACTGCATAAGATAGAGAAAATATGAGTGTCGTCCCCTATGATTCAACCATAGGGTCTATCATGTATGCAATGTTGTGCACAAAATCTGATGTCAGCCTTGCCATAAGTATGGCAGGAAGGTTTCAAAGTAATCCATGAATGGAGCACTTGACAACGGTCAAGAATATTCCTAAGTACCTGAAAAGGACTAAAGAAATGTTTCCCATTTATGGAGGTGAAAAAGAGCTCATCATAAAGGGTTACGTCGATGCAAGCTTTGACACTGATCCAGATGACTCTAAGTCACAGACCGGATACATATTTATTCTCAATGGGGGTGCGGTAAGCTGGTGAAGTTCCAACCAGAGCGTGGTAGCTGATTCTACATGGGAAGCGGAGTACATAGCTGCCTCAAAGGCGGCTAAAGAAGGTGTCTCGATGAACCAGTTCATGACAGATCTTGGAGTTGTGCCAAGTGCACTGGATCCAATGACTCTGTTCTCTGACAACACTCGTGACATTGCTCTAGCCAAGGAACCAAGGTTTCACAAAGAGGACGAGACACATAAAATGAAGCTTCAATTCCATCAGCGATTACATCAAGGAGGAGGACATAAATATTTGCAAAGTGCACACAGATCTGAATGTTGCAGACCCATTGACTAAGCCTCTTCCATGAGCAAAACCTGATCAACACCAGAACTGTATGGGTGTTAGATTCGTTCCATTGTACATCACATAGTGATGTGAGCTCGATTATTGACTCTAGTGCAAGTGGGAGACTGTTGGAAATATGCCCTAGAGGCAATAATAAAATAGTTATTATTATATTTCCTTGTTCAGGATAATCGTTTATTATCTATGCTAGAATTGTATTGAATGGAAACTCATATACATGTGTGCATACAAAGATAACACACTGTCCCTAGTAAGCCTCTAGTTGACTAGCTTGTTGATCAAAGATGGTTAATGTTTCCTAGCCATAGACAAGTGTTGTCACTTGATAACGGGATCACATCATTAGGAGAATGATGTGATGGACAAGACTCAAACTATGAACGTAGCATGTGATCGTGTCATTTTATTGCTACTGTTTTTCTACATGTCAAGTATATGTTCCTATGACCATGAGATCATGTAACTCACTGACACCAGAAGAATACCTTGTGTGTATCAAATATCGCAACGTAATTCAGTGACTATAAAGGTGCTCTACAGGTATCCCTGAAGGTGTCCGTTGAGTTAGCATGGATCAAGACTGGGATTTGTCACTCCGTATGACAAAGAGGTATCTCAGGGAGCACTCGGTAATACAACATCACAACAAGCCTTGCAATCAATGTGACTAAAGAGTTAGCCACGAGATTTTTTATTAGGAACGAGTAAAGAGACTTGCTGATAATGAGAATCAAATAGGTATAGAGATACCGACGATCGAATCTCGGGCAAGTAACATACCGAAGGATAAAGGGAATGTTATACGGGATTAACTAAATCCTTGACATAGAGGTTCAACCGATAAATATCTTCTTAGACTATGTAGGATCCAATATGGAAATCCACACTTGTGCTACTATCTTTTTCCACACTTGTGCTTCAAAGTAGCACCATGTTCTTCATAGAGAGTCTCCTATTTTGTCACTTTCATATAACTAGTGGAATTTCATCTTTTGCACAACCACTTAGTTTTCTTTTTGAGCTTTCATACACTTATATTTGTAGTGCATTTGTTGCATGGCAATCCCTACTCACTCGCATTGATATCTATTGAAGGGCATCTCCATGGCCCGTTGATATGCCTAGTTGATGTCACACTATCTTCTCCTCTCTTTTTTGCAACCCCCACCATACTCTATTCCACATATAGTTCTATATCCATGGCACACACACATGTATTTTGTGAGAGTTGAAAAGGTTTGAGAACATAAAAAGTGTGAAACAATTGCTTGATTTCATCAGGGTTGTGCATGATTTAGGTACATTGTATGGTGAAGATGGAGCATAGCCATACCATATGATTTTGTAGGGATAACTTTCTAAGACCATGTTATTTCGAAAGGAAGCAATTGCCTTATTAGTATGCTTGAAATATTATTGTTTTTATGTCAATATTAGACTTTTATTTTGAATGTTATGGATCTGAATATTCGTGCCACAATAGATAATATTACATGGATAAATATGTTAGGTACCATTCCACATCAAAAAATCTATTTTTATCATTTACCTACTCGAGGACGAGCACGAATTAAGCTTGGGGATGCTTGATACGTCCCCAACGTATCTATAATTTTTGATTGTTCCATGCTATTATATTATTTGTTTTGGATGTTTTATATGCATTAATATGCAGTTAAATATTATTTTTGGGACTAACCTATTAATCTAGTGCCTAATGCGAGTTTCTGTTTTTTCCATGTTTTTGAGTATTGCAGATAAGGAATATTAAACGGAGTCCAAACGGAATAAAATCTACATAATGCTTTTTCCTGGACCAGAAGAAATCCAGAAGACTTGGACTAGGGCGGAGGGCACCTGCCGGGAGGCCACAAGCCTACAGGGTGTGCCCTAGGGGGTGGGTCGCGCCCCCTGGCTTGTGGGTCCCCTGCTGGTCTCCTAACCCTATTCTTAGGCCTATAAATTCCCAAATATTCCCATATCACAAAAGAGAGCCACGGAAATACTTTTCCACCACTAAGAGCCTCTGTTCCCGTGAGATCCAATCTAGGAGCCTTTTTCGGTAATCTGCCGGAGAGGGAATGGATCATGGAGGGCATCTACGTCAAATCCATTGCCCCTTTGATGATGCGTGAGTAGTTCACCACAGACCTACGGGTCCATAGCAAGTAGCTAGATGGCTTCTTCTCTCTCTTTGATCTTCAATACCATGTTCTTCATGATCTTCATGGAGATCTATCCGATGTAATACTCTTTTTTGGTGTATTTGTCAAGATCCGATGAATTGTGAGTTTATGTTCAGATTATCTATGCATATTATTTGAGTCTCTTCTGAATTCTTATATGCATGATTTCATATCTTTGCAAGTCTCTTCGAGTTATTAGTTTCGTTTGACCAACTAGATTGGTAATTCTTGAAATGGGAGAAGTGCTTAGTTCTGGGTTCAATCTTGCGGTGTCCTCACCCAGTGACATAGTAGGGGTAGCGAGGCACATATTGTATTGTTGCCATCGAGGATTAAAAGATGGGGTTTTCGTCATATTGCTTGAGTTTATCCCTCTACATCATGTCATCTTACTTAATGCGTTACTCTGTTCTTCATGAACTTAATACTCTAGATACGGCCAAGAGTTGGTCGATGTGTGGAGTAATAGTAGTAGATGCAGAATCGTTTCAGTCTACTTGACACGGACGTGATGCCTATATGCATAATCATTGCCGTGGATATCTTCATAATTATTTGCTTTTCTATCAATTGCTCGACTGTAATTTGTTCACCCACTGTATTATTTTCCTTTATGAGAGAAGCCTCTAGTCTAACCTATGGCCCTCGGGTCTATTTTCCATATTATACTTTCAGATCTATAAACCAAAAATACAAAAAATATCTTGCTGCAATTTATTCACTTTTGTTTTCGTAATCTTTTATATCTATCTCTATCAGATCTCATCCTTGCAAATAACTATGAAGGGATTGACAACCACTTCTTAGCGTTGGGTGCAAGTGTTTGATTGTTTGTGTAGGTACTACGGTTGGGGCCTTGCTTGTTCCTCCTACTGGATTGATACCTTCGTTCTCAACAAACTGAGGGAAATACTTATCTACTTCGCTGCATCACCCTTTTCTCTTCAAGGGAAAACCAACGCAAGCTCATGAGGTAGCAAGAAGGATTTCTGGTGCCGTTGCTGGGGAGGATACATAGCAAGATCAAACCTACCAAGTACCCATCACAAACTCATCACTTGCATTTACATTATTTGCCTCTCGTTTTCCTCTCCCCCACTTCACCAATTTACCATTTTATTCGCCTTTTTCTCACCGTATCTCTTTTTGTATACTTGTGTTACCATGTGCCTTCTATTTTCTTGCTAAACATATATTAATATGGATCCTCATCCACTTTGTAATCATTTAAAGAGATCCAATTATGATGAACCAATTGCTTGTGAGTTGAGTGTACTTGATTATCTCCATGTAGTTTTGCTTGAGATTCGTGAATCTGAAAATTGTGATGAAGTGATTCACAATGTTTCCTTTAATGAAGAGCATGATTGCGATGATATTGTTATAAATTATATTAATATCAATTGTGATAATGATATGCAAACCCACAAGCTTGCGGATGCTACATTTGATGAGTTTCCCATGACCACTACTTATTGCAATGATCATAATTGGGGTGATAATGCTTCTTATGATCTTGATAATTTAGTTAATACTCTTGATGAAGATGATATCGAAAGTGGGTTTGTAAGAGTGTCAACTTTAGGTAAAAACAATCGCACATATTTGGAGAGTGTTCAATCTTATGAACTTTTTGATAAAAGTGCGTTTGGAGAGGTCATGACTTTAGTTAATGTTAATCCTACTACCTTGGAAGTTTGTAAGACTTTTATGCATGTGGATCATGGAAATAATGCTTTATGTGATAGCTATGTTGTTGAATTTATTCATGATGCTATGAGATAGTAACATATGCTTTTACATATTGCAATAATATCAAGTTTCTTCTCTATGTGTTGGAAATTTTGAAATTATACTTGTTTTGTCTTCCTATGCTAATTGATTGTTGTTCCCATAATTTGTTTGCTCACAAAATCCCTATGCATAGGAAGTGGGTTAGACTTAAATATGCTTGCCATGTGATTCATGATGCTCTCTTTATGTTCCAATTCTTTACCCTTATGCGAGCATCATTGAAATCATCATGCCTAGCTAGGGGCTTTAAACAATAGCGCTTGTTGGGAGGCAACACAATTTTATTTTTATGTTTTTGTTTTTGCTTCTGTTTTTGAGTGCTACACACATTATTACCTATGTAATAATTGTGTTTTCTTGTCTTAATTAGTGTTTGAGCCAAGTAAGACCTTTGGGATGGTCTACGGTGTTTGCAAGTTGATTTTGCTAAAAAACAGAAACTTTCTCTCTCCGTCCAGGAATTTTGTAAATTCACTGGAATGTGCTTTTGATCTGAATATTTTACATACGATTGATTTACAAATTTCGTAGATTGTCCAAATTTTTCAGAAACTTTGGACTTACATAAGTATTCGGAGTAAATAGATTGCTACAGACTGTTCTGTTTTTGACAGATTCTGTTTTCTTTGTATTGTTTGCTTATTTTGATGAATCTATGGGTTGTATCGGGGGGTATGAACCATGGATAAGTTGGAATACAGTAAATATTACATCAATATAAATAAGGAATGAGTTCACAACAGTACCTAAGGTGGTGATTTATTTTTCTTATACTAACGGATCTCATGAGTTTTTTATTGAGTTTTGTGTTGTGAAGTTTTCAAGTTTTGGGTAAAGATTTGATGGACTATGGAATAAGGAGTGGAAAGAGCCTAATATTGGGGATTCCCAAGGAACCCCAAGCCATATTAAAGGATACCAAATATCCTAAGCTTGGGGATGCCCCGGAAGGCATCCCATCTTCCCTCTTCAATCCATCGGTAAATTTACTTGAGGCTATATTTTTATTCACCACATGATATGTGTTTTGCTTGGAGCGTCTTGTATGATATGAGTCTTTACTTTTTAGTTTGCCACAATCATCCTTGCTGCACACATCTTTTGAGAGAGACACGCTAAATCGTGAATTTATTAGAATACTCTTTGTGCTTCACTTATATCTTTTGAGCTAGGCAATGTTGCTCTAGTGGTTCACTTACATCTTTTAGAGCACGATGGTGTTGTGTTTTATAGAAATTATTAAACTCTCATACCTCACTTATATTATTTTGAGAGTTCTTTAAATAGCATGGTAATTGGTTTAGGTTATGAACCTTTTTCCTAATATAATGGGCACCCAAGAGGGATATAATAAAAACTTTCATATTAAGTGCATTGAATATGATGAGAAGTTTGATTCCTTGCATATATTTTTGAGATATGAAGGTGGTAATATGAGAGTCATGCTAGTAAGTAATTGTGAATTGGAAGGAATAGTTGTGTTAAAGCTTGTGATTATGTAGCATGCACGTATGGTGAACCGTTATGTGATGAAGTCGGAGCATGATTTGTTTAATGATTGTCAACCTTTGTGTGGAGGTCGGGATCTCGCGATGGTTAACTCCTACCAACCCTTCCCCTAGGAGAATGCGTCTAATACTTTGCTTCGATAACTAATAGGCTTTTGCAATAAGTATGTGAGTTCTTTATGACTAATGCTGAGTTCATGGATTATACGCACTCTCACCCTTCTACCTTTGCTAGCCTCTCTAGTACCGCGCAACTTTCACCGGTACATTAAACCCACCTTCCTCAAAACAACCACCATATATATTCCTCAAAACTGCCACCATACCTACCTATTATGGCATTTTCATAGCCATTCTGAGATATATTGCCATGCAACACCACCGTCCCGTTGTTTTTATGACACGCGCCATCACTTCCATATTGCTTATAGAGTCATATTTTGTTCTAGATATCAAGTTGTAATCTTTTGAGTTGTAAGTAAATAAAAGTCTGATGATTTGCATTATTAGAGCATTGTCCCGTGTGAGAAAAGGATGATGGAAGCTATGATTCCCTCAGAAGTTGGGATGAGTCTCCGGACTTTACAAAAAATAAAAGAGGCCAGCGAAGCCCATAGAAAAAATAAATAAAAGAGGCCAAAGAATCCCACCAAAAAAGGAAAAAACAAAAAAGAGAAAAAAAGAAAAAAAATGAGAGAAAGAGAGAAGGGACAATGCTACTATATTTTTCCACACTTGTGCTTCAAAGTAGCACCATGTTCTTCATAGAGAGTCTCCTATTTTGTCATTTTCATATAACTAGTGGAATTTCATCTTTTGCACAACCACTTAGTTTTATTTTTGAGCTTTCATACACTTATAGCTCTAGTGCATTTGTTGCATGGCAATCCCTACTCACTCACATTGATATCTATTGATGGGCATCTCCATAGCCCGTTGATGTGAGACTATGTTCTCCTCTCTTTTTTTGGCAACCTCCACCATACTCTATTCCACCTATAGTGTTATATCCATGGTTCACGCTCATGTATTGCATGAGAGTTGAAAAGGTTTGAGAACATAAAAAGTGTGAAACAATTGCTTGATTTTCATCGGGGTTGTGCATGATTTAGATACTTTGTGTGGTGAAGATGGAGCATAGCCAGACCATATGATTTTGTAGGGATAACTTTCTGAGACCATGTTATTTCGAAAGGAAGAAATTGCCTTATTAGTATGCTTGAAGTATTATTGTTTTTATGTCAATATTAGACTTTTGTTTTGAATCTTATGGATCTGAATATTCATGCCACAATAGAGAATATACATGGATAAATATGTTAGGTAGCATTCCACATCAAAAATTCTGTTTTTATCATTTACCTACTCGAGGACGGGCATGAATTAAGCTAGGGGATAATCGATACATGCCCAACGCATCTATAATTTTTGATTTTTCTATGCTATTATATTATTAGTTTTGGATGTTTTATATGCATTAATGTGCAGTTTTGTATTATTTTTGGGACTAATCTATTAATCTAGAGTCTAGCGCCAGTTTCTGTTTTTTCCATGTTTTTGAGTATTGCAGATAAGGAATATTAAGCAGAGTCCAAACGGAATGAAATCTCTGGAATGATTTTTCTTGGACCACAAGAAACCCAGAAGACTTGGAGTAGGGGGCAGGGCACCTGCCGGGAGGCCACAAGCCTACAGGGCGCGCCCTAGGGGTGGGTCGCGCCCCCTGGCTTTTGTGTCATCTGCAGGTCTCCTAACCCTATTCTTCGGCCTATAAATTCCCAAATATTCCCGTATCGCAAAATAGACCCACGAAAATACTTCTCCGCCGCTGAGAGCCTCTATTCCCGCGAGATCCAATCTGGGAGCCTTTTTCTGGTAATCTGCCGGAGAGGGAATTGATCACGAAGGGCATCTACATCAACTCCATTGCCCCTCCGATGATGCGTGAGTAGTTCACCACATACCTACGGGTCCATAGTTAGTAGCTAGATGCCTTCTTTTCTCTCTTTGATCTTCAATACCATGTTCTTCATGATCTTCATGGAGATCTATCCGATGTAATACTCTTTTGTGGTGTGTTTGTCGAGATACGATGAATTGTGATTTTATGTTCAGATTATCTATGAATATTATTTGAGTCTCTTTTGAATTCTTATATGCATGATTTCATATCTTTGCAAGTCTCTTCGAGTTATTGGTTTCGTTTGGCCAACTAGATTGGTAATTCTTGCAATGGGAGAAGTGCTTAGTTGTGGGTTCAATCTTGCGGTGTCCTCACCCAGTGACATAGTAGGGGTAGAGGCACGTATTGTATTGTTGCCATCGAGGATAAAAAGATGGATTTTTCATCATATTGCTTGAGTTTATCCCTCTACATCATGTCATCTTACTTAATGTGTTGCTCTGTTCTTCATGAACTTAATACTCTAGATGCAGCCAGGAGTCGGTCGATGTGTGGAGTAATAGTAGTAGATGCAGAATCGTTTCGGTCTACTTGACACGGACGTGATGCCTATATGCATAATCATTGCCTTGGATATCTTCATAATTATTCGCTTTTCTATCAATTACTCGACAGTAATTTGTTCACCCACCGTATTATTTTCCTTTATAAGAGAAGCCTCTAGTGAAACCTATTGCCCCCGGGTCTATTTTCCATATTATACTTTCAGATCTATAAACCAAAAATACCAAAAATTTCTTGCTGCAATTTATTCACTTTTGTTTCCGCAATCTTTTATATCTATCTCTATGATATCTCATCCTTGCAAATAATTCTGAAGGGATTGACAACCCCTTTTTAGTGTTGGGTGCAAGTGTTTGATTGTTTCTGTAGGTACTACGATTGGAGCCTTGCTTGTTCCTCCTACTGGATTGAGACCTTCGTTCTCTACAAACTGAGGAAAATACTTATCTACTTCGCTGCATCACCCTTTCCTCTTCAAGGAAAAACTAACGAAAGCTCAAGAGGTAGCACCAGAGAATTCAGCTACCTCTTCGTCTCTCTTGCTGGATCAAGAAGGCAGAGATCGTCATCAAGCTGCACGTGTGCTGAACGCGGAGGTGCCGTCAGTTCGGCACTAGATCGTGATTGGATCACGGGACGGCTTGCGATTTGAATCGCAAAGGCGTTCGACTACGTTGACCGCATTTCTTAACGCTTACCGCTTAGCGATCTACAAGGGTGTGTGGATCCGACCTCTCCTCTCGTAGATGGTCATCACTATGGATAAATCTTATGTGTGCGTAGGAAATTTTTTGTTTCCAAGGCAACGTTCCCATCACTAACATTCTTGAGATTTCATAAATTATGATATATGTTTTTGGAAATCACATAGTACAAAAGTTTAGGGAGGGATGTGATTCCGTAATATTCCGATGATATTGCAAAATATTGTAACCAGTTTTTGAATTGTTGCATGCTACCTAGGCGCCACACTACACTGTGTGACGCCTAGCCGTTCGGCGCCACACCCCCCGACCACCTGGCAGAGAGGGCCCACCCCCCAGACCGTGTGACGCCTAAGCCTCCGGCGTCACACATTGTAATGTGTGGCGCCGAACGCTTAGGCGCCACACATTGACTTAACTAGCCACGGGCTAGCCCCCCTCTCCACCCCTCCCTCATTCAAACAGAAACAGCAACGACGGTGGCTGGCTCTCTTCGAATCCCTAATCCCCTCCCCCCATCTCCTTCAGATCTAGTGATTTCTTCCTTGGATTGATCCCCCAAGGTAATCTCTTCCGTTTCAAATCCTTCTATCCAAGGGGAATAGGTTTTTGTTGAGTAGATTGATTTGAGTAGATTGATTTGAGTAGGTTCTTAGGATTTGACTAGTTAGGATATGAGTTCTTAGGATTTGAGTAGTTAGTATATTAGTAGATTCATATTAGTAGTTAGTATTAATAGTTAGTATATGACTAGATTGATATGAGTAGTTAGGATATTAGTTCTTAGGATTTTAGTAGTTACTATATGAGTAGATTCATATGAGTTCTTAGGATTTGAGTAGTTAGGATATGAGTAGATTCATATGAGTTCTTAGGATTTTAGTAGTTAGTATATGAGTAGATTCATATGAGTTCTTAGGATTTGAGTAGTTAGGATATGAGTAGATTCATATGAGTACTTAGGATTTTAGTAGTCAGTATATGGGTAATTCATATGAGTTCTTAGGATTTGAGTAGTTAGGATATGTAGATGAGTGGATTAGTAGATGAGTAATTTTTTGAATATGAGTATTTTTTTGTGATTTGTAGGATGGTGTGGCTTCTGAATAATTTTTATGACGTTGAACACCGGACCTATTTCATGTCGGAGAAGAAAATGGTAAGTAGATCATATGATAAAAACATGTATTTAATAAGCACTTGAAAATGTAATAAGCACTTGATATCTTCTTCTCCTATCTGTTTGCAGGAGCTTACGCCCTTGAAGATCCGGTCTCATGGGGCATCGTCTGTAATGCAGTACGATGAGCGGTACACCCCATACATCAAGATGACAGGACTCCTTCCATTCATTCAGCTTGTGAGTCGGTCAACGCCCAATCTGAACGCTGCGGCAGTCACATCACTTATTGATCGTTGGAGGCCGGAGACACATAGTTTTCACCTCTGGACCGGAGAGATGACAGTTACTCTTCAAGATGTTTCCATGATCACCGCACTTCCGATCGAGGGGAAGCCTCTTTGTATGAGCACTGATTCCGAGGGATGGCGGCAACAAATGGAGGCCCTTATTGGTATGTCGCCGCAGGAGCCGGAGGTAGAAGATGGAGGGAAGAAAGATAGAGTCCCGGCCAGCGCTCCTTTCACTTGGATTGCCACGAACTTTGCTCATTGTCCTGAGGACGCAGATGACAAGGTGATCCAGAGGTATGCTCGCGTGTACATGTGGTACGTCATCTCTAGGACTATCTTTGCTGACGGCACTCGCAAGAATGCTCCATGGATGTGGCTGAAGGCGTTGACTGTTTTTGACAACAAGTTCAGTTGGGGCTCGGCCGCACTGGCTTACTTGTATCGGCAGGTAATAAATTGTTAATATTAAGTACTCTCTGTTAACTTTTTTTGCTAAACTGATGCATGTTTGTTGTTACTTGTAGTTGGACGATGCTTGTCGCAGGACCACAAAGGACGGTGGAGTTGGTGGTTGTATGCTCCTACTTTCAGTATGGAGCTGGGAACGCCTACCTGTTGGACGCCCTAAAAGCTCAAAGTGGAATACCTGACCACGGCAACCCTGCACGGCTTCCTACATGGGCTCACAAGTGGGACTTGGTATCGGAGGTGGCAAGCAAAGTGAACCTATTGTACAAGCAATACACCAACGAGATGGATTCGCTTACCCCCGAGCAGGTAAGATGGTTTCAGAGTTGACTTCCAGCTTTTATGTTGTGAGTAAAATGAATTGTGCCTTTTATGTTGTGTTGTAGGTGGAATGGCAGCCATATGGTGCCGGGCCAAACTTTGGTGATGCACACACGTTCGAGCTCAATCCACTATGCGTGCAGGAAAAACATCTTTGGCTAATGCGTTGTCCCCTTATATGTAATTGGGCGGTTGAGTTTCATCTCCCGCATCGTGTGATGCATCAATTTGGGTTCTTTCAGCCACACCCGCCGGAGTGGGTGGACACGGACACACAGCTTCACAGGTAACAAAAAAGAAGTACTGATTAGTTTTGTTCTTAGTTTTGAGCGAGCTATTGATGGGTTTTGTTAAAAGCAGGTTGGATAGGAGGAGGCAGCGAAATATCAAGGATTGGCATAAGCATCATAAGAGCTATGTCATTATGTTCGAGCAAAGTGTGCAGGCAGCTTCAAGCATACAACGAACCCAGTACTGCCAGCATTGTCCGCTTGCGTTCAACAACTACCTAATATGGTTTCAGGAGAGTACTCGTGTCGAGATTTGTCCGCTGGCTTACGAGGAGGACATATTGGAAGAACCCACTGAGTACGATGCACTTGCCCAAGGCGATTACAACAAGTTAATTCGTGAAGGGTACCAAACTTCCTTCGCCCCTGTCCTGAACTTTGTGGTAAGTGTGCTCACCTATGTTAAGTATGAATGCTAGTACACCTATTCACTTGCATGTCATTGTCTTGTGATCATAGAGCAAAGAGGTCAACAAACAAGCTGATGAGTCCGAAGATATTCTAGAGAAGACACCTGGAGGAAAAAAGGGAGAATCTGCACTTCGTCTTTTCATAAAGGTGTTGTGTCATTATTATTATTTTGCCCACGAATGCAACATGCGGTACCTTATATATGTCATTTATATTTAAATCTAACAGGAACAGGGCAAGAAGTTACGGCGCCTATCCAACATTTTAGGTTGCCGTGACCCTGAATATGTTTCACCTTCGAGATTCGATTCATCCGAAAGAAATACTCTAGACGATTCAGCTTCTTCGGGCGCTCGTATGGACGATGGTGACATTACCTCGGCAGCTAATACCCAAAGAAATACTGTAGAGGATGATGTTGACACTCCTGAGGTATGACATAGCCATAAAACATTGTGCACTTTCAACCTTCAACTTTGAACCTTCACTTTGAACTTTCAACCTTCATATGTATTAGGTTGCGGACGGGATGACGTTGAAGGCTTTCCAATGCTCCTCTTACATGTTGAAGCCTAGGAAGGAATTTAGGCTGTACTCACCGGATGATTATGCGAAAGGAAAGAACCCGGTCGCCGGGGGCTCTCGTTTGTCAAGGATGAGAAGCATGGACGATGAGGATGACGATGACGATGACGATAACACACAAAGGAGCATGAAAAACAACATGATAAAGATAAGTCAAACATGTGACATACGGAAACGGTCCTCGTAGGTATCCACGCATACCAATCCTAGTAAGTCCACCTCCTATCCCACCACTGCCTCTAGTAGCACCACCACCTATCCCACCCCTGCCTCTAGCACCACCACGACCTATCCCACCCCTGCCTCTAGCACCACCCCTGCCTCTACCATCACCACTGCCTCTAGCACCACGTCCTCTAGTAAGCCCAAGTCGGCTAGGAACATGTTGAGTAGGAACATGTTGAGTAGGAACTTGTTGGGTTGTGCTTGCTTGACCCGTCCCTTGTTGGCTCGTGCTTCCTTGACCCGTCCCTTGTTGGCTTGAACTTGGTTGGCTAGGACTTGGTTGGCTTGACCTGGAATCATTGTTTTTGGACTTCTTCTTTCGCGTCGTACACCTTCTTGTGTTGTGCCCTGTTACACCGCACTCTCCACAATGTGATCTCTCAGTAGGCTCTTGGAATTGGTTGTTCCCCATTTCTCTGCCACCACCATGTCTCCTATAAAACGCTTTGTCTTTCGTCTTCCCAGTTTCACAACCTTCCACTCTAGGTTGGGCCATAGTTGTACTCCATGATACTCCGGCTATTGTGATTGGTCAAAGTATGGTTCAAATCTAGGAGCCCATGTATGCTTCGTGGTCATGACCGAGAACTCGGACTCCCTCACGGTTAGTGGATGGTTGACGTCCACATTCCTACTGCGAGCTGCCGTGTACAAATGCGAGCATGCGAGATGAATCAACCTTGGCCTCCCACAAGAGCAATTACACAAGGATAAAGATACCTTGAACGCCCTGTTTCCGTGTTGCTGGCCATCGTTTGTCGTTCCTCCGGGCTTATTCACTTGGTATGTCCAATCCTCGTTGTTGTACAGGGTAGCCGTTTGGGAGTCAGCCTTCCGTGATTGAAATACCATCCATTTGTCAACCTTTGGTGGAAACTGGTACTTGTACTTTTTCTTGTTCTCTCCTGCAATTTGATCATCTGTTTCTTGCGAGTACTTTAGAAAGTATGCTCTCAACTTGTCGAATGTGTATTGAACTATTGCCGTCACCGGCAACGCACGGACACCCTTCAACACCCGGTTGAAGCATTCTGCCATGTTACTTGTCATTTGACCATATCTTCGGCCATCTTCGTCATAAGCTCGTGCCCACTTGGCCCGAAGTTCAATGTGCCTGTTCAGAAACTCAAGCCCACCTGCATCAAGTTTTTTGTTGACAAGCAAAGCATTGTACAATCTTGCAAATCGTTTGTACGAAAATGCTTGACAACAACCTTGAAGATCATCCGCCAACTCCTTGCTACCACATGCCCGGTAGAAGTTTGCACAGAAATGCCTCATGCACCATCGATGATGCAAAGGAGCATGGCCGGGAATGACAATGTCAACCGTGTTAAGTATGCCTTGATGGCGATCCGATATGACACATATTTCCCTCTCAAACGGTAATACTTTGGTTCTCAAAATATGCAAGAACCATTCCCAGTTAACATTGTTCTCTGCCTCAACCAAAGAAAAATCCAAAGGCATCAACCGGTTATTGGCATCACTTGCTATTGCAACCAACAAAGTGCCCTTGAATTGTCCGGTCAAAAAAGTGTCATCGATGGAGATGACAGGACGACAGTGCTGGAAAGCCCTCACACATTGCTCGAATGCCCAAAATGTACGGCCAAATACGCGGACCCTATTTCCATTGAGAATCCTTGTTTTCTCCCCATACGGCTCGACCACATGAACCATGCCCGGGTTAGTGTGGGCAATAGCTCCCAACAACCTAGGTATGCGGTTGTATGCTTCCTCCCAATCACCATACAACATCTTGAATGCGGCTTGCTTTGCTTTCCATGCCTTATCATATTTCACCTCGTAGTGAAAGAGGGCTTTCACAAGGTCTTGTACGTTTTTTATGCTCATTGTAGGAAGAGAGGAGATGGAGTTGGAAAGCCTATAAGCGATGAACTCGGAGGTGAGTTGTCTATGGCTTTGCGACGAAAGGGCACCATCAACCCTCTTGCCTCGACACATGTGAGGCATACAACTGACAATGTTCCATCCTGGCCCTCCTTTCCATGGTCTTGCACGGACAATCCAAGGACACCCTCTATCCTCACATGCAACCGTGTAACGCAGCTTCATGTTTGAATGAACAACTTTGTGTGGCCTATAATGCGTAACAGAATATTCATCCAACCACATCTTCAGTTCAAAGAATGTTTCGAACTTTGACCCCGGCAAAATAATATTCTTCCCATGTGTGTCCCGATGAGAAGGTGGCCTAACTCCAAACAATATGCCTTCGCCTCCGTCAACCACGGCTTCATCCGCAAGGCTAAGTTCCTCGAACAATGGTGTCCGGTGATCACACTTTAATACCTTCGTGAAAGCTTCAACCTCCTTTGCCGTGAACCCTTCCTCATCAACTTCTTCATCGGGACCCTCATCGTTAGACTCAGAGGCATAGCCACGTGAGTACGGAATAGAATAGTCCATTGTCTCTTGCAAATTATATTTGTCCAAATCACCAAGATTGTTGTCATGAAGAACATTACCATCATTCTCATCATCATCGTGCTCATCATTAGCCTCTACCAATGGTTCATGTTCAATGTTGACCTCTTCGTTGGCCTCATCGACACAAGAAAGAGGTTCAATGTTGGCCTCTTCATTGATGGGTGCAGGAATAGCTTCAACAATCGGAGAGGCAGCCCGGTTCAAATCCAACAAGTTAGGAACATTTGTTTTGATGGCAAATAACTCTAGAGCCTTGTCTAGTGATTCGGCCACCGTATCCTTGTATGCAAGCCAACGTTGCTCGGAGTTGACACGCATGGTCTTCCAACGAATGTGCATTCCGAATCCCACATTATGCCTACCATCAAACTCAACTACATCACTAGGGTCCATCCAATTCAAATCCTTTCGGACTTGTTCCAACAATTCACCATAGCTAAGACACAAATCGAACACCATGTCAAGCTCATCCGGGTCCGGATCAATATTGCCTTTTAAAAAGGCATCCTTGTCCACGTGATGAACATAAACACATGTTCTTCCCATCCCTAAACAACAAAACATAGAACTTTTTTTATAAGCAATCATACAATTACAATAACCCTAGCCTAACTTCCAAACAACCATAACCCTAACCCCATCATAACCCTAACACAACCAAACATCTCTAACCCTAGCCTAACCATAGCCTAACCCTAGCCTAAACCTAAAACAACCATAATGCAAACATCCAAACAACCCTAATCCTAACCCCATCATACCCCTTATCCTAACATACAAACAAATACAACAATATCATATACATCCCACATTTCATGAAAAACTAGGGTTTCCTCAAATTTGCAAAAAAAAGACCACAAAAGATTTTTCTTTGGATGAGAATGAGGGGAGAGGTGGGGATTACCTTAGGGGAGTGATTGGACAACAAATGCATGGTCCAAACCTTCAAATTTGGTGATTTAGAGAAGGATTTGAGGGAGGGGCCAGTGGCTGGGAGAGGGGGCTGGGGGAGGGGAATGAGGAGGGGGTGGGGAGGGGGTGGGGAGGGGGGCTGGCCCGTGGCCAGTTAAGTCAATGTGTGGCGCCTAAGCGTTCGGTGCCACACATTACAATGTGTGACGCCTGAGGCTTAGGCGTCACACGGCCTGGGGGGTGGGCCCTCTTTGCCAGGTGGTCGGGGGTGTGGCGCCGAACGGCTAGGCGTCACACAGTGTAGTGTGGCGCCTAGGTGTCGGGCGCCATACAAAAGGGTCAGCCGGGTGACATATTTTCCCTGAGGGGTCACTCTGTGAGTTCTTTCCCCAGGGTCATTTTTGTCAATTTGTTGATACGGCCTCTGCGCGCCCGTGTGGCCTCTGCGCGCCCGTGTGTGCGCGTGGTGGTGATGTCAGTGGTCAGAGCATGCAGTAAAAATGCATTGAATCCCTTTGCCAAACGTTTGCCAATTTGTTGATACGGCCGGGAGGGAAGAGCAGCTCCTACTCCCAAACGGTGAGTCAGAGCATGCAATAAAAATATCTTGGAGGAGGCCATATAGGTAATCTTTAGCTATACGCACTACCAACCAGCTGCATGTGTAGCCTGACACCATGTGATGGTAGCAACGCCATGAGCGTTGGCGTTTGCTGTGTAGGCTGCAACGCCAGAAGCTGCGGCGTTTCTACGTGGACTGTAACGCGTCCGTAGACTGGCGTTTGAATATGGATCGAAAACGCCACGGTAGACTGGCGTTTCTACGTGGAGCAGCAACTCCATGGGCTCTGGCGTTTCTAAAAGGGTCAGATCCGAAAATACTTTCAGATTGAGTTCGTTCTGTGAATTTTTTACACCCTGTGGGTCAGAACAGTAAAAAAAATTCAAAAATAGAGGTGGTGCTGGTGGTGGAGTAGAAGGTTGACAACCCTATCTGTCACAATGGAGAACAGTGAACGTCGTTGAAGAACATGTGCCTCGGTATCCACACCACGACACATTGTCTTGCTTAAAGTTAGAGGAAGATTTTTTGTGTATTATCGACACCTCGACTTCATGTGATCACTTTAGATGTCATACAATTTTGATATGGTGTCTTTTTTAAACAATGGCCGAGCCAAAAAAGACTCCTCACATAAATTCATTACTTCAAAATAAACTGTTTTTTGACACGCATTACATATGTAATTTTTGTTACGTTCATGATGCTTCGTAGTTTTTTATGAAAATGATATATTTGGATTATTTTTTGCAAAATAGTATAGTAGAACCAGAGTTATTATTCATCAAAATCAAAAGAAGAAGAAAAAAAATAGAACCAGACTTTTTTTTAAGGATCAATAGAACCAGAGTTATGCACATCTTTTCATGGACTTTTGACTTCAGCCCAAAGGCCCAGCTCACACTTCCCCTCCCCCAATCCCCCCCTCTTCATCCCCCGACAGACCAATTTCTTCCCAAATCACCACGGCCACCGCCACCGCCACCGCCATGATGTCCTCACCGGCAGATACCGCGCCGTCGTCCTCCTCAGCGGCCGCACCGAGTCAGCATCCGCAGCCACCGGCGCAGCAGTCTGATCCTAAGGAACGGCGGATGGAGTCGCTCGGGTGGTTGACGGAGTCCACGGTGATGCCGAAGAAGCACAAGGCCATCGAGGGCGTCGGCGCGGCATCCATACTCGACCTCAAGGCCCAGCTCTACCGCACTCAGGAGGAAGCCCGCAATTCCACCGCCGCCGACGCCGCCTCCAGCGAATTCCGCCGCGCCAAGAAACGGTCGGGCCCCGCCGACCCCCTCGGCACCAAGAACTCAGGCGTAGACGCACGTGCCCACAAGTACGTCCACAGCTATCATTCTTATGACATTTCTTCTGTGTGATTGTAGACTTGCTATTTTTTGTGCTACTTTTGAGGAGAATTACTGAATCAATCCTGTGGCGTGCCCTTCTGTTAAGGTATTAGATTCCCAATTGGATCCTCTGCGCTAAGAGAGGAGATTAATCAGCCGCAATATTTATCTCTTAAATAGCCCGATATCGATTCCCAACATGTATCATTAGGACAGCACAAACTACAAAAGCAGTCTACAGAGGTAGAGCCAGCCGTTGTCTCTTCCACTCCTTGCCAATCTAGAGATAACACTAGAGGCAACTAACATAATGGGCTGCTTAACGCGGGGATCAACTCCTTGCTTGGCTGCAACACTGAAATGCACAAATTACTGAGTAAAGGTGTGAATTATGCACGCAATAGACAAGTTAAGATAAGCACACTTTTATCAATCAGTCCTACTGGGAAATTGTATGTAATGAAATTTTCCAGTTGCTGCAACCAGAACAACAAATAGTTCTCACAGAAGATAATATTCACTATTGATCACGGCATTTTTTTTAATTCCATGCAAGAGTTTAAGTGCTTATGGACAATTTAAGAGATAACCCTTTGTATTAGTTGTTTTTCTATTCCCTCCACCTGACATGGAGGGGTACAAAGAGATAACAACTGACTATATATTTGACATGCTCTTACCAATGTGGTTGTGTGACCTGTGTTAGGAAAGTAATTGTCTGTGTAGGGCATTAGATGCTTGTTGCTCTAATAGGAGGACCGAATTGTAACTGTGTAAGCTCAATCTCTCTGTACCGATGCACAAGCACAATTTATGTGCTTTGCCAAGCCTAATTTGAGTTACCCTTGTGCTATACAAGGTAGCAAGCCAGGATTTCTCCAGATTAATAATAGGTACTGGTTCATACTCGCAATTATTTTCGAAGGAGGTTCATATTCGCTATTCTTCGCGTGCTATTTTCTTGCATGGAATGACAACACTGAAGTGTTTGTTTAGTTGTTGTATAGCTAGTAGTAATTAAAGGAGTGAACTGTTACATGTGCTGGTACATCTTTCTGTTTTCTGTGATAACACAATTTGGCTTTTCCTAGCAACACACATTGTAAATTAACAGTGAATCTAATTGAAAGGAGGTACCTGCAGCCTGCTAAGCCATCATTTTATATTTTGCTCTTTCTCAGTTCCAAAAAACCGACATCGTGGCCACAGTTGCTCTTGTACCATGAGTATACAGAATTACCATTCAGTATAAAGCTACTCGTTCTGCTTTTCGTGTGGCATTTCTAAGCATCTTGATTTCACTCTATAACTATGTCGTGTTTTTCTCATTCTATTGTTTGTCACATGTCGGCACCCTTTTTCATTTTGCATTTGTGCATGCTCTTGGTGTGAACTAATGTCTCTTCAATATTTCCTTATGCAACAGAGATAAGCTGGAGCTGAAAGCTGTGAAAGATGGTTCTGCATGTTATTCTGCCCTAGAAAAGAAAGCGGAGCTGTATGAGAAATTATCCAGAGGTGAGCTACCTGATGAAGAAGACCAGGAGAAATACTGTGTTGATTTCTTCCAGAAAAGTTATCATCAAGTCAGTGAGCGCTGGCAGCCAGAGATCCCTACTGCCTCCGAGCATGTAGAACCAGAAAATGATAATGTTGATTCTGTGCCAAATCCCAAGCCAATGGGCCTTGGACGAACCGGTACAATAATTGATCAAGATGAGCACAAACGCTTTGTCAGGTATTTGTTTTCTTCGGGCACTTGCTGCATCGACTCCTCTGAATTTATGTGCTTGTCCTTGAGAAGTAAAAGTAAAAGTGTTGCTCTGGAACAGATGCATAACAAAATTGGAACTGGCGGTCCCAACACTTGTAATCATTTTACGCACGCATAAACCACTGCACAGAATCGGGCTCCCAGTTGCAATATCTATTCCATGCCTTTTGGTGCTGACATATTGTGCATGATCACTTCTTTTACCTTGCCATGCCCATATAGCCATAGATCACGTGTTGCGACCCATCTGGCCATCACAACAGAGTCATGCCCCTAACAGAGCACATTGTTAACTAGTAGTCTCTTTCTGTGAGATATCATTTGCATATCTGTACGAGCTGTGTTCATGTGCTTCATGTATAGACTGACAGTAGTTAAAGGTTATAAGGTTTCAAAACTGTATTTGTAGTATGAGGAGCATTGCATGTCGAGGTGTTCCGTGGGACTACAAAACTACACGTGTGAATTCTCGATGTTTTCCTGTTCCCTTTCATTTGCCATATCATTTTTTTCCAAGTAAATACTTCTCGAAATAGGCTTTCGCCCCGCTTTATAGATAAAGTAATGATCCATACAGCCCACAAACAAGTTCAACCACACATAGGAGCCGGCGCGACGACACAGTCTAGCCCAAAGAAAGTACCTAGTGGCGGTAGAGCCTTGGTCCTACATGGATGGCAGACGTAGTGCCGTAGCCAGAAGAGCGTCCAGCATGCCATCCAGACGTGCTCGGTCGCTCTGCCTAGAGAGGGGGTGCCAATGCTGCAAAAAAGCCAGGAATTTGAAGGAGTCAGACGCCCGCCTCGGAAATACCCGTTCTATCACCATCTTATTGCAAGTCGTCCAGAGGGTCCAAGCCATAGCGTCAAAGATCAACTAGAATATATGGCGGCGGTGCCCAGTGTGATTAGCCCTGAATTGGAGGAACTCCGCAAGGTCCTGGGCCTCCCAGTCGGGTCCAAGAGCCTCGCGAATGAATTCCCACATGGCCCTCGCCGTCATGCACGTGAAGATTATGTGAGTTGCCGTCTCTGGTACCGTGCATAAGGGGCGCGTGCCGTCTCCCGGTTCGTGCCGCTTCCGCACCTCCGTCCTCGAGGGGATGCGGTTACGAAGTAACGGCCACACAAAGATTTTGATATTTAGGGGCAGGGGGCCTTCCATAGCGGCGCGAGCCATGGTATAATGGGGGAGCGACAGATGGCCTGATATGCCGAACTAACCGAAAATTCCCGCGAAGGGGATAGACGCCAAGCCACCGTATCAGGGCGATCCGGGAGCACCTGTGGCAAGACGTTGAGCAGGCGGTTCCACTCGGTCGTTTCTATCGGTCTGAATGAGCGTCTGATCCTAATAGCCCATTGCCCTTGGCTGAGGGCGTTAGAGACTAGAACGGACGGGTTCACGCAGGTGGAGAATAAGATAGGAAACCCCACCCTGAGTGGTTCATCCCCAACCCATGGGTCCAATCAGAATTGGGTCCCCTCACCATTACCTATATTAAAGGAGATTCCTGGGTGAATCTCCTCTTTTATCTTTTGGATAGTGCGCCAAAATTGGGATCAGCCCGTACGAGAGCACGTGAGGAGCGGCTCGCCCCTTAGGTACTTTGCCTGAAGGAGTTGGAGCCATAGACCACCCTCGTTACGGAGGATCCTCCAAACCCACCGTAACATGAGGGAGGTATTCATACAGCGGGAGGCCGATATTCCCAACCTGCCACGGTCCTTAGGCAGGCAGATATCTGTCCACTTGACCATGTGGTACTTTTGGCGACCGTCATTGGCCTGCTAGAAGAACATGGCGAGCTCCTTATCGAACGAGCTATGGACGTTTTCTGGCAGGATATATAACCCCATCATAAACATGGGGAGGCTCGCCAAGTTGGCAGTAATGAGGACCGTTTACTCCCTTTGGATGTAAATCGGCCTCGTCATGGCTCAGCCCGCGAAGCAACCCGGCCAACTAGGGGGTCAAACCCTGACGCCAGGATCTTCAACTCCTCCAAAGGCATCCTAGGTAAGTTGTGGGGAACACCGATAGCTTGCATTTTAGATTGTTTGCAATTGCAATTCGGAGCTGATCCTCCAGGGAGTAGCCGAGAACGAAGATCTCACTTTTATCAAAGTTGATATTCAGACCCGACATCGCTTCGAACACAGCAGGAGGAATTTTAGATTCACAATATCGAGGTTGGACCCTTCAACCATGATCATGTTATCATCTGTATATTGGAGGTGGGTGACCCCTCCACCAGGGATCAGGTGCCCAACCACTCCAGAAAGATGCCCGATCATACGGGCTTTGTCTAGAATGCCCGCCAGGGCATCAACAACAAGGTTGAAGAGGAGGGGTGAGATAGGGCCCCCCTGCTTCACTCCAGCCGAGGAGGAGAAAAAAGGTCCCACCTCGTTGTTGATGTTAATGGCCGTCTTGCTAGACTAGACCATCTGCATAATCTAGGAGCACCATCTGTCGTTGAAGCCCCGGCAAGTAAGCACCAACCTCAAGAAGGACCACCAGCCTCAAGTAATTACTTCACCTAAATGTTTTTAGCAAGAAGTACATTACTTTGGTTTTGTATGCCATAAATATTCTCTTAGTCCGCTGACCTAATTAAAATGCTCCTTGGTATAATTTGCAAGTACTCCCTCCACCCCTAAATGTAAGACGTTTTTGAAGTTAAATTTGAACTTAAAAAACGTCTTACATTTAGGGACAGAGGGAGTAGTAGTTTAGTAGTACAATCTTAGCCGGTAAAACACTTATATATGACACAGTGAGTCGTACAAACTTTCCGAGCACCTTAAACTGTAATTTTTGGGGAATGTGTTTGTTTCAAGCCTTGTACGAGAGATTCGGATACTGGATATGTCAGGAGATGTGCAGGGGTTGAGATCATAGTTTAAATCCAACTAACCATAGCTATGCGGCGAGTCATTTGTTAATAAACTAGATAGATTTTCCATGGTCCATGTTGCTCCAGCCTCCAGGCATTCTTTGGGATGGGAATGGCAGTACAATGTTAGTAAATCCAAATTTAAAACTGACGCTTTGTACAGTATAAAATATCAAGACGAAGGATTTATGTAGATCCCTTGATTGCATGTATTAACATACATACACAGCATTATGTTATCACTACCAGATGCTACCATTGAATTTGCAACCTCAATGATTTTGTCTCTCTCTGAGAATAATATTTCTCAGGTCTTTAACTAACTTGCACCATGACATGTCTGCAGGGAGGTTCACGACGAAGTAAGTCAGGCAAGGCAGAAGGCTTCAACTATGAAACACCGGCGACAAGAGCAGGAGGCGGCTCGTAGAGAGAAACTTAGGCAAGCTTTCCTCAAGAAGCGCCTTGATAAGGCAATGGCTGAAAAGCAGGCATCTTCAGCCAAAGATGACCAACCAGTTAGCTAGTCGAGGTTTTGTGTGTCTTACTTGTGTCCAGGTAGCACATGTTGTAGCTCATGTAATCATGGTTCATGCAACTGCAAATGAGAAAAATTGTCTTGTTTGTGATCCTCTTGATCTAGCGAAATCAAATTCAGAAATGGTCTTGACATGTACAGTCGGTTCATCACCATATTGTTATACAATTACCCAATGTAGATGTAGTTTGAATTTTGACACTGACGAGGCGTTTTGACCCTTAACTGATTTGCTGGGCCTTGGGCAGATTCCTGCAACCTTTTTTTTCTGCTTTTAGATGCTTCTCGTCGAGGTCGAGCATATCACTGCCATCTCCATCTTATAAGTTGGCGAATCGTGTGCGCCCAACTCTGACTGTAATCCACTATTTCTAATTTTGCATGGTACAGGGAGGAGAAAGAAGCAGGTTCCATGCTACCCTGATTGGATGATGGAATAAAGACCGAGGATAAAAAGTTTTGCCGCGCTTTCTGTGATTCTTTTCAACATGAAACAAACTATTCTCGTGGAAGCTTAACCATTCCCTCCCTACATCTGCACCGACGAAAAGGCAGCATTGCCTTGCTCGCGACTCGACGGTGGAGGAACGATCCATGGCCAAGCCGGCTCCGACTAAGAACGCCGGCGACGGAGCAACGGCAGTGGTGCCAGTGCCGAGTCCGTTCGAGTACCATGTCTATGGCCCCCGTAAGCTGTCCTTCACCAGCTGGAGAGATCTTCTTAGCTCAAGCTGGTCAGTACTCGGTACTCCGCATGCGTTAGTTGCGACGAGTGCATGATTTACATTCGCGTAGCTTTACTGGGAGTTTGTTGCGGTGGTTGACGCAGGAAGAACCCTGACTACCGGCGGATGGTGATCGCGTGCTTCATCCAGGGAGCGTACCTTCTGGAGCTGGACCGGCAGGAGAAGCGCGACGAGCGCACCGGCCTCGCGCCGCAGTGGTGGCGCCCGTTCAAGTACAGGCTGGTGCAGGCGCTCGTCGACGAGCGCGACGGCTCCATCTACGGCGCCGTCCTCGAGTGGGACCGCCAGGCCGCGCTCTCGGACTACATCCCGTTCCGCCCCACCCGCGCGCCCGCCGCCGTCGTGGCGCTCCGCGGCACGCTGCTCAAGGCGCCCACGTTCCGCCGCGACTTCGTGGACGACCTCCGCTTCCTGGCCTGGGACAGCCTCAAGGGCTCCGTGCGCTTCGCCGGCGCGCTGGCGGCGCTGCGTGCGGCCGCGCGGAAGTTCGGCGCCGGCAACGTGTGCGTGGGCGGGCACTCGCTGGGCGCCGGGTTCGCGCTGCAGGTGGGCAAGGCGCTGGCCAAGGAGGGCGTCTTCGTGGAGTGCCACGTGTTCAACCCGCCGTCCGTGTCGCTGGCCATGAGCCTCAAGGGCTTCGCCGAGACGGCCGGCGAGCTCTGGGGCCGCGTGCGCGCTTGGATACCGTACATGGGCGCGCAAGCCGGCGGGGACGCGGGCGGCGGCGGCAACAGCGAGAGCG
This sequence comes from Hordeum vulgare subsp. vulgare, assembly GCF_904849725.1. Classification (NCBI taxonomy): domain Eukaryota; kingdom Viridiplantae; phylum Streptophyta; class Magnoliopsida; order Poales; family Poaceae; genus Hordeum; species Hordeum vulgare. The sequence continues at coordinate 417,431,347 of NC_058520.1, read as the reverse complement.
AGGCCAAGGCGTCGCTGGCGCGCGCCGGGATGGCCAAGTGGCTGCCGCACCTGTACATCAACACCAACGACTACATCTGCTGCTACTACAGCGACGCCGCGAGCGGGACGGCCACCGTGGCCATAGGCGGCGGGGGCGGGAGCGGCACTAGCAAGGCCGGAGTGGCGAGGATGGTGGTTGTTTCCAAGGGGCCGAGCAAGTTCCTGGCCGCGCATGGGCTGGAGCAGTGGTGGGCTGACGATGTCGAGCTGCAGGTGGCGCTCAACCACAGCAAACTCGTCGACCGCCAGCTCAGGTCGCTCTACGCCCCGCCACCGGCCGCACCGGCCGCTCGGAGTTAGGCACGTGTGCCAGTGGTGCTATTGACTAATTATCATTGTTTTTTTTTTCTTTTCTCGTTGAATGGTTATTCGCATTGTTGTTGTTCATGTTGAGATGGTTGGGTCCTTGCGGCTGGGGTCAATAATGTCCTGTCAGAAATTTAGAAAGAGAGGAATGCCTCCACCTTTAGAAACAAAGCCGCGGACCTTCGTGATATAAAATACGCTATCAATAGCACCGTAGAGCTATGGAGGCAAGCCGAAGCCAGTGTATTGGAGCACCCGTTCTGGGATCCCCCGTGAAACATCCACCCCCTTGTAATCTTTTGTCTGGTTTTCCTTTTTCTCTTTTTCTTTTTTCCTTGATCATTCGGATCATAGCCCCTCGCCACTTTTGTTTCCATCATGCTACCTGCTTTGAATCAATATAAGCCAGCCTACGGTTGGATCTTTCAAAAAAAATTATTACCCCGTCTGTCTCTAAATAAGTGACTTAGTTTTATACTACATTTAATATAATTTTTTATGTGTGAATCTTGGTTGGTAGCTTCATCACATTAAAAAGCCTACACTCCTTTTCAAGCTCGACATCAAAAAGTCATTTTTTTGAAACGCAGTTCCTTAGGACTTGATTCAATAAAAAAAAGGTCGAAGAGAGTGACCCGATTAATAAACGAAAAACCGGGCTAAAACCGTCACAATATGCCCGCCAAAACATGGCACACAGGGCGACCTGGCAACCTACACAAGAACGCACACACGCCGCCAAGAGGAAGAGCTTCGTCGAGGTTGCAATCTGGCGTCATCGTCATCACACCTCCGCGAGGGCGACTCCGACTTCACCATCGACGACCATCGATGTAGCCTCCGCCGTAGACGAGCGCAGAGGCCTGCGTCGGTCAACGCCAAACAGTCCACCACACGCGTCGGCGACCAGGCAGCTCCGACTCTGTCGACGAGCATTGTAGGATAAAAAAGTGTTGGACCTGCGCCGAGCCGACACCAAAACGGGCCACCCGTCTCGCGTCATCGTCACCGCAAGGCTTCTCCTCAAACAACTCCGACTTCAGAAGACAAGAGAGGCACGGTGACCCCTCAAACACACCGGATGAGACTAACTACTAGAACACATCAACAATCCTACTCCGCTTGAAGCGGCCACCGTTGCCACACAAGAAGCCGCGCAAAGCATCACATTGTCGGACGGGCACCAGCCGACCGCAATGTCGCGAGCGTCTAGCCCATGGATGCAAACGAGATCCAAAGCTCTTCAAGATGACGCCCCGAAGAAGGAAGTGACGATCCCGACATCGTCGTCCGACCCAACCGGGTCTAAGGTTTTCACCCAAAGAACTGGATCCGAGGGTGTGCAGGGAGTGAACTCCTCGACGATGCCTCCAAGGAGGTGAGATGACATCCACAAACGCTGACACCGTCGGCCGGCAAGCTTTTGCCCCGCAAGCTTTCGCTCGGAACACCGCCCAACACCACAACCCCACGCACAACACCTCCGCTAGCCCGCACGCCTCCCACAAAGCCATCACGCATGACCATGCAGAAGCCACCACCATCATCGCTGCTAGGCAAACGCCGACGAGCCGAAGCTGGCAAGATCCGGAAACTCACCACTACTGCAACGCCAAAGAAGAGTCCCAAGCAGGGAGGGGGCCGCCACCCCACCCCAGCTCTCTAGAGGAGCCACCCAATCCAGATCGGGAGCCCACCAGCCGAAGCACCAGCCGGAACCACCACGGCACCTAGTCGGAGTGACGCTGCAAGAGACCACTCGAAGACTTGCATCAGAGAGCTGAGCCTCCCTCCACCCGCATCTCAGCCTCCGCCAGTCGTAGACCACGAGATCCTGTCGGGACCACACGAGCACCACACCAATGGCTACGACCATACGCCGTGCAACCCGACGAAGACCGCCTCCGCCACACGCGAGGACTCCGGACTAGAGCCCAGCGCTGGGCAGCCGCCCAACCGCTCGTGAGATCCCCTCCTCCCGGGCGAAGAGCGGCCAGATAGCACCCCACCGTCGCTGGATCCGCGCAACCTTTGTTTGCTAGAGGCCACCGACGACGGCAAGGGAGGGAGAGGATGCTGGAGGTGGGTGGCTGCGGTAGGGGCGGGGGTCGCTACCCGTATCGCCCCGGGAAGGGAGCGACGCAGGGGCAATTTTCCAAGTCAAGAAGGCTTTTGATTCGGTTGGACTAGGACTATCTGGTAGATATTTTGCTTAGTCATGGATTTTCTGTGAAATTTGGAGATATGCTAGCTGCCCTTCTTTGCATGTCGTCCTCACGAGTCATGCTCAACAACACTTTGGGTGATCCTATCAAGCATGGTTGTGGTCTCAGGCAGGGAGACCCGCTCACCCCTTCTCTTCATTATGGCAATTGACCCCCTATGAGACCTACTCGACCATGCCACCAGTTATGGCGGGCGAGCTCCGAGCATGTGTACTTTGTTGTATGCTGATGATGTCGTAATCTTTGTAGCACCCTTCAGGGAGGACACTGAGCATTTCACATCCATTCTTGTCGACTTTGGGGAGGTCACGGGACATGTGACAAGACCAAAGAACATCCTTGTCGTCCCCATTCGTTGCTTGAACATTAACCTCGACCACGTCTTGCATTGTTTCCTAGCCAAGCACTCTGCCTTCCTGCTCAAATACCTTGGTCCACCGCCATCGATCCACCGTTTGCGAGCGATTTGTCTCCAATATCTCATTGGCAAGGCGACCGGGAAACTTGTTCCTTGACAAAGGGGACTCATCACTGCGGCTCATAGGTCTACCCTTGTCAAATCGGTTCTCATTTTGCTAGCAACTTTCACCATCACTGCTCTCGTGCCACCAGAGGCCACCTTTTCTTGTTTTGAAAAAATTGGAAGAGATTTCCTTTGGGCGGGATCGAGAAAGGTTTTTGGCGGGCAATGCAAAGTTAGTTGGGTGTTGGTTTGCAAGCCAAAAAGATTGGGAGGATTGTGAGTTCTAGATGTCTGCAAGTTAGAAAGGGCTGTGCGATTGAGATGGGCATGGTACAAGTGAAAAGAGCCCAACAGGCCATGAGTGCATTTGGGCAACCCTTATGACAACACCTACATGGACCTCTTCTATGCGGCCACAACCATCACCATTGGAAACGGCCACTTGGAAAAATTCTGGCATTCTCCATGGCTAAATGGTAAAAATCAAAAAATATTTCTCCCTCAATATTTCAACTATCCAAGTGGAAAAATTTCAGCATGCATGATGCCTTCCTTGACCTCTCTTGGGTCACGAGGATCAACATTTCTGAGGGCCTATGGATTAAGCACTTGCCCAATTCTATACTCTGTGGGCTCTTCTCGGCCCTATCCATCTGCATGGGCATGTCGAGGATGATGTTTCTTGGAACCTCACTAGCAACCGAGCCTACTTGACAGCAACAATTGAAAGGAAGATCAAACCAATGAGAGGAACAACCTTATTATTTTGGTGATTTGCAATTTAGAACCTCAATTTCAAGTTATGTATCAGTCATTTATGTCTATTTCCGTTAGCATGCCATGCGTACCATGTAGTTAGTTGAGGGTTCTAATGCGATTTTTTCTGTGTGCATTATAACCCCCCACACGATTTTAACTATAGTTGTTGGTTGTTGAATGCTCGGTGTAAATTTTACATAGAATTTTTACATATATATAACACTACTCTTGTAAAATTGCCCTTGTCACATAAGAGATGCTTTTGGCACCCATGGGTGATCACCAGGTGAACGACAATTTTAATTTGGATATTAGCCAGGCACGAGACCACTATTAATTTCTCGAGGAGGTTTGATTAGTGGGGACGGATGATTTTGTAGGGTATGTGAAAATGGTTGGTAGGTCTAGTTGCACTTCTTATATGATATTTGATGTTGTTCAAAATATTCCCTACACAATTGTATTATTTATTTTCATGTTTATAATTAAAATTTTATATTCTATCATATAACTACCATGATTCTTGAATATGTGATTCAGAGGTAAACTCATAAGCACGTGTACAATGATAAGCGGTAAAACACGATTCCTAATCTTGCCGCTAAGACTAGCTCAAGTGTTGTGTGATGATTATGTTTTTGAGGCCATGTGCATTTGGTTAAGTGTAATGAGGATGCCAAACAACATTGAGTCTGTGATGTTAGTAGAACGATCATATTGAATTGAGAGTGTGTCAACGACAACATGACTAGAACCCACGTCGACAAGGAGATGGACATCCACGAGCACTTCAATAACATCTTGGGATCTAACCAACACTGATCCACCATGATTGATTGACGAAAAATTCAAATGACATCTATTCAGGGGGGAGCCCTGGATAATACATTTACAAAGGAGGAGGTTTATACGGCGATCAAAGCCTCATTAGGAGAAAAGGCGCCGGGTCCTCATATGTCTCCAATGTATCTATAATTTTTTATTGCTCCATGCTATAATATTATCATTCTAGGATACTTTTTGGGCATTTATTTGCCGATTCATATTATTTTTGAGCACTAACCTATTAACCTAGTGCCAAGTGCCAGTTGTTGTTTTCTGCATGTTTTTGGCTTTTCAGGTTTACAATACCAAAGAGAGTCCAAATACCATGAAACATTTCATTGATTTTTCTGGAATAAAAGAATACCTCGAAGCTTTGGGAGAAGACCGGAGGCCACAAGAGGGCCCCACAAGCCAAAATGGCGCGCCCAGGGGTTGGTCATGCCCTGTTAGCTTGTGGGCTCCCTCGGATCTCCTAACCTCATTCTCTGGCTTATAAATTATCATATATTCCAAAATTCCTAGGGGAGCTCCCGAAACACCTTTTCCACCACCGCAAGTCTCTCTTTCGCCGTGTGCCCATCTGGAGCCCTTTTCTGGTGCCCTGTCAAAGGGGGGATCGATCATAGAGGCCCTCTACATCAACCTTGCTGCTACCCTGGTGATGTGTGATCAGTCTACAATAAACCTATGGGTCCATAGCTAGTATCTATATGGCTCTCTCTCTAAGTTCTTCAATACAAATTTCATCACATCTTTGCAATGATCTATTCGATGTAATCACTTTGGGCGATGTGTTTGTTGGGATCCGATGAATTGTGTGTTTATGTTCAGATTATTCACGAAAAATATTTGGTTCTTATTTGCATGATTATTATAGCATCGTAAATCTCTTCTATCTATTGATTTGGTTTTGTCAACTAGATTGACCTATCTTCAGCGAGAGGGCTGCATTGTAGTGGGTTCAATCTTGCGGTGCTCAATCCGAGAGATAGAAAGGGACATGACACGTATTTGTATTTCTACCACTAAGGATAATATGACAGGTTTGATTCATATTAATTGGATTATCTTTGTCTACATCATGTCATTGTTCTCCAAGCATTACTCGGCTTTACTTAATACTCTAGATGCATGCTGGATAGTGGTCGATGGGTGGAATAATAGTAGTAGATGCAGGCATGAGTCGGTCTACTTGCTTATGGATGTGATGCCTATATACAAATAATCATTGTCATGAATAAATATTTCATAACTATGCGCTTGTATATCAACTGACCAATAGTAATTTGTTTACCCATTGTATGCCTTCTTCAAGAGAGATTCCACTAGAGAACACCATGGCCCCCGGGTCTATTCACATATGAATTTACAAATGATTTTATTTCCTTGCTGCCATTATTTAATTTTTATTTATTTTCCACTTTATATTTATCCAACTATTATCTACACTACTTATCTTCTTGGAAGTAATGAGTTCAAGGGGATTGGCAACCCTCTTGCCCACGTTGGGTGCTAGTGTTTGCTCTTTTGTGTGTAGGTGTTGAAGACGTGAGTTTTGTGGTCCTCCTATTGGTTCGATAACCTTGGTTCTCACTCAAGTAAATACTTATCTATACTATGCTGCATCATCCCTCCTCTTCGGAGGGAAACCCAACACATATCACAAGTATGAGGAAGGATTTTAGCGCCGTTACCGGGGAGTGTCACCAACTTACTATCAATTACCTTCCCAAAAAGTATAATTCAATTGTTCTACTTTTTATTTGCTAATATATTTTGCTTTTTATAAAAATCAAAAATACAAAAATAGTTACCTTTGCTAGTTTACTTGCTTGCTTTATTTACTTGCTAGTTTACTTGTTCTGCATGTTACCTTGCTTCCTCGGTCACCATGTCTTAAGACAACACTAAGTTGTGTGACTTCTCAAATACTAATAAAGTGATTTTATTAGTACTCCTATACCACCCTCCACCAGTGCGGAGTTTTATGATATAATTGCTGCATTGTTGAATCTTGTGATGAAAGAACAATTTTCGGGAAGTCCTAGTGAGGATCCTGCTGGGCATCTCAATGCCTTTCTTGAATTATGTGATATGTAAAAAAGGACATCTATAATGATGTGGTCAAATTTTTTTCTTTTTCTTTATGAGATAAAGCTAAATCTTGGTTCTCATCTCTACCATACAATAGTATTGGAGCATGGGATAAATGTAAAGATGTTTTTATTATCAAGTATTTTCCTCCTGCTAAGATCATCTCCCTTAGAAATAAAATTATGAATTTTAATAAACATAACCAAGAACATGTTTCACAATCTTGGGAGAGGATGAAATTGATGATTAAAAATTGTCCTACTCATGGTTTGAACTTGTGGATGATTATCCAAAATTTCTATGCTGGACTAAACTTTGTGTCTAGAAATCTTCTAAATTCCGCCGCAGGTGGTACCTTCATGCAGATGACATTAGGAGAGGCCATCAAACTTCTGGACAACATTATGACAGTAAGGAGAGGACCAGCAGGATAATTATTTTGAGAAACAATGAATTCCCTAATTGTGTTAAAAATATTTGCCTTTTTTTACACAGTTAGGGATTTATTATTTTTTGAGAAATAATTATGTGGACAACATTTGCCTTTTCCTATTATATTGATAATTCCCTAATTAAAGAAAATATTTTGAGAAATAATGAATTCCCTAAGTGTGTTAAAAATATTCTCAGTGGCATATGAAAAGACCTCCAACTGGTATGAAGGTAAATTACGTTGATGAAATCACTATTTTGCTTGAGAAAGTGGATGCTCTTATTGATTTGGTTGCTAGTAAAAAATTTCATGTTGATCCCAATGACATTCCCTTGTCTACTTTTATTGAGAAAAATGATAATGCTATTGATGTGAATTTTATCTCGGAAAACAATTTCAGTAACAATGCTTATAGAGGAACTTCAACACTAGACCGTACCCCGGTAATTCCTCTAACAATTATGGTAACTATTCTACAAATAATAATAGGCATCCTATTATATTGATAACACAATTAGGGAATTCATTATTTCTCAAAATGTTTTTAATACTATGGTAGAAGAAAAGTTGCATAAATTTGATGATTTGGTTAGGAACATGGGTATCATTGCTCTTGATGTGGAAACTCCTAATTTTTTTCGCCTCCAAAGCATGATATCAACGAGTCCATTAAATCCATTAAAATATCTATTAATGAGATTAAGGAGAGGACCGCGAAGTTGAGACACAAACGAGAATTCTTGGAAAAGGCTCTTCCACCTGGTTTCTATCATAATCATGATGAAGATCATAAAATGATTGGTACTTCTCCCATTGAATTTTTGTTTACTAATATGAAAATAGATGATAAAGGGATCGTAGATGAGTCAACTTTAGCTATAAGGCATCCCAATTGCTTGGAGGTGATGATTATAATGATAAAATTGAAAAAGTGGGTTTGGAGAGGTCAAAACTTTAAATAGTGATGGGCCCACTATCTTGGATCACAAGGACCTTAATTATGAAAGTTGCTCTTTAGTAGAATGTATTTCCTTGCTTCAATCTATTATTATCTCAATGCTTATGAACAAAACAAAGCTTTTACTAAACATATAGTAGAAGCAATGACAAAAGCCTATGATGAGAAACTTGAGCTAGAAGTCTCTATTCCTATAAAGTTGCATGATGAGTGCGAAGCTACTATTAAAATTAAGCTCAAAGAATATGAATGAAATGCTTTGTGTGACCTAGGTGCTAGCGTTTCAACTATACCTAAATATTTACGTGATGTACTTGGTCTCACCGATATACATGAGTGTTCCCTTAACTTGCACCTTGTGGACTCTACTATCAAGAAACCTTTGGGAAGAATAAATTATGTTCTCATACTTGCGAATAGAAATTATGTGCATGTAGATTTCATAGTTCTTGATATTGAATGCAATTCATCTTGTCCAATAATACTTGGGAGACCTTTTCTACGAACTATAGGTGCAATTATTGATATGAAAGAGGGAAACATAAGGTTCCAATTCCCATTAAAGAAAGGGATGGAACACTTCCCTAGAAATAGAATTAAACCACCTTATGAATCTATCATGAGGGCTACTGATGGATGGAGTGTCAAAGATGACAACACTTGATCATATGCATTATGCCTAGCTAGGGGCGCAAAAGAGTAGCACTAGTTGGGTGGCAAGCCAATAGTTATCTTATATTCCTTGTTCTAATTTCTGTTTATGTGATATAACATGATTATTACTACTGTAATGATTGTGTTTTCATGCTTAAAGTAGTGTTCGTCCCAAGTAAAGCCTTTGGGATAATTTGAATGATATGTAGAATTGATACGGTGCAAAAACAGAAACTTTTGCGTCCACGGCATAATTTCTCTGATTTTACTGGAATGTATTTTTTATCTGAAGTTTTTACACAATATTGTTATACGAATTACTCATGTTGTACTAATATTTGAGAATTTTGGAGTTACATAAGTAGGGTGTATTTGCTAATCACTAGAGACTGTTCTGTTTTAGACAAATTCTATTTTTTGCTTGCATAGTTTGTTTGTTTTGATGATGCTATGGATTATATCGGGGGGTATAAGTCATGAAGAAGTTAAAATACATTAACTTATGCAATAATAAAATATGAATTGATTTATAACAGTACCTAATGTTTATGGTTCGCCTAGGCTACTAATGGATCTCACGAGTTTTCTGTTGAGTTTTGTATGCTGAAGTTTTCAAGTTTTGGGTGTAATCATGATGGATGAAGGAATAAGGACCGACAACATCCTATGAATGGAGATTCACAAGGCACACCAAGGTAATATTATAGGAATACTCAAGTGTCTAACCTTGGGGATGCCTCGGAAGTCATCCCCTCTTTCGTCTCAATCCATCGGTATGTCACTTGGAACTATATTTTTATTCATCACATGATATGAGTTTTGCTTGGAGTGTCGTTTGCTTCAGTTTGGTTTTGTTTTACTTTTATACAATCATATTTTTCTAGACACAACCATTTGATAGAGACACGTGTTCACCATGATTTTTTATAATACTCTATGTCCTTCACTTATAATTTTTGAGCTAAGCAGTTGCTCTAGTACTTCACTTATATCTTTTAGAGCACGGTGGTGTATAGATTTTATAGAAATAGTTGCACTCTCTTTCTTCACTTAAATTTGTTTGATAGTTAATAAATGGTGATGGTAATTCGCATGGGTTATAAGACTAGCCCAAACATAATAGGTATTCAAGGAGTGCATAATCAAAACCACATGTAGCACATAAAAGAGAAATTGTGGGTTAATGATATTGATGTAGTAATATGAAAGGTTATGAGTGCATGACAGTTGGTTAGTAAAAATATTGATAGTTAAAGGATGTTAATTCGGTGTTCATCTAAATATTGGTTATGTCATGGTGATGGTGTGTGAGCATTCTTTCGTTGAAATTCTGTGTTGCTTAGCTCGGGGGTGCGCGAGGGTTAACTCCTACCAACCTAACCCATAGGGGCATGCAAGTAGTACTTTGCTTTGAGAGAGATAATAAAGCCTTGCGATAAGTATGTGAGTTCTTTATTAATAATGTGAATCAATGGATTTGTGCACTCTCACCACCTCATATTTGCTAGCCTCTTCGGTACCGTGCATTTCCCATTCTCTCCTCGAGCATCGATGCGAACTTCACTGATGCATCCAAACCCCGTGACATGATAGGCTCTGTTTCGCATAAGCCACCTTATATCTTCGTCAAAACAGCCACCATACCTACCTATTATGACATTTCCATAGCCGTTCTGAGATATATTTCCATGCAACTTCCACCTTCACAACATATGACCAGTACACTCATTGTCATATTGGTTTGCATGATCGTAAGATAGCTAGCATGATATTTCCATGAATTGTCCATTTTTTGATATCCTCGCTATGCTAGATCATTGCACACCCCTGTACGCTATGAGAGGCATTCATATAGAGTCACATTGTTTAGTATTTTTTCATATAGAGTTGTAAGAGTGTGATTCTATTCATTATTTAGGGCACTGTCTCAGTGAGGAAAGGATGATGGAGACAATGATTCCTGCAAAAGTCGGGATGAGACTCCAGACGAAAAAAAGAAAAAAAAGAAAAAAAAAGAGAAAAAATAAAAAGAAAAAAAAGGAAAAAAAAGAAAAATAAATAAAAAATGAGAGAAAAGAGAGAAGGGACAGTACTCCTACCTCCTTTTCCACACTTGTGCTTCAAAGGAGCACCATGTCTTTCATACAGAGAATCTCATGTTTTGCCACTTTCATATCTAGTGGGAATTTTCTATTATAGAAATTTGCTTGTATATTCTGTTGATGGGCTTCCTCAAATACCCAAGGTCTTCATGAGCAAGCAAGTTGGATGCACACCCACTTAACTTCAGTCGAGCTTTGATACACTTATAGCTCTAGTACATACATTGCATGGCAATCCCTACTCCTCACATTGATATATATTGATGGGCATCTCCATAGCCCGTTAATATGTCTAGTTAATGCAATACTTTCTTCTCCACTTTTACCCCTTGATACCTACCACCATATTCTATTCCACATATATGCTATCCATGGTTCACGCTCATGTATTGAGTGAGTAATAAAAAGTTGAAGTGCGTTAAAAAGTATGATCCAACTGTTTGACTTAACACCGTGGTGCTTGACATTTGTATTTATGTGGTGAAGATGGAGCCATGCCATGCTAATATGAGAAAAAGAATTGGGGGGGGGCGTAAACATTCTTTAAGGATCATATATTTTGAAAATTGATGATCGTGTTACTTATGTTCCTGTATATTACTATGTTGAGGTTCGTTAATTCATCATTTCTCAATGATCACACCTGCAATAGATTACATGTTGGGTAGTATGTCAGATAAAAAAAATCCATTTTTATCATTTACCTACTCGAGGACGAGCAGGAATTAAGCTTGGGGATGCTGATATGTCTCCAATGTATGTGTAATTTTTTTATTGTTCCATGCTATAATCTTATCATTCTAGGATACTTTTTGGGCATTTATTTGTTGATTCATATTATTTTTGATCAATAACTTATTGTCCTACTGCCAAGTGCCACTTGTTGTTTTCTGCATGTTTTTGGCTTTTCAGGTTTACAGTACCAAAAGGAGTCCAAATACCATGATTTTTTTGATGATTTTTGTGGATCAAAAGAAGACTTGGAAGCGTCGGGGGAAGATCAAAGGTCGCACGAGGGCCCCACAAGCCAAGAGGGCGTGCCCAGGGAGGATGGTCGCATCCTATTAGTTTGTGGGCACCCTCGCCTCTCAGGACCTCATTCCGTGGTTTATAAATTCTCATAGATTCCAAAAAAAACTAGGGGATCTCCCGAAACACTTTTTCCGCCACTGCAAGTCTTTATTCCACTGAGTGCCCATTTGGAGCCCTGTTTCGGCGCCTTGCCAGAGGGGGGATCGATCACAGTGGACCTCCACATCAACCTTGCTGCTACCATGGTGATGTGTGAGTAGTCTACCACAGACCTACATGTCCATAACTAGTATCTACATGGCTCTCTCTCTCTATGTTCTTCAATACAAAGTTCATCGCATCTTTGTGATGATCTATTCAATGTAATCACTTTGCGTGATGCATTTATTTGGATCCGATGAATTGTGGGTTAATGTGCTGATTATTCATGAAAAATATTCAAGTCTTATCTGAATTATTGTTTGATTCTCATTTGCATGATTATTATAGCTTCATAAATCTCTCTAATCTATTCATTTGGTTTGGCCAACTAGGTTGATCTATCTTCAGCGAGAGGAGTGCGTTGTAGTAGATTCAATCTTACGGTGCTCAATCCCAGTGACATAAAGGGACATGCCACGCATTTGTATTGCTTCGACTAAGGATAAAACGATGGGATTGATTCATATTAATTGGACTTTCTTTGTCTATATCATGTCATTCTTCTCCAAGCATTACTCTATTTTACTTAATACTCTAGATGCATGCTGGATAGCGATCGATGGGTGGAGTAATAGTAGTAGATGCAGGAAGGAGTCTGTCTACTTGCTTATGGATGTGATACCTATATAGATAATCATTGTTGTGAATAAATAATGGATAACTATGTGCCTTTCTATCAATTGCCCAACAGTAATTTATTTACCCACTGTATGCCTTCTTCGAGAAAGATGCCACTAGTGACCACTATGGACCCCGGGTCTATTCACATTTTTTTACAAATGCTCTTATTTCCTTGCTCCAATTATTTACTTTTTTTACTTTCCACTTTATATTTACCCAACTATCATCTATGCTACTTATCTGCTTGCAAGTAACGAGTACAATGGGATTGACAACCCTCTTGCCCGCGTTGGATGCAAGTATTTGATTTTTTGTGTGTTGGCGCTGAAGACATGAGCTGTGTAGTCCTCCTATTGGTTCAATAAACTTGGTTCTCACTTAGGGAAATACTTATCTATACTGTGCTGCATCATCCCCTCCTCTTCGAGGAAAAACCCAATGCAGATTGGAAGTATTAGGTCCAGACGAATTTAATGGCATTTTCTTTAGATCATGTTGGACAGTAATCAAAGATGGTATCGTGCAAGCTTTCCACCAGTTCTACCACTTAGAAGGGCAAAACTTCATGTTAATGAACTCTGCATTCATTTCCCTATTGCCCGAGAAAGACGACACCTCCTGCATCGATGACTATCGGCTAATTAGTTTGATCCATTCCGTAGCAAAGATCATATCAAAAGTGTTGTCCATAAGACTAGCAACGGTGGTGCAATCCATCATGTCTCTTGCCCAATCTGCGTTCTTGAAATCCAAATGTCTACATGATAGTTTCATGTATGTTCATAACTGTATCAGGGCTCTCCACCACAGGAAAACACAAGCATTTCTTCTAAAGTTAGACTTCTCGAGAGCATTCAACAATGTATCTTGGGAATACCTCCTATAATTGCTTGCAATGCTTGATTTTAGTGCTCGATGGCATGACTAGATCACGCTGCTGCGATCAACCTCTTCACCATCTTTCCTCCTCAACAGGAGATCAGGCAGGCGAATTGATCATCAATGCTGTTAAGGCAGGGAGATCCCATATCTCCAATCCTCTATACAATCGTGATCGACCCCATTCATCGACTGTTGCAAGTTACGACTGATCTGGATATGATCATGCCCTTGCTTGGTAGGGAATTCAAGCTCAGAGTTAGCCTGTACACCACTGACACCATAACTTCTGCAAATCCTAATAGGCACAAGACATGAGCATAATAGGAAGCTTAGGGAACGCCACTGGCCTTAGAATAAACCCTTCCAAGTCTACAGCCACATCAATTTTCTGCGATGGCATTAACCTGGAAGAAGCTCAAAACATGTGTCCCAGAGCAGTTCAAATATTCGAGGAGGAAGAACCGTTCCATGGCACATGTGCTCTAGGAAGATACATGGATTGCAGATTTGGCCTGCGGCAACACCACCAACCTTGTGCACGAGGTGCTCAATATGCACAGGATGATGCAACAAAACCAGGTGATCCTGCGCATAGCAGTGGAAGACCATATCATATGGGACTTTGAGATCTCGGGTGAGTACATCTCAGTCAACTTATCGTTTGCAATTCTTGGGATTGAAGAAAGATCGCTTCAAGGTGAAAGTGCAATCATGCCCTTATATCATATTTTGATGTTGATGACGATGTAAATAAAGAAGACTAACTGTATTTTTCAAGTAAATCTCAGTTATTAGTCCTCAAGTGAAAATAGCTATGGATCATAGACGCATGGAATTGATATGACTTGAGGAAGAAGCAACAAAGAGGATTACAGATCTCGTTTTCTTTTGTTCTTGAGTATAGGGATCCAATACTATTAAGAGGGGATCGATAAGGTTAGTAAAAGACATGCTCAAGTCATTACAAACTCCTTGTTTCTTATATTTTAGCCACCTCTTCTAAAGTAGCCTTTTTATTCAAGCAATAGTGGGATCAATTATTTTCACACTCACTTTCTGATAACCCACAAGTATATGGGATCGCAATAGTTTTCGATGGTAGAGTATTCAACTCAAATTTATAGATTCGGCACAAGGGAAGCCAAAGAATATTTATAGGTATTAGCAACTGAGTTGTCAATTCAACCACACTTGGAGATTTAGTATCTGCAGCACAATGATCAGTAGCACAGTAATATAATAGTTTTGATAGCATTGGTAATAGTAGCAGCAGCAACGGTAACAGTGATTGCAACTTTGTAGCAGTTGTAACATCAGTAGCAACAGTAGTAACTTAGCAAGAACAATGTGTCGAAAACTCGTAGGCACTGGATTGATGATATTGCTAGATGATATGCATCATGTATCAGTCGTAACATAGGGAAACACAAAACTAGCTCCCGTTCATTGATATACTATAGGAATGTATTCCATAAATAGTCATACGTGCTTATGGAAAAGAACTTGCATGCCATCTTTTGTCCTACCCTCCCGTGATAGCGGGGTCCACAAGGAAACTAAGTGATATTAATGACTCCTTTTAATAGAGAACCGAAACAAAGCATTAACACATAGTGAAAACATGAACTCCTCATACTACGGTGATCACCGGAAAAATCCCCAATTATTGTCACTTTGGGGTATGCGGATCCTAACACGTAGTAGGTGCATATGACTTTCAAGATTAAATCAAGGACATAAATATAATGGCGAAAACATAAATGGTTCAAATCTAAAAATCATGTCATTCGGCCCCTAGTGACAAGAATTAAGCATGGCAAAGTCATATCAACATCAATCTCCGAACATAGTGGATACTAGGGATCAAGCCTAACAAAACTAACACGATTACATGATGAATCTCATCCAGCTCCTCACCGACCAGCAAGCCTACGAAGGGATTACTCACTCCCACTGGATACCATCATGGAATTGGCGATGAAGCAGGGTTGGTGATGACGAAGACCGAAGATTCCCCTCTCCTGAGCCCCAAACGGACACCAAATCTGGCCTCCCGTTGAAGAACATGAGGTGGCGGCGGCCCCGTATCTTGAAACGTGATGAAACTTCCTCTCTTATTTTTTCTCTAAAAATAGGATTTTATAGTGCTCGAGTTAGGGTCAGCCGAGCCCCGTGGGACGCACTACCCACTAGGCCGTGCGAGGGTGTGGCGCACCCTGGTGCCTAGTGGGCGCCTCGGGCTTCCCTTCCAGTGGGTCTTGGTTCCAGTATTTTTCCTTTATCCCATAAAAAAATTCCAAAAAGTGTCGTTCAATTCCGAGAACTTTTATTTTTGCACAAAAACAACACCATGGTAGTTCTGCTGAAAAACAACGCCAATCCAGGTTAGTTTCATTCCAATCATGCAAATTAGAGTCCAAAACAAGAGCAAAAGCGTGAGGAAAAGTAGATACGGTGGAGACATATCAACTCCCCGAAGATCAACTTATTGCTTGCCCTCAAGCAATTCAGTTGACAAATTGAAAGTGAAAAAGAAAAAAAACTTTTACTAACTCTTTTATTCTTGTTTACATATACATGCTTAGAGATCACCCAGGTTTTCAGCATAAATCACGACTAATCATATCGGCAATAACCCTTAGAAACTATATTAGCTCATATCAATGGCATGATCAACTAGCAGGCAATAATACGATAGCTCAAACACCAACACTTTGTTTAAACAATCATGATATAATATGACAATAGTGGTATCTTGCTAGCCCTTATAATTCATGGTAGAGGAGATCCAGTCATGCTGCAATCAACATTTAATTAGACACGAAGCATGAGGATGACAACAATGCTCTCACGTGTGATACTTATTTGAGAAGGTGATGACTCAAAGTAAAAATAAAATAACATGAAAGTAAATAGAAAGTCCCTTCTGAGAGCGAAGCAGGGATTTGTAGAGGTGCCAGAGCTCATAGGCGAAAACCAGATATAAATTATTTTGGGAGGTACACCCTTCTTGTCAATGTTACGACAAAGAGTTATCAGTATCTTCCATAAAAAACAAATTAGCGGCAGTTCCCAAGCGGTAAAAGTAAATGTTTACTCCCCCTCCACCAACAAACACACTCCACGGCTAGCTGAATCTACGGGTGTCATCCATACCAGTGGCGGACCCAGCCCATTGGACCAGGGTGGGCCAACAGTACACACTTATAAAAATCTATTTTTATTTGGTTATTTTATCTATTTTGCTATGATATATAGTGGCTGATTTGTAAATCCAGGGTGGGCCGCGACCACCCTATAGCTCTGCCACTGGTCCATACCAACAACTATCAAGGGGGAGTTTTTTTAATTATTTGTGATTTATGATTTCGGGATTGGGAGTCCCTTGTTACTAGACCCTCTCGTGCAAGGACGAGTGAATAAACACTCATCATGAGAATAACCCGCTTAGCATGGAAGATACAGACCGCCCCTTGTCGCTCCATGAGCAATCCAGCCACACAAAACATAAGCTCATTTGAAATATTAGATGTGGCACATGCAAATTTACTTGGAACGGCAGGGTAATACCGTATATAGGTAGATATAGTGGACTCATCTGAAAGAACTTTGTTTCAAGGTTTTTGATGCACAAGCAGTATTCTTGCTTAGTACACGTGAAGGCTAGCAAATAGGTTGGAAGGCGACCAGCTAGAGAGCGAAGACGGTCATGAACATGCTTATGAATAACTGTCGTTGCATACTAGCATGAGTAGGATATAAACATCTTGATCATAAATATCATGGAGGCTATGTTGGTTTTGATTCAACTACATGCGTGAACATGTGCTAAGTCATGACACTTGAACATTCGGAGGAGGATACCATATCATCATACTACATCACAACCATCTTCATGCATGTTGACATCCAAGATAAATCGTTATCCACTCCTAGCGACTAAAGCATGGTATGAAAAACTATAATCTCTAATTGTCTTTACAAACATGTTTGGTCATAATATGCTAAATCATGGATACCGGTCTAAACATATTTACACAAACAAAAACAAGTTGAGTTCATACCCGCTTCTCTCTGCCTCAGTCACTTCATCATCATCATTATTGCTTTTCACTTGCATGATCGAACGATATGAAAATAATAGTAGTGCAAGAGTGTCGTGGACTAAGCTCGAATCTACAACATTTTATTCAAGAGGAGCAGACAAAGTAATATGGGCTCTTTATTAGATCAATAACAATGCATATGAGAGCCGTTCAACATTTTCATCTTGGTCTTCCCTTTCGGTACAACTCAATAAAGGGAAAAGAAATTCAGAGAAACACGCTAAAATATTTTTGGAGTTTTTAGTTTTTCTAGAAGCAAGCAAATTAAAGAAGGGGAAAACTAAAACGAGAAAAACTATTTACACGGGAAAGCTCCCAACAAGTAAACGAAGAAAAGGGAAATATTTTTGGTTTTTATTTTTAACACTACCACTAAATTACGCTAGAAAAAACCCTAAAAGAAGTGAGAAATGTTTTTGGATTTTCTGTAAGTTTTTCAAACACTCAATAAGAAGGCTAGAAAAATATATCTAACATGCATAATACAATGCAAGAGTGTGAACACCGACAACTAGAATATGTGAGCATGAATGTAAAGTCCGTGGAAACACGCACTCCCCCAAGCGTAGGCTTTTGGCCTAGCTTGGTAATCACCACTCATAGTGATCTGGATAGTAGTGAGTACGATAGCTCATGGAAGCCCTGGGCGCAGCCTCTGCAGCCTGACGGGTAGCCTCCACTGCCGTGTTGTACTCATGCGCCTCCCTATCATAGACGTAATATCTTCCTTTTCCGTGATAATCAAAGAGGGGAGGTTGAGGCAAAATAACAGGCACAACATATTTCTTATTAAACATTAGGTCGTAATTATAATTAGTAGTCGTGGCTTTTATGAACTTGTGGTGCTTCATGGACTCAAAATCTAAGTACCGAGTAGGAATAATAGGATCACTTGATCGCGGTGACAAGCTACACTTCTTAGCTAAATGGGAGGCGTAAATCCCACCATAAAAATGGCCACTGTCAGAGTTAAGTTGCAATCTACGTGTTATGATTGCTCCAAGAATATAGCATTTAATTCTAGCTAACGCAGTATGAACGAGACTCAAGTCTGTGGCACATAAGGTACTACAGTCATGGTTGTCCACTATGCATTTTTCATTAAGGAGTGCTAGGTAATGAATTGAAGGGAAGTCTATGCTATTTATTCTATCTTGAGTCACTTCCCTATCTTCACCAAAGCAAAGTCTAGTTAAAAAAGCCTCGAATTCAGATTTAGGTGGGTCTTCTAGCGAGCCCCAACATGGAATTTTACATGCATGAGAGAAATCATCTAGAGACACGGTGAATGCATTTTCATAGAGGTTCTGAATTCTCGAGGATAAAATTTAAAACCCTTAGTGAAAGTTTCAGTAAGATGATACTGTTGTGCGCACTTATGTGCGCTGAAGGGTGCGAGGTCAATATTATGAATGTATTTTTCAAACTCTTCCTTAATGCGTGCACCCAACATGAAGTCATCACTTGGCCGAAGGCACGATTTGGTGTGGGCTTCTCGCATCAAACTTTCACTTGGCTAAGCATAAGACCGTCGTATCGGAGTCTCACTCAATGATGCCTCCGAGGACTTCCTCCTCGAAGAACTCCTCTTGAACCACCTCATTATTCCTACATACAAATTTTTGAAAATTTCTGGGTCACACGTAAGGTTAGCAAAACTTCACAAAAATGGTAGCAACTACTCATAAGGGTGCCTAGAGCCTAAATCAAGCATTCAAACTACTTGGAACTTTAAGAATTCAACATGCAAGCTCATCTATAGCAGCACCTACAATAGCTTATTACTTCTAAGATAAACCACTAAAGCAAAAACTAATTGGAGGAGTGAGGGAGTTACATACCAAGAAACAATCCCCCAAAATAGTTCCAGAAACGGAGTTTCGAGCATAGAGATCGAAATCCATGGGTTTAAGAGCAAGAACACGAGAGGGAGAGAGATAGAGATTTTCTTGTGGAGGTAAGTGACGAAGTAAGCTGAAGGGAAAAGTGAGGGGGTCCCCGAGGGACCCACTACCCACCAGGGCGCGCGTGGTGGGGGTGGTGCACCCCCGTGGCTAGTGGACACCTAGGACACCGCCTTGTGATGTTTTCAGTGCCAGATATTCTCAAATATTCAGAAAAAAATTGTGTGAAATTTCACGTCATTTGAAGAACTTTTATTTTTTGGCACTTTTTTATTGCACGGAGAATTCAAAAAAAAGGATAAACATGGTATTTATTGTACTTAACTAAAAATAACATGAAACCTAGAGTGGGTACAGAAAGTTGTGTCTACTGAATTCGTCAACCTCATGCCTCTTGAAAATGATTCATTAACAATGTTGATTAAGTCTTATTAACAACCACTTCCGATTAGCATGATGCCAAAGAATTTTCATAAAACACTAAGTTACCTCAATGGGGATGTGCATATCCCCAACAATAAAACATTTCATATTTATTTTTGGCAGAAGGTAGAGGTAGATGAAAATTTCCATTGGTGATAGTCGGAGATTTTTCAATAACATTAACACCATTCACTTGAAAAAATTTCCTCGGAAAATGCGCCATATGTTCTTTACCATTGGCATGGAAAGTGACTTTGCTTTTGTTGCAATCAATAACAACCCCTGCAGTATTTAAGAAAGGTCTACCAAGGATAACCGACATGTTGTCGTCCTGGGACATATCAAGTATAACAAAGTCTGTTAAGATAGTAACATTTGCAAAAACAATGGGTACATCCTCACAAATACTGATAGGCATGGCAATTGATTTGTCAGCCATTTGCAATGAAATTTCAGTAGGTGTGAGTTTATTCAAGCCAAGTATTTTTTTAAAGAGAAAGGCATAACGCTAACACCAGCTCCTAGATCACATAAAGTAGTTTTCACATAGTTTTTTTATGGAACATGGTATAGTTGGTATTCCTAGATCTCCTAGTTTTTTAGGTACTCCATCCTTAAAATAATAATTATCAAGCATGGTGGATATTTCAGCTTCAGGTATTTTCTTTTATTAGTGATGATGTCTTTCGTATACTTAGCATAAGGGGCCATCTTTAAAAGATCAGTTAAATGAGAACGCAAAAGACTGGCCTAAGCATGTCAGCAAAGCGTTAAATTCCTCATCATCTTTTTCTTAGTTAGTTTGGGTGGATAAGGCATGGGTTTTTGAACCCATGGCTGTTGGGGATATTACCTGCGGAATGACCCACCCTAATGGGTCAGGTCAGGAAAGTGGCGATCATACATATATGACCAACATAAGCCTTGGTTTGGGCCTGAGGCGTGTTGGGATGTTTTGTAAGAAGGCCTCCACGGCCCATGAGCCGGATGGCGGTTCAAGGATGACAAAGAAGATGAGCCGCCAAGGAGTTTTCCTTGGCTTAAGGTACACGACGACTTAGAGATAAGGAAGGCCACAATTTGTAACGTGGCCAGGACTTTGTAAACCCTGGGGCCTCGACTTGTATATAAAGGCGAGTCTCTGGGACAAATAGATCAAGTTAGAAGTCATCGAGAGCTAGGACAGGCGAGTTATGCCCTCCTTGTAATCGAATCCACCATCAATATACACAAACATGACGTAGGCTTTTACCTCGACACGAGGGGCCGAACATGGGTAAATCTGAGTCTCGCTTCCGCTCACCCCCTTTGAGTCGTCACCAAGGTGCGATGGCTCCTTCACTAAGTCCTCTCACGAGGACATCTGCCATGACAAAACCACGACAGTTGGTTCCCACCATGGGGCCTGCACACGGTGGAGTTGAATTCTCAAAGGGAGCCCTCCCGGGGTTAGGAAGCTACGCGGTCAGCATCATGACAAAGAGCCGCCATGGAAAGTACTACATCGACAAGTCGCAGTAGGGACCTAAGTCCGATTCAATTGAATCTGGATATAGGGTCCCCTTCAGCAAGATCCACGTCTTCATCGGCAAGATCGGAGCACCCGTACCAGAGCCGGACACCGCCACAGATATCGTCGAGCCGGCTCGGTACGTCCATCCCGCCAAGCATTAGGTCAGGACACATTGTGTTTTCATTGGTTTCACGCAGGGAGTCGACCTACCAGACGAGACGGTGATCCAGGAGATCACTCCCGTCAATTCAGACGACGAATCGTCCATGGGTGATACATATTCAATCTATACTCTCCGCGAAGGACAACTTGGGGGGTTGCCGGAGGCAGTGATCCCTGAGGAAGTCATGTGTCCGCACCATCAAGTCGCCATCTACATGGCGGGGGCAGCACCGACTCAGCCAAACCTAACGGGTAACAATGAAGCCAGTGGGTCGGGGAAGACTCCGGCTCAAGCCATGGCGGATGTGGCAGCAGAAACAGCTAAACTCATGGCGATCCCTGTGACGGCAGAAAATCAAGAGACTGTCAACACCGAGCTGGCGAAATTAAGGGAAGACATGGCCAAAATCCAATGTGATATCGAGGAAGAAGCCGCCAGGATGGCGAGGCAGCAGGCCCTGATTACTGCGGAGACGGAGCGACTTGATACTGAGGGATGGCGGCTCGAGCGACAGCAGCATGCTTCGGATGCGATCCACCAGAGGCGGCATTGCGGCCGCCTACCGGCTGATCTAAATCCAACCGAGCACTTCGAGAGCCCACATACACCAGGGATGGAGCACAATCGAACGTGGCAGGCCACCCCAAGGGGCGAGCCGGCTCGGCCACCGCCTCAGCCCATGGAGACTCATGCAACCCGATTCCAGACAGCGCATGGTCACTTCTCGAACCCTGTTAACATCATGCTGGCGGCAACCCACCACCTTGAATCCCTTCCCATTCACAGAAACTCTTCGGCTGAAGTGGAGGCAAGGAATGCCATTGAGATGTTGAAAACGGCGGTGGTACAACAGGCACAGTATTCATATAGCCCCGAGCGGCTATATTCCACGCCCCAGGCGAGTCACACCAGGATTCGCCATGATGACCCGCCGGCGGTGAACAGCGAGCAGCGACGCTTGCCGCAAACCAACCCGCTTGACACGAGGGCTCGGGATCTTGTGGATGCGGTGCGAACTGCCCGCCTGGTGGAAACAGCACCTGCGGTGGGTCAGGGTTATCCAGCCTATGCCATGCCATCTCCCACGACGGCCGAAACCGGTGGTAGGCACGTCGGGGTGCCTTGCCTAGCCCCCGCCATTCGCAACGAGCGCATGGCAAAGGATTTCAAAGGCCCACGAAAGGTACCCAATTATACGCCGAACCTAGAGCCAGGCGCATGGATTGAGAGTTACGAGCTTACGATGGATATGCTCGATGTGAGCGAGGCGGCTTGCGCTAAGTACTTCACCATGATGCTCGAAGGAACAATGCGCACGTGGTTGAAGAGCTTACCACCCAATTCCATCAACACCTGGGCCGAGTTAAAGGAACGCTTCGTTAAAAACTTCAAAGGAACCTGTAAATGACCAATGACCATTGTCGACTTGCAGCACTGTGTCCAGCGCCCGGACGAGTCGGCCCATTGTTGGACACGACGAGTTGTGTAGGTAATCCATTAGTCAGAAGACATTTCACAGGCTCAGACCGTGTTGATCCTGTGTCAGGACCCCGATCCTAAGCCATAGGAATCCAGCCTGTAACACATCGCATCTCTTTGCGGTCTCACGCACGGTTAACCCCACGGCTGCAGCCTTACCTTAGCCAGGACCGTTTGCGCCTTTTGACTCGCGTATGCAATTGTGTCGCTAGCAATCCAATGACAAAGAATCCGGATCGACATGTCTAGTCATAAACCAAAGTGGAAGTTTCGCACAGGGACAAGCATACATGACCCAGCAAGGCAGGTGTCGGTCACCAGCGAATGTAGACGAGTCGTAGCAAGCTACAAGGACTCCTTTCCATCGCGTGACATTTCCCCAAAGGGGACAGACACAACAACTAAGAAGGACACACGCCGGTCAACCAATGTGTCCGGAGCAGTAGCGAGCTACCATGGCTCGTTGGATCACAAATGGGCATTTCCCTGTAAGGAATGCTACTAAAGTCTACGGCTAGGTAATCGAACCCCATACATATCAAGTACGACACACGTACGCATGGCATACTGATATGTATGGATACATCGATGGCATCACAACATAACCATAAACATACAAGCTTTATTTAAAAGGCTCGGAAGAGACTCACACATAATATTACACAGTAGGGGTCTCACGACCCATCATAACAGTCATTCAAGTTACAAGCCAGCGGAAGTAGATAAGTTGTCTGAGTACAGACAGATGAAACTAGAAGGCACATGGCCTGACTATACTACAGACCCACCCTAGGGCCAGATCGTAGCTGGGATACCAGCTACTCGTCGTCGTCGATGTCTAGGAAGAACCCTCCATTAGGGTCATTAACAACCTCTGCAACAAATATTAAGCAAACATGAGTACGGAGGTACTCAGCAAGACTTTAGGATAACTATCTACTCACGCAATGTAACAATAAGGAATTGTGGGGTTTCATGCGGAAAACCAACATTTGACTCGTGGCTAGACAACTTCCATTTAAAAACAATTTTTTGACAACTTGATTTCTCGCACACGAGTCCACTAATACCACAACAATACTCCATCGTGGAATCATTCCGTCTCCATACGGAAATGCCGTCCACGACACTCACACTTATCTTGACAATTTTATGAGTAGCCATTAAAGTTATCTATGAACAACATATGTCTCCAAGTAGTCCATATCCGTGGACGCGGCTATTCGAATAGATCATAACCCTGCAGGGGTGTACTTATTCACACACGCTCTCGCCACTTATCGCCATGTGCACGTCATGCACCTCGGCAACCTTCAAGCGGAAGCCCAGCGAGGGAGTCGGCCATGACCGTTAACCACACTAATACTTAGTCCAGGTTTATCGCCTATCTGAGGGTAACCCGCACGGAAGTCCGGCCGAGGTTTCCGCCACGGCCCCAAATGATGTGCGCAGGGTTCCCAAGCCCACCATCCGGGTGCCACTTGGTACACCGTGCCACTGCCTACCGCATCACAGCCCACCTCTGAGGTCAGCGCTATGCACGGCCTTCAGCATGACTATAAACACCAGAAACTACTTGCAACTCCTAGACCGAGTACTAAGCGGTTAACAAGTTGAGAGGGTCAATTAAGTATCCCAACGTGTGGTAGTATCTAGTCTTGGATTACATACACGGAACTCAGTTCCTAAGGATGGTTCCAATGAAACAACCCGCCATGTACTCCTACATAGCCTTTCACCGGTACCTTTACCAAATCAGGTTCAACACACAAGCTTTACTTACTGAACACATTCTCACAATTCTTCATCTCCCAGATGACAGACCATACACAACTCTAAGCATAGCATGCATAGCAGGATAAGGCACATCATGGCTCAAGCATCTACCAGGTATGCTAGGTTGCAAGGTTCAGCTATTTACTGTGACAAAGACAGGTCATGCAAAGGAAGTGGGTTCAACTAACGTGGCAAAAGCATTTGAGCATTTGATCCTAATGCAATAAGTAAGTGCAGGAGCGAGAACATGGGATTTATCGGGATGATCAAAATGGTTTCTTGCCTTGTTGCTCAGAGGAGGGACAATATCCGTCAGTCGGATATTCAGTGGAATCCGGAGGAGCGGAGCCTACCGAAAGAAATGACAACAATCAATAAAAATCATATGCAACAAGATGATGCATGAGCATGGCATGAGGATGCAAGGTGGCATGCTAATATAGCTAACATTTATTAGGTTTGAAGTTGATTTGAATTAGATTTAATATCACTTCAAACGGGGTATTCTCGAATACCGTTTTAATTGGTTCGACCTGATGCTCATATCAACTTGGTTTTTAACATGCATGGAAATGATATGTTAAGTTGCTGGTTGTGATTGATCAAGGTTTTATCATAGAATTTGTAATGGAATTCAAATGATTTTCAAATTCCAACTCCAAAGCATTTATTAAATTTAAATTATTCATTATTCTACATGTTTGGTCCACTAACATTTTCAAACATGTTTGGAAATGACATATTCAGATTCCTTGGATTTTTCTGATACTTTTTCATATATAAATTATTTTCATTGGAGTTACAGATTAATTTCTATGATTTTTATAAGTTTTGGCATTTTTCTGGAATTCTTTTAAATCAGAAATCCACTTATTGCGTCAGCATGGCATCAGCAGGTCCAACTGGCCGTTTGAAAGTCAAACCTGACCAGTGGGACCCACTGGTCACTGACTCTGGTTAGTTTTAGATTAGTTTTAAACTTAATTAGCTAATTAACAGTACTGGACCCACATGTCAGTGACTTATTAGTTTAACTGATTTTATTTTTATTAATCCAATACATCCAGAGGCTGGCTCCACGCGTCACTGGCTCAGTCCAGCTGAGATCCACCGGTGGCGAGGTCGTCCTCGCCGGCGGTGAGCCTCTGGCGACACCAGAGACGGCGGAGGGCATCGGAAACTCATCTCCGACGACCAAACGCACGGCGGAGACCACAGAGAGATCAACCACTCGACGGCGCGCACGAGGGGCAAACCCCAGGGGCTGGGGTGGCCGGAATCGACGCCGGCGACGAGCTCGGCGGCGACCAAGCTCGGCCATCGTCGAGGTCATCGGAAACAGGGTCAAATCGCGCGGGGCTGGGCTCCTAAAGCATCTACGCGATGGCCTGAAGCTGCTGGTGGCCTCAGATGGACCAACCCTTCACCGGAGGGCTATCGGCAACGAGCTGCAGCGGTGGTCCTCGTCGGGCTCCGGTGGAACTAGGCCTAGAGGAAGAGATCGACGGGGAAAACTTGGGGGAAATCTGCGCAAGCTCATGGGGAGTGCAGTGGTGGCGCTAGCTTGCTCGGGGAGGCGCTGAAGGCGACGAATCGATCGAAGCTCGCCGGCGGCCGAAGCTTGAAGACGACGGTGCCGTGGGCGTTGCAGGGCTCGGGGGACCTTCGACTTCTGCAGGGAGGACCAGCTCGTCGAGGCGGAGCGAATGGGGCACTCGGGGGAAAGAACTAAGGGCGAGAGGCACGGGCAGCTCGAGCTCGAGCTCGTGTCAATGGCGGCAGAAGGGGAAGAAGGAGCCGAGAGGAGAGGGGGGAAATGGAGCACGGGAATGGATAGGCCAGAGCTCGGGGAGGTTATCCCCGCGCGTGCCAGCGTGAAGCGGCGGCTAGGCAGGCAGGGAGCTGCGTGGAGGCGCCCGGCGTCGCGGCGGCCACCTCCTGCTCCTACTGGCGAGGATGAAGACGACACAGGGGCTGGGCCTGGGCCAGGTGAACGTCAGGTAGGCGTTTCTTCCTTTTTTTCTGTTTTGTTTTCTGTTTTACTATTTGTTTTGTTTGCTATTTATTTCAGCTCCAAAATAGTTTACCAAAAATATTTTAAACACACCAGAATATTTGTTGGAATTAATCCAACCATTCCTAAAGTTTTCAACATTTTTGAAAACTTAAAGTTTTTGAATTCAAATTTTAAACTTGAAACCAGTAGTTTTTTGCATTTATTTAAAATGCCAAATGTGTTATGAAAATAGTTTTCTTCACTGCTTATTTGTTTCCATGAATTATCAGAAAAGTTGAAATTTTCTTGAGGCCATTTTGGGTTCATTGATTTGAACAAGTTTATAATTTCTTTGAATTTGAGAAGTGGCTAGGGTTTTTGAGTTTTGCTTCACCACTTGCTTTGATATTGTTGCAATTTTCTTGGATGCAACGCAAAGAAGATATGAGCACAATGCTATACTTGATTAGGGTTTCAGGGATGTGAAAACTCACCCCCACTCAAAAGAATCTCGTCCCGAGATTTAGAAGTCGTAGGGAATAACGCGGGATACTCAAGTCGGAGACGATCCTCTCTTTCCCATGTTGCCTCCTTCTCAGAATGATTTGACCATTGAACTTTAAGAAACTTGAGGTTTCGATGTCGAGTGGTACGCTCAGCTTGATCAAGAATACACACATGGTATTCTCGGTATGAAAGGTTATCTTGGAGATCAAGCGTTTCGTGGTCCACTTCACGGATAGGATCCGAAAAGCAACGCCTGAGTTGCAAGACGTGGAAGACATCATGAACGTTGGAAAGATGCGGAGGAAGTTCCAACTGGTAGGCAACTACTCCTCGTTTGGCAAGAATGCGAAAAGGACCAATGTAACGAGGAGCCAATTTGCCCTTGATACCGAATCAATGGGTACCCTTCAAAGGTGTAACCCGAAGGTAAGCCTTCTCATCAACTTCAAAGGTCACAGCCTTATGATGACGATCATATTGTCTCTTTTGATGAGACTGGGTTGTTTTCAACTTTTCACGAATAATGCGAACATGCTCTTCTGTATCCTAGATCATATCCGGGCCAAAGAGTTTCCTCTCTCCGGTTTCTGACCAATTAAGAGGTGTTCGACATCTTCGTCCATAGAGAACTTCAAAAGGGGCTTTGCCCAAGCTTGATTGATAACTATTGTTATAAGAAAATTCGGCGAATGGAAGGCACTTCTCCCAATTCATACCGAACGATATAACACAAGCTCGGAGCATATCTTCTAGGATTTGATTCACTCTTTCTACTTGACCACTTGATTGAGGATGGAAAGCAGTTCTAAAAGATAAGTGAGTCCCCATAGCATCCTGAAAACTTTCCCAGAAGCGAGAAGTAAAGATACTCCCACGGTCTGAGTTAATCTCCAGGGGAACACCATGAAGAGACACTATTCAAGAGATATATAACTCTGCTAGCTGGCTAGCTGTTATACTCTCACGAACTGGAAGAAAATGAGCTACTTTGGAGAGACGGTCAATGACCACAAAGATAGCATTATTTCCTTTCTTGGTCTTGGGAAATCCGGTAATGAAATCCATACTGACTTTATCCCATTTCCAATCAGGAATAGCTAAAGGTTGAAGGGTGCCAACAGGCCTTTGATGTTCTTCCTTAACTCGACGACAAACGTCGCAGTTGGCAACGAACTCAGCAATTTCTCTCTTCATCCTACTCCACCAGAACCTCTGGCGTAGGTCCTGATACATCTTAGTACTACCGAGATGAATGGTGAGAGGAGAATCATGAGCCTCCTTAAGAATCAATTGCCGCAGACGTTTGCTCTTAGGAACCACTAAACGGTTCTGAAAGAACACAACACCTTTCTCATTGATGGAGAAATCCCTAGCGTTACCGCTAGCAATATTCTCCTTGATCCGGGATATACCCTTATCATAAGCCTGCACGGCTATGATTTGATCCCTAAGAGTAGGCTTCGCCACTAGGGGAAGAAAGGAATCCTTGAGGAACGATATGGAGATTTAACTTCCGAAATTCCTCATAGAGATGTGGTTGACCTTGTTGTAGCATCAAATTGTTACAATAAGATTTACGACTTAGTGCATCAACCATAACATTGGCCTTCCCTGGGGTGTAAGTTATCCCTAAGTCGTAATCCGAGATCAACTCAACCCACCGTCTTTGCCTGAGATTTAAATCCGGCTGGGTGAAGATATATTTCAGACTTTGGTGATCGGTGAATATTTCGCAACGATTACCGAGGAGGTAATGTCGCCAGGTTTTTAGTGCATGGACTACAGCTGCAAGCTCAAGATCATGTGTGGGATAATTATCCTCATGTGGACGCAACTGTCGAGATGTGTATGCAATCACATGACGATCTTGCATGAGAATGCAACCTAATCCTTGTCGCGAGGCGTCGCAATAGATAACAAAGTCCTTAGAAAAATCTGGTGGTAGCCACACAGGTGCGGAAGTCAGGCGTCTTTTCAGTTCCTGAAAACCATGCTCACACTATGGTGTCCACTCGAACTTTTTATCCTTCTTGAGGAGTTCAGTTAGAGGATTTGCAACGTTGGAGAAATTCTCGACAAAGCGGCGACAGTAGCTCGCTAGACCAAGAAAACTCCTAACTTGCTTAACCGATTCAGGTTGAGTCCAATCAAGGACGGCTCGAACTCTCTCGGGATTGACAACAATACCCTTACCAGAGATTACGTGACCTAGATAGGTCACTTCTGGTAACCAAAATTCACATTTTGAAAACTTGGCATAAAGGCGATGCTCTCGAAGTTTCATCAATACCAGCCTTAGATGCTCGACATGTTCTTGTTCGTTCTTCGAGTAGATGAGAATATCATCGAGGTATACCACGACGAATTTATCCAAATACTCCATGAAGATTGAATTCATCAAACGAGAGAAGGTGGCTGGAGCATTGGTTAAACCGAAGGACATGACAGTGTACTCGTATTGGCCATAACGAGTAACAAAAGCTGTTTTTGGAATGTCCCCGTTTTTTATCTTGATTTGATGGTATCCCAACCTCAAATCCATTTTTGAGAAGACTGACGATCCAGCGAGCTGATCATACAAGTCGTTGATCTTGGGGAGCGGATACTTGTTCTTTATGGTGACCAGATTAACTGGTCGGTAATCTACAACCATCTGATCCATTCCGTCTTTCTTCTTGACAAAGAGGACGGGGCAAGCCGAGGGAGAAGAGCTAGGACAAATGAAACCTTTATTCAAGGCCTCATCTAGTTGCTTCTTAAGTTCAGCTAGCTCCAGGGGTGCCATCTTATATGGTCTTCTGGCTATTGGAACAGTTCCGAGAACAAGATCTATTACGAACTCTACATCTCTGTCAGGTGGAATTCCTGGCAGTTCCTCTGGAAAACATCCGCGAAGTCACGGACTACCAGAATGTCTTCAAGTTCCGGAAGAGGGTTGGCATTGAGGGAATAGAGTTGGCATTTGGCAACTCGAGTAGAGACATTGACTATCTCACCCGAGGGATGGGTAAGCTGAACATTTCTAGTATGAGTATCAATCTTGGCATAGTGAGCTGACATCCAGTCCATACCCAAGATGATATTAATATCCGAATATTTCAGGGCTATCAATGAGGCTAGAAAAACTAGCCTGTCTACAAGAATTTCATTGTCATAGGTTATCCTAGAGGTTTGCCACTTACTACCAGGAGTTTGGACAACCAATGGAATTGGCATATCACAAAAAGACATGTTATGCAACTGTGCATAACTTTCTGAAATGAAAGAATGAGAAGACCAAGTGTCAGAAAGAACAGACGCTAGGTGATGATTAACAAGAAGCGTACCCAGTATGACGTCGGGATCCTCTCCAGCTTCTTCTGCTGAGACATAGTTCACACGGCCACGTGCACGAGTTCGCTTCACATAGTAAGCTTTGCCCGACTTGCCTTGCCCGACGGACTTTCCGGGTTGCTTGGCACCCACATTCTGAGGACACTCACGGGAATAGTGCCCTGGTTCTCCACACTTGTAGCATATCACTTGGTTGGCACGTGGTGCAGCATTGCTAGCTGGACCACCATAGGTTTTTGCTGGAGGGTTGGTCTGATTCGTCTGAGGCACCACATAGGATGGCCTCGGAGTGTATCTTAGGGCAGAGAACTATTTGGAACCCACAACGAGTGTTTTGGAAACGCGAAACCAGATGACGAGCCAAAGTCACGGGAGTGCTTCTTTGTGGCTTCGTAGTCGGTATGACCAGTCTCGGCACTGATCGCCTTGTTGACCAGGGCTTGGAAGCTTGTACATTCGTGGAGGCGCAAATCACGATGAAGCTCAGGGCTCAGACCCTTACAGAATCTTGCTTGCTTCTTGGCATCAGTAGACACCTCCTCTGTTGTGTAGCGGGCGAGGTTACCGAACTCACGGCTATAGGCATCCACGGTCAACTTTCCTTGGGTGAATGCACAAAACTATTCTCTCTTACTGTCCATCAGGCCCTCTGGAATATGGTGCAGACGGAAGGCTGCACTAAAGTCTGCCCATGTGGCTGCTGGTTCAGCAGGACGCATAGCTTCAAAGTTCTCCCACCACAGATTGGCGGGTCCTTCCAGAAAATACGCCGCAAAGGTCACCTTGTCGGCTTCAGAAACATTCGCAGAGCGAATCTTACGTGAAATACTGCACAGCCAATCATCAGCGTCGAGGGGATCGACGGAGTGATGGAACTTTGGAGGACTCGGCATCACACGGTCATTGAGGGACACTGCAGCATTCCTAGGCTGACGAGCCGTATTCTGCTCAATACGCTCTAACAGTCGGTTGGTCTCCCTTTTGTTTCTCTCTGCCTCAAGCATCACTTCCACCAGAGAGGGCGGGTGAGGCAGGTCTTCCTGCGACGCTTGACTACCCTTGCCTTGCTCATGAGCAGGGGCACGGTTCAACCTGGTGAACACCATCCTAACAAACAAACTCACAGCTTAGACCAATATCATCATCAATGCTAGCTATGGATTAAGAATGCACTGAACAAATGGAATGCGGAAATGAATATCCGAACAACATGGTAACAAGCAACTGCTATATATACACCATGGTTCATACACACCCTTACATAGTTCAGTACAACCTTAACCGAAGAGCAAACTACTGAAATTATGAAACTACTCATCAGAGGCTTACAAGCTTCCTATACATTATTTATCTAGGCCTCCGAAATTCATTTCACATCACAAGCATACTTCACAAGTCACACAGGACTGTGAACATACAGCTATTACCATATCATCCTTCCACTCACGGTTCAGGCATCCGCATAGAACATCTCATCAAGATTGCCTCCATGGCCTGGAAGCTCCACCTACGGATCAGGAAATACTCTGGCCTGAGATCCCTGGGATCCGTAAGGACACGGATGTGGCCTTGGTCCCCTGACTGGTGGTAGTAGGGGTCCCCGAAGAGGGGTGACTCCTCCTATAGCTGGCCAGTCAACATGGGCCGGAAGATGGTTTCTAACAGGGTTCAGCATCTCCATATCTCCGTACCCTGTCTGGATTACCGGTGCCAGCTGCGTCAAAGCCGTCCACAGACGGGCACGTGTAGCATAAAGCTCCATGCGGAGAGCACGAACATCCCTGTCTCTGTCCTCTAGCATCTAAGCAGTGGACTACAATAGAGGATCCTCCATAGAGGAATCAAAATAGACCCCACTGAGGTATCCCTCTTCCCCAGGCTGAGAGGCAGGAACATAGTAGAACTCTGAATTCTGCAGGAGTGCATGCCTCGCCCTCATAATGGTCAACATTGAATAGGAAGCATCTTGTACTACCATGTCAACAGTGACTCCCAATCCATAGGACCAATGGATTGGCTCCTCAGCTCTAGGGTAGTCTGGAAATACCCTAACAGTGCAGATATACTGGCTCTAGTTGAAGTCTCGGTACTGTTCCTCCACTGTGTACTCTGGGTACCAGCGGTAACCGCACACCGACATCACCCTGACCAGCATGGCCGTATGACCCGGCACATCAATGCACCTGGTCAGACGGACCACCTGACGAGAAGGACGGCCAGGCATATGAAAATAGAGAGTAATGCAAAAGCATTAGAGCTCTCAATGTAAAATTGGGCAGCATAACGGCTGTAAATGCTCAAAAACAATTTTGAGACAACCCAAAAATAGAATAGTGTAACCACTCAACTATCAAGTTCAATTCTCTGATCATCAAACTTACTTCCTATTCCTAGGAATAAAAGAAACCCAATATAACTCTCAACCCGTAGTCTTATAATCTACCGATCAGAAACACGAGCCTAGAAGAAGATGAGTAACCTAGTCCTTAATTCTCGCAGAAAAGACGAGGATAACCAGAATAGAATAACTTGAGAAGAGAACAAGATTCTTACGTTCCCTTCCACAAACAATTCCCTTATATATAACTAAAGCAATTCTAGACTCAACTTCGACCGATTTGGCTTAGTAGTCCTACAGTCAGTCAGGCTCTGATACCAACGTTGTCGGGACCCTGATCCTAAGCCATAGGAATCCAGCCTGTAACACATCGCATCTCTTTGCGGTCTCACGCACGGTTAACCCCACGACTGCAGCCTTACCTTAGCCGGGACCGTTTGCGCCTTTGGACTCGTGTATGCAATTGTGTCGCTAGCAATCCAATGACAAAGAACCCGGATCGACATGTCTAGTGATAAACGAAAGTGGCAGTTCCGCACAGGGACAAGCATACATGACCCAACAAGGCAGGTGTCGGTCACCAGCATATGTAGACGAATTGTAGCAAGCTACAAGGACTCCTTTACATCGCGTGAAATTTCCCCAAAGGGGACATACACAGCAGCTAAGAAGGACACACGCCGGTCAACCAATGTGTCCGGAGCAGTAGCGAGCTACCATGGCTCGTTGGATCACAAAGGGGCATTTCCCTGTAAGGAATGCTACTAAAGTCTACGGCTAGGTAATCGAACCCCATACATATCAAGTACGACACACGTACGCATGGCATACCGATATGTATGGATACATCGATGGCATCACAACATAACCATAAACATACAAGCTTTATTTAAAAGGCTCGGAAGAGCCTGACACATAATATTACACATTAGGGGTCTCACGACCCATCATAACAGTCATTCAAGTTACAA
Source organism: Hordeum vulgare subsp. vulgare (assembly GCF_904849725.1). NCBI lineage: Eukaryota > Viridiplantae > Streptophyta > Magnoliopsida > Poales > Poaceae > Hordeum > Hordeum vulgare. The sequence goes on along the minus strand of NC_058520.1, from coordinate 417,397,242 downwards.
GCCAGCGGAAGTAGATAAGTTGTCTGAGTACAGATAGATGAAACTAGAAGGCACATGGCCTGACTATACTACAGACCCACCCTAGGGCCAGATCGTAGCTGGGATACCAGCTACTCGTCGTCGTCGATGTCCAGGAAGAACCCTCCATTAGGGTCATTAACAACCTCTGCAACAAATATTAAGCAAACATGAGTATGGAGGTACTCAGCAAGACTTTAGGATAACTATCTACTCATGCAATGTATCAATAAGGAATTGTGGGGTTTCATGCGGAAAGCCAGCATTTGACTCGTGGCTAGACAACTTGCATTTTAAAACAATTTTTTGACAACTTGATTTCTCGCACACGAGTCCACTAACACCACAACAATACTCCATCATGGAATCATTCCGTATCCATACGGAAATGTCGTCCACGACACTCACGCTTATCTTGACAATTTTATGAGTAGCCATTAAAGTTATCTGTGAACAACATATGTATCCAAGTAGTCCATATCCGCGGACACGGCTATTCGAATAGATCATAAACCTGCAGGGGTGTACTTCTTCACACACGCTCTCGCCACTTATCGCCATGTGCACGTCATGCACCTCGACAACCTTCAAGCGGAAGCCGAGCGAGGGAGTTGGCCACGACCGTTAACCACACTAATACTTAGTCGAGGTTTATCGCCTATCTGAGGGTAACCCGCACGGAAGTCCGACCAAGGTTTCCGCCACGGCCCCAAACGATGTGCGCAGGGTTCCCAAGCCCACCATCTGGGTGCCACTTGGTACACCGTGCCACTACCTACCGCATCACAGCCCACCTCTCAGGTCAGCGCTATGCACGGCCTCCAGCATGACTATAAACACCAGAAACTACTTGCAACTCCTGGACCGAGTACTAAGCGGTTAATAAGTCGAGAGGGTCAATTAAGTATCCCAACGTGTGGTAGTATCTAGTCTTGGATTACATACACGGAACTCAGTTCCTAAGGATGGTTCCAATGAAACAACCCGCCATGTACTCCTACATAGCCTTTCACCGGTACCTTTACCAAATAAGGTTCAACACACAACCTTTACTTACTGAACACATTCTCACAATTCTGTTCATCTCCCAGATGACAGACCATACACAACTCTAAGCATAGCATGCATAGCAGGATAAAGCACATCATGGCTCAAGCATCTACCAGGTATGCTAGGTTGCAAGGTTCAGCTATTTACTGTGACAAAGACAGGTCATGCAAAGGAAGTGGGTTCAACTAACGTGGCAAAAGCATTTGAGCATTTGATCCTAATGCAATAAGTAAGTGCAGGAGCGAGAACATGGGATTTATCGGGATGATCAAAATGGTTGCTTGCCTTGTTGCTCAGAGGAGGGACAACATCCGCCAGTCGGATATTTAGTGGAATCCGGAGGAGCTGAGCCTACCGAAAGAAATGACAACAATCAATAAAAATCATATGCAACAAGATGATGCATGAGCATGGCATGAGGATGCAAGTTGGCATGCTAATATAGCTAACATTTATTAGGTTTGAAGTTGATTTGAATTAGATTCAATATCACTTCAAACGGGGTATTCTCGAATACCGTTTTAATTGATTCGACCTGATGCTTAGATCAACTTGGTTTTTAACATGCATGGAAATGATATGTTAAGTTGCTGGTTGTGATTGATCAAGGTTTGATCATAGCATTTGTAATGGAATTCAAATGATTTTCAAATTCCAACTCCAAAGCATTTATTAAATTTAACTTATTCATTATTCTACATGTTTGGTCCAGTAACATTTTCAAACATGTTTGAAAATGACATATTCAGATTCCTTGGATTTTTCTGATACTTTTTCATATATTAATTATTTTCATTGGAGTTACATATTAATTTCTATGATTTTTATAAGTTTTGGCATTTTTTTGGAATTCTTTTAAATCAGAAATCCACTTATTGCGTGAGCATGGCATCAGTAGGTCCAACTAGCCGTTTGAAAGTCAAACCTGACCAGTGGGACCCACTGGTCAGTGACTCTGGTCAGTTTTAGATAGTTTTAAACTTAATTAGCTAATTAATAGTACTGGACCCACATGTCAGTGACTTATTAGTTTAATTGATTTTATTTTTATTAATCCAAAACATCCAAAGGCTGGCCCCACGCGTCAGTGGCTCAGGCCAGCTGAGATCCACCGGCGGCGAGGTCGTCCTCGCCGGCGGTGAGCCTCCGGCGACACCTGAGACGGCGGACGGCATCGGAAACTTGTCTCCGACGACCAAACGCACGGCGGAGACCACAGAGAGATCGGCCACTCGACGGCGCGCACGATGGGGCAAACCCCAGGGGCTGGGGTGGCCGGAATCGACGCCGGTGACGAGCTCGGTGGCGACCAAGTTCGGCCGTCGTCGAGGTCATCGGAAATAGGGTCAAATCACGTGGGGCTGGGCTCCTAAAGCATCTACGCGACGGCCTGAAGCTGCTGGTGGCCTTAGATGGACCAACCCTTCACCGGAGGGCTACCGGCGACGAGCTGCAGCGGCGGTCCTCGTCGGGCTCCGGTGGAATTAGGCCTAGAGGAAGAGATCGACGAGGAAAACTTGGGGGAAAGTTGCGCAAGCTCACAGGGAGTGCAGTGGTGGCGCTAGCTTGCTCGGGGAGGCGCTGAAGGCGACGAATCGATCGAAGCTCGCCGGCGGCCAAAGCTTGAAGATGACGGTGCCGTGGGCGTTGCAGGGCTCGGGGGACCTTCGGATTCTGCAGGGAGGACCAGCTCGTCGAGGCGGACCAAATGGGGCACTCGGGGGAAAGAACTAAGGGCCAGAGGCACGGGCAGCTCGATCTCAAGCTCCTTTCAATGGCGGCAAAAGGGGAAGAAGGAGCCGAGAGGAGAGGGGGAAATGGAGCACGGGAATGGATAGGCCAGAGCTCGGGGAGGTTATCCCCACGCGTGCCAGTGCGAAGCGGCGGCCAGGCAGGCAGGGAGCTGCATGGAGGCGCCCGGCGTCGCGGCGGCCACCTCCTGCTCCTACTGGCGAGGAGGAAGACGACACAAGGGCTGAGCCTGGGCCAGGTGAGCGTCAGGTAGGCGTTTCTTCCTTTTTTCTGTTTTGTTTTCTGTTTTACTAATTGTTTTGTTTGCTATTTATTTCAGCTCCAAAATAGTTTACCAAAAATATTTTAAACACACCAGAATAGTTGTTGGAATAAATCCAACGTTTCCTGAAGTTTTCAACGTTTTTGAAAACTTCAAGTTTTTGAATTCAAATTTTAAACTTGAAACCAGTAGCTTTTGCATTTATTTAAAATGCCAAATGTGTTATGAAAATAGTTTTCTTCACTGCTTATTTGCTTCCATGAATTATCAGAAAAGTTGAACTTTTCTTGAAGCCATTTTGGGTTCATTGATTTGAACAAGTTTATAATTTCTTTGAATTTGAGAAGTGGCTAGGGCTTTTGAGTTTTGCTTCACCACTTGCTTTGATCTTGTTGCAATTTTCTTGGTTGCAATGCAAAGAAGATATGAGCACAATGCTATACTTGATTAGGGTTTCAGGGATGTGACATCCTGGAGAAGAACTGCCACTACGAGCCCTTGGTGCTCTAACTTGGGCGGCTCAAGCACAAGGTACAGGACATGGGAGAATCGATGGACACCGTGACTAGATACGCTGAGGCAGACGACACTAAATACCCCGAGGAGGATGACGACGAGATCAGCACTACCTGGAGAGGCGAGTTGCCATGGGGCCACTCTCAGTTCCAGGGGCGGGGCTACCATCACCCCACGGGTGAAGGCAACAGGAGGCCGTAGGAAGGCGTCACTGATTTCGTCGCCAACACTAGCGCTGGCAACGGCAACCAGCGTCCGCTGAAGAGGGGCTTTAGTGGGAAGAAGCCACACAACTATTACGAGATGCTCAAGGGCCCGTGCCCACAACACGCCGCCGCAGACGGACTGTCTACCCACTCTTGGGAAGATTGTTATGTGATGCAGGAGTTTCGCGCCGAAATACTCAAGAGGGGGCAAGGAGGCAACCATGGTGGACAACAGGAACGCTTCGGCGCGGCCGGACCACATAGAAATCCGTTTGGCGGATTCCCTAACCCGGGCCCGCAGAGCGGGTCACAACCTAATCCTGGGCAACATCCGGCTCGGAAGAATCAGCAAGACAACCCGCAAGACGTTTTTCGACAGCCACCTCCTCACAACGGTTCCCAGCCACAGGACGATAACGACGGCTTCCAGAATAACCCCAAACAGTTAAACAACGGGCAATATCATGTGTTCACCACCAACACTTGCAAAAGGGACCAAAAGGTGAAACACAGGGCCTTCAGCGTGACTGAGCCGGCGCTTCCGAGGTACTTCAATTGGTCAGAGTATCCCATTGTTTGGAGTAGGGAGGATCACCCGCCGCGGGTAGATAATCCTGGCGACTTGGCTTTGGTCATGGCGCCCCAGGTCGGGGCTACACATTGTCCAAAGTTATTATGGATGGCGGCAACAACATCAAGGTCTTATATTTCAATACTTTCCGACAGATGAATTTCTCGAAAAGTAATTTGATGCCCTCCTCCATGGTTTTTCATGGCATTGTCCCGGGTAAGTCGGCGTACCCTGTTGGGCGGATCAAGCTTAATGTGTCTTTTGGCACGGAGTCTAATTACACGAGCGAGTCCCTCATGTTTGAAGTGGTCAAGATCAAAAGCCCTTATCATGCACTGTTTGGAAGGCCGGCTTGCGCTCGTTTCATGGCTCGCCCATGCTACGTCCATCTCAAGCTCAAAATGCCGAGCCCTAAAGGAACCATCACAATAAATGGGGATAGGAGAATATCTCAAAAATGCGAGGAAGGAGACGCATCTTACGCCGAGTCAGCCTGTGCGGCTGAGGAGCTCAAGTTTCATCGAGCTAATGTTGACCCGACGGATATGACGCCGCTCAAGAAACCTACAATCGATTCAGAGCCGCCGCTCAAATTCAAGCCAACGGATGACACAAAGGTGGTAGACTTCACGCCTGGTGACTCATCGAAACAGTTCACCATCGGTGCGGGTCTGGATCCCAAATAGGAAAGCGCGCTCATCGAATTCACCCGTGAGAATTGAGACATCTTTGCATGGAAACCTTCTGACATGCCAGGTGTGCCGAGGGAATTTGTTGAGAACCACCTTAATATTGATCCTAAGATAAAGCCGGTTGGGCAGTATCTTCGCCGTTTCAATGAAGAACGGCGTAAAGCAATTGGAGAGGAAGTCACCCGACTCTTGGTTGTTGGGTTCATCGTTGAAGTGTTCCACCCTGAATGGTTGGCTAATCCAGTTCTGGTGCTCAAGAAGAATGACACTTTCCGCATGTGTATCGACTACACTGACCTCAACAGGGCTTGCCCAAATGATCCTTTTGCTCTCCCTCGCATCGATCAAATCATCGATTCTACGGCGGGTTGTGAACGGCTATGCTTCGTGGACGCTTATTCATGGTATCACCAGATCAAGATGGCTTTGGCGGATCAGGAGAAAACGTCATTCATCACCCCCTTTGGGGCCTTCTGTTATGTGTCTATGCCGTTCGGCCTCAAGAGTGCTGGGGCCACTTACCAGCGCTGCATCCAGAATTGCTTGCACAACCAGATTGGGCGTAATGTCCATGCCTACGTGGACGATATAGTAGTCAAATCCGAGAAGAGAGAATCACTTTTGGAAGACCTTAAGGAGACTTTTGACAGTTTGCGTGTCTACCAGATGAGGCTCAATCCGACCAAGTGTGTTTTCGGTGTTCCCGCATGAAAGTTATTAGGTGTCTTGGTGTCCGAGAGAGGCATCGAAGCTAACCCGGATAAAATTGAGGCAATCACTTCACTTGGCAAGCCGGCCAATATCAACCAAGTTCAGCGCATGGCGGGGCGTATCACAGCCCTAAGTCGTTTCATAAGTCGCCTCGGGGAGAAAGCCATCCCTATTTATCAGCTACTCAAGAAAATTGATTGCTTTGTTTGGACGGACGAAGCCAATAAGCCTTCGAAGCCATGAGAAAACAGTTGGCCAAGCCGCCCATCCTGGTGCCCCGACCAACAAAGAGCCCATGCTCCTGTATATTGCTGCCAATTCTAAGGTAGTAAACGTTGCAGTGGTCATCGAGCGTAAGGAAGAGGGGAAGGAATACCCGGTTCAACGATCGGTCTACTTTGTCAGCGAAGTCCTGACCCTCTCCAAACAGCATTACCCGCATTGGCAGAAGCTGGTTTTTGGAGTGTTCATGGAAAGCCGGAAGCTGGAAAATTACATTCAAGAGCATCCCATCACGATGGTTAGTTCTGCCCCACTTGGTGATATTATATAGAACAGAGAGGCAGCTGGGCGGATTGCTAAGTGGGCCATTGAGCTTGGACCCCATCACGTAAAATACACCCCTCGCACGGCTATTAAATCCCAAGCTTTGGTGGACTTCATCAACGACTGGACCGAGTTACAAATTGTGGATAAAAGACCTGATCACACGGATTGGACGATCCATTTTGACGGGTCTAGACAACTGGAAGGCTCGGGGGCTGGCGTGGTATTGACTTCACCCCAGCGAGACAAGTTTTGTTATGTCCTTAGACTCATGTTCCCGTGTACCAACAATGCGGCGGAGTATGAGGCTTTGCTACACGGGTTGAGAATCGCCAAAGAAATGAACCTCAGCCGAGTCAGATGTTTGGGCGACTCAGATCTAGTGGCGCAACAAGTTTCTCGCACATGGGATTCCAGAGATCCTCTCATGGCAGCTTACACGCGTGCTGTGTCAGATGTGGCGGGACATTTCCAAGGCTATCGGGTTGATCATATTGATCGGCGGCTCAACATGGCAGCAAATGCTCTCTCACAACTCGGTTTACAGCGTAAGACGGTTTCTCCTAACGTATTTTTGGACGTATTGCATAACCCATCGGTAAAATTACCCTCCGAGGAAGATTTGGCAATTCCTGATCCCGAGTCTCAACTTGTGATGGCTCTTTGTGCTACCCCGGATTGGGCGGCCCACTACATGGCGTATCTCGCGCGAGGCGAGTTACCTATCGACGAGTTGTTGGCTCGCCAAGTCGTCAGCCGATGCAAATCAATGATCATACATAAGGGCGAGTTACACAGGCGAAGCACTTCTAGAGTTTTTCAAAGGTGTGTCTCTTCTGAGGAGGGATGTGCGATCCTGAATGAGATTCATGTGGGTGATTATGGTCATCACGCTGGGTCATGCTCTCTGGTATCCAAAGCCTTTAGGCATGGGTTTTACTGGTTGACAGCTCATGCAGATGCTGAGATATAGTTCGCCGATGTGATGGTTGCCAAAAATTTGGACGTCAGATGCATGTGCCGGCTCAGGAATTACGGATGATCCCAATTATGTGGCCGTTTGTGGTCTGGGGGATGGACATGGTTGGTCCTTTCCGGATGTTGTCCAATTAAAAGACTCACCTGTTGGTGGCGGTTGATAAATTTACCAAGTAGGTTGAAGCAGAGCCGGTTAGTAGTTGTGATGCAGACATGGCCGTGAAGTTCCTCAAGAAGTTGATTTTCCGCTATAGGTATCCTGACAGTATTATCACTGATAATGGTACTAACTTATCAAAGGGAGCCATGGAAGAGTTTTGCGCCAAGGAGCACATCCGGCTTGATGTTTCTGCAGTTGCACACCCCCAGTCCAATGGACAGGCTGAAAGGGCGAATTAAGAAATATTACGTGGAATCAAGACTCGGCTTATGGTACCTTTGGGACGTACCCCGAGATGTTGGGTTGAAGAACTGCCTTCAGTTTTATAGAGCATCAGAACCACCCCAAATCGATCTACGAGTTTTACTCCCTTTTTCCTGGTCTACGGGGCAGAGGCATTATTACCAAGTGATATGAGACATGATTCACCACGGGTCACTGCCTATGTGGAACAAGACAACGAGTTAGTGTTGGAAATATGCCCTAGAGGCAATGATAAATAGTTATTTTTATATTTCCTGTTTAAAGATAATCGTTTATTATCCATGCTATAATTGTACTGAATGAAAACATAGATACATGTGTGGATAAATAGACATAACAATGTCCCTAGCAAGCCTCTAGTTGGCTAGCCAGTTGATCAAGAATAGTCAAGGTTTTCTGACTATGTGCAAAGTGTTGTTGCTTGATAACTGGATCACATCATTAAGGGAATCATGTGATGGACTAGACCCAAACTATAAACGTAGCATACTGATCGTGTCATTTTATTGCTATTGTTTTCTACGTGTCAAGTATTTGTTCCTATGACCATGAGATCATATAACCCAATGGCACCGGAGGGATGCCTTGTGTGCATCAAACGCCACAACGTAACTGGGTGACCAGAAAGGTGCTCTACAGGTATCTCCGATGGTGTCCGTTGGGTTAGTATGGATCAAGACTGGGATTTGTCGCTCCGTGTAACGGAGAGGTATCTCGGGGCCCACTCGGTAAGACAACATCACACACAAGCCTTGCAAGCAATGTGACTAAGTGTAAGTCACGGGATCTTGTATTACGGAACGAGAAAAGAGACTTTTCGGTAACGAGATTGAAATAGGTATGCGGATACCGATGATCGAATCTCGGGCAAGTAACATACCGAAGGACAAAGGGAATGATATACGGGATTGCCTGAATCCTTGACACTGAGGTTCAACCGATAAAGTTATTCGGAGAATATGTAGGATCCAATATGGGCATACAGGTCCCGCTATTGGATATTGACCGAGGAGTACCTTGGGGCATGTATGCATAGTTCTCAAACCCGCAGGGTCTCCACACTTAAGGTTTGGTGATGTTTTTGTATAGTTGAGTTATATGTGTGGTTACCGAATGTTGTTAGGAGTCCCGGATGAGAACACGGACATCACGAGGGTTTCTGGAATGGTCCGGAGACGAAGATTGATATATAGGATGACCTCATTTGGTTATCAAAAAGTTTTCGGGCATTACCGGGAATGTACTCGGAGTAATGAATGGGTTCCGGATGTTCACCGGGAGGGGCCAGCCCACCCGGGGAAGCCCATAGGCCTTAGGGGTATCGCACCAGCCCTTAGTGGTCTGGTGGTACAGCCCAAAAGGTCCTTATGCGCAGGAGATAGAAAATCAAAGAGAAAAGAAAAAAAGAGGTGGGAAGGAAGGGAAGGACTCCAACTTCCAATCCTAGTTGGACTAGGATTGGAGGTGGACTCCTCCACCTCCTTGACCGGCGGACCCTTGGGGTCTTGGACCCCAAGGCAAGCCTCCCCTCCCCTCCTCCAACATATAGTGGGGTTCTAGGGCTGATTTGAGACAACTTTTGCCATGGCAGCCCGACCACAAACACCACGGTTTTTCCTCTAGATCGTATTTTTGCGGAGCTTGGGCGGAGCCGTGTAGGAGTAGATCCTTCACCACCACCAGGGCGCCGTCACGCTTCCGGAGAACTCATCTACTTCTCCGTCTTGCTTGCTGGATCAAGAAGGCCGAGATCATCATCGAGCTGTACGTGTGCTGAACGCGGAGGTGTCGTCCGTTCGGCATTAGATCGGAGCGGATCGTGGGACGGATCGCAGGACGGTTCGTGGGACGGTTCGCGGGGCAGATTGAGGGAAGTGAGGATGTTCCACTATATCAACCGCGTTTCTTAACGCTTCGTGCTGTGCTACAAGGGTACGTATCAACCGCGTTTCTTAACGCTTCGGCGGATTGAGGGAAGTGAGGATGTTCTACAAGGGTACGTAGATCCAAATCTCCTCTCGTAGATGGACATCACCATGATAGGTCTTCGTGCGCGTAGGAAAATTTTTGTTTCCCATGTGACGTTCCCCAACAGTGGCATCATGAGCTAGGTTCATGCGTAGATGTAATCTCGAGTAGAACACAAATGGTTTTGTGGACGGTGATGTTCGATTTTCTGCCCTCCTTAGTCTTTTCTCAATTCGGCGATATTGTTGGATTGAAGCGGCCCGGACCTACATTATTCATACGCTTATGAAAGACTGGTTTCATCGCTTGACATGCAACCTCGTTGCATAAAGATGACTGACGGGTGTCTATTTCTTCAACTTTAGTTGAATTGGTTTTCACCGAGGCGGTCCTTGGAGAGGTTAAATAGCAATTTGCACGTCTCCGTTGTGGTTTTTGCATAAGTAAGATGCGATCTACTAGATACCCATTGCAACCACGTAAAACATGCAACAACAATTAGAGGACGCCTAAATTATTTTTGCAGGGTATGCTTGTGATATGATATGGCCAAAGACGTGATATGATATATTGGATGTATGAGATGATCATGTTGTAATAGTTAATATTGACTTGCACGTCGATGGTACGTTAACCGGCAGGAGCCATAGGGTTGTCTTTAAACTAACGTTTGTGCTTGCAGATGCGTTTACTATATTGCTAGGACATAGCTTTAGTAGTAATAGCATGTGTAGCACGACAACTCCGATGGCGACACGTTGATAGAGATCATGGTGTGGCGCCGATGACAAGAAGATCGTGCCGGTGCTTTGGTGATGGAGATCAAGAAGCACATGATGATGGCCATATCATGTCACTTATGAATTGCATGTGTTGTTAATCCTTTTATGCACCTTATTTTTCTTAGAACGACGGTAGCATTATGAGGTGATCTCTCACTAAAATTTCAAGACGAAATTGTGTTCTCCCCGACTGTGCACCGTTGCTACAGTTTGTCGTTTCTAGACACCATGTGATGATTGGGTGTGATAGACTCAACGTTCACATACAACGGGTGCAAAACAGTTGCACACACGGAACACTCGGGTTAAGCTTGACGAGCCTAGCATGTGCAGACATGGCCTCGGAACACATGAGATCAAAAGGTAGATCATGAATCATATAGTTGATATGATTAGCATAGGGATGCTTACCACTGAAACTATCCTCAACTCACGTGATGATCGGACTTGAGCTAGTGGAATTGGATCATGAACCACTCAAATGACTAGAGAGATGTACTTTTGAGTGGGAGTTTAGCAAGTAATTTTATTAGTTAAACTCTAATTATCTTGAACATAGTCTAATTCCACTTTGAAAATATTTGTGTTGTAGATCAATGGCTCACGCGACAGTCACCCTGAATTTTAATACGTTCCTAGAGAAAGCTAAGTTGAAAGATGATGGAAGCAACTTTGTAAACTGGGCTCGTAATCTTAAGTTGCTCCTGCAAGCTAGGAAGAAGGATTATGTCCTTAATGCCGCGCTAGGAGCTGAACCACCTGTCGCGGCTGACCAAGATGCTAAGAACGCTTGGTTAGCACGCAAGGAAGACTAGTCAGTAGTTCAATGTGCAGTCTTGTATGTCTTAGAGATGGGACTTCAACGTCGCTTTGAGCGTCATGAAGCATATGAGATGTTCCAGGAGTTGAAGTTTATCTTTCATAAGAACGCCCGGATCAAGAGGTATGAGACCTCCGATAAATTCTATGCTTGCAAAATGGAGGAGAATTCGTCTGTCAGTGAACATGTGCTCAAAATGTCTGGGTACTCAAACCGTCTAGCTGAGCTGGGGATTGAACTCCCGCAAGAGGCTATCACTGACAGAATTCTTCAATCACTGCCACCAAGCTATAAGAGCTTTGTGTTGAACTATAACATGCAAGGGATGAACAAGTCACCCGGCGAGTTATTCGCGATGCTGAAAGTCGCAGAGTGAGAACTCCGTAAAGAGCATCAAGTGTTGATAGTGAATAAGACCACTAGTTTCAAGAGAAACGGCAAAGGAAAGAAGGGTAATTCAAAGAAGAGCGGCAAGCCTGTTGCCAATCCGACGAAGAAGCCGAAAGCTGGACCTAAGCCTGAAACGGAGTGCTATTATTGCAAGGGTATGGGTCACTAGAAACGCAACTTCCCCAAGTATCTGGCCGATAAGAAGGTGACCAAGGAAAAATCAAGTATATTCGATATACATGTTATTGATGTGTACTTAACCAGCTCTCGTAGTAGTGCGTGGGTATTCGATACCGGTTCTGTTGCTCATATTTGCAACTCGAAATAGGAACTGTGGAATAAGCGAAGACTGGGGAAGGATGAAGTGACGATGTACGTGGGAAATGGTTCCAAGGTTGATGCAATCGCCGTCGGCACAGTTTCACTTCATTACCATCAGGATTAGTTATGAACTTAAATAAATGTTATTTAGTGCCTGCGTTAAGCATGAACATTATATCTGGATCTTGTTTATTGCGAGACGGTTACTCGTTGAAGTCAGAGAATAATGGTTGTTCTATTTCAATGAGCAATATCTTTTATGGTCATGTACCCAATGTGAGAGGATTGTTCATATTGAATCTTGATAGTGATAATACACATATACATAACATTGAGACCAAAAGAGTTAGAGTTAACAATGATAGCGCCATGTTTTTATGGCACTACCGCTTAGGTCATATTGGTGTAAAGCGCATGAAGAAACTCCATACCAATGGACTTTTGGAGTCACTTGACTTTGATTCACTTGACACGTGCGAACCATGCCTCATGGGCAAGATGACTAAAACTCCGTTCTCCGGAACAATGGAGCGTGCAAGTGACTTGTTGGAAATCATACATACCGATGTGTGCGGTCCGATGAGTGTGGAGGCACGTGGCGGATATCATTATTTTCTCACCTTCACTGACGATTTGAGTAGATATGGTTATGTCTACTTGATGAAGCACAAGTCTGAGACGTTTGAAAAGTTCAAACAATTTCAGAGTGATGTCGAAAATCATCGTAACAAGAAGATCAAGTTCCTACGGTCTGATCGTGGGGGTGAATATCTGAGTTTCGATTTTGATGCTCACTTAAGACAATGTGGAATTGTTTCATAGTTGACACCGCCTGGAACACCACGGCGTAATGGTGTGTCCGAACGTCGTAATCATACTTTATTAGAGATGATGCGATCTATGATGTCTCTTAACAATTTGCCATTATCATTTTGGGGTTATGCATTAGAAACAGTTGCATTCACTTTAAATAGGGCACCATCAAAATCCGTTGAGACGACACCATACGAAATGTGGTATGGAAGAAGACCAAAGCTGTCGTTTCTTAAAGTTTGGGGATGTGATGCTTATGTCAAAAAGCTTCAGCCTGAAAAGCTGGAACCCAAAGCGGAAAAGTGCGTCTTCATAGGTTACCCAAAGGAGACGGTTGGGTATACCTTCTATCTCAAATCCGAGGGCAAAGTGTTTGTTGCTAAAAATGGAGCTTTTCTTGAGAAGGAGTTTCTCTCAAAAGAATTGAGTGGGAGGAAGATATAACTTGATGAGGTTGTCGAACCTCTAATTCCTCTTGATGGTGGCGCAGGGCAAGGGGAAACCTCTGTTGCTGCGACACCGGTTGAGGAACAAGTTGATGATGATGATCATGAAACTTCGGATCAAGTTACTATCAGACCTTGCAGGTCGACAAGATCACGTACCGCTCCCGAGTGGTACGGTAATCCTGTCTTGATGATTATGTTGTTGGAGAACAATGAACCTACGAATTATGAAGAAGCAATGGTGGGACCGGATTCCAACAAATGGCTGGAGCCATGAAGTACGAGATAGGATCCATGTATGAGAACAAAGTGTGGACTTTAGAAGTACTACCTGAAGGCCGCAAGGCTGTTCAGAACAAATGGATCTATAAGAAGAAGACAGAGGCAGACGGTAATGTGACCGTTTATAAAGCTCGAGTTGTGGCAAAGGGTTTTTCACAAGTTCAAGGAATTGACTGCGATGAGACTTTCTCACCGGTAGCGATGCTTAAGTCTGTCCGAATCATGTTAGCAATAGCTGCCTTTTACGATTATGAAATGTGGCAGATGGATGTCAAAACGGTGTTCCTTAACGGTTTTCTTAAGGAAGAGTTGTATATGATGCAACCCGAAGGTTTTGTCGATCCTAAGAATGCTGACAAAGTGTGCAAGCTCCAATGATCCATTTATGGACTGGTGCAAGCATCTCGGAGTTGGAATAAGCGTTTTGATGAGGTGATCAAAGCATTTGGGTTTATACAAGTGGTTGAAGAATCTTGTATTTACAAGAAAGTGAGTGGGAGCTCTGTGGCGTTTCTAATATTCTTTGTGGATGACATATTGCTGATTGGAAACAACGTGGAGCTTTTGGAGAGCATAAAAGGTTACTTGAATAAAAGTTTCTCTATGAAGGACCTAGGAGAAGCTGCTTACATTCTAGGCATTAAGATCCATAGGGATAGATTGAAAGCGTGATAGGACTTTCACAAAGCACATACCTTGATAAAGTTTTGAAAAAGTTCAAAATGGATCAGTTCAAGAAAGGGTTCTTGCCAGTGTTACAAGGTATAAAATTGAGTAAGACTCAGTGCCCAGCAACTGAGCAAGATAGAAAGACAATGAGTTCCGTCCCCTACGCTTCAGCCGTAGGTTCTATCATGTATGCAATGTTGTGCACTAGACCAAACGTCAGCTTGGCCATAAGTATGGCAGGCAGGTTTTAGAGTAATCCAGGAGTGGATCACTCGACGGCGGTCAAGAATATTCTGAAGTACCTGAAAATGACTAAGGAAATGTTTCTCGTGTATGGAGGTGACAAGGAGCTCTTCGTAAAAGGTTACGTCGACGCAAGTTTTGACACCGATCCGGATGACTCTAAGTCTCAAACCGGATACGTATTTATTCTTAATGGGGGTGCGGTAAGCTGGTGCAGTTCCACGCAGAGCGTCGTAGCAGATTCTACATGTGAAGCGGAGTACATGGCTGCCTTGGAGGCAGCAAAAGAGGGTGTCTGGATGAAGTAGTTCATGACTGATCTTGGAGTTGTGCCAAGTGCAGTCGATCCATTGACTCTGTTATGTGACAACACTGGTGCCATTGCCTTAGCAAAGGAACCAAGGTTTCACAAGAAGACCAGACACGTTAAACGATGCTTCAACCTCATCCGCGACTACGTCAAAGGAGAGGACGTGAATATTTGCAAAGTGCAACAGATCTGAATGTAGCAGACCCGCTGACTAAACCTCTTCCACGGGCAAAACATGATCAACACCAGAACTGTATGGGTGTTCGATTTATTACAATGTAAATCGCATGGCGATGTGAGGACTAGATTATTGACTCTAGTGCAAGTGGGATACTTTTGGTAATATGCCCTAGAGGCAATGATAAATAGTTATTATTATATTTCCTATTTAAAGATAATCATTTATTATCCATGCTATAATTGTATTGAATGAAAACATAGATACATGTGTGGATAAATAGACATAACAATGTCCCTAGAAAGCTTCTAGTTGGCTAGCCAGTTGATCAAGGATAGTCAAGGTTTTTTGACTATGTGCAAACTGTTGTTCCTTGATAACTGGATCACATCATTAAGGTAATCATGTGATGGACTAGACCCAAACTATAAACGTAGCACATTGATCGTGTCATTTTATTGCTATTGTTTTCTGTGTGTCAAGTATTTGTTCCTATGACCATGAGATCATATAACCCACTGGCACCGGAGGGATGCCTTGTGTGCATGAAACGTCACAACGTAACTGGGTGACTATAAAGGTGATCTACAGGTATCTCCGAAGGTGTCCGTTGGGTTAGTATGGATGAAGACTGGGATTTGTCACTCCGTGTGACGGAGAGGTATCTCGGGGCCCACTTGGTAATACAACATCACACACAAGCCTTGCAAGCAATGTGACTAAGTGTAAGTCACGTGATATTGTATTACGGAACGAGAAAAGAGACTTGTCGGTAACGAGATTGAAATAGGTATGTGGATACCGACGATCGAATCTCGGGCAAGTAACATACCGAAGGACAAAGGGAATGATATACGGGATTGCCTGAATCCTTGACACTAAGGTTCAACCGTTAAAGTTATTCGGAGAATATGTAGGACCCAATATGGGCATCCAGGTCCCGCTATTGGATATTGACCTAGGAGTACCTTGGGGCATGTCTGCATAGTTCTCGAACCCGCAAGGTCTCCACACATAAGGTTCGGCGATGTTTTAGCATAGTTGAGTTATATGTGTGGTTACCGAATGTTGTTAGGAGTCTCGGATGAGATCACTGACGTCATGAGGGTTTCCGAAATGGTCCAGAGATGAAGATTGATATATAGGATGACCTCATTTGGTTACCGAAAAGTTTTTGGGCATTACCGGGAATGTACCGGGAGCGACGAATGGGTTCAGGATGTTCACCGGGAGGGGCCAGCCCACCCGGGGAAGCCAATAGGCCTTAGGGGTGCCGCACCAGCCCTTAGTGGGCTCGTGGGACAGCCCAAAAGGGCCCTATGCGCAGGATATAAAAAATTGAAGAGAAAATAAAAAAAAGAGGTGGGAAGGAAGGGAAGGACTCCACCTTCCAATCCTAGTTGGACTAGGATTGGAGGTGGACTCCTCCACCTCCTTGGCCGGCGGACCCTTGGGGTCTTGGACCCCAAGGCAAGCCTCCCCTCCCCTCCTCCTATAAATAGTGGGGTTCTAGGGCTGATTTGAGACAACTTTTGCCACGGCAGCCCGACCGCAAACACCACATTTTTTTCCTCTAGATCCTTCACCACCACCGGAGCGCCGTCACGCTCCTGGAGAACTCATCTACTTCTCCATCTTGCTTGCTGGATCAAGAAGGCCGAGACCATCGTCGAGCTGTACGTGTGCTGAACGCGGAGTTGCCATCCGTTCGGCACTAGATCGGAGCGGATCGTGGGACGGATCGCGGGACGGTTCGTGGGACGGTTCGCAGGGCGGATCGAGGGACGTGAGGACGTTCCACTACATCAACCGCGTTTCTTAATGCTTCCTGCTGTGCGATCTACAAGGGTACGTAGATCCAAATCTCCTCTCGTAGATGGACATCACCATGATAGGTCTTCGTGCGTGTAGGATTTTTTTGTTTCCCATGCGACGTTCCCCAAGAGTTAGCACGTCAAGATTCGTTGGACGCCTTGGAGGAGGAGCGTGATTTGGCTGCATCACGCTCGGCGATTTATCAACAAGACCTGCGACGTTATCATAGGTGTCGAGTCAAGAGACGAGCTTTTCAATAGGGCGACTTAGTGCTCCGACTGATTCAAGATCATACTGGTATGCATAAGTTATCCCCTCCATGGGAAGGACCTTTTGTTATCAGCAAGAATCTCCATAATGGTTCATATTACTTGGTGGATCTTCGCCCGAATAGGCCAACAACAGAGGTCGAGTCAACCCGCCCATGGAACATCGCCCACTTGTGACCATACTACACTTAGAGCCACTGGCTCCTTATTTACGTTTACAATTTCAAATATGTAATCTTTTATTTATAAAGCAATAAAGTTGGCGCCCACAAACTTCGGGGTCCTTTGCCGTTTCAGCTTCTTCAAAGCATGAGTCTTTATTGTTCTATAAGCCATCCAAGCATGGATGCTATCAGTATCAAAGAGCATAAGTCACCATGCTGCACTTATTTCAAAACTGGATACTCGTAAGCCAAATAGTACCAAAGTTGCCACGTTGCATGGTTCAAACATGGGTGCTTTATATGATTTTGAGAATTAAGCCGGCTTACTTGGGGGCTACTAGCTCCCAAGTCGTTTTGCAGTAAGATCGTATACGCTTCTACAATCCTATGTCTGGTTTTTCCCTAATCATAGGTCACTTGGGGGCTTCCACTCACTGAGTTCAGCCTGAATACCCTCTTGGCTAGCGAAAAATTAATGCATTACAAATGGTTATACTGGACTGTGTGTTGGACAAATCGCCCTATGGTCCCATGTACTCTTGGCGAGTCAATCCGCTTTTGGACCCTGAATTTGCCTTGGTTAAAACATGAAAGGTACCGGAAAGAGCCAACACATGGGAAATAGACAAACCATTGGTTCACTGAACCTGCTTCACTGAAGCTTGACTCACGCCTGATCAGCCGGTCTAAATAACTTGGGATGTTGGAAAAGCCTTCTTGGGGTAGCACTAGAGTTTTGCAAGCTCGTCCTATCCTGTCGCGACTCATCGAGCCGACAAATTTTATGACTATCTTTGTGGCATTGCCACAAAAGTTTCATAAAAAATTATAT
The DNA here is from genome assembly GCF_904849725.1 of Hordeum vulgare subsp. vulgare. Classification (NCBI taxonomy): domain Eukaryota; kingdom Viridiplantae; phylum Streptophyta; class Magnoliopsida; order Poales; family Poaceae; genus Hordeum; species Hordeum vulgare. The sequence continues at coordinate 417,379,214 of NC_058520.1, read as the reverse complement.
AACCCACCGCGACTCACTGAGCCGGCTCCTTGTTTATAAACCATCGCGACTCACTGAGCCGGCTCCTTGTTTATAACCCACCGCGACTCACTGGGCCGGCTTATTACCTGTTGCGACTCATTGAGACAGCTTATTCTGTTTCCCCTGATAAACATGTTGAAGAACTTTCTTGTCAAAATATGACACAGGTTTGGAAAAGGCGATTCATATTGCTGAAGGTTGAAACTTCCACAAAACAAAAGGTACGGTTATGATACTGTTTTCCTGACACCTAAGACTATTACATGGCTCACTAGGCCACCCGGGAATCATCTCCCGGTCAGAAAGAGACTAAAATATTATTAGAGAATTGATACGTCCATCTTGCATCATGCTTTTATGTTGATATTTATCGCTTTATGGGCTGTTATTACACTTCACGGTACAATATTTATGCCTTTTCTCTCTTATTTTATAAGGTTTACAAGAAGAGGGAGAATGCCGACAGCTGGAATTCTGGTCTGAAAAAGGAGCAAGTTTGAGATACCTATTCTACGCAATTCCAAAAGCCATGAAAATCAACGAGGAATTATTTTGGATTTTATAAAAAATACTGGGCGGAAGAAGTACCAGAGAGGAGCCACCACGAGGCCACAAGCCTGCCAGGCGCGGCCCACCCCCTGGCCGCGCCTAGGTGGCTTGTGGGCCCCCTGTTGCCCCTCTGGCTCCCATCTTTTGCTATAAGGAGGGTTTAGTTCCAGAAGAAATCAGGAGGAGGCTTTTGGGAGGAATCGCCGCCACCACGAGGCGGAACTTGAGGAGAACCAATCTAGAGCTCCGGCAGGGCCGTCCTGCCGGGGAAACTTCCCTCCCGGAGGGGTAAATCGTCGCCATCGTCATCACCAACACTCCTCTCATTGGAGGGGACTCATCAACATCAACATCTTCATCAGCACCATCTCATCTCCAAACCCTAGTTCATGTCTTGTAACCAATCTCCGTCTCGCGACTCCGATTGGTACTTGTAAGGTTGCTAGTAGTGTTAATTACTCTTTGTAGTTGATGCTAGTTGGACTACTCGGTGGAAGATTATATGTTCAGATCCTTGATGCTATTAAATACCTCTCTGGTCATGAACATAGTTATGCTTTGTGAGTAGTTACATTTTGGTCGTGAGGACATGGGATAAGTCTTGCTATAAGTAGTCATGCGAATTTGGTATTCGGTCCATATTTTGATTGAATGTCATCAATGCTTCACATAGTACACCGTGGTGTGTTGATTATGCAAACTATATTGTTGCCAAATATATACCACCTAGTTTCACATATCAGCAAAAGAAGAAATTCTTCTTTGATTTGAGACATTACTTTTGGGATGATCCTCACCTTTATAAAAAGGAGTAGATGGTGTTATTAGACGTTGTGTACCTGAGCATGAATAGGGACATATCCTATAGAAGTGTCACTCTGAGGCTTATGGAGGACACCATGCGGGAGATAGAACTGCACACAAGGTACTGCAATCCGGTTTCTATTGGCCAACTCTCTTCAAGGATGCATGTAAGTTTGTCTTGTCTTGTGATGAATGTCAAAGAATAGGTAGTATCAGTAAACGTTGGGAAATGTCTATGAATTATTCACTTGTCATTGAACCATTTGATGTTTGGGGTTTTGATTATATGGGACCTTTTCCAATGTCCAACGGGTATGCTCATATCCTAGTTGTTGTTGATTACGTTACTAAGTGGGTAGAAGCTATCCCAACTAGTAGTGCTGATCACAACACCTCTATGAGGATGCTTAAAGAAGTTATTTTCCCTAGATTTGGAGTCCCTAGATATCTAATGACTGATGGTGGTTCACATTTTATTCATGGTGCTTTCCGTAAAACGCTTTCTAAGTATGATGTCAACCATAGAATTGCATCTCCCTATCATCCTCAGTCCAGTGGTCAAGTAGAGCTAGGTAATAGAGAGATAAACTAATTCTGCAAAAGACTGTTAATAGGTCTAGAAATAATTGGTCTAAGAAGCTTGATGATGCACTGTGGGCTTATAGAACTGCTTATTAGAATCCCATGGGGATGTCTCCGCACAAAATGGTTTATGGTAAAGCATGTCATTTACCTCTTGAGCTAGAGCATAAGGCTTATTGGGCAATCAAAGAGCTCAACTTTGATTTCAAACTTGCTGGTGAGAAGAGGTTATTTGATATCATCTCAGTTGATGAATGGAGATCTCAAGCATATTAAAATGCCAAGTTGTTTAAAGAAAAGGTTAAGAGGTGGCATGATAAAAGGATACAAAAACGTGAGTTCAATGTAGGTGATTATGTCTTGCTATACAATTCTCGTTTTAAGATTTTTTGCAGGCAAGCTTCTCTCCAAATGGGAAGGTCCTTACATTGTTGAGGAAGTATATCGTTCCGGTGCCATCAAGATCAACAACACGGAAGGTAATTTTTCGAGAGTGGTAAATGGGCAAAGAATCAAGCACTATATCTTAGGTACTCCCATAAATGTTGAAAGCAATGTTATTAATACCATAACTCCGGAGGAGTACATAAGGGATATTTATCAGCCTGTTTCAGACTCCAAAAACAAAGAGGTATGTGATTCAGTAAGTAAACCGACTCCAAAACTTTTCCAGTAGGAATTTTTCTCCGTTTGGAATTTTTAGAAAAATAGAAAAATTTAAAGTAGTCCGGAAAGCGCACGAGGAGGCGACAAGCCTTCCAGGCGCGGCCTACCCCTCTGGCCGCGTCTGGGGGCTTGTGAACACCTCGTGTGCCTCCTGGACTCCATTTTCTTGCGGAGTACTCCTTTTGGTAGGGAAAAATTTCATTATATATTCTCCCGAAAGGTCTGACCCTCGTATCACGCAAATATACTCTGTTTTCGTTTCGAGCTGCTGTGCACACAGATCTAGATCGCTATGGCATCTCCAAAAGTTCTGAAGGACAAGTTCTTCGAGAAGGTCATCAATCCCTACCTCGCGGGAGTGCTGGAACACCCTCAGTCTATCGAGATGCATGAGGGGGTGCTGCACATCCATGATGTTGAGGGGCCCAAGAAGACCGGAAGAGTGGAGGTGAGGCTCGAAGCAATGGAGCAGCAAGTCTTCAAGTGCCAAGGGATGGTGGAACGCGGACTCAACGCCAACCACATGATGATCACAGAGTTCACCAACAAGCAGAAGATCGATGCCAATGACATCGGGAAGCACCTCTCCAGGCTCTATGACAGAATTGATCACCTCCAAGCCCAGATCTATGACCTGCAGAACCAAAACTATGAGTATGAGTATAGATTTAAATCAATACGGTTGGCTGCAAATTTGAGGATTCCGGAGACTCGATCATATTTTCATGATGGAGCACCTGTGCCTTGGAAGACGGAGGATCAAACCCAGGTTGCAACAACTCCACCACCATCACCTTCGAAGGAAGACAACTAAGCACGGGTATGGGCACTCCCCTTGGTTTGTGCCAAACTTGGGGGAGTTGCCCCGGTATCGTATCACCACCACATCTTTTGCCTTTACCTTTTTCTTAGTTCGATCCTTTTTGGTTTTATCTTTTTCTAGTAGAATAAAGTTCTTAGTGTTGTAGGCTTGAGTTTTGCTTTGTGTCACCCCAATGTATTCGAGCTCGTGAGTCATATAATAAAGAGTGTTTTAGTTAAGGGCCTTGCTTCATACCATGATCGAAAGAAAAGAATGATAAAAGAACAAAAGCATGAAAGATCATGTAATGATCTTATGGGAAGTGATGGCTTCACATATAAAAAGAATGTTGATTGAAACTTGTTGTGGGTGGACAAACGTAGACCTTGGTCATTGTTGCAATTAATAGGAAGTAATAAAGAAGGAGAGGTTCACATATAAATATATCATCTTTGACACCGTCTATGATTGTGAACACTCATTAAATTATTACATGCTTAGAAGTAGATGTTGGACAAGGAAGACAACATAATGAATTATGTTTGCTTGGTTTCGAACAATGTTATATGAATAGAGATCCCTTAGCATGTGACGCTTGCTTCCACCTCATCTCAGCCAAAACTTCCGCACTAAGTAGAGATACTACTTGTGCATCCATAAACCTTCAACCCAGTTTTTCCATGAGAGTCCACCATACCTACCTATGGATTGAAGAAGATCCCTCAAGTAAGTTGTCATCGGTGCAAGCAATAAAAATTTCTCCCTAAATATGTATGATCTATTAGTGTGTGGAAAATAAGCTTTGTACGAACCTGTGATGAGGAAGACATAAAAGCGACAGACTGCATAATAAAGTTTTTTTATCATAGGAGGCAATATAAAGTGACGTTCCTTCGCACTAAGAGGTCACACATCCAAACCTCAAAAGCGCATGACAACCTCTGCTTCCCTCTGCGAAGGGCCTATCTTGTACCTTTACTTTTTGTCCTTTAAAGAGTCATGGTGATCGACACCAATTCCTTATTTCGCCTTTATCTTGGCTAACGTCATGTGCTAGGGAAAGATCTATATTCATATGTCAACTTGGAAGTAAGTATCCATGAATTATTATTGTTGACATTACCCTTGAGGTAAGTAGTTGGGAGGCGAAATTATGAGCCCCTATCTTTCTCTGTGTCCAACTGAAACTTTGATCCCATGAGTACCACGTGAGTTTTAGCAATTGTAGAAGACGAAAGGATGATTGAGTATGTGGATTTGCTTTACAAGCTCTTATTTGACTCTTTCCGATGTTATGATAATTGCAATTGCGGCTATTGGTTGTTAATTCTCAATAAGGTTCTTGACCCATACTTTACTTTGTGAAGGAATTGTCACTTTAGCATAAGAGATTATATGACGTTATTGATGTTCTAATTATGACCATGATGCCTGCATGTCCGTATTTTCTTTTACCGACACATCTATCTCTAAACATGTGGGCATATTTATTGATCTCGGCTTCCGCTTGAGGACAAGCGAGGTCTAAGCTCGCGGGAGTTGATACGTCCATTTTGCATCATGCTTTTATGTTGATATTTATCGCTTTATGGGCTGTTATTATACTTCACGGTACAATACTTATGGCTTTTCTGTCTTATTTTATAAGGTTTACATGAAGAGGGAGAATGCAGGCAGTTGGAATTCTGGTCTGAAAAAGGAGCAAGTTTGAGATACCTATTCTGCGCAACTCCAAAAGCCGTGAAAAACAACGAGGAATTATTTTGGATTTTATAAAAAATACTGGGCGGAAGAAGTACCACAGGGGAGCCACCATGAGGCCACAAGCCTGCCAGGCGCGGCCCACCCCCGTGGCCGCGCCTAGGTGGCTTGTGGGCCCCCTGTTGCCCCTCTGGCTCCCATCCTTTCCTATAAGGAGGTTTTGTTCCAGAAAAAAATCAGGAGTAGGCTTTTGGGAGGAATCGCCGCCGCCACGAGGCGGAACTTGAGCAGAACCAATCTAGAGCTCCGACATGGCCGTCTTGCCGGGGAAACTTCCCTCCCGGAGGGGGAAATCGTCGCCATCGTCATCACCAACACTCCTATCATCGGAGGGGACTCATCACCATCAACATCTTCATCAGCACCATCTGATCTCCAAACCCTAGTTCATCTCTTGTAACCAATCTCCGTATCGCGACTACGATTGGTACTTGTAAGGTTGCTAGTAGTGTTAATTACTCTATGTAGTTGATGCTAGTTGGACTACTCGGTGGAAGATTATATGTTCAGGTCCTTGATGCTATTCAATACCACTCTGGTCATGAACATAATTATGCTTTGTGAGTAGTTACTTTTGTTCCTGAGGACATGGGATAAGTCTTGCTGTAAGTAGTCATGTGAATTTGGTATTCGTTCGATATTTTGATGCGATGTATGTTGTCTTTTCCTCTAGTGGTGTTATGTGAGCGTTGACTACATGACACTTCACCATTATTTAGTCCTAGAGGAAGGCATTGGGAAGTAATAAGTAGATGATGGGTTGCTAGAGTGACAGAAGCTTAAACCCTATTTTATGCGTTGCTTCGTAAGGGGCTAATTTGGATCCACTAGTTTAATGCTATGGTTAGACTTTGTCTTAATTCTTCTTTCGTAGTTGCGGATGCTTGCGAGAGGGGTTAATCATAAGTGGGATGTTTTCCAAGTAAGGGCAGCACCCAAGCACCGGTCCACCCACATATCAAACTATCAAAGTAGCGAACGTGAATCATATGAACATGATGAAAACTAGCTTGACAGAAATTCCTATGTGTCCTCGGGAGCGCTTTACCTCCTATAAGAGTTTGTCCAGGCTTGTCCCTTGATACAAAAGGGATTGGTCCATCTTGCTGCACCTTAGTTACTATTGTTACTTGCTACTCGCTACGAATCATCTTATGACACAACTATCTGTTACCGATAATTCCAGTGCTTGCAGAGAATACCTTGCTGAAAACCACTTGTCAGATCCTTCTGCTCCTTGTGGGGTTCGACACTCTTACTTATCGAAAGGACTACGATAGATCCCCTACACTTGTGGGTCATCAAGAATCGTCTTCATGCTAAGTCAGTTCAAGCCGCCTCTGGGTCACCCTGTTTCGAGCTTTCGCCGTCTTCGATCTGTAAGTCGCCCAGTTTCCAATTGCAAATGGTCAAGGCGACGAACTTGTCTTCATCGCTCAAGATGGCAGACAAATCGACATCAAAGTCAAAGGGATTCTTACGCCATCGTGGAGTCAGGTTGGTGACTTCATATGAAGGAGGAGTCACCTTTTTGTTGCTCTCATCATAAGCCGCCTCGTATTTACCTAAGTCCAGGCTGGCTGCTAGCTGAGTCGCCATGGAGCGAGACTCTTTCATGCAATGGTGGTAGTCCTCTTCGGTGAACTCCAACTCATCATCTTTCAATTCTAGAAAGCGAGCAGCTACCTCCTCCGGCTTGAGTTCGGGAGCGTATGCCAGACACTGCCTTAAAGTGGCCAGTGCTCCTTTCCGGGCAACTGACCTTTTTAATTCTTCCACTTGTGGCGGCAATGTTGACAGGCAACCCAACATGTGTTTTATGGACTTTATGGTCTCTTTGTTGCCCATCACGGCCTTCATGGTCATCATGCCGCCTGTGTACAACTGCTCTGTGAACGTATAAATCGCCTTCAGCTTCAGAATGCAGTCGTTCTGCAGGGTGGCGGCTCACGGACCTACGAAGGACGGAATGAGATAATTAGCATTTGTAATATGCTTTGCAGCCCTTTTCTGATGAAGGGAATTGATCCTTACCAAAGATAGCTTGGGTCATGTTGGAGATATGATGTTTTAAGCTGGAGAGTTCTTGAAGAGAGGCTTCTAGCTTCTCTTCGGCTTGTTCCGCCCGCTTCAAGATGGCGGCTTGCTCAGCGTGGGCTTTCTTTTCAAATTTCCGGTGATCAGCTTTCATCTTCTCCATGTCAGCAAGGGCCAGGCGATATTTCTCTTCAGACTTTGCTCGAGCATCCTGCTGTTTGGCTAAGTTTTCTTTTAAACCGGCCAAGGTTGAGTCGGCCCGAGTCAAGGATTCCTGCAAACAAAATTTGGGGAAGCAAGTTTCAGAACTATTGCAAGCAACATCCCTGACACTTGGGGCCTAATGTATGATTCTTTTCAAGTCATACCTTCATTCAAGACCCGACTCATCTTTCAAAAGATGACCCGACCCTTGGGGGCTACAGGTTGAAGAAATTTTATATTCAAGACCCGGCTCATCTTTCAAAAGATGATCCAGCCCTTCGGGGCTACAGGTTGAAGAAATTTTATATATTCCAGACCCGGCTCATCTTTCAAAATATGATCCGGCCCTTGGGGGCTACAAGTTGAAGAAATTTTATATATTCCAGACCCGACTCATCTTTCAGTAGATGACCCGACCCTTGGGGGCTATAGGTTGAAGAAATTTTATATTCAAAGACCCGACTCATCTTTGAAAATATGACCCGGCCCTTGGGGGCTACAGGTTGAAGGAATTTTATATTCAAGACCCAGCTCATCTTTCAAAAGATGATCCGGCCCTTGGGGGCTACAGGTTGAAGAAATTTTATATTCCAGACTCGGCTCATCTTTCAAAAGATGATCCGGCCCTCGGGGGCTACAACTTGAAGAAATTTTATATTCAAGACCCGGCTCATCTTTCAAAAGATGACCCGGCCCTTGGGGGTTATAGGTTGAAGAAGTTTTATATTCAAGACCCGACTCATCTTTCAAAAGATGATCCGGCCCTCGAGGGCTACACATTGCTGAAATGACACAAAAAGTACGACTCATCATGGATGACCCGCCCTTTTCGAGGGCTAATGGGAGGATATATTCACAAAGATTAAAATGGCATACCTCATGTTTGACTCGCATCAAGTTGGCCAGGCTTTTCTCCATCTCTCGGCTAGCTTCCAAGCGGCTCACAAAACCGGAGTATAATTCTTCAAACTCCAATTTTTCATAATGGGGAAGCTTCAGCTTGGTGATATCCTTCTCTGATGTCGGGGCATCTTTTGGCGTATGCCTGGTTAACACCGCAGTTGCAGGCTTAGAGTAACCAGTACCAGTAACAACTACTATATTTGGGTCTTCAGGCGCCTTGGAAGAGCTTGGCGGGTTGACATTTTCAGTTACTTTCTTCAGAGGGCTTGAAGGATCAATCCGGACATAAGGAAAATCATCCAAAAGGTCATCATGAGTTTCCGTTGGTTCTTCATCAAGTTCTGGGGCAGAGGCACTCATACCAAACACTTCAGGTGCCTTAGGAGCAGAAGATGAGTCGTCAGTTTTACTTTTCTTTGCTTGTGCTCTCAGATGTAAAGGCACAAAAGTTAAGACATGCATCAGTATTAGGAATGAAAAAAGCTAGTAAAGGAACTTGCCCCTGAACACGAATCATCAGAGGGAGAGTCGACATTGTTGAGTCGCCGGATGAAGGAGGTGAAACCTGACGAACAAGAATTCGAGGATTGAACGAATGGTGAGCAAATCTTACACAAGAAGGAAAAGATACTCGCGGGAACATACCTCACTTGGCCGTTTTTGACCAGTTGCTCTTTCGGGTAACCCAGACACTAAGTCTCCAGAATGGCTTCGGGTATGGAGTTTAGGGGTGTAACTCGCCTTCTTCAAAAGGAAATTGGGGTCTAGATGAGCATTCAGGTGAGACATGGGAACTTTTGCATAGATCCGCCTGGCCGGCTTGGGGGAGAAGAAGTTGAGTTGGAAGAAATAGAAATTACCTCGACAACTTCATCCTGTCTCTCATAGTCATCATCATACGAACAAAGGTAATGGATCATAAGTATAAGACAGGACGCAGTAATAAGGAAAATGTAATTTTTACCTCTCATTGTTCTTCGGCGGCCCGAGACTCGCCAACGACAGATGACTCCTTGGCGGCAGCTTTGCCCTTCTTCTTCTTCTTCTTAGGAGGCGGCTTGGTTGTTTTCTGGACAGTCACTTTGGGCCTTTGAGACCACAATGTTGAGCCCCTCTGATTGATATAATGACAGTTTGGATCAGGAATATGGGTGGACATATTGAAAGAATAAAAGGAGGCGACTTGGATTGTTACCGCTGGAGCCGGGTTGGAGACGCAAAAAGGCTTGAACCCAATCTTGGCACAATTCTCTATGGGCTCGCTACTTAACTTCTTGATAATTTCAACAATGTCTTCTTCAGTAAGTCTTGTGTGGAACAAGCACTGGGGTGGACCAAGCTGCAATCATACTCGCACATCAGGCCGTCTCGGTGACTCAAAGGCAGAATCCTCCACTCCACCCAACAATGGATTAGATGAATCCCAGTAAGCCCATTGTTGGTCAAAGCCCTTAGCTTGGAGAAAGCAGGGATACATGTTGATTCCTCTTCTTCAGTTAGTTTTTCTGGCAACTTGAAATCCATGGGAAAACGTTCTTCTTTGAAACCCGGAAGTGGGCTCTCGTCGGGTGGAGATGTGTAGCGGCAATAGAACCAAGACTCTTCCCAACCCTTGGGATGGTTGGGCAGAACAAAAGATGGGAACCCACATTCACGATGTCGTTGAATGTTAACTCCCCCAAGTTCCAAGCAGGGCCCGCTAGCAAACTCGGTCTGGCGGTTCAGATAGAAAAAATTCCTAAAATAGTAACACTGTGGGTTCTATCTGCATGTAAGCTTCGCAAAACACTTGGAATTGGCAGAGATTGCTGATGGAGTTTGGCCCCAAGTCTTGAGGATGAAGGTTGCAAAAGTGCAAAGCATCTTTGAAAAACTTTGAGCCACGAGGCTTGAAGCCTCTTTCGAGGTGATCGACAAAAAAGACTACTTCCCCCTTGGCAGGTTGAGGGGTTGCCTCGCCTAAGGCGGTTCGCCAGCCAATAACTTCTTTGGAGTCAAGATAACCCGCCTTAACAAACTTATCAAGATAAGCGTCATTGACTTTGGTTGGTAGCCAATTGCATTTCGAGATAGTGCCCATAACTACAAAAGGAAGGAACATGGCGGATTATCAGAAACCACGGAGTGGCAACTCACGAGTTAAATAATCTACGGTATATCTGCAGGAATTTTGTAACTCGCCAGTTAAATGATCTATGGTATCTCTACAGGGACATTACGACTCGCCAGCTAAATGATCAAAGGTGTATCTATGGGAATGTTCTAACTCGCCATGGTGAAAGGAGACGGGTGGCGGCTCTAAAAAGGGTTTTTCCTTAGGAACATTCTTGATTGGAGACAAACATGTTTCTAACATCAAACGATAATTTACGGATCCACGAGCGTTTCCAGTGAAGAAAATAACGCTGGCTGAGGGATCGAACATTACAGACCACGGAAGAACACTATTAAAAATGGTGTGTGGATCTATGAGCAACAGAGGAACAACGGATTGATAGGAGACATAACAAGAACTACCGCAATCGTTATTTCATGGGTCTACAATACCGCATCTAGATTGGACGAGAAGCAAGGATATGAGGCATTCATGGAGTTCTAATGACGCCCTAAGAAATACGAAGGTTCGGATCTGCTTCTACTGAGAAAGGAAGACTTACCTGAAGGAAGGAGAAGACGCTAGGCGAGGATTCGGGAAGTCCTGCAACGATGGTCGTGCCTTCGACTGGTTCAGGAAGCGGCGGGACGGTGACGATCTGCGGCAAAGCTTGAGCAGCGACGAAGCGGTCGAGGGGCGGCTGGAGAAGACGATGCGTCTGGAAGAAGGAAGTGGGGGTAGGTGGCGTCACCTTCCCCTACAGCTATTTAAAGGCCTAGGGCCGAAGGTGAAATGGCAGGCGCGGGAATAGAGGCGGCAGATTGAAAACCAACAGTGATGGTGCCTAGATTTTCGGGATAACAAGATGAAGACGAAAAAATATCCATTGGGAATGATGTCATCGAATCCCGGAAATGGAGGAAAATGTGGTGTCATCAATAAATAACCTGACGGCTCAGACAATTTCTGAGAGATGGCGGCTTGTCACTTATCAAAAGGATGGGAGTAGTACGAGTCGCCCAGGATGAGCGTGGAAGTCTATTGGCATGAATAAATTCAAGTCAATCTGGGGCCTAATGTTGGGGATATTACTTGTGGAATGACCCGCCCTAATGGGCCGAGTCAGGAAAGTGGCGTCTCATACATATATGACAAACATAAGCCTTGGTTTGGGCCTGAGGCGTGTTGGGATGTTTTGTAAGAAGGCCTCCACGGCTCATGAGCCGGATGGTGGTTCAAGGATGACAAAGAAGATGAGCCGCCAAGGAGTTTTCCTTGGCTTAAGGTACACGACGACTTAGAGATAAGGAAGGTCACGATTTGTAATGTGGTCAGGACTTTGTAAACCTTGGGGCCTCGACCTGTATATAAAGGCGAGTCTCTGGGACAAATAGATCAAGTTAGAAGTCATCGAGAGCTAGGTCAGGCGAGTTACGCCCTCCTTGTAATCGAATCCACCATCAATATACACAAGCAGGACGTAGACTTTTACCTCGACACGAGGGGCCGAAGCTGGGTAAATCTGAGTCTCGCTTCCGCTCACCCCCTTTGAGTCGCCACCAAGGTGCGATGGCTCCTTCACTAAGTCCTTTCACAAGGACATCTGCCGTGACAAAACCACGACAATGGCTCTCTTTCTTTGCCATGCTTTCTAGCAACAAAATCTCTTTTATCATAATGTTTATTCTTAGGTTATGGGTTACCAAGATCAACAAGTGGTTCTATCTCAATATCATTATCTGGTTCTTTATAATTGTTAGGTTGAGCATCATCATTATCATTATCATTATGAGTAGGTGAACGCTCACTACCAGATTGAGTTTCAGCATCAGAGATAGAGATATCACTAGCATTATCAAAAGGTTTGTCTACTTCAGGTTCACTAGAAGTATGCAAGGTCCTGTCATTTTTCTTTTTCTTTTACTTTCTACAAGAACTAGGTGCATCAATATTAATTCTTTGTGAATCTTGTCCATTTCTTTTAGGATGACCTTCTCGATAAAGTGGATCTTGAGTCATTGTTCCTCCTCTAGTCATTACTCTAACAACATGATCATTCATATTATTACTCATTTTATGAAGTAACTCGCTTTGAGATTTAACAACTTGTTCTAATTGGGTTTGAACCATAGAAGCATGTTTCCCTACACCCCTGACATCACTGGTGATTCTAAATAACAAGTCACTTAAGCAAGCAATCATATCATAGTTTTGTTTCAATTGTTTCATGACATAGGAATTGAAATGATTTTGCTTTATAATATAACTATCAAACTCATACAAGCATTGACTAGGCTGTTTATTGTAAGGGATGTCTCCTTCATCAAAATTTAAAAGAGAATTCACCTCCACCACCTAGGGTGGTGTGTTGAGACCATGTATTTCTTCGATAGGTGGTTAATTCTTAACATCTTCAGCTTTAATGCATTTTTCCTTCACACCTTTATTTGCCTCTTGCATAGTTTCTGTACTTAGGAATAATATACCCCTCTTCTTTGGAGTGGCCTCAGACGGTGGTTATGGAATTGTCCATTCATCACGATTCTTCAACATATTAGTCAATAACTCCTCATCTTGTTCGACAGTTTGTTCCATGAAAACACAACCAACATAACTATATAGGTGGTCCCTAGAAGCATCAGTTAGTCCATTATAAAATATATCCAGTATTTCATTCTTCTTAAGAGGATGATCAGGCAAAGCATTAAATAATTTGATAAGCCTCCCCAAGCTTGTGGGAGACTCTCTTCTTCAATTTGCACAAAGTTAAATATTTCCTGTAAGGCAACTTCTTTGTTATGAGCAGGAAAATATTTTTCAGAGAAGTAATAAATCAAATCCTAGGGACTATGCACACAGCCAGGAGCAAGAGCATTGTACCAAATCTTAGTATCACCCTTTAATGAGATCGGAAATAATTTGAGAATATAGTAGTAGCGAATTTTCTCATCATGAGTAAATAGGGTGACTATATCATTTAACTTAGTGAGATGTGCCACAACAATTTCATTTTCATAGCAATGAAAGGATCATATTCAACCAAAGTAATTATCTCTAGGTTGACACATAATTCCTAATCCTTATCGGTAACAAAGATAGGTGAAGTAGCAAACTTAGGATCATATTTCATTCTAGCATTCAAGGATTTTTCTTCCAACTTGCATAATAGTTTCTTAAGATCTTCCCTATCCTCACAAGCAAGAAAGTCTCTAGATATCTCTTCATCCATAACATAACCTTGAGGTATTTCAGGCATTTCAATTCTAGGATAGTCATGTCTAAAAGGTGTTTCAATATTTTCAGTTTCAAAGATTTCATCAGTTTTAGAATGCTCAGTTTATTTAGCTCTAGCAAGTTATTCATCGAGAAATTCACCTAATGGCACAATATCATCAAGCGAGGTACTAGCATCATCATTTGCATCATTCGTAGCAGAGGTAGAATCATCAATAACTTGTGACATATCAGGATTAATAGCATGTGGTGGTGGTATTGCAAGTCTATCTATAACAGAAGGTGAATCAAGTGCAGAGCTATATGGTAGTTCATTAGCTCCAATCGTCTTAGAGGGAACAATCTTGGTTCCTGGATCTCTCAGATTCTTCGTGGTGATCAATAAATAGATATCCCAAGTTATTCAGCAAATATAGTTATGCTCCCTAGCAACGACGCTAGAAAACTTTCTTGATAACCCACAAGTATATGGGATGACAATAGTTTTCGAGGGTAGAGTATTCGACCCAAATTTATAGTTTCGACACAAGGGGAGCCAAAGAATATTTGTAGGTATTAGCAGCTGAGTTGTCAATTCAAGCACACTTGGAGATTTAGTATCTTTAAAATGGAGATCAGTAGCACAGTAATATGATAGTTTTGATAGTAGTGGTAACAGTAGCAGCAGTAACAGTAACAATGATAGCAGTTTTTGAGGAGTTGTAACAGGAGTAGCAACAGTAATAACTTAGCAAGAACAATATGTGAAAAACTCATAGGCTCTAGATCGGTGATATTGCTTGATGATATTCATCATGTATCAGTCATAACATAGGGCGACACAGAACTAGCTTCTGTTCATCAATATATTCTAGGCATCTATTCTGTAAATAGTCATACGTGCTTATGGAAAAGAACTTGCATGGCATATTTTGTCCTACCCTCCCATGGCAGCGGGGTCCATAAGGAAACTAACGGATATTAAGGGCTCCTTTTAATAGAGAACCGGAACAAAGCATTAGCACAGTGAATACATGAACTCCCCATACTATGGTAATCATCGGAAAGAATCCCAATTATTGTCACTTTGGGGTATGCGGATCCTAACATGTAGTAGGTGCGTATGACTTGCAAGATCTGATCAAGAACATGGATATAATGGTGAAAACATAAATGGTTCAGATCCGAAATCATGTCACCCGGGCCCTAGTGACAAGCATTAAGCATGACAGAGTCATAGCAACATCAATCTCCGAACATAGTGGATACTAGGGATCAAGCCCTAACAAAACTAACTCGATTACATGATGATTCTCATCCAACTCCTCACCGACCAGCAAGCCTAAGAAGGGATTACTCACTCCCGATGGAGAGCATCATGAAATTGGCAATGAAGGTAGGTTGGTGATGACGAAGTCCGAAGATTCCCCTCTCTGGAGCCCCAAATGGACTCCACATATGGCCTCCCGATGAAGAACAGGAGATGGCGACGGCTCTATATCTTGAAACGAGATGAAACTTGCTCTCATTTTTTTTATTTGAAAATAGGATTTTATAGTGCTAGAGTTAGGGTCAGCCAAGCCCCGTGGGCCTCGCTACCCACCAGGCCGCGCCGGGGGGTGGCGCGTCATGGTGCATAGTGGGCGCTTGAGGCCTCCCCTCTAGTGGGTCTTGGTTCCAGTATTTTTCTTTTATTCCCTAAAAAATATCCAGAAAGTTTCGTTCAATTCCAAGAACTTTTATTTCTGCACAAAAAACAATACCATGGTAGTTCTGCTTAAAACAGCGTCAGTCCGGGTTAGTTTCATTCAAATCATGCAAATTATAGTCCAAAACAAGAGCAAAAGCATTAGGAGAAGTAGATATGATGGAGATGTATCACTTTCCCCTATTGACTATCCTAAGGAGTTCATATTGGGGTTGCCACATGTCCGCCCCCCTGCACCGGATGTCTAGGAATTCTTTACTGGCCGAACGTCCGGGGGTCCCTCGGATATCTGGCTCCATCTATCGATAGAACAATTGATTTTATAAGAATTAAGCCGGATGACCGGCTTCCCTCCGGATGTCCGGGCTGCCAGATATCCCCCCGGTGTGCAAATCCGACGTGCCACGTCCAGTAACTAGGACTTCCTGATGGATTTGTATGCGACATGTATGAGCCTCTATCGGATGTTCGAGCCTTCACTGGGGCATTGGATGTCCGGGTCACCCCCGGATGTCCGACTCCTCTGTTTTTCTCCTGTGCACTGACTTCCCGTGTAGAAATATCTCCATGCTGGATGTCCGACCCTTGCCCTGGATGTCTGACATGTCAGTGACACTTACTCTACAACGACTATATTTGTTCCCCCACTATATATAGCCTTCTCCCACTCCAGGATAAGATTTACTTTGAGCTAACTCTAGAACACATATTTCTCTCTCACTGATCCTCGTACACCAAATCCAAGATTCCCGAGGCAATTGCGAGTATTTTTAAGAAGTTCTCCAATCAAATGATAGATCCACTCCTTCTCTTCTCTTGACCAAAGGAATTCATCATTTGAGCAAGTCTTGAGATTTTTCCCATCGTTCTTGTTACTCTTGGAGGTTGGAGACTCCTACGATGTTGGAGTTCTTCAGTGAGGAATCAACCATTGTGATTACCCTCAGAAAGTTTGTGATGGTTTGGAGACCACCCCAAGGTCCACCCCTAATGGTTGAGAAACTGCTTCATGGTATTGCCTCAAGCAGAGAATAGGGTGAGACTTTATGGCATTGGTGTGCCTTTGTGATAACATCCACCTCTATAAACGGTGGCGTAGCTTCCCTCAAGGGAAGTGAACATCGACATACATCCTCGTCTCTCGGAGTTGCGAGTATTCCTAATCCTAACTCCCTACTTGTGGTTATTTGTCTCATTGTAATTACTTGTATTACATTGTGCTTGTCTACGTATTTATGTGTTACCTTGTTAGTCTACTTAGCTCTATTATCATCTTAGGAATTGTTAGCCTCACTTTTATATTCCCCAATTTTGCCTAAAATTGCTAAGTAACAATTAAATTTGTAATTGTACCTATTCACCCCATCTAGGTCCATCTTGATCCTTTCAATTGGTATCACAGCCTCATGCTCTAATCGTGTAGCTTAACCACCCAAGAGCAAGATGGATTTGGAAGGGAACCCAATTGGTACACTTCCTCGTGATAAGGGTACAATTTCTTTAGAACTACACAAATCCTTCACCGCGGAGGATTTATAACGGGCCCTTGCTAAGCAAAAGGAGGAGCATGATGCTTATACTAAGGCCTTAGTCCAAATGAGATTGGATGCGTTAGATGCAAAAAAAAAACATCAACCGAGAACCCATTGGTTGTGATAAAGCAACCAAAGTCATCTCTTCCTAATTTGGGCCTACGAAATCTAGTGTGGAGAAACCAAAGTATAATGCTGGGGGGCAACCCTCCTTTACTTGATGACACTGTCGGTCTTGCATTGTGGAAACTTGGTATCCAGGATCAACTTAGGTTTGCCAATGATGAGATGATGGAGATATTGGAGAAAGGATACAACCCCGTCTATCCCAAGAATCTCACACCGGATGAAGCATCTGACAAGCACCTCAATGACACCGCAATTATTCTCATAATAAAGGGCATGTCTCACAAGCAGAAAAGGCCCTACATACATCACTTCAATGCAAAGAAACTATGGGATAGGATAGTGGTGACCAAGACGAGAACATCTTCTTCGACTTGTGCAATATGAGATTGCAAAAGGGGCATTACAATATTTTTGCATGGATAGAGGTGAAAGCCCAAAGCATCTCCTTCAGTGATTGATGATGCTTGCCACCGAAATGGAATCGTATGATTGTGACAAGAGCCAAGATGGATTCAACTTGACCAAATAGTTTCTTGTGGACAAATTGCAAAATGGGCTTGCCCCCTATCATCATCAAATGGCATGGGAGATAAGAAGATAGCATAGTTTCATGGACATGTCCCCGATGATGTCACTTCAACATTCCAACTATTTGAAGAATCCAATACCAATGCTACAAGAAACCTCGCCATGCATGGCTCCTCATCACCCAAGAAAAACCTTGCCCTAAAGTCCTGATACTTGTGATCTGCGTTGGGTTTTCCATGAAGAGGAATGGGTAACCGCAGCACAATGCGGGAAAGTATTTCCCTCGATTACGAAACCAAGGTTTATCGAACCAATATGAATATCAATGCTCAACTGTGTTCTGCGCCTACACACGAAAGAGAAAACAACTTGCACCCAACACGGGTAAGAGGGTTGTCAATCCCATTGATGTCGTTATTTGCAAGCAAATGAGGCATGTATATAATTGTAACTTGCAAAATAAAACAAACGACAAATAAGAACAACAAGGAAATATATGTTTTCTGAATATATAAGTGAATATACCCCGGGTCCATAGTGTTCTCTAGTGGCATCTCTCATGAAAGCAACATATGGTGGGTAAACAAATTACTTTTGGGAAATTGACAGAACATCGGAAAGTTATGCGATTGTCACAACAATGATCAGGTGTATATAGGCATCACATTCATAAGCAAATACTACTATTACTCCACCCATCAATCGCTATCCATCATGCATCTAGAGTATTAAGTAAAACCGAGTAATTTTTGGAGAATGATGACATGATGTAGACAAAGTAAACTCAACCAATATGAATAAACCCCATCGTTTTATCCTTACTGGTAGAAACACAAAGACACAACATGTCCCCTTCTGTCACTGGGATATAGAAACTCGTCAGGTTGAACCCACTACAACACATCCCTCTCACTAAAAAATACCAAACTACTTAGCCAAAGCAATTCAATAGATCGAAGAGAATTATGAAGCACTGATGATCATGCAAATAAGAATCATAATAATTTCAGAGAAGGCCCATATGCTTTCCTTGAATAATCTAAACATAAACCCACAATTCAGTGGATCCCAACAAAAACACCATGCAAAAGAATTATATCGGATAGACCAAAGCAAAGATGCGATGGTCGTTGTATTAAAGATCGAGAGAGAGATATCCGTCTAGATACTAACTACGGACTCGTAGGTCTATGATGAACTACTCACATATCATCACGAGGGCAACAAGATTGATGAAGATCCCCTCCTAGATCGATCCCCCTCTGGCAGGGTGCCGGAACGGATCCCCAGTTGGGATCACTATGGAACAGAGACTTACGATGGTGGCAAAGGTGTTCTCTCTAGATTTAGGGTTTCTGGAATATATGTGAATTTATACGTCAGAGAACAAAGCAAGAGGGGTGTGGCGCCCCGGAAAATTAAGCTACAGTAATCACACACTAATTCTCCCACGTCATCAAGTTTATCTAAAATAAGTTGTCACTTAATAAAAAGCAAAGCAATTATCATATTTAATTTAAAGTCAAACGAGGAAAGTTTTCGAATGCAAAAACAAAGATGTCGGATGAGTTACAAATATTCCCTAATGATTTATGAAATCGAATCGGATATTTTTAGGAATGAATTAGAGCCTCTAAATAAATAAAACATAAACTGTTAAAATAAAGTAAAATAATAACTAATAAAAAAGAGAGGAAACAACCCCCTGTCCCTTAGGCCTCGGCCCAGCCTCGCCGGCCCACTCCCTCCCCGGCAAACCGTAGGGCGCGACACCCCATGCCCCACTCCCTCTACCGCCGCCGCCAGGGCAACCCCCGTGCCACCAACCCTCACCAACCGCACTCCCTCGTCCCACCGACGCACCCAAACCCACCTACTCCCATCGCCCTCCCTCTCCCTCGGCACCTCTCGTTCCCCTCGTCAGGTCCCAGTGAGTCGTGCCCCGTCTCCCCCTCGTCTGGGCCTCGTCGTCCCCAGATCGCCGCCGGACCCCGTCGCCCTGTCTCGTCGCTCGCCCTGGGGCTCCGCGATCTCCCTCTCTCTCGCTCGCCCGTGCCTCTCCTCGCCCCTCCATCCTCCCGTTCGCTCCCCGTGCTCCCTCCTCGCGAGGCGAGCCCCTCACCTCGCGCCGACCACCCTCGCCCCCCCCCCCCACACACACTCGCCGGCCACCTCCCACCCTAGCCTAATCCACCTCGCCCCCCACGTCTCGCCCATCACCCCGTCGCCCCTCCCGCCGGCGACCCCCACCTCCAACGCCGTCCCCTCACCCCCTTGGCACCGAGCTCCACCACCACCAGTGACCTCACCACTGGCGGGCCCTTCCTTCGGCGGCCATCCGGCGGCCTCCTCGCCTCCTCCGGGACGGATCCGGCCGCCCCCCCCCCCCCCCCCCCCCCCCCGCGTCATCGGAGCTTCCTTGCCGGCCATCACCACCACCGGGGGCTCCTCCTTGACGGAACCGCGCCGACTTCCCGTGCACTCCGGCTTCACTCAGCCTTCCCGTCAACGCCGGTGAGCTCCGGGCCTCGGCCATCCTCTCCTCCTCCCTCTCCCGGTTCCGTTCCGGTGATCGTCGTCGCGTTCCGGCGTCGTAGTGCTCCGGGAAGTGGAGGTGGAGTTGCCTCCTCCCTCTCTGTGTTGAGAGAGATGTCTCTGTTGAGACAAAGAGGTTGGAGATGAGAAGTTAGAAATAGAAAAATAAGAATGTATTGAAAGCGTGTATGTATTGTGTATGAAATATGTATGTATGTATGTATTGTGTATATATGCATGTATGAAAGAAAATAAAATACATTATGTTATGTATGGATGCAAATATGTGTGTGTGTGTAAATTGTGGTGTGGCCAAACCCCCACTCCCACTTAGAGGGAGGCCCCACACGTTGGTAAATAAAAAAAGATAATATAAAAAATGAAAATATGTTTTTTATTAAATAAATAAATAGATAAATAATTAGATACATTATTTAATTAGTTAGTTAATTAATTAGATGGATATTTAAGTAATTAGGATAACTAGAGTATGACACGTGGGTCCCCCACTAAATTAATCTCGTTAATTAATAATTAAACCTAATTAAAAATGTGTGTATATGACGCATGGGACCCACTGGTTAGTTGACCAGTCAACTACTGATGTCAGCATGACATCATGCTCATGTCATAATAGCATTTAATTAGATTAATTAAATCTGTTTTTAATTCCTAAATAATTAATAAAACTTGAAAAATTATTATTAAATAATCCGTAAATCAGACCAAAATATTTTCAACATGAAAGTTGATCAGCAGAACGAGAGGAACCCGGATACACGGTCCATTCGTCTGTCACGCTTCCCTAGCATAGCAAACAAGGAACTTTTTGTTGGGGAACGTCGCATGGGAAACAAAAATTTTCCTACGCGCACGAAGACCTATCATGGTGATGTCCATCTACGAGAGGGGATGAGTGATCTACGTACCCTTGTAGATCGTACAGCAGAAGCGTTAGTGAACGCGGTTGATGTAGTGGAACGTCCTCACGTCCCTCGATCCGCCCCGCGAACAATCCCGTGATCAGTCCCACGATCTAGTACCGAACGGACGGCACCTCCGCGTTCAACACACGTACAGCTCGACGATGATCTCGGCCTTCTTGATCCAGCAAGAGAGACGGAGAGGTAGAAGAGTTCTCCGGCAGCGTGACGGCGCTCCGGAGGTTGGTGATGACCTTGTCTCAGCAGGGCTCCGCCCGAGCTCTGCAGAAACGCGATCTAGAGGAAAAGCCGTGGAGGTATGTGGTCGAGCTGCCGTGGAAAAGTCGTCTCAAATCAGCCCTAAAACCTCCGTATATATAGGTGGGAGGGAGGGGAGGAGGCAGCCTCAAAACCTAAAGGTTTGGCCGAAATTGGAGGTGGAGGAGTCCTACTCCAATCCTACTTGGAGTAGGATTCCACCTTCCCACTTGGAAACTCTTTCCACCTTGTGTTTTTTCCTTCTCAAACCTTATGGGCCTTAGTGGGAACTTATTCCAGCCCACTAGGGGCTGGTTTATCTCTTCCCATAGCCCATGAGACCCCTTGGGGCGTGACACCCCTCCCGATGGTCCCCGACACCCCTCCCGGCACTCCCGGTACACTACCGATGAGCCCGGAACTTTTCTGGTAATGCACGAAAACCTTCCGGTAACCAAATGAGGTCATCCTATATATCAATCTTCGTTTCCGGACCATTCCAGAAACCCTCGTGACGTCCGTGATCTCATCCGGGACTCCGAACAACATTCGGTAACCAACCATCTAACTCAAATACGCATAAAACAACGTCGAACCTTAAGTGTGCAGACCCTGCGGGTTCGAGAACTATGTAGACATGACCCGAGAGACTCCTCGGTCAATATCCAATAGCGGGACCTGGATGCCCATATTGGATCCTACATATTCTACGAAGATCTTATCGTTTGAACCTCAGTATCAAGGATTCGTATAATCCCGTATGTCATTCCCTTTGTCCTTCGGTATGTTACTTGCCCGAGATTCGATCGTCAGTATCCGCATACCTATTTCAATCTCGTTTACCGGCAAGTCTCTTTACTCGTTCCGTAATACAAGATCCCGCAACTTACACTAAGTTACATTGCTTGCAAGTCTTGTGTGTGATGTTGTATTACCGAGTGGGCCCCGAGATACCTCTCCGTCACACGGAGTGACAAATCCCAGTCTTGATCCATACTAACTCAACTAACACCTTCGGAGATACCTGTAGAGCATCTTTATAGTCACCCAGTTACGTTGCGATGTTTGATACACACAAAGTATTCCTCCGGTGTCAGTGAGTTATATGATGTCATGGTCATAGGAATAAATACTTGACACGCAGAAAACAGTAGCAACAAAATGACACGATCAACATGCTACGTCTATTAGTTTTGGGTCTAGTCCATCACATGATTCTCCTAATGATGTGATCCTGTTATCAAGTGACAACACTTGCCTATGGCCAGGAAACCTTGACCATCTTTGATCAACGAGCTAGTCAACTAGAGGCTTACTAGGGACAGTGTTTTGTCTATGTATCCACACAAGTATTGTGTTTCCAATCAATACAATTATAGCATGGATAATAAACGATTATCATGAACTAAGAAATATAATAATAACTAATTTATTATTGCCTCTAGGGCATATTTCCAATAGTCTCCCACTTGCACTAGAGTCAATAATCTAGTTCACATCACCATGTGATTCTAACGAATCCAACACCCATATAGTTATGGGGTCTGATCACGTCTTGCTCATGAGAGAGGTTTTAGTCAACGGTTCTGAAACTTTCAGATTCGTGCATTCTTTACAAATCTTTATGTCATCTTATAGATGCTGCTACTACGTGCTATTCGGAAATGCTCCAAATATCAACTCTACTATACGAATCCGTTTCACTACTCATAGTTATCCGGATTAGTGTCAAAGCTTGCATTGACGTAACCCTTTACGACAAACTCTTTAACCACCTCCATAATCGAGAAAAATTCCTTAGTCCATTAGTTACTAAGGATAAATTTCGACCGCTGCTAGTGATTCAATCATGGATCACTCTCTGTACCTCTCAACATACTTTGAGTCAAGGCACACTTCAGGTGCGGTACACAGCATGGCATACTTTAGATTCTACGGCTAAGGCATAGAAGACGACCTTCGTCTATTCTCTTTATTCTGTCGTGGTCGGGTTTTGAGTCTTACTCAAATTCACACCTCACAACGCAACCAAGAACTCCTTCTTTGCTGGTCTATTTTGAACTCTTTCAAAAACTTGTCAAGGCATGCATCTTGTTGAAACTTCTATTAAGCGCTTTCGATCTATCTCCATAGATCTTTGATGCTCAACGTTCAAGTAGCGTAATCCAGGTACTCCTTTGAAAACTTCTTTCAAACAACCTTGTATGCTTTACAGAAATTCTACATTACTTCTGATCCACAATATGTCAACCACATATACCTATCAGAAATTCTATAGTGCTCCCACTCACTTCTTTGGAAATACAAGTTTCTCATAAACCTTGTACAAACCCAAAATCTTTGATCATCTCATCAAAGTGTATATTCCAACTCCGAGATGCTTGCACCAGTCCATTGAAGGATCACTGGAGCTTGCATACTTGCTAGTATCTTTAGGATCGACAAAACCTTCTGGTTGTATCACATACAATGTTTGCTCAAGGAAACCGTCGAGAAAACAATGTTTTGACATCCTACGTGCAATATTTCATAAATAATGCATCAACAACTAACATAATTCTAACAGACTTTTAGCATCGCTACGAGTGAGAAAGTCTCATCATAGTTAACTGTTTGATCTTATCGAAAACATCTTTGCGACAAGTCGAGCTTTTCTTAATAGTGACTTATCACCATCATCGTCTGTCTTCTTTTAAAGATCCATTTTTACTCAATAGTCCTATGACCATCAAGTAGTTCTACCAAAGTCTACACTTTGTTTTCACACATGGATCCTCTCTCGGATTTCATGGCTTCCAGCCATTTGTCGGAATCTGGGCCCACCATCGCTTTCTCCATAACTCGTAGGTTCACTGTTGCTCAACAACATGACCTCCAAGACATGGTAACCGTACTACTCTGCAGCAGTACGCGACCTTGTCGACCTACGAGGTTTGTAGTAACTTGATTCGAAGCTCAATGATCATCATCATCAGCTTCCACTTCAATTGGTGTAGGCGCCACATGAACAACTTCCTGCGCCCTGCTACACACTGGTTGAAGTGATGGTTCAATAACCTCATTAAGTTCTACTACCCTCCCACTCAATTCTTTCGAGAGAAACCTTTCCTCGAGAAAGGATCCGTTTCTAGAAACAAACACTTCGCTTTCGGATCTGAGATAGGAGATGTACCCAACTGTTTTGGATATCCTATGAAGATGGATTTATCCGCTTTGGGTTCGAGCTTATCAGACTGAAACTTTTTCACATAAGTGTCGAAACCCCAAACTTTCAAGAAACGACAGTTTAGATTTCTCTAAACCTCAGTCTATACTGTGTCATCTCAACGGAAATATGCGGTGCCCTATTTAAAGTGAGTGCGGTTGTCTCTAATGCATAACCCATAAACGATAGTGGTAATTCGATAAGAGACATCATAGTATGCACCATACCAAATAGTGCGTGGCTATGACGTTCAGACACATCATCACACTATGATGTTCCAGGTGGCATGAACTGCGAAACAATTTCCACATTGTCTTAACTGTGTACCAAAACTCGTAACTCAGATATTCATTTCCATGATCATATCATAGACAGTTTATCCTCTTGTTACGACGAACTTCACTCTGAAACGGAATTGAACTTTTCAACATTTTAGACTTGTGATTCATTAAGTAAATACTCCTGTATCTACTCAAATCATGAGTGAATTAAGAACATAATGATATCCACTGCGTGCCTCAGCACCCATTGGACTGCATACATCAAAATGTATCACTTCCAACAAGTTACTATCTTATTTCATCTCAATGAAAACAAGGCCTTGCTCATGTGGTATGATTCGCATGTCACTAGTGATTCGAAATCAGGTGAGTACAAAGATCCATCAGCATGGAGCCTATTCATGCAATTTACACTAACATGACTCAAGCGGCAGTGCCACAAGTAAGTGGTACTATCATCATCAACTCGTACCTTTTGGCACCAATATCATGAACATGTGTAACACTATGATCGAGATTCAATAAACCATTGAAGGTGATTATTCAAGAAAATAGAGTAACCATTATTCTCTTTAAATGAATAATCGTATTGCAATAAACACGATCCAATCATGTTCATGCTTAACGCAAGCACGAAATAACAATTATTTAGGTTTAACACCAATCCCGATGGTAGAGGGAGCGTGCGACGTTTGATCATATCAATCTTGGAAACACTTCCAACACGTATCGTCACCTCGCCTTTAGCTAGTCTCCGTTTATGCCGTAGCTTTCATTTCGCGTCACTAATCACTTAGCAACCGAACCGGTATCCAATACCCTCGTGCTACTAGGAGTACTAGTAAAGTACACATCAACATCATGTATATCAAATACACTTCTTTCGACTTTTACCAGCCTTCTTATCTACCAAGTATCTTGAGTTGCTCCGCCTCAGTGATTGTTCCCCTCATTACAGAAGCACTTAGTCTCGGGTTTGGGTTAAATCTTGGGTCTCTTCATTAGTGCAGCAATTGTTTTGCCGTTTCACGAAGTATCCCTTCTAGCCCTTGCCTTTCTTGAAACTTAGTGGTTTTACAAACCATCAACTATTGATGCTCCTTCTTGATTTCTACTTTCGCAGTGTCAAACATCGCGAATCGCTCAAGGATCATTGTATGTATCCTTGATATGTTATAGTTCATCACGAAGCTCTCACAGCTTGGTGGCAGTGACTTTGGAGAACTATCACTATCTCATCTGGAAGATTAACTCCCACTTGATTCAAGCGATTGTCGTACTCAGACAATCTGAGCACATGCTCAACGATTGAGCCTTTTCTCCTGTGCTTTGTGGACAAAGAATCTTGTCGGAGGTCTCGTACCTCTTAACAAGGGCACAAGAATGAAATCACAATTTCATCTCTTTAGAACATCACTTATGTTCCGTGACGTTTTACAACGTTTTAGGCGCCTTGCTTCTAAGCCATTAAGTATTTTTGTACTGAACTATCGTGTAGTCATCAGAAACGTGTATGTCGGATGTTCACAGCATCCACAGACGACGCTCGAGGTGCAGCACACCGAGTGGTGCATTAAGGACATAAGCCTTCTGTGCAGCAACGAGGACAATCCTCGGTTTTACAGACTCAGTCTGCAAAGTTTGCTACTATCAACTTTCAACTAAATTTTCTCTAGGAACATATAAAACAGTAGAGCTATAGCGCAAGCTACATCGTAATTCGCAAAGACCATTAGACTATGTTCATGACAATTAGTTCAATTAATCATATTACTTAAGAACTCCCACTCAAAAAGTACATCTCTCTAGTCATTTGAGTGGTACATGATCCAAATCCACTATCTCAAGTCCGATCATCACGTGAGTCGAGAATAGTTTCAGTGGTAAGCATCTCTATGCTAATCATATCAACTATACGATTCATGCTCGACCTTTCGGTCTCATGTGTTCCGAGGCCATGTCTGCACATGCTAGGCTCGTCAAGCT